>NC_132887.1:23895391-25317582 GCF_030463535.1 Salminus brasiliensis
ACCATTAACAATTGTTTTCAGAGCTAGAAATATATTTTATAATTAAATATTTCAGAGCACAACAGACATGAAAACATGAAAACCATTATCTGCAGAGAAACACAAAAGAGCACTTGCCTTCCCCAGAAAATCATTTATACCTACACAGCTGCCTTGAAACAAAATCAATATATAATATAACACAACCTCCTCGTTTCTACTCTCACTGTCCACTAGATCAGCTCCACTGACCATATAGGAGCACTTTGTAGTTCTATAATTCCAGACTGTATCCAGCTGCTTCACTGCATACATAATGAGACAGCTATCCACCTGGGGGAGCCAGAGGGAAGACTAGATAGCAACTAGGGTGGAGTCAAAAGCAGATATGGGGTTTTGCAGGGAGCTGGGTTCGAACCTACGTTGCTGGTGTGAAAGGGCAGAGAGAAATCCCCTGGACCAAAATTAAAACAAATGAAAGGACTTAGAATTATAAGGGTTGTTGTGAAATGAGAGAAATAACTAAACCAAAAAACAGCAGTAAGATGTCCTTAAAATAAAATAAAAGGACTGTAAAAATACGATGTTTACAAAGGGAGAGAGAAAGAGGGGAATGCCTCATGGCAACCAGCGAGAGAAATCTGAGAGCCACTAGCGGCTCTAAAAGACATAAAGCGATAGAGCCTCTTGTGTGCAAAGAGGAACTGCAGAGTGACTTAGACAACTCTCGGAGAACACCAATACCGGCGTGGTCTAGCTTTCACATGGTAAAACTCAAGGATTTGATCAAGGATTGCCACCAGCTGCCGTCAATCAGGCTGATCATTAGGAGGCACGGAGCACGATCTCCCTCTGGGGTGAAGCAAAACTTGTTCTTGCACTGTTCCCATTTTCTATAAAGTCAAACTGAAAAGTCTGCACACCCCTTTCACCTTCTCCATGTTTCTTTATGTTACAGACTTATTCTACAATAGATTGAGTTCATTTTTGGCCTCATTTTTATTTTCTTGGACCCCATGGCCCCATGGGACCTTATGTAGGGAGGTGTTGGCAATCCTCAATCATGCTCAATCAACTGAAAATTTAAACAAAATGCACCTCGTCTCACTTTTGGGTGTCAAATCAAATGGTGTGCACACTTGTGTACATATAAACTGTTTATAACTGCCGTTGTCACAAAGCAGCTTTACAGGAACCAGTAATAAAACCAACTGCATTTTAAATGGTTGCAAACTGTTTCTATTAGGACACTGTTATCAAGGTGTGCTAATGTGTCTAATAGAGAGAACAGTGGGTGAACACCTCTGCAGCCCTTCTGTGTCTAAACCAATTGTACCAGCAGAACACACACTAACACACCACCACTGTGCCGGGGACACTCTGTGCCTTGTGGTGGTGTTAGTGTGTGTTCTGTTAGTACAATTGGATCAGACACAATGGTGAAAAAAAAATGGCTGGTCAGTGTACATGTATAGAACATTTATGCACATGTGCATTCAAGCTGGTTGCTTGGTTCAGTATTTCAACTCATAATTTTTCAGTCTCAGCAGGCATAGTTTCACTCACAACAATATCCCCCTCAACTTAAAGATGCTGCTGGGGCTGAAGGAGACTCCACCAGTGATGAGAAGAGTAACAGGAGTGTCGGTGATGCTGGCTCCTCTTCCTGCTGCAAAATACACACACTGTAATTATGAGGAGAGTTGCAAAAGAAATGTTACAAGTCACAACTTTTCATATGTTCATCACACTTATAGATGGTTCAGACTTTCCAACCAATTACAAGAAGTTGAGACATATCACCCATTTAACAATAGAAGAATAAAAAGAACCAGTGCATATTACAGTTTGAGTAGCTTATTTATTACATAATAACCCAAATCAAAAGGCATTTCACTTCTTTTAAAGTCATGAGATAAATGTGAAGCCACCAAAGCTCAGACTATTCTTGCATTCTTTCTTAACCTATGATAACTTTTGTGATTAATATTTTCTTCATTACTTACTGTTCTTTCTGTTGGGTTTCTACATTATCTCTTCTGTGTTAAAGCATACAGAAGTTACATAGTTGTACATCTATTTCATTTCCAGAACAAAGTCACTGTTGAACTGACTTAGCACTGCTGATGGTGAAGCGCAGAACCTTTTATCTGCCGAGAGAGTTCAGCGCTGCATTTATCCTGGCTGTTTAAATTCTGCCACGCACGAACTTGGAGATGCCACTGGGGCTGCTGCATGACACAATCAGCAAACAAGAGACCGCACACCCAGACGGCATGTTCACTGCCGATTTTAACCACAGCAACCTGAGGACTCTCCTCCCCAAACACGAAGGAGAACAACATTCTCGACCAAGTCCACAGCAACGTGAGCGGTGGCAACAAGGATGTGACTCAGCCACGGACAGTCCGACCAAATCTCTGTGTTCCTCTCTGTGTGACAACAATCTTTATTTGAATACAGAAAGGATGGAGAAAGGAAATGATGTTGATCTCAAGAGGAGGCAGGAGCTACATGCACACCTCTACATATGTGAGACAGAGGTGGAGAGGGTAAAAACCTTCAAATTCCTCTGCGTTCACATCAGTAACGATCTCACTTGGTCACACAAAACGCACCATATCGTTCAGAAGTCCCAGCAGCAGTTGTATTTTGATAAATGTCAGCCAAAATTCTCAGCAATGTCTACAGGAGCACGATCTTACCAACTCTGTCACGGTCTGGTACAGAAACTGCACCGCTCAGAACAGGAAGGCTCTCCAGAGTGTGATCAAGACTGCACAGTCCATTTCCGGAGCAGCCGCCCCCTCACTGCAGGACATCTACAGGACCAGGGTCATCAGGAGGGCCCACAGCATTATCAGGGACAATACACACCCTTTACACAGCCTCTTCATGCTCCTGCCATCGGGCCCACACTACAGGAGCGTGAAGTCCAGGACAGCCAGACTGACAAACAGTTTTTATCCACAAGCCATCAGGCTTGTAAACACCTCCTGACATGCACCCATTAATACAAGCCCACTACATATAATCACTGCTGCTGTTCTACAAATACTGTTTACTTTTGTACTTGCACAATGCACTTCCCACATGCACAACTTTCTTTACTTAGTGTTTTTCTTTTACTTAGCATTACTTTTTTTTGCTTATTTACTGTATATATTTTTGTTGTACTTTTTCTCTCTTTATTTTGATATTTATGAGATTATGTCAGTAAAGACTTGGTAAGAATTCCATGGTACAGTTTAATTGCTTGTTTCTGCTGTGCACATGATAATAAACTCTTGAATCTTGAATTGTGATTGTGTTTGCACAGGTACTTGCCAAAGGAAAGCGTGAGCTCCACTCAAATATTAGCTGTGGCTTTATTGTTGTGGGGGTAACTTCCTTTAGTAGGTTCCAAACTTCAGCACATCCTGAAGAGAAGGGCCTGCACCTGTTTCTAAAAAACAAACAAACAAACAAACAAAAAATATATCAGTAGTAGAACACAACCGGGTGGAGCCTGTCACCCTCCCCAACAACAAATCGGGGTGGCACAACAACGGGGCAGACGTGAAAGCGCGCTTAAGCGCCTGGAAGGACTCCTCAGCTTGCGGAGTCCACGTGATGCGCCTGGGAGCTCCCTTGAGCAGTGATGTGATGGGTGCTGCCAGGCTACTGAAATTCCTAATTAACCTTTGATAGAAGTTGGCAAAACCTAAAAAACGCTGGACCTCCTTAACGGAGCCAGGAGACGGCCAATCCAAGACTGCTTGGACCTTGGCCCAATCCATCTGAACCCCCCGCTCGCTGATGATGTACCCTAGAAAAGGGATTTCTTTAACATTAAACACGCACCTTTCTAGTTTGGCGTAGAGCTGGTGGGCCCTAAGCCTCGCCAGGACCAAGCAAACCTGGTGTACGTGTGTGGGCAGGTTGGGCACTAAATCAATTGCACAATCGTAGGGACGATGGGGAGGAAGCTTAGCGGCTTGGGCTTGACTGAACACGTCCTGCATATCCTTGTACTCTGGGGGGGACAAGAACACTCACCACATTGGTGCCTGGAGACCTCTCCCCGCACTCACCAGTGACCTGGCGTGATGCTCCTCTGGGTCACCGACCACAGTCCTTCCGCTGGTGCCCCGCTTGCCCGCAGTAGAAGCACAGACCCTCTCGGCTCCTCCTGCTGAGTTCCTCCGGGTGAGGCGACTGATTCCTACCACTTGACGTGGCTGATGGTGTGGTAGCTTGGGACCCTCCAGGGATTGAGGGCTGAGCGATCCGCTGTGTGACTAGGCTGGTCGACTGGGACTAGTGACGGATCCCCCAGCACACCAGGACCTGGGGGTTGGTAGGGCGACCTAAGAGCTGGATGGCAAGGGCGATGAGTTCGTCCAGCTCTAACAACTCGCCTCGGGATGCCAGCTCTCGCTGCAGATGGGGGCTAAGCCCATTACGGAACAAGACCACCAACACCAGCTGCTTCCATCCACTACCCGCTGCCATGGTGCGGAATTCCAGCGCTTACTGAGCCGTGGTTCGGCTCGATCGGCTTGCCCAATCCAGAGCTTTACTGGCGAGATATAAGGAATATATAAGGAATATATCTGGGATATAAGGAAGATGATCTTCGGCTGGTCAGTGCCGGTCGGTTAGTTGCTAAAAAAGACTGAGCACTGTAACAAGAACCCCTCTGGATCGCTATTATATGTATCTGGTTTACATTGGGCCGGGAGGACTAGCGGGCTCCAACAAAGCCTGAACAAGCTTTGCCAACCCCTGAACGCCACCCACTAGGGTGACTTGGTGCTGCTGGTCCGCCTGTTGCTGCACCAGGCTACCAACTGTCTCAAACATACTCTGAAGAGTGAGCTGCTGCTGCCCCAAGAACTGTCCTTGGGCGCGAACAGCCTGATTTAAGGCTTCCATCCCCTTCCATTCCATGTAGGCTTGGAACCTACAATTCTCGGCAAGGAGCTTAAGCCTTAAGTACCCCCCATCTCAGGTCACATTAACCAAACAAGACATGGCATAACTAACAAAACCGGGAACATGTGAGACGACAAACGAACTGAACCAAAGACATGAACATGAAGAGAACACTGAACTCAACAAAAGTCCTTAAGGGAGCCTGCGGCCCTGACTCGAGTCCGCCCCAGGGACTTTTTTTTTGCCAATAACTGGTGTTTAATTCAAATGTTCACTTAAATAAGAACACTTGTTTCCTTCCAAAATATTATTATGGGCATGTATCTCCCATCCAAAAGCAATCCTTACTTTCAACATTTGAAATGTCCGTTTCCAGTAAAGTCTGTGAGTTTGAGCGCTAGACTGCCCGACTGTTTCGTTTTTTATTTTGATGACATGATTTTTTCTGTTTCCATTTCTGTTTTCCACCCGTTTTCGGTCATGTAGATAACTTTAATTGACATAAACTGTGACACTGTATTATGGCACTGTAATCGTCCCATGGTGCATTGGGGTACATTTTAAGTGTGTATTTGATTAATCAGAATGGACTTTTGTAGTGAATTTGTTAAGCATAGCTCAGTTGTGGTTGTTTGTGTTATATTAGTCATTTTGGTGTGGTTGGTTTGTTAATTGTGAATTGATTTTGGGTATTTGCCATCATGACATTACCTAAGCAGGGATAATACCTCCAGACTGGATTGGGAATTAGGGGGTGTTTATATTTTGTGGGTTTTCTTTTGTGTTGTTAATGTAAATAGTTTGAGACTTATTTTTCAGCATTTCCGTTTTCCACCCGTTTTCAGGCATTTTTGTTTTCGCACCTGTTTACAGGCATTTTGTTTACCCACCCGTTTTCGGGCAATTTCCGTTTTCCCACCTGTTTACAGGCATTTTGTTTTCCCACCCGTTTTCGGTCATTTTTGTTTTCCCACCTGTTCCGTTTTCCCACCTGTTCCGTTTTCCCACCCATTTACAGCCATTTTAGTTTTCCCACCTATTTACAGGCCTTTTTGTTTTCCCACCCGTTTTCAGGCATTTTTGTCTGGCAATCAAATCTAGTCCTCTTCTGCATGAATGACAGCTCAGCACTGCTGAAACTTCAGCTGTTTGTTCAAATAGAGAGGTTTAGAGGTGGGAAATATCTGATGGTCAAAGTTTATATGTAGACGACTTTAATTGACAAACGGCTACACTGTATTATGGCACAGTTGTGTCCCATGGTGCATTGGGGTACCTTTTAAGTTTGTATTTGGTTAATCAGAATGGACAGAATGTGCAGGCTGGTATGAACAAGGGATGAAAGATTGTCTATAACATGAACATTTTTGTGAAATATATGATCTAACCTCTAATATGAATTTATATGAATTATGAAATGAGCTTTGAACAACTTTAAATGAAAGCATTCCCACCTAAAAATGAAGCAAGAGAGAGAGAGAGCAGGTGTTCAGTCTGCTTGGAAATAATCATTCTTTGGCTCAGGTTCTCTACACGTATGATGACACTCAGTTTAACTTTCTGGCATCATCGAGTGACACTGGTAGGGCAGAATCACAGGATAGTACTCATCATCATCATCATTTTTGCTGGTTGATTTTGTTGGTGACTAATCCTCAACCTCCAAAGGCAGTAGATCAGAAGGTAAGAGCAGGTTGTGATGCAGCACTCGTAACTTTCCCCTTCCTCTTTCAGCTCTCAGCTCATTAATGGGGATATCTTTATTCATTTCTCATACCACAACATGGAAGATGTCCTCCCAGTGATTTCCCAATTTCCCAGGTCACCTACGGGGTGTCAGGTTGCGTACTAGGACACGATAACCTGGACACAACATTGAACTCTTACTTTCTTGTGAAAGCTTCTTTTATTCAGTGAAGCAGCTTTGTGGATATTCTCTCTCTCAATTGCATTTGCCTCTTTCATCTCATTCTTCCATCTCTAGATCCACAATTCAGCAACCCACCTACTAGTGGTGGCATTCAGCTTTGCGGAGGATAAAACATAAGCCTGTGATTTACAATCACTGCAGACAGTGAAGAAGGACGCATAGTACAGATAATTGTGAAATTTCTCAGTTATGTCCCACTTCAGGGTGAGAAACTCTAACTTTCCTGAATGCAAGTGATGATTCTTTTCAGATGCTGATAAAGTGCGCGACACAGGCGATTACACAAAGCTTCCCATCTGTGAAAAGTCTGGAAACACAAGCGCAGGGGGCTGTACAAGGTAGCCAAGTAGTTCATGTAATATTTGCTGGTGTGTTTCTGTCCACTCAGTTGGTGTGTTAGAGGGACGTGTTGGACGTCCCCTTTCTTGACCGCCTCTTTCTTTAATGGTCGAAGCTTTGTCTTCTCCAGGCCGCTTGATGAGGTCATAGAGTGGACCAGCATTGTGGGAGGGAAATCCTTTATGTACTGTTTATAATAACTCAAAGCCCCAGCATTCCTCTAAGCTCACCTACAGTGCTGTGTCGCTCTGCAAGAGCTCTCACCACAGATGTGTCAGCAGGGTCCATCCTGCTTCCTTCTGTGGACACAATTCGACCAAGATAACGGACTTCTGTCTTAACCCTTTCCTGCCTGAGTAGAACATTTCATTTTCAGACACTATGTAACATAGTCATAGAAAAAACCTTATGGTGTAACTACAGTACATAGTACAGACAATAAATACACCATTATAACCAGAAAAATCAGTTCTTTAAAATGATATAAAATTCAGCATGATTATAGAAGTGTAAAATAAACAAATATATACGTATATAAGTATTCTCCAAAATCAACCTACAACACCTCTCAATTTTTTTTCATTCATAAATTCTTACATTTTTGACACATTTCTGTGCACAATAGAGAAACATATAGAGTATATGATTTTTTTCTGAGACCATCAAGAAAATAATTTAGAATCTATCATTTTTTTTATTCAAAAGTTATAATCTATTTAGCAGAAGGTGTCATTAAGCAATTTAAAATGTTCCTTTTTTACCTCATGTTTTACCAAGGTCAGCACACACTATAAACCAATGAAAGTGTACTTTTATAAAGTACTAAATCGTCAACATCCATATTTTTAAAATAATAAAGATGTATTTGACAAAATAAACACTCCAACAGTGTTTAGTTTAAAAACATTCAATATTTCTATTAGAATTATATACACTTCTCATCTATACATAATATCAAAACAACACAAACATGGACATACTATTATTACATAAAATCGGTCAAGCTGTTTATTTGATTTTCTTGCAAATAACTACAATATAGTTTGACACTATTAAAATAATAATAAACAATGCAATGCAAAAACTCTCAAATAATCTGTCAGGCCCTCGTCATTGTGCCCAAATATGTACTTCTGCCTAATTTCCGGGTTGTTTGTGTTCATGTGTATTTGGTTCTGTTCAAATGGTTTGATTCATGTTCATTTGCGTTTACTCATTGGTCATTGTTTTGTCCATGTGTTGCACCTGGGACTGGGAGTACTTAAGGAGCTTTACCCCCTTTGTTCACTGCCGTGAATTGACTCAGTTTGCGGTTTACATTCAGGAGAAGTTCTCCAGCCTACTCTAGAGGCAAGCGAGGTATGTTCGCTCAAGTTCCAAGGCGACCCACGTTCAAGGCAGCAAAGTCAGGTTAGGTCGGCCTTGCCTTCTGGTCTGGCGGCTGGTTCCCCAGCTACTCCTCTTTTGTTTAAAGAGAGCAGCTGTACCCTTTGTTTGCTTACTCCCCCGATGCCCATGCCCGGCTTGTGGCTTTCTGTTCTAGCTCCCTCCTTGCTTCTCCCCTCCTTACATCCCTTTCTCTCACGCTCAGCTCCCGGTTCCTCCCAGTCCCAGGTTTGTTTTGTTCGCCATCTTGGCTGTTTACTGTTTTGCCTGTTTGCACTGTTTTACTAGTTGCTGCACTTCCCATTTAGTATCCCTTTGTGTTGTACCCTGTTTACGTTAATAAAATAGCTTGCTTTGATTCCATCTCTGCGAGTCATCCCTCTTGGTCTGGCCGTACACGCCATGACATAATCCAATTCAACAATGCAAGAAAAAGCTATTATTTGTTCAGGATAATCATTGAACAATTCAGTAAACAGTTATGAGGCAACAGTATATCAAATCTCATCTAAGCCATTTTGCTACACTACATCATATTTAACAGACAATGCTCAAATGACCTCCTTCCAATGAACAAACACACACTGAACTTTGACCTGTGAAGAAAAAGAGAAACAGAGTACATATACACAAACACAGGGGTTGAGGGTGGATGAGAGGAGCGGACAGTAGAAGACAGACAACTGTGAAACTCATCTCCTTCATCAAGACTGAAAACAGTTTCGATTACCAACTAAACTAAATCTTCTACCTTAACACTCAGGAGTCCTGCAATCTTTGTTTATTTTCTTTTATGATTTTTTTGTGGCAATGGCCGCAAGCTGGAGCGACAGATTTTCCTAACCCCAGTTTATCTGGCTGTAGCTAAACTAAACCCTGATGCTCCATTGGAACGATGCCAGTCCTGAAACAACACCTCCCATGTGCTTATTGTAGAGCTTTACTACAGCTGGTTGACGGACTACTTTTCTGTACCGTGTGGCACCATACTTTACCATCCCTGAAACCTCTGATGAATCATTATCACTGAGGAAATTAGAGAGGCATGTAACTGCTTGCGTGTTCTTCCCCTGAACAACTAAGACACTTCCATCAATTCTACACCACCTCATATCACCACGGTTAGCTCGCCGTTCCCCTTTTTCGACATCTTTGAAATCCACTGGGAATTTCTTATGATTAATCCTACATTGGTTCCCCACTCCTTGAGTCAGACCATAACAGTTGGTGATGTATAAAAGTTATCAAACCAAACTGTGTGACCTTGATTTTTAAATGGCTGCACAAAGTCTTCAATCACTTTTGTAGCCAAATCAGTTTTGCTCCCATCAAGACTGCCTGTGTATACATCAGAGTCTAAGGTATATCCCAAATCTGAAGCTGCAATCACCCACAACAACCCCAGCGAGTAGGTTTACCTTTTATATACTGCTGTAATCCTGATCAACCTTTTGATTCTACCATCCTCTCGTCTATGCTCAGATTTCCATCAGCCTGGAAAAGCTGCTGACACTGGGTTTTGAGGTGGTCCATCAGGTAACGCAACTTCCTAAGACAATCACAATTATTTTCTGTGACAGGATGTAGAAAATGGGGGGCTGCCATCAATTCCTTGAAACGGTCATGGGACATGAACAACTTGACCCATGAACCCTAAATAGATCTGGTATATGTACACATACACTGTACACATTTACAAATACAAACACTTGGAATACATTTATTTACACACTAGAGGTTGTTGGTTGATCCCTCTGCTCATCTTCACCATCCTCTTCTTCTCCTTCATCCAGGAGCTCCGTGTCCATGAAGTCCTCTTCTTCAATGGTCATGCCTTCATGATCTTCATCACTGTCATGTTCAGCGATAAGCCTAAGCTCGTCAGGGCCTAGCCACCAACTCCTCTTCAGAGACTCCATAGGGCATGCATATTGAGCCTGGTCTCCATCCATCTCAGAATAATCATTAAAAAGAGATTACAATGAATAAAGGTGGTGACAGTGATGTTATTTTAAAAATTATAACATTTATGTAAATTTAAATACTCTATATGGTTTTCTCAGAGAAGCTAAAGTCCACATACTCATGTTTTGTACACTGAATCAATACCTATGACAATAGTTTCTCAAATCTAAGAGGAGCAATAATTACAAAACAAAACCTGATGCTATGGTTATATTTTCAAAAATGTTGTAAATAGTTACAGACTGAATGTTATTCACCTGTTTACTTTCTGACAACATTTGATACCATATTTTAGTCCCTTTCAAATACATTAGTGTTTGTGCTAAGTTAATTTAGCCAGTCTCTTCATTGTAGTGCTCAAAAAAGGAGCTATTATGAGCAACGCTAAGGTGATTTCTAAGCAGATTTTAGACTTTAGTATTGAAGTAAAACAAGTAAACTATAACTGATTTCAAGATTGATATATAATCTTACTTTCATAAATATACCCCAGTGCTGCAGCGCGCAACAGCTCTGGTAGAGTTAGCTAGCTTAGCTTAGCTTAGTTCACTACTATTCACTTATTTGTGTAAAACTGCTGCAAACTTTACAAACTACTAAACAAACAAGACTAAAAAGGAATCTGATAAACTCTCCACACGTGTTTATTTCCATCTAGATGAAGATAAAATCATTAGAATGGATTCAAAAAGGAGAGTTGAGCACCTGACTGACTAAACTTACAACACGTCTCTCAAAATCACCTCAGCTTTGCCAAAGCGGCAGCACTAATAATATTACAATTCTACAATTAAAGCCATGTTTTCTGAGTAAAAAGCAGCTCATCTGAGGTGCCAGTCTGCATGAGGTAAGGCTGTAGGCCACCATAATGTTATCACTTGGACCGTGAGCATAAAGAGGCTCTGCAGCAGAGTAGGATTACCTTCTGCAGCAGTGTAGGATGGCCTTCTGCAGCAGCATAAATGCAACCTGCATTTAATGAACTAAGATGAGGAGTCTGTTGTTCCCCCTTTGGTGCTCTACTCCCCCTACTGGCAATTCCAGGTATTGTTTCCCCCAAAACTAACTAATGATGAGATAGGAGAGGCACAGCATTTCACAGCTTTAACATTTCTTCCATTTTAGACCCCTTACATCAGCACAGTGTCCAGAGCATGAAGCAGATACCAGGAGACAGGGCAACATGAGACGTGGAGGGGGGTGTTGGAGGGCAACAACCCAGAAGCAATACTGCTACCTCCTCCTTTGTGCAAAGTGGAGACAGGAGGAGCAGTGCCAGAGCCCTGCAAAATGACCTCCAGCAGGCCACTAATATCCATGTTTCTGCTCAAACTGTCAGAAACAGACTCCATGAGGGTGGTATGAGGGCCCAACGTCCACAAGTGGGGTTGGGGTGGAAAGTGGTGCTTACAGCCCAACACTGTTCAGTTGTTTTTATCTGAAAATAAACTAGAATAAAATCTTCACCAGATACAACTGTCTTATCTTACATACTTAAAACACAGATAAATCTGCAGACATTTCATATAGAAATCTATTGTACTGCTTTAGCATTGTTGCTGTGGAGACAGTGGAAATGTAATGTAGACTACAGACATATGAAACAGTAGTAAGATTGTAAGACTGTAAGAGAAATATATTGTGAGGGGAACAGGCAGTTTTACCAGTGTTCTTTAAAGCATGTCCACCATAGCAACAGTTACTAATGACAGAACAAAGGGCATGGACAGTCAATTATGACATCACAGGGATGGAAGTGTATAAATAGCAGGAGCATCTTCACTCTGCTCATTCACAGCTTTCTGATGTTGGAGATCAGCTGCTCCTTTAAACATGAGCCTTGAGTACATCCCCCCCAGCCTGGCAGACAGCCAGCCAGCCAGCAAAAGCTTTGATGTGAAAAATCCAGGAAACTTCGAAGCTCGACTGAGGGCAACAATAGCGGCTCAGGCCAACAACAGTAAGAGAGTGAGAGAGAGACAGACAGTGAGAACAATGAGAAGAGAGAAAGGGAGACAGACAGTGAGAAGAGCAAGAAGAGAAGGAGAGAGACAGACAGTGAGAAGAGCAAGAAGAGAAAGAGAGAGACAGACAGGGAAAGGAATACTAAGAGAAGGAGAGAGACAGACAGTGAGAGGAAGGTGATGAAGAGGAGAGAAGAAGGAGAACAGAGTTTAGGGCGATCTGTCTGCAGAGATGCTACTCCTGCTGAGGACAGCCAGTCCAGTCTAAAGACCACACACAGAGACTGTTTCACAGACTGAATCAGGAAGTCCAGGTCCTCCACAAACTTGGCCCCAGAACTGCTGAAGGCTGTTCAGCAGATAATGAAGCTGAGGATCTGCTGAAGTTAGAACTACAGCCAAGTCAGTAGCACCAATAAAGCAGACAGTCCAGTTCAGAGTCCGGCTGCATTCACTCCTGCACAGATAAGTGGTGCCTGATGAATTTCGTGAGTCAGCTTCCAAACCGGAAGTGAACTAGAGGCCTTCAAACCACCTACAGCTGTAGAGGAGACTAGATTGATGCTGTACTGAAATCAGCTTCGCTTCCAAATTGATCTGTTCCACCTTAAGTGATGCATTTATTTCATGCTGGTGCTATTGGGAAGATATTCACCCCCCAATGCAGTTTAGCATTACTGAATTAGGAGAAAGCACTTATGTTGGCTAATAAAGCTAATTAGCAATGGGGTGGGGGGTGAATACTTTTGACTGTAACTGCTGCACCATTTAAGGTGGAACGAACAAATTAGACTGAGAAGTCAGATTAAGCATTGTCTTTCACAAATAAACACCTCAATGACTGTCATCTTTTTAGCCGCATCTGACTCCCTGAACTGCTTCTTCACCATTCTGACAGTTTTTTAGATTCTAATTCAGAACCGTAACCCCAAATCTGGACTACGCATGCACAGTAAAGGAATGTCATTTCTGACTTTCAGAACATGCTAATTCATGATGCCGTAGACAAACACTGCTGCACCAACGAGGCTGGAGTTATTCTCCAGCTTCTTACTGGAATCTTCTAATCCACCTTAAATGTTGCAGAACCTACAGGAGACAGAGTGGAACTGCAGTGCTATTTTAAGTGACACTTTAGCGAGTCCACAGGCTTGCAGCAATCTTCCTTGAATAGAACTAATGTTATCCAGCACATTGGTGTTCAACAAGAATAACTAAGAAGCACTAATTTAGAAGTTTGGTGAAAACGTTTTAGAACACCCTGAGATTCGGGGTATGCACTGGACATGTGATGGTTAATCCCCAACAATTTCAGAACTTCAGTAAAATTTGTTCCCAGATCTGTTTGGGTGTATTTTGGTAACCCAAAAGTAGAAGGATTTGATCAGTGGCCAGGGCAGCAGCCCTACACAATCAACTATAAGACATTCAAATGGCGTTCCTAATGCTGGGATTGGATAAAGTGGTGCGGATGGAATAACCTGATTGGGTTTTCCCATAAAAAATTGGGAGTCCATGTTCTCATTAATACACCATCTACAGTTATCAAGAGATGGATCCCTACTTTGTTCCTCCATCAAAGCCTCTTTATTAAATTTCAGTTATGATGTGGAATCATTTTCTGCATCTTCTGACTAACTTTAAACCAAATAGTGTTTACCTTAGACGCAGGCTTAAAAGAAACGTCTCAGATAGATCTACTTTAGCAAATGAGTCACAGAGGATACAGGGAACAGAGGAACCTCTTCACTCGTATAAGAACATTCAGGCACATTGTTTGTCCTGGAAGTGGAAGATCTTCAGATCTAAGCAGAAGGGGTCCACTTTGAGATCATGTTTTCCTGATTTAACGAGTTATGTATGAAGAGCAGAACCTCTGTTCTATAACATGACTCAAATACATGAAGGTGCATTGGAACTCATCTTTTACTGAGTTGTTCACATAAACTACAACTGCACTAGTGCCACCCGCAGGTATACTGAGTAACAGCAGTTATACATTTAATCACTACATAACATTTCCAGAAAATGCTCACTCCTATAACTAATTACAGTCATAGATGTTTATTCAGTTTTTATTTTTGCAGCACATGCTTGCATTACAGTTCTACAGCATCAGACGGTCCAGAGGTTTATTAACTCTAATAAACAGAATAGAGTCTGATGTTCTTTTACAGAAGAGACATCTTGTGAGTTGTGACTAGTAGGTGGAGTCTTACTCCGCATTTCTCCAGGCATACATTGTATGTTTTCAGCTTCCGTTGATGAACATGTCTGTGCAGACATATAGACAGCCGAATGCATGGTGGATATGCTAGATAATATTGCTGTTTCTGATTCTGCACACTTTCCTGGAATAGTCTCTTTCTGGTGAGGCAGAAGTTGATCAACATGGCGTTGTCAGGATTCAGTCACACCACTGTCCACCGTGTAAGAAACTGGTCCTCTTTGGGTGATAATGACTCCTACTCTATAATCATGAGCCGACACCACATCACCAACTACACCAGCTTGTGGCCCTGCAGAAGACTTGCAACTCCTGCATGTGTCTCACAGCTGCCAGCACCACAGCAGACACTGAACGTCACTTTGATGTCAGAAAAATGGACAGATGTTAGATTTTAGTTCGAAATGAAAATCGTGTTGACGTCAAGATCCAACGTCAGGCGGACATTGAATTATGGTTGGTTATCAGTCAGGTACCACTCAAATTTATGTCAGGTTGATGTCAAGCTCCAACGTTATATATTTTAGATGGAAATTAAAATAGCGTCGACATCAAATCCTGACATTAGACAGACATTGAATTTAGGTTGAAAATCAAAGTCAGATATCTGTCAAGAAATATCTGATAAAAATTATTTTTTTAAAAGACAGACCTGGGCGAACAGGGTACCTCACCTCAGACTGAGAAAAGTGAACACAGAAAGTGAGGATCCATGTGACATAAAGGATCATTCAGAAAATGACAAGAGAACACAAGAGCTGCTGACAGCAACGTAGAAAAGGACAGAAACTGTAACTGAAGTGCCTCAGCGTGTGATTCAAACTAAGCAGACAAGCACAAAACTGGTGTACAGAATGAAGAGACACAATGCTCAGATGACAATGTAGCGAGTCAGAGTGGTATGGAGCAGGAGACTGTGGTCCAGCTAAAGACAGGACAGGTTCTCAAACACAGAGATAGAGTCAGTGGGATTTTACATACAGCGGAAGTTCTAGGACGTGCAGGCAAAGCTAGAAAAATACAAAACTGGTACAATCTGCAGTTCATTGAACCCACTAATGATGCAGGCTGTACAAATCAAATTTAGAGAGCCTTTAGATGGAACCCACTGTAACTGATGTTAATACCACTGACATCAGTGAGGATGTATGGGCAACAAGAGATCCATCATTTGACCTTGCCAAACAAGAAGAGATAAAGAACTGGATAGATAACGATGTGGTATGATGGTCTAGCAGATGCTTCACTGGTACAACAGAGTGAAGGAAATAGTGCTGACAGCATGAGGGAAATATGTCCAGAGGGGTTCGCTTCCACTGTAATACCCCATCTCAGATCTGCTTTCCAAGTCGGATGTGAGGAACATGATCATTTTTGTTATGTGGGAATAGACTTCAGGACTAATAACAAGCACAAATACACCAGGACAATTACATCCAACACATGCAGCCCATACATATGGACCCTTTACTAGCCTTAGAACAAGACTTCCCCCTTTGTGAGGAAGAGAAAGACCAACTCAGGTCAAAGATAGACCAAATTCTCTTGCTGGTGAAACACTGGCGATGTCTGAAGCAAGTGATGATGCCATTTTCTTGGCCACACTGTTCTCTGAACTAACTACTGGGAATGCTGAACATGCTCCACCCGCTGATGCGCTGGAGAAACGACTTTGTAGTTCTTTGATGGTGCTTCTCTCCAGGCAAACACAGGAGGTTGAACATGTGCTGCAGCACAGTACAAAAGAACAGCTTGTGGACTGTCTAACCAAAAAGGGGGCATCAGCTTATGAGTTACTTCATTCCTGAGTGTAGGACAATGGAAACTTGATTAACAATACATTTGGAAGGACATAATATGCTGTTCTGTGCTCTTGTGTTGTTGCTGTGTACTGTGTTGTTTAAATGGGTAAAAGTCTTTTCTCTCTGATTTTCCATTTTTTTATTTTTAAGAAGTGAGGGAGTTTGTTAAGACTTTGATATAGAAAGGCATTTTTTTATTAATATTCCCTTTTGTTAGTTGTGCTATATTGAGCTGTAAAAGTTAGTACTGTAATTCAAAAAACAATTATTATCAAGTCATCAAGTGGGAGGGGAATGGGAGCCATGGTGGGAGTGTTTGTGTAGTTGGCTGTAATGGGAGAAATAAAGGAGTTGCACTATACATGGTAAAGTTCATCTATTATTAAGTAACTGTTACAACCTCACTTATCAAACCATTTCTCAAAATACTAGTCTAGGTCTTGGAGAGATAAGAAACAAACCATCACAACAGATTTAATGCTCAAATGAAAATGTTGTATTAGAGGTAAACATAAGCTAGCACAGTCAATATCATATAGCGTCAGTACAACAAGTACATAATAACACAGAAAAGAGTAGACTAAAATAGCTCCACATACATCACACTAAGTCAAAACTAGTGCTCGCCAGCCATTACATCCGGGAACATACAGATTTACGAGAAGTACAATACTGAATTTAAGAGTGTCTGAATAGAAAGAAAAAAAATCCAAAATATCATGAACAGCATAAGTCACAACCGCATTTAATTGCATGGTGAGAACACAGCGGCTGACTGAATAATAGTCAATGCCCCCATTTTAATGACAAAGCCCAGACAATGCAACCAACCAGCATACGCCTTTAGATCAGCTGCTTCCAATCAGTCGTTTCACCTGGACAGAGAGGAAAAAAAAGAAACAACAAGACAAACAGGCCACCAGATGGCAGCAATAACAGTATCAAATATGCAATACTGGATCACAGGATCACATAAGTCTTGAACGTAACAGTATTACAGTTTAATAGTGGACAGAGTAGAATCTGGGCAGGCAATTGTAATGGGCACTGTAAGTGCCCTAAAATGTAGTGTGATGAAGTGGACTCACCATGAACAGTGGACAAGGGTGGTGAAAGCCAAATTATTGAAGTTTGTAACCACACACAGTTGCAGATGCACAGACCGATGAAGGACAGATCCACCATCAGGGAGGGAGGTTTTTTTTTTTTCGGTCCGGAAAAACCTGCAAGACAAAAAAAAAGAAAGTCAATACATGTATAGAAACTGAATGATCATCTACCTGTTACAGAGTCGCAGAATGATGGACAGCGAACCGGACACTATTGCAGATTAAAATATATTTTTTAGAAGGATACACCTTCAGGGAGAAGAAGAGGTTGATGGACTTCTTGAGAACCTGTAAAACAAAAAAAGAAAGTCAATACATGTATAGAAACTGAATGATCACCTACCTGTTGCACACTTGCAAACAGATTGATAGCGAGCCACACACACAGTTGCAATGGACAGACCCTTGTTGGCTGTATGCACCATCAGGAAGGGGGAAGCCATTCAGGAAGGGAGGGAGGCGGTCATGCTTTCAGAAAAACCTGTAAGACAAAAAAAGAAAGTCAATACATGTATAGAAACTGAATGATCACCTACCTGTTACACACTTGCAGACAGATAGATAGCGAGCCACACACACAGTTGCAATGGACAGAGCCTTGTTGGCTATATGCATCATCAGGAAGGGGGAGCCATTGGTCCTGAAAGCCTGTAAGACAAGAATAAGGCAATACATGTATAGAAACTGAATGATCACCTACCTGTTACAGAGTTGCAGAATGATGGACAGGGAACCACACACAGTTGCAGATGAAAAAATATTTGTTAGAAGGATACACCTAACGGGAGAATAAGAGGTTGATGGACTTCTTGAGAACCTGTAACACAAAAAAAGAAAGTCAATACATGTACAGAAACTGAATTATCACCAACCTGTTACAAACTTGCAGACAGATAGTAGCGAGTCACACACAGTTGCAGATGCACAGACCCTTGAAGGACAGATCCACCATCAGGGAGGGAGGGGGGTCATACTGTCTGAAAAGCCTGTAAGACAACAAAAAGGCAATACATGTATAGAAACTGAATGGTCACTTACCTGTTACAGAGTTGCAGAATGATGGACAGCGAACCACACACAGTTGCAGATGGAAATATATTTGTTAGAAGGATACACCTTCAGGGAGAAGAAGAGGTTGATGGACTTCTTGAGAACCTATAAGACAAAAAAAAGAAAGTCAATACATGTATAGAAACTGAATGATCACCAACCTGTTACACACTTGCAGACAGATTGATAGCGAGCCACACACAGTTGCAGATGCACAGACCCTTGAAGGACAGATCCATCATCAGGAAGGGAGGGAGGCGGTCATGCTTTCAGAAAAACCTGTAAGACAAAAAGAAAATCAATACATGTATAGAAACTGAATGATTACCTACCTGTTACACACTTGCAGACAGATAGTAGCGAGTCACACACAGTTGCAGATGCACAGACCCTTGAAGGACAGATCCACCATCAGGGAGGGAGGGGGTCATACTGTCCGAAAAACCTGTAAGACAAAAAAAGAAAGTCAATACATGTATAGAAACTGAATGATCACCTACCTGTTACACACTTGCAGACAGATTGATAGCGAGCCACACACACAGTTGCAGATGCACAGACCCTTATTGGCTGTATACACCATCAGGAAGGGGGGAGCCATTGGTCCTGAAAGCCTGTAAGACAACAAAAACGCAATTCATGGACAGAAACTGAATGATCACTTACAAAGTTGCAGAATGATGGACAGTGAACCGGACACAGTTGCAGATGAAAATATAGTTGTTAGAAGGATACACATTCAGGGAAAAGAAGAGGTTGATGGACTTCTTGAGAACCTGTAACACAAAAAAGAAAGGCAATACATGTATAGAAACTGAATGATCACCTACCTGTTACACACTTGCAGACAGATAGTAGCGATCCACAAACACAGTTGCAATGGACAGACCCTTGTTGGCTGTATGCACCATTAGGGAGGGAGGTGGTCGTGCTATCCGAAAAACCTGTAAGACAAAAAAAGAAAGTCAATACATGTATAGAAACTAAATGATTACCTACCTGTTACACACTTGCAGATAGATGGATAGCGAGCAACACAGAAAGTTGCAATGGACAGACCCTTGTTCGCTGTATGCACCATCAGGAAGGGGGGAGCCATTGGTCCTGAATGCCACTAAGACAACAAAAAGGAAATACATGTATAAAAACAAAAAGATCACCTACCTTTTACACACTTGCAGACAGAAAGTAGCGAGTCACACACAGTTTCAGATGCACAGACCATTGAAGGACAGATCCACCATCAGGGAGGGAGGGGGTCATACTATCTGAAAAGCCTGTAAGACAACAAAAAGGCAATACATGTATAGAAACTGAATGATCACTTACCTGTTACAGAGTTGCAGAATGATGGACAGCGAACCAAACACAGTTGCAGATGGAAATATATTTGTTAGAAGGATACACCTTCAGGGAGAAGAAGAGGTGGATGGACCTCTTGAGAACCTGTAACACAAACAAAAAAGTCAATACATGTATAGAAACTGAATGATCACCTACCTGTTACACACTCGCAGGCAGACTGATAGCTAGCCACACACAGTTGCAATGGAGAGACCATTGTTGGCTGTATGCACCATCAGGAAGGGGGGAGCCATTGGTCCTGAAAGCCTGTGAGACAACAAAAAGACAATTCAAGTATAGAAACTGAATGATCACTTACCTGTTACAGAGTTGCAGAATGATGGACAGCGAACCACACACAGTTGCAGATGAAAATATATTTGTTAGAAGGATACACCTTCAGGGAGAAGAAGAGGTTGATGGACTTCTTGAGAACCTGTAACACAAAAAAGAAAGTCAATACATGTATAGAAACTGAATGATCACCAACCTGTTACACACTAGAAGATTGACAGCGAGTCAGACACACAGTTGCAATGGACAGACCCTTGTTGGCTGTATGCACCATCAGGAAGGGGGAAGCCATTGGTGCTGAAAACCTGTAAGACAAGAAAAAGACAATTCATGTATAGAAACTGAATGATCACTTACCTGTTACAGAGTTGCAGAATGATGGAAAGCGAACCACACACAGTTGCAGATGAAAATATATTTGTTAGAAGGATACACCTTCAGGGAGAAGAAGAGGTTGATGGACTTCTTGAGAACCTGTAAGACAAAAAAAGAAAGTCAATACATGTATAGAAACTACATTATCACCAAACTGTTACACACTTGCAGACAGATAGTATCGAGTCACACACAGTTGCAGATGCACAAACACTTTAAGGACAGATCCACCATCAGGGAGGGAGGGGGTCATACTGTCCAAAAAAACCTGTAAGACAAAAAAAGAAAGTCAATACATGTACAGAAACTGAATGATCACCTACCTGTTACACACTTGCAAACAGATTGATATTGAGCCACACACACAGTTGCAACGGACAGACCCTTGTTGGCTGTATGCATCATCAGAAAGGGGGGAGCCATTGGTCCTGAAAGCCTGTAAGACAACAAAAAGGCAATGCATGTATAAAAACTAAATGATCACCTACCTGTTACACACTTGCAGACAGAAAGTAGCGAGTCACACACAGTTGCAGATGGACAGACCCTTCAAGGACAGATCCACAATCAGGGAGGGAGTGGGTCATACTGTCTGAAAAGCCTGTAAGACAACAAAAAGGCAATACATGTATAGAAACTGAATGATCACTTACCTGTTACAGAGTTGCAGAATGATGGACAGCGAACCACACACAGTTGCAGATGAAAATATATTTGTTAGAAGGATACACCTACAGGGAGAAGAAGAGGTTGATTGACTTCTTGAGAACCTGTAACACAAAAAAGAAAGTCAATGCATGTATAGAAACTGAATGATTACCTACCTGTTACACACTTGCAGACAGATAGTAGCGAGTCACACACAGTTGCAGATGCACAGACCCTTGAAGGACAGATTCACCAACAGGGAGGGAGGGGTTCATGCAGTCCGGAAAAACCTGCAAGACAAAAAAAAGAAAGTCAATACATGTATAAAAACTAAATGATTACCTACCTGTTACACACTTGCAAACAGATTGATAGTGAGCCACACACACAGTTGCAATGGAAAGACCCTTGTTGGCTGTATGCACCATCAGGAAGGGGGGGAGCCATTGGTCCTGAAAGCCTGTAAGACAACAAAAAGGCAATACATGTATAGAAACTGAATGATCACTTACCTGTTACAGAGTTGCAGAATGATGGACAGCGAACCACACACAGTTGCAGATGAAAATATATTTGTTAGAAGGATACACCTTCAGGGAGAAGAAGAGGTTGATGGACTTCTTGAGAACCTGTAACACAAAAAAGAAAGTCAATACATGTATAGAAACTGAATGATCACCAACCTGTTACACACTTGAAGATTGATAGCGAGCCATACACACAGCTGCAATGGACAGACCCTTGTTGGCTGTATGCACCATCAGGAAGGGGGGAGCCATTGGTCCTAAAAACCTGTAAGACAACAAAAAGGCAATACATGTATAGAAACTGAATGATCACTTACCTGTTACAGAGTTGCAGAATGTTGGACAGCGAACCGGACACAGTTGCAGATGGAAATATATTTGTTAGAAGGATACACCTTCAGGGAGAAAAAGAGGTTGATGGACTTCTTGATTACCTGTAACACAAAAAAGAAAGTCAAAACATGTATAGAAACTGAATGATTACCTACCTGTTACACACTTGCAGACAGATAGTAGCGAACCACATACACACAGTTGCAATGGACAGACCCTTCTTGGCTGTATGCACCATCAGGAAGGGGGGAGCCATTGGTCCTAAAAGCCTGTAAGACAACAAAAATGCAATACGTGTATAGAAACTGAATGATCACCTACCTTTTACACACTTGCAGACAGATAGATAGCGAGCCACACACACAGTTGCAATGGACAGACCCTTGTTGGCTATATGCACCATCAGGAAGGGGGGGGCCATTGGTCCTGAAAGCCTGTAAGACAACAAAAAGACAATTCATGTATAGAAACTGAATGATCACTTACCTGTTACAGAGTTGCAGAATGATGGACAGCGAAACACACATAGTTGCAGATGGAAATATATTTGTTAGGATACACCTTCAGGGAGAAGAAGAGGTTGACGGACGTCTTGAGAACCTATAAGACAAAAAAAAAGAAAGTCAATACATGTATAGAAACTGAATGATCACCAAACTGTTACACACATGTAGACAGATAGTAGCGAATCACACACAGTTGCAGATGCACAGACCCTTGAAGGACAGATCCACCATCAGGGAGGGAGGGAGTCATACTGTCCGAAAAACCTGTAAGACAAAAAAAGAAAGTCAATACATGTATAGAAACTGAATGATCACCTACCTGTTACACACTTGCAGACAGATTGATAGCGAGCCACACACACAGTTGCAATGGACAGACCCTTATTGGCTGTATACACCATCAGGAAGGGGGGAGCCATTGGTCCTGAAAGCCTGTAAGACAACAAAAAGGCAATTCATGTACAGAAACTGAATGATCACTTACAGAGTTGCAGAATGATGGACAGTGAACCGGACACAGTTGCAGATGAAAATATATTTGTTAGAAGGATACACATTCAGGGAAAAGAAGAGGTTGATGGACTTCTTGAGAACCTGTAACACAAAAAAGAAAGACAATACATGTATAGAAACTGAATGATCACCTACCTGTTACACACTTGCAGACAGATAGTAGCGATCCACACACACAGTTGCAATGGACAGAAACTTGTTGGCTGTATGCACCATCAGGAAGGGAGGGAGGTGGTCGTGCAATCCGAAAAACCTGTAAGACAAAAAAAGAAAGTCAATACATGTATAGAAACTAAATGATTACCTAACTGTTACACACTTGCAGATAGATGGATAGCGAGCAACACAAAGTTGCAATGGACAGACCCTTGTTCGCTGTATGCACCATCAGGAAGGGGGGAGCCATTGGTCCTGAATGCCTCTAAGACAACAAAAAGGCAATACATGTATAGAAACTCAATGATCACTAACCTGTTACAGAGTTGCAGAATGATGGACAGCGAACCACACACAGTTGCAGATGAAAATATATTTGTTAGAAGAATACACCTTCAGGGAGAAGAAGAGGTTGATGGACTTCTTGAGTACCTGTAACACAAAAAAGAGAGTCAATACATGTATTCAAACTGAATGATCACCAACATGTTACACATGTGCAGACAGAAAGTAGCAAGTCACACACAGTTGCAGATGCACAGACCCTTGAAGGACAGATTCACCAACAGGGAGGGAGGGGTTCATGCGGTCCGGAAAAACCAGCAAGACAAAAAAAAGAAAGTCAATACATGTATAAAAACTAAATGATTACCCACCTGTTACACACTTGCAAACAGATTGATAGTGAGCCACACACACAGTTGCAATGGAAAGACCCTTGTTGGCTGTATGCACCATCAGGAAGGGGGGGAGCCATTGGTCCTGAAAGCCTGTAAGACAACAAAAAGGCAATACATGTATGGAAACTGAATGATCACCTACCTGTTACACACTTGCAGACAGATAGATAGCGAGCCACACAAACAGTTCCAATAGACAGACCCTTGTTGGCTGTATGCACCATCAGGAAGGGGGGAGCCATTGGTCCTGAAAGCCTCTAAGACAACAAAAAGACAATACATGTATAGAAACTGAATGATCACTTACCTGTTACAGAGTTGCAGAATGTTGGACAGCGAACCAGACACAGTTGCAGATGAAACTATATTTGTTAGAAGGATACACCTTCAGGGAGAAGAAGAGGTTGATGGACTTCTTGAGTACCTGTAACACAAAAAAGAAAGTCAATACATGTATACAAACTGAATGATTACCTACCTGTTACACACTTGCAGACAGATAGTATCGAGTCACACACAGTTGCAGATGCACAGACCCTTGAAGGACAGATTCACCATCAGGGAGGGAGGGGTTCATGCGGTCCGGAAAAACCTGCAAGACAAGAAAAGAAAGTCAATACATGTATAGAAACTGAATGATTACCTACCTGTTACACACTTGCAGACAGATAATTAGAGAGCCACACACACAGTTGCAATAGACAGACCCTTGTTGGCTGTATACATAATCAAGAAGGGGGGAGCCACTGGTCTTGAAAGCCTGTAAGACAACAAAAAGGCACTACATGTATAGAAACTGAATGATCACTTACCTGTTACAGAGTTGCAGAATGATGGACAGCGAACCACACACAGTTGCAGATGAAAATATATTTGTTAGAAGAATACACCTTCAGGGAGAAGAAGAGGTTGATGGACTTCTTGAGAACCTGTAACACAAAAAAAGAAAGTCAATACATGTATAAAAACTAAATGATTACCCACCTGTTACACACTTGCAAACAGATTGATAGTGAGCCACACACACAGTTGCAATGGAAAGACCCTTGTTGGCTGTATGCACCATCAGGAAGGGGGGGAGCCATTGGACCTGAAAGCCTGTAAGACAACAGAAAGGCAATACATGTATGGAAACTGAATGATCACCTACCTGTTACACACTTGCAGACAGATAGATAGCGAGCCACACAAACAGTTCCAATTGACAGACCCTTGTTGGCTGTATGCACCAACAGGAAGGGAGGGGGCCATTGGTCCTGAAAGCCTGTAATACGACAAAAAGGCAATATATGTATAGAAAATGAATGATCACTTACCTGTTACAGAGTTGCAGAATGATGGACAGCGAACCACACACAGTTGCAGATGAAAATATATTTGTTAGAAGGATACACCTTCAGAAAGAACAAGAGGTTGTTGGACTTCTTGAGAACCTGTAACACAAAAAAGAAAGTCAATACATGTATACAAACTGAATGATTACCTACCTGTTACACACTTGCAGAAAGATAGTATTGAGTCACACACAGTTGCAGATGCACAGACCCTTGAAGGACAGATCCATCATCAGGAAGCGGGAAGCCATTGGTCCTGAAAGCCTGTAAGACAAAAAAAGGCAATACATGTATAGAAACTGAATGATGACTTACCTGTTACAGAGTTGCAGAATGATGGACAGCGAACCACACACAGTTGCAGATGAAAATATATTTGTTAGAAGGATACACCTTCAGGGAGAAGAAGAGGTTGATGGACTTCTTGAGAACCTGTAGGAAAAAAAAAGAAAGTCAATACATGTATACAAACTGAATGATCACCAACCTGTTACACATGTGCAGACAGAAAGTAGCAAGTCACACACGGTTGCAGAAGCACAGACCCTTGAAGGACCGATTCACCATCAGAGAGGGAGGGGGTCATGCGGTCCGGAAAAACCTGTAAGACAAAAAAAGAAAGTCAATACATGTATAGAAACTGAATGATCACCTACTTGTTACACACTTCCAGACAGATAGATAGCAAGCCACACATACAGTTGCAATGGACAGACTCTTGTTGGCGGTATGCACCTTCAGGAAGGGGGGAGCCATTGGTCCTGAAAGCCTGTAAGACAAAAAAAGAAAAGTCAATACATGTATAGAAACTGAATGATCGCCTACCTGTTACACACTTGCAGACAGATAAATAGCGAGCAACACACACAGTTGCAATGGACAGACCATTGTTGGCTGTATGCACCATCAAGAAGGGGGGAGCCACTGGTCTTGAAAGCCTGTAAGACAAAAAAAGGCAATACATGTATAGAAACTGAAAGATCATTTACCTGTTACAGAGTTGCAGAATGATGGACAGCGAACCACACACAGTTGCAGATGAAAATATATTTGTTAGAAAGATACACCTTCAGGGAGAAGAAGAGGTTGATGGACTTCTTGAGAACCTGTAAGACAAAAAAAGAAAGTCAATACATGTATAGAAACTACATTATCACCAAACTGTTACACACGTGCAGACAGATAGTATCGAGTCACACACAGTTGCAGATGCACAAACACTTTAAGGACAGATCCACCATCAGGGAGGGAGGGGGTCATACTGTCCAAAAAAACCTGTAAGACAAAAAAAGAAAGTCAATACATGTACAGAAACTGAATGATCACCTACCTGTTACACACTTGCAAACAGATTGATATTGAGCCACACACACAGTTGCAACGGACAGACCCTTGTTGGCTGTATGCATCATCAGAAAGGGGGGAGCCATTGGTCCTGAAAGCCTGTAAGACAACAAAGAGGCAATGCATGTATAAAAACTAAATGATCACCTACCTGTTACACACTTGCAGACAGAAAGTAGCGAGTCACACACAGTTGCAGATGGACAGACCCTTCAAGGACAGATCCACAATCAGGGAGGGAGTGGGTCATACTGTCTGAAAAGCCTGTAAGACAACAAAAAGGCAATACATGTATAGAAACTGAATGATCACTTACCTGTTACAGAGTTGCAGAATGATGGACAGCGAACCACACACAGTTGCAGATGAAAATATATTTGTTAGAAGGATACACCTACAGGGAGAAGAAGAGGTTGATTGACTTCTTGAGAACCTGTAACACAAAAAAGAAAGTCAATGCATGTATAAAAACTAAATGATTTCCTACCTGTTACACACTTGCAAACAGATTGATAGTGAGCCACACACACAGTTGCAATGGAAAGACCCTTGTTGGCTGTATGCACCATCAGGAAGGGGGGGAGCCATTGGTCCTGAAAGCCTGTAAGACAACAAAAAGGCAATACATGTATGGAAACTGAATGATCACCTACCTGTTACACAATTGCAGACAGATAGATAGCGAGCCACACAAACAGTTGCAATAGACAGAACCTTCTTGGCTGTGTGCACCATCAGGAAGGGGGGAGCCATTGGTCCTGAAAGCCTGTAAGACAACAAAAAGACAATACATGTATAGAAACTGAATGATCACTTACCTGTTACAGAGTTGCAGAATGATGGACAGCGAACCGCACACAGTTGCAGATGAAACTATATTTGTTAGAAGGATACACCTTCAGGGAGAAGAAGAGGTTGATGGACTTCTTGAGAACCTGTAGGAAAAAAAAAGAAAATCAATACATGTATACAAACTGAATGATCACCAACCTGTTACACATGTGCAGACAGAAAGTAGTAAGTCACACACAGTTGCAGAAGCACAGACCCTTGAAGGACAGATTCACCATCAGGGAGGGAGGGGGTCATGCGGTACGGAAAAACCTGTAAGACAAAAAAAGAAAGTCAATACATGTATAGAAACTGAATGATCACCTACTTGTTACACACTTGCAGACAGATAGATAGCAAGCCACACACACAGTTGCAATGGACAGACTCTTGTTGGCGGTATGCACCTTCAGGAAGGGGGGAGCCATTGGTCCTGAAAGCCTGTAAGACAACAAAAAGGCAATATATGTATAGAAATTGAATGATCACCTACCTGTTACACACTCGCAGGCAGGCTGATAGCGAGCCACACACAGTTGCAATGGACAGACCATTGTTGGCTGTATGCACCATCAGGAAGGGGGGAGCCATTGGTTCTGAAAGCCTGTAAGACAAGAAAAAGGCAATACATGTGTAGAAACTGAATGATCACTTACCTGTTACAGAGTTGCAGAATAATGGACAGCGAACCACACACAGTTGCAGATGAAAATATATTTGTTAGAAAGATACACCTTCAGGGAGAAGAAGAGGTTGATGGACTTCTTGAGAACCTGTAAGACAAAAAAAGAAAGTCAATACATGTATAGAAACTGCATTATCACCAAACTGTTACACACGTGCAGACAGATAGTATCGAGTCACACACAGTTGCAGATGCACAGACCCTTGAAGGACAGATTCACCATCAGGGAGGGAGGGGTTCAAGCGCTCCGGAAAAACCTGCAAGACAAGAAAAGAAAGTCAATACATGTATAGAAACTGAATGATTACCTACCTGTTACACACTTGCAGACAGATAATTAGCGAGCCACACACACAGTTGCAATGGACAGACCCTTGTTGGCTGTATGCACAATCAAGAAGGGGGGAGCCACTGGTCTTGAAAGCCTGTAAGACAACAAAAAGGCACTACATGTATAGAAACTGAATGATCATTTACCTGTTACAGAGTTGCAGAATGATGGACAGCGAACCACACACAGTTGCAGATGAAAATATATTTGTTAGAAGGATACACCTTCAGGGAGAAGAAGAGGTTGATGGACTTCTTGAGAACCTGTAACACAAAAAAGAAAGTCAATACATGTATAGAAACTGAATGATCACCAACCTGTTACACACTTGAAGATTGATAACGAGTCAGACACACAGTTGCAATGGATAGACCCTTGTTGGCTGTATGCACCATCAGGAAGGGGGAAGCCACTGGTGCTGAAAGCCTGTAAAACAAGAAAAAGGCAATACATGTATAGAAACTGAATGATCACCAACCTGTTAGAGTTGCAGAATGTTGGACAGCGAACCGGACACAGTTGCAGATGGAAATATATTTGTTAGAAGGATACACCTTCAGGGAGAAAAAGAGGTTGATGGACTTCTTGATTACCTGTAACACAAAAAAGAAAGTCAAAACATGTATAGAAACTGAATGATTACCTACCTGTTACACACTTGCAGACAGATAGTAGCGAACCACATACACACAGTTGCAATGGACAGACCCTTCTTGGCTGTATGCACCATCAGGAAGGGGGGAGCCATTGGTCCTGAAAGCCTGTGAGACAACAAAAAGACAATTCATGTATAGAAACTGAATGATCACTTACCTGTTACAGAGTTGCAGAATGATGGACAGCGAACCACACACAGTTTCAGATGAAAATATATTTGTTAGAAGGATACACCTTCAGGGAGAAGAAGAGGTTGATTGACTTCTTGAGGACCTGTAACACAAAAAAGAAATTCAATACATGTATGGAAAGTGAATGATCACCAACCTGTTACACACTTGAAGAGTGATAGCGAGCCACACACACAGTTGCAATGGACAGACCCTTGTTGGCTGTATGCACTGTCAGGAAGGGGGGAGCCATTGGTCCTGAAAGCCTGTAAGACAACAAAAAGAAAATTCATGTATAGAAACTGAATGATTACTTACCTGTTACAGACTTGCAGAATGATGGACAGCGAACCACACACAGTTGCAGATGAAAATATATTTGTTAGAAGAATACACCTTCAGGGAGAAGAAGAGGTTGATGGACTTCTTGAGAACCTGTAGGAAAAAAATAGAAAGTCAATACATGTATACAAACTGAATGATCACCAACCTGTTACACACTTGCAGACAGATAAATAGCGAGCAACACACACAGTTGCAATGGACAGACCATTGTTGGCTGTATGCACCATCAAGAAGGGGGGTGCCACTGGTCTTGAAAGCCTGTAAGACAAAAAAAGGCAATACATGTATAGAAACTGAAAGATCATTTACCTGTTACAGAGTTGCAGAATGATGGACAGCGAACCACACACAGTTGCAGATGAAAATATATTTGTTAGAAAGATACACCTTCAGGGAGAAGAAGAGGTTGATGGACTTCTTGAGAACCTGTAAGACAAAAAAAGAAAGTCAATACATGTATAGAAACTACATTATCACCAAACTGTTACACACGTGCAGACAGATAGTATCGAGTCACACACAGTTGCAGATGCACAAACACTTTAAGGACAGATCCACCATCAGGGAGGGAGGGGGTCATACTGTCCAAAAAAACCTGTAAGACAAAAAAAGAAAGTCAATACATGTACAGAAACTGAATGATCACCTACCTGTTACACACTTGCAAACAGATTGATATTGAGCCACACACACAGTTGCAACGGACAGACCCTTGTTGGCTGTATGCACCATCAGAAAGGGGGGAGCCATTGGTCCTGAAAGCCTGTAAGACAACAAAGAGGCAATGCATGTATAAAAACTAAATGATCACCTACCTGTTACACACTTGCAGACAGAAAGTAGCGAGTCACACTCAGTTGCAGATGGACAGACCCTTCAAGGACAGATCCACAATCAGGGAGGGAGTGGGTCATAGTGTCTGAAAAGCCTGTAAGACAACAAAAAGGCAATACATGTATAGAAACTGAATGATCACTTACCTGTTACAGAGTTGCAGAATGATGGACAGCGAACCACACACAGTTGCAGATGAAAATATATTTGTTAGAAGGATACACCTACAGGGAGAAGAAGAGGTTGATTGACTTCTTGAGAACCTGTAACACAAAAAAGAAAGTCAATGCATGTATAGAAACTGAATGATTACCTACCTGTTACACACTTGCAGACAGATAGTAGCGAGTCACACACAGTTGCAGATGCACAGACCCTTGAAGGACAGATTCACCAACAGGGAGGGAGGGGTTCATGCGGTCCGGAAAAACCTGCAAGACAAAAAAAAGAAAGTCAATACATGTATAAAAACTAAATGATTACCTACCTGTTACACACTTGCAAACAGATTGATAGTGAGCCACACACACAGTTGCAATGGAAAGACCCTTGTTGGCTGTATGCACCATCAGGAAGGGGGGGAGCCATTGGTCCTGAAAGCCTGTAAGACAAGAAAAAGGCAATACATGTATAGAAACTGAATGACCACTTACCTGTTACAGAGTTGCAGAATGATGGACAGCGAACCACACACAGTTGCAGATGAAAATATATTTGTTAGAAGGATACACCTTCAGGGAGAAGAAGAGGTTGATGGACTTCTTGAGAACCTGTAACACAAAAAAGAAAGTCAATACATGTATAGAAACTGAATGATCACCAACCTGTTACACACTTGAAGATTGATAACGAGTCAGACACACAGTTGCAATGGATAGACCCTTGTTGGCTGTATGCACCATCAGGAAGGGGGAAGCCACTGGTGCTGAAAGCCTGTAAAACAAGAAAAAGGCAATACATGTATAGAAACTGAATGATCACCAACCTGTTACAGAGTTGCAGAATGTTGGACAGCGAACCGGACACAGTTGCAGATGGAAATATATTTGTTAGAAGGATACACCTTCAGGGAGAAAAAGAGGTTGATGGACTTCTTGATTACCTGTAACACAAAAAAGAAAGTCAAAACATGCATAGAAACTGAATGATTACCTACCTGTTACACACTTGCAGACAGATAGTAGCGAACCACATACACACAGTTGCAATGGACAGACCCTTCTTGGCTGTATGCACCATCAGGAAGGGGGGAGCCATTGGTCCTGAAAGCCTGTGAGACAACAAAAAGACAATTCATGTATAGAAACTGAATGATCACTTACCTGTTACAGAGTTGCAGAATGATGGACAGCGAACCACACACAGTTTCAGATGAAAATATATTTGTTAGAAGGATACACCTTCAGGGAGAAGAAGAGGTTGATGGACTTCTTGAGGACCTGTAACACAAAAAAGAAATTCAATACATGTATGGAAACTGAATGATCACCAACCTGTTACACACTTGAAGAGTGATAGCGAGCCACACACACAGTTGCAATGGACAGACCCTTGTTAGCTGTATGCACTGTCAGGAAGGGGGGAGCCATTGGTCCTGAAAGCCTGTAAGACAACAAAAAGGCAATACATGTATAGAAACTGAAAGATCATTTACCTGTTACAGAGTTGCAGAATGATGGACAGCGAACCACACACAGTTGCAGATGAAAATATATTTGTTAGAAAGATACACCTTCAGGGAGAAGAAGAGGTTGATGGACTTCTTGAGAACCTGTAACACAAAAAAGAAAGTCAATGCATGTATAGAAACTGAATGATTACCTACCTGTTACACACTTGCAGACAGATAGTAGCGAGTCACACACAGTTGCAGATGCACAGACCCTTGAAGGACAGATTCACCAACAGGGAGGGAGGGGTTCATGCGGTCCGGAAAAACCTGCAAGACAAAAAAAAGAAAGTCAATACATGTATAAAAACTAAATAATTACCTACCTGTTACACACTTGCAAACAGATTGATAGTGAGCCACACACACAGTTGCAATGGAAAGACCCTTGTTGGCTGTATGCACCATCAGGAAGGGGGGGAGCCATTGGTCCTGAAAGCCTGTAAGACAACAAAAAGGCAATACATGTATGGAAATTGAATGATCACCTACCTGTTACACAATTGCAGACAGATAGATAACGAGCCACACAAACAGTTGCAATAGACAGAACCTTCTTGGCTGTGTGCACCATCAGGAAGGGGGGAGCCATTGGTCCTGAAAGCCTGTAAGACAACAAAAAGACAATACATGTATAGAAACTGAATGATCACTTACCTGTTACAGAGTTGCAGAATGATGGACAGCGAACCGCACACAGTTGCAGATGAAACTATATTTGTTAGAAGGATACACCTTCAGGGAGAAGAAGAGGTTGATGGACTTCTTGAGAACCTGTAGGAAAAAAAAAGAAAATCAATACATGTATACAAACTGAATGATCACCAACCTGTTACACATGTGCAGACAGAAAGTAGCAAGTCACACACAGTTGCAGAAGCACAGACCCTTGAAGGACAGATTCACCATCAGGGAGGGAGGGGGTCATGCGGTACGGAAAAACCTGTAAGACAAAAAAAGAAAGTCAATACATGTATAGAAACTGAATGATCACCTACTTGTTACACACTTGCAGACAGATAGATAGCAAGCCACACACACAGTTGCAATGGACAGACTCTTGTTGGCGGTATGCACCTTCAGGAAGGGGGGAGCCATTGGTCCTGAAAGCCTGTAAGACAACAAAAAGGCAATATATGTATAGAAACTGAATGATCACTTACAGAGTTGCAGAATAATGGACAGCGAACCACACACAGTTGCAGATGAAAATATATTTGTTAGAAGGATACACCTTCAGGGAGAAGAAGAGGTTGATGGACTTCTTGAGAATCTGTAAGACAAAAAAAGAAAGTCAAAACATGTATAGAAACTGAATGATTACCTACCTATTACACACTTGCAGACAGATAGTATCGAGTCATACATAGTTTCAGATGCACAAACACTTTAAGGACAGATCCACCATCAGGGAGGGAGGGGGTCATACTGTCCGAAAAACCTGTAAGACAAAAAAAGAAAGTCAATACATGTATAGAAACTGAATGATCACCTACCTGTTACACACTTGCAGACAGATTGTTAGCGAGCCACACACACAGTTGCAATGGACAGACCCTTGTTGGCTGTATGCACCATCACGAAGGGGGGAGCCATTGGTCCTGAAAGCCTGTAAGACAACCAAAAGGCAATACATGTATAAAAATTGAATGATCACCTACCTGTTACACACTCGCAGGCAGGCTGATAGCGAGCCACACACAGTTGCAATGGACAGACCATTGTTGGCTGTATGCACCATCAGGAAGGGGGGAGCCATTGGTTCTGAAAGCCTGTAAGACAAGAAAAAGGCAATACATGTGTAGAAACTGAATGATCACTTACCTGTTACAGAGTTGCAGAATAATGGACAGTGAACCACACACAGTTGCAGATGAAAATATATTTGTTAGAAAGATACACCTTCAGGGAGAAGAAGAGGTTGATGGACTTCTTGAGAACCTGTAAGACAAAAAAAAGAAAGTCAATACATGTATAGAAACTGCATTATCACCAAACTGTTACACACGTGCAGACAGATAGTATCGAGTCACACACAGTTGCAGATGCACAAACACTTTAAGGACAGATCCACCATCAGGGAGGGAGGGGGTCATACTGTCCAAAAAACCTGTAAGACAAAAAAAGAAAGTCAATACATGTACAGAAACTGAATGATCACCTACCTGTTACTCACTTGCAAACAGATTGATATTGAGCCACACACACAGTTGCAACGGACAGACCCTTGATGGCTGTATGCACCATCAGAAAGGGGGGATCCATTGGTCCTGAAAGCCTGTAAGACAACAAAGAGGCAATGCATGTATAAAAACTAAATGATCACCTACCTGTTACACACTTGCAGACAGAAAGTAGCGAGTCACACACAGTTGCAGATGGACAGACCCTTGAAGGACAGATCCACCATCAGGGAGGGAGTGGGTCATACTGTCTGAAAAGCCTGTAAGACAAGAAAAAGGCAATACATGTATAGAAACTGAATGATCACTTACCTGTTACAGAGTTGCAGAATGATGGACAGCGAACCACACACAGTTGCAGATGAAAATATATTTGTTAGAAGGATACACCTACAGGGAGAAGAAGAGGTTGATTGACTTCTTGAGAACCTGTAACACAAAAAAGAAAGTCAATACATGTATAGAAACTGAATGTTTACCTACCTGTTACACACTTGCAGACAGATAGTAGCGAGTCACACACAGTTGCAGATGCACAGACCCTTGAAGGACAGATTCACCAACAGGGAGGGAGGGGTTCATGCGGTCCGGAAAAACCTGCAAGACAAAAAAAAGAAAGTCAATACATGTATAAAAACTAAATAATTACCTACCTGTTACACACTTGCAAACAGATTGATAGTGAGCCACACACACAGTTGCAATGGAAAGACCCTTGTTGGCTGTATGCACCATCAGGAAGGGGGGGAGCCATTGGTCCTGAAAGCCTGTAAGACAACAAAAAGGCAATACATGTATAGAAACTGAATGATCACTTACATGTTACAGAGTTGCAGAATGATGGACAGCGAACCACACACAGTTGCAGATGAAAATATATTTGTTAGAAGGATACACCTTCAGGGAGAAGAAGAGATTGATGGACTTCTTGAGAACCTGTAACACAAAAAAGAAAGTCAATACATGTATAGAAACTGAATGATCACCTATCTGTTACACACTTGAAGATTGATAGCGAGCCACACACACAGTTGCAATGGACAGACCCTTGTTGGCTGTATGCACCATCAGGAAGGGGGGGAGCCATTGGTCCTGAAAGCCTGTAAGACAACAAAAAGGCAATACATGTATGGAAACTGAATGATCACCTACCTGTTACACAATTGCAGACAGATAGATAGCGAGCCACACAAACAGTTGCAATAGACAGAACCTTCTTGGCTGTGTGCACCATCAGGAAGGGGGGAGCCATTGGTCCTGAAAGCCTGTAAGACAACAAAAAGACAATACATGTATAGAAACTGAATGATCACTTACCTGTTACAGAGTTGCAGAATGATGGACAGCGAACCGCACACAGTTGCAGATGAAACTATATTTGTTAGAAGGATACACCTTCAGGGAGAAGAAGAGGTTGATGGACTTCTTGAGAACCTGTAGGAAAAAAAAAGAAAATCAATACATGTATACAAACTGAATGATCACCAACCTGTTACACATGTGCAGACAGAAAGTAGTAAGTCACACACAGTTGCAGAAGCACAGACCCTTGAAGGACAGATTCACCATCAGGGAGGGAGGGGGTCATGCGGTACGGAAAAACCTGTAAGACAAAAAAAGAAAGTCAATACATGTATAGAAACTGAATGATCACCTACTTGTTACACACTTGCAGACAGATAGATAGCAAGCCACACACACAGTTGCAATGGACAGACTCTTGTTGGCGGTATGCACCTTCAGGAAGGGGGGAGCCATTGGTCCTGAAAGCCTGCAAGACAACAAAAAGGCAATATATGTATAGAAATTGAATGATCACCTACCTGTTACACACTCGCAGGCAGGCTGATAGCGAGCCACACACAGTTGCAATGGACAGACCATTGTTGGCTGTATGCACCATCAGGAAGGGGGGAGCCATTGGTTCTGAAAGCCTGTAAGACAAGAAAAAGGCAATACATGTGTAGAAACTGAATGATCACTTACCTGTTACAGAGTTGCAGAATAATGGACAGCGAACCACACACAGTTGCAGATGAAAATATATTTGTTAGAAAGATACACCTTCAGGGAGAAGAAGAGGTTGATGGACTTCTTGAGAACCTGTAAGACAAAAAAAGAAAGTCAATACATGTATAGAAACTGCATTATCACCAAACTGTTACACACGTGCAGACAGATAGTATCGAGTCACACACAGTTGCAGATGCACAGACCCTTGAAGGACAGATTCACCATCAGGGAGGGAGGGGTTCAAGCGCTCCGGAAAAACCTGCAAGACAAGAAAAGAAAGTCAATACATGTATAGAAACTGAATGATTACCTACCTGTTACACACTTGCAGACAGATAATTAGCGAGCCACACACACAGTTGCAATGGACAGACCCTTGTTGGCTGTATGCACAATCAAGAAGGGGGGAGCCACTGGTCTTGAAAGCCTGTAAGACAACAAAAAGGCACTACATGTATAGAAACTGAATGATCATTTACCTGTTACAGAGTTGCAGAATGATGGACAGCGAACCACACACAGTTGCAGATGAAAATATATTTGTTAGAAGGATACACCTTCAGGGAGAAGAAGAGGTTGATGGACTTCTTGAGAACCTGTAACACAAAAAAGAAAGTCAATACATGTATAGAAACTGAATGATCACCAACCTGTTACACACTTGAAGATTGATAACGAGTCAGACACACAGTTGCAATGGATAGACCCTTGTTGGCTGTATGCACCATCAGGAAGGGGGAAGCCACTGGTGCTGAAAGCCTGTAAAACAAGAAAAAGGCAATACATGTATAGAAACTGAATGATCACCAACCTGTTAGAGTTGCAGAATGTTGGACAGCGAACCGGACACAGTTGCAGATGGAAATATATTTGTTAGAAGGATACACCTTCAGGGAGAAAAAGAGGTTGATGGACTTCTTGATTACCTGTAACACAAAAAAGAAAGTCAAAACATGTATAGAAACTGAATGATTACCTACCTGTTACACACTTGCAGACAGATAGTAGCGAACCACATACACACAGTTGCAATGGACAGACCCTTCTTGGCTGTATGCACCATCAGGAAGGGGGGAGCCATTGGTCCTGAAAGCCTGTGAGACAACAAAAAGACAATTCATGTATAGAAACTGAATGATCACTTACCTGTTACAGAGTTGCAGAATGATGGACAGCGAACCACACACAGTTTCAGATGAAAATATATTTGTTAGAAGGATACACCTTCAGGGAGAAGAAGAGGTTGATTGACTTCTTGAGGACCTGTAACACAAAAAAGAAATTCAATACATGTATGGAAAGTGAATGATCACCAACCTGTTACACACTTGAAGAGTGATAGCGAGCCACACACACAGTTGCAATGGACAGACCCTTGTTGGCTGTATGCACTGTCAGGAAGGGGGGAGCCATTGGTCCTGAAAGCCTGTAAGACAACAAAAAGAAAATTCATGTATAGAAACTGAATGATTACTTACCTGTTACAGACTTGCAGAATGATGGACAGCGAACCACACACAGTTGCAGATGAAAATATATTTGTTAGAAGAATACACCTTCAGGGAGAAGAAGAGGTTGATGGACTTCTTGAGAACCTGTAGGAAAAAAATAGAAAGTCAATACATGTATACAAACTGAATGATCACCAACCTGTTACACACTTGCAGACAGATAAATAGCGAGCAACACACACAGTTGCAATGGACAGACCATTGTTGGCTGTATGCACCATCAAGAAGGGGGGTGCCACTGGTCTTGAAAGCCTGTAAGACAAAAAAAGGCAATACATGTATAGAAACTGAAAGATCATTTACCTGTTACAGAGTTGCAGAATGATGGACAGCGAACCACACACAGTTGCAGATGAAAATATATTTGTTAGAAAGATACACCTTCAGGGAGAAGAAGAGGTTGATGGACTTCTTGAGAACCTGTAAGACAAAAAAAGAAAGTCAATACATGTATAGAAACTACATTATCACCAAACTGTTACACACGTGCAGACAGATAGTATCGAGTCACACACAGTTGCAGATGCACAAACACTTTAAGGACAGATCCACCATCAGGGAGGGAGGGGGTCATACTGTCCAAAAAAACCTGTAAGACAAAAAAAGAAAGTCAATACATGTACAGAAACTGAATGATCACCTACCTGTTACACACTTGCAAACAGATTGATATTGAGCCACACACACAGTTGCAACGGACAGACCCTTGTTGGCTGTATGCACCATCAGAAAGGGGGGAGCCATTGGTCCTGAAAGCCTGTAAGACAACAAAGAGGCAATGCATGTATAAAAACTAAATGATCACCTACCTGTTACACACTTGCAGACAGAAAGTAGCGAGTCACACTCAGTTGCAGATGGACAGACCCTTCAAGGACAGATCCACAATCAGGGAGGGAGTGGGTCATAGTGTCTGAAAAGCCTGTAAGACAACAAAAAGGCAATACATGTATAGAAACTGAATGATCACTTACCTGTTACAGAGTTGCAGAATGATGGACAGCGAACCACACACAGTTGCAGATGAAAATATATTTGTTAGAAGGATACACCTACAGGGAGAAGAAGAGGTTGATTGACTTCTTGAGAACCTGTAACACAAAAAAGAAAGTCAATGCATGTATAGAAACTGAATGATTACCTACCTGTTACACACTTGCAGACAGATAGTAGCGAGTCACACACAGTTGCAGATGCACAGACCCTTGAAGGACAGATTCACCAACAGGGAGGGAGGGGTTCATGCGGTCCGGAAAAACCTGCAAGACAAAAAAAAGAAAGTCAATACATGTATAAAAACTAAATGATTACCTACCTGTTACACACTTGCAAACAGATTGATAGTGAGCCACACACACAGTTGCAATGGAAAGACCCTTGTTGGCTGTATGCACCATCAGGAAGGGGGGGAGCCATTGGTCCTGAAAGCCTGTAAGACAAGAAAAAGGCAATACATGTATAGAAACTGAATGACCACTTACCTGTTACAGAGTTGCAGAATGATGGACAGCGAACCACACACAGTTGCAGATGAAAATATATTTGTTAGAAGGATACACCTTCAGGGAGAAGAAGAGGTTGATGGACTTCTTGAGAACCTGTAACACAAAAAAGAAAGTCAATACATGTATAGAAACTGAATGATCACCAACCTGTTACACACTTGAAGATTGATAACGAGTCAGACACACAGTTGCAATGGATAGACCCTTGTTGGCTGTATGCACCATCAGGAAGGGGGAAGCCACTGGTGCTGAAAGCCTGTAAAACAAGAAAAAGGCAATACATGTATAGAAACTGAATGATCACCAACCTGTTACAGAGTTGCAGAATGTTGGACAGCGAACCGGACACAGTTGCAGATGGAAATATATTTGTTAGAAGGATACACCTTCAGGGAGAAAAAGAGGTTGATGGACTTCTTGATTACCTGTAACACAAAAAAGAAAGTCAAAACATGCATAGAAACTGAATGATTACCTACCTGTTACACACTTGCAGACAGATAGTAGCGAACCACATACACACAGTTGCAATGGACAGACCCTTCTTGGCTGTATGCACCATCAGGAAGGGGGGAGCCATTGGTCCTGAAAGCCTGTGAGACAACAAAAAGACAATTCATGTATAGAAACTGAATGATCACTTACCTGTTACAGAGTTGCAGAATGATGGACAGCGAACCACACACAGTTTCAGATGAAAATATATTTGTTAGAAGGATACACCTTCAGGGAGAAGAAGAGGTTGATGGACTTCTTGAGGACCTGTAACACAAAAAAGAAATTCAATACATGTATGGAAACTGAATGATCACCAACCTGTTACACACTTGAAGAGTGATAGCGAGCCACACACACAGTTGCAATGGACAGACCCTTGTTAGCTGTATGCACTGTCAGGAAGGGGGGAGCCATTGGTCCTGAAAGCCTGTAAGACAACAAAAAGGCAATACATGTATAGAAACTGAAAGATCATTTACCTGTTACAGAGTTGCAGAATGATGGACAGCGAACCACACACAGTTGCAGATGAAAATATATTTGTTAGAAAGATACACCTTCAGGGAGAAGAAGAGGTTGATGGACTTCTTGAGAACCTGTAACACAAAAAAGAAAGTCAATGCATGTATAGAAACTGAATGATTACCTACCTGTTACACACTTGCAGACAGATAGTAGCGAGTCACACACAGTTGCAGATGCACAGACCCTTGAAGGACAGATTCACCAACAGGGAGGGAGGGGTTCATGCGGTCCGGAAAAACCTGCAAGACAAAAAAAAGAAAGTCAATACATGTATAAAAACTAAATAATTACCTACCTGTTACACACTTGCAAACAGATTGATAGTGAGCCACACACACAGTTGCAATGGAAAGACCCTTGTTGGCTGTATGCACCATCAGGAAGGGGGGGAGCCATTGGTCCTGAAAGCCTGTAAGACAACAAAAAGGCAATACATGTATGGAAATTGAATGATCACCTACCTGTTACACAATTGCAGACAGATAGATAACGAGCCACACAAACAGTTGCAATAGACAGAACCTTCTTGGCTGTGTGCACCATCAGGAAGGGGGGAGCCATTGGTCCTGAAAGCCTGTAAGACAACAAAAAGACAATACATGTATAGAAACTGAATGATCACTTACCTGTTACAGAGTTGCAGAATGATGGACAGCGAACCGCACACAGTTGCAGATGAAACTATATTTGTTAGAAGGATACACCTTCAGGGAGAAGAAGAGGTTGATGGACTTCTTGAGAACCTGTAGGAAAAAAAAAGAAAATCAATACATGTATACAAACTGAATGATCACCAACCTGTTACACATGTGCAGACAGAAAGTAGCAAGTCACACACAGTTGCAGAAGCACAGACCCTTGAAGGACAGATTCACCATCAGGGAGGGAGGGGGTCATGCGGTACGGAAAAACCTGTAAGACAAAAAAAGAAAGTCAATACATGTATAGAAACTGAATGATCACCTACTTGTTACACACTTGCAGACAGATAGATAGCAAGCCACACACACAGTTGCAATGGACAGACTCTTGTTGGCGGTATGCACCTTCAGGAAGGGGGGAGCCATTGGTCCTGAAAGCCTGTAAGACAACAAAAAGGCAATATATGTATAGAAACTGAATGATCACTTACAGAGTTGCAGAATAATGGACAGCGAACCACACACAGTTGCAGATGAAAATATATTTGTTAGAAGGATACACCTTCAGGGAGAAGAAGAGGTTGATGGACTTCTTGAGAATCTGTAAGACAAAAAAAGAAAGTCAAAACATGTATAGAAACTGAATGATTACCTACCTATTACACACTTGCAGACAGATAGTATCGAGTCATACATAGTTTCAGATGCACAAACACTTTAAGGACAGATCCACCATCAGGGAGGGAGGGGGTCATACTGTCCGAAAAACCTGTAAGACAAAAAAAGAAAGTCAATACATGTATAGAAACTGAATGATCACCTACCTGTTACACACTTGCAGACAGATTGTTAGCGAGCCACACACACAGTTGCAATGGACAGACCCTTGTTGGCTGTATGCACCATCACGAAGGGGGGAGCCATTGGTCCTGAAAGCCTGTAAGACAACCAAAAGGCAATACATGTATAAAAATTGAATGATCACCTACCTGTTACACACTCGCAGGCAGGCTGATAGCGAGCCACACACAGTTGCAATGGACAGACCATTGTTGGCTGTATGCACCATCAGGAAGGGGGGAGCCATTGGTTCTGAAAGCCTGTAAGACAAGAAAAAGGCAATACATGTGTAGAAACTGAATGATCACTTACCTGTTACAGAGTTGCAGAATAATGGACAGTGAACCACACACAGTTGCAGATGAAAATATATTTGTTAGAAAGATACACCTTCAGGGAGAAGAAGAGGTTGATGGACTTCTTGAGAACCTGTAAGACAAAAAAAAGAAAGTCAATACATGTATAGAAACTGCATTATCACCAAACTGTTACACACGTGCAGACAGATAGTATCGAGTCACACACAGTTGCAGATGCACAAACACTTTAAGGACAGATCCACCATCAGGGAGGGAGGGGGTCATACTGTCCAAAAAACCTGTAAGACAAAAAAAGAAAGTCAATACATGTACAGAAACTGAATGATCACCTACCTGTTACTCACTTGCAAACAGATTGATATTGAGCCACACACACAGTTGCAACGGACAGACCCTTGATGGCTGTATGCACCATCAGAAAGGGGGGATCCATTGGTCCTGAAAGCCTGTAAGACAACAAAGAGGCAATGCATGTATAAAAACTAAATGATCACCTACCTGTTACACACTTGCAGACAGAAAGTAGCGAGTCACACACAGTTGCAGATGGACAGACCCTTGAAGGACAGATCCACCATCAGGGAGGGAGTGGGTCATACTGTCTGAAAAGCCTGTAAGACAAGAAAAAGGCAATACATGTATAGAAACTGAATGATCACTTACCTGTTACAGAGTTGCAGAATGATGGACAGCGAACCACACACAGTTGCAGATGAAAATATATTTGTTAGAAGGATACACCTACAGGGAGAAGAAGAGGTTGATTGACTTCTTGAGAACCTGTAACACAAAAAAGAAAGTCAATACATGTATAGAAACTGAATGTTTACCTACCTGTTACACACTTGCAGACAGATAGTAGCGAGTCACACACAGTTGCAGATGCACAGACCCTTGAAGGACAGATTCACCAACAGGGAGGGAGGGGTTCATGCGGTCCGGAAAAACCTGCAAGACAAAAAAAAGAAAGTCAATACATGTATAAAAACTAAATAATTACCTACCTGTTACACACTTGCAAACAGATTGATAGTAAGCCACACACACAGTTGCAATGGAAAGACCCTTGTTGGCTGTATGCACCATCAGGAAGGGGGGGAGCCATTGGTCCTGAAAGCCTGTAAGACAACAAAAAGGCAATACATGTATAGAAACTGAATGATCACTTACATGTTACAGAGTTGCAGAATGATGGACAGCGAACCACACACAGTTGCAGATGAAAATATATTTGTTAGAAGGATACACCTTCAGGGAGAAGAAGAGGTTGATGGACTTCTTGAGAACCTGTAACACAAAAAAGAAAGTCAATACATGTATAGAAACTGAATGATCACCTATCTGTTACACACTTGAAGATTGATAGCGAGCCACACACACAGTTGCAATGGACAGACCCTTGTTGGCTGTATGCACCATCAGGAAGGGGGGGAGCCATTGGTCCTAAAAACCTGTAAGACAACAAAAAGGCAATACATGTATAGAAACTGAATGATCAGTTACCTGTTACAGAGTTGCAGAATGTTGGACAGCGAACCACACAGAGTCTCAGATGAAAATATATTTGTTAGAAGGATACACCTTCAGGGAGAAGAAGAGGTTGATGGACTTCTTGAGAACCTGTAACACAAAAAAGAAAGTCAATACATGTATAGAAAATGAATGATCACCTACTTGTTACACACGTGCAGACAGATAGTATCTTGTCATACACAGTTGCAGATGCACAAACACTTTAAGGACAGATCCACCATCAGGGAGGGAGGGGGTCCTACTGTCCGAAAAACCTGTAAGACAAAAAAAGAAAGTCAATACATGTATAGAAACTGAATGATCACCTACCTCTTACACACTTGCAGACAGATTGTTAGCGAGCCACACACACAGTTGCAATGGACAGACCCTTGTTGGCTGTATGCACCATCACGAAGGGCGGAGCCATTGGTCCTGAAAGCCTGTAAGACAACAAAAAGGCAATACATGTATAGAAACTGAATGATCACTTACCTGTTACAGAGTTGCAAAATAATGGACAGCGAACCACACACAGTTGCAGAAGAAAATATATTTGTTAGAAAGATACACCTTCAGGGAGAAGAAGAGGTTGATGGACTTCTTGAGAACCTGTAAGACAAAAAAAGAAAGTCAATACATGTATAGAACCTGCATTATCACCAAACTGTTACACACGTGCAGACAGATAGTATCGAGCCACACACAGTCGCAGATGCACAAACACTTTAAGGACAGATCCACCATCAGGGAGGGAGGGGGTCATACTGTCCAAAAAACCTGTAAGACAAAAAAAGAAAGTCAATACATGTATAGAAACTGAATGATCACCTACCTGTTACACACTTGCAAACAGATTGATATTGAGCCACACACACAGTTGCAACGGACAGACCCTTGTTGGCTGTATGCACCATCAGAAAGGGGGGAGCCATTGGTCCTGAAAGCCTGTAAGACAACAAAGAGGCAATGCATGTATAAAAACTAAATGATCACCTACCTGTTACACACTTGCAGACAGAAAGTAGCGAGTCACACACAGTTGCAGATGGACAGACCCTTGAAGGACAGATCCACCATCAGTGAGGGAGTGGGTCATACTGTCTGAAAAGCCTGTAAGACAACAAAAAGGCAATACATGTATGGAAACTGAATGATTACCTACCTGTTACACACTTGCAGAATGATAGTAGCGAGTCACACACAGTTGCAGATGCACAGACCCTTGAAGGACAGATTCACCATCAGGGAGGAAGGGGTTCATGCGGTCCGGAAAAACCTGCAAGACAAGAAAAGAAAGTCAATACATGTATAAGAACTGAATGATTACCTACCTGTTACACACTTGCAGACAGATAGATAGCGAGACACACACAGTTGCAATGGACAGACCCTTCTTGGCTGTAATATATTTGTTAGAAGGATACACCTTCAGGGAGAAGAATAGGTTGATGGACTTCTTGAGAACCTGTAGGAAAAAAAAAGAAAGTCAATACATGTATACAAACTGAATGATCACCAACCTGTTACACATTTGCAGAAAGATTGATAGCGAGCCACACATTTGCAGTGGACAGACCCTTGTTGGCTGTATGAATCATCAGTAAGGGGGGGAGCCATTGGTCCTGTAAGCCTGTAATACATCAAAAAGGCAATATATGTATAGAAACTGAATAATCACTTACAGAGTTGCAGAATGATGGACAGCGAACCACACACAGTTGCAGATGAAAATATATTTGTTAGAAGGATACACCTTCAGTGAGAACAAGAGGTTGTTGGACTTCTTGAGAACCTGTAACACAAAAAAGAAAGTCAATACATGTATAGAAACTGAATGATCACCAACCAGTTACACACCTGCAGAAAGATAGTATCGAGTCACACACAGTTGCAAATGCACAGACCCTTGAAGGACAGATCCATCATCAGGAAGGGAGGGAGGCGGTCATGCTATCCGAAAAACCTGTGAGACAAAAAAAAGAAAGTCAATACATGTATAGAAACTGAATGATCACCTACCTGTTACACACTTGCAGACAGATAGATAGCAAGCCACACACACAGTTGCAATGGACAGACCCTTCTTGGCTGTATGCACCATCAGGAAGCGGGGAGCCATTGGTCCTGAAAGCCTGTAAGACAAAAAAAAGGCAATACATGTATAGAAACTGAATAATCACTTGCCTGTTACAGAGTTGCAGAATGATGGACAGCGAACCACACACAGTTGCAGATGAAAATATATTTGTTAGAAGGATACACCTTCAGGGAGAAGAAGAGGTTGATGGACTTCTTGAGAACCTGTAACACAAAAAAGAAAGTCAATACATGTATAGAAACTGAATGATTTCCTACCTGTTACACACTTGCAGAAAGATAGTAGCGATCCACACACACAATTGCAATGGACAGACCCTTGTTGGCTGAATGCACCATCACGAAGGGGGGAGCCATTGGTCCTGAAAGCCTGTAAGACAACAAAAAGGCAATACATGTAAAGAAACTGAATAATCACTTGCCTGTTACAGAGTTGCAGAATGATGGACAGCGAACCACACACAGTTGCAGATGAAAATATATTTGTTAGAAGGATACACCTTCAGGGAGAAGAAGAGATAGATGGACTTCTTGAGTACCTGTAACACAAAAAAGAAAGTCAATACATGTATAGAAACTGAATGATTTCCTACCTGTTACACACTTGCAGAAAGATAGTAGCGAGCCACACACACAATTGCAATGGACAGACCCTTGTTGGCTGAATGCACCATCACGAAGGGGGGAGCCATTGGTCCTGAAAGCCTGTAAGACAACAAAAAGGCAATACATGTAAAGAAACTGAATAATCACTTGCCTGTTACAGAGTTGCAGAATGATGGACAGCGAACCACACACAGTTGCAGATGAAAATATATTTGTTAGAAGGATACACCTTCAGGGAGAAGAAGAGGTAGATGGACTTCTTGAGTACCTGTAACACAAAAAAGAAAGTCAATACATGTATAGAAACTGAATGATCACCTATCTGTTACACACTTGAAGATTGATAGCGAGCCACACACACAGTTGCAATGGACAGACCCTTGTTGGCTGTATGCAACATCAGGAAGAGGGGAGCCATTGGCCCTAAAAACCTGTAAGACAACAAAAAGGCAATACATGTATAGAAACTGAATGATGACTTACCTGTTACAGAGTTGCAGAATGTTGGACAGCGAACCGGACACAGTTGCAGATGGAAATATATTTGTTAGAAGGATACACCTTCAGGGAGAAAAAGTGGTTGATGGACTTCTTGAGTACCTGTAACACAAAAAAGAAAGTTAATACATGTATAGAAACTGAATGATTACCTACCTGTTACACACTTGCAGACAGATAGTAGCGAGTCACACACAGTTGCAGATGCACAGACCCTTGAAGGACAGATTCACCATCAGGGAGGAAGGGGTTCATGCGGTCCGGAAAAACCTGCAAGACAAGAAAAGAAAGTCAATACATGTATAGGAACTGAATGATTACCTACCTGTTACACACTTGCAGACAGATAGATAGCGAGACACACACAGTTGCAATGGACAGACCCTTGTTGGCTGTATGCACCATCAGGAAGCGGGGAGCAATTGGTCCTGAAAGCCTGTAAGACAAAAAAAGGCAATACATGTATAGAAACTGAATGATGACTTACCTGTTACAGAGTTGCAGAATGATGGACAGCGAACCACACACAGTTGCAGATGAAAATATATTTGTTAGAAGGATACACCTTCAGGGAGAAGAAGAGGTTGATGGACTTCTTGAGAACCTGTAGGAAAAAAAAAGAAAGTCAATACATGTATACAAACTGAATGATCACCAACCTGTTACACATGTGCAGACAGAAAGTAGCAAGTCACACACAGTTGCAGAAGCACAGACCCTTGAAGGACAGATTCACCATCAGAGAGGGAGGGGGTCATGCGGTCCGGAAAAACCTGTAAGACAAAAAAAAGGCAATACATGCATAAAAACTGAATGATCACCTACTTGTTACACACTTGCAGACAGATAGATAGCAAGCCACACACACAGTTGCAATGGACAGACTCTTGTTGGCGGTATGCACCTTCAGGAAGGGGGAGCCATTGGTCCTGAAAGCCTGTAAGACAACAAAAAGGCAATACATGTATAGAAACTGAATGATCATTTACCTGTTACAGAGTTGCAGAATGATGGACAGCGAACCACACACAGTTGCTGATGCACAGACCCTTGAAAGACAGATTCACCATCAGGGAGGGAGGGGTTCATGCGGTCCATAAAATCCTGCAAGACAAAAAAAGAAAGTTTATACATGTATAGAAACTAAATGATTAACTACCTGTTACACACTTGCAGACAAATAGATAGCGAGCCACACACACAGTTGCAATGGACAGACCCTTGTTCGCTGTATGCACCATCAGGAAGAGGGGAGCCATTGGTCTTGAAAGCTTGTAAGACAAAAAAAATGCAATACATGTATAGAAACTGAATGATCACTTACCTGTTACAAAGTTGCAGAATGATGGACAGCGAACCACACACAGTTGCAGATGAAAATATATTTGTTAGAAGGATACACCTTCAGGGAGAAGAAGAGGTTGATGGACGTCTTCAGTACCTGTAACACAAAAAAGAAAGTCAATACATATATACAAACTGAATGATTACCTACCTGTTACACACTTGCAGACAGATCGTAGCGAGTCACACACAGTTGCAGATGCACAGACCCTTGAAGGACAGATTCACCATCAGGAAGGGAGGGGTTCATGCGGTCCGGAAAAACCTGCAAGACAAGAAAAGAAAGTCAATACATGTATAGAAACTGAATGATTTCCTACCTGTTACACACTTGCAGACAGATAGATAGCGAGACACACACAGTTGCAATGGACAGACCCTTGTTGGATGTATGCACCATCGGGAAGGGGGGAGCCATTGGTCCTGAAAGCCTGTAAGACAACAAAAAGGCAATACATGTATAGAAACTGAATGATCACTTACCTGTTACAGAGTTGCAGAATGATGGACAGCGAACCACACACAGTTGCAGATGAAAATATATTTGTTAGAAGGATACACCTTCAGGGAGAAGAAGAGGTTGATGGACTTCTTGAGAACCTGTAACACAAAAAAGAAAGTCAATACATGTATAGAAACTGAATGATCACCTATCTGTTACACACTTGAAGATTGATAGCGAGCCACACACACAGTTGCAATGGACAGACCCTTGTTGGCTGTATGCACCATCAGGAAGAGGGGAGCCATTGGCCCTAAAAACCTGTAAGACAACAAAAAGGCAATACATGTATAGAAACTGAATGATGACTTACCTGTTACAGAGTTGCAGAATGTTGGACAGCGAACCGGACACAGTTGCAGATGGAAATATATTTGTTAGAAGGATACACCTTCAGGGAGAAAAAGTGGTTGATGGACTTCTTGAGTACCTGTAACACAAAAAAGAAAGTTAATACATGTATAGAAACTGAATGATTACCTACCTGTTACACACTTGCAGACAGATAGTAGCGAGTCACACACAGTTGCAGATGCACAGACCCTTGAAGGACAGATTCACCATCAGGGAGGAAGGGGTTCATGCGGTCCGGAAAAACCTGCAAGACAAGAAAAGAAAGTCAATACATGTATAGGAACTGAATGATTACCTACCTGTTACACACTTGCAGACAGATAGATAGCGAGACACACACAGTTGCAATGGACAGACCCTTGTTGGCTGTATGCACCATCAGGAAGCGGGGAGCCATTGGTCCTGAAAGCCTGTAAGCCAAAAAAAGGCAATACATGTATAGAAACTAAATGATGACTTACCTGTTACAGAGTTGCAGAATAATGGACAGCGAACCACACACAGTTGCAGATGAAAATATATTTGTTAGAAGGATACACCTTCAGGGAGAAGAAGAGGTTGATGGACTTCTTGAGAACCTGTAGGAAAAAAAAAGAAAGTCAATACATGTATACAAACTGAATGATCACCAACCTGTTACACATTTGCAGGAAGATTGATAGCGAGCCACACACATTTGCAGTGGACAGACCCTTGTTGGCTGTATGAATCATCAGTAAGGGGGGGAGCCATTGGTCCTGTAAGCCTGTAATACATCAAAAAGGCAATATATGTATAGAAACTGAATGATCACTTACAGAGTTGCAGAATGATGGACAGCGAACCACACACAGTTGCAGATGAAAATATATTTGTTAGAAGGATACACCTTCAGTGAGAACAAGAGGTTGTTGGACTTCTTGAGAACCTGTAACACAAAAAAGAAAGTCAATACATGTATAGAAACTGAATGATCACCAACCAGTTACACACCTGCAGAAAGATAGTATCGAGTCACACACAGTTGCAGATGCACAGACCCTTGAAGGACAGATCCATCATCAGGAAGGGAGGGAGGCGGTTATGCTAACCGAAAAACCTGTGAGACAAAAAAAAGAAAGTCAATACATGTATAGAAACTGAATGATCACCTACCTGTTACACACTTGCAGACAGATAGATAGCAAGCCACACACACAGTTGCAATGGACAGACCCTTCTTGGCTGTATGCACCATCAGGAAGCGGGGAGCCATTGGTCCTGAAAGCCTGTAAGACAAAAAAAAGGCAATACATGTATAGAAACTGAATAATCACTTGCCTGTTACAGAGTTGCAGAATGATGGACAGCGAACCACACACAGTTGCAGATGAAAATATATTTGTTAGAAGGATACACCTTCAGGGAGAAGAAGAGGTTGATGGACTTCTTGAGAACCTATAACACAAAAAAGAAAGTCAATAAATGTATAGAAACTGAATGATTTCCTACCTGTTACACACTTGCAGACAGATAGATAGCAAGACACACACAGTTGCAATGGACAGACCCTTGTTGGATGTATGCACCATCGGGAAGGGGGGAGCCATTGGTCCTGAAAGCCTGTAAGACAACAAAAAGGCAATACATGTATAGAAACTGAATGATCATTTACCTGTTACAGAGTTGCAGAATGATAGACAGCGAACCACACACAGTTGCAGATGCACAGACCCTTGAAAGACAGATTCACCATCAGGGAGGGAGGGGTTCATGCGGTCCATAAAATCCTGCAAGACAAAAAAAGAAAGTTTATACATGTATAGAAACTAAATGATTAACTACCTGTTACACACTTGCAGACAAATAGATAGCGAGCCACACACACAGTTGCAATGGACAGACCCTTGTTCGCTGTATGCACCATCAGGAATAGGGGAGCCATTGGTCTTGAAAGCTTGTAAGACAAAAAAAATGCAATACATGTATAGAAACTGAATGATCACTTACATGTTACAAACTTGCAGAATGATGGACAGCGAACCACACACAGTTGCAGATGAAAATATATTTGTTAGAAGGATACACCTTCAGGGAGAAGAAGAGGTTGATGGACGTCTTCAGTACCTGTAACACAAAAAAGAAAGTCAATACATGTATACAAACTGAATGATTACCTACCTGTTACACACTTGCAGACAGATCTTAGCGAGTCACACACAGTTGAAGATGCACAGACCCTTGAAGGACAGATTCATCATCAGGGAGGGAGGGGTTCATGCGGTTCGGAAAAACCTGCAAGACAAGAAAAGAAAGTCAATACATGTATAGGAACTGAAAGATTACCTACATGTTACACACTTGCAGACAGATAGATAGCGAGACACACACAGTTGCAATGGACAGACCCTTGTTGGCTGTATGCACCATCGGGAAGGGGGGAGCCATTGGTCCTGAAAGCCTGTAAGACAACAAAAAGACAATACATGTATAGAAACTGAATGATCACTTACCTGTTACAGAGTTGCAGAATGATGGACTGCGAACCACACACAGTTGCAGATGAAAATATATTTGTTAGAAGGATACACCTTCAGGGAGAAGAAGAGGTTGATGGACTTCTTGAGAACCTGTAACACAAAAAAGAAAGTCAATACATGTATAGAAACTGAATGATTTCCTACCTGTTACACACTTGCAGACAGATAGATAGCGAGACACACACAGTTGCAATGGACAGACCCTTGTTGGATGTATGCACCATCGGGAAGGGGGGAGCCATTGGTCCTGAAAGCCTGTAAGACAACAAAAAGGCAATACATTTATAGAAACTGAATGATCACTTACCTGTTACAGAGTTGCAGAATGATGGACAGCGAACCACACACAGTTGCAGATGAAAATATATTTGTTAGAAGGATACACCTTCAGGGAGAAGAAGAGGTTGATGGACTTCTTGAGAACCTGTAGGAAAAAAAAAGAAAGTCAATACATGTATACAAACTGAATGATCACCAACCTGTTACACATGTGCAGACAGAAAGTAGCAAGTCACACACAGTTGCAGAAGCACAGACCCTTGAAGGACAGATTCACCATCAGAGAGGGAGGGGGTCATGCAGTCCGGAAAAACCTGTAAGACAAAAAAAAAGCAATACATGTATAAAAACTGAATGATCACCTACTTGTTACACACTTGCAGACAGATAGATAGCAAGCCACACACACAGTTGCAATGGACAGACTCTTGTTGGCGGTATGCACCTTCAGGAAGGGGGGAGCAATTGGTCCTGAAAGCCTGTAAGACAAAAAAAGAAAAGTCAATACATGTACAGAAACTGAATGATCACCTACCTGTTACACATTTGCAGAAAGATTGATAGCGAGCCACACAAATTTGCAGTGGACAGACCCTTGTTGGCTGTATGAATCATCAGTAAGGGGGGGAGCCATTGGTCCTGTAAGCCTGTAATATATCAAAAAGGCAATACATGTATAGAAACTGAATAATCACTTGCCTGTTACAGAGTTGCAGAATGATGGACAGCGAACCACACACAGTTGCAGATGAAAATATATTTGTTAGAAGGATACACCTTCAGGGAGAAGAAGAGGTAGATGGACTTCTTGAGTACCTGTAACACAAAAAAGAAAGTCAATACATGTATAGAAACTGAATGATTTCCTACCTGTTACACACTTGCAGAAAGATAGTAGCGAGTCACACACACAATTGCAATGGACAGACCCTTGTTGGCTGAATGCACCATTACGAAGGGGGGAGCCATTGGTCCTGAAAGCCTGTAAGACAACAAAAAGGCAATACATGTAAAGAAACTGAATAATCACTTACCTGTTACAGAGTTGCAGAATGATAGACAGCGAACCACACACAGTTGCAGATGAAAATATATTTGTTAGAAGGATACACCTTCAGGGAGAAGAAGAGGTTTCTGGACTTTTTGAGAACCTGTAACACAAAAAAGAAAGTCAAAACATGTATAGAAACTGAATGATCACCTATCTGTTACACACTTGAAGATTGATAGCGAGCCACACACACAGTTGCAATGGACAGACCCTTGTTGGCTGTATGCACCATCAGGAAGAGGGGAGCCATTGGTCCTAAGAACCTGTAAGACAACAAAAAGGCAATACATGTATAGAAACTGAATGATCACTTACCTGCTACAGAGTTGCAGAATGTTGGACAGCGAACCGGACACAGTTGCAGATGGAAATATATTTGTTAGAAGGATACACCTTCAGGGAGAAAAAGTGGTTGATGGACTTCTTGAGTACCTGTAACACAAAAAAGAAAGTTAATACAGGTATAGAAACTGAATGATTACCTACCTGTTACACACTTGCAGACAGATAGTAGCGAGTCACACACAGTTGCAGATGCACAGACCCTTGAAGGACAGATTCACCATCAGGGAGGAAGGGGTTCATGCGGTCCGGAAAAACCTGCAAGACAAGAAAAGAAAGTCAATACATGTATAGGAACTGAATGATTACCTACCTGTTACACACTTGCAGACAGATAGATAGCGAGACACACACAGTTGCAATGGACAGACCCTTGTTGGATGTATGCACCATCGGGAAGGGGGGAGCCATTGGTCCTGAAAGCCTGTAAGACAACAAAAAGGCAATACATGTATAGAAACTGAATGATCATTTACCTGTTACAGAGTTGCAGAATGATGGACAGCGAACCACACACAGTTGCAGATGCACAGACCCTTGAAAGACAGATTCACCATCAGGGAGGGAGGGGTTCATGCGGTCCATAAAATCCTGCAAGACAAAAAAAGAAAGTTTTTACATGTATAGAAACTAAATGATTAACTACCTGTTACACACTTGCAGACAAATAGATAGCGAGCCACACACACAGTTGCAATGGACAGACCCTTGTTGGCTGTATGCACCATCAGGAAGAGGGGAGCCATTGGCCCTAAAAACCTGTAAGACAACAAAAAGGCAATACATGTATAGAAACTGAATGATCACTTACCTGTTACAGAGTTGCAGAATGTTGGACAGCGAACCGGACACAGTTGCAGATGGAAATATATTTGTTAGAAGGATACACCTTCAGGGAGAAAAAGTGGTTGATGGACTTCTTGAGTACCTGTAACACAAAAAAGAAAGTTAATACATGTATAGAAACTGAATGATTACCTACCTGTTACACACTTGCAGACAGATAGTAGCGAGTCACACACAGTTGCAGATGCACAGACCCTTGAAGGACAGATTCACCATCAGGGAGGAAGGGGTTCATGCGGTCCGGAAAAACCTGCAAGACAAGAAAAGAAAGTCAATACATGTATAGGAACTGAATGATTACCTACCTGTTACACACTTGCAGACAGATAGATAGCGAGACACACACAGTTGCAATGGACAGACCCTTGTTGGCTGTATGCACCATCAGGAAGCGGGGAGCCATTGGTCCTGAAAGCCTGTAAGACAAAAAAAGGCAATACATGTATAGAAACTGAATGATGACTTACCTGTTACAGAGTTGCAGAATGATGGACAGCGAACCACACACAGTTGCAGATGAAAATATATTTGTTAGAAGGATACACCTTCAGGGAGAAGAAGAGGTTGAAGGACTTCTTGAGAACCTGTAACACAAAAAAGAAAGTCAATACATGTATAGAAACTGAATGATTTCCTACCTGTTACACACTTGCAGACAGATAGATAGCGAGCCACACACACAGTTGCAATGGACAGACCCTTCTTGGCTGTATGCACCATCAGGAAGAGGGGAGCCATTGGTCCTAAGAACCTGTAAGACAACAAAAAGGCAATACATGTATAGAAACTGAATGATCACTTACCTGCTACAGAGTTGCAGAATGTTGGACAGCGAACCGGACACAGTTGCAGATGGAAATATATTTGTTAGAAGGATACACCTTCAGGGTGAAAAAGTGGTTGATGGACTTCTTGAGTACCTGTAACACAAAAAAGAAAGTTAATACAGGTATAGAAACTGAATGATTACCTACCTGTTACACACTTGCAGACAGATAGTAGCGAGTCACACACAGTTGCAGATGCACAGACCCTTGAAGGACAGATTCACCATCAGGGAGGAAGGGGTTCATGCGGTCCGGAAAAACCTGCAAGACAAGAAAAGAAAGTCAATACATGTATAGGAACTGAATGATTACCTACCTGTTACACACTTGCAGACAGATAGATAGCGAGACACACACAGTTGCAATGGACAGACCCTTGTTGGATGTATGCACCATCGGGAAGGGGGGAGCCATTGGTCCTGAAAGCCTGTAAGACAACAAAAAGGCAATACATGTATAGAAACTGAATGATCATTTACCTGTTACAGAGTTGCAGAATGATGGACAGCGAACCACACACAGTTGCAGATGCACAGACCCTTGAAAGACAGATTCACCATCAGGGAGGGAGGGGTTCATGCGGTCCATAAAATCCTGCAAGATAAAAAAAGAAAGTTTTTACATGAATAGAAACTAAATGATTAACTACCTGTTACACACTTGCAGACAAATAGATAGCGAGCCACACACACAGTTGCAATGGACAGACCCTTGTTGGCTGTATGCACCATCAGGAAGAGGGGAGCCATTGGCCCTAAAAACCTGTAAGACAACAAAAAGGCAATACATGTATAGAAACTGAATGATCACTTACCTGTTACAGAGTTGCAGAATGTTGGACAGCGAACCGGACACAGTTGCAGATGGAAATATATTTGTTAGAAGGATACACCTTCAGGGAGAAAAAGTGGTTGATGGACTTCTTGAGTACCTGTAACACAAAAAAGAAAGTTAATACATGTATAGAAACTGAATGATTACCTACCTGTTACACACTTGCAGACAGATAGTAGCGAGTCACACACAGTTGCAGATGCACAGACCCTTGAAGGACAGATTCACCATCAGGGAGGAAGGGGTTCATGCGGTCCGGAAAAACCTGCAAGACAAGAAAAGAAAGTCAATACATGTATAGGAACTGAATGATTACCTACCTGTTACACACTTGCAGACAGATAGATAGCGAGACACACACAGTTGCAATGGACAGACCCTTGTTGGCTGTATGCACCATCAGGAAGCGGGGAGCCATTGGTCCTGAAAGCCTGTAAGACAAAAAAAGGCAATACATGTATAGAAACTGAATGATGACTTACCTGTTACAGAGTTGCAGAATGATGGACAGCGAACCACACACAGTTGCAGATGAAAATATATTTGTTAGAAGGATACACCTTCAGGGAGAAGAAGAGGTTGATGGACTACTTGAGAACCTGTAACACAAAAAAGAAAGTCAATACATGTATAGAAACTGAATGATTTCCTACCTGTTACACACTTGCAGACAGATAGATAGCGAGACACACACAGTTGCAATGGACAGACCCTTGTTGGATGTATGCACCATCGGGAAGGGGGGAGCCATTGGTCCTGAAAGCCTGTAAGACAACAAAAAGGCAATACATTTATAGAAACTGAATGATCACTTACCTGTTACAGAGTTGCAGAATGATGGACAGCGAACCACACACAGTTGCAGATGAAAATATATTTGTTAGAAGGATACACCTTCAGGGAGAAGAAGAGGTTGATGGACTTCTTGAGAACCTGTAACACAAAAAAGAAAGTCAATACATGTATAGAAACTGAATGATCACCTACCTGTTACACACTTGAAGATTGATAGCGAGCCACACACACAGTTGCAATGGACAGACCCTTGTTGGCTGTATGCACCATCAGGAAGAGGGGAGCCATTGGCCCTAAAAACCTGTAAGACAACAAAAAGGCAATACATGTATAGAAACTGAATGATCACTTACCTGTTACAGAGTTGCAGAATGATGGACAGCGAACCACACACAGTTGCAGATGAAAATATATTTGTTAGAAGGATACACCTTCAGGGAGAAGAAGAGGTTGATGGACTTCTTGAGAACCTGTAACACAAAAAAGAAAGTCAATACATGTATAGAAACTGAATGATCACCTATCTGTTACACACTTGAAGATTGATAGCGAGCCACACACACAGTTGCAATGGACAGACCCTTGTTGGCTGTATGCACCATCAGGAAGAGGGGAGCCATTGGCCCTAAAAACCTGTAAGACAACAAAAAGGCTGATAGCGAGATTGATAGCGAGACACACACAGTTGCAATGGACAGACCCTTGTTGGCTGTATGCACCATCAGGAAGCGGGGAGCCATTGGTCCTGAAAGCCTGTAAGACAAAAAAAGGCAATACATGTATAGAAACTGAATGATGACTTGCCTGTTACAGAGTTGCAGAATGATGGACAGCGAACCACACACAGTTGCAGATGAAAATATATTTGTTAGAAGGATACACCTTCAGGGAGAAGAAGAGGTTGATGGACTTCTTGAGAACCTGTAGGAAAAAAAAAGAAAGTCAATACATGTATACAAACTGAATGATCACCAACCTGTTACACATGTGCAGACAGAAAGTAGCAAGTCACACACAGTTGCAGAAGCACAGACCCTTGAAGGACAGATTCACCATCAGAGAGGGAGGGGGTCATGCAGTCCGGAAAAACCTGTAAGACAAAAAAAAAGCAATACATGTATAAAAACTGAATGATCACCTACTTGTTACACACTTGCAGACAGATAGATAGCAAGCCACACACACAGTTGCAATGGACAGACTCTTGTTGGCGGTATGCACCTTCAGGAAGGGGGGAGCAATTGGTCCTGAAAGCCTGTAAGACAAAAAAAGAAAAGTCAATACATGTACAGAAACTGAATGATCACCTACCTGTTACACATTTGCAGAAAGATTGATAGCGAGCCACACACATTTGCAGTGGACAGACCCTTGTTGGCTGTATGAATCATCAGTAAGGGGGGGAGCCATTGGTCCTGTAAGCCTGTAATATATCAAAAAGGCAATACATGTATAGAAACTGAATAATCACTTGCCTGTTACAGAGTTGCAGAATGATGGACAGCGAACCACACACAGTTGCAGATGAAAATATATTTGTTAGAAGGATACACCTTCAGGGAGAAGAAGAGGTAGATGGACTTCTTGAGTACCTGTAACACAAAAAAGAAAGTCAATACATGTATAGAAACTGAATGATTTCCTACCTGTTACACACTTGCAGAAAGATAGTAGCGAGTCACACACACAATTGCAATGGACAGACCCTTGTTGGCTGAATGCACCATCACGAAGGGGGGAGCCATTGGTCCTGAAAGCCCGTAAGACAACAAAAAGGCAATACATGTAAAGAAACTGAATAATCACTTACCTGTTACAGAGTTGCAGAATGATGGACAGCGAACCACACACATTTGCAGATGAAAATATATTTGTTAGAAGGATACACCTTCAGGGAGAAGAAGAGGTTTCTGGACTTCTTGAGAACCTGTAACACAAAAAAGAAAGTCAAAACATGTATAGAAACTGAATGATCACCTATCTGTTACACACTTGAAGATTGATAGCGAGCCACACACACAGTTGCAATGGACAGACCCTTGTTGGCTGTATGCACCATCAGGAAGAGGGGAGCCATTGGTCCTAAGAACCTGTAAGACAACAAAAAGGCAATACATGTATAGAAACTGAATGATCACTTACCTGCTACAGAGTTGCAGAATGTTGGAAAGCGAACCGGACACAGTTGCAGATGGAAATATATTTGTTAGAAGGATACACCTTCAGGGAGAAAAAGTGGTTGATGGACTTCTTGAGTACCTGTAACACAAAAAAGAAAGTTAATACAGGTATAGAAACTGAATGATTACCTACCTGTTACACACTTGCAGACAGATAGTAGCGAGTCACACACAGTTGCAGATGCACAGACCCTTGAAGGACAGATTCACCATCAGGGAGGAAGGGGTTCATGCGGTCCGGAAAAACCTGCAAGACAAGAAAAGAAAGTCAATACATGTATAGGAACTGAATGATTACCTACCTGTTACACACTTGCAGACAGATAGATAGCGAGACACACACAGTTGCAATGGACAGACCCCTGTTGGATGTATGCACCATCGGGAAGGGGGGAGCCATTGGTCCTGAAAGCCTGTAAGACAACAAAAAGGCAATACATGTATAGAAACTGAATGATCATTTACCTGTTACAGAGTTGCAGAATGATGGACAGCGAACCACACACAGTTGCAGATGCACAGACCCTTGAAAGACAGATTCACCATCAGGGAGGGAGGGGTTCATGCGGTCCATAAAATCCTGCAAGACAAAAAAAGAAAGTTTTTACATGTATAGAAACTAAATGATTAACTACCTGTTACACACTTGCAGACAAATAGATAGCGAGCCACACACACAGTTGCAATGGACAGACCCTTGTTGGCTGTATGCACCATCAGGAAGAGGGGAGCCATTGGCCCTAAAAACCTGTAAGACAACAAAAAGGCAATACATGTATAGAAACTGAATGATCACTTACCTGTTACAGAGTTGCAGAATGTTGGACAGCGAACCGGACACAGTTGCAGATGGAAATATATTTGTTAGAAGGATACACCTTCAGGGAGAAAAAGTGGTTGATGGACTTCTTGAGTACCTGTAACACAAAAAAGAAAGTTAATACATGTATAGAAACTGAATGATTACCTACCTGTTACACACTTGCAGACAGATAGTAGTGAGTCACACACAGTTGCAGATGCACAGACCCTTGAAGGACAGATTCACCATCAGGGAGGAAGGGGTTCATGCGGTCCGGAAAAACCTGCAAGACAAGAAAAGAAAGTCAATACATGTATAGGAACTGAATGATTACCTACCTGTTACACACTTGCAGACAGATAGATAGCGAGACACACACAGTTGCAATGGACAGACCCTTGTTGGATGTATGCACCATCGGGAAGGGGGGAGCCATTGGTCCTGAAAGCCTGTAAGACAACAAAAAGGCAATACATGTATAGAAACTGAATGATCATTTACCTGTTACAGAGTTGCAGAATGATGGACAGCGAACCACACACAGTTGCAGATGCACAGACCCTTGAAAGACAGATTCACCATCAGGGAGGGAGGGGTTCATGCGGTCCATAAAATCCTGCAAGACAAAAAAAGAAAGTTTTTACATGTATAGAAACTAAATGATTAACTACCTGTTACACACTTGCAGACAAATAGATAGCGAGCCACACACACAGTTGCAATGGACAGACCCTTGTTGGCTGTATGCACCATCAGGAAGAGGGGAGCCATTGGCCCTAAAAACCTGTAAGACAACAAAAAGGCAATACATGTATAGAAACTGAATGATCACTTACCTGTTACAGAGTTGCAGAATGTTGGACAGCGAACCGGACACAGTTGCAGATGGAAATATATTTGTTAGAAGGATACACCTTCAGGGAGAAAAAGTGGTTGATGGACTTCTTGAGTACCTGTAACACAAAAAAGAAAGTTAATACATGTATAGAAACTGAATGATTACCTACCTGTTACACACTTGCAGACAGATAGTAGCGAGTCACACACAGTTGCAGATGCACAGACCCTTGAAGGACAGATTCACCATCAGGGAGGAAGGGGTTCATGCGGTCCGGAAAAACCTGCAAGACAAGAAAAGAAAGTCAATACATGTATAGGAACTGAATGATTACCTACCTGTTACACACTTGCAGACAGATAGATAGCGAGACACACACAGTTGCAATGGACAGACCCTTGTTGGCTGTATGCACCATCAGGAAGCGGGGAGCCATTGGTCCTGAAAGCCTGTAAGACAAAAAAAGGCAATACATGTATAGAAACTGAATGATGACTTACCTGTTACAGAGTTGCAGAATGATGGACAGCGAACCACACACAGTTGCAGATGAAAATATATTTGTTAGAAGGATACACCTTCAGGGAGAAGAAGAGGTTGATGGACTTCTTGAGAACCTGTAGGAAAAAAAAAGAAAGTCAATACATGTATACAAACTGAATGATCACCAACCTGTTACACATTTGCAGAAAGATTGATAGCGAGCCACACACATTTGCAGTGGACAGACCCTTGTTGGCTGTATGAATCATCAGTAAGGGGGGGAGCCATTGGTCCTGTAAGCCTGTAATACATCAAAAAGGCAATATATGTATAGAAACTGAATGATCACTTACAGAGTTGCAGAATGATGGACAGCGAACCACACACAGTTGCAGATGAAAATATATTTGTTAGAAGGATACACCTTCAGTGAGAAAAAGAGGTTGTTGGACTTCTTGAGAACCTGTAACACAAAAAAGAAAGTCAATACATGTATAGAAACTGAATGATCACCAACCAGTTACACACCTGCAGAAAGATAGTATCGAGTCACACACAGTTGCAGATGCACAGACCCTTGAAGGACAGATCCATCATCAGGAAGGGAGGGAGGCGGTCATGCTAACCGAAAAACCTGTGAGACAAAAAAAAGAAAGTCAATACATGTATAGAAACTGAATGATCACCTACCTGTTACACACTTGCAGACAGATAGATAGCAAGCCACACACACAGTTGCAATGGACAGACCCTTCTTGGCTGTATGCACCATCAGGAAGCGGGGAGCCATTGGTCCTGAAAGCCTGTAAGACAAAAAAAAGGCAATACATGTATAGAAACTGAATAATCACTTGCCTGTTACAGAGTTGCAGAATGATGGACAGCGAACCACACACAGTTGCAGATGAAAATATATTTGTTAGAAGGATACACCTTCAGGGAGAAGAAGAGGTAGATGGACTTCTTGAGTACCTGTAACACAAAAAAGAAAGTCAATACATGTATAGAAACTGAATGATTTCCTACCTGTTACACACTTGCAGAAAGATAGTAGCGAGCCACACACACAATTGCAATGGACAGACCCTTGTTGGCTGAATGCACCATCAGGAAGCGGGGAGCCATTGGTCCTGAAAGCCTGTAAGACAACAAAAAGGCAATACATCTATAGAAACTGAATGATCATTTACCTGTTACAGAGTTGCAGAATGATGGACAGCGAACCACACACAGTTGCAGATGCACAGACCCTTGAAAGGCAGATTCACCATCAGGGAGGGAGGGGTTCATGCGGTCCATAAAATCCTGCAAGACAAAAAAAGAAAGTTTATACATGTATAGAAACTAAATGATTAACTACCTGTTACACACTTGCAGACAAATAGATAGCGAGCCACACACACAGTTGCAATGGACAGACCCTTGTTCGCTGTATGCACCATCAGGAAGAGGGGAGCCATTGGTCTTGAAAGCCTGTAAGACAAAAAAAAGGCAATACATGTATAGAAACTGAATGATCACTTACCTGTTACAAAGTTGCAGAATGATGGACAGCGAACCACACACAGTTGCAGATGAAAATATATTTGTTAGAAGGATACACCTTCAGGGAGAAGAAGAGGTTGATGGACTTCTTGAGAACCTGTAGGAAAAAAAAAGAAAGTCAATACATGTATACAAACTGAATGATCACCAACCTGTTACACATTTGCAGAAAGATTGATAGCGAGCCACACACATTTGCAGTGGACAGACCCTTGTTGGCTGTATGAATCATCAGTAAGGGGGGGAGCCATTGGTCCTGTAAGCCTGTAATACATCAAAAAGGCAATATATGTATAGAAACTGAATGATCACTTTCCTGTTACAGAGTTGCAGAATGATGGACAGCGAACCACACACAGTTGCAGATGAAAATATATTTGTTAGAAGGATACACCTTCAGGGAGAAGAAGAGGTTGATGGACTTCTTGAGAACCTGTAACACAAAAAAGAAAGTCAATACATGTATAGAAACTGAATGATCACCTATCTGTTACACACTTGAAGATTGATAGCGAGCCACACACACAGTTGCAATGGACAGACCCTTGTTGGCTGTATGCACCATCGGGAAGAGGGGAGCCATTGGCCCTAAAAACCTGTAAGACAACAAAAAGGCAATACATGTATAGAAACTGAATGATCACTTACCTGTTACAGAGTTGCAGAATGTTGGACAGCGAACCGGACACAGTTGCAGATGGAAATATATTTGTAAGAAGGATACACCTTCAGGGAGAAAAAGTGGTTGATGGACTTCTTGAGTACCTGTAACACAAAAAAAGAAAGTTAATACATGTATAGAAACTGAATGACTACCTACCTGTTACACACTTGCAGACAGATAGTAGCGAGTCACACACAGTTGCAGATGCACAGACCCTTGAAGGACAGATTCACCATCAGGGAGGAAGGGGTTCATGCGGTCCGGAAAAACCTGCAAGACAAGAAAAGAAAGTCAATACATGTATAGGAACTGAATGATTACCTACCTGTTACACACTTGCAGACAGATAGATAGCGAGACACACACAGTTGCAATGGACAGACCCTTGTTGGCTGTATGCACCATCAGGAAGCGGGGAGCCATTGGTCCTGAAAGCCTGTAAGACAAAAAAAGGCAATACATGTATAGAAACTGAATGATGACTTACCTGTTACAGAGTTGCAGAATGATGGACAGCGAACCACACACAGTTGCAGATGAAAATATATTTGTTAGAAGGATACACCTTCAGGGAGAAGAAGAGGTTGATGGACTTCTTGAGAACCTGTAGGAAAAAAAAAGAAAGTCAATACATGTATACAAACTGAATGATCACCAACCTGTTACACACTTGCAGACAGATAGTAGCGAGTCACACACATTTGCAGATGCACAGACCCTTGAAGGACAGATTCACCATCAGGGAGGAAGGGGTTCATGCGGTCCGGAAAAACCTGTAAGACAAAAAAAAGGCAATACATGTATAAAAACTGAATGATCACCTACTTGTTACACACTTGCAGACAGATAGATAGCAAGCCACACACACAGTTGCAATGGACAGACTCTTGTTGGCGGTATGCACCTTCAGGAAGGGGGGAGCAATTGGTCCTGAAAGCCTGTAAGACAAAAAAAGAAAAGTCAATACATGTACAGAAACTGAATGATCACCTACCTGTTACACATTTGCAGAAAGATTGATAGCGAGCCACACACATTTGCAGTGGACAGACCCTTGTTGGCTGTATGAATCATCAGTAAGTGGGGGAGCCATTGGTCCTGTAAGCCTGTAATATATCAAAAAGGCAATACATGTATAGAAACTGAATAATCACTTGCCTGTTACAGAGTTGCAGAATGATGGACAGCGAACCACACACAGTTGCAGATGAAAATATATTTGTTAGAAGGATACACCTTCAGGGAGAAGAAGAGGTAGATGGACTTCTTGAGTACCTGTAACACAAAAAAGAAAGTCAATACATGTATAGAAACTGAATGATTTCCTACCTGTTACACACTTGCAGAAAGATAGTAGCGAGTCACACACACAATTGCAATGGACAGACCCTTGTTGGCTGAATGCACCATCACGAAGGGGGGAGCCATTGGTCCTGAAAGCCTGTAAGACAACAAAAAGGCAATACATGTAAAGAAACTGAATAATCACTTACCTGTTACAGAGTTGCAGAATGATGGACAGCGAACCACACACATTTGCAGATGAAAATATATTTGTTAGAAGGATACACCTTTAGGGAGAAGAAGAGATTGATGGACTTCTTGAGAACCTGTAACACAAAAAAGAAAGTCAAAACATGTATAGAAACTGAATGATCACCTATCTGTTACACACTTGAAGATTGATAGCGAGCCACACACACAGTTGCAATGGACAGACCCTTGTTGGCTGTATGCACCATCAGGAAGAGGGGAGCCATTGGTCCTAAGAACCTGTAAGACAACAAAAAGGCAATACATGTATAGAAACTGAATGATCACTTACCTGTTACAGAGTTGCAGAATGTTGGACAGCGAACCGGACACAGTTGCAGATGGAAATATATTTGTTAGAAGGATACACCTTCAGGGAGAAAAAGTGGTTGATGGACTTCTTGAGTACCTGTAACACAAAAAAGAAAGTTAATACATGTATAGAAACTGAATGATTACCTACCTGTTACACACTTGCAGACAGATAGTAGCGAGTCACACACAGTTGCAGATGCACAGACCCTTGAAGGACAGATTCACCATCAGGGAGGAAGGGGTTCATGTGGTCCGGAAAAACCTGCAAGACAAGAAAAGAAAGTCAATACATGTATAGGAACTGAATGATAACCTACCTGTTACACACTTGCAGACAGATAGATAGCGAGACACACACAGTTGCAATGGACAGACCCTTGTTGGATGTATGCACCATCGGGAAGGGGGGAGCCATTGGTCCTGAAAGCCTGTAAGACAACAAAAAGGCAATACATGTATAGAAACTGAATGATCATTTACCTGTTACAGAGTTGCAGAATGATGGACAGCGAACCACACACAGTTGCAGATGCACAGACCCTTGAAAGACAGATTCACCATCAGGGAGGGAGGGGTTCATGCGGTCCATAAAATCCTGCAAGACAAAAAAGAAAGTTTATACATGTATAGAAACTAAATGATTAACTACCTGTTACACACTTGCAGAAAAATAGATAGCGAGCCACACACACAGTTGCAATGGACAGACCCTTGTTCGCTGTATGCACCATCAGGAAGAGGGGAGCCATTGGTCTTGAAAGCCTGTAAGACAAAAAAAGGCAATACATGTATAGAAACTGAATGATCACTTACCTGTTACAAAGTTGCAGAATGATGGACAGCGAACCACACACAGTTGCAGATGAAAATATATTTGTTAGAAGGATACACCTTCAGGGAGAAGAAGAGGTTGATGGACGTCTTCAGTACCTGTAACACAAAAAAGAAAGTCAATACATATATACAAACTGAATGATTACCTACCTGTTACACACTTGCAGACAGATCGTAGCGAGTCACACACAGTTGCAGATGCACAGACCCTTGAAAGACAGATTCACCATCAGGGAGGGAGGGGTTCATGCGGTCCATAAAATCCTGCAAGACAAAAAAAGAAAGTTTACACATGTATAGAAACTGAATGATTTCCTACCTGTTACACACTTGCAGAAAGATAGTAGCGAGTCACACACACAATTGCAATGGACAGACCCTTGTTGGCTGAATGCACCATCACGAAGGGGGGAGCCATTGGTCCTGAAAGCCTGTAAGACAAAAAAAAGGCAATACATGTAAAGAAACTGAATAATCACTTGCCTGTTACAGAGTTGCAGAATGATGGACAGCGAACCACACACAGTTGCAGATGAAAATATATTTGTTAGAAGGATACACCTTCAGGGAGAAGAAGAGGTTGATGGACTTCTTGAGAACCTGTAACACAAAAAAGAAAGTCAATACATGTATAGAAACTGAATGATCACCTATCTGTTACACACTTGAAGATTGATAGCGAGCCACACACACAGTTGCAATGGACAGACCCTTGTTGGCTGTATGCACCATCAGGAAGAGGGGAGCCATTGGTCCTAAGAACCTGTAAGACAACAAAAAGGCAATACATGTATAGAAACTGAATGATCACTTACCTGTTACAGAGTTGCAGAATGTTGGACAGCGAATCGGACACAGTTGCAGATGGAAATATATTTGTTAGAAGGATACACCTTCAGGGAGAAAAAGTGGTTGATGGACTTCTTGAGTACCTGTAACACAAAAAAGAAAGTTAATACATGTATAGAAACTGAATGATTACCTACCTGTTACACACTTGCAGACAGATAGTAGCGAGTCACACACAGTTGCAGATGCACAGACCCTTGAAGGACAGATTCACCATCAGGGAGGAAGGGGTTCATGCGGTCTGGAAAAACCTGCAAGACAAGAAAAGAAAGTCAATACATGTATAGGAACTGAATGATTACCTACCTGTTACACAGTTGCAGACAGATAGATAGCGAGACACACACAGTTGCAATGGACAGACCCTTGTTGGATGTATGCACCATCGGGAAGGGGGGAGCCATTGGTCCTGAAAGCCTGTAAGACAACAAAAAGGCAATACATGTATAGAAACTGAATGATCATTTACCTGTTACAGAGTTGCAGAATGATGGACAGCGAACCACACACAGTTGCAGATGCACAGACCCTTGAAAGACAGATTCACCATCAGGGAGGGAGGGGTTCATGCGGTCCATAAAATCCTGTAAGACAAAAAAAGAAAGTTTATACATGTATAGAAACTAAATGATTAACTACCTGTTACACACTTGCAGACAAATAGATAGCGAGCCACACACACAGTTGCAATGGACAGACCCTTGTTCGCTGTATGCACCATCAGGAAGAGGGGAGCCATTGGTCTTGAAAGCCTGTAAGACAAAAAAAAGGCAATACATGTATAGAAACTGAATGATCACTTACCTGTTACAAAGTTGCAGAATGATGGACAGCGAACCACACACAGTTGCATATGAAAATATATTTGTTAGAAGGATACACCTTCAGGGAGAAGAAGAGGTTGATGGACGTCTTCAGTACCTGTAACACAAAAAAGAAAGTCAATACATATATACAAACTGAATGATTACCTACCTGTTCCATCTGCAACACACAGTTGCAGATGAAAATATATTTGTTAGAAGGATACACCTTCAGGGAGAAGAAGAGGTTGATGGACTTCTTGAGAACCTGTAACACAAAAAAGAAAGTCAATACATGTATAGAAACTGAATGATCACCTATCTGTTACACACTTGAAGATTGATAGCGAGCCACACACACAGTTGCAAAGGACAGACCCTTGTTGGCTGTATGCACCATCAGGAAGAGGGGAGCCATTGGCCCTAAAAACCTGTAAGACAACAAAAAGGCAATACATGTATAGAAACTGAATGATCACTTACCTGTTACAGAGTTGCAGAATGTTGGACAGCGAACCGGACACAGTTGCAGATGGAAATATATTTGTTAGAAGGATACACCTTCAGGGAGAAAAAGTGGTTGATGGACTTCTTGAGTACCTGTAACACAAAAAAGAAAGTTAATACATGTATAGAAACTGAATGATTACCTACCTGTTACACACTTGCAGACAGATAGTAGCGAGTCACACACAGTTGCAGATGCACAGACCCTTGAAGGACAGATTCACCATCAGGGAGGAAGGGGTTCATGCGGTCCGGAAAAACCTGCAAGACAAGAAAAGAAAGTCAATACATGTATAGAAACTGAATGATTTCCTACCTGTTACACACTTGCAGACAGATAGATAGCGAGACACACACAGTTGCAATGGACAGACCCTTGTTGGATGTATGCACCATCGGGAAGGGGGGAGCCATTGGTCTTGAAAGCCTGTAAGACAAAAAAAGAAAAGTCAATACATGTACAGAAACTGAATGATTTCCTACCTGTTACACACTTGCAGACAGATAGATAGCGAGACACACACAGTTGCAATGGACAGACCCTTGTTGGATGTATGCACCATCGGGAAGGGGGGAGCCATTGGTCTTGAAAGCCTGTAAGAAAAAAAGAAAAGTCAATACATGTACAGAAACTGAATGATCACCTACCTGTTACACATTTGCAGAAAGATTGATAGCGAGCCACACACATTTGCAGTGGACAGACCCTTGTTGGCTGTATGAATCATCAGTAAGGGGGGGAGCCATTGGTCCTGTAAGCCTGTAATATATCAAAAAGGCAATATATGTATAGAAACTGAATGATCACTTACCTGTTACAGAGTTGCAGAATGTTGGACAGCGAACCGGACACAGTTGCAGATGGAAATATATTTGTTAGAAGGATACACCTTCAGGGAGAAAAAGTGGTTGATGGACTTCTTGAGTACCTGTAACACAAAAAAGAAAGTTAATACATGTATAGAAACTGAATGATTACCTACCTGTTACACACTTGCAGACAGATAGTAGCGAGTCACACACAGTTGCAGATGCACAGACCCTTGAAGGACAGATTCACCATCAGGGAGGAAGGGGTTCATGCGGTCCGGAAAAACCTGCAAGACAAGAAAAGAAAGTCAATACATGTATAGGAACTGAATGATTACCTACCTGTTACACACTTGCAGACAGATAGATAGCGAGACACACACAGTTGCAATGGACAGACCCTTGTTGGATGTATGCACCATCGGGAAGGGGGGAGCCATTGGTCCTGAAAGCCTGTAAGACAACAAAAAGGCAATACATGTATAGAAACTGAATGATCATTTACCTGTTACAGAGTTGCAGAATGATGGACAGCGAACCACACACAGTTGCAGATGCACAGACCCTTGAAAGACAGATTCACCATCAGGGAGGGAGGGGTTCATGCGGTCCATAAAATCCTGCAAGACAAAAAAAGAAAGTTTATACATGTATAGAAACTAAATGATTAACTACCTGTTACACACTTGCAGACAAATAGATAGCGAGCCACACACACAGTTGCAATTGACAGACCCTTGTTCGCTGTATGCACCATCAGGAAGAGGGGAGCCATTGGTCTTGAAAGCTTGTAAGACAAAAAAAAGGCAATACATGTATAGAAACTGAATGATCACTTACCTGTTACAAAGTTGCAGAATGATGGACAGCGAACCACACACAGTTGCAGATGAAAATACATTTGTTAGAAGGATACACCTTCAGGGAGAAGAAGAGGTTGATGGACGTCTTCAGTACCTGTAACACAAAAAAGAAAGTCAATACATATATACAAACTGAATGATTACCTACCTGTTACACACTTGCAGACAGATCGTAGCGAGTCACACACAGTTGCAGATGCACAGACCCTTGAAAGACAGATTCACCATCAGGGAGGGAGGGGTTCATGCGGTCCATAAAATCCTGCAAGACAAAAAAAGAAAGTTTATACATGTATAGAAACTAAATGATTAACTACCTGTTACACACTTGCAGACAGATAGATAGCGAGACACACACAGTTGCAATGGACAGACCCTTGTTGGATGTATGCACCATCGGGAAGGGGGGAGCCATTGGTCCTGAAAGCCTGTAAGACAACAAAAAGGCAATACATGTATAGAAACTGAATGATCATTTACCTGTTACAGAGTTGCAGAATGATGGACAGCGAACCACACACAGTTGCAGATGCACAGACCCTTGAAAGACAGATTCACCATCAGGGAGGGAGGGGTTCATGCGGTCCATAAAATCCTGCAAGACAAAAAAAGAAAGTTTTTACATGTATAGAAACTAAATGATTAACTACCTGTTACACACTTGCAGACAAATAGATAGCGAGCCACACACACAGTTGCAATGGACAGACCCTTGTTGGCTGTATGCACCATCAGGAAGAGGGGAGCCATTGGCCCTAAAAACCTGTAAGACAACAAAAAAGCAATACATGTATAGAAACTGAATGATCACTTACCTGTTACAGAGTTGCAGAATGTTGGACAGCGAACCGGACACAGTTGCAGATGGAAATATATTTGTTAGAAGGATACACCTTCAGGGAGAAAAAGTGGTTGATGGACTTCTTGAGTACCTGTAACACAAAAAAGAAAGTTAATACATGTATAGAAACTGAATGATTACCTACCTGTTACACACTTGCAGACAGATAGTAGCGAGTCACACACAGTTGCAGATGCACAGACCCTTGAAGGACAGATTCACCATCAGGGAGGAAGGGGTTCATGCGGTCCGGAAAAACCTGCAAGACAAGAAAAGAAAGTCAATACATGTATAGGAACTGAATGATTACCTACCTGTTACACACTTGCAGACAGATAGATAGCGAGACACACACAGTTGCAATGGACAGACCCTTGTTGGCTGTATGCACCATCAGGAAGCGGGGAGCCATTGGTCCTGAAAGCCTGTAAGACAAAAAAAGGCAATACATGTATAGAAACTGAATGATGACTTACCTGTTACAGAGTTGCAGAATGATGGACAGCGAACCACACACAGTTGCAGATGAAAATATATTTGTTAGAAGGATACACCTTCAGGGAGAAGAAGAGGTTGATGGACTTCTTGAGAACCTGTAGGAAAAAAAAAGAAAGTCAATACATGTATACAAACTGAATGATCACCAACCTGTTACACATTTGCAGAAAGATTGATAGCGAGCCACACACATTTGCAGTGGACAGACCCTTGTTGGCTGTATGAATCATCAGTAAGGGGGGGAGCCATTGGTCCTGTAAGCCTGTAATACATCAAAAAGGCAATATATGTATAGAAACTGAATGATCACTTACAGAGTTGCAGAATGATGGACAGCGAACCACACACAGTTGCAGATGAAAATATATTTGTTAGAAGGATACACCTTCAGTGAGAAAAAGAGGTTGTTGGACTTCTTGAGAACCTGTAACACAAAAAAGAAAGTCAATACATGTATAGAAACTGAATGATCACCAACCAGTTACACACCTGCAGAAAGATAGTATCGAGTCACACACAGTTGCAGATGCACAGACCCTTGAAGGACAGATCCATCATCAGGAAGGGAGGGAGGCGGTCATGCTAACCGAAAAACCTGTGAGACAAAAAAAAGAAAGTCAATACATGTATAGAAACTGAATGATCACCTACCTGTTACACACTTGCAGACAGATAGATAGCAAGCCACACACACAGTTGCAATGGACAGACCCTTCTTGGCTGTATGCACCATCAGGAAGCGGGGAGCCATTGGTCCTGAAAGCCTGTAAGACAAAAAAAAGGCAATACATGTATAGAAACTGAATAATCACTTGCCTGTTACAGAGTTGCAGAATGATGGACAGCGAACCACACACAGTTGCAGATGAAAATATATTTGTTAGAAGGATACACCTTCAGGGAGAAGAAGAGGTAGATGGACTTCTTGAGTACCTGTAACACAAAAAAGAAAGTCAATACATGTATAGAAACTGAATGATTTCCTACCTGTTACACACTTGCAGAAAGATAGTAGCGAGCCACACACACAATTGCAATGGACAGACCCTTGTTGGCTGAATGCACCATCAGGAAGCGGGGAGCCATTGGTCCTGAAAGCCTGTAAGACAACAAAAAGGCAATACATCTATAGAAACTGAATGATCATTTACCTGTTACAGAGTTGCAGAATGATGGACAGCGAACCACACACAGTTGCAGATGCACAGACCCTTGAAAGGCAGATTCACCATCAGGGAGGGAGGGGTTCATGCGGTCCATAAAATCCTGCAAGACAAAAAAAGAAAGTTTATACATGTATAGAAACTAAATGATTAACTACCTGTTACACACTTGCAGACAAATAGATAGCGAGCCACACACACAGTTGCAATGGACAGACCCTTGTTCGCTGTATGCACCATCAGGAAGAGGGGAGCCATTGGTCTTGAAAGCCTGTAAGACAAAAAAAAGGCAATACATGTATAGAAACTGAATGATCACTTACCTGTTACAAAGTTGCAGAATGATGGACAGCGAACCACACACAGTTGCAGATGAAAATATATTTGTTAGAAGGATACACCTTCAGGGAGAAGAAGAGGTTGATGGACTTCTTGAGAACCTGTAGGAAAAAAAAAGAAAGTCAATACATGTATACAAACTGAATGATCACCAACCTGTTACACATTTGCAGAAAGATTGATAGCGAGCCACACACATTTGCAGTGGACAGACCCTTGTTGGCTGTATGAATCATCAGTAAGGGGGGGAGCCATTGGTCCTGTAAGCCTGTAATACATCAAAAAGGCAATATATGTATAGAAACTGAATGATCACTTACAGAGTTGCAGAATGATGGACAGCGAACCACACACAGTTGCAGATGAAAATATATTTGTTAGAAGGATACACCTTCAGTGAGAAAAAGAGGTTGTTGGACTTCTTGAGAACCTGTAACACAAAAAAGAAAGTCAATACATGTATAGAAACTGAATGATCACCAACCAGTTACACACCTGCAGAAAGATAGTATCGAGTCACACACAGTTGCAGATGCACAGACCCTTGAAGGACAGATTCACCATCAGGGAGGGAGGGGTTCATGCGGTCCGGAAAAACCTGCAAGACAAGAAAAGAAAGTCAATACATGTATAGGAACTGAAAGATTACCTACCTGTTACACACTTGCAGACAGATAGATAGCGAGACACACACAGTTGCAATGGACAGACCCTTGTTGGCTGTATGCACCATCAGGAAGAGGGGAGCCATTGGCCCTAAAAACCTGTAAGACAACAAAAAGGCAATACATGTATAGAAACTGAATGATCACTTACCTGTTACAGAGTTGCAGAATGTTGGACAGCGAACCGGACACAGTTGCAGATGGAAATATATTTGTTAAAAGGATACACCTTCAGGGAGAAAAAGTGGTTGATGGACTTCTTGAGTACCTGTAACACAAAAAAGAAAGTTAATACATGTATAGAAACTGAATGATTACCTACCTGTTACACACTTGCAGACAGATAGTAGCGAGTCACACACAGTTGCAGATGCACAGACCCTTGAAGGACAGATTCACCATCAGGGAGGAAGGGGTTCATGCGGTCCGGAAAAACCTGCAAGACAAGAAAAGAAAGTCAATACATGTATAGGAAATGAATGATTACCTACCTGTTACACACTTGCAGACAGATAGATAGCGAGACACACACAGTTGCAATGGACAGACCCTTGTTGGCTGTATGCACCATCAGGAAGCGGGGAGCCATTGGTCCTGAAAGCCTGTAAGACAAAAAAAGGCAATACATGTATAGAAACTGAATGATGACTTACCTGTTACAGAGTTGCAGAATGATGGACAGCGAACCACACACAGTTGCAGATGAAAATATATTTGTTAGAAGGATACACCTTCAGGGAGAAGAAGAGGTTGATGGACTTCTTGAGAACCTGTAGGAAAAAAAAAGAAAGTCAATACATGTATACAAACTGAATGATCACCAACCTGTTACACATTTGCAGAAAGATTGATAGCGAGCCACACACATTTGCAGTGGACAGACCCTTGTTGGCTGTATGAATCATCAGTAAGGGGGGGAGCCATTGGTCCTGTAAGCCTGTAATACATCAAAAAGGCAATATATGTATAGAAACTGAATGATCACTTACAGAGTTGCAGAATGATGGACAGCGAACCACACACAGTTGCAGATGAAAATATATTTGTTAGAAGGATACACCTTCAGTGAGAAAAAGAGGTTGTTGGACTTCTTGAGAACCTGTAACACAAAAAAGAAAGTCAATACATGTATAGAAACTGAATGATCACCAACCAGTTACACACCTGCAGAAAGATAGTATCGAGTCACACACAGTTGCAGATGCACAGACCCTTGAAGGACAGATCCATCATCAGGAAGGGAGGGAGGCGGTCATGCTAACCGAAAAACCTGTGAGACAAAAAAAAGAAAGTCAATACATGTATAGAAACTGAATGATCACCTACCTGTTACACACTTGCAGACAGATAGATAGCAAGCCACACACACAGTTGCAATGGACAGACCCTTCTTGGCTGTATGCACCATCAGGAAGCGGGGAGCCATTGGTCCTGAAAGCCTCTAAGACAAAAAAAAGGCAATACATGTATAGAAACTGAATAATCACTTGCCTGTTACAGAGTTGCAGAATGATGGACAGCGAACCACACACAGTTGCAGATGAAAATATATTTGTTAGAAGGATACACCTTCAGGGAGAAGAAGAGGTAGATGGACTTCTTGAGTACCTGTAACACAAAAAAGAAAGTCAATACATGTATAGAAACTGAATGATTTCCTACCTGTTACACACTTGCAGAAAGATAGTAGCGAGCCACACACACAATTGCAATGGACAGACCCTTGTTGGCTGAATGCACCATCAGGAAGCGGGGAGCCATTGGTCCTGAAAGCCTGTAAGACAACAAAAAGGCAATACATCTATAGAAACTGAATGATCATTTACCTGTTACAGAGTTGCAGAATGATGGACAGCGAACCACACACAGTTGCAGATGCACAGACCCTTGAAAGGCAGATTCACCATCAGGGAGGGAGGGGTTCATGCGGTCCATAAAATCCTGCAAGACAAAAAAAGAAAGTTTATACATGTATAGAAACTAAATGATTAACTACCTGTTACACACTTGCAGACAAATAGATAGCGAGCCACACACACAGTTGCAATGGACAGACCCTTGTTCGCTGTATGCACCATCAGGAAGAGGGGAGCCATTGGTCTTGAAAGCCTGTAAGACAAAAAAAAGGCAATACATGTATAGAAACTGAATGATCACTTACCTGTTACAAAGTTGCAGAATGATGGACAGCGAACCACACACAGTTGCAGATGAAAATATATTTGTTAGAAGGATACACCTTCAGGGAGAAGAAGAGGTTGATGGACTTCTTGAGAACCTGTAGGAAAAAAAAAGAAAGTCAATACATGTATATAAACTGAATGATCACCAACCTGTTACACATTTGCAGAAAGATTGATAGCGAGCCACACACATTTGCAGTGGACAGACCCTTGTTGGCTGTATGAATCATCAGTAAGGGGGGGAGCCATTGGTCCTGTAAGCCTGTAATACATCAAAAAGGCAATATATGTATAGAAACTGAATGATCACTTACAGAGTTGCAGAATGATGGACAGCGAACCACACACAGTTGCAGATGAAAATATATTTGTTAGAAGGATACACCTTCAGTGAGAAAAAGAGGTTGTTGGACTTCTTGAGAACCTGTAACACAAAAAAGAAAGTCAATACATGTATAGAAACTGAATGATCACCAACCAGTTACACACCTGCAGAAAGATAGTATCGAGTCACACACAGTTGCAGATGCACAGACCCTTGAAGGACAGATTCACCATCAGGGAGGGAGGGGTTCATGCGGTCCGGAAAAACCTGCAAGACAAGAAAAGAAAGTCAATACATGTATAGGAACTGAAAGATTACCTACCTGTTACACACTTGCAGACAGATAGATAGCGAGACACACACAGTTGCAATGGACAGACCCTTGTTGGCTGTATGCACCATCGGGAAGGGGGGAGCCATTGGTCCTGAAAGCCTGTAAGACAACAAAAAGACAATACATGTATAGAAACTGAATGATCACTTACCTGTTACAGAGTTGCAGAATGATGGACTGCGAACCACACACAGTTGCAGATGAAAATATATTTGTTTGAAGGATACACCTTCAGGGAGAAGAAGAGGTTGATGGACTTCTTGAGAACCTGTAACACAAAAAAGAAAGTCAATACATGTATAGAAACTGAATGATTTCCTACCTGTTACACACTTGCAGACAGATAGATAGCGAGACACACACAGTTGCAATGAACAGACCCTTGTTGGATGTATGCACCATCGGGAAGGGGGGAGCCATTGGTCCTGAAAGCCTGTAAGACAACAAAAAGGCAATACATGTATAGAAACTGAATGATCACTTACCTGTTACAGAGTTGCAGAATGATGGACAGCGAACCACACACAGTTGCAGATGAAAATATATTTGTTAGAAGGATACACCTTCAGGGAGAAGAAGAGGTTGATGGACTTCTTGAGAACCTGTAACACAAAAAAGAAAGTCAATACTTGTATAGAAACTGAATGATCACCTATCTGTTACACACTTGAAGATTGATAGCGAGCCACACACACAGTTGCAATGGACAGACCCTTGTTGGCTGTATGCACCATCGGGAAGAGGGGAGCCATTGGCCCTAAAAACCTGTAAGACAACAAAAAGGCAATACATGTATAGAAACTGAATGATCACTTACCTGTTACAGAGTTGCAGAATGTTGGACAGCGAACCGGACACAGTTGCAGATGGAAATATATTTGTTAGAAGGATACACCTTCAGGGAGAAAAAGTGGTTGATGGACTTCTTGAGTACCTGTAACACAAAAAAGAAAGTTAATACATGTATAGAAACTGAATGATTACCTACCTGTTACACACTTGCAGACAGATAGTAGCGAGTCACACACAGTTGCAGATGCACAGACCCTTGAAGGACAGATTCACCATCAGGGAGGAAGGGGTTCATGCGGTCTGGAAAAACCTGCAAGACAAGAAAAGAAAGTCAATACATGTATAGGAACTGAATGATTACCTACCTGTTACACACTTGCAGAAAGATAGATAGCGAGACACACACAGTTGCAATGGACAGACCCTTGTTGGCTGTATGCACCATCAGGAAGCGGGGAGCCATTGGTCCTGAAAGCCTGTAAGACAAAAAAAGGCAATACATGTATAGAAACTGAATGATGACTTACCTGTTACAGAGTTGCAGAATGATGGACAGCGAACCACACACAGTTGCAGATGAAAATATATTTGTTAGAAGGATACACCTTCAGGGAGAAGAAGAGGTTGATGGACTTCTTGAGAACCTGTAGGAAAAAAAAAAGAAAGTCAATACATGTATACAAACTGAATGATCACCAACCTGTTACACATTTGCAGAAAGATTGATAGCGAGCCACACACATTTGCAGTGGACAGACCCTTGTTGGCTTTATGAATCATCAGTAAGGGGGGGAGCCATTGGTCCTGTAAGCCTGTAATACATCAAAAAGGCAATATATGTATAGAAACTGAATGATCACTTACATAGTTGCAGAATGATGGACAGCGAACCACACACAGTTGCAGATGAAAATATATTTGTTAGAAGGATACACCTTCAGTGAGAAAAAGAGGTTGTTGGACTTCTTGAGAACCTGTAACACAAAAAAGAAAGTCAATACATGTATAGAAACTGAATGATCACCAACCAGTTACACACCTGCAGAAAGATAGTATCGAGTCACACACAGTTGCAGATGCACAGACCCTTGAAGGACAGATCCATCATCAGGAAGGGAGGGAGGCGGTCATGCTAACCGAAAAACCTGTGAGACAACAAAAAGAAAGTCAATACATGTATAGAAACTGAATGATCACCTACCTGTTACACACTTGCAGACAGATAGATAGCAAGACACACACAGTTGCAATGGACAGACCCTTCTTGGCTGTATGCACCATCAGGAAGCGGGGAGCCATTGGTCCTGAAAGCCTGTAAGACAAAAAAAAGGCAATACATGTATAGAAACTGAATAATCACTTGCCTGTTACAGAGTTGCAGAATGATGGACAGCGAACCACACACAGTTGCAGATGAAAATATATTTGTTAGAAGGATACACCTTCAGGGAGAAGAAGAGGTAGATGGACTTCTTGAGTACCTGTAACACAAAAAAGAAAGTCAATACATGTATAGAAACTGAATGATTTCCTACCTGTTACACACTTGCAGAAAGATAGTAGCGAGTCACACACACAATTGCAATGGACAGACCCTTGTTGGCTGAATGCACCATCACGAAGGGGGGAGCCATTGGTCCTGAAAGCCTGTAAGACAACAAAAAGGCAATACATGTAAAGAAACTGAATAATCACTTACCTGTTACAGAGTTGCAGAATGATGGACAGCGAACCACACACATTTGCAGATGAAAATATATTTGTTAGAAGTATACACCTTTAGGGAGAAGAAGAGATTGATGGACTTCTTGAGAACCTGTAACACAAAAAAGAAAGTCAAAACATGTATAGAAACTGAATGATCACCTATCTGTTACACACTTGAAGATTGATAGCGAGCCACACACACAGTTGCAATGGACAGACCCTTGTTGGCTGTATGCACCATCAGGAAGAGGGGAGCCATTGGTCCTAAGAACCTGTAAGACAACAAAAAGGCAATACATGTATAGAAACTGAATGATCACTTACCTGTTACAGAGTTGCAGAATGTTGGACAGCGAACCGGACACAGTTGCAGATGGAAATATATTTGTTAGAAGGATACACCTTCAGGGAGAAAAAGTGGTTGATGGACTTCTTGAGTACCTGTAACACAAAAAAGAAAGTTAATACATGTATAGAAACTGAATGATTACCTACCTGTTACACACTTGCAGACAGATAGTAGCGAGTCACACACAGTTGCAGATGCACAGACCCTTGAAGGACAGATTCACCATCAGGGAGGAAGGGGTTCATGCGGTCCGGAAAAACCTGCAAGACAAGAAAAGAAAGTCAATACATGTATAGGAACTGAATGATAACCTACCTGTTACACACTTGCAGACAGATAGATAGCGAGACACACACAGTTGCAATGGACAGACCCTTGTTGGATGTATGCACCATCGGGAAGGGGGGAGCCATTGGTCCTGAAAGCCTGTAAGACAACAAAAAGGCAATACATGTATAGAAACTGAATGATCATTTACCTGTTACAGAGTTGCAGAATGATGGACAGCGAACCACACACAGTTGCAGATGCACAGACCCTTGAAAGACAGATTCACCATCAGGGAGGGAGGGGTTCATGCGGTCCATAAAATCCTGCAAGACAAAAAAAGAAAGTTTATACATGTATAGAAACTAAATGATTAACTACCTGTTACACACTTGCAGAAAAATAGATAGCGAGCCACACACACAGTTGCAATGGACAGACCCTTGTTCGCTGTATGCACCATCAGGAAGAGGGGAGACATTGGTCTTGAAAGCCTGTAAGACAAAAAAAGGCAATACATGTATAGAAACTGAATGATCACTTACCTGTTACAAAGTTGCAGAATGATGGACAGCGAACCACACACAGTTGCAGATGAAAATATATTTGTTAGAAGGATACACCTTCAGGGAGAAGAAGAGGTTGATGGACGTCTTCAGTACCTGTAACACAAAAAAGAAAGTCAATACATATATACAAACTGAATGATTACCTACCTGTTACACACTTGCAGACAGATCGTAGCGAGTCACACACAGTTGCAGATGCACAGACCCTTGAAAGACAGATTCACCATCAGGGAGGGAGGGGTTCATGCGGTCCATAAAATCCTGCAAGACAAAAAAAGAAAGTTTATACATGTATAGAAACTGAATGATTTCCTACCTGTTACACACTTGCAGAAAGATAGTAGCGAGTCACACACACAATTGCAATGGACAGACCCTTGTTGGCTGAATGCACCATCACGAAGGGGGGAGCCATTGGTCCTGAAAGCCTGTAAGACAAAAAAAAGGCAATACATGTAAAGAAACTGAATAATCACTTGCCTGTTACAGAGTTGCAGAATGATGGACAGCGAACCACACACAGTTGCAGATGAAAATATATTTGTTAGAAGGATACACCTTCAGGGAGAAGAAGAGGTTGATGGACTTCTTGAGAACCTGTAACACAAAAAAGAAAGTCAATACATGTATAGAAACTGAATGATCACCTATCTGTTACACACTTGAAGATTGATAGCGAGCCACACACACAGTTGCAATGGACAGACCCTTGTTGGCTGTATGCACCATCAGGAAGAGGGGAGCCATTGGTCCTAAGAACCTGTAAGACAACAAAAAGGCAATACATGTATAGAAACTGAATGATCACTTACCTGTTACAGAGTTGCAGAATGTTGGACAGCGAACCGGACACAGTTGCAGATGGAAATATATTTGTTAGAAGGATACACCTTCAGGGAGAAAAAGTGGTTGATGGACTTCTTGAGTACCTGTAACACAAAAAAGAAAGTTAATACATGTATAGAAACTGAATGATTACCTACCTGTTACACACTTGCAGACAGATAGTAGCGAGTCACACACAGTTGCAGATGCACAGACCCTTGAAGGACAGATTCACCATCAGGGAGGAAGGGGTTCATGCGGTCTGGAAAAACCTGCAAGACAAGAAAAGAAAGTCAATACATGTATAGGAACTGAATGATTACCTACCTGTTACACACTTGCAGACAGATAGATAGCGAGACACACACAGTTGCAATGGACAGACCCTTGTTGGATGTATGCACCATCGGGAAGGGGGGAGCCATTGGTCCTGAAAGCCTGTAAGACAACAAAAAGGCAATACATGTATAGAAACTGAATGATCATTTACCTGTTACAGAGTTGCAGAATGATGGACAGCGAACCACACACAGTTGCAGATGCACAGACCCTTGAAAGACAGATTCACCATCAGGGAGGGAGGGGTTCATGCGGTCCATAAAATCCTGTAAGACAAAAAAAGAAAGTTTATACATGTATAGAAACTAAATGATTAACTACCTGTTACACACTTGCAGACAAATAGATAGCGAGCCACACACACAGTTGCAATGGACAGACCCTTGTTCGCTGTATGCACCATCAGGAAGAGGGGAGCCATTGGTCTTGAAAGCCTGTAAGACAAAAAAAAGGCAATACATGTATAGAAACTGAATGATCACTTACCTGTTACAGAGTTGCAGAATGATGGACTGCGAACCACACACAGTTGCAGATGAAAATATATTTGTTTGAAGGATACACCTTCAGGGAGAAGAAGAGGTTGATGGACTTCTTGAGAACCTATAACACAAAAAAGAAAGTCAATACATGTATAGAAACTGAATGATTTCCTACCTGTTACACACTTGCAGACAGATAGATAGCGAGACACACACAGTTGCAATGAACAGACCCTTGTTGGATGTATGCACCATCGGGAAGGGGGGAGCCATTGGTCCTGAAAGCCTGTAAGACAACAAAAAGGCAATACATGTATAGAAACTGAATGATCACTTACCTGTTACAGAGTTGCAGAATGATGGACAGCGAACCACACACAGTTGCAGATGAAAATATATTTGTTAGAAGGATACACCTTCAGGGAGAAGAAGAGGTTGATGGACTTCTTGAGAACCTGTAACACAAAAAAGAAAGTCAATACTTGTATAGAAACTGAATGATCACCTATCTGTTACACACTTGAAGATTGATAGCGAGCCACACACACAGTTGCAATGGACAGACCCTTGTTGGCTGTATGCACCATCGGGAAGAGGGGAGCCATTGGCCCTAAAAACCTGTAAGACAACAAAAAGGCAATACATGTATAGAAACTGAATGATCACTTACCTGTTACAGAGTTGCAGAATGTTGGACAGCGAACCGGACACAGTTGCAGATGGAAATATATTTGTTAGAAGGATACACCTTCAGGGAGAAAAAGTGGTTGATGGACTTCTTGAGTACCTGTAACACAAAAAAGAAAGTTAATACATGTATAGAAACTGAATGATTACCTACCTGTTACACACTTGCAGACAGATAGTAGCGAGTCACACACAGTTGCAGATGCACAGACCCTTGAAGGACAGATTCACCATCAGGGAGGAAGGGGTTCATGCGGTCTGGAAAAACCTGCAAGACAAGAAAAGAAAGTCAATACATGTATAGGAACTGAATGATTACCTACCTGTTACACACTTGCAGAAAGATAGATAGCGAGACACACACAGTTGCAATGGACAGACCCTTGTTGGCTGTATGCACCATCAGGAAGCGGGGAGCCATTGGTCCTGAAAGCCTGTAAGACAAAAAAAGGCAATACATGTATAGAAACTGAATGATGACTTACCTGTTACAGAGTTGCAGAATGATGGACAGCGAACCACACACAGTTGCAGATGAAAATATATTTGTTAGAAGGATACACCTTCAGGGAGAAGAAGAGGTTGATGGACTTCTTGAGAACCTGTAGGAAAAAAAAAAGAAAGTCAATACATGTATACAAACTGAATGATCACCAACCTGTTACACATTTGCAGAAAGATTGATAGCGAGCCACACACATTTGCAGTGGACAGACCCTTGTTGGCTGTATGAATCATCAGTAAGGGGGGGAGCCATTGGTCCTGTAAGCCTGTAATACATCAAAAAGGCAATATATGTATAGAAACTGAATGATCACTTACATAGTTGCAGAATGATGGACAGCGAACCACACACAGTTGCAGATGAAAATATATTTGTTAGAAGGATACACCTTCAGTGAGAAAAAGAGGTTGTTGGACTTCTTGAGAACCTGTAACACAAAAAAGAAAGTCAATACATGTATAGAAACTGAATGATCACCAACCAGTTACACACCTGCAGAAAGATAGTATCGAGTCACACACAGTTGCAGATGCACAGACCCTTGAAGGACAGATCCATCATCAGGAAGGGAGGGAGGCGGTCATGCTAACCGAAAAACCTGTGAGACAACAAAAAGAAAGTCAATACATGTATAGAAACTGAATGATCACCTACCTGTTACACACTTGCAGACAGATAGATAGCAAGCCACACACACAGTTGCAATGGACAGACCCTTCTTGGCTGTATGCACCATCAGGAAGCGGGGAGCCATTGGTCCTGAAAGCCTGTAAGACAAAAAAAAGGCAATACATGTATAGAAACTGAATAATCACTTGCCTGTTACAGAGTTGCAGAATGATGGACAGCGAACCACACACAGTTGCAGATGAAAATATATTTGTTAGAAGGATACACCTTCAGGGAGAAGAAGAGGTAGATGGACTTCTTGAGTACCTGTAACACAAAAAAGAAAGTCAATACATGTATAGAAACTGAATGATTTCCTACCTGTTACACACTTGCAGAAAGATAGTAGCGAGCCACACACACAATTGCAATGGACAGACCCTTGTTGGCTGAATGCACCATCAGGAAGCGGGGAGCCATTGGTCCTGAAAGCCTGTAAGACAACAAAAAGGCAATACATCTATAGAAACTGAATGATCATTTACCTGTTACAGAGTTGCAGAATGATGGACAGCGAACCACACACAGTTGCAGATGCACAGACCCTTGAAAGGCAGATTCACCATCAGGGAGGGAGGGGTTCATGCGGTCCATAAAATCCTGCAAGACAAAAAAAGAAAGTTTATACATGTATAGAAACTAAATGATTAACTACCTGTTACACACTTGCAGACAAATAGATAGCGAGCCACACACACAGTTGCAATGGACAGACCCTTGTTCGCTGTATGCACCATCAGGAAGAGGGGAGCCATTGGTCTTGAAAGCCTGTAAGACAAAAAAAAGGCAATACATGTATAGAAACTGAATGATCACTTACCTGTTACAAAGTTGCAGAATGATGGACAGCGAACCACACACAGTTGCAGATGAAAATATATTTGTTAGAAGGATACACCTTCAGTGAGAACAAGAGGTTGTTGGACTTCTTGAGAACCTGTAACACAAAAAAGAAAGTCAATACATGTATAGAAACTGAATGATCACCAACCAGTTACACACCTGCAGAAAGATAGTATCGAGTCACACACAGTTGCAGATGCACAGACCCTTGAAGGACAGATTCACCATCAGGGAGGGAGGGGTTCATGCGGTCCGGAAAAACCTGCAAGACAAGAAAAGAAAGTCAATACATGTATAGGAACTGAAAGATCACCTACCTGTTACACACTTGCAGACAGATAGATAGCGAGACACACAGTTGCAATGGACAGACCCTTGTTGGCTGTATGCACCATCGGGAAGGGGGGAGCCATTGGTCCTGAAAGCCTGTAAGACAACAAAAAGACAATACATGTATAGAAACTGAATGATCACTTACCTGTTACAGAGTTGCAGAATGATGGACTGCGAACCACACACAGTTGCAGATGAAAATATATTTGTTTGAAGGATACACCTTCAGGGAGAAGAAGAGGTTGATGGACTTCTTGAGAACCTGTAACACAAAAAAGAAAGTCAATACATGTATAGAAACTGAATGATTTCCTACCTGTTACACACTTGCAGACAGATAGATAGCGAGACACACACAGTTGCAATGGACAGACCCTTGTTGGATGTATGCACCATCGGGAAGGGGGGAGCCATTGGTCCTGAAAGCCTGTAAGACAACAAAAAGGCAATACATGTATAGAAACTGAATGATCACTTACCTGTTACAGAGTTGCAGAATGATGGACAGCGAACCACACACAGTTGCAGATGAAAATATATTTGTTAGAAGGATACACCTTCAGGGAGAAGAAGAGGTTGATGGACTTCTTGAGAACCTGTAACACAAAAAAGAAAGTCAATACTTGTATAGAAACTGAATGATCACCTATCTGTTACACACCTGAAGATTGATAGCGAGCCACACACACAGTTGCAATGGACAGACCCTTGTTGGCTGTATGCACCATCGGGAAGAGGGGAGCCATTGGCCCTAAAAACCTGTAAGACAACAAAAAGGCAATACATGTATAGAAACTGAATGATCACTTACCTGTTACAGAGTTGCAGAATGTTGGACAGCGAACCGGACACAGTTGCAGATGGAAATATATTTGTTAGAAGGATACACCTTCAGGGAGAAAAAGTGGTTGATGGACTTCTTGAGTACCTGTAACACAAAAAAGAAAGTTAATACATGTATAGAAACTGAATGATTACCTACCTGTTACACACTTGCAGACAGATAGTAGCGAGTCACACACAGTTGCAGATGCACAGACCCTTGAAGGACAGATTCACCATCAGAGAGGGAGGGGGTCATGCAGTCCGGAAAAACCTGTAAGACAAAAAAAAGGCAATACATGTATAAAAACTGAATGATCACCTACTTGTTACACACTTGCAGACAGATAGATAGCAAGCCACACACACAGTTGCAATGGACAGACTCTTGTTGGCGGTATGCACCTTCAGGAAGGGGGGAGCAATTGGTCATGAAAGCCTGTAAGACAAAAAAAGAAAAGTCAATACATGTACAGAAACTGAATGATCACCTACCTGTTACACATTTGCAGAAAGATTGATAGCGAGCCACACACATTTGCAGTGGACAGACCCTTGTTGGCTGTATGAATCATCAGTAAGGGGGGGAGCCATTGGTCCTGTAAGCCTGTAATATATCAAAAAGGCAATACATGTATAGAAACTGAATAATCACTTGCCTGTTACAGAGTTGCAGAATGATGGACAGCGAACCACACACAGTTGCAGATGAAAATATATTTGTTAGAAGGATACACCTTCAGGGAGAAGAAGAGGTAGATGGACTTCTTGAGTACCTGTAACACAAAAAAGAAAGTCAATACATGTATAGAAACTGAATGATTTCCTACCTGTTACACACTTGCAGAAAGATAGTAGCGAGTCACACACACAATTGCAATGGACAGACCCTTGTTGGCTGAATGCACCATCACGAAGGGGGGAGCCATTGGTCCTGAAAGCCTGTAAGACAACAAAAAGGCAATACATGTAAAGAAACTGAATAATCACTTACCTGTTACAGAGTTGCAGAATGATGGACAGCGAACCACACACATTTGCAGATGAAAATATATTTGTTAGAAGGATACACCTTTAGGGAGAAGAAGAGATTGATGGACTTCTTGAGAACCTGTAACACAAAAAAGAAAGTCAAAACATGTATAGAAACTGAATGATCACCTATCTGTTACACACTTGAAGATTGATAGCGAGCCACACACACAGTTGCAATGGACAGACCCTTGTTGGCTGTATGCACCATCAGGAAGAGGGGAGCCATTGGTCCTAAGAACCTGTAAGACAACAAAAAGGCAATACATGTATAGAAACTGAATGATCACTTACCTGTTACAGAGTTGCAGAATGTTGGACAGCGAACCGGACACAGTTGCAGATGGAAATATATTTGTTAGAAGGATACACCTTCAGGGAGAAAAAGTGGTTGATGGACTTCTTGAGTACCTGTAACACAAAAAAGAAAGTTAATACATGTATAGAAACTGAATGATTACCTACCTGTTACACACTTGCAGACAGATAGTAGCGAGTCACACACAGTTGCAGATGCACAGACCCTTGAAGGACAGATTCACCATCAGGGAGGAAGGGGTTCATGCGGTCCGGAAAAACCTGCAAGACAAGAAAAGAAAGTCAATACATGTATAGGAACTGAATGATAACCTACCTGTTACACACTTGCAGACAGATAGATAGCGAGACACACACAGTTGCAATGGACAGACCCTTGTTGGATGTATGCACCATCGGGAAGGGGGGAGCCATTGGTCCTGAAAGCCTGTAAGACAACAAAAAGGCAATACATGTATAGAAACTGAATGATCATTTACCTGTTACAGAGTTGCAGAATGATGGACAGCGAACCACACACAGTTGCAGATGCACAGACCCTTGAAAGACAGATTCACCATCAGGGAGGGAGGGGTTCATGCGGTCCATAAAATCCTGCAAGACAAAAAAAGAAAGTTTATACATGTATAGAAACTAAATGATTAACTACCTGTTACACACTTGCAGAAAAATAGATAGCGAGCCACACACACAGTTGCAATGGACAGACCCTTGTTCGCTGTATGCACCATCAGGAAGAGGGGAGACATTGGTCTTGAAAGCCTGTAAGACAAAAAAAGGCAATACATGTATAGAAACTGAATGATCACTTACCTGTTACAAAGTTGCAGAATGATGGACAGCGAACCACACACAGTTGCAGATGAAAATATATTTGTTAGAAGGATACACCTTCAGGGAGAAGAAGAGGTTGATGGACGTCTTCAGTACCTGTAACACAAAAAAGAAAGTCAATACATATATACAAACTGAATGATTACCTACCTGTTACACACTTGCAGACAGATCGTAGCGAGTCACACACAGTTGCAGATGCACAGACCCTTGAAAGACAGATTCACCATCAGGGAGGGAGGGGTTCATGCGGTCCATAAAATCCTGCAAGACAAAAAAAGAAAGTTTATACATGTATAGAAACTGAATGATTTCCTACCTGTTACACACTTGCAGAAAGATAGTAGCGAGTCACACACACAATTGCAATGGACAGACCCTTGTTGGCTGAATGCACCATCACGAAGGGGGGAGCCATTGGTCCTGAAAGCCTGTAAGACAAAAAAAAGGCAATACATGTAAAGAAACTGAATAATCACTTGCCTGTTACAGAGTTGCAGAATGATGGACAGCGAACCACACACAGTTGCAGATGAAAATATATTTGTTAGAAGGATACACCTTCAGGGAGAAGAAGAGGTTGATGGACTTCTTGAGAACCTGTAACACAAAAAAGAAAGTCAATACATGTATAGAAACTGAATGATCACCTATCTGTTACACACTTGAAGATTGATAGCGAGCCACACACACAGTTGCAATGGACAGACCCTTGTTGGCTGTATGCACCATCAGGAAGAGGGGAGCCATTGGCCCTAAAAACCTGTAAGACAACAAAAAGGCAATACATGTATAGAAACTGAATGATCACTTACCTGTTACAGAGTTGCAGAATGTTGGACAGCGAACCGGACACAGTTGCAGATGGAAATATATTTGTTAGAAGGATACACCTTCAGGGAGAAAAAGTGGTTGATGGACTTCTTGAGTACCTGTAACACAAAAAAGAAAGTTAATACATGTATAGAAACTGAATGATTACCTACCTGTTACACACTTGCAGACAGATAGTAGCGAGTCACACACAGTTGCAGATGCACAGACCCTTGAAGGACAGATTCACCATCAGGGAGGAAGGGGTTCATGCGGTCCGGAAAAACCTGCAAGACAAGAAAAGAAAGTCAATACATGTATAGAAACTGAATGATTTCCTACCTGTTACACACTTGCAGACAGATAGATAGCGAGACACACACAGTTGCAATGGACAGACCCTTGTTGGATGTATGCACCATCGGGAAGGGGGGAGCCATTGGTCTTGAAAGCCTGTAAGACAAAAAAAGAAAAGTCAATACATGTACAGAAACTGAATGATTTCCTACCTGCTACACACTTGCAGACAGATAGATAGCGAGACACACACAGTTGCAATGGACAGACCCTTGTTGGATGTATGCACCATCGGGAAGGGGGGAGCCATTGGTCTTGAAAGCCTGTAAGACAAAAAAAGAAAAGTCAATACATGTACAGAAACTGAATGATCACCTACCTGTTACACATTTGCAGAAAGATTGATAGCGAGCCACACACATTTGCAGTGGACAGACCCTTGTTGGCTGTATGAATCATCAGTAAGGGGGGGAGCCATTGGTCCTGTAAGCCTGTAATATATCAAAAAGGCAATACATGTATAGAAACTGAATGATCACTTACCTGTTACAGAGTTGCAGAATGTTGGACAGCGAACCGGACACAGTTGCAGATGGAAATATATTTGTTAGAAGGATACACCTTCAGGGAGAAAAAGTGGTTGATGGACTTCTTGAGTACCTGTAACACAAAAAAGAAAGTTAATACATGTATAGAAACTGAATGATCACCTATCTGTTACACACTTGAAGATTGATAGCGAGCCACACACACAGTTGCAATGGACAGACCCTTGAAGGACAGATTCACCATCAGGGAGGAAGGGGTTCATGCGGTCCGGAAAAACCTGCAAGACAAGAAAAGAAAGTCAATACATGTATAGGAACTGAATGATTACCTACCTGTTACACACTTGCAGACAGATAGATAGCGAGACACACACAGTTGCAATGGACAGACCCTTGTTGGATGTATGCACCATCGGGAAGGGGGGAGCCATTGGTCCTGAAAGCCTGTAAGACAACAAAAAGGCAATACATGTATAGAAACTGAATGATCATTTACCTGTTACAGAGTTGCAGAATGATGGACAGCGAACCACACACAGTTGCAGATGCACAGACCCTTGAAAGACAGATTCACCATCAGGGAGGGAGGGGTTCATGCGGTCCATAAAATCCTGCAAGACAAAAAAAGAAAGTTTATACATGTATAGAAACTAAATGATTAACTACCTGTTACACACTTGCAGACAAATAGATAGCGAGCCACACACACAGTTGCAATTGACAGACCCTTGTTCGCTGTATGCACCATCAGGAAGAGGGGAGCCATTGGTCTTGAAAGCTTGTAAGACAAAAAAAAGGCAATACATGTATAGAAACTGAATGATCACTTACCTGTTACAAAGTTGCAGAATGATGGACAGCGAACCACACACAGTTGCAGATGAAAATACATTTGTTAGAAGGATACACCTTCAGGGAGAAGAAGAGGTTGATGGACGTCTTCAGTACCTGTAACACAAAAAAGAAAGTCAATACATATATACAAACTGAATGATTACCTACCTGTTACACATTTGCAGACTGATCGTAGCGAGTCACACACAGTTGCAGATGCACAGACCCTTGAAAGACAGATTCACCATCAGGGAGGGAGGGGTTCATGCGGTCCATAAAATCCTGCAAGACAAAAAAAGAAAGTTTATACATGTATAGAAACTAAATGATTAACTACCTGTTACACACTTGCAGACAGATAGATAGCGAGACACACACAGTTGCAATGGACAGACCCTTGTTGGATGTATGCACCATCGGGAAGGGGGGAGCCATTGGTCCTGAAAGCCTGTAAGACAACAAAAAGGCAATACATGTATAGAAACTGAATGATCACTTACCTGTTACAGAGTTGCAGAATGATGGACAGCGAACCACACACAGTTGCAGATGAAAATATATTTGTTAGAAGGATACACCTTCAGGGAGAAGAAGAGGTTGATGGACTTCTTGAGAACCTGTAACACAAAAAAGAAAGTCAATACATGTATAGAAACTGAATGATCACCTATCTGTTACACACTTGAAGATTGATAGCGAGCCACACACACAGTTGCAATGGACAGACCCTTGTTGGCTGTATGCACCATCGGGAAGAGGGGAGCCATTGGCCCTAAAAACCTGTAAGACAACAAAAAGGCAATACATGTATAGAAACTGAATGATCACTTACCTGTTACAGAGTTGCAGAATGTTGGACAGCGAACCGGACACAGTTGCAGATGGAAATATATTTGTTAGAAGGATACACCTTCAGGGAGAAAAAGTGGTTGATGGACTTCTTGAGTACCTGTAACACAAAAAAAGAAAGTTAATACATGTATAGAAACTGAATGATTACCTACCTGTTACACACTTGCAGACAGATAGTAGCGAGTCACACACAGTTGCAGATGCACAGACCCTTGAAGGACAGATTCACCATCAGGGAGGAAGGGGTTCATGCGGTCCGGAAAAACCTGCAAGACAAGAAAAGAAAGTCAATACATGTATAGGAACTGAATGATTACCTACCTGTTACACACTTGCAGACAGATAGATAGCGAGACACACACAGTTGCAATGGACAGACCCTTGTTGGATGTATGCACCATCGGGAAGGGGGGAGCCATTGGTCCTGAAAGCCTGTAAGACAACAAAAAGGCAATACATGTATAGAAACTGAATGATCATTTACCTGTTACAGAGTTGCAGAATGATGGACAGCGAACCACACACAGTTGCAGATGCACAGACCCTTGAAAGACAGATTAACCATCAGGGAGGGAGGGGTTCATGCGGTCCATAAAATCCTGCAAGACAAAAAAAGAAAGTTTATACATGTATAGAAACTAAATGATTAACTACCTGTTACACACTTGCAGACAAATAGATAGCGAGCCACACACACAGTTGCAATTGACAGACCCTTGTTCGCTGTATGCACCATCAGGAAGAGGGGAGCCATTGGTCTTGAAAGCTTGTAAGACAAAAAAAAGGCAATACATGTATAGAAACTGAATGATCACTTACCTGTTACAAAGTTGCAGAATGATGGACAGCGAACCACACACAGTTGCAGATGAAAATACATTTGTTAGAAGGATACACCTTCAGGGAGAAGAAGAGGTTGATGGACGTCTTCAGTACCTGTAACACAAAAAAGAAAGTCAATACATATATACAAACTGAATGATTACCTACCTGTTACACACTTGCAGACTGATCGTAGCGAGTCACACACAGTTGCAGATGCACAGACCCTTGAAAGACAGATTCACCATCAGGGAGGGAGGGGTTCATGCGGTCCATAAAATCCTGCAAGACAAAAAAAGAAAGTTTATACATGTATAGAAACTAAATGATTAACTACCTGTTACACACTTGCAGACAGATAGATAGCGAGACACACACAGTTGCAATGGACAGACCCTTGTTGGATGTATGCACCATCGGGAAGGGGGGAGCCATTGGTCCTGAAAGCCTGTAAGACAACAAAAAGGCAATACATGTATAGAAACTGAATGATCACTTACCTGTTACAGAGTTGCAGAATGATGGACAGCGAACCACACACAGTTGCAGATGAAAATATATTTGTTAGAAGGATACACCTTCAGGGAGAAGAAGAGGTTGATGGACTTCTTGAGAACCTGTAACACAAAAAAGAAAGTCAATACATGTATAGAAACTGAATGATTACCTACCTGTTACACACTTGCAGACTGATCGTAGCGAGTCACACACAGTTGCAGATGCACAGACCCTTGAAAGACAGATTCACCATCAGGGAGGGAGGGGTTCATGCGGTCCATAAAATCCTGCAAGACAAAAAAAGAAAGTTTATACATGTATAGAAACTAAATGATTAACTACCTGTTACACACTTGCAGACAGATAGATAGCGAGACACACACAGTTGCAATGGACAGACCCTTGTTGGATGTATGCACCATCGGGAAGGGGGGAGCCATTGGTCCTGAAAGCCTGTAAGACAACAAAAAGGCAATACATGTATAGAAACTGAATGATCACTTACCTGTTACAGAGTTGCAGAATGATGGACAGCGAACCACACACAGTTGCAGATGAAAATATATTTGTTAGAAGGATACACCTTCAGGGAGAAGAAGAGGTTGATGGACTTCTTGAGAACCTGTAACACAAAAAAGAAAGTCAATACATGTATAGAAACTGAATGATCACCTATCTGTTACACACTTGAAGATTGATAGCGAGCCACACACACAGTTGCAATGGACAGACCCTTGTTGGCTGTATGCACCATCGGGAAGAGGGGAGCCATTGGCCCTAAAAACCTGTAAGACAACAAAAAGGCAATACATGTATAGAAACTGAATGATGACTTACCTGTTACAGAGTTGCAGAATGATGGACAGCGAACCACACACAGTTGCAGATGAAAATATATTTGTTAGAAGGATACACTTTCAGGGAGAAGAAGAGGTTGATGGACTTCTTGAGAACCTGTAGGAAAAAAAAAGAAAGTCAATACATGTATAAAAACTGAATGATCACCAACCTGTTACACATGTGCAGACAGAAAGTAGCAAGTCACACACAGTTGCAGAAGCACAGACCCTTGAAGGACAGATTCACCATCAGAGAGGGAGGGGGTCATGCAGTCCGGAAAAACCTGTAAGACAAAAAAAAGGCAATACATGTATAAAAACTGAATGATCACCTACTTGTTACACACTTGCAGACAGATAGATAGCGAGACACACACAGTTGCAATGGACAGACCCTTGTTGGATGTATGCACCATCGGGAAGGGGGGAGCCATTGGTCTTGAAAGCCTGTAAGACAAAAAAAGAAAAGTCAATACATGTACAGAAACTGAATGATCACCTACCTGTTACACATTTGCAGAAAGATTGATAGCGAGCCACACACATTTGCAGTGGACAGACCCTTGTTGGCTGTATGAATCATCAGTAAGGGGGGGAGCCATTGGTCCTGTAAGCCTGTAATATATCAAAAAGGCAATACATGTATAGAAACTGAATAATCACTTGCCTGTTACAGAGTTGCAGAATGATGGACAGCGAACCACACACAGTTGCAGATGAAAATATATTTGTTAGAAGGATACACCTTCAGGGAGAAGAAGAGGTTGATGGACGTCTTCAGTACCTGTAACACAAAAAAGAAAGTCAATACATATATACAAACTGAATGATTACCTACCTGTTACACACTTGCAGACAGATAGTAGCGAGTCACACACAGTTGCAGATGCACAGACCCTTGAAGGACAGATTCACCATCAGGGAGGAAGAGGTTCATGCGGTCCGGAAAAACCTGCAAGACAAGAAAAGAAAGTCAATACATGTATAGGAACTGAATGATTACCTACCTGTTACACACTTGCAGACAGATAGATAGCGAGACACACACAGTTGCAATGGACAGACCCTTGTTGGATGTATGCACCATCGGGAAGGGGGGAGCCATTGGTCCTGAAAGCCTGTAAGACAACAAAAAGGCAATACATGTATAGAAACTGAATGATCATTTACCTGTTACAGAGTTGCAGAATGATGGACAGCGAACCACACACAGTTGCAGATGCACAGACCCTTGAAAGACAGATTCACCATCAGGGAGGGAGGGGTTCATGCGGTCCATAAAATCCTGCAAGACAAAAAAAGAAAGTTTATACATGTATAGAAACTAAATGATTAACTACCTGTTACACACTTGCAGACAAATAGATAGCAAGCCACACACACAGTTGCAATGGACAGACCCTTGTTCGCTGTATGCACCATCAGGAAGAGGGGAGCCATTGGTCTTGAAAGCCTGTAAGACAAAAAAAAGGCAATACATGTATAGAAACTGAATGATCACTTACCTGTTACAAAGTTGCAGAATAATGGACAGCGAACCACACACAGTTGCAGATGAAAATATATTTGTTAGAAGGATACACCTTCAGGGAGAAGAAGAGGTTGATGGACGTCTTCAGTACCTGTAACACAAAAAAGAAAGTCAATACATGTATACAAACTGAATGATTACCTACCTGTTACACACTTGCAGACAGATCTTAGCGAGTCACACACAGTTGCAGATGCACAGACCCTTGAAGGACAGATTCACCATCAGGGAGGGAGGGGTTCATGCGGTCCGGAAAAACCTGCAAGACAAGAAAAGAAAGTCAATACATGTATAGGAACTGAATGATTACCTACCTGTTACACACTTGCAGACAGATAGATAGCGAGACACACACAGTTGCAATGGACAGACCCTTGTTGGCTGTATGCACCATCAGGAAGCGGGGAGCCATTGGTCCTAAAAGCCTGTAAGACAAAAAAAGGCAATACATGTATAGAAACTGAATGATGACTTACCTGTTACAGAGTTGCAGAATAATGGACAGCGAACCACACACAGTTGCAGATGAAAATATATTTGTTAGAAGGATACACCTTCAGAGAGAAGAAGAGGTTGATGGACTTCTTGAGAACCTGTAGGAAAAAAAAAGAAAGTCAATACATGTATACAAACTGAATGATCACCAACCTGTTACACATTTGCAGGAAGATTGATAGCGAGCCACACACATTTGCAGTGGACAGACCCTTGTTGGCTGTATGAATCATCAGTAAGGGGGGGAGCCATTGGTCCTGTAAGCCTGTAATACATCAAAAAGGCAATATATGTATAGAAACTGAATGATCACTTACAGAGTTGCAGAATGATGGACAGCGAACCACACACAGTTGCAGATGAAAATATATTTGTTAGAAGGATACACCTTCAGTGAGAACAAGAGGTTGTTGGACTTCTTGAGAACCTGTAACACAAAAAAGAAAGTCAATACATGTATAGAAACTGAATGATCACCAACCAGTTACACACCTGCAGAAAGATAGTATCGAGTCACACACAGTTGCAGATGCACAGACCCTTGAAGGACAGATCCATCATCAGGAAGGGAGGGAGGCGGTCATGCTATCCGAAAAACCTGTGAGACAAAAAAAAGAAAGTCAATACATGTATAGAAACTGAATGATTACCTACCTGTTACACATGTGCAGACAGAAAGTAGCAAGTCACACACAGTTGCAGAAGCACAGACCCTTGAAGGACAGATTCACCATCAGAGAGGGAGGGGGTCATGCGGTCCGGAAAAACCTGTAAGACAAAAAAAGAAAGTCAATACATGTATAGAAACTGAATGATCACCTACTTGTTACACACTTGCAGACAGATAGATAGCAAGCCACACACACAGTTGCAATGGACAGACTCTTGTTGGCGGTATGCACCTTCAGGAAGGGGGGAGCCATTGGTCCTGAAAGCCTGTAAGACAAAAAAAGAAAAGTCAATACATGTACAGAAACTGAATGATCACCTACCTGTTACTCACTTGCAGACAGATAGATAGCAAGCCACACACACAGTTGCAATGGACAGACCCTTCTTGGCTGTATGCACCATCAGGAAGCGGGGAGCCATTGGTCCTGAAAGCCTGTAAGACAAAAAAAAGGCAATACATGTATAGAAACTGAATAATCACTTGCCTGTTACAGAGTTGCAGAATGATGGACAGCGAACCACACACAGTTGCAGATGAAAATATATTTGTTAGAAGGATACACCTTCAGGGAGAAGAAGAGGTAGATGGACTTCTTGAGTACCTGTAACACAAAAAAGAAAGTCAATACATGTATAGAAACTGAATGATCACCTATCTGTTACACACTTGGAGATTGATAGCGAGCCACACACACAGTTGCAATGGACAGACCCTTGTTGGCTGTATGCACCATCAGGAAGAGGGGAGCCATTGGCCCTAAAAACCTGTAAGACAACAAAAAGGCTGGTAGCGAGATTGATAGCGAGACACACACAGTTGCAATGGACAGCCCCTTTTTGGCTGTATGCACCATCAGGAAGCGGGGAGCCATTGGTCCTGAAAGCCTGTAAGACAAAAAAAGGCAATACATGTATAGAAACTGAATGATGACTTACCTGTTACAGAGTTGCAGAATGATGGACAGCGAACCACACACAGTTGCAGATGAAAATATATTTGTTAGAAGGATACACCTTCAGGGAGAAGAAGAGGTTGATGGACTTCTTGAGAACCTGTAGGAAAAAAAAAGAAAGTCAATACATGTATACAAACTGAATGATCACCAACCTGTTACACATGTGCAGACAGAAAGTAGCAAGTCACACACAGTTGCAGAAGCACAGACCCTTGAAGGACAGATTCACCATCAGAGAGGGAGGGGGTCATGCGGTCCGGAAAAACCTGTAAGACAAAAAAAAGGCAATACATGTATAAAAACTGAATGATCACCTACTTGTTACACACTTGCAGACAGATAGATAGCAAGCCACACACACAGTTGCAATGGACAGACTCTTGTTGGCGGTATGCACCTTCAGGAAGGGGGGAGCCATTGGTCCTGAAAGCCTGTAAGACAAAAAAAGAAAAGTCAATACATGTACAGAAACTGAATGATCACCTACCTGTTACACATTTGCAGAAAGATTGATAGCGAGCCACACACATTTGCAGTGGACAGACCCTTGTTGGCTGTATGAATCATCAGTAAGGGGGGGAGCCATTGGTCCTGTAAGCCTGTAATATATCAAAAAGGCAATACATGTATAGAAACTGAATAATCACTTGCCTGTTACAGAGTTGCAGAATGATGGACAGCGAACCACACTCAGTTGCAGATGAAAATATATTTGTTAGAAGGATACACCTTCAGGGAGAAGAAGAGGTAGATGGACTTCTTGAGTACCTGTAACACAAAAAAGAAAGTCAATACATGTATAGAAACTGAATGATTTCCTACCTGTTACACACTTGCAGAAAGATAGTAGCGAGCCACACACACAATTGCAATGGACAGACCCTTGTTGGCTGAATGCACCATCACGAAGGGGGGAGCCATTGGTCCTGAAAGCCTGTAAGACAACAAAAAGGCAATACATGTAAAGAAACTGAATAATCACTTGCCTGTTACAGAGTTGCAGAATGATGGACAGCGAACCACACACAGTTGCAGATGAAAATATATTTGTTAGAAGGATACACCTTCAGGGAGAAGAAGAGGTTGATGGACTTCTTGAGAACCTGTAACACAAAAAAGAAAGTCAATACATGTATAGAAACTGAATGATCACCTATCTGTTACACACTTGAAGATTGATAGCGAGCCACACACACAGTTGCAATGGACAGACCCTTGTTGGCTGTATGCACCATCAGGAAGATGGGAGCCATTGGTCCTAAGAACCTGTAAGACAACAAAAAGGCAATACATGTATAGAAACTGAATGATCACTTACCTGTTACAGAGTTGCAGAATGTTGGACAGCGAACCGGACACAGTTGCAGATGGAAATATATTTGTTAGAAGGATACACATTCAGGGAGAAAAAGTGGTTGATGGACTTCTTGAGTACCTGTAACACAAAAAAGAAAGTTAATACATGTATAGAAACTGAATGATTACCTACCTGTTACACACTTGCAGACAGATAGTAGCGAGTCACACACAGTTGCAGATGCACAGACCCTTGTTGGATGTATGCACCATCGGGAAGGGGGGAGCCATTGGTCCTGAAAGCCTGTAAGACAACAAAAAGGCAATACATGTATAGAAACTGAATGATCATTTACCTGTTACAGAGTTGCAGAATGATGGACAGCGAACCACACACAGTTGCAGATGCACAGACCCTTGAAAGACAGATTCACCATCAGGGAGGGAGGGGTTCATGCGGTCCATAAAATCCTGCAAGACAAAAAAAGAAAGTTTATACATGTATAGAAACTAAATGATTAACTACCTGTTACACACTTGTAGACAAATAGATAGCGAGCCACACACACAGTTGCAATGGAAAGACCCTTGTTCGCTGTATGCACCATCAGGAAGAGGGGAGCCATTGGTCTTGAAAGCCTGTAAGACAAAAAAAAGGCAATACATGTATAGAAACTGAATGATCACTTACCTGTTACAGAGTTGCAGAATGTTGGACAGCGAACCACACACAGTTGCAGATGAAAATATATTTGTTAGAAGGATACACCTTCAGGGAGAAGAAGAGGTAGATGGACTTCTTGAGTACCTGTAACACAAAAAAGAAAGTCAATACATGTATAGAAACTGAATGATCACCTATCTGTTACACACTTGGAGATTGATAGCGAGCCACACACACAGTTGCAATGGACAGACCCTTGTTGGCTGTATGCACCATCAGGAAGAGGGGAGCCATTGGCCCTAAAAACCTGTAAGACAACAAAAAGGCTGGTAGCGAGATTGATAGCGAGACACACACAGTTGCAATGGACAGCCCCTTTTTGGCTGTATGCACCATCAGGAAGCGGGGAGCCATTGGTCCTGAAAGCCTGTAAGACAAAAAAAGGCAATACATGTATAGAAACTGAATGATGACTTACCTGTTACAGAGTTGCAGAATGATGGACAGCGAACCACACACAGTTGCAGATGAAAATATATTTGTTAGAAGGATACACCTTCAGGGAGAAGAAGAGGTTGATGGACTTCTTGAGAACCTGTAGGAAAAAAAAAGAAAGTCAATACATGTATACAAACTGAATGATCACCAACCTGTTACACATGTGCAGACAGAAAGTAGCAAGTCACACACAGTTGCAGAAGCACAGACCCTTGAAGGACAGATTCACCATCAGAGAGGGAGGGGGTCATGCGGTCCGGAAAAACCTGTAAGACAAAAAAAAGGCAATACATGTATAAAAACTGAATGATCACCTACTTGTTACACACTTGCAGACAGATAGATAGCAAGCCACACACACAGTTGCAATGGACAGACTCTTGTTGGCGGTATGCACCTTCAGGAAGGGGGGAGCCATTGGTCCTGAAAGCCTGTAAGACAAAAAAAGAAAAGTCAATACATGTACAGAAACTGAATGATCACCTACCTGTTACACATTTGCAGAAAGATTGATAGCGAGCCACACACATTTGCAGTGGACAGACCCTTGTTGGCTGTATGAATCATCAGTAAGGGGGGGAGCCATTGGTCCTGTAAGCCTGTAATATATCAAAAAGGCAATACATGTATAGAAACTGAATAATCACTTGCCTGTTACAGAGTTGCAGAATGATGGACAGCGAACCACACTCAGTTGCAGATGAAAATATATTTGTTAGAAGGATACACCTTCAGGGAGAAGAAGAGGTAGATGGACTTCTTGAGTACCTGTAACACAAAAAAGAAAGTCAATACATGTATAGAAACTGAATGATTTCCTACCTGTTACACACTTGCAGAAAGATAGTAGCGAGCCACACACACAATTGCAATGGACAGACCCTTGTTGGCTGAATGCACCATCACGAAGGGGGGAGCCATTGGTCCTGAAAGCCTGTAAGACAACAAAAAGGCAATACATGTAAAGAAACTGAATAATCACTTGCCTGTTACAGAGTTGCAGAATGATGGACAGCGAACCACACACAGTTGCAGATGAAAATATATTTGTTAGAAGGATACACCTTCAGGGAGAAGAAGAGGTTGATGGACTTCTTGAGAACCTGTAACACAAAAAAGAAAGTCAATACATGTATAGAAACTGAATGATCACCTATCTGTTACACACTTGAAGATTGATAGCGAGCCACACACACAGTTGCAATGGACAGACCCTTGTTGGCTGTATGCACCATCAGGAAGATGGGAGCCATTGGTCCTAAGAACCTGTAAGACAACAAAAAGGCAATACATGTATAGAAACTGAATGATCACTTACCTGTTACAGAGTTGCAGAATGTTGGACAGCGAACCGGACACAGTTGCAGATGGAAATATATTTGTTAGAAGGATACACCTTCAGGGAGAAAAAGTGGTTGATGGACTTCTTGAGTACCTGTAACACAAAAAAGAAAGTTAATACATGTATAGAAACTGAATGATTACCTACCTGTTACACACTTGCAGACAGATAGTAGCGAGTCACACACAGTTGCAGATGCACAGACCCTTGTTGGATGTATGCACCATCGGGAAGGGGGGAGCCATTGGTCCTGAAAGCCTGTAAGACAACAAAAAGGCAATACATGTATAGAAACTGAATGATCATTTACCTGTTACAGAGTTGCAGAATGATGGACAGCGAACCACACACAGTTGCAGATGCACAGACCCTTGAAAGACAGATTCACCATCAGGGAGGGAGGGGTTCATGCGGTCCATAAAATCCTGCAAGACAAAAAAAGAAAGTTTATACATGTATAGAAACTAAATGATTAACTACCTGTTACACACTTGTAGACAAATAGATAGCGAGCCACACACACAGTTGCAATGGAAAGACCCTTGTTCGCTGTATGCACCATCAGGAAGAGGGGAGCCATTGGTCTTGAAAGCCTGTAAGACAAAAAAAAGGCAATACATGTATAGAAACTGAATGATCACTTACCTGTTACAAAGTTGCAGAATGATGGACAGCGAACCACACACAGTTGCAGATGAAAATATATTTGTTAGAAGGATACACCTTCAGGGAGAAGAAGAGGTTGATGGACGTCTTCAGTACCTGTAACACAAAAAAGAAAGTCAATACATGTATACAAACTGAATGATTACCTACCTGTTACACACTTGCAGACAGATAGTAGCGAGTCACACACAGTTGCAGATGCACAGACCCTTGAAGGACAGATTCAAAATCAGGGAGGGAGGGGTTCATGCGGTCCGGAAAAACCTGCAAGACAAGAAAAGAAAGTCAATACATGTATAGAAACTGAATGATTTCCTACCTGTTACACACTTGCAGACAGATAGATAGCGAGACACACACAGTTGCAATGGACAGACCCTTGTTGGATGTATGCACCATCGGGAAGGGGGGAGCCATTGGTCCTGAAAGCCTGTAAGACAACAAAAAGGCAATACATGTATAGAAACTGAATGATCACTTACCTGTTACAGAGTTGCAAAATGATGGACAGCGAACCACACACAGTTGCAGATGAAAATATATTTGTTAGAAGGATACACCTTCAGGGAGAAGAAGAGGTTGATGGACTTCTTGAGAACCTGTAACACAAAAAAGAAAGTCAATACATGTATAGAAACTGAATGATCACCTATCTGTTACACACTTGAAGATTGATAGCGAGCCACACACACAGTTGCAATGGACAGACCCTTGTTGGCTGTATGCACCATCAGGAAGAGGGGAGCCATTGGCCCTAAAAACCTGTAAGACAACAAAAAGGCAATACATGTATAGAAACTGAATGATCACTTACCTGTTACAGAGTTGCAGAATGTTGGACAGCGAACCGGACACAGTTGCAGATGAAAATATATTTGTTAGAAGGATACACCTTCAGGGAGAAGAAGAGGTTGATGGACTACTTGAGAACCTGTAGGAAAAAAAAAGAAAGTCAATACATGTATACAAACTGAATGATCACCAACCTGTTACACATGTGCAGACAGAAAGTAGCAAGTCACACACAGTTGCAGAAGCACAGACCCTTGAAGGACAGATTCACCATCAGAGAGGGAGGGAGTCACGCAGTCCGGAAAAACCTGTAAGACAAAAAAAGAAAGTCAATACATGTATAGAAACTGAATGATCACCTACTTGTTACACACTTGCAGACAGATAGATAGCAAGCCACACACACAGTTGCAATGGACAGACTCTTGTTGGCGGTATGCACCTTCAGGAAGGGGGGAGCCATTGGTCCTGAAAGCCTGTAAGACAAAAAAAGAAAAGTCAATACATGTATAGAAACTGAATGATCACCTACCTGTTACACATTTGCAGAAAGATTGATAGCGAGCCACACACATTTGCAGTGGACAGACCCTTGTTGGCTGTATGAATCATCAGTAAGGGGGGGTGCCATTGGTCCTGTAAGCCTGTAATACATCAAAAAGGCAATATATGTATAGAAACTGAATGATCACTTACAGAGTTGCAGAATGATGGACAGCGAACCACACACAGTTGCAGATGAAAATATATTTGTTAGAAGGATACACCTTCAGTGAGAACAAGAGGTTGTTGGACTTCTTGAGAACCTGTAACACAAAAAAGAAAGTCAATACATGTATAGAAACTGAATGATCACCAACCAGTTACACACCTGCAGAAAGATAGTATCGAGTCACACACAGTTGCAGATGCACAGACCCTTGAAGGACAGATCCATCATCAGGAAGGGAGGGAGGCGGTCATGCTAACCGAAAAACCTGTGAGACAAAAAAAAGAGTCAATACATGTATAGAAACTGAATGATCACCTACCTGTTACACACTTGCAGACAGATAGATAGCAAGCCACACACACAGTTGCAATGGACAGACCCTTCTTGGCTGTATGCACCATCAGGAAGCGGGGAGCCATTGGTCCTGAAAGCCTGTAAGACAAAAAAAAGGCAATACATGTATAGAAACTGAATAATCACTTGCCTGTTACAGAGTTGCAGAATGATGGACAGCGAACCACACACAGTTGCAGATGAAAATATATCTGTTAGAAGGATACACCTTCAGGGAGAAGAAGAGGTAGATGGACTTCTTGAGTACCTGTAACACAAAAAAGAAAGTCAATACATGTATAGAAACTGAATGATTTCCTACCTGTTACACACTTGCAGAAAGATAGTAGCGAGCCACACACACAATTGCAATGGACAGACCCTTGTTGGCTGAATGCACCATCACGAAGGGGGGAGCCATTGGCCCCAAAAACCTGTAAGACAACAAAAAGGCAATACATGTATAGAAACTGAATGATTACTTACCTGTTACAGAGTTGCAGAATGTTGGACAGCGAACCGGACACAGTTGCAGAGGGAAATATATTTGTTAGAAGGATACACCTTCAGGGAGAAAAAGTGGTTGATGGACTTCTTGAGTACCTGTAACACAAAAAAGAAAGTTAATACATGTATAGAAACTGAATGATTACCTACCTGTTACACACTTGCAGACAGATAGTAGTGAGTCACACACAGTTGCAGATGCACAGACCCTTGAAGGACAGATTCACCATCAGGGAGGAAGGGGTTCATGCGGTCCGGAAAAACCTGCAAGACAAGAAAAGAAAGTCAATACATGTATAGGAACTGAATGATTACCTACCTGTTACACACTTGCAGACAGATAGATAGCGAGACACACACAGTTGCAATGGACAGACCCTTGTTGGCTGTATGCACCATCAGGAAGCGGGGAGCCATTGGTCCTGAAAGCCTGTAAGACAAAAAAAGGCAATACATGTATAGAAACTGAATGATGACTTACCTGTTACAGAGTTGCAGAATAAAGGACAGCGAACCACACACAGTTGCAGATGGAAATATATTTGTTAGAAGGATACACCTTCAGGGAGAAGAAGAGGTTGATGGACTTCTTGAGAACCTGTAGGAAAAAAAAAGAAAGTCAATACATGTATACAAACTGAATGATCACCAACCTGTTACACATTTGCAGGAAGATTGATAGCGAGCCACACACATTTGCAGTGGACAGACCCTTGTTGGCTGTATGAATCATCAGTAAGGGGGGGAGCCATTGGTCCTGTAAGCCTGTAATACATCAAAAAGGCAATATATGTATAGAAACCGAATGATCACTTACAGAGTTGCAGAATGATGGACAGCGAACCACACACAGTTGCAGATGAAAATACATTTGTTAGAAGGATACACCTTCAGTGAGAACAAGAGGTTGTTGGACTTCTTGAGAACCTGTAACACAAAAAAGAAAGTCAATACATGTATAGAAACTGAATGATCACCAACCAGTTACACACCTGCAGAAAGATAGTATCGAGTCACACACAGTTGCAGATGCACAGACCCTTGAAGGACAGATCCATCATCAGGAAGGGAGGGAGGCGGTCATGCTATCCGAAAAACCTGTGAGACAAAAAAAAGAAAGTCAATACATGTATAGAAACTGAATGATCACCTACCTGTTACACACTTGCAGACAGATAGATAGCAAGCCACACACACAATTGCAATGGACAGACCCTTCTTGGCTGTATGCACCATCAGGAAGCGGGGAGCCATTGGTCCTAAAAGCCTGTAAGACAATAAAAAGGCAATACATGTATAGAAACTGAATAATCACTTGCCTGTTACAGAGTTGCAGAATGATGGACAGCGAACCACACACAGTTGTAGATGAAAATATATTTGTTAGAAGGATACACCTTCAGGGAGAAGAAGAGGTAGATGGACTTCTTGAGTACCTGTAACACAAAAAAGAAAGTCAATACATGTATAGAAACTGAATGATTTCCTACCTGTTACACACTTGCAGAAAGATAGTAGCGAGCCACACACACAATTGCAATGGACAGACCCTTGTTGGCTGAATGCACCATCACGAAGGGGGGAGCCATTGGTCCTGAAAGCCTGTAAGACAACAAAAAGGCAATACATGTAAAGAAACTGAATAATCACTTGCCTGTTACAGAGTTGCAGAATGATGGACAGTGAACCACACACAGTTGCAGATGAAAATATATTTGTTAGAAGGATACACCTTCAGGGAGAAGAAGAGGTTGATGGACTTCTTGAGAACCTGTAGGAAAAAAAAAGAAAGTCAATACATGTATACAAACTGAATGATCACCAACCTGTTACACATTTGCAGAAAGATTGATAGCGAGCCACACACATTTGCAGTGGACAGACCCTTGTTGGCTGTATGAATCATCAGTAAGGGGGGGAGCCATTGGTCCTGTAAGCCTGTAATACATCAAAAAGGCAATACATGTATAGAAACTGAATGATCACTTACAGAGTTGCAGAATGATGGCCAGCGAACCACACACAGTTGCAGACGAAAATATATTTGTTAGAAGGATACACCTTCAGTGAGAACAAGAGGTTGTTGGACTTCTTGAGAACCTGTAACACAAAAAAGAAAGTCAATACATGTATAGAAACTGAATGATCACCAACCAGTTACACACCTGCAGAAAGATAGTATCGAGTCACACACAGTTGCAGATGCACAGACCCTTGAAGGACAGATCCATCATCAGGAAGGGAGGGAGGCGGTCATGCTAACCGAAAAACCTGTGAGACAAAAAAAAGAAAGTCAATACATGTATAGAAACTGAATGATCACCTACCTGTTACACACTTGCAGACAGATAGATAGCAAGCCACACACACAGTTGCAATGGACAGACCCTTCTTGGCTGTATGCACCATCAGGAAGCGGGGAGCCATTGGTCCTGAAAGCCTGTAAGACAAAAAAAAGGCAATACATGTATAGAAACTGAATAATCACTTGCCTGTTACAGAGTTGCAGAATGATGGACAGCGAACCACACACAGTTGCAGATGAAAATATATTTGTTAGAAGGATACACCTTCAGTGAGAACAAGAGGTTGTTGGACTTCTTGAGAACCTGTAACACAAAAAAGAAAGTCAATACATGTATAGAAACTGAATGATCACCAACCAGTTACACACCTGCAGAAAGATAGTATCGAGTCACACACAGTTGCAGATGCACAGACCCTTGAAGGACAGATCCATCATCAGGAAGGGAGGGAGGCGGTCATGCTAACCGAAAAACCTGTGAGACAAAAAAAAGAAAGTCAATACATGTATAGAAACTGAATGATCACCTACCTGTTACACACTTGCAGACAGATAGATAGCAAGCCACACACACAGTTGCAATGGACAGACCCTTCTTGGCTGTATGCACCATCAGGAAGCGGGGAGCCATTGGTCCTGAAAGCCTGTAAGACAAAAAAAAGGCAATACATGTATAGAAACTGAATAATCACTTGCCTGTTACAGAGTTGCAGAATGATGGACAGCGAACCACACACAGTTGCAGATGAAAATATATTTGTTAGAAGGATACACCTTCAGGGAGAAGAAGAGGTAGATGGACTTCTTGAGTACCTGTAACACAAAAAAGAAAGTCAATACATGTATAGAAACTGAATGATTTCCTACCTGTTACACACTTGCAGAAAGATAGTAGTGAGCCACACACACAATTGCAATGGACAGACCCTTGTTGGCTGAATGCACCATCACGAAGGGGGGAGCCATTGGTCCTGAAAGCCTGTAAGACAACAAAAATGCAATACATGTATAGAAACTGAATGATCACTTACCTGTTACAGAGTTGCAGAATGATGGACAGCGAACCACACACAGTTGCAGATGAAAATATATTTGTTAGAAGGATACACCTTCAGGGAGAAGAAGAGGTTAATGGACTTCTTGAGAACCTGTAACACAAAAGAGAAAGTCAATACATGTATAGAAACTGAATGATCACCTATCTGTTACACACTTGAAGATTGATAGCGAGCCACACACACAGTTGCAATGGACAGACCCTTCTTGGCTGTATGCACCATCAGGAAGAGGGGAGCCATTGGCCCTAAAAACCTGTAAGACAACAAAAAGGCAATACATGTATAGAAACTGAATGATCACTTACCTGTTACAGAGTTGCAGAATGTTGGACAGCGAACCGGACACAGTTGCAGATGGAAATATATTTGTTAGAAGGATACACCTTCAGGGAGAAAAAGTGGTTGATGGACTTCTTGAGTACCTGTAACACAAAAAGAAAGTTAATACATGTATAGAAACTGAATGATTACCTACCTGTTACACACTTGCAGACAGATAGTAGCGAGTCACACACAGTTGCAGATGCACAGACCCTTGAAGGACAGATTCACCATCAGGGAGGAAGGGGTTCATGCGGTCCGGAAAAACCTGCAAGACAAGAAAAGAAAGTCAATACATGTATAGGAACTGAATGATTACCTACCTGTTACACACTTGCAGACAGATAGATAGCAAGCCACACACACAGTTGCAATGGACAGACTCTTGTTGGCGGTATGCACCTTCAGGAAGGGGGGAGCCATTGGTCCTGAAAGCCTGTAAGACAAAAAAAGAAAAGTCAATACATGTACAGAAACTGAATGATCACCTACCTGTTACACATTTGCAGAAAGATTGATAGCGAGCCACGCACATTTGCAGTGGACAGACCCTTGTTGGCTGTATGAATCATCAGTAAGGGGGGGAGCCATTGGTCCTGTAAGCCTGTAATACATCAAAAAGGCAATATATGTATAGAAACTGAATGATCACTTACAGAGTTGCAGAATGATGGACAGCGAACCACACACAGTTGCAGATGAAAATATATTTGTTAGAAGGATACACCTTCAGTGAGAACAAGAGGTTGTTGGACTTCTTGAGAACCTGTAACACAAAAAAGAAAGTCAATACATGTACAGAAACTGAATGATCACCAACCAGTTACACACCTGCAGAAAGATAGTATCGAGTCACACACAGTTGCAGATGCACAGACCCTTGAAGGACAGATCCATCATCAGGAAGGGAGGGAGGCGGTCATGCTAACCGAAAAACCTGTGAGACAAAAAAAAGAAAGTCAATACATGTATAGAAACTGAATGATCACCTACCTGTTACACACTTGCAGACAGATAGATAGCAAGCCACACACACAGTTGCAATGGACAGACCCTTCTTGGCTGTATGCACCATCAGGAAGCGGGGAGCCATTGGTCCTGAAAGCCTGTAAGACAAAAAAAAGGCAATACATGTATAGAAACTGAATAATCACTTGCCTGTTACAGAGTTGCAGAATGATGGACAGCGAACCACACACAGTTGCAGATGAAAATATATTTGTTAGAAGGATACACCTTCAGGGAGAAGAAGAGGTAGATGGACTTCTTGAGTACCTGTAACACAAAAAAGAAAGTCAATACATGTATAGAAACTGAATGATTTCCTACCTGTTACACACTTGCAGAAAGATAGTAGCGAGCCACACACACAATTGCAATGGACAGACCCTTGTTGGCTGAATGCACCATCACGAAGGGGGGAGCCATTGGTCCTGAAAGCCTGTAAGACAACAAAAAGGCAATACATGTAAAGAAACTGAATAATCACTTGCCTGTTACAGAGTTGCAGAATGATGGACAGTGAACCACACACAGTTGCAGATGAAAATATATTTGTTAGAAGGATACACCTTCAGGGAGAAGAAGAGGTTGATGGACTTCTTGAGAACCTGTAGGAAAAAAAAAGAAAGTCAATACATGTATACAAACTGAATGATCACCAACCTGTTACACATTTGCAGAAAGATTGATAGCGAGCCACACACATTTGCAGTGGACAGACCCTTGTTGGCTGTATGAATCATCAGTAAGGGGGGGAGCCATTGGTCCTGTAAGCCTGTAATACATCAAAAAGGCAATACATGTATAGAAACTGAATGATCACTTACAGAGTTGCAGAATGATGGACAGCGAACCACACACAGTTGCAGATGAAAATATATTTGTTAGAAGGATACACCTTCAGTGAGAACAAGAGGTTGTTGGACTTCTTGAGAACCTGTAACACAAAAAAGAAAGTCAATACATGTATAGAAACTGAATGATCACCAACCAGTTACACACCTGCAGAAAGATAGTATCGAGTCACACACAGTTGCAGATGCACAGACCCTTGAAGGACAGATCCATCATCAGGAAGGGAGGGAGGCGGTCATGCTAACCGAAAAACCTGTGAGACAAAAAAAAGAAAGTCAATACATGTATAGAAACTGAATGATCACCTACCTGTTACACACTTGCAGACAGATAGATAGCAAGCCACACACACAGTTGCAATGGACAGACCCTTCTTGGCTGTATGCACCATCAGGAAGCGGGGAGCCATTGGTCCTGAAAGCCTGTAAGACAAAAAAAAGGCAATACATGTATAGAAACTGAATAATCACTTGCCTGTTACAGAGTTGCAGAATGATGGACAGCGAACCACACACAGTTGCAGATGAAAATATATTTGTTAGAAGGATACACCTTCAGTGAGAACAAGAGGTTGTTGGACTTCTTGAGAACCTGTAACACAAAAAAGAAAGTCAATACATGTATAGAAACTGAATGATCACCAACCAGTTACACACCTGCAGAAAGATAGTATCGAGTCACACACAGTTGCAGATGCACAGACCCTTGAAGGACAGATCCATCATCAGGAAGGGAGGGAGGCGGTCATGCTAACCGAAAAACCTGTGAGACAAAAAAAAGAAAGTCAATACATGTATAGAAACTGAATGATCACCTACCTGTTACACACTTGCAGACAGATAGATAGCAAGCCACACACACAGTTGCAATGGACAGACCCTTCTTGGCTGTATGCACCATCAGGAAGCGGGGAGCCATTGGTCCTGAAAGCCTGTAAGACAAAAAAAAGGCAATACATGTATAGAAACTGAATAATCACTTGCCTGTTACAGAGTTGCAGAATGATGGACAGCGAACCACACACAGTTGCAGATGAAAATATATTTGTTAGAAGGATACACCTTCAGGGAGAAGAAGAGGTAGATGGACTTCTTGAGTACCTGTAACACAAAAAAGAAAGTCAATACATGTATAGAAACTGAATGATTTCCTACCTGTTACACACTTGCAGAAAGATAGTAGTGAGCCACACACACAATTGCAATGGACAGACCCTTGTTGGCTGAATGCACCATCACGAAGGGGGGAGCCATTGGTCCTGAAAGCCTGTAAGACAACAAAAATGCAATACATGTATAGAAACTGAATGATCACTTACCTGTTACAGAGTTGCAGAATGATGGACAGCGAACCACACACAGTTGCAGATGAAAATATATTTGTTAGAAGGATACACCTTCAGGGAGAAGAAGAGGTTAATGGACTTCTTGAGAACCTGTAACACAAAAGAGAAAGTCAATACATGTATAGAAACTGAATGATCACCTATCTGTTACACACTTGAAGATTGATAGCGAGCCACACACACAGTTGCAATGGACAGACCCTTCTTGGCTGTATGCACCATCAGGAAGAGGGGAGCCATTGGCCCTAAAAACCTGTAAGACAACAAAAAGGCAATACATGTATAGAAACTGAATGATCACTTACCTGTTACAGAGTTGCAGAATGTTGGACAGCGAACCGGACACAGTTGCAGATGGAAATATATTTGTTAGAAGGATACACCTTCAGGGAGAAAAAGTGGTTGATGGACTTCTTGAGTACCTGTAACACAAAAAGAAAGTTAATACATGTATAGAAACTGAATGATTACCTACCTGTTACACACTTGCAGACAGATAGTAGCGAGTCACACACAGTTGCAGATGCACAGACCCTTGAAGGACAGATTCACCATCAGGGAGGAAGGGGTTCATGCGGTCCGGAAAAACCTGCAAGACAAGAAAAGAAAGTCAATACATGTATAGGAACTGAATGATTACCTACCTGTTACACACTTGCAGACAGATAGATAGCAAGCCACACACACAGTTGCAATGGACAGACTCTTGTTGGCGGTATGCACCTTCAGGAAGGGGGGAGCCATTGGTCCTGAAAGCCTGTAAGACAAAAAAAGAAAAGTCAATACATGTACAGAAACTGAATGATCACCTACCTGTTACACATTTGCAGAAAGATTGATAGCGAGCCACGCACATTTGCAGTGGACAGACCCTTGTTGGCTGTATGAATCATCAGTAAGGGGGGGAGCCATTGGTCCTGTAAGCCTGTAATACATCAAAAAGGCAATATATGTATAGAAACTGAATGATCACTTACAGAGTTGCAGAATGATGGACAGCGAACCACACACAGTTGCAGATGAAAATATATTTGTTAGAAGGATACACCTTCAGTGAGAACAAGAGGTTGTTGGACTTCTTGAGAACCTGTAACACAAAAAAGAAAGTCAATACATGTACAGAAACTGAATGATCACCAACCAGTTACACACCTGCAGAAAGATAGTATCGAGTCACACACAGTTGCAGATGCACAGACCCTTGAAGGACAGATCCATCATCAGGAAGGGAGGGAGGCGGTCATGCTAACCGAAAAACCTGTGAGACAAAAAAAAGAAAGTCAATACATGTATAGAAACTGAATGATCACCTACCTGTTACACACTTGCAGACAGATAGATAGCAAGCCACACACACAGTTGCAATGGACAGACCCTTCTTGGCTGTATGCACCATCACGACGGGGGGAGCCATTGGTCCTGAAAGCCTGTAAGACAACAAAAAGGCAATACATGTAAAGAAACTGAATAATCACTTGCCTGTTACAGAGTTGCAGAATGATGGACAGCGAACCACACACAGTTGCAGATGAAAATATATTTGTTAGAAGGATACACCTTCAGGGAGAAGAAGAGGTTAATGGACTTCTTGAGAACCTGTAACACAAAAGAGAAAGTCAATACATGTATAGAAACTGAATGATCACCTATCTGTTACACACTTGAAGATTGATAGCGAGCCACACACACAGTTGCAATGGACAGACCCTTCTTGGCTGTATGCACCATCAGGAAGAGGGGAGCCATTGGCCCTAAAAACCTGTAAGACAACAAAAAGGCAATACATGTATAGAAACTGAATGATCACTTACCTGTTACAGAGTTGCAGAATGTTGGACAGCGAACCGGACACAGTTGCAGATGGAAATATATTTGTTAGAAGGATACACCTTCAGGGAGAAAAAAGTGGTTGATGGACTTCTTGAGTACCTGTAACACAAAAAGAAAGTTAATACATGTATAGAAACTGAATGATTACCTACCTGTTACACACTTGCAGACAGATAGTAGCGAGTCACACACAGTTGCAGATGCACAGACCCTTGAAGGACAGATTCACCATCAGGGAGGAAGGGGTTCATGCGGTCCGGAAAAACCTGCAAGACAAGAAAAGAAAGTCAATACATGTATAGGAACTGAATGATTACCTACCTGTTACACACTTGCAGACAGATAGATAGCAAGCCACACACACAGTTGCAATGGACAGACTCTTGTTGGCGGTATGCACCTTCAGGAAGGGGGGAGCCATTGGTCCTGAAAGCCTGTAAGACAAAAAAAGAAAAGTCAATACATGTACAGAAACTGAATGATCACCTACCTGTTACACATTTGCAGAAAGATTGATAGCGAGCCACGCACATTTGCAGTGGACAGACCCTTGTTGGCTGTATGAATCATCAGTAAGGGGGGGAGCCATTGGTCCTGTAAGCCTGTAATACATCAAAAAGGCAATATATGCATAGAAACTGAATGATCACTTACAGAGTTGCAGAATGATGGACAGCGAACCACACACAGTTGCAGATGAAAATATATTTGTTAGAAGGATACACCTTCAGTGAGAACAAGAGGTTGTTGGACTTCTTGAGAACCTGTAACACAAAAAAGAAAGTCAATACATGTACAGAAACTGAATGATCACCAACCAGTTACACACCTGCAGAAAGATAGTATCGAGTCACACACAGTTGCAGATGCACAGACCCTTGAAGGACAGATCCATCATCAGGAAGGGAGGGAGGCGGTCATGCTAACCGAAAAACCTGTGAGACAAAAAAAAGAAAGTCAATACATGTATAGAAACTGAATGATCACCTACCTGTTACACACTTGCAGACAGATAGATAGCAAGCCACACACACAGTTGCAATGGACAGACCCTTCTTGGCTGTATGCACCATCAGGAAGCGGGGAGCCATTGGTCCTGAAAGCCTGTAAGACAAAAAAAAGGCAATACATGTATAGAAACTGAATAATCACTTGCCTGTTACAGAGTTGCAGAATGATGGACAGCGAACCACACACAGTTGCAGATGAAAATATATTTGTTAGAAGGATACACCTTCAGGGAGAAGAAGAGGTAGATGGACTTCTTGAGTACCTGTAACACAAAAAAGAAAGTCAATACATGTATAGAAACTGAATGATTTCCTACCTGTTATACACTTGCAGAAAGATAGTAGCGAGCCACACACACAATTGCAATGGACAGACCCTTGATGGCTGAATGCACCATCACGACGGGGGGAGCCATTGGTCCTGAAAGCCTGTAAGACAACAAAAAGGCAATACATGTAAAGAAACTGAATAATCACTTGCCTGTTACAGAGTTGCAGAATGATGGACAGCGAACCACACACAGTTGCAGATGAAAATATATTTGTTAGAAGGATACACCTTCAGGGAGAAAAAGTGGTTGATGGACTTCTTGAGTACCTGTAACACAAAAAAGAAAGTCAATACATGTATAGAAACTGAATGATCACCTATCTGTTACACACTTGAAGATTGATAGCGAGCCACACACACAGTTGCAATGGACAGACCCTTGTTGGCTGTATGCACCATCAGGAAGAGGGGAGCCATTGGCCCTAAAAACCTGTAAGACAACAAAAAGGCAATACATGTATAGAAACTGAATGATGACTTACCTGTTACAGAGTTGCAGAATGTTGGACAGCGAACCGGACACAGTTGCAGATGGAAATATATTTGTTAGAAGGATACACCTTCAGGGAGAAAAAGTGGTTGATGGACTTCTTGAGTACCTGTAACACAAAAAAGAAAGTTAATACATGTATAGAAACTGAATGATTACCTACCTGTTACACACTTGCAGACAGATAGTAGCGAGTCACACACAGTTGCAGATGCACAGACCCTTGAAGGACAGATTCACCATCAGGGAGGAAGGGGTTCATGCGGTCCGGAAAAACCTGCAAGACAAGAAAAGAAAGTCAATACATGTATAGGAACTGAATGATTACCTACCTGTTACACACTTGCAGACAGATAGATAGCGAGACACACACAGTTGCAATGGACAGACCCTTGTTGGCTGTATGCACCATCAGGAAGCGGGGAGCCATTGGTCCTGAAAGCCTGTAAGACAAAAAAAGGCAATACATGTATAGAAACTGAATGATGACTTACCTGTTACAGAGTTGCAGAATGATGGACAGCGAACCACACACAGTTGCAGATGAAAATATATTTGTTAGAAGGATACACCTTCAGGGAGAAGAAGAGGTTGATGGACTTCTTGAGAACCTGTAGGAACAAAAAAGAGAAAGTCAATACATGTATACAAACTGAATGATCACCAACCTGTTACACATGTGCAGACAGAAAGTAGCAAGTCACACACAGTTGCAGAAGCACAGACCCTTGAAGGACAGATTCACCATCAGAGAGGGAGGGGGTCATGCAGTCCGGAAAAACCTGTAAGACAAAAAAAGAAAGTCAATACATGTATAGAAACTGAATGATCACCTACTTGTTACACACTTGCAGACAGATAGATAGCAAGCCACACACACAGTTGCAATGGACAGACTCTTGTTGGCGGTATGCACCTTCAGGAAGGGGGGAGCCATTGGTCCTGAAAGCCTGTAAGACAAAAAAAGAAAAGTCAATACATGTACAGACACTTAATGATCACCTACCTGTTACACATTTGCAGAAAGATTGATAGCGAGCCACACACAGTTGCAGTGGACAGACCCTTGTTGGCTGTATGCACCATCAGGAAGGGGGGAGCCATTGGTCCTGAAAGCCTGTAAAACAAAAAGACAATTCATGTACAGAAACTGAATGATCACTTACAGAGTTGCAGAATGATGGACAGTGAACCGGACACAGTTGCAGATGAAAATATAGTTGTTAGAAGGATACACATTCAGGGAAAAGAAGAGGTTGATGGACTTCTTGAGAACCTGTAACACAAAAAAGAAAGGCAATACATGTATAGAAACTGAATGATCATCTACCTGTTACACACTTGCAGACAGATAGTAGCGATCCACACACACAGTTGCAATGGACAGACCCTTGTTGGCTGTATGCACCATTAGGAAGGGAGGGAGGTGGTCGTGCTATCCGAAAAACCTGTAAGACAAAAAAAGAAAGTCAATACATGTATAGAAACTAAATGATTACCTACCTGTTACATACTTGCAGATAGATGGATAGCGAGCAACACATAAAGTTGCAATGGACAGACCCTTGTTCGCTGTATGCACCATCAGGAAGGGGGGAGCCATTGGTCCTGAATGCCTCTAAGACAACAAAAAGGAAATACATGTATAAAAACAAAAAGATCACCTACCTGTTACACACTTGCAGACAGAAAGTAGCGAGTCACACACAGTTTCAGATGCACAGACCATTGAAGGACAGATCCACCATCAGGGAGGGAGGGGGTCATACTATCTGAAAAGCCTGTAAGACAACAAAAAGGCAATACATGTATAGAAACTGAATGATCACTTACGTGTTACAGAGTTGCAGAATGATGGACAGCGAACCAAACACAGTTGCAGATGGAAATATATTTGTTAGAAGGATACACCTTCAGGGAGAAGAAGAGGTGGATGGACTTCTTGAGAACCTGTAACACAAACAAAAAAGTCAATACATGTATAGAAACTGAATGATCACCTACCTGTTACACACTCGCAGGCAGACTGATAGCTAGCCACACACAGTTGCAATGGAGAGACCATTGTTGGCTATATGCACCATCAGGAAGGGGGGAGCCATTGGTCCTGAAAGCCTGTGAGACAACAAAAAGACAATTCAAGTATAGAAACTGAATGATCACCAACCTGTTACACACTTGAAGATTGATAGCGAGCCACACACACAGTTGCAATGGATAGACACTTGTTGGCTGTATGCATCATTCAGGAAGGGGGAAGCCATTGGTCCTAAAAACCTGTAAGACAACAAAAAGGCAATACATGTATAGAAACTGAATGATCACTTACCTGTTACAGAGTTGCAGAATGATGGACAGCGAACCACACACAGTTGCAGATGAAAATATATTTGTTAGAAGGATACACCTTCAGGGAGAAGAAGAGGTTGATGGACTTCTTGAGAACTTGTAAGACAAAAAACAGAAAGTCAATACATGTATAGAAATTGAATATAGTGAGGCCCATGGGGTAGACTTGGAAAGGAGAGTGGGATCCGTTCCCAGACCTAATGTGAGAAACTGTACATGAGCTGAACAAACATAACGTAAAAGAGATGTTAAGGGGTCCAGCTGTGTCTGCAGCACATAGACCATGTAAGTAATGGTGGGGGCTAATGATGGTTCCTCATGGATGAAATGCAGACATCCTGCATATGACAACAGTCCAACAACATATGACGTATAGTAGGGTATAAAACATAAGGTATTCCTTTGTCTGGGAGAGAGAGAAGAGGGGCACCCAGAATTGGCAGACTCCCTCCATATTGTACTTTTGATTGGAATAAAATGTTTCATTGTTACAACTGAAAGACGGTGGTCACGAGTCAAAAGAAGTCCTCCTCCGAAGAAGTACAAGAACCACGACAAAGTTTATTGAGGTACCTGCTGGAACAGCCTGACAAAAGTGTGTTGCAATAATCTAACCGTGAGGTTAAGTGTGTACTAGCTTTTCTGCATCCTGTAGAGAAGGAATGTCTAGTTTGGCAATGTAGGCTGTCCTAGTTATTTAGTTATATGTTGCTCAAATGATAGATCGGAATCAAATAAGACACCAAGATTTGTAGCTGCTGGACCCAGAATAATGCAAAAAAGAACAGCCAAGTCTAACATTTAGTCTAAGTTTACTTCTAGTGTCTTTTGGACCTAAAAAGAAAACCTCTGTTTTGTTACTGTTAAGGAGAACGAAGTCATGTGGCATCCAGAGTACATCCTTCACACAGTCCTCAATTTTCTTTAATCTAGAGTTACTATCAGGTTTGGCTGATACAGATGCAGATGACACTGCTCTATATAAGTTAACATCCTGTCTGCTTATAACCGCCCTGTGGTAACATCTATAATGTAAATAATAAATGCCCTTAAATAGAGCATTGTGGAACACCATACCGGACTTCTGTGTAATTTAGAAATACGGACTGATAGGGTTTGTTTAGATATGATTTGAACCACAATAGGGCTGTTTCTGTGATTCCAACCATGTTCTCTAATCTTTCAAAGAGAATAGTGTTATCTATAGTTTCAAAGGCTAAACTGAGGGCGAGTAGGGCTACGTAGCCTTGATCAGAGGCAAGAAAGAGATCGTTTGTAATCTTCACTTGGGCTGTCTGAATCCAGATTGGAATTTCTCATACATTTCATTTTTACTCCGGTATAAGCAGAGTTGTTGAGCCACAGCATTTTCTAATATCTTGGACAGAAATGTCAGGCTTGAGATGGGTCTGTAATTGATAGTACACCAGGACCAAGATTTAGTTTCTTAATTAAAGGTTTTATAACTGCAAATTAAAGGGATTTGGGTACATGGCCTTAGGTAAGGGATGAATTTACTTTTGTTAAAAGAGGTCTGATTATAATTGGGAGTAATTCTGTCAGTATTTTAAAGGGAATCGGGTCAAGTGTACAGGTTGTAAAATTTACTGAGGAAATAGTTTTTTGTTAGTTCTGGCTGTGGAAGTGAGTAGAAGACTTCCAGCCTTTGTTCTACAACTAATATTTTAACTCATGTTCTAAATCAGCTACACCAGGTGACAGCCATGTTTGCTTTAATAAGGAGTGTTGGATTTGTTGTCAAATGTTTTCTATATTATTATTAAAATTATATTATAAAAATATTACTGGTTTAACAGTCTAAATTTACATTTATTTGTGGAAGTTACTGGTACTGGTAAGAATTGATACATATGTTTCCTTTCTTTCCCCCTAAGATTGTTAAAACCAATTTTCTGTTCTCAATATATGCTCAATATTGCAGGGTTTGTTTTAAATGTGAGCAAGTGATACTAATATTACTTTTTTAATACAAGCAGAGAAAGGGAAGAACAAATGGTTTGAATATAGTAAATCATCACTTACCTGACAGATCTCAGGCAGCACAGGTGTAGCCTTTCTCGGTGGTAGAGGACAGAACGTCAAACCTGCAGTCAGCAGTGGTGCGCGAAGAGTCAGCTGAATGGCTTGCTTCCTCGATCCTGGTGTCTGTTTTCTTCCAAACGGTGTCTGGAATTTAGTGTACTAGAGGTCTTCCAGGCCACAGGTACCGCAGCATTACTCTTTGGGCCCGATATGTAATAGGGTCTTACAATAAAATCTCCAACAATGAGAACACCGTCTGGAGTAGTTGCCCTCTCTGCTGGAGCATGCAGAGCCATAGACAAAGTTGATAAAGACCCAGTTGCTTCAGCGTTGAACAATATCTCTCTCAGCAAATCGCTCAAAGAAAAAAAAAATTAACATCAGCTCCCACCTTAGGCCTTCCACTTTCTTTTTGTTTTTCTTTTTTCTGGCCCTTTTTTCTGGGAGAAAGGGAATTGCGCAATATGCAGAGGTGGTCAGAGTTAGGGGACCTGTCTATAATAGGTGCCTTTCTCACACTTTTCTACGTCTGTTAAGAAAAAAATAAATAAATAAGAAAAAACATAATTAATTTGTTTACTGTAAATGCAGTGTCTTGTCTGCTAATGTTACTGAACATGTATACATTACTCTGTATTTAAAAGTGCAAATTAATTAGAACATTTTGTGTACGATGTAAGCTAATTACAAATCATGCTAATGGGTACGATACACACACAGTGCAGAATACGGAATGATGAAGCATCTGGTACTAAGGTAGTGGTATGGGGGCCCCAAATGAAAATCTGCTTAGGGCCCCATAAAGTCTTGGGCTGGCCCTGGCCATGCAGATGCTCCCAGTACCTCTCCATGGCCACCATATTCCTCAAAAGTAAACACAGAAGTTAGTTAGTAAAGCAAATTACTGTAAAGTAAGACACATAGCAGACAGCACAAGGATTAAAACTATGATAAACAAGCCAAAGCTAATATTAAAGAATATAAAAGAAATGACTAGGAGGGAGTGAGATTGACAAGCAGTATGGCTGCTTGTTAGAAGTTGTCCTAAGCCCCATTAACTTAAATCCTAACTAATTGAAAGAGCACACTGCTCTCCCTGATCTCGTCCGCATGAAGACCAGCCTCAGAGATTATCTCTCGCGGTTGAACGCAGAGAGGATCAATGTCTTAAAAGCTGCGAGGGAGAAAGGAGGTGTAGTGTGGAGTGGAAGCAACATTTCCTTGTTTCCATACATGTCGAAGAAGCTGGTTGAGAGGAGGAAAACTTTCTGATTGGCAAAACAGCTGCTGCGTGACAAGAAGGTGAGGTTTCCTTTAGTCTTTCCTGCAGCGCTCCAGTTTGCGTGGAAGAGGAGAAACAAAGTTTGACGTCACAACAGAAGCTGTCAAGTTCATCGAGAAGCAAGTTACTGATGGAGAATAAACTATAAAACATCCACTAGCACAAGGAGACTGAGAGGTATGATTGGTCTGGATAGCTTTGTGTAGCTGTTTAGGCTATAACCTAGTAGACGTCTCAGACATTCCACTGACCTAAGTTAAGTTCTCTTCTTTTTTTTCAACATTATGCATCATTCTGGTTCAACCCAGAGGTGAAGATTGGAAAGCAGAAAGTGTTTTGGAAAGGGTGTAGACAAGGGTATACACACTGTGAATGATCTCTATAAAGAGGGGATATTTATGTAATTTACTGAACTTGTTCAACAGTAAATGCTACACGAAAAAGGTGATTTCTGGAAATATTTACAAATTAGACATTGCGTAATTAGAAGAAGACCAGCCAACCCAATGACTAACTATCTAGATAAGTCTGTTAAGGCATCAATATTTGATTATAAGACTAAAACTAAGAGACGTTTGTATTCACTTTATAATTATTATTGAAGGATTGGTGTTGGTACAATGTGTATCAGTATGTATATCTGTACCACATGAGCTTTTGTTTACTGTGTTAAATTACAAAAAAGAAATGACTAGGAGTAGCAAGCAGATAGGCAAGTAAAGACTGGGATAGACAGAAAGAGATGTAATTCTTTTTAAAAGAATTGAGTGATTTTGCTGCAGACTTGGCAGTGTGCAACAACAAAGTTATAATAGTAGGAGACTTTAATATTCATTTTGAAAAAGCAGACAATCCATTAACAAAGGCCCTTGCATCGATCTTGCATCGATAACTGTAACTGGACCCACACATTATTGTAATCATACCCTAGATTTAGTTCTGACCCAGGGTGTTAGCTTTGCGGTAGAATATTTAGATTATTAATGCTTAGTAACATCAGACCATTATCTAATCTCCTATGAGCTACATCTTAGGCAAAAAGTTAATTTGGCCCCTTGCCACTATCTAAAGCATGCAATAACCCAATGACCGCTGTACAGTTTACTGAAAACCTCCCAGACCTATCGACCTTAGCTTACACTCCGTCAGATTAAACATAGCTATATAGATTAACAAATGGACTTTAAAATACCCTTCAATTAACCTTAGACAAAGTGGCTCCACTCACACAGTGGTACAGTGATCAAACTCGTAGACTCCACTCTGCCTGGAAGGACAGCCTTAGTCAATATAGAAAGGGACTCATTAAATCTCTTTCAGCGTATTTCGCCTCACTGATCGATAATTACAAAAACAATCCCAGAGTATTTTTAGTGAGATCTCTAAACTTACTAAATGCCAATAATAAAGTAGAAAGCATTAAACAACAAATCCAACACTCCTTATTAAATCAAACATTTGACCTTAAATCAAAATTGCCTGGTGTAGCTGCTTTAGAACATAACTTAGTTGTAGAATAAAGGCTGGAAGCCTTCTACCAATTTCCACAGCCAAAATTAGAAAAAATTATTTCCTCAGCAAATTGCACAACCTGTACACTTGACCCAATTCCCTCTAAAATACTAAAAGAAATACTCAGAATTATAATCAGACCTCTTTTAACAATAGTAAATGCATCCCTTAGCTTAGGGCATGTACCCAAAACCCTTAAATTAGCAGGCATGAAACCTTTAATCAAGAAACCAAATCTCCTAGTCCATCCATGAATAAGAAATTCCTATCAGGATTCAGACCCCATCGTAGCACAGAGACAGCCCTAGTGAAGATTACAAAGATCTTTCTTGCCTCTGATCAAGGCTACGTATTCTTTATTAGCCCTACTAGACCGCAGTGCAGCCTTTGATACAATAGTTCACACTATTCTACTAGAAAGATTAGAGAAAATGGTTGGAATCACAGGAACAGCCCTACCGTGGTTCAAATCATATCTAACTGAACACTATCAGTTTATAAAGATAAAAGATGTATCACCAAATTACACAAAAGTAAGATATGGAGTTCCACAATACTCTATTTTAGGACTGCTATTATTTACATTATACATGTTACCACTGGGCAGTTATAAGCAGACATGGCAATAATTTCCATTGCCATTGCAGATGACACAGCTCTATATATAAGCCCAACATGTTGATAAATTTAGATTAAAGAAAATGGAGGACTGTGTAAAGGATAGAAAACTCTGGATGTCACATAACTTCTTTCTTCTTAACAGTAACAAAATAGAAGTTCTCCTTTTACATCAAAAAGACAGTAGAAATAAACTATTTTTATTTAGACTTAATGTTAGATCAGCTGATTTTTCCATTATTCCTGGTCCAGCAACTAAAAATCATCTGACTGAATAAAGATTTGAATAAAGTAAACCATCACTTACCTGACTGGTGTGACTGGGTAAGGTATTGGCACCTTCTCGATGTTTCCGGAGAGCACAACAGATTCCAGGCAGCAGAGGTGAAGCCTTTCTCTGTGATAGAGGAGCGGGCGTCATACCCAATTTAATCACTTTAACTGGTGGTACAATTTCCACATATTTCTCAGACTAGGAGAAGCTGCATTTGCAAACACTAGTAAATGAAACTTCACAAAAATTAATCGGACTGTCTTACTAATGAGCTAAAAAAACACAGTCACTTGTTTGTACATCCAAGCACATTTGAGTTTGAGAACCTTGAGTTTGGAAAGCTCAATCAACTTAGTTTGATATTGGATCATTAGATATTCACTTTGCCCCTCCTCTCACTCACAAACAATGTCCTAAAACCTCAAACATTACTTAAAAACAAAAAAAAAACGATGGAGAACAGAAACTACACTCATTATATTTATATTTATAGCCAGAATTCCTGCAACAGGTGCTGTGCGGAAACCAAAAACTCTCAGAGATAAAGAGCTGCTGGTGTTACTTATAAAGACAAACAAACCCTACTGAAGAACAGAGAAGAAATGACAATCAATGACAAACCTTAACTTCTTCAACGAACAGATATTTTTTAGCACTTTAGAGGTTCTAAACATGCATGTAACGCATTTTCATAATGAATAAATTACTACTGTGACACTGTCGTACAATATGCCTATTTTAACCATTTTTAATGTAATATTGTTCCAGTTAAACATCCATAAAGCATATAAGTCCAAAATCAGCTGTAGTGTAGAGACACATCTGAAATATACTACTACCCTTAGAATAGCAAGATCACAATTTACAAAAAAAGCACTTAAGAGAGCCTGCAGATTTCTTGTGGACTGCTCACTAGTGCTTGAAGGTGGGTAAAATTTTGTCTGTACTCACCCTCTTATTAACGGTACTTACTTGAAGTCCATAGAACCAATCCAAAACATAGGAGTTGGAAAGCTCTCACAAAGTGGTTTGTATTTCAGACATCCTTCATCCACATAGTGGATGGAGTAGGAATTACCATGAAAAAAAAAACAGTCACAACATTGAAGCCACACAAGTGTCAGCTATGGCTTCAAGTAGGCCTAAATTTTAGGATTTTTTTATGCCAATATAGAAAATAGACAATAGGCAAGTGGCTTAAAGTTCCACCCACAATAGGCCCAATGATACCTAAAGAACCAGCACAACAGCCCCAATGATAAATACAAATCAATACACATAACCAATCCTCAAAATTATTGCATTTTCAACAACAAAAAAACATTCTGTTAATAGTCATCTCATATGAAGACTTTTGTATCCTTTGAAAAGAACTAAATCTGGCATGTGTGACTGTCTCCTATAAATACTTATAAATAAATTAATAAATTGTAAGGTGAATGCTGTGCCAAGCTCTCACAAAGTGGTTTGTATTTCAGACATCCTTCTTTCTGATAACAGTTTATAATCCTGGGTGTTTCCTTGTGAAAGGAAAGTCTGAACCATGGAAATCCCTGGTTTGAGTTGCTGAGAGTCAATTCAGGAGTGATACATTTGTCTTCTGTGTGTAAAGTTTATCCCAATGTCCATAAGAAGAGCAAGTTAGTTGTAAGGACTGCAAAAAGAGAAACAAACAAACAAACAGAAAACAAGACAAAAGTGAAGCTTTCTGCAAAAGCAGAACAGCACAAAACCTCATGAATAAAAACACACACAAAGCTTGACTGAATATAGAAAGAATTAAATGATAGCAAACTTACAGTGAGTGTTAGAACCTATAGTTCCACCAGTAAGGATCTTCATTACAGTGAGGCCTGAACTGAGCCACATCTAAACCACCTTGCTGCTTCCTAGTTCCCTCCCTTTTGGCTTGTAACCTGGCCTACTTCCAATATACTGCCACATAGTGGATGGAGTAGGAATTACCATGAAAAAAACACTGGAGTCACACGAGTGTCAGCTATGGCTTCAAGTAGGCCTAAGTTTTAGGATTTTCTTTATGCCAATATAGAAAAAAGACAATAGGCAAGTGGCTTAAAGTTCCAACCACAACAGGCCCAATGATAATGATAATTACAAATCAATACACATAACCAATCATCAAAATTATTGCATTTTCAACAACAAAAAAAAAACATTCTGTTAATAGTCATATCTCATATGAAGACTTTTGTATCCTTTGAAAAGAACTAAATCTGACATGTGTGACTGTCTCTTATAAATACTTATAAATAAATTAATAAATTGTAAGGTGAATGCTGTGCCAAGCTCTCACAAAGTGGTTTGTATTTCAGACATCCTTCTTTCTGATAACAGTTTATAATCCTGGGTGTTTCCTTGTGAAAGGAAAGTCTGAACCATGGAAATCCCTGGTTTGAGTTGCTGAGAGTCAATTCAGGAGTGATACATTTGTCTTCTGTGTGTAAAGTTTATCCCAATGTCCATAAGAAGAGCAAGTTAGTTGTAAGGACTGCAAAAAGAGAAACAAACAAACAAACAGAAAACAAGACAAAAGTGAAGCTTTCTGCAAAAGCAGAACAGCACAAAACCTCATGAATAAAAACATACACAAAGCTTGACTGAATATAGAAAGAATTAAATGATAGCAAACTTACAGTGAGTGTTAGAACCTATAGTTCCACCAGTAAGGATCTTCATTACAGTGAGGCCTGAACTGAGCCACATCTAAACCACCTTGCTGCTTCCTAGTTCCCTCCCTTTTGGCTTGTAACCTGGCCTACTTCCAATATACTGCCACATAGTGGATGGAGTAGGAATTACCATGAAAAAAACACTGGAGTCACACGAGTGTCAGCTATGGCTTCAAGTAGGCCTAAGTTTTAGGATTTTCTTTATGCCAATATAGAAAATAGACAATAGGCAAGTGGCTTAAAGTTCCAACCACAACAGGCCCAATGATAATGATAATTACAAATCAATACACATAACCAATCATCAAAATTATTGCATTTTCAACAACAAAAAAAAACATTCTGTTAATAGTCATATCTCATATGAAGACTTTTGTATCCTTTGAAAAGAACTAAATCTGACATGTGTGACTGTCTCTTATAAATACTTATAAATAAATGAATACATTGTAAGGTGAATGCTGTGCCTAGGTCCTGCACAATTGCTTCTTATTTTAGTGACAAATAATTAGCAATTTAATACATTTATAACTATTTTACAAAGTTAGTGAGATAATGTTTACATCAATCCTGATGCTTTAAATCTCTCCCACATGGTGAGGTATACGGTTTATTTATTTAACAATGGTATCGGACCGGTTCTGTGTATCGATCAATAAGTTGATGTATTGGAATCGAACTGAAAATGTTCGGTGTATCTGCAAATGTAACATATAGGAAACAGCATATGACAGCATTATTGTAAGGCATTTCTGTCAACTTCACTGGTTAATAGAATATGCCTACATTGATAAATCCCCTTAAGTTGCACCCTGATTGGTGAATGTTTAGCATGTCAAATGTATGCTTGAATGTGATTGGCTAATACCAACCACAATAATTGACATATCAAGTCCTCTGGTCAAACTATTATAGAATAGGCTAAAGATGCAGCATGTAAAATTGTAGGTTGACTGGATGAATGGTTTCTGAGAGTTATGTACTATTGTCCTCGCTTTCTTGTGACAAATGTCCACCAAACTTGACATACCCCTCAAAATAATGTGCTGAACAGATTTTGTTAAAATGGGCTTAAGTGTTCAAAAGGTACAAGTTGACATTATTCATTATTATTATTATTAATTATAAATATTGCAGGTATTTTGCTACCAGATATGTGAGGATTGGTAAAAAAAAATTCTTGAAGTAGGAAGGGTCAAGAAATTACCCCCCCCCCCCCCCCCGCAAAAAAAAAAAAAAAAAAAGAATGCTACAGACCAGATGCTATTGAATAAAAATGCTTAATGCTTTGCTGTAACGCCACCATCAGGCCAGTGAATGTCATTTTTCTTGAAGCTGCTGTAACTTGTTTCATGTTTCTGGGATTTACGGCTCTTTATGGCAGGAGTAAACAGACCCAAAGTGTCATTCACAGTGCTGAGGCAAGACTCCAGCTTCTTTCTGGTGAACAGCTCAATAGAACTGATTAGACCTGATTACAAAAATGCAGCCTACCTCGACTGCAGCCTTGACTTTGTATCGCAGCTAAAGACACCAATATGAGTGTATTTACACATAAGTGCACCGATCACCCAAAACTAAAGCTGAAACGGTATGAAAATTGAATGTCACAATTATAGTAACAATAATGCTTGATATAGTTATCAGTATTATCACATGCTGTTACAATGTGCTAAACAGTTAAAAAACATACTGAAATTTCAGGCTTTTCTAACTGCAATTGTGTCAGTAGTGGCGTGGTGGCGCTGTAACATAATCAGTACAGTGCACTGGGAAAGATACCCCCAAGAGTCAGCATGCTGTGAGCCACAGATAGAAGTCTTACCACACAGCAGCACTTCTACCAAACAATGCATGATAAGTCATGTCTATTCAGCAGTAGGTTTGACAATTCCCTATTTAGGTTCACAGAATCATCAGGGACACTTTTCACCCCAGCAACACACTTCCATCCAGGAGGAGATAAAGGACCATCCTTGCCAGAATTGCTACCAGAAATCCACAGAGCTGCTAATCTGCAAACTGTCCTTCCAGCTTCAAGCTGTTCTCCTCAGTGCACAAGAACATCCAGGGCTTCAAGGGCCAATCTCCACCCAAACCTGTGCGCTATCCACATCAAAAGAATCACCCTCATGCCTAAACACATCCAGCTGGTCGGCGGAGAGCACGCAAACCAGGGCACCCAAAATACCCAACAGCCCTGTTAGGAGCCACCCACCCAGTGTTGCCAACGTATATTTAGTGACATATTTAGCGTATCTGTCTTTCATTGGCAGGTGCCATTCGTAATATGGTACGTGGCAGTGGATGGCATTTTCAGATGATGCAGTGGCCACTTCCTAGAGCCAGATGTTGATTAGGAACTGAAATCAAACAAAATGTGCCTCAGCTCTTTACGTATTGGATGAGCTTGACTCTGGGCTTAAGTTTTCTCGCTAATCAGAGAAATCCTGCTTTGTGAAAAGCCCCCCAGGAGTGACTGAATGTTTTCATAGGATACATCTGATTTTGTTTAATTAATTAATTTTAATTCATTAATTTTGTTGCTCTTGATGTGCAGGTATCCCACCAATGCAGAGTATGTCCAAGTTACCAAAGCTTTAATGGTGAAGAGCTCTTTCCTGAGGGATGTTGAGGAGAACAGTTATGTAAGTTTGTTTAAGAACAATTTTATTATGGTTGATCACAGAAGAGTAGTTGGTGTAATATTGGTGGAGAGATTTGAGTAATTCTCTTTTTATGGTTGGAACTGATATTTTGTGTCTTTGATGAGGGAATCATGGATGTTGTTGGAGAGGATATTATGTCTGAGGCCCACAATAAGGTGTTGCCTGAAAAACCTGATTAGATGATCGTGAAGGACCTTATGAAAGCCTTTGCATTGGCAGCATGGAGAACTAGCTGAGGGAATGACTATTGAAAAGCTCTTGGAAGATTCTTTGGGGTAAGTGGAATAATGTAATGGGGATAAACAGCAGAGCCATCAGATGTGATGTGATGAACCAACTTCATATGAATAGTTGTGTTTTTTATAGTCTATTATAAGATATTTTTGACTGTTCTAGGTTCTTTACTGTCCACTACTGCCTTCATCACTGTGATGGTGATGTAATGGTGTACATTATCACTGCTTCATCTGAAACAGTGCTGGAAGTTTTCCTCTAAAGGACTCCTAGGTTATCTTCAGAAGATGCTCAGCAAAAGTGTAAGCACACCACTTTCCTTTTCACCAGCAGACCTACAGAAGACTCTTAAATCAGTGTGTATCTAATATTACACTAAATTATGTAAGTATTCTCTTGATGATGTTGGTGTAACGGGCCATCTGCATACTGAAGTGATTCCATTGTTTTGAAAAGTCACGTACTTAGTAAACATAGACGCTGTGTGGGTTCTGTGTGGTAAACTGTTGCTTCTGCTTTTTGGTGGGTGTATTTCTTTTTAATAAGGCTGATCTTCTCTGGAGTATAAACGGAACATGGATTTTTTGAGTATGGCATAAATTTTGCCATGTTGGGATGAAATATGATTTTTTTTCACCTCCATAAACCTCCTGTTGAGATGAATTTCTGTTTCTGATGCTCTTTCATTTAATGCTAAAGTTGAGTATGTTTGCTACTAAATAAACAGCATAGAAAGACATTGTGATCATTTGTGGATCTTTTAGGTACACTTTAGTCAGACTACGCTCCAGAATCTAGACTAGTCCAGAATGGCTCGTCACTGGGGTGATGCCTCTAAAAGCACACGTTGGTAACTTTTAGAAAGGGGACACAGTTGTACCATAGTTTGAAGATACATTTTAGCTTCTTAGGGTACTTAATAATAAAAAAGTACTTCTGTGTCCTCCAGACTCTGTGTGACAGCGGAGTACAGCAGCTCCACTGTGGCAGATGGAGTCCCTGTAATAGGTGGCGAGAAATGCCCAGCACCTACTTCTCATATCTACCCAATTCTATCCAACTTATTTCAGTGGCCTTTATTCACCTTACAATTTATAAAGTAATGTGAAGAAAAGGACACTCTCCCTCTCTATGGAGTTCATGTTTTCTGTACTCAAGAGTCTAATACAATGTCTTTAATATTCAGCCTCTAATTCACTCACTATTAAGGGCACAGAAGCCATTCACTTGAATAGAAAAATGCACTCCTATATAGAGAGAAGGAATCCATTTGGAAGAAACAGACATCTTCACTGGTCCTAAGCTTGAAAGGCATCAAGGTATATGCCTTCTTCTGCAGACATGGAAGGCCTGGCTGCTCACAACCATTGGAATGCTAATAAACCTGGCATGAGACAATGGAGAGAATACAGAGATAGAAAATATCATGACATGAATGTAATAATGGAAATAATGCCATGAAATAAATACCACTGAAATCCTTCACTCGGTAGGGGTCATATCACTGTCTGTAAAAAACATACAAAGCATGACATCCTGCCCTTCTATTACACAGAAATATGGACAAATTTAGTTCAAATGAGAGCTGTCTTATGTTCAAACTGGGGCCAGGGTCTGTGCAGTAATTGCATCCATACGTTTGCATCCATGAATTGACAGTCCTTCTTAGTGCTCATGTCAGTCATTTTTACACAAATAACACGTATGTGACAGAAGAGATTCAAAATAATCTTATTAGTTTAAATTAAAACCTATGTCTAGCTTAGACCTCAGCCTAGACAAGCCACTGACCATTGTAATAAATTAAATAAAATACGACTATAATAAATGTAAAACAGAAGAGGCAGCGAGCTAGATGATGGGAGCTGTTAATGTTTTAATAGAACTAATTACACTCATTTATCCAGACATTACATGCTGCAAAATGCATTTTACATGAGACACCCACACATTGCTGGACCCCCTGACAGATATCTCCATTATGCGCACATGCACTCAGTCTCTAATGTTGTTGAACTGTGCAGGTTTAGTGTGAAGTGGTGTAAGGTGATTGAGTTTGGAAAAAAGTCAAATCTACTGGCCTCCAAGTGGGTTGTCCTCACAACTGCACAACTATACGCTTTGACTTTGGCTATGTTTTATACTTTAGTTGGAGAAGCGGGCAGGGAAGAGGAGGAGTACTCAGTACAGCTGGTTATTCTAGTGGTCTACAGCTTTGTCTGACGTTACCACACCAAGGACTGGTACAGAGATATTCAGTTTCCCTGAATGGTTTTGTAGCATATTTCTGTAATAGAGGACCCTAACCCTCATATATAGGTATTGAAGTTACAGTTATTGCCACAGTTACTGTTACTGTGTGATAGTAACAGTAATCCACGGATGAGGTCGTTTACAGTTGCAGTATTACTGCATAGTACTAAGTACTGAATGCAGAACTGCTGTAACACAGTGTTGTGCAAAAGATGACTAGAGCAGAACAGGCAGTGATGGAAATGCAGTGCAGGTGATATACAGATGTACAATGATGCAGAGTAACAGATTCATTTGATGGATTGGAGTGTAGATTTGTACAATCTGATGGCTGTAGGAAGAAATGTCAAAGTGTTTTTCCTGCAGCGAGGTCTGCTGCCCATTGTGTGCTCTCTGTCCCTGTAGTGTTTTGTGGACTGGTTGAGAGTTCTTCATGATCACGGACACCTTTGCCAACATCCCATTACCCTCTCCAGCACCATCTCCACTGTGTCCAGTTTAGCCCCCAGGACTGAGTCGGTCAGTCTAATTATCTTGTTCAGTCTGTTTGGGTCTTTTGTTGTAGTACTGCTGCCCAGCACATAATGGCACAGAAAAATTATACTTGGCACCACAGATTTGTAGAAATTTCATAGCAGCTAGGTTGTCACACCAAAGAACCTCAGCCTTCAAAAAGTAGCGCTGGCTTTGGCCCTTCTTGTACAGCTTGTCCATGTTCACTTCCCATTCCAACTTGTCCCACAATTGAACACCCAAAAATCGTCCAAGACTAAGCTTAATCCCTGTGCAGGAAATTGGCCCCTGTAGTTTCATGGTTCTTTCATAAGAGTCTGGAATTCCATCTTCATACTGGATTTATAATCACTGTATGCTTTTTATCATCACCTACATTAGTTTAAAACCAATTCTAACTGAAAATGATTCTGATCTGCTTTTTGGGGGGTATTTTCATTTCACTTAGGTTCTCACTTTGTGTGGCCAGGCCATCTGATAGTACACCAGCCTGGTCCCTCAAAGCCCTGCAGGTTCTTGTAAGATGGCTCCACTGTTGTCTCATTTCTTCCACAAGTAGAGCCTCTTCCTCGATAAGTCTCTCCAGCTGCATCACCTTGTAAAAAACGTTCTTCTTCATGTCTAAGTGTTTCAGAGGATATAGGTAGAGCTAGCTCGAATTGGGTTTCACAGTAAACAGGATGGTGCATCGGTAAGGACACAGGAATAAAGACGAGGGAACATAATTTCTTCTTATTAAACTGTATTGTATTCCAATAGTACTTCGCAGTACAACTTGACATTCAGCATTGCTCACAGTCTGAAATAACAAATAAAAAAAAACATCAAATCATATTCGAACAAATATTCTAAACTGCTAAATCAGATAAGAAATGATCACTTAATAAATAAAGAGTATTAACATTCAGTTCTAGCAGGAACAGTATTTAAGGGACATTACGTTCTAGAGAATATGCACACGGTTGCATATAGAGCTTCCCTATATGTTTGGCGAACATGAGAAGTGCACTACTATGTCCTCAGGCGGAAGCCATTTTCCGCACAGAACAAGAACTTTACTGCAGCTTGAACGACTTTCTTTCTCTCTTTATTCTTTAACATGGAGTTAATTCTCAAATGGAACAAACTTGAACAGCCAACTAGCTGGCACTTACTTGTCATCAACTCAAATCATGGATATCACCAGTTGAACTCAATTGGTTGGCAGGGGAGTGTAATTGAACTGAAAGGCAATGCACACAGCATCAGAGCTCCTGCTTCTCTCTCTCACTCCACACGTCATTTCCAGTTCTCCTGCAGTGTGAGCGTTAATAATTTGACATCTGATGTTAGTGCTGCAGCTTTCTTTCCTGACTACACAGGCAATGCGTGACTGGTTTTACATTGTGGAGGAAGAAAAGCAGAAGCACTGTGACAGTTAATCAGAGGAGTCGGGCGTTCAGTCACTTTCTCCTGACTCTGGAACATGGTCACTCTGTGAGGTTGAAAGCACAGTTTAGTGCAAGTGGGCAAAAAAGGGGGTAAAAATGTCAGGTCTAATGATCTTCATGGTCAGAATCTGCACATTTCTAAGGTCTGAAACAAATGAAAAGCACATATACGTCTTTCCTTCGAAAGTCTGAGTTTAATGAGTTCAAAAGAAGAGTCACGAAAATGGTTCATGTCAAATTTAACATACCAGAATCCCAAGTCATAACGTCAGCGAATACAAAAGTAATCGTAGCTTACATCAGAAACAGCAGTGCTGCTAGAGTTTTTAAACGTTGTGTCCACTCACTGTCCACTCGATTAGACACTCCTACCAAGTTGGTAGGTGTGTACAATTACAAGCAAACGTCTCCAAAGTAGAATGACAAGCTCGGTTTGTCTACAGAGTGAACAGTGAAAACTCCAACAGCACCTTCTGTGTCTGATTCAGTCACACCAGTGCAATAAACTGGTACTATCTGGGTGGTGGATTATTCTCAGCACTGCAGTAACACTGACAGGGTGGTGGCGTGTTAGTGTGTGTTGCACCAGTGCGAGTGAGTCAGACACACAGCAGTGCTGCTGGAGTTTTTAAACAGCTCAGTGTCACTGAGAATAGTCCACCAATCACAAATATCCAGCCAACAGCGTCCTGTGACCAACCATCACTCTTGGCTTACATTACAAATCGGACTTGCTCATGCTAGTTTCTTCACTACAACATCTGGAAATGATAGTCTTGTGGAGGTCCTGAATACTAAAGAAAAAGGTAAAGGTGTGCTGGCAAAGTACACAGGGAAAAAGATGGATTACAGTATGTAACTGTACAACAAGACCTATATGGTGCAGAAACAATGAGGTGGTTTTATTGAACATGCTCACTAGAGTATAAACACAGTATAAAGATTATGTAAGGGTTTAAGTGTACGATGTCGAAGGGGCACTTTGCTCCATGTAGAAATGTATTTGAACTGAAAATTACCTAAATTACCTACAACTTAATGTTATTGTCACGGATTTCACATTTAAAAATCAATTCCACAAGTTCATGATGTCTGGGAGGCAACCTGAACATGGCTACTTACCAGTTACTCGATATAGATTCCCCCCTTTTCTGTTGCATGCCCAAGAATAGGCCTTCAATCACATGTTGCAACCCCACTGGATCATCTGATCTGGGGTCTTGTGGAGCTGTAAAGAATATTTGTCAGGTTAAGGTGGTTGACATTAAAAGTAAATCTAACATATTGAGATAAAGACAAAACAGTAAATGACTAAACAATGGGATGTAAAATTAAAAGACGACACCCATAAATGTTTTGCCAAGAAAATCTGAGAATCTATCTATAGTTTGCTCTTTTTTAGTTTTATGGTGACTAATAAGTATTCCAACATTTTGACAGAGAAAGTCACATCACTCATGCAATGAGAAAGCAATTATACAAATAATTTTGTAAATAAGTTTGTTTGCCATGGTCACTATCAGTTAAAAGGGCAGGTGTTAAGATATACTTGTAAAAAACAGCAAGATGATCCCCCCTCCTGACATGCAATGTGATCATATCCACTTGAGCTGTAATGATGAAGGAACTGATAAATGTGCCGTTTCACCAGGGCTTAGTCAACAAATATGATCAATGAAAAGTAGGGTAAAAAAGCACAATACATGAGCACTGTAAGTAAAGGTTCACCTCCCAGCCTTACTCCCAGCCTTACTGGTTTTACATTGTGGAGGAAGAAAAGCAGAAGCACTGTGACAGTTAATCAGAGGAGTCGGGCGTTCAGTCACTTCCTCCTGACTCTGGAATATGGTCACTCTGTGAGGTTGAAAGCACAGTTTAGTGCAAGTGGGCAAAAAAGGGGGTAAAAATGTCAGGTATTTTGTAGTTAGAGCCACTCGTGACAAAAAGCTGTTAAATATGGTAGTGCCTACCCCTGTTTGGTTTCTTCCACACTGCTGCACCTACAGCATTTATATCAGATGTCAAGAATACAAATTTGAAGTTTTTAAACACCTCCAATATGGTAAAATACTTAAATGTGTGTTCGACAATACACAATTACCTCACATTTTGTAGAACGCCCCTTTGCATGCAGAAAAGTCTAAGTCAAGTTTTGTATTTCTGGGAATGTCTGAGTCGGCTTCTGCAGATAGGGCCAATAACCACACATTTTATCAGTGCAGAAGAACTTTCCGTTTGTTTTTGCGGCCAGTTCTTCTTGCAAAAATGGAGGATTGGCAAATATCTCCCCAATACATGTTCAGACCTTTAAGCAAACTGCCATCCATCAGGGGGGTCAATGTGGATACTGTGGAGAACTACAAATATCTAGTTTAAATTGACAACTAACTACACTGGGCTAAGAACACTGACGCTCTCTACAGGAAGGACCAAAGTCGTCTCTATTTTCTAAGGTCCTTCAATAACTGCCAGACTATGCTCAGGATCTTCTATGAGCCTGTGGTGGCAAGTGCAAGTGCATGCTGGGACAGGCTTTGAGTGGCAGACACCAACAGACTGAACAAACTGATCCAAAAGGCCAGTGATGATGTGGGTGTGGAGGTGGACTCACTGAGGCGGTGTCAGAGGGGAGGATGCTGTATAAGCTGCATGCCATTACGGATAATGGCTCCCACCCACAGGAGTGCAACTCATCACCATAATGCACCACAGAGCACCACAGGTCATTCCTACCTGTGACCATCAAACTCTAACTCCTCCCTCAATGTGTGACACTGTGGTTCATCAGAAAAATACTCAAATTATACTGTTCATATGTGCAATAATAACAAATCAAAATCAAATCAAATCAAATTTTATTTGTCACATACATAGTCATACACAGTATAACTTGCAGTGAAATGCTTTTTTGACAGTCTGCCCACATCAAGCTATACAATAAAAATCTACATTTAAACTTAACTAAACCTTTACTTAATGAAGTAAAGTGCAAAAGTGTAAAAGAAAAATAGAATAAAAATGAAGAAAATAAAAATAGAATAAGTTACATTTAAGTTAAAGAATAAAATATAAAAATATGAAAATATAGAAATAAGCAAAAAAAAATACAAAATACAAATATACAAATATATATACAGAGATGAAATAGTGCGTGTCTGTGTGTGTGTGTATATATATATATACATATATACATACATATATACACATACATACATATACATATGTACATATTTATCTGTATGTGAGTGTATGTGTGAGTTAAAAAGAAATATTTTCATTATTGTCCGTAGTGTGTTTTCCGTGAGCCATGGTTGTGTATTGTAGTGAGTGAGGGTCCAGTTTGTGTATGTAGATACTTTGATTTAGTGTCCTAAGTCCCTGTCCCCATTCAAGGCACGGATGGCTTGTGGAAAGAAGCTCCTCCTCATTCTCTCTGTGTTAGCCTTCAGGGTTCTTAAGCGTTTCCCCGAGGGCAACAGAGAGAACAGTCCATTGTTGGGATGACTGGGGTCCTTCACAATCTTCTTGGCCTTGGTCCAACACCGCTTCTTGTAGATGGACTGCAGGTCAGGAAACTCCATCCTAGTGATTCGCTCTGCTGAACGTCTCACTCGTCGTAGCGCTTGCCTGTCCTGCTTGGTGCTGTTCCCAAACCAGACTGTGATGTTCCCCGTGAGGATGCTCTCGATGGTGCAGGAGTAGAAGGATCGTAGTACCTTGGAGGGCAGTCTGAAGTCCCTCAGTCGTCTCAGGTGGTATAGGCGCTGACGAGCCTTCTTCGTTATGGTGTTGATGTGGCAACTCCATGACAGGTCCTGAGAGATGGTCACTCCAAGGTATTTGAAGCTTCCTACCCTATCCACCGCCGTTCCACTGATGTGGACAGGTTGGTAGCTCTTCTGCTGTTTCCTGCTAAAGTCCACAATCAGCTCCTTCGTTTAACTGGCATTTAGCTGGAGATTATTATCCTGGCACCAGTTCTCCAGGGTTCTAATCTCTTCCAGGTAGGCCATCTCGTTATTTCCTGAGATCAGGCCCACCACAACTGTGTCGTCAGCAAACTTAATGATGTTGGTGGAGCTGGAAGTGGCTTTGCAGTCTGAGGTGTACAGCGAGTACAGCAGAGGGCTAAGGACACAGCCCTGAGGGTCTCCGGTACTGAGGGTGAGGGTGGGTGAGACATGCTTGCCTACCCGAACAGCTTGTGGTCTGTTAGTCAGGAAGTTGGAGATCCAGTCACAGATGGATGGGTGGAGACCTAGATCTTCCAGCTTTGTGGTGAGTCTTGAGGGAATAATAGTGTTAAATGCTGAACTGTAGTCCACAAACAGCATTTTAACATAATTACCCCTCCCAGCATCCAGATGTGTCATCGATGTGTGGAGAAGGTGAGCGATGGCATCATCTGTGGAACGGTTTGGACGGTATGCAAACTGAAACGGGTCCAGGGTGTCGGGCAGCGTGGATGTGATGAAGTCTCTCACCAGCTTCTCGAAGCACTTCATCACGACTGATGTGGCAACTGGGCGGTAGTCGTTGAGGCAGGCTGGCTGTGGTTTCTTCGGGACAGGAACGATGATGGACTGTTTGAAGCACGATGGAACAATCCCCTGCGTCAGTGAGAGATTGAAGATGTCCGTGAATACCGGGGCTAGCTGATCTGCACAGGCTTTTAGGACTCGACCACAGATGCCATCGGGTCCCGCAGCCTTCCTGGTATTCACTCTTCTGAACACCCGCCGTACATCTCTCTCTGTAATGGTGAAGGCTCTTTGTTCTCTGACGTGCTCCTCTATATCAGCTGTGCCGGTGTTACTGTAGTTAACGTTGCCGGCTGCAGCATCAAAGCGAGCATAAAAGGTGTTTAGCTCGTTCGCCAGAGATAAGTCTGCAGGTAATGCAATTAATTGAAATATGTGCAATAAATCAATGGTGCAATAATTTCAACACATTACACATTATTTCACACATGGTGATTTAGATCAGAAAGGGCTGATTACCCAGACATGGATTGATCATAATCCCAGACACTAACTAGCTTTTTTCCAGTGGTGATCTTCACTGAAGTTCTCTTTTAGTCAAGGACTAGGTTTAATGCAAGTCTGGGAAACCAGCTCAGATAGTTCTAACATTCAGATGATTAACCTCAAATAATCAAATTAGCCCATTTTCACAAAACCCATCATGTAAAATACTGTTTCATGTAAAATTCTAAGGTCACATGGTGTGTGTTTTTGTACTGTGCTTACATTTGTTAACTGAGGGAGTATAAAAACTAACCAGAAAACCAGCTAACATAAACTCTACCATTAACTCACCTGTCCACGTGTCGACCTGGTACCTGCAAGAGGCAGAGAAAGATAATAAGAATAAATGATGAATAGATGTTCAAAGCTGTAAAAAAGAGGAAGATCATAATTACACATAATTAGATACAGTATGAAATCAGTTAGTACAGCATACAAGATCTCTAGCCAGCACATTGTGACAACCACAGAAAAACACCAGCTGCTTTATCTAGCAAACGCACCTCATTAGCCACCTAGCGCTAGCTAGCTAATGTACGAGCTCAGCTGACACCTCACTCTACGCTAATGAATGAGCAGACAGCATCTCCCGTTCCCTTATCTTCGCATAAGCTTTTGGTATGGTATATGTTAGAAGAACCTCTGATTTAACCACCAAACTATAAGAGAATGGCCACAACTACAGCTCGCTGTGTACCTGATGCTATGTTAGAGGTTGCATTAGCCTAGCCACCTAGCAAGCTGTTACCTACTAGCTAGATAAATCACCCTTAATCAGTAGAAAGGACCCAGTTCCCCTATATCTTAAACCTAAAAAGTGGTCAGGGGTACGTATATCCCATGAGACCAGGCTGATTATTTCACTTATCAATTAAAAACAATAAAGATAGATATATACAGGCAGATAGATATATAGATAGATATATTGGCATAACATATAAAATCATGAAATGTAATATATAGTAACAGTAAATTACTATTAGGCCCATATTTGAAGACAGATTTTGGATTACTGAAAGAACCCTGTTGATGACAGGAGTGATTTTAATGTGTTCAGGTGTTGGTGCAGGTGTGTATACATGAGTAAACTCAGGTGAGCACCAGTTTACAAATGCATCTTTCAAAAGTCAGAGAAACAGCTGCTGCTGGAACTTTAGAACTGTGTCTTTATGATGTAATAATGTTCTATTATCAATCATTCCATTAAACTCCCAGTCGCTCCTCTGATCCTCCAGCTGCAGACATGTAACCAGCACCCTCTCCACACATCAGGACAGCAAATGTAGGACAAACAGTCTTTTCATTATTCCTGCTCGCAGTGGCAGTGTGCTTTAGCCTTGAGGTTGCTGAACTGAGTCTTAATTTTAACTGGGTAAAAGTTGTAATGTTCAGAAGCGGATGATGTTTTTGGGATGGTGGACAGACTCAGTAATTAAGGTTTGCTAGTGGTAAAGAATTTAATCTATTGATCTATGTAGGATTAGACAGGTAGAAAAATGGATAAGTAAGAAACAGTTACAAAGAAAATAAAGATAGACAAAAGACAGACAGAAGAAGTAGGCAAACATAAAGACTAAAATGTATATAGACAGATAAAGAGAGAGAGAGAGAGAGAGAGAGAGACAGCTAAAGATGCTTGAAATAAAAAGAGAGAAACATCCTGACTGTTCTACAATTCTTTCAATACAGTCATTTATCTAACTGTCTTAAAAATTCTCCAAATGGATAAAAAAAAATGACGGATTAACAGACACATAGCTAGCTAGATAGATAAATAGACAGCTAAAAAGTTAGACAGATGAATTTCTCAGACTTTTCTGTTCGTAGGTTGACATTTAATTAAAATAATTCTTTATATTTTTCTATTTACATGATAAACAGCATTATATGATTTCTATTTTTTCATTACAGGAACCTGTGTTTGAAATGAAACAAATACAAACACCCTGACTGTCCAAAAAATTCTCCAAATGGATAAAAAAAAAAATAATCACGGGTTAATAGACACATAGCAAGCTAGTTAGATAAATTGACAGATAAATAGTTAGATAGATGAATTTCTCAGAGTTTTGTGCTCTCAGTAGAAGAGGTAAGAGGTAATTCAATTTAAATAATTCTTAATATTTTTCTATTTACATGATAAAAAGCATTAACTGATTACTTTTTTTCATTACAGGAACCTGTGTTTGAAATGAAACAAAGACAAACACCCTAACTGTCCTACAATTTCACCAACTGGATAAAAACAATGACGGGTTAAAAGACACAAAGCTAGCTACCTAGATAAATAAACAGATAAATAGTTAGATAGATACATTTCTCTGAGTTTTCAGCTCTCAGTATAAGAGGTAAGGGCTAATTAAATTTAAATAATTCTTAATATTTTTCTATTTACATGATAAACAGCATTAACTGATTACTTTTTTTCATTACAGGAACCTGTGTTTGAAATGAAACAAAGACAAACACCCTGACTGTCCAACAAATTCTCCAAATGGATAAAAATAAAAAATCACGGGTTAATAGACACATAGCAAGCTAGTTAGATAAATTGACAGATAAATAGTTAGATAGATTAATTTCTCAGAGTTTTGTGCTCTCAGTAGAAGAGGTAAGAGGTAATTCAATTTAAATAATTCTTAATATTTTTCTATTTACATGATTAACAGCATTTACTGATTTCTATTTTTTCATTACAGGAACCTGTGTTTGAAATGAAACAAAGAAAAACACCCTGACTGTCCAAAAAATTCTCCAAATAGATAAAAAAAAAAAAAAATCACGGGTTAATAGACACATAGCTAGCTAGTTAGATAAATTGACAGATAAATAGTTACATAGATGAATTTCTCAGAGTTTTGTGCTCTCAGTAGAAGAGGTAAGAGGTAATTCAATTTAAATAATTCTTAATATTTTTCTATTTACATGATAAAAAGCATTAACTGATTACTTTTTTTCATTACAGGAACCTGTGTTTGAAATGAAACAAAGACAAACACCCTAACTGTCCAACAAATTCTCCAAATGGATAAAAATAAAAATCATGGGTTAATAGACACATAGCAAGCTAGTTAGATAAATTGACAGATAAATAGTTACATAGATGAATTCCTCAGAGTTTTGTGCTCTCAGTAGAAGAGGTAAGAGGTAATTCAATTTAAATAATTCTTAATATTTTTCTATTTACATGATAAACAGCATTAACTGATTTCTATTTTTTCATTACAGGAACCTGTGTTTGAAATGAAACAAAGACAAACACCCTAACTGTCCTACAATTTCACCAACTGGATAAAAACAATGACGGGTTAAAAGACACAAAGCTAGCTACCTAGATAAATAGACAGATAAATAGTTAGATAGATAAATTTCTCTGAGTTTTCAGCTCTCAGTATAAGAGGTAAGGGCTAATTAAATTAAATACATTCTCAATATTTTTCTATTTACATGATAAAAAGCATTAACTGATTACTTTTTTTCATTACAGGAACCTGTGTTTGAAATGAAACAAAGACAAACACCCTAACTGTCCTACAATTTCACCAACTGGATAAAAACAATGACGGGTTAAAAGACACAAAGCTAGCTACCTAGATAAATAGACAGATAAATAGTTAGATAGATACATTTCTCTGAGTTTTCAGCTCTCAGTATAAGAGGTAAGGGCTAATTAAATTTAAATAATTCTTAATATTTTTCTATTTACATGATAAACAGCATTATATGATTTCTATTTTTTCATTACAGGAACCTGTGTTTGAAATGAAACAAATACAAACACCCTGACTGTCCAAAAAATTCTCCAAATGGATAAAAAAAAAAATCACGGGTTAATAGACACATAGCTAGCTAGTTAGATAAATTGACAGATAAATAGTTAGATAGATGAATTTCTCAGAGTTTTGTGCTCTCAGTAGAAGAGGTAAGAGGTAATTCAATTTAAATAATTCTTAATATTTTTCTATTTACATGATAAACAGCATTAACTGATTTCTTTTTTTCATTACAGGAACCTGTGTTTGAAATGAAACAAAGACAAACAGCCTGACTGTCCAACAAATTCTCCAAATGGATAAAAATAAAAATCATGGGTTAATAGACACATAGCAAGCTAGTTAGATAAACTGACAGATAAATAGTTAGATAGATGAATTTCTCAGAGTTTTGTGCTCTCAGTAGAAGAGGTAAGAGGTAATTCAATTTAAATAATTCTAAATATTTTTCTATTTACATGATAAACAGCATTATCTGATTTCTATTTTTTCATTACAGGAACCTGTGTTTGAAATGAAACAAAGACAAACACCCTGACTGTCCAACAAATTCTCCAAATGGATAAAAATAAAAATCACGGGTTAATAGACACATAGCAAGCTAGTTAGATAAATTGACAGATAAATAGTTAGATAGATGAATTTCTCAGAGTTTTGTGCTCTCAGTAGAAGAGGTAAGAGGTAATTCAATTTAAATAATTCTTAATATTTTTCTATTTACATGATAAACAGCATTAACTGATTTCTTTTTTTCATTACAGGAACCTGTGTTTGAAATGAAACAAAGACAAACACCCTGACTGTCCTACAATTTCACCAACTGGATAAAAAAATTGACGGGTTAATTGACACAAAGCTAGCTACCTAGATAAATAGAAAGATAGAAAGAAAGATAGTTAGATAGATAGCTAGATAGCTAGATAGATGGAGTTTTCTGCTCTCAGTATAAGAGGTAAGAGGTATTCTTTTTTTCATTACAGGAACCTGTGTTTGAAATGGAATAAAGAGAAACACCCTGACTGTCCTACAATTTTACCAACATAAGTAGCAATATGGCCTAGAAGCGATAATTCGGTAATACATGTAGTCCCGCTGCTAGAGGGAAAAGCTAGAGCAGCGTTTGTTGCCATGGATAACTATCGTGAACTGCATAACAGATTGAAATTACTGTCTGAAAAGTAGATCACTCCTAGAGGAAAAAAAAGAAAGAGGACATCTGGAACACCATAATTTTTAAACAGTACCTTAGAATTGTGAGTCCAGACCTCAGACGTTGGATAACTGAATGCAGCCCGGCGTCCATAACACAAGCAGTGGAAGCAGCTGAAGCTTTTGTGGCAGCAAGGCAAGCTGAGAAGGAGTTCCTGCTCTGTGATTCCAGCATCAGAGTGTACCAATAAGCAGACAAGTAAGTCTGGGGGCGGGGTCAGTTGTGGTCCTAAGCCGCTAGTGAATTTATCACCACACAGGGGCGCTGGAGTACTAGCAAAAGAAGCAAAGATAGTCAGGCAACAGATAATCGCCAAACTGTTAAAACAAAGCTAGCTAAAGGTTGGCCAAAAGATTTAAGATTGTCCTAAGCTTGTTACCAGCACAAATCATCTTTGATATATTCCAAGACCCGAAATAAGCTTTCAGGAACAGGACAGTAGTGAGATAACCATACCTGTAAAAATAGGACACAAAACATTTAAAGCCCTTATTGACACTGGAGCTAGTCACATCATGATAACACCACAGTGTCTTCCAGAATCCTAGTTTGAGAGTACAGGTAAACTTGGGGTCAGGTGTATACTTAGAGATGAACAGGTATACCCCACAACTAAACTCACGGTTAACATCAACAACCAAAGCTACATATTAAAGGTAGACATAATGCAAAAATCTGCTCATGCTGTTGTTTTAGGCAGAAATATCACGATTCTGGTATATCTTTTAAACCCTGAGCAGAGAACTGCAGAGGTTATGGCTGTAACAAGGTTGTAGGCTAGAAAGGTTTAAACTGCAAACAAAACAGTGGAGTTTTAAAAGAATTACCATATGCTGTCAAACCAAAATGCAAGAAAACAAAAGGACAGGAAAAAATTAGAGGCACAAAAATAGTGGAACAATTGGATACACCCATAAGTGAAACATTTGCCTTACCTGGTGACATAGCGACGTTGCAAAGGCAGGATGAAACACTCAAACCCTTGTTTTTAGACTGTGCTAAGGAAAGAGAAGAAGCTCAGGAAAGTCAACTCATTCTGAAAGACAACAAGCTCTAGGTCAAAAATGGTGTTAAGCTATTAGTGGTTCCCAAATGTCTGAGATGAAGTTTTAAAGCTGGGTCATTCGGACCCGTGGCCAGGTCAATTGGGTCAGGCTAAAACACACAGCAGATTTGCAAGTTGATTTTACTGGCCAAGTCAGCTGCTAGATATAGCTGAATTTTGTAATGTCTGTCCAGAGTGTCAGTTAACAGCATCTGAGAAAAAGTCAGACAGTGTGCCATTAATAAGTCTGAGTTATTGACATGCCATTTTCACGGATTGCCATGGATATAATACGCCCTTTACCAAGAGGCCGGGGAGGAAATTGCCATATTTTTGTAATCTGGGTCTATGCTACCCGGAAGCTTTTGAGAAAGACTGAAAAGCTAAACATCCTGTCCTACGTTCTCAAGATGAGGGACAAGCTGAGGGAGCTGAAGGAAAGGATACCAGCTGGGCTGTTTAAAGAACAACCAGGACAGACAAGCCTCATGCAGCACATTATCTGGTACTGTTATCTGGTATCTGTCACTGGTGGCTGACTCATCACCAGCCCATACACAGTAGAGACTTGTGACTATGTGACATGTTAACTACCTGGTGATTCTGGGGGAATGAGGGCGCTGCAATTTCACCAACTGGATAAAAACAATGACGGGTGGATAGACACATAGCTAGCTAGCTAGATAAATAGATAGATAGTTGGATAGATGAATTTCTCTGAATTTTCTGCTCTTAGTATAAGAGGCAAGGGGTCATTTAATTCAATAATTCATTCTTTACATTTTTCTATTTAAACAATAAACAGCATTTTCTGCTTTTCTCTTTTCTTATAGAAACCTGTTTCTGAAACAAAACATAGAGAAATGTCCTGACTGTCCTACAATATCTTCAATTGGATCAAATCTGTCTAGTTAGGTAGATGGACAGATACATAGCACACGTAAATGTAACACAGGAGCTACGTTAGCTAACTCAGTGTCTACACCAACCGTTACACCACAATAGGAATTTCTATTGAGGGACAAATCAACCATAGGTTGGGATTCTTCAGGGGTTTGGACCAGTGTTGATATCTCACTAGGTACTCTAAGGAGAGCTTGGACAGAGATGCGACGGACCAGTGAGTACAGGGTTAAAGATACAATCATATATTTATTCACAGAAATGATGTGACCTTCTTCTTATGTGTGTGAGTGAATAGTTGTGAGTGGCTAATAGGAAAGAAAAAACATCTAAAAATGGAGTAGGAGGTATAAATGAGTTATAAGAGGAAACTGTAGTTCAATGAGGTTCTATAAAAAAAAATAACGGTACTGGAAAAATGCATAAGTTCAGATTTAACAACAAAACCCCAATACACATAAGGCCCTCAACAAAAATTTAAATGTTAGTAAAATAATAAACTTCAGAGTCAAGAATTCGTGAGATATTTTACTCAACTTTCAACAATATAACAGTCATTTAAGTCTGAAATGTGAACCAACATTTTTTTCCTTTTCTTATAATCAATGTTCCTTTCTGGAGTAACATCGCCTCAAAGTGTCAGAAAAGTGTGTTTAAATCTTCACTACCCGGATAGACTAAGGTGTGTGTGTGTGTGTGTGTGTGTGTGTGTGTACTTGTGTAACCGGTGGATGATGATACCACTGTCACCAACAGACAAAGGGACTCTGCGTTGTTTCGTTGTGTGGCTTTTATTCTGATAACAGAAATAATATAGCTGTTTTAGTGTTGGGCAGCCCGTGCATCACTCTCTCCTCGCTCCTCCTCATACAGACCAAAGTCAAAAGGGCAGGAGGCAGGGGCTTAACAAATATAACAATACCACGTAATGTGTATGTAGAAAAAGCAGCACAGGAACAGCAGCTCATGAATGATATATCACAGCTTCTTTACAGACTAGACACTAGCATATAGCAACAACGTCGCCCTACGGTGCTACACAGTGCTAGCATAACCGTAACGCTTATGAAAATATCTCTAACTTGAATAACTTAATACATGAAATAGTCATACCTGATAACAGAAATAATATAGCTGTTTTAGTGTTGGGCAGCCCGTGCATCACTCTCTCCTCGCTCCTCATAGGAAAAGAATATAAAACCAATTAGCTCAGCCGACTGGTATACTGCATAGGCCATGCTGCACGATGCTAGCAATATGTGCAGCAGTATAACTCACTCTAACATTGACCATCAGCAAAATACAATACAATACAAGTGTTGATTATGAGCCCAGGAATATATATATACTTATGTTGAGATATTTATGAACTAAGAAAATTAAGATTAATAAGGATTAACCCTGAGGCACTCAGAGATACCTACCTCCTCATACAGACCGAAGTCAAAAGGGAGGAGGCAGGGGAAGAGGAGGAGAAGGGAAGGGGAGGTCCTAATTTAAACTGCCCAGCACCAATACGAGCCACCTTATAGAGAGGAATTTTGTGTAATTATAACATTAAAACCATATATAGCTTTTTTAACTTGGTTACACTCACCCCCCTAGAATTACACAAAATTTAGAACCATTTGGGGAACAATAATAAACATGGAAAGTCAAACAAGCAGATGCAAAAAAATAAATAAATAAAAAAAATAAACAAGAAAAACATCCAAACCAGCCAGCACCATACCCACTGAAAAACTGGTATGTTCAACAGCTTAGAAGCTACCTAGTTAAAGGTTATGAAGAGACAGAGAATGATCAGCTCTCTAGTCAGTCCACAAATACACAAGGTGCCTTTTACACCCATACAACAGCTGACTATACATGGAACTTAGAAAGAAAAGTGCTTACTCTGTAATCAGCTTAGACCTGAATAACTTTAGGGATAGGTACAGCTACACCAAATATAGCTTCCAGCTGGACCATCGACTCTATCAACCTGCGGACTGGCTTTATAGCTCTGCCAAATCTAGAAGTGAGATGGTCATGGCTTTGATCGGAACAATCTGTTGCTCTGGATAGTCTAGGGCTTGGGCTGGACAAATGGGAAATGTTGTCATGAGGGAGCTCTTCAGTAAGAATGCCCATCCGCGATTCACTGTGGCTCTGAATGTCAAATTCTTCCTCTGCCAGACCAGCGGCTCTGCTCGGTTCTGTAGAGTGCTCCTGAACCCAAGAGAGTGTCCAGCTGTCATCTAGGCTATCAACTGTGGACAAGGCCCTGGCCATGGAAGGTGAAGCTGTTGCATTGGGAAACACTGAATCGTAATCCCGTTCAGAACCCCCTGTACATAGAGATCGGCTTTCCACACTATCATTGACAAAACCAGAGACTTCACTCTGTGTCTTGTCTATGGGAAGAAAGTTGACTGGAAGAAGGAGATTTCTGTGCAGCACTCGTTCGTTTCCATCCCGACCCCGAACTTTGTAAATGTGTAGCGATGGCTTGGAAGACACAATTGTGTAGATACATGGCTCCCACTTGTCAGCAAGCTTGCGTTTCCCTTTGCACCCTTTGTTAGCTACTAGGACTTGGTCACCAACTGACAGAGAGAGACCTTTGACCTTCTTGTTGTATTGCTGGGCCTGGTGATCCTGTTTTGCAGCTGAATTTTTCTGTGCTAACAGCATGGCTGATTGAAGGTCACTCACCAGCGATTTGACATATGTGTGATAATCACAGACCCTCTCATCCTGAAGCACATTCCTAAACATCAGGTCGACAGGAAGTCTCGGCACCCTGCCAAACATCAAATAAAAGGGAGCAAAGCCAGAGGTCTCATGTACAGTACAGTTGTACACAAATGTTAATGTTTGAATCATCTGGGGCCACTTCTGCTTTGATTTTGGGGGCAAGGACCTTAACATGTTCCCCAGCGTCCTATTAAACCTCTCTGTGCCTCCATTACCCATAGGGTGGTAAGGAGAGGTCCTGGATTTCACAACGCCAGCCAACTCCAGAAGCTCAGCGATGAGCTCACTTTCGAAATTTGCTCCCTGGTCAGAATGGATACGTGCTGGGAATCCATATACACAGAAGAAGTTGTCCCAGAGCTTTTTTGCTACCTTCTTAGCTGTTTGATCTTGACAGGGAAAAGCATGTGCTAACTTAGTGAAGTGGTCTGTTAGTACCAAAACATCTACTGATTTGTTGTTGTTGTCTTCAGCCGACCAAAAATCTATACAGACCAGGTCCAGTGGAGCAGTAGTTTTAATGCTCTCCAGTGGGGCTCTAGCTGAAGGTTCTGGAGTCTTGCCGAAAACACACCTCTGACAGGACTTGACATAGTTCCTAATGTCTTTCTCCATGTTACACCAGAAAAAACGCTGTCGGGCAAGAGAAAGTGTACGTGGCTGACCCTGGTGTCCAGCCAGATCATGAATACCAGTCAGGGCATCCTTTTTCAGCGACTCAGGCAAAACAAACTGAAATCTCTTGTGCTTGGTCGCTGGATCTTTGGAAACTCTGTACAGAATGCCATTTATCAGTGTCAGCCTCTCCCAATGTTTTAGTACTTTTAAAGACTCTGGTGTTTCATTGAAGCGCTCACGTCTGGTTGGCCTACGCTTCCTTTCAACATAGAACAGTGCTCTTGCTATTGAAGTGTCTTGTAGTTGATGTGACCTCAGTTCCTCAATGGACCATGTTGGGAAAGTGTCTTGGCTACTAGGAATCAGTTCCTCTACATGGTCAACCATGGAAGCAGCTCTCTGCCTAGGCCCATCATCCCAAGAGTCATGAGATGTGAGGAGACAAGAGACATCATCCTTCGACATAGACACTGACTGCGGATCACAGGCAGGAAGGGTAGCCATCATTTGTGGCTGACATGACAGACGAAAAACTTCCTGAACACATTCGTCCTCCACTTTGCTTGTCTGCTCCACTAGTGCACTGTAAGATTCTGACAAGAGTCTCTCACTTATAGGCTTCACAAAAGGGTCTCGGCTCAGGGCATCAGCCACAATATTCTGTTTACCTGGAACATGCTTGATTTCAAAACTGTATGGAGCGAGTTTGGAAATCCACCGCTGCTCACATGCATCTAACTTTGGTTTGGTCATGATGTAAGTGAGAGGATTGTTGTCTGTCCAAACTGTGAATCTGTGACCTTTGAGCCAGTGACTAAACTTGTCACACACAGACCACTTAAGTGCCAAGAACTCAAGCCTATGCGCTGGATAATTGGCCTGACTTCTACTAAGAGATTTGCTAGCAAAGGCTATTGGCCTAGCTCTGTCTTCTCCATCTGGGACTTGTGATAAAACCGCACCAAGGCCATCAAGAGATGCATCAGTGGAAAGGAGAAAAGGCTTTTCAAAATTGGGGTGGGCCAGTACTACACTGTCTATAAGTGCTTTCTTCAGTCCCCCAAACGCTGCCTCACAAGCTGGTGTCCAATCCTCAGGTTTAAGCTCACGGAAGGTGCCAGGTCTCTTGCAGCCTCTGTCGCCTCTAACTTTCCGCTTTTGGCCAGCAGTTAGGGCAAACAAAGGTTTTGCAATAGATGAACAGCCAGGAATGAAATTCTGGTAGTACAACACCATTCCTAAAAAGGATCTGATCCGTTTCTGAGATGGGGTGATGCTGTCCTCCATCATTAGATCTCTAGTTGTGAAGTCAGAGATGACCTTCACTTTCTCTTGGTCAGCAGACACCCCTTCGCTGTTAATGATATGGCCAAGAAATCGCACAGACTGGCGCAGAAAATGACATTTCTTTGGAGAGAGCTTCAGGTTGTTTGCTCTAAGCCTACTCAGTACCACTTCAAGGCGTTTCAGTGCCTCCTCCTCTGAAGGTGCCATCAAAAGCAAGTCGTCCAAGTAGCACAAAATAGTAGAAAAATTCAGGTCCCCAAAGATGGAGAGCATCATTCTCATAAATGAAGCCGGGCTATTCGAAAGCCCTTGTGGGAGGCGATTGTACTCGTATAATCCTAAGGGCGTGGTAAAAGCGGTGTATTTCCTATCAGCCTCATGAAGAGGGATGTTGTAGAATCCTGATGTTAAATCCATGGTGCTGAAATATGTGTTTCCACCCAGTGCAGCAAGACAGTCTTCTTGATGTGGCAAGGGATGAGCATCTTTAACAGTTTTGGCATTGAGCCAACGAAAATCAGTGCAGATTCGTAGATCCCCATTCTTCTTCCAGACCATGACGAGTGGCGAGGCATATTCACTCACTGATTTGCTAATGATGTTTTTCTCCTCCATCTCACTCAGAACTTCCCTCAACTTGTGGTAGTGAGCAGGTGGAACCCTGCGGTATGGAAGCCTAAAGGGGCGTTCATCAGCCAGATGAATCCGATGTACAAAATCTTTCACCTCACCACAGTCCAGCTTGCCTTTAGAAAACACATCTTGGAATCTCACCAACAGCTCAGCCAGCTTAGCTTTCCATTTTTCTGAAACTTCACATGCATCAATGTCGATATCACCCAATCCACAATCTTTAAGCAGCTGCTTAGTGTCAGGTGATGACATCACTCTTGGAGATACAAGGTTACAATTGTCAGATTGACTTTGAGATAAGCCTTGAGTGACAGGTAGGTCTTCAACAGCAAGACAGTGGGATACGTCGGCTAGCTTGGTGTTGCGCCTCAGTGTAACAGGGCACAGGGATGCATTCATAACTCTCAGCGGCACCCAGCGATCTCCCCACATCGGTGTTATGATTCTTCCAACCAGAACATTCCTGGGACCTGCTCTAGAAGATGTAGGCTCAACTATGACAGTGGCTCCTGGTGAAACAGTAACATTGTTTGGAAGCTTTCCCCACACCAGATGCTCCTTTTGTGGGAGGAGAGTAACTGCTTGTCGTAGTTTTACTGTACCAACTTTGCTTGCCGTCTCTAGGCCTGTCCCCCGTGAAACACAGCTCAGTAACTCAAGCAGCTGCTCACATTCTGGATCTCTGGTTCTGGACGATATCAGTTGCCAGTACTTCTCATCAGACTTCATTGTTTGTATAACTGGTTTGATCACATTTGTACCAATGATGAACTCATCACGCTGGCCGGGAATGACAAGAGCTGGCACAATGAACCTGGCCTGACACACTTCAATGTTCAATTCATATATGCACTTTGGATGAGTAGTTAAACCCCCACAGCCAATGAGCACAATGTTACTGGGTGCTGGCTGTGAGCGAGGAAGAACGCCGGCATTTTTCAGTTTCCGTTCACCCTCTTCACTAATTGTACATGACATAGAACCTGAATCGAGCAGTCCTTTTAATGTAACTTGGCTACTGACTATCACTGGGGTATAGAACAGGTCACTGGCTCCTTCAAGTTTCTGTGAGCCCACAAAAATCGCAGTCTTCTCTGCTGGTAAGAATGCACAGCTGTTAACATAAACTGCCTCAAAGTCTGACTCAATGAGGGTAGCATCAACACTGCCCATGTTTCCCCTCTCACCACATGGGCTAGCTAGTTTAAAGGACTGCTAGAGGTCTGCACATTGCTCACTTGTGGTTTGGCAGTGTTTGGACATTCACTCTTGAAATGGCCAGGCTTTAGGCAGTGGCGACACAGCCGATGAAGTTTACAGTGATCATATGTGGAGTGTTCTTGTTTCCCACACACTCTGCACGTCTGCCGTGTTTGTCCCTGGGAGCTATAGGCTTGCTTGTGCTGCTCTTGACATGGAGAGAGTGACGTTGTGCAAAGGGAAAGGACTTTGTCAAGCATACTGACCACCTCTTTAAAGCTAGGCTCAGCTGCTGTAGGGTTAGAAGATGGGGTTGATTGTATAGGTGAAGCACTGCTGTGCTGCAGATGACTAGGGGCTTGGACTGGTTGGTGAGACTCATCCTTTTTGATAACAGCTTGGGTGATGGGTGCAAAACCCATCCTGCGTGTTGTTACTGTTGCCTGTGGAGCATGCACTGTACCTTTTCTCATATCTCTCTGGTGGGCATCCAGTTTCTCTTGTACCTCAGCTGCAGTCCATTTTTCAGCGGACTTGAAAGAAAAAGACAAAGCGAGACCAGGATCTGGGCAGTGAGAGATAAACATCATGACAACTTCAGCACTTGGGTCCTCCACACTTTTACCTCGTCTCCTTAAACACTCATCTGCTACATCTATGGCTTTGTTGAGACGAATCCAATAATCCATAACACCCTCACCAACCATAGGAACAGTGTTATAGAAATCTCTCATTGGCATATTGGAGTATGTTAGCTCACTGAAATGCCTCTTCAGAATGTCGAACACAGAAGTAGGACTGCAGGAGCTTAGCTGTGAGTTGCTGCGCAGAGAAACTTTCACCATATCTCTTGCTTTACCTGTCAGTCTGCTGATAATGAAACTACCAATTTTTTCTTCTTCAAGGTTTACACGGTGGAGATAACTCATCATCATATCCTCCCACTCATGGACTGTAATGCTGTCTGTGCCATCCCCTCGAAAGAAGGGTGGAGGTTTAACATCTGACTGGACGGTTATGTTTAGTTTTGAAGCATCAATGGCAGACTGTGACTGATGGCTGTGATACTGCACTTGGGAATTGCTTTGCTGGTGTATGGTGTGGATACTGGCAGTAATGTTTTCACTTATCTGTTTAGCTAGATTAGCCATGACCTCACTTAAAACTTCAGTGCTAACCACTTGAGGTTGGGTCTGTGGAACTTCATGAGCAACAGGGGTAGAAACTGCTGCTGGGCCTCTATGACAGTCTAACACAAACTGATTAACTGTGTCATCCTGATTTACTATAAAGGTAGGTGCTACTGCTCTGCCCCTCCCATAACCTGGAACTGGCTGACCCCTCCCAAACGTAAATCTCGTATCATGTGAAACAGGACTGTCACTACTTGCACCATCAAACTGTGACATACTGAACTCTTATTAAACCAATGTGCAAGATGATACACAAAAAGCTATCAACATATGATTGTCTTCACCACTGTAAACAGATGTAGCCTGCTCTGAAACATTGCTTAGTGAATAACCAAGCTATTGATATTAAGAGAACGTCAGATTCTGGTCACTTTAAGAAAAAAAACAACAACACATCACTATATAAATTCTAACTTTCACAAAGTGCTGTTTATACTAATATAAATATAAAACGTGGCTACTCGAATTAACTGCCCTGTTAACACGGAGCATAGGAGAGAGTGTCCGTCACCAGTGCAGATTCACGGGTGCACACGCTCACACACACAGCGCGCGAGCCGGGAGGGGAGGGGGTACGTTGTCTCCGTAGCGGGCGGGGGAAGGAGGCGCGAGGCGAGCGGGAGGAGAAACCCACGGCGACCAAACGAGCGATGGTCTCAGAATCCAGGACGGTCACGGCACCAAGTGTAACCGGTGGATGATGATACCACTGTCACCAACAGACAAAGGGACTCTGCGTTGTTTCGTTGTGTGGCTTTTATTCTGATAACAGAAATAATATAGCTGTTTTAGTGTTGGGCAGCCCGTGCATCACTCTCTCCTCGCTCCTCCTCATACAGACCGAAGTCAAAAGGGCAGGAGGCAGGGGCTTAACAAATATAACAATACCACGTAATGTGTATGTAGAAAAAGCAGCACAGGAACAGCAGCTCATGAATGATATATCACAGCTTCTTTACAGACTAGACACTAGCATATAGCAACAACGTCGCCCTACGGTGCTACACAGTGCTAGCATAACCGTAACGCTTATGAAAATATCTCTAACTTGAATAACTTAATACATGAAATAGTCATACCTGATAACAGAAATAATATAGCTGTTTTAGTGTTGGGCAGCCCGTGCATCACTCTCTCCTCGCTCCTCATAGGAAAAGAATATAAAACCAATTAGCTCAGCCGACTGGTATACTGCATAGGCCATGCTGCACGATGCTAGCAATATGTGCAGCAGTATAACTCACTCTAACATTGACCATCAGCAAAATACAATACAATACAAGTGTTGATTATGAGCCCAGGAATATATATATACTTATGTTGAGATATTTATGAACTAAGAAAATTAAGATTAATAAGGATTAACCCTGAGGCACTCAGAGATACCTACCTCCTCATACAGACCGAAGTCAAAAGGGAGGAGGCAGGGGAAGAGGAGGAGAAGGGAAGGGGAGGTCCTAATTTAAACTGCCCAGCACCAATACGAGCCACCTTATAGAGAGGAATTTTGTGTAATTATAACATTAAAACCATATATAGCTTTTTTAACTTGGTTACACTTGTCTTGCTATACTTGTGAGGACCACCTCAAGACATAGCTCCTTCCTGTGAGGACATTTTTTCAAGTGAGGTCCAAAAAGCCGGTCCTCACTTGATTTTGCTGCTAATGGCTTCCACTGCTCCTGTGACGTCAGCGGAGCCCGTTTCCGGGTGGTCCTCACTCGAATAGAAATGTTGGACAGGTGTGTTTTCGATGTGCTCCACACTGCCCCAGGTGGACACACTCCATCGGTCTTGTGCTCATTTTCTATTGGCTAATAGAAAGCATTTGCTGATTGGAAGCTGACAGCTGAGGGAGGAGTCAGTTTGACCGCAGCGGTTTTGGAGGGAAACGGAGATGCTGTGTTCCTATTGGCTAAGAGAAAGCGTTTCCTGATTGGCTGCTGAGAGCTGAGGATGCTGTGCTGGATTTTGGAGGGAAATGCTTACAGTGGAGTTCTAGTGTTTTTGAAGGGAAATCTTAAATAAATCAATGAAAATAAACATGCAGGTGACCCTGAAGTGTTCATAGTATATAGTCACACTTATTTAAAAGCTGAATTATGAATTGTACATGTGCTGGTAGTTTATCTTGGTGTTTATTTGCTAAAGTAATGAAGGACTGTAAAGTGGTGGGTTTGATATGAGGTCTGTCTGCAGCACTGTAACTGATTCTGAGTTTTCTGAACGTAGTGAAGCTGTATTCAGCTGATTAATGGAGGATGTGCTGTTTCTCAGTGTGCAGAGTGGAGCTGGGTGAGGCTGATATTAAGGTGCTCTCTCTGCTTTCTGCTGATGGGCCATTTGTTGCCATGGTGAGGGGGCCTCTCAGTGGGGGGTGGGGGGGTTAACTAGAGTTCTGAGTGAACTTTGAGACTGAACTGCTCCAAACTCAAAACTGCTTCTGCTGAGAGAGAGATACAGATGCACTGATCAGGCATAATATTATGACCAGGACACTGTTGTTTGCTGTGTAGTTCTGGTTGGTGGGAGATTTTCTGTTGTGCAGTGACACTAGGTGGGATTCCATCCGAATTTTGCAAGTGTAATGCACATTTATGAAATTTCTGTAGAAAAAGCTAAAAATGTCACATTTGCATCAACTACAAAATGTCAGAATCAGCCTTTGATAAGCTCTGTAGTCCATCATGTTTTGGTCGGATCATGTGAAGCAAAATCATGACTTAGAGCATGAAACATCCACAAAACCCATTTGGAGTTTATCCACAAAACCCATATTTTCAGCCTCACGGTGATAGTCTATCTTTTCCACCTCATTTAAGCATGAAAACATTTTTTTGATATTTAGGTCTTTTTTTAATTTTCAGTTTTATCCTGTCTTCTAAAAAAACATTGGTGAATGGGAAACCCTCTACTGAGGTGTCCAGCAGCACTGCTGTGTCTGATCCACTCACATAAGCACACACTAACACACCACCATATCTTGTGTTGTGTACTGCTGTCCCATTTAATACTAATAGAGACTTCATTACATTACACATATAAATATATACCATTTCTCCAACAGTCGTAATATCCTCCCAGACTAGAGGACTGTCTTGTTGGAATAGATAATCATATCACGTCATACCTCATATCTCACACATTTAGATTTTTACATATTTTGAATGGTTTGCATTCATACTGGCATTTAAGAATAATTTATGAATAAAGGTGATGTAAGTTTAACATAAGGACGCAGTGTTTAGATGCCGTGGCTGGTGTTGTGTCTTTAATTTGGAAGCAAAACGAGACCTGTCTGCTCAGTTCAACCGGCCGCGTTCACACTTACTCCGAGTAACCACACTAACAGGGTTCACTAAGACTTGTTTTAATCTAAGCAAAGCTGAGAAGTCTGAACACACCCCAGGACATTATTTTAGGCAAGCTGTCTAGACCCACTTTAAACATATCTGTAGCTTATAGAGATTTGAATGATGTTTAACTCTTAACACTGTCATTCAGTCTTAATCAGAATGTAGGTCTCTCTCTTTAATTTAGTCACTTTGATGATTTTTCCTGAAAACGTTGTGTGCAACCACAAGCTCTCAGAACAACTTGGTATATTTTTCAGTTTTTGGAACCATACTTGAGGGATGGAGCACTACTCATCCAGATGGAGATGGTGATAGTAGTGGTGAGCTCCAGCTGATCTCAGGTGTTCAGATGGACCAATAACTGGTGATTTTAATAATAATATATTATTAACACAATGAAGCCCTTGTTCCCTGTGGTTGGGGGTATTCTCACTTCATCAGGACAGAAGTGTTCATCACAGTGTGAATCATGATACCTTTGGCCTGTAGTGCAGTGTTTCTTACCTCTAAAGGACAAGTGGACCCAAACCAACAAAATGGCCTCCACGGCCCAACGCTGCACTCCCCCTGCACTGTTCTAACTGTGCAGACAGGTTTCTTGTGATTTGTAAACCACTGACCTCTGATTATCATTTATCTTTGTAACAGGCTTTATGCACTGCATCCCTTCTACAATATAGCATCATATGCACTCAATCTGTGCTTTTAAAATCATCACAGCAGAGTTCAGTCAGGATAAAACGATGATCACCTTCACCATCACCTAATATCAGTTCAGCTGAACAGCTACAGGACTTTCTTGTTGTATCTCCTTCCTGGAGAAATGACTGCAAAGGGAAGGGGTGTCGACACACCATGACATTAATGTTTGTGTTAATATTTGTAGTGATAGTGCATCAGTCCTCAGCCTCACCCAACACCTGTACCTGAGTAATAACATATCAGCTACTGACTTTTTTCAACGTTGGTGTCAAAGCTTTGTATTAGCGTGTGAGTGATTCATAAATCATGTTCATGAAGCCCTTCACGTATAAATACTTGTCCATGGCACTTTAATTTAAATCTGTGCTCCACAGCTTCAGGTTAGGTCTGAGTCCTTCACCAGGCAGAGTGACATGAACATGAACAGGGTTCATACTTTCACCACAGCACCTTTTCCCAACAAGCAGCACTGCTCACAGGTCTAAATGATGTTTTAAGGACTCAGACTCCCAGTTGTTGAAATGCCGTTACTGATTCTATGTAGCTGATGGCACTGCTGCAAAGCTAGGGTTGCCTGTTCTTGTAAGCCACCTGTATTTGTTTGTTCCTATTTCAGCTGCATGTTTAAACAGCGAGCGATGGTTCAGGACCTAATGCTTCACCACACGATACATACAAGCCGACATGCAGAGCAGACACGCACATACGCATCATTAATATGAGTAAGTTCAACAAATACATAGACAAACAGTGGTCTTCATAAATCCAGCAATGCTGATATTTCAGGGGTCGTGCTTCACAGCTACTGTCGTCTGCTGTCTTAATGGTAGAGGCTGGAATGATCAGTTGTGGGAAGTGATATTTATGTTCAGCAACAAGGCCTCGTTCCCATTTACTGACTCATTCAAGTCCTGGACGGGGTAGAGGTCAGGGCTCTGTGCAGGTCAGTCATTTGTCTTAATGGAGCTTGATTTGTGCACAAGTAAAACGTATTAACACTAAACTGTTGCCACAAAGATGGGAGCATGAATATATTGTTTTATTTCACTGGCCTTCTTTATTAAGGGGTATAGCCCTGAGGTGTCCCAGACCGCTATTTTCCTTCACCACACTTTAGTTTTGGCAGCAAATCCAAATGTATCCATCAGACTTTCGTCTTAGATGTGTTTCATCAAACCCCAAAACAACAGACGTAATGGTACTCCATCTTAGATGCTGTTTACACCAGAATTATATCTGGATAAATCCAAAACACATAAATATGCAAGTGTAAACACACTTTAAACGGACACAAATCCGATCAATCCAACCACTTCAGGAGGAGGTCTGACGTTAAACCATGTAGCTAAAATCTGACCAGGATACAATCCAGATAGTAAACAGGGTCCTGAGACTTGTGTGTGGGTGCTCAGCTATTAGCTTGTCATGGAAATGTAACCTATGAATCTCCATGTGTGCGGACACAAACTTTATTTCTCTTCCCCACTTTGAAGTTTCATAAACCTACTGTTTGTTTTGTTTGTGAAAATGTTGGTGCATTAACTATTTTTTTGACCAAAAAAAAAACCCCACCAAGAGTGATCTCAGACTTGAGTACAGCAACACTAGTAAATGTAAAAAAGTCTGCATATACTATTTAACCACAACTGAATTAATTTATAATATTATTCAAAGGGCAGGTATTTCCACAACTGCTTATTGTCTTCTATTATAAATAAGTGTTGTCCTGTTCTTTTCTAAGTACAGAGAAACAGGATGAAAATACTGTGTGGTAGTCAAGAGGTTTTATTTCATTCTGAATCTGTACAAATGGATTACTACAAGACAACTGTACTGAGGTAGAGTATACTGAGACAGTAACACTGCAGTACTGAGGTAGAGTATACTGAGACACAGCAGTACTGAGGTAGAGTATACTGAGACAGTAACACTGCAGTACTGAGGTAGAGTATACTGAGACAGTAACACTGCAGTACTGAGGTAGAGTATACTGAGACACAGCAGTACTGAGGTAGAGTATACTGAGACAGTAACACTGCAGTACTGAGGTAGAGTATACTGAGACAGGAACACCGCAGTACTGAGGTAGAGTATACTGAGACAGGAACACCGCAGTACTGAGGTAGAGTATACTGAGACACAGCAGTACTGAGGTAGAGTATACTGAGACAGGAACACAGCAGTACTGAGGTAGAGTATACTGAGACACAGCAGTACTGAGGTAGAGTATACTGAGACAGGAACACAGCAGTACTGAGGTAGAGTATACTGAGACACAGCAGTACTGAGGTAGAGTATACTGAGACAGGAACACAGCAGTACTGAGGTAGAGTATACTGAGACACAGCAGTACTGAGGTAGAGTATACTGAGACAGTAACACTGCAGTACTGAGGTAGAGTATACTGAGACAGGAACACCGCAGTACTGAGGTAGAGTATACTGAGACAGGAACACCGCAGTACTGAGGTAGAGTATACTGAGACACAGCAGTACTGAGGTAGAGTATACTGAGACAGGAACACAGCAGTACTGAGGTAGAGTATACTGAGACACAGCAGTACTGAGGTAGAGTATACTGAGACAGGAACACAGCAGTACTGAGGTAGAGTATACTGAGACACAGCAGTACTGAGGTAGAGTATACTGAGACAGGAACACAGCAGTACTGAGGTAGAGTATACTGAGACAGGAACACAGCAGTACTGAGGTAGAGTATACTGAGAAACACACAGCAGTACTGAGGTAGAGTATACTGAGACACTGCAGTACTGAGGTAGAGTATACTGAGACAGGAACACAGCAGTACTGAGGTAGAGTATACTGAGACAGGAACACAGCAGTACTGAGGTAGAGTATACTGAGACACAGCAGTACTGAGGTAGAGTATACTGAGACAGTAACACTGCAGTACTGAGGTAGAGTATACTGAGACAGGAACACCGCAGTACTGAGGTAGAGTATACTGAGACAGGAACACAGCAGTACTGAGGTAGAGTATACTGAGACAGGAACACCGCAGTACTGAGGTAGAGTATACTGAGACAGGAACACCGCAGTGCTGAGGTAGAGTATACTGAGACAGGAACACTGCAGTACTGAGGTAGAGTATACTGAGACAGGAACACAGCCGTACTGAGGTAGAGTATACTGAGACAGGAACACAGCAGTACTGAGGATATATAGATATGCAGGTAGTTCATACAGACATGAACACAGCGAACATTACATTTAATAAAATAAAATGCTAAAATATTTATTTAAGTGTAGGAATCCTCAAACAATAGAAAAAGCCCAAAAACTCATTCTGGTACTGAGCACATTCACTCTCGCTCTCACTCACACTCATCCTCAAACCCTGAGCAGTGTAATGAGCAATGGATCGGTTTTCAAAGCGATTAGAGAAACTTCGCGAGCATCACAAGAAGCAGGAAGAAAAATATCAACAAGTTCTCAACATTCAACAGAAAGCGGAGCAGAAGAAGACTTCAGAACTGCTAACCAAGGTAAGACTATATAAGTACAATATTTTTTAAAATATTACTTAAAATGTTGTAAAAGGTGCAGCTGGGATTATTATTATTATTATTATTACTATTACCCTAGTGGATAATAAAGTCAATTATTTTTAACCATTTTAATGCGTTATTTAGCACAGTGACGATAAACCATGTACAGGTCAGCACGTGAGTAGGTGCAGGTAATGAGCAGCTGGTGCTCGTTCATTTGCACTGCTGGGAGTTCGGCTTTGTGAGCACTGCGTCAAATTCATGTTCTACAAGCACTGGGGTAAGACACTGCCAGTGTAAGTACATATGTTATGTAAAAATTAACTATTTAAAATATGTGTTGTGTTCGGGAAAGGACAGGTTTTGACCAGGCCATTTACCTAGCCCGCTAACGGTAATGAGCTAAACGTTAGCACAATATAGCATAGCATTGGACGATAAAGCCTAAAAGTTCACAAGTAAAGGTAATATATGTGCATGGAGATACGTGGTAAAACCATTTCAAGATATTCATCTTAATACATGATATATTAAACCCGTACATTTGGGTTTTGTGTGGAATGAAGAGAGTGCTTGCTTGCTAGCAGTAATTAGCTCGCTAGCTAGCGTTGTTAGCATAGTTAGCGCTAGCTGCTGCGGATTTAGCGTGTATAGCCCGAACGTCTCTAGTAAACAACTCGTGTTTATGTCACTTTTCTATGATTCAGGGCTAGTCTGTGTTGTTGGTAGAGTTCAGGGGGTAGAATTGTTCATGTTGAGCTGAGTTTAGTAGAGAGCTTGTGCTAACCGTCGGTCTGGGTGGCCGTGTCCGGGCCGCTGCTGCACCAGACAGGCTCGGAGTTTAAGCTGCTCTTTACTGTAAGCACAGCTCCTGTTACAGAAAAACAGTCTGCTCCTCATACGTGTTATTCATGTTGTGTATGAAGTGTGTAGTGCAGTGCTTTTCAAACCTGGCCCTGTGGACCCACCGCCGTTTATATTTCAGTGCTTTTCCTGCTTTAACACAGCCACTTTAACTTGCATGGCAGTTGGACACCAGGACGAGGATTGAAAATCACTGGTGTAGTGCATTTGGTTTTGGTCATACTGGTCAACCAGCTTGGTCTTGCTGGTCAATCAGAATAGTCAAGCTTGCTCAGGGTGTGCCTTTTAAATAAGAGAGAGATTGTGCTCTTGTCATTTCTTGTTAAAAATAATAACCAAGAAAAAATGGGGTGAAGTGAGGTAGTAGTTAATGTTATTTATAACAGCTGTGTACAAATCTCTGAGTAAAAACTTTAAAATAACGACAATACCTCATGTCATATGTCTTAATAGATGGGAATGTGTGGTAATTTTCTTTCTTCTTTTCAGAGCATGGAGAAAACACGACCTGTTCTCAGAGTGTCGCCAAAACAAAGGGTGTGTAACATACCTTTCCTGAAATTATTATTTTTAGGAGTAAATCTGCAAAAAAAAAAAAGACCATTTCCACTAAGCCTGAATTCTGAATCCCTCTGGCTGGGATGTGTTTGAAGTTAGAATTTTGCTTAATTAGTTGATGTAGGCTGCAAAGCTAATATTGCTAACAATGACCTGCACTAAATAGTCCCCCTATATAGCCTACATTGTAAATATCCCAGCAGTCATTGCACAGAAGGCAAAATACACCCTGGACAGGCTGCCAATCCATCGCAGGGCAGACACACACTCACACCTGAGGGCAAATTGTAGCATCTCCAATTCACCTGAACTGCATGTCCTTGGACTTAAGAAGCACAATTTAGTCTCCAAATACAGTACTGTGCAAAAGTCTCTTTTTATTTGTGTGTGTACAGAGACCACATATTATACGAGATGCAAGTACAAAACAATAAGAATAATTTCTTATTGTGAAGAAAGTAGTTGGTATCTTGTGAGCTAGTTTGAAGAGGAAACTTTGGGACTAGATGTCTTTTGGAGCCTCTAGCATCAAACTGACTTGTTAAATTTCATCAGCAGCACAAATCATTAACAAAGTGAAGCACTGATTAATCAAATCAGGTACTGGGTGGAGGTTACTAATAATACTGGGGCTCTTCAATGAGAGGCTTTTAAAGTTAAACAAACACAATCACAGATATAAAACCACTACTTACTGTTTTACTGCTCTGGATGGATTTACAATAATATTAGTGTTTTTCTATGGAAATAATTGGTTTCTGCCCAAATACATAGCTTTTACTGTTCCGTTTGTGTCAGGTGCTGAAAACTTTTGCACAGTACTGTATGTCTTGGGGAAATGTAAAAATATGTGGATTTCTTTTGGCAGGCACTTCTAGTACACTGATTCCAATTTAATTTGAATGGACTTTTTACATGATTCTTGTTTATTTTCTTTTTTTCCTTTTCTGTGACAGGTTGAGCAAGAAGAAAGTGACGACTCCATTCACTTGACTTTAGAAGATGTGCTTTCATCATCACATTCAGAATATGAACCTAATGGGAGTGAGTCCGAGTCCTCTCTTTCACCTGCAACCCCATTGCCTTCTAGCCAGATGTTGCACAAGGAACATGATGGTATGTCCAAAAAATCAAACAAAAAACCAAAGATTACAGTAAAATGCAGAACTAAAACTGAGAATGGCAAACGAGTCTGGGACAAAAAACATTTTTGCCTGTACTGTAAAAAACCAAATACTAAAATAGCACGACACTTGGAAAGAAAACATTGTAAAGAAAGTGACGTTGCTCAAGCTCTAAGTTTTCCTAAAGGCTCCAAGAAAAGGGCGGCTTTGCTTGAAGAAATTCGAAACAAAGGGGACTTTGAACACAATATCGAAGTACTTGAGAATGGTGATGGGCAGCTGATTACCTGGCGGCAACCAGAAGCCAACGCATGTCCAAATGATTACCTGCCATGTCCCCAGTGTTGGGGATTTTTTGTTAAAACGGATTTATGGAAGCATGAAATTTCATGCAGGGTAAGGCAAGCAAAGAACATAAAGAAGACAAAACGGATTCAGTTACATGCATCCCGCCTAGTTCCAGTGTCATCAGCATCTTCAGGCTGCAAGGCTGTGTTGCACAGCATGCTTCAGGATGATATCAGCATTTGCGTCAGAAATGACCCTCTCATTTGTAAATTTGGAGATGTTTTATTTGAAAAACATGGACAAAACAAATTTCAGCATTCCTACATTGGCCAGAAGATGCGAGAACTAGGGAGATTGTTGCTAGCTGCCAGAGAGATTGATAAGAGTGTAAATACACTTCAAGATGTCCTTGTTCCAGGAAAATTCCAAACTGTTGTGAATGCAACAAGAACAGTCAGTGGCTTCATAGCTTCACGGAACGAGTACAAGACACCTTCTTTGGCATGCAAGATTGGATATTCACTCAAGAGAGCTGCAGAAATACTGGTAGGAGAGAGTCTAATAACGGGGAAGGCTAGCACAGAGAGGGAGGCAAAGAAGTTCATTGAGGTGATGGAGACACAGTGGAACACCTATGTGTCAGGACGTGCCCTTAACACTCTAAAAACAGCCAAGTGGAACAAAGATGACATGATTCCTCTCACTGACGATATCATGAAGCTGCAGAAACATCTTAAAGTTCTGGAAAAAGATGCACTAGATGGACTGTCAGTTGCACCCAATGTTCCAGACTGGAAGAAACTTTGTCAGAGCCTCCTCACGCAGATAATCCTCTTCAATAGAAGGAGGGAGGGAGAAGCTTCAAAATTGCTCCTGGCAACATACCAAACACGGAACAGAGCACCAGCTCACCCAGAAGTGTACGAAAGCCTTTCCAAACTTGAAAAGTCCCTTGTCAACAATTTCACACGACTGGAGATACGTGGGAAGAGAGAGCGAAAAGTCCCATTGCTCCTCACACATGACATGGAGGCATCGATAGAGATCCTGATAAGGAACCGAGCTGCAGTAGGTATTTGCAGTGAAAACCCTTATGTCTTTGCCCGAACATCTGGAACCTGCCATATGAGAGGGTCAGACTGTCTCCGCCAATTTTCACTGCAATGCCAGGCCAAACATCCAGAGCGTTTGAGATCCACCAGATTAAGGAAGCATATTGCCACTCTTTGTCAAATGATGAACTTGAAAAATTCAGAGATGGATCAGGTGGCAAAGTTTATGGGTCACGATATACGTGTCCACCGTGAATATTACAGACTTTCAGAAAACACCATTCAACTTGCTAAAATTAGTAAATTGTTGATTGCCATAGAGAAAGGAAATCATGCTTACTTGGGGCGGTCTCTAGAGGAACTGGACCTGGATGAAAACTCTCTGGATGATGAACAATCAGGTATGTTATTTCCTGTCAGTAGTAAAGTGATTCCCATACTTACAGAAAACATTTATATAATATGGTTATATTTTTAATGGTTCACTTGGACAGGGCCCTTTTATGTGTTAAATTGTAATATGAAGTACATTAAATTACATTGGAATTATTGTGCAAAATGGGAGGCCTTAGCTGAACAATGTGTTATTTTGTAAGCTTTCTAAATCCTACTACACTTGGCCTGACAGAAATGGAAATGGTGTTAAATTGTTTTACAGAGCAGAGTTCTATGAAGTTGAATTATTTGCTTTTATTTGCTTTTATTTACATTGCTTGTCCCACTTCAATGGAACAGTAGTTCTGTTCTGGCTCCTGAATAGCAGCATTGTGATGAAATGGAGGAAAACTGGTGAATAAGTCAACTTTAGCTCTCTTAAATTTCTCTTGTCTCATGCCACTGCCGAAACTTAGTAAATGCCATTTATCCTACAAGTGGCAGCTGTTCTTTAGCTCCTTGTGTGGATAAGGCACCACAGCATTGTGATGGAAGGTCAATAGGCAAATGCCTCACAAGCCTTATGAAAAATGTACAATATACTGGATGTGCTTATGATTTTTATTTCAAGGCAAGTTTATTAGTATAGCACCTTTCATTTGAGAATTCAAAGTGCTTTATATTTCAGACAACGAATGTACACCACACAAAAAGAAGCCATCCCGAGAAGGTGTTTTGGAGTCGACTGATGAGGATTCTTGTGGAGAATCAGGTATGTTGGTGTATAGCAGGGGTGGCCAATCTTATCCGCAAAGGGTCGGTGTGGCTGCTGAATCTTAGTCCAACCAGGCCAGAGAACACCTGATTTCACTAGTTTAATTAAATGGTTATAGTTAAACAACTGATCATGTGACCTCCTGTTTGGTTAGAACAAAAACCAGCAGCCACACCGGCCCTTTGCGGATAGGATTGGCCATCCTTGGTGTAGAGACATGTGTTCAGCTTTCCCATGTACGCTCTGCAGATCTGTTGTATTCTGTTGACACAGATCTAGTAATTAGCATGGTTTTATTTTTGTTTTTTAACCAGATGGTGAATGTCCACGCAAAAAGAAGCAAAAGATGTCTTCAAGAGCTTCCTCCCCGAAAGGTGATTCGAAACACACTGATGAGGATTCTTGTGGAGAGCAACAGTCGGGTATGTTGCTGTACAGTCATGTGTTCAGCTTTCCCATGTACGCTCTGCAGCTCTGTTAAATATTCCATATTTTGTCAGACTCTGCTGTAGTAACTGATGTTTTCTTTTTTCTCTCAGATGGTGAATGTCCACGCAAAAAGAAGCAAAGGATGTCTTCAAGAGCTTCCTCCCGGAAAGGCGATTCGAAACACACTGATGACGATTCTTGTGGAGAGCAACAGTCAGGTATGTCGCTGTACAGTCATGTGTTCAGCTTTACCATGTACGCTCTGCAGCTCTGTTGTATTCTGTTGGACACAGATCTAGTAATTTGTATGGTTGTCTTATATTTTCATTTTTTTATTATTTTTTTTACCCAGATGGTGAATGTCCACGCAAAAAGAAGCAAAAGATGTCCACAAGAGCTTCCTCCCGGAAAGGCGATTCGAAACACACTGACGAGGATTCTTGTGGAGAGCAACAGTCAGGTATGTCGCTGTAGTACAGAGTTTGCAGGTCTAGGTGTACGGTTTTGTACATATGTGGCCCTAAAGTTACTGGAACACATTACATTAATGATTTTGATGGGTGACCGGACACTTTTGGCAGTATAGTGTATATTTAAGCAATAAAACACCACAGGGTGTAATCACGAATAACATCGTGGCTGTGATTTGGTCGCAAAAAGGCGAGTGCAGTAGATCAGCCGTGATGTTCTTTGTGATAACACTCTGTCCCTCTGTCTCCATGTTGCTTGCTGCAGCCGTTAAGGTTTGTGTGCCTGTTACCCTGTCTCATAAATATATGTATACCTACTTGGAGAGCATTGAACATGTGTATTTGTATCTGCAATATTGGAAAACTTGCCTTCTTTTTACTCTGATACTTGCCTGATTTTTACTCTGTGTTGTTGTTCAACCCCCCCCCAGATCGTAAACACAGAGTAAATCCCAGGCGTTCATGGACCAACAGAGAGAAAGAAGCAGTGTGGCGTCACTTGGCCAAATATCGTGCCTTGAAGAAAGTTCCAGGAAAAGAAGACTGCCTTCAGTGCATCCAAGCAGAGTATGCTCTGAAGACCAGAACGTGGAAAGACGTCAAACATTTTGTTTACAACTCTATTGCAACGGAGAAGCGAAAGGCTGGCTCTCTCATTTCAAAGGCCTAAAAGAAAAAAATCATCTGTGCATGTTCATTTGTTTGAGTACAGATTGAGTGACTACACGAGTTTAGTATAATAATGCTGTACCACTGCAGTACTTCTCCAGTTACCACTACAGCTCTACAGTACGGTTAGTAACTCTGTGCACTACAGTTACAGTAATGCTGTAGCTCTACACCACTTCTCCAGTTACCACTACAGCTCTACAGTACAGTTAGTAACTCTGTGCACTACAGTTACAGTAATGCTGTAGCTCTCTCTACACCACTTTTCCAGTTACCACTACAGCTCTACAGTACAGTTAATAACTCTGCACACTACAGTTACAGTAATGCTGTAGCTCTACACCACTTTTCCAGTTACCACTACAGCTCTACAGTACAGTTAATAACTCTGCGCACTACAGTTACAGTAATGCTGTAGCTCTACACCACTTCTCCAGTTACCACTACAGCTCTACAGTACGGTTAGTAACTCTGCACACTACAGTTACAGTAATGCTGTAGCTCTACACCACTTCTCCAGTTACCACTACAGTCCTACAGTACGGTTAGTAACTCTGCACTACAGTTACAGTAATGCTGTAGCTCTACACCACTTCTCCAGTTACCACTACAGCTCTACAGTACAGTTAGTAACTCTGCGCACTACAGTTACAGTAATGCTGTAGCTCTACACCACTTCTCCAGTTACCACTACAGCTCTACAGTACAGTTAGTAACTCTGCGCACTACAGTTACAGTAATGCTGTAGCTCTACACCACTTCTCCAGTTACCACTACAGCTCTACAGTACGGTTTGTAACTCTGCGCATTACAGTTACAGTAATGCTGTAGCTCTACACCACTTTTCCAGTTACCACTACAGCTCTACAATACAGTTAGTAACTCTGTGCACTACAGTTACAGTAATGCTGTAGCTCTACACCACTTCTCCAGTTACCACTACAGCGCTACAGTACGGTTAGTAACTCTGCGCACTACAGTTACAGTAATGCTGTAGCTCTACACCACTTCTCCAGTTACCACTACAGCTCTACAGTACGGTTAGTAACTCTGCACTACAGTTACAGTAATGCTGTAGCTCTACACCACTTCTCCAGTTACCACTACAGCTCTACAGTACAGTTAGTAACTCTGCGCACTACAGTTACAGTAATGCTGTAGTTCTACACCACTTCTCCAGTTACCACTACAGTTCTACAGTACAGTTAGTAACTGCGCACTACAGTTACAGTAATGCTGTAGTTCTACACCACTTCTCCAGGGCCTTACTGTGCTGTAATACTGTAGCTCTACACCACTTCTCCAGGGTCTTACTGTACTGTAATACTGTAGCTCTCTCTACACCACTTCTCCAGGGTCTTACTGTACTGTAATACTGTAGCTCTACACCACTTCTCCAGGGTCTTACTGTACTGTAATACTGTAACTCTACACCACTTCTCCAGGGTCTTACTGTGCTGTAATACTGTAGCTCTCTCTCTACACCACTTCTCCAGGGTCTTACTGTGCTGTAATACTGTAGCTCTCTCTACACCACTTCTCCAGGGTCTTACTGTACTGTAATACTGTAGCTCTCTCTACACCACTTCTCCAGGGTCTTACTGTACTGTAATGCTGTAGCTCTCTCTACACCACTTCTCCAGGGTCTTACTGTGCTGTAATACTGTAGCTCTACACCACTTCTCCAGGGTCTTACTGTACTGTAATGCTGTAGCTCTCTCTACACCACTTCTCCAGGGTCTTACTGTGCTGTAATACTGTAGCTCTCTCTACACCACTTCTCCAGGGTCTTACTGTACTGTAATACTGTAGCTCTCTCTACACCACTTCTCCAGGGTCTTACTGTACTGTAATGCTGTAGCTCTCTCTACACAGCTTCTCCAGAGTTTACGTTACTGGTAATGTAAACTTCATCTGAACCCTAGTGTTAAGTTTCTTTGCTGCTCTGACTGCTGTCAGTGTGAGAGTCAGTCTGCTGCTACAGTTCATTTAAATTAGAGAAGCAGGTTAATAAACCCTTTCGTTCTTGAGATTTGTTTTGTGGTGTTCTTCAGACAGAAAAGTGATGAGCTTTAACATTTTAATTCTCCAGAAAGAACTGTAAAGGTGTTTTGTGTACATTGGGGTTGCATTTCTGAAATTATTTCCCACTTCCTGTTTTACTTTCTGGTCATCAGTAGATTATAATGTGTGCTAATCAGACATTCAGGTTTGGTGTGCTGAAGCTAGCAGTTATTGATGTGGTTGCACTTTTAATTTTATTGCCCAAGAAGCTCACTAGTGGCCCAAGCCGCTCCTGTGCACATTCTGGGAGTTTCTCTGTTTCAACACAACTGATCCAACTGGGTCCCCAGGACCAGGTTTGAAAGAAAAAAATACTGACGCAACTAACACCATGGCAATTGTCAGACACGAGTTCACACTATTTGTTGTTGAAAGCTCTCTGTGGCTGGTGTACTGCAGCCGTATCTTTTGGTTAAATAACTTTAATATACTGAGTATTTTATACATCAGTTAGGATTTTCAAATATGTGTTAAAGCTAGAAATATAATATAATGTGACTGCTAACTGTTAACTTTAAGGTATACACAGACTTGCTTGCTCTTGGTGGATTTGGGGGTTATAATTTAAATATTTATGTGTAAATGCATCATTTATTTAGAAAACAGATCACTGTCCCCAAACTTTTGGCCAAAATATGGGGTGCCAATTTTTTTTTCCCATAAGCTGTGTAACGTGTTAATATGTCCATAGCCACACATGCGTCTTTTTGGATAAAAAAAAGCACTGTCCCTAAACTTTTGGCCAAGATGTGGGGTGCTAAATCATTTCCCCTACAGCTGTGTAACGTGTAAACATGTCTGTGTGACTAGCAGCATGAACAAGCTCATAAACTGATCTCCGTTCTGACGACATCCACTGTGTTCTGTTTGTAAAACAGTGCGAAAATCTCTACAGACACTTTAAAATGTTGGGCTAAAAACGTATATTTCGTTGTAATGGGTTTAAAAACTACATTTTCCATGTTACTATGCTGTTTTGACTACATTCTGGGCACTCTGACCACACCCAGAGGTTCCGCCCACACCTGCTATCTTTTGTCCAATCAGAGAAAGCGAATTAAATTCCACCAATCAGCAGTGGGTCCTCACTTAAATAGCGTTCTACGTGTTTTGTACTTTGAGTTACGGCTGAAAACAACACGGGTTGCAGTTGCTACTGACCCCTAATGGCGAACTGTGTTATTGTAGTTTTGGTGACATGTCTGGAAATGGTGGCCCTCACAGGAAGGTGCCATGCCACGGTCCTCACAGATGCATTGTAGACCTGTATGTGTGTGTGTGTGTGTGTGTGTGTGTGTGTGTGTGTGTTCCCGCTACTGACGTCACTCGCGCAGTACTCTGGGAAGTGTAGTCTCGGGTTGGCTCGCCATCTTGGACAAATTCGCTCGCTTTTCCCGTCAACAAAACAACTTGTACGATACAGCACTAAATTCAGCAAGACTGTACGACAAGCATATTCATCTCAGCATGTCTCTGAGTCCGTAAACAGCAGGATTTACCACTTAACATCGTATATTTACACTTAAACAAGATGCTAATCCCGCTAGCCTCTGCCTGTTAGCCTACAGCTTAGCAGCTGAAACGAACTAGCCGAGGTCTGTCTCACACATTTATACTCCGGCTGTTTAATAATCTTTTAACTCCCTTATCAACACTTTAAACATCTTAGCACTTGGAAATCTACACTTACTAACTCATAATCCCTCCTTAAACAGCACTGTCTGAACTCACCGGTGTTTCTCTTCACAACTGAACAGAAATTGATGAGAGTTTATCAAACTCAGGACTAAAGAACACTGAAAAAACGAGGAATGGGGGATTTTATATCCCATTTGGACCCTTAATCAGCTTTTAACTTCAATAACTGCTCACAAAAAAATAGCAACACAGCATCAGCTCTGGACACAACACACACTCTCACTTGAAGAGAGCAAGAAGTGAAGAGGGGGAGAGAAGGTGGGCGGGGCAAATGAACAGCCTCTGTAGAAGAGCTCAGAAAGAGGGTCCTAATTTTAACAGGGTTACAGACAGAGAGACAGATAGATAGAGAGATAGACAGATAGATTCATTTTTATCAGAGGTTTCTGCTCTCAGTATAAGAAGTAAGAGGTCATTTACTTATTTATATTTTTGTATTTACATGATAAACAGTAGTGTTGTCACGATACCAAACTTATGACTTTAGATACCTGCCTAAATATCTCAATACCGATACTGAAACGATACCACAGCAAAAACTAAAACATTAGGAAAAGTAATGGAATAATAGATGATCGAAAATAGTTTTATTAATAAACAGAAAGTCTGTGTGTGTGTGTGTGTGTGTGTGTGTGTGTCTGGTAATCCAAAATGATCGAGGTCATAATCATTGATCATACGATCAGTTTCTAACGTAATTACTGCGACAGGTCTGTTTATAACTGCTGCTGATCTACTTGTGAACGCCTGATATTTAGCAGCATGGAAGTTCAGGTAAACATAACGCTACCAGTTCTCCACATTGGTAGTTATCAATAAAGAAAAGCCAGCTAACTTCAACAGCTCTCACTACCCTAAACTCCTCCTGAAAAAACTCCCCCTCCTCTGACTGGAGCTTGGTGTGATTGTTAGAGCTGTATCACTCTTCACTGATCTGACCTTCTCTGACCTCTTTAAACTCTGCAGGTCTGACAGAAAGAGGCTGTGCTCAGTTGGAGGTGTTGGCTCCTTTGGTCTGTACAGGTTTAAAGACAAATAATTTCACAACTTTTTCCACCTTTAATGTGACCTATAACCTGTACAATGCAAATAAAAAACAAACAGAAATCTTTCAGGGAGGTGAAGTAAAAATAAACAACTAAGATAATGTGGTTGCATAAGTGTGCACACCCTTTTATAACTGTGTTCAGATTTAACCAATTACATTCAAACTCATGTTCAATTGGAGTCAGCACACACCTGTCACCAATTAAAGTGCCTCTGATCAACCCCAAATAAAGTTCAGCTGTTCTAGTTGGCTTGTCCTGACATTTTTGTAGCCACATCTTCCAGCACAAGCCATAGTCCGCAAAGAGCTGCCAGCGCATCAGAGGGATCCCATTATTCAAAGATATCAGTCAGGTGAAGGCTATAAAAGAATTTCCCAGTCATTAAATATACCATGGAACACAGTGAAGACTGTCATCATCAAGTGGAGAAAACATGGCACAACAGTGACATTACCAAGAACAGGAAGTCCGTCCAAATTTCATGATAAGACAAGAAGAAAACTGGTCAGGGAGGCTGTTAAGAGGCTAACAGCAACACTGAAGGAGCTGCAAGAATTTCTGGCAAGTACTGGCTGTGCAGTACATGTGACAACAATCTCCTGTCTTCTTCATATGTCTGGGCTATGGGGTAGGGTGGCAGAACATCCAAGCCCGGCTTAATTTTGCAAAAAGACATCTGAAATCTTCCAAACACATGTGGGAAAATGTGTTATGGTCTGATGAAACCAAGGTTGAACTCTTTGGACATAATTTTAAAAGGTATATTTGGCGCATTTGGCAGTGAAGCATGGTGGTGGCAGCATAATTTTTTGGGGCTGTTTTTCTTCAGCTGGAACTGGGGCCTTAGTCAGGGTGGATGGACTTATGAACAGTTCCAAATACCAGTTAGTGTTGGCACAAAACCTCCGGCCTTCTGTTAGAAAGCTGAAGATGAAGAGGAACTTCATCTTTCAGCACGACAATGCCCCAAAGCACACATCTAAATCAACAAAAGAATGGCTTCACCGGAATAAGATTAAGGCTTTACAATGGCCCAGCCAGAGTCCAGACCTGAATCCCATCAAACATCTGTGGGGTGATCTGAAGAGGGCTGTGCACAGGAGATGCCCTCGCAATCTGTCAGATTTGGAGCAGTTTTGCAAAGAAGAGTGGGCAAATATTGCCACATCAAGATGTGCCACGCTGATAGGCTCTAAAAAGCCTAAAAAGACTGAGTGCTGTAATAAAAGCCAAAGGTGCTGCAACAAAGTATTAGTATAAGGGTGTGCATATTTATGCAACCAGGTTATTTTAAGTTTTTATTTTAGATTTTTCCGCTGTAAAGATTTCTGTTTGTTTTTTAATTGCATTGTACAGGTTATAGGTCACATTAAAGGTGGAAAAAGTTGTGTGTCTTGCTGTCATTTTTTTACATCACAAAAACCTGGCATTTGAACAGGGGTGTGTAGACTTTTTATATCCACTGTATCTCCTAAACATAGGCAGCTGGAGTGCTATGTTTAAGAGACACACACCTACGGGCAAGTAAGCACAGCCAATTCACCTACCATGTGGAGGTGGGAGGAAGCTTACTTGGACACAGGATGAACACACCAAACTTCTCACAATGACCAGAGCCAGGGTTTAAGCCACAACCTGGAGCCCCTGGAGCTGTGCCACCCACACCCTGCGCCACTGCCATGCTGCACTAATGCTAAAGCACATTAGATGCAGATGAGGTAAACCAGACATCCACCCCAACCCACTGACATGGACACCTCCTTGTAGGGCACTGGGTCCTAGCTCAAGTTATTAAAGCAGTCATTAAAAGGGAGAACACAACTTTAAAACCCCTCTTTGGAGGACAGAGGAGTGCTCATTCCAGAACACCTTAACTGATGTTCACTCTTACTACAGAGATCATCACCCTGTTAGGAAGGACATGTTTCTTGACCAATGCTAACCTTTTAACAGACCCAGGTAACATATTCTATGGGAATTTATATTTCTAATGAAAACTGCCTCTCACAAAGATGAGTCTATCCCAGAACTTTTCAGTCGTCAGACACACTGTTACTACTCAACATTCTCTGCTCTCCATAAAATCCTCTCAGAACTAACTCTGTCTTTTTACCTTCTCCGAGTAAATGGCCACGCAGCCCAACCTGCTGGAAGATTCCCACTGAGGTCCCCTCTATCTGTGTCAGACCAGCTGCCACAGCACCTCTACTTCCTTTGCAAGCTGAGAAGAGCCAGAGCCCCAACCCCCATAATGTGCACCTTCTAGGCACCTTTGAGAGCATCCTGACCAGCTGCATCACTATGTGGTACGGCGCCTGCACTGCGTCCTGCCACAAAATCCTCCAGCACATTGAGCTGAGAAGCTGAGAAGATCGCCGGCACCTCTTCCCCCTCCCTACATGACCTACACAGCACACGCCTCACTCGGAAAGCCCTCTGCATAGCAGGGGGCCCTACCCACCCACTAAACAGCTTCTTCAGCCTGCTGCCATCAGGGAGGAGACTGCAGAGTTTCCAGGCTAGAAACAGCAGACTTGGGGACATCTCGGTCCTCCAGGCAGTCAGGATGCTCAACTCTCTTCCTGCCCTGCCTCTCCTTCCCTTTTCACCCCTTTAACATACAATAAACTATATATAAACTTTGGATCCTGCACACAAAACACACAAACTCAATACTGAACTCTGCATGATCTCTAACTGGTTATGCACACGTCACTTTAAGAGTCTATAAGCTCCAATTTGCACCACTGTTTATATTTGCACTGACCATCCCCAGATTTTTGAGTGCTGTAAGACTTCACTTTTTACGTTATTTCAGGGAGCTCTGTACATATACTTTATTCATACACTTTATAAGTACACAGCTGCATATTCCACTTTACCTCTGAGATCAATGTCAGGGAGCTCTATTTATCCATACAAACACTTAAACTCTTACATTCCTAAAACCAGCATAATACCATTTTTATGCCTTGTGTTATGTTTAAATGTTTGATGTTTATTTTGTTGCACCATGGGTCTGGGAGTAACGCAATTTCAGTCCTGTGTATGTCCTGTACATACCACCGTTTTTACAATAAAGCTGACTTTGACACTGAACTCATATCTATCTCCAATGCTGTGAACTTGAAATCCTCTCTCTCTTATTACAGGTTTATTCAATAAATGCTTTTTTCATTATAAACTGGCATCTCTTGTGTGAGTGTATACAAAGAGATTGGGTCCCTGGGTGATAGAACTGCCTTTAGAATTGAGACTGAATTTAATTTTGAACTGAAATATGAATGAAGGTAAGCTTTATTCATTTGGAGTCTAAACTGATACAATCATTAAAGGTAAATTCTACAGTCCTGGGTGAAAATCTCAGGTAAATCTCAATATAATTCAGGAATACATTAATAAAATCAATGATTCAGACATTTCGTAATTAATAAATAATTCTTGGTTTGCTATAGCACTCCTAATTTCTGCTACAGTACAATACACATTGTAATTTCTACAACATTTTAAGCCAATTACCTAATCACAATTAGTTGAGCTCAGTCATTTTATCTGACCACATTTACTTTCCTCAGTTGTTAGCTTTCACAGTAATAGGTTTATCATTACTAAATTAAATAAAATGTAAATAAAAGAAAAAAAATTAGAAATACATTTAAAGATACATTGTTTGTCATAATTATCAGCAGTAAGTATGTTAAATAAGTAATGTTTATTTGATATTAAACAATTAAGCAGTTAATCTTAGTTGTTTTATGGCAATTTATTCATAATTGTATAAAGTCTAGCAAAATTCCATTTAAACTTTTCCAGTTAAGACCATAGATTTTTACCATTAACACAACTAACTAATAAAATAAATATGTTAATTTTTTGAATATGAACATTATGTTATTAGGTAGGCCCAGCCGGTCCGCCCCACGGTGGTTAGTTCAGCAATGTCCTTGTGTTTCACAGGCTGCAGTTGGATGTGTGTAAGTGCAAGAGGTTCAGTCTGTGGAAAAGGTAAGAGCTTCCTCCTACCGCACTGGGGATGAGGACTTGCAACCTGCAAAAAAACAAAACTAAAACCTTCACAAATCAGCATCCACAGTGCTTGTGAACGGCTTTTCTGGATCCGAGTTCAGGGAGGCTCGCCATCCAACGTAGAAAGATCCCATTTGGTTTTAATGCTCTATGAACACAAATACCAACTCCAACCACAATTAACTGCACTTATACACAGTATGAACTATTAATTGAACTTATTTACAACATTTGAAGCTTCTGTGCACAGAAAATAAAGCAAAATGCTCCATTCAGCTCTCAAAGGTTTCAAACCGCTAAGGACAGCACCTGTCCTCCATTCCTGGCTGCGGCAGCAACCTCCTAAAACTACCGCCTTCTCAACAGTCGGATGAGCACAATGCTCATTTGCTCAATGCTGGACAGTTTTCTCTCTCCAGCTCTGTTCCTTTTTATCTGGATTTTTTTCTGGCTCCCTTCGCTATCGCTACCTCACAGCCGACCTCCACTGACCCCAGCTGCCCGGGCCAACCTGCGGCTGTCTCCCAGGTCCTATGGCCACACTGTCTAGCCCTTTTGCCGACTGAAAGTGTCCCGCTGGTTCCCCATTGTGCTAGCTTCAGTTCATTAGCTTGCTGTTATGAATAAATTCCTCTTCGGGGTGGATTAAGTTTACTCTTTTGTAAGCCTTTTTTCTGCCTGTCTTTTGGGCCCACCACGCGCCCCCTGTCAGCCACACCTCAATAACACATTCAGCTGTGATTGTGAATTAGTACATACAATCAACAACCAGCTAATTTCACAACCTTTAGTTGAAACATACAACATATGAATAATCTAATGAAAACTTAAAAATGCCTCAGATGTATTAACCATATAAAATATATTATTTAACATTTAAAAAACAATTCTGCTATGACTAAAACAAAGTACCAAATAATGCCTCAAAATGTCATTATTACAATTAACTATTGATATCAATTTTGAAATTCTGAATATACTAATAAAACAATCAGAAATAGAAAATCTAAAAATTCAATGTATTAATAATCCATTGTAAAATGAAAAATATTTTAGATGCATTACCATCCTCATTCTTATACTAGCACACCAACATTTGATTTTTTTTTGTTTTTCTTGTTACAATAATTTTCAGTCTGCTCTGAACATGAAAATCACTAACCAGTTGTAAGTTCTTCAGTGAGTTTTAATTTTAGGAAAAGCATAAAAATAGAAACTCCAAGATAGAATACATAACTGAGAATTTGCAGCTATTGTGTTGGAGGACACAAACCTATTCATGCTTTTCCAAACCCTGCACCATTGCATTCCGAAGTCCATGGCTAATGTAAAGTCGTTATGTAGGGTGGATATGTAGTTTTCTTTAAACTCTCAAGAGGGTCAAGGGGAGCAGCCCAGAGGAGGAATGGAGTCACAGCCAGTTGTGAAGATGAGGATTTCTTCCAAGATGACTGCCTCTAGTAAAAAAACAACAACAAATATATGTATATATGCGTATATATAATACTTTGCATCACAGAAAATAGTCAGATTTTAACATTAGGATATTTAAGGGAAATGTAGGATAAAATGAAGGTGAATTACATTATAAAACCACTATTTCATTTGGGGAGAAAAAGAGGGGAAAAAAACACAAACAAAACTCACACTTAACGAACACACAGTTAAGTTAATAAAAGAGACAAAAGATTAAACTTGTGGGCATTAATTAACATGTTTATACCATACCATGTCTAAGAAAGCTTGTAAGTAATGTCTGTATGCTTAACTGTCCTCTGAAGCACACACCATTCTTCCAGTTTTGGGGTCAGCGCTGTCTTACAGCTGCATCCTGCGAGACTTACCAGACATGGTTCTGCAGTCACAGCTTCTTGCAACTCATTGCCTGTCTTTCCATCCTTGATCTAAAACACAATAATAGTTATTGTTGTGATATACAGCCCTACAGTAATGCATCAAAATCAGAGAGCAGACTTATTTAATATTCAGTCAAAATTGTCATTAAGTACAAATGAGTCCTAAGACTAATGTGTTCAGTGTAGCTCATTATTAAATGATCGGTTTGCTCCAATTAAAGTTAATTTGACTGAAATGTTGCACATTGCTTGCAATCATCATCAAAATGCATCAAAGAAAAACTGAAAACCACAAGATTTTGTTTATTTTCAGATTAGAGATTTTACAACCAGAAACTTGCCTAGTAACAGAACACATACCTGTAATGTCCTGAGTGATCCACACTATGGTAGTCCCTCATATTAAGGCCATGGACCAGCAGCTCGTCTTTGGGACTGACTCAGGAGCAGTGGGTAGACTGACGACAGTCTAAATCAAGAGCAGAAAGCACAATAAGAAGATTCAGAACCTGATTTCTGAAAACCTCTTCAGTTGAGTCATGTATGAATGTTCCTGATCTGTTTCTTAAACTGGTTGTTTTAGGAAATAAATCTACATCTACAGAGGAGCTTTACTACCTCTGATCTGAAAGAGGAGTCTATTAAATGAGGGAGGATCATGGTTGAAGGGGTTCTAGGTTGTGCTGGTGTGTGAATTACCTGCTGAGGAGTACTGATAGACTTGGAGATGCAGCTGTAAGTGTGATCCAGCCTGGAGCTCAACACCTGTATTGAAATCTCTGGAGCTTCGGGCTTAGAAGCTCTACTTTTAGCTGCAGACGCTTCCTCCAAGTACTCTCTCAGCCGTCTAGTAGGTACTAGTTTCCTCCTGAGGCTGTACTGACCTGCAGAGGAACGATTCCTCGTATCCTGAAACTAAAATATGAATATATATAAATTATGTACAGTTACAATAATTAGTCTAATTTAATAAAAATACACATCAGAAGATAAAAGTACCATTTCTGTAGGAGATGGTTCTAAAAGAACGTAGCTGTTGTTGAAAAAGAGACAGTTCCAAGTTCTAAATTCCGTAGTTCTGAGTTCTAAATTCCGAGTTCTGAGTTCTAAATTCCGAGTTCCAAATTCCGAGTTCTGAATTCTAAGTTCTGAATTCCGAATTCTGAATTCCGAGTTCCAGGAATTTAGAACTCAGAATTCAGAACGCGGAACTCGGAATTCGGAATTTGAAACTTGGAATTCAGAACTCCGAATTCAGAACTCGGAACTTAGAATTCAGAACTCGGAACTTAGAATTCAGAACTCGGAACTTAGAATTTAAAACTCTGAACTCGGAATTCAGAATTCGGAACTCGGAATTCAGAATTCGGAACTCGCAATGTAGAACTCGGAACTCGCAATGTAGAACTCAGAATTTGGAACTCGGAATTTGGAACCCGGAATTCGGAATTTAGAACTCGGAATTTAGAACTCGGAACTCGGAATTTGGAACTCGGAATTAGGGATTTGGAACTCGGAATTTGGAACTCGGAATTAGGCACTCGAAATTCGGAACTTAGAACTCGGAACTTAGAACTCGAAATTCACAACTAGGAACTCTACACTAACTTTGGGAACTAGGAACTAACTTATTAATTAACTAAGAACTTTACACTACTCTGCCAACTAACTAGCAGACTATGCGCTATGCTGCACGAAAGTAGGGCAGCACCCTCCCGCGTGGGGTGGACGCCATCCCTACCTAAAAAACTAGGCTTGCCCTTTAACCAATTATCTATGAAGCCCACATGATTTTCCGAACACCCCTTCGACATCCAGTGATTTAGCGATATGAGTCGGCTGTGACTCATTGGGATGGGGCCAGAGCAAATTACGGCATCGGACATCATCTGGGCCAGTTTAACCACCTCTTTAATGTTAAGCTTACTTACTTCTGACTGCAGCAGACGAATATTGTTGGCCCCTACATGAATAATATTGAAATAGAAATATTAAACATTAAGCATTAAGAGAAAGCATTAAGCATTAAGATAGTGAGTACTAAGCAGTAAGAGTAAGCATTAAGCATTAAGAGCATGAAACTAACAAAGAGACATAAATTCATATGACAGGTACTGGGTTTGCAGAATATAGCTCGCAGTTTGGGGGTAAGCAAAAGAGGAAGCACTTTGGCCGCAGGCAGATACGCGCCACACATACGTAGACAGTCGCGAATACATGTAGAAAACATGTTAAAATAGCACAAGAGAGACAAATAACTCTGTATAAGTTCTGGAATTGAAGGCGCTAAATGCGGGGTCCTCTGGTATTTAATGTATGGTGTTATTTGCAGACTTTGGATCTCATCTCACACTGCGCGGTGACTTGACATCTCCAGAAAGCTGCCTGCATTAGAGTGGTTTTAATTGTTCTAATACATCATTTTTTCAGTGTTTTGTTATTTTGCAGTTTAATAGTACACTCATTCTAATGCATTCTAATAATATAGTGTTTTTAATGTTTTAATGTATTTAATGTATTTCTCTTTACAGTTATTCTAATAGAGTGGCATTGTATTTGTGTTTATTTTGCATTCATATATTTTACACTGTTTTTACTGTATTTGTGTTCTAATAACATCCAATGTTTTTACTTTATTTGCTGTTATTCTAAAAGTTTTGCATTCTAATATCATACACAGTTTCTTTTACTTTATTTATCAGAAGATAAAAGTACCATTTCTGTAGGAGATGGTTCTAAAAGAACGTAGCTGTTGTTGAAAAAGAGACAGTTCCAAGTTCTAAATTCCGTAGTTCTGAGTTCTAAATTCCGAGTTCTGAGTTCTAAATTCCGAGTTCCAAATTCCGAGTTCTGAATTCTAAGTTCTGAATTCCGAATTCTGAATTCCGAGTTCCAGGAATTTAGAACTCAGAATTCAGAACGCGGAACTCGGAATTCGGAATTTGAAACTTGGAATTCAGAACTCCGAATTCAGAACTCGGAACTTAGAATTCAGAACTCGGAACTTAGAATTCAGAACTCGGAACTTAGAATTTAAAACTCTGAACTCGGAATTCAGAATTCGGAACTCGGAATTCAGAATTCGGAACTCGCAATGTAGAACTCGGAACTCGCAATGTAGAACTCAGAATTTGGAACTCGGAATTTGGAACCCGGAATTCGGAATTTAGAACTCGGAATTTAGAACTCGGAACTCGGAATTTGGAACTCGGAATTAGGGATTTGGAACTCGGAATTTGGAACTCGGAATTAGGCACTCGAAATTCGGAACTTAGAACTCGGAACTTAGAACTCGAAATTCACAACTAGGAACTCTACACTAACTTTGGGAACTAGGAACTAACTTATTAATTAACTAAGAACTTTACACTACTCTGCCAACTAACTAGCAGACTATGCGCTATGCTGCACGAAAGTAGGGCAGCACCCTCCCGCGTGGGGTGGACGCCATCCCTACCTAAAAAACTAGGCTTGCCCTTTAACCAATTATCTATGAAGCCCACATGATTTTCCGAACACCCCTTCGACATCCAGTGATTTAGCGATATGAGTCGGCTGTGACTCATTGGGATGGGGCCAGAGCAAATTACGGCATCGGACATCATCTGGGCCAGTTTAACCACCTCTTTAATGTTAAGCTTACTTACTTCTGACTGCAGCAGACGAATATTGTTGGCCCCTACATGAATAATATTGAAATAGAAATATTAAACATTAAGCATTAAGAGAAAGCATTAAGCATTAAGATAGTGAGTACTAAGCAGTAAGAGTAAGCATTAAGCATTAAGAGCATGAAACTAACAAAGAGACATAAATTCATATGACAGGTACTGGGTTTGCAGAATATAGCTCGCAGTTTGGGGGTAAGCAAAAGAGGAAGCACTTTGGCCGCAGGCAGATACGCGCCACACATACGTAGACAGTCGCGAATACATGTAGAAAACATGTTAAAATAGCACAAGAGAGACAAATAACTCTGTATAAGTTCTGGAATTGAAGGCGCTAAATGCGGGGTCCTCTGGTATTTAATGTATGGTGTTATTTGCAGACTTTGGATCTCATCTCACACTGCGCGGTGACTTGACATCTCCAGAAAGCTGCCTGCATTAGAGTGGTTTTAATTGTTCTAATACATCATTTTTTCAGTGTTTTGTTATTTTGCAGTTTAATAGTACACTCATTCTAATGCATTCTAATAATATAGTGTTTTTAATGTTTTAATGTATTTAATGTATTTCTCTTTACAGTTATTCTAATAGAGTGGCATTGTATTTGTGTTTATTTTGCATTCATATATTTTACACTGTTTTTACTGTATTTGTGTTCTAATAACATCCAATGTTTTTACTTTATTTGCTGTTATTCTAAAAGTTTTGCATTCTAATATCATACACAGTTTCTTTTACTTTATTTGTGTTTGCAAAAAATAACTGTTCTTATATAGTGTTTTTCAATGTATTGCTGTTTATTTTGCATTCTAATAATATTCAAAGTTTTATCAGAACAAGTGAAGGACGGTTTTGTTTGCCCTGGTTTGAATTTGAACCGGAGATGTTTGGATTGTTTGGCTCAAGACAGAAGTAAGTATCGAAATGTCATAAATTATTTGATGTGAATATGACGTTGTGTTTTGTTAATTTAATATTAATTATTTTGACAGTAGTGGCCACAAAGGGCCAAGTAGCCAGCTAAATAACATAAGCTAGTAGTGGCCTGGCTTTGCTTTTATCACAGTTGCCATTTTATTCTGGGGTGTTATTTCAAATCGTATTGTTACTTGGTGTGAGTTGAGATGAGTGATACGAGAGTTGGTCATTCTTACTAACAGGATTTAATGTGTCTCTCTTTCTGGAATCCAAAAAGTCTTTTCAGGGCTTGGAACCAGTTTCTCAGCAAGGGTCCTGTCTTTCACAAACAAACTCTTAGTCTCCTGATCTGTTGAGCCAAGACTGAGTTAAAGGCCAAACCACACCACCACATTATTCAATGTCCACCTTTCAGTGTTTGATGCCTGAGCAAATATTGAAGGGGCAGATGTCAGTGTCCTGACTCTTAAACCGCTTCCACATGTCTGTAAATATGGGCCTGCTTTCTCACAAAAATATTGTTTATAGCTGTTGAGAATGTAAAATATGGCCCAATTAATAAATTAATAAAAAACATTGCTCTTGAAAATGAATAATAGTCTGCCAATCTACCAATATTAACATTTATGTTAAAAAGGTAAAGAAGTATATTAAACACTGATTAAAGATACAAGTAAAATAAACTTTACTTTAAGTGCAGTTGGATTGTTTTGAAGTTTTCTTTATGAAAAAAATACTTTGTGTGTTTAAGATGGTGGTAATTTTAAGTTTCTGCAGATTGAGTTTCATTAGGATGATTGGGCTATAAATATCTGGGGGTGTGCAACAGGATGATTGGCTAAAAAGAGTGATTGCATATGGGTGTACCGAAGGCCATAGTGTGAAGGATAAAGTAAAATTTGCAGGTGTATGAAAGCGGATGGCCGTACGAGTCTACCAGCAGTCGTTAAATCCCAGTCAACAGGAAATTCTCACCATTGTTGAGCACAAGTGAGCAAAGGTCCCTTCAGAGTGTTCTTCCAGAAGTGGGTTTTAAAGGGCCTGCGTTGACTTTAAGAAGCAATTCTTGTCTGGAAGCAAAGTGATTTTCAGTCATGAGCTGTGATAAATGCTGGCGGTCCCTGTCAGAGAATTTCCTGGGACTGGGATTTTTACCACTGCTGGTAGACCATTCGCAGATTATTATTTTAGTTATTCTACCTCATTTACTTGATGTGCAGGTAGTCATGCCCGCCTGTTCTAAATAAAATGCAGGAATGCAGTATCACAATGCAGGAAGCAGTATTACAATGTACTGTTCAGTGTGGCTTCATGTACTTTTTTCATTTTGTAAAGTCATATCCACATGATTGAGGATCTGCCACAATATACTTTAATCAATAGTGCAAAGGTTAATTCATTGGATTATAAGATAAGATAAGATAAGATAAGATAGTCCTTTATTAGTCCCGCAGTGGGGAAATTCCCAGTGTAACAGCAGAAAGGGATAGCAAGACACTACAAAAATTTAGATAAATAATTTACACTATATACACAATATAAATAAGAATTAAAAAAGCAATAACAATATTATTTACAGCAAAAGACTCTTAATTGCACATGGGGGGGGGGGATATTGCACATAGTATTCCCTGAACATGAACATGTGTGTGTAGTTAAGTGTGTGTGTATGTGGTCCGCTGGGAGCAGTGCTGGTTGTGCAGTCTGACGGCAGCAGGAAGGAAGGACCTGCGATACCACTCCTTCACACACTTGGGGTGAAGCAGCCTGTCGCTAAAGGAGCTGCCCAGTGCTGCCAGAGTCTCATGCATGGGGTGGGAGCTGTTCTCCAGCATGGATGCCAGCTTGGCTGTCATCCTCCTGTCTCCCACCACCTGCACTGGGTCTAAGAAGCACCCCAGGACAGAGCCGGCCCTCTTTATGAGTTTGTCCAGTCTCTTCTTATCTGCCGTCAAGATGCTACTGCCCCAGCAGACCACTCCATAAAAGATGGCAGATGCCACCACTGTGAAGTCGAAGAACGTCCTCAGGAGAGCTCCCTGCACTCCAAAGGACCTCAATCTCCTCAGCAGGTAGAGTCTGCTCTGGCCTTTCTTGTAGAGTGATTTTATATAGCATTTGGTTGTGTATGTGTGTGTGTGTGTGTCGTCAGTTTTAAATATTTAGGATTAAAAACATGATTTGCTGCAACATAAGAATTACATTTTTTAACTGGCCTGAGTTTGTATTATTGAAATAATAAGTAAAGTCAACTTCAATCAACAGATATTATAGTACAGTAAAATGTTTTCTGCAACACAATTAAATGAGTTCAGTGAACTTGAATTCTGAAGTCTGTGTGAGATTACAGTAGCTAGAAAAGTATGTAAACTCTTTGGAATTTTATGGTTTTCTGCATTCATTTAATTTGTCATAAAATGTGATCTGATCCTAATCCAAGTCAAGCATATTAACAAATATAATGTGCCTAATATAATAACACAAATATTCTGATCATTTATGTCTTCATTCAGAACAAGTATAAAAACCTCAGTGCTAGTGGAGAAAGTTTGTGAACCCTTGAGTTAATGATCTCAAAAAAGGTGACTGAAGGAGTCCTCATAAGAAAATGAGTTTGGAGGTGTGGACTAGAGCTACTCTGACTGATAAAACCCACTCAAACATTTTGAGTATGCTCTGCACAAGAAGAATATGTATGTGAGACATGTCTCGCCAAAAAGAGCTTTCAGAGGATCTACGATCAGAAATTGTTGATTTACATAAAGCTGGAAAAGGTTACAAAGTGATTTCAAAGACTTTAGAAATCCACCAGTCTACAGTGAGGCACACAATCTACAAATGGAGACAATTTGGAACTGTGGCTACTCTGCCAAGAAGTGGGCACCCAGTCAAAATGACCCCAAAAGCACAATGGAGACTCATCAATGAGGTTAAGAAACAACCCTGAGTGAGAGCCCAAGATTTGAAGGCATTATTGGTACAGACTAACATCTGTGTTCATGAGTCCACAGTCCGTAAAACCTTGAACAAGCAGGGTGTCTATGGCAGGACACCACGAAGGAAGCCACTGCTTACTAAAAAGAACATTGCTGCATGGCTAAAGTTTGTGAAAGAGCTCTCTGACACTCCACAACAGCTATTTCAACTAGCTATTAATTCCAAGGGTTTACTTACTTTCCCACTACCATGGGAATGTTGAATGAGTGTGTTCAATCAAGACCTGCAAGATCATGTTTTTTTATGTTATTATTTTAGGCACATTATATTTGGCAATATGTTTGACTTGAAATTAATGCAGAACACCATCAAATTCTGTTCAGATAGTTTTTCTTGACACTGTAGATTACTGGAATTGATTATAAACTTGAAACTAAGTAAACTATTACTTGATTACTGAGAATTTAAAAATCGTATTTTCCTCAACACACTTAAATACGTTTGGTGTGCTTGATTTTTTAAGTTTATCATTTTTGACGTTACCTTACAGTGTGAACTGTTCCCACAGCTCGTTCAGAAAACACCAGGGTCGACCTGTCCGACCCTGGTGTTTTCTGAACGAGCTGTGGGAACAGTTCACACAGTCCATTTAATACACAGCATCTACAGCGTTACTCTACCAACACATGGGTTGTGTGTTAAGTAGCAAACAAGCCGGTCCAGATCTACATCTAACCATCATCACAGTTCAGAACAAGACCTAGAAACTGTAGCGCTGTCAACCTGGAAAGTGCTCCAGCTGTTGAAGAAAGCTGCACTGCTGGCATGTTGGACTCAACCTTGTCTTCAACCTGCCTGAACATCTCTCTAATGTTCCTCTGATGTTCCTCCAATGTTATTATATTTACAAAGCAAAGACAAGCTACCAGCATTGTAACTATTCCTGCAGGATTCCTCTCATTTCTCAAAGTGTAGAGCAGAGCTCAGGATTACAGCTACAGCAGGACTCTTGCTTAACACGGTTCCACCAGTCTGTTCTACTGACCTCAGTCTAATGCATTTCTCACCTGCTGAGCTCTTCACTCTTAACATTCCCTTCACATTACGTTCACACAGTTTAACAACCTCCTCTCATTTACTAATTACTTAATTAGGAATTAGGAATGCAGTTATAAATGATAACCTATATATTTCTAACTATGTAAATAAATGATAAATATGTTAATTAGTGTGATTGTCACCATGGAGCGTCCATGGAGCAACAGGAGCGTCCAAAGAAATGACTGTGGCCAAAACCCTCCCATCGTAGAACTGATCCGACTGACAGTTCTCCTAAAAGGATCCTACATTTTCTCCCCATAGAAATTAATGGCGGAATGTTCAGAGATGATGTCACAATGGGCAGCTCTCCCACACACAGCTGAGAGAACGGGAGCGGTGCCCTTTATCTCCACTGCTCGCCAGTCCTGTCTGTGCATGGAGGAGCTTCTGGACCAAGCATCAATTGGACAAAAGTTTGTGGACAGAGATCTATTAGCCAGACATTTTGAATGAGCTAATGTACCAACTATATGCCCTAGCAACCCCTTAGCAACAAACACATATTACAGCAACATTACTGAGTCACAATCACTCTCTTGTTAACGATCAATAAATGTATTGATGGTAAACACTGTATATTATAATTAGCTTAATGATGATCTTAATTACACATGTTGATCAGTAGTGTTGTGTTAATGAGCTCCACTCTCATCTTTCTCCTTCTTCTCCTCCATTTCCAGTCTAACTAACGAGGTGACGTCTGTCTCTCACGCTCTCCACACTGAAAAAAGTACTGGAACCTAGTGATGGCACAGTCGACCTGCCCCTCCCCTTAGTTACCGTTGTTAACCAGCTCCATCAGAATTCTTTATTCGCCAAGGACCAGTAGAAGGACTTTCAAGTAATGAATAAAGAACATCATTATTATTACTGTTGTTGTTGTTCATTCTTAATTAACAATAATGGCAATATAAATATATTCAAATATGTAAAACTGTAAATATAACCGTTATTATTAATAGTAAAATAAATGATATAAATAAATTGTGTAAATACAGAGTAATAATTGTAACTGTCAGGCCCTTGGATTGCTGTACCCCCAGTTGTGCTTTGCTTTATTGTTTCTGTTTACTTTTGCCCAGTTTACATTAAAGTCTTACATCGGCCATCCCTGCAAGTGTTTCCTTGTGTTCACTGCCACGTCTGACCAGGCATGACAGGAACTTATCAATTATTATTTATTATTATTATTATTATTATTGTTATATTATTTTTGAAAACAACTGCATCATGAAAACATCACATCTGTAATAAATAGAGGAAATTATTATTGTGGTTGTCATAATTTATTAATAATAATAATAATAATAATAATAATAATAATAATAATAATAATAACAATGGTAATATTTACATATTTAATGTGATGAGACAGTTAGCCTCATTAATAAGTGAGGAAATGCTCCTTGGCTTCTTCTCAGTCTGTGACTGGAGTTGCTGCTGCAGGTATGATATTTGACCTGTAGGTGGCGCTGCTGTGTCGCTCTTCATCCTGAATCAGTGTAATCTCTGTGAAACTGGACTGAATTGTCTACTTGTGTCTCTTTACTCTGAACTGTCTGTTTTGTTGTGCTAATAACCATAGTATGAGGAGGCCTGGAAAAAATGACCTTAACGTGGCTTTAGACTGACCTAAAGTGACCTTCACCTTTACAAGTTCCATAATGAGTGCAAACAGTCCTCATTTCCCAAGTCCCAAAATTTAGCCATGTCACTCCACTGCTGCGTTCTCTCCACTGGCTTCCTGTAGCTGCCCTCATCAGATTTAAAACACTGACGCTGGCCTACAAAGCCAAGAACGGACCAGCCCCTCCGTATCTGATGGCAATGGTCAAAAGCCGATCCGCACCAAGAGCCCTTCGAGCTTCAAGTACGGCTCGGCTTGACCCGCCATCCCTCAAAATCCGCGGAAGACAAGCGTCCAGGCTTTTTTCTGTCCTGGCACCAAAGTGGTGGAACGAGCTGCCCCTGGGTGTCCGAACGGCCGAGTCACTCGCTGTCTTCAAACGCAGACTGAAGACCCACCTCTTCAGAGAGTACTTGGACGAATAGTTCTATGGTCGTCTTATTGTATTGTGTTTAGCAATGTCTAAGCTTAGAGGTATCTTTTGAATTATTAGCCTATTCTAACTAGCTAAGGTTTTCTTGGGTAAATAGCAAAGCACTTTGTAAGTCGCTCTGGATAAGAGCGTCTGCTAAATGCAGTAAATGTAAATGTAAATGTAAATTTCCCAACGACAATCCAGAGCCAGATCAAAGGACAAGGAGTTAAAACACACTGACTTCCTAAAACATTATTAAAACTTCATTAACATGAAGGAAAATACCAGAAAAAGACAGATGTGGACAACATGTGGAAAAAAAGATATAGAATTTGATCTGAAATATGATAAATGACAAAAAAATCATATAAAAAAAAAGTTTCCAAAAAAAAAGCTGTTTTCCTGAATTTCATTTTAAAATCTATATTTTAGAAACTATGAACTGAAACTCCATCGCAGCATTTGAAGATCATTAATACTACAACATTATGGGCCGTTTAATTTAGACATCTTAAAGACTGTAATGTCTAAACGACCAACTTTAGGATTAAAAACATGATTTGCTGCAACATAAGAATTACATTTTTTAACTGGCCTGAGTTTGTATTATTGAAATAATAAGTAAAGTCAACTTCAATCAACAGATATTATAGTACAGTAAAATGTTTTCTGCAACACAATTAAATGAGTTCAGTGAACTTGAATTCTGAAGTCTGTGTGAGATTACAGTAGCTAGAAAAGTATGTAAACTCTTTGGAATTTTATGGTTTTCTGCATTCATTTAATTTGTCATAAAATGTGATCTGATCCTAATCCAAGTCAAGCATATTAACAAATATAATGTGCCTAATATAATAACACAAATATTCTGATAATTTATGTCTTCATTCAGAACAAGTATAAAAACCTCAGTGCTAGTGGAGAAAGTTTGTGAACCCTTGAGTTAATGATCTCAAAAAAGGTGACTGAAGGAGTCCTCATAAGAAAATGAGTTTGGAGGTGTGGACTAGAGCTACTCTGACTGATAAAACCCACTCAAACATTTTGAGTATGCTCTGCACAAGAAGAATATGTATGTGAGACATGTCTCGCCAAAAAGAGCTTTCAGAGGATTGTTGATTTACATAAAGCTGGAAAGGGTTACAAAGTGATTTCAAAGACTTTAGAAATCGTTAGATAGATCGTTCTCTCCACTGGCTTCCTGTAGCTGCCCGCATCAGATTTAAAACACTGACGCTGGCCTACAAAGCCAAGAACGGACCAGCCCCTCCGTATCTGATGGCAATGGTCAAAAGCCGATCCGCACCAAGAGCCCTTCGAGCTTCAAGTACGGCTCGGCTTGACCCGCCATCCCTCAAAATCCGCGGAAGACAAGCGTCCAGGCTTTTTTCTGTCCTGGCACCAAAGTGGTGGAACGAGCTGCCCCTGGGTGTCCGAACGGCCGAGTCGCTCGCTGTCTTCAAACGCAGACTGAAGACCCACCTCTTCAGAGAGTACTTGGACGAATAGTTCTATGGTCGCCTTATTGTATTGTGTTTAGCAATGTCTAAGCTTAGAGGTATCTTTTGAATTATTAGCCTATTCTAACTAGCTAAGGTTTTCTTGGGTAAATAGCAAAGCACTTTGTAAGTCGCTCTGGATAAGAGCGTCTGCTAAATGCAGTAAATGTAAATGTAAATGTAAATTTCTCAACGAGAATCCAGAGCCAGATCAAAGGACAAGGAGTTAAAACACACTGACTTCCTAAAACATTATTAAAACTTCATTAACATGAAGGAAAATACCAGAAAAAGACAGATGTGGACAACATGTGGAAAAAAAGATATAGAATTTGATCTGAAATATGATAAATGACAAAAAAATCATATAAAAAAAAAGTTTCCAAAAAAAAAGTTGTTTTCCTGAATTTCATTTTAAAATCTAGATTTTAGAAACTATGAACTGAAACTCCATCGCAGCATTTGAAGATCATTAATACTGCAACATTATGGGCCGTTTAATTTAGACATCTTAAAGACTGTAATGTCTAAACGACCAACTCCGGCATATATTAAATATAACGGCAGTTTTAAAATGCAGTTTATTAGTTCTTATCTCCTGGTGTCCGGAACCCTCACCTCACTTGACCTTGGAGAGGCAATCTGCCTGCACCCTCCCATGAGGCTTTGCAAGGTCTAGGCCACAGAGACGAGCTACAGTTTTTTTCTTTAGTTCCAGTGCATTTACACATACACTTTAAGTGAGGAGTCTACAGATTTATCAATTCTTCTGTTTACATACATTCTCCCTTTTCATGACTGTCATGAACTGAACTACATCCAGTCTTTTTCACATATTTTTTGTTTTGAGATCTGGTTCTTCTCATCCCACCTTCGACCTCGGAGTCGATTTCCAAGTATTTCATAGCTTACTTTGGTCAACTGAAGTAATTCATATTCAATATGCTGTGAAAAAAGCTCTGGCCCTTAGACAGAGTAAGATCTTCCTGTTGTGAGCATTCTGTCAGACACCTCTATAAGCATAAGTTAACAGTTAGGGTTTAATATTTTTTATGACTTCTACATAACCTGGCATACAAAGAGACTAAATCTATAACCACTAAACTACTATAATAACACACAAAGAATGATTTAAAGTAAAGTAACAGCAAACGTTAAATGTATTATTATTATAAGTGGAAACTAAGGGGTTAAAGACTGCACGCACTGCTTTCAGAATATAGAAGAGTATATATGATAAACAAGCTTTGACAGCCCCAGTTTCTCTAAAGCAGGAAAGTACAAGCAGTTGGCGTAATCACTTGGCTATATGTTCAAAGTGTCAACAAGTAATAAATAATAGGAAAAGAATTGAAACAGGCAAAAAAATAATTGATAAAAGGAAAAAAAGCCTTTAAAAATGATTTCAAGTTTATTTATAAAACACTTTTCACAACGAGTGTAGTCACAAAGCAGCTTTACAGAGATCTGGTTTAAATACCTAGAATAAAACCCAGGAATAAAAACAATAAATCAATACTGAATTAAGAGAATATGGAAATGCGCCTTCAAGCCATAAAAGATGAAAACGTGAGTGAAATGTTAGGTTCAGACAGGTATGCATGATCATGCAGTGAGGTGAAGATGAATCAACACGAGGCTCCAGATCAGGACAGTGGGCAGTAGGGTAGTAGAGAGCCAGGTCTGGTGGTACAAGGATGAAACAGCTGGAACTGGGCATCTCAATATATGGTAGAGAGAGAGAGAGAGAGAAAACAGAAAGGAGGGGGAAAAAAAAAACAAGGGGTTAGGAGATCCAATACGCAAGGTGGGAAACAGATCATGGAAAGCTGAAAAAAAGGAAAAAAAAAACAAAAAAACAACAACAACAACAACATTTCAAGCCAATTTAAAACATCTTAGATAAAACAAGGTCTTAGTTCACAGGGAAAGTCCTAAATACATAAACATACTCAAATGATTGGATACAATAAAAATGTCCTTCCCTAAGCTCAGGCCTCTTGCCACAGGACTTTCTGTACAAATGACACGGGTAGAATTCATCAAGGTCATTACAGTAGAGACAGAATTGTGGCCAAAACACATTTTTATTTTTAAACAGACATATCTACCACTCAGAAAATAAGGCCTCAAATGCACAGGATAATACAGCAGACACAAGCACTGCAATCCATATGATCAACACATGAGTCCATAAACATTTTCCATTTACCAAACATGGATTTCTATCATCCCGTAAGACTGGTGTCCTCACCCCTTATTTCAGTCCTGAAGCACTGTGGCTGTAAAAGCTACATAGGACAACCACATCTGTTCATTTCCTAAAGTAGTGTTGGTAAGAGTCTTGAACATGAGAACAGCTCAGCCAGTTGAAATGAAACACTTTGTTTTGAACACAGAAACTCACAAGAGACATCGGTATGATCGACTAACTAAACATTAGGTGATGCATTGTCCTTGTGTGTGAAAAGGATAGGAACCAGATTCCTGGGGGCCTGAAAGGAAGTCAAGGGTGCACAATGTTCTGGGCCATTTTACTCAGAAAGTGTTCTAAATAGTCCAGAGTTCAATCCTTTTCTGGGTGCATTCCCAACCTACAAATCCATTTCTGTTCCACCACAACTGAAACAAAGTGTCCTGGGTCAGATGTTGTAGGTGGCAGGAAGCGAGCAGTACAATCAGTCCAATCAGTCCAATGCGGTTGTTCACAGGGTGCTGAGTCAGGAATTTTCCTGTCACAGTCTTTGCCCTTCAGAGCTCAAAGTTTCAAAGTGTGGCGTGTCAGCGTCATCGCAGGCAGTCAAGGCGGCGCTAGGCTCACACCTTAGGCTGTGTTGTCAACGTAGGATGGAGTCAGGATGACCGTTTACCAGCCGTTGCCTTTGACTCTTCAGATGGTCATATCATCTGATCACATGCAGCTTAAAATCCTAACAATGACAGTGCCACTCAGGTCATTTAAAGTAAGAGAACTTACTTTACTTCTACACAACTCTACACAACGACAAAGTGAAAGCAGGGTTTTAGACATTTGTGGTCATCAAAAATATATATATAAATAATAATGTAAAAAGATTTGTACACAAGTTGAAGAGAAAAACCCTGAAAGGAACCAAGACTCAAAAGGGTAACCCATCCTCCTCTGGTCAACACCGGATAGCACAACATGACAGAACAAATATAAAAATTAACAAAAGAAACACTAGTACATTTTAAGAGCTGCTGCAAATGTGACATCAAGCCATAAATGATGAAAATTTGAGAGCAATGTGAGTGTGTGTGTAGGTAAACAGGCTAAACAGGAAAAGGCTGACCCAGAACGGACTCACGTCAGCACCAAACAGCTCAGCACATGGGGAGAGCGAAGAAAAAAGACAATTAAGAAAGGGATTTAGGAGTACGAGTAGACTGATGTACAACCTGTAAACGTAGATTAGAAAGACAATAATAATCAGAACCTGTAATCAGAGCAGTACAGAACAGTGTTAGTATGAAAACAGGCTACAGCAGCATGATTAGAATACTAAAAGTGTGTCCAGAACAGCAACAGGACGTTTATTCCAGAGTTGGAGGCTCCTCCCCCAGAGTTGCTTCTTCTGAAGTGGGAAACTGATACGGTACGTTACCGGTTGTAGGGTATAAGAACTTCACCAAGATGCTGTGGGGACAAACAATCGAGAGACTCAAGTCAGAAGGAGTATTTTATAATCAACATGGAATTTAACTGGAATCCAGTGCAGGGGTGAGAGAATAGACAGATGTGGTCACAATTTCAAGCTCTAGTGAGCAGTCAAGCCGCTGCATTCTGAACTTATTTAATGACCCTGAGCTTATTTAATGATTTGTATATAACTTCCTACCAGAGCAGCATTAGATTAATCCAATCTTGAGGTCATAAATCCTTATAAATGTAATACATATCCTTTAAATATTCTTTTAATTTTAAAAATACTTTGACATTAAAAATGCTGTAATTGCAGCAGATGGACAGCTTTGTATATACACTTTCCTTTGACTTGTTCGATAAATTCAATATCACTGGAACTTACCTGGAAGTATTCAGCTGTGTCCTTGTGGTGAAGTGTCCTTCGCATCTGTTTGAAGCCACATTACCACATCACAGCCAGCCAGAGCTCCAAGTGGACAGACAGCGAGCTACAGACTTGTAGGTGGGTAAAATAGAACGAGTTGCAGATAGACAGAAAAACAACCACAGAGCTGCAGATTTAAAGACTAAGTTGCAGACAGTCAGAGTTGCAGAAAAACAGACAGACAGTCAGACAGCATTGCAGCCAGAGTCTAAACAGAATGAATTGCAGATTCATAGTCAGAGAGGTATAGACTGACAAAGAGCAGAGCAGCCAGAGCAGCACACAGCCACAGAGATGCAGACGCATAGTCAGAAAAACATCAAACATGGTTGCAGATGCATAGTCAGAAAGACTGCCAGAGTTGCCATCGACAGACAGACAGCCACTGAATTGCACACACATGGCTAAGCAGACAGCCACACAGTTTTAAATGGAGATACAGCCAGAGATGCTATAGAGCAGGCAGCCAACCAGAGATACACATGAATAGACAGCCAGTGAGCATTGCACATGGACATGCAGACAGCCATGCACAGCTGCACATGGACTGACAGCCAGCCAACCAGAGTTGCAGACGGACAGTGTGATGCAGTCACTGGTAGCGGACCCCTCACCAGCCCATACATAGAGACAATTACTAAGCATGCTATTGACCTGCTGATCCTAAAGGAATGAGAGCGCTGGCAAGTAGGTCTTCTAGGAGCCGGCAGGATCCACAGTTAACCTATAAAGGGGAGAAAACACACCAATAACATTAGGATAAGGCAATTAATTACATCTAGCTTAACTTGCCAGTATACATCAGCATGGCCATGTAAACAAGACATGTAAATAATGTTGTATTGTCATTTTAGGATGTGACGACCACCCCTATAGTGGGCACTTGATTCACTCCAGGCTAAGCGCCTGGCTTAGAAGCACTGTAGAAAAAAAAATAGGGTGTCAGTTGGTGCAGATTAAGCTGAAATCATGGTAGATGTGAGGCTTTGCAGCTCTCAGAGGAAGGCCACTGAGGCCTTATCATGTAAAGAATGTGCGACTTGGCTCTTTCATGTTCCGTTTAGACTTTGTCTATACTTTTCCTTGACTTTTTTGCACAAATTCAATAAACATCACTGGAGCATATATGGACGTATTTGGCTGTGTCCTTCTGGTGAAGCCACACTACCACATCACAGAGACAGCCAGCCAGAGTTGCAGATGGACAGACAGCAAGCGACAGTCTTGTAGACAGGTCAAACAGAACAAGTTGTAGATGGATTAAAGAAAAAATACAGAGCAGCAGTTTTATAGACAAACAGTTGCAGACTGAGAATCAGACAGTTTCACATAGATAGACAGCCATGCCAGCCACAGCATTGCATATGGACTGACAGCCAGTCAGAGTTGCAGCCAGTCTAAACAGAATGAATTGCAGATGAACAGACAGCCAGAGAAAGGTGTACAAAGTTGCAGAGGAACATACACACAGCCAAACATAGTTGCAGATGCATAGTCGGATAAACAGCACATGGAAGATCAGCCAGCCAGAGTTGCACTTTGAAAGAAAGTTAGCCACTGAATTGCACACGCATATGGACTCATGTAGACAGCCACAAAGTTGCAGACAACAGATTGTCAGACACTGTTGCAGATTGATACAACCAGCCAAAGTTGCAGATGGATAGTCAGACAGTTTCACATGGATAGACAGCGTTGCACATGGAAAGGAAGCCAGAGTTGGTGCCAGAGCCTTAGCAGAATGAGTTATAGATGGAGACAGACAGTGATCCATAACAGTAAGCAGCCAGTGAGCCAGTCAAAGTCGCACACGGACAGCCAGTCCAGCCACAGAATTGCACACAAAAAAAAAGCCAGTCAGCCACAAAGTTACACATGGACATGCAGCCAGCGCAACACACAGTTGCAGACAGACACAGTTTAAAATGGACAGCCACACAGTCAACCAGTTGCAGATGGACAGACAGTCAGTCAGAGTTGAAGCCAGAGTCTAAACAAAACAATTTGCAGATTTATAAACAGACAGAGTGTTGTAGATGAAGACAGCCTGAGTTGTGGATCGACATACACACTGCCAAACAGTCAGAAACAGTCACACAGTCAGAAAGACAGCCAGACATTGCACATGGTTAGACAGCAAGCCACTGAACTGCACATGCATGGACAGTCACACGGTGGCAGATGGATCGTCAGACACAGTTGCAGATGGATACAGCCAGCCAGAGTTGCAGACAGATAGTAAGTTTCACACTGATAAACATCCAGCCATTAGAGTTTAAACAGAACAAATTGCAGATTTATATACAGCCAAAGAGTGTTGGACATACACACAGCCAAATATAGTCAGAAAGACAGCCAGCCACAGGCTCTATATAACATGACACTGAGGTCAGAAGACTCTGTGAAACGCTAAAAGCCTCCACAAACTTCCAGAGGGAGCGATTCTATGTCCCCCACCAATGTGAAAATCACTCCTAGGCCCTTGATTCAGAGCTCTGTATTCACTAGGTTTTGATCAAGTTTCACAGGAACATCGTGAACTAAGGAGCTGATCAGTCAAAACTTCACTGACCGTGACTTCTTTAGGGGCTAGAGATCGTATATTTGACAGCCCAAATTCAATACAGGAGCTGCTTGTACTCGGAAGGCAGAACGAATCTGTATCAATTCTAATAAAGTTGATAAAGACGATTTTCTGAGGTTACAATTATAAATCATGCGGGGACACAGACACAGTCTCCATACTGCAGGGTTTGTCTGAAACACTGAGTGACACTGATATATTACTTTTTAATACAAGCAGAGAAATTACAGAATTAATGGTTAAAAAATCAAGGAAATCCTCTTAAACTAACCTGACTGGTGGGACTGGGAAGGGCCAGTCAGTCCTGGAGTAGCAGCTTCTCGATGTTCCCGAGAGAACGACAGACCCCAGTCAGCTCGGGTGAACCTCTCTGCGGAAGAGGACCTGCCGCTCCCCAAAAATCTCCCAGAAAAATCAGCGCAGACGCCCCTGTCCGGCAGCCAGCAGTGGAGCGAAGAGCCGGTAAACATCTCTCTTACTCGTCGGTAGGTGAGCAGAGGGCCGAAGACGATGATCCTGGAGTCTGTCTTTTTCCAAACGGGGCCGAAGCTGCCACGCTGCCGCTGAGGGACGTCCAGGACACGGGCACCCGGAGGACACGGGCACCACGGGCACCAGTTTCCCGGCCCCACTGTAGACCCGAGCACAACGAGCTGAATATAACCTGAAATATGTACTTAAATAAAATATTAATAAATAAAATGAGTGAATCTGGTTGACTTTCATTTTAAGAGAAAATAAAACATGAAGATAGTTTTTGCTTTGATTTCTGCTAGAGTTTAGAAGTCGTCAGCCCTTAAACTCAGGTCTCTAAATGAGTTTAATGAAGTGGAGATTTGGAGTCAGATGAACTTCACACTGTGAGGTATGGCTGTGTCTAACAGTCCGACTGTGTGTCACTGTATTAATGCGCCACAGGAGCAGCGCGCTTTTTTAGAGACAACAAATGAGTAATATATTGATCCTTTCTGGTAAAATGCATCATCTTACAGATATTCCACAAACAACACGAATTAATAATATAGAGAACTCTAAGAGAAACACTGAGATCTGCAGAAGAACCAGTGACTGAAAGGAACTAGACCAGGCGGCGGATGACTACATTTTGAGGACACGCTGATGAAGTTCAGCTCAATCAGGCTGGAGGGAGAAGGTCCGCTATCAGAGAGAGGAGAGTGAGGCTTTATCACCGGTGGAGGAAACTAGTCTGAATCCCAGCACTTCAGTGTATGTAGGCTACAATAATCACTTCCATGATATTAAAATATGAAATAATAAGATAAAGCTCCCATTAGTTTATTGTTGTTGTAGATTGTTAGTTAATTAAGAAGGACGTTGGCAGATCTAGCTAGAAAGTTAGGTAGCTCGGCTAATTAGCTGTTAGCTTTCCTTCCTCCACAGTTGATTCAGGTCAGAGAGCTTCTAGCCAACAAATCCACGCCCTTCCTTCAGAGTTTTATACGAGTCTCTAAATGTAGATTTTGTCTCCTTCAGCAGCACTAACTCTTGATGAGTCTTTTTGTTCAGCAGTAAGAAGATAGTAAATGAATGAAATTAAAACACATTTCGTTCAGAATAAACTGCTTTAAAATCGGTGCAAAGGGAACAAAACTATTGAACTTTTTTGTGAATAGAGGATAGAGGTAAGCTTTAGTGTTTCAGGATTCTCCGATATGTCCAAAGACATTTAGTTATTTCCAGCATTTTTCTTTCTGATGGTGAAACAGTTGTTTCATTGGAGAAATGGTGCTGAGCTGCTAATGCAGGTGAGGGCTCTTCATCTCTGTGATAGCAGCTTAGCTTGAGGACTAGCTAGCTAGCTAACTACCATGTGTTCAGTGAAAGGTCAGCATTTTTATTAATGGAAACACAAAAAACTAAATGTGACTCATACTAAGAGTATTACGTAGGAGAAGAGCTGGTACCCCTTTCTAAGGCTTACTTGGTAGGAGGGGGGGCGCCTTTAAGACGCTCGGCTCGTTGTGGGCTCGTAGGAGCTCCGCCTACGAAGTCTCGTGATATTTGCCCAATTCTCGTTTGGTTCATTGTTTGGGGCGCGTGCAGGCAGCGTGAGGAGCTGTTTTGGGGCCGTTAAGACGCTTTGCGCGTGTAGGCGCTGCTTTAAAAGTCTCGCGACATCTGATCCAATTCTCGTTTGGTTCATTGTCAGGGACATGTGCAGGTAGCAGGAGGAGAGCTCTCCTTAAAGTTCAGCACAGCTTGGAAAACTTCATTTGGACGGTTTGGAGGATGTGGAGGAGTGAACTGCTGTACAGGTCAGGGAGTCCGGTATGCAGCATTGAAGGCCAGGTGCAGGTATTTACTGTTTGCTGGTTTTAGTAGTTGATGCTGTAACGTAGTCACAGTGTACGGCTGCTGTTCAGCTTGTGTGAGAGCAGGTGTCTGTTGGTTCTAGTGTGCAGCAGCTTGGACTGCAGTTTTAGTGAGGCTTTGAGGGCTTCATTTAAAATGGATGGTGTTTGTGGCATTGAACCCTGTCTGCAACAGTGAGGCCTAGATACAGGTCCCTACTGTTTGTGTCCAAGTTAGCATGTAGCAAATGTAGAGTCTGCTCGCTAATGCACTTGTCTTTAAAGCAAACTCTTACTGACTGCAGCGTGTAGCAGTGCCTGGGGTTTGGGACTGAGTCTGGGTTAGTGAGCAGAGAGCAGAGCTCTAAGGCAGATGTACTAAAGCTTTGGTTACAGGTCTGTAACTGTATGTAATTGACTGGGGGTTTTGGTGGAAGCTGCAGAGCATTAATGTAGTGTGTTTCCCCTTACAGGAGTCGTATCCCCTGCTAGTTTAAATGAATCACTGCTCTTTCCTTCACCTTTACATGCTTTTATAAATGAGTCTTAATCTCTGTTTTATTGAGTGCCAGTATCTTAGACCAGTGTTATATCTTTAGATTAGTTGTTTTAATGTACAACCGATTAGTAAATAAAGTAGTGACTCCTTTTTTTCTTTACTGTAACATCGTAAATTGAAGAGAGTAACAAGCTTTGGGTCATTGTGGAATGTATGATTCACATGTATTTATAATTTGGTGGTTTTGTAGTGAAGTTTGTAGTGTTCACTTATTTATTTAATTAATTAATTTTATTTTTGGTGTGCCCTTTAAGTTCTTGTATCTCATTGTGTTTGTTTCATGGTTGTGCTCCTGACTTCCTATATATCCAGTTAAATGGATAATTGGTACTTGAGGTTGTAATACAACACTGTCTAATTTTTACTCATTTTAATGTGAAATAATTGAACATACTGAGTGTTCTAATAAAATAATATTTTGTGCAAAGTTATCATCTTAATTCTCCTCTGGTAATTACATACCAAACCTGAGTGGGAACTGGTGGGATTGGTTAACCTTTGATGACCATTAGATGGTTTGGTAGCTCAATTTAACTATTTAGTTTATCCCAAGTAATAAAAGCAATGTGTTGTGTGGCCGGCCAGTAGCAGGGCCTACTTTTAAGTACATATTTCAGTTTATGTTCAGCTCTGTGCGCTCTGGTCTACAGCAGGACCTGGGAACTGACGCTCCTTGACACGTGACTGCGTTTCAGTGACGTAATGAAGCTTCTCGAAGACTGTAAAACACTTCAGAGTATCGGGCCCAAAGAGCAACGGCACGGTTTACTGTGTTCCAGGTGCGCGTGTCCTGGACGTCGGCAAACGGTTCCTCAGCGGCAGCGTGGCGGCTTCGGCCCCGTTTGGGAAAAAGACAGACGCCTGGATCATCGTCTTCGGCCCCCTGCTCACCTACCGACGAGTAAGAGAGCGTTTACCGGCTCTTCGCTCCACTGCTGGCTGCCGGACAGGAGATCTTTCAGGAGCGGCAGGTCCTCTTCCGCAGAGAGGTTCACCCGAGCGGCCTGGGGTCCGTCGTTCTCTCCGGGAACATTGAGAAGCTGCTACGCCAGGACTGACTGGCCCTTCCCAGTCCCACCAGTCCGGTTAGTTTTAAGAGGATTTCCTCGATTTTATAACCATTAATTCTGTGATTTCTCTGCTTGCATTAAAAAGTAATATCAGTGTCACTCATAGTGTTTCAGACAAACCCTGCAGTATGGAGACTATGTCTGTGTCCCCGCATGATTTATAATCGTAACCTCAGAAAATCTTCTTTAACAACTTTATTAGAATTGATACAGATTCATTCTGCTTTCCGAGTACAAGCAGCTCCTGTATTGAATTTGGGCTGTCAAATATACGATCTCTAGCCCCTAAAGAAGTGACGGTCAGTGAAGTTCTGACTGAGCTCCTTAGTTTACGATGTCCCTGTGAAACTTTATCAAAACCTAGTGAATACATAGCTCTGAATCAAGGGCCTAGGAGTGATTTTCACATTGGTGGGGGACATAGAATCGCTCCCTCTGGAAGTTGAGGCTTTTAGCATTCATGATGGACTTCTGACCTCAATGTCATGTTATATAGAGCCTTTATGTACAGATACTGTAGCCAACACACTCGTAAAGGAGCCAGTCTGTTCCTGAGACAATAAATACACACCTTTGATTATGTTAACCAACAGAATCACAGCTAGCTTACTGTACTTCATGAAGGACCATCTAACCCTGTTTTCAGGGGGTTTGTTGTAGACCCAGTGGTCATCTAGGTTCTGTGTAAAGCCATTTTCATCTGGATAATCAGGCAACATGTTCCAGGTTCTTCCAGACTGTTTAAGAGCATACAGTGACTTGTACAGTTTACAGAAAACCTTTTCACTTGTCCTTGCATATAAGTAGACTCTTGTAACATCCACCTGGTGGAGCTCAAGGTCCTCTGCATCAACCCAATACTGTGATTTTGTTGGACGCCTCTTTGAAGCTCTGTGGTACATTACAGACTCTCTAACAGTAGTCAGTATTGGTCAGTATCTGGTCTTTAATATCTGACACACAGTCAGCTAAATACTGAGGTGCTTTCCTGTCTCTTTGAATAGTTTGTACCATGTCTTTAGCATCAGTTTTAGACTCTTGAACCTCTTCTGGAATCTGATCAACATGGTTAGCTGTTTGCAAGGGGGGGGTACACATCTCTCCATATGGAAATAATTAGCTGCTATTACCTGGTCAGTCTGGGTTTGGTGTTCTGTAACACACTCTGTAAGAAATTTCACCAGTCTGTGTTTAAGAACTTTCTCTGTGTCTGGGTAGTAGACTAGGTATGATGGACTGTTCTTGTCGCCCTACAAAGATTCCCTTTCACACTTTGACACTAGCTTCTTTCTGTCCTGTTTGTAAGTGTTGTGTACTGATCCAAATACTCTCGTCTTTAAAAGGTTTGGCTTTATCATAACCATATCTGCTGTGGGTCAGTATTCAGTTATTTTACACTCGGGGAGCGCTGATCGAATGAAGTGGCGTCTAATGTCGACATGCATCTTCCCATCTTTGTCGACATACAGGGTTCTTTTGAAAGAGCAATTGCTTCTTGGTTGTTGTAACATCCAATTAGTACACACTATCATATGAACAACTTACTGTTTGGTTATGGGATGTAACCACTAGGAAGAGGCCTACTCCCTTGGATAGGCTGCAAGGGTGTTTGTACTATGAAAGGCATTATGTAGTGGTGCAGGTGCACGGCGGAGCCATGCTAATTTGGTTGTCCTATCCGAATATAAGGATATAATACGTCCGTGTTCACCTCATATTAAAGGTATGCTTGCTGGTCATAATGTATTGGCAATATGTTAATACAGGTCTATTATATTAAGTTACAGGTTATGTTATGCTGCAAACTCGCGTTTATATAATCAATTATATAACTTGTTTTTCATGAGGATGCGGTTGCGAAACCACTGGAATGTACAAGTGATTGTGGAAGACTGTGCCTGGTGGGAGCGGTTGGCCCCCGCTCTCGCTCATGCATAGTTCCTCATTTTGTTAAAGATATAACGGACGGGATCCCTTTTTCCTGGTGAGAGTCGGCTGAGTGGAACTGCAGGTCCAGCTCGGCGGTCTCTTACCAGGATCGAAAGGGCTCTCCCGAGCCATTGAGTGGTAAGTAACGGCAAGTCTCCGTGTGAAACTAAAAGCGTTCTACCAAGTATGCTTTCGCTTTGTTTTTGTTGATTGTGAAATAAATTTTCAAAATCAAGATTCAAAATTTCACAAAACAGTTGTCTTCCAATATTTTAACTGATGTTTTCCTGTCTGTCTTTGGATGGTGTGTGCTATGTCTGTCTCCTGTTTAAAAACCTTCTTGATCATCAGGTTGAAACTCTTGAACCTCTTCTGGAGTCTGATCAACGTTGTTAGCTGTTAGCATGGGGGTACACTCCCCTTCATAGAAGTCATCTGACATTGCCTGGTCAGTCTGGGTTTGGTGTTCTGTAACACACACTAAGAAATGTCACCAGTCTGTGTTTATGGACTTTCGCTGTGTCTGGATAGTAGACTAGGTATGATGGACTGTTCTTGTCGCCCTACAAAGATTACCTTTCACACTGTCATTTGGAGTTGCTTCTATCGGTCATGTTTGTAAGTGTTATATGCTGATCCAAATACTCATCTTTAAAAAATTTGGCTTTCAGAGTACAAGCAGCTCTCGCATTGAATTTAGGCTGTAAAAAAACATATATTCTCTAGACCTTTAAGAAGTCACTTTCAAGAGGGCATACAGTTTTGCAGACAACCTTTTTACATCTGTTTGATTTTCCTTCAAATCCCTCTGGTTGCTCCACATACAGTTAACAATTAATCGGTGTGAGTGGCTGTCGTAACGTCTATATTGTGGAGCTGAAGGTCATACTGTGCTGTCATCTGCATCTCTGTGGTACATGACGAACCTCCTAACGGAAGTCAGTATCTGTGATTATCTGGTCTTTATTATCTGATCGAATTAAGTGGTCTCATGTGGACGTGTTGCATCTTTGTTAACATACAGGGTTCTTGGACAGAGCAATTGCTTCTTGGTTGTCTTCAGGTATTTTCACAGGTGCATATTGGTGATCACTAGCTGTGTGAGGTACAAGCTTTCCTGAATGGTTGCAGCCAGTGCCATATATTCTACTTCTCATGTAGACCAAGCAGAGAGTAAGAGGACAGTCTTCAGTTGGAGTAAAACCGGAGTCTGTTGTGCTTCGTCTGTCTTCTGCATTTGATGCTGAATCTGCATCACTGTGCCTCAATTTTTCAGTTTCTCTCCACTCTTGTGGTAACACAGTCCATGATCAGTTGAAGCCTTTTAGTACCTCATTACATGCTTGACTGCAGTCCAGTGTTGTACTTGATTACAACAACGATTACAGCTTTAAGTCATCTTGAAACTAAAAAGAAAGGAATGCAGAGAGAACCATCCACTAAGTGTTATTTTGTTTACTGCACCACAAACCCACTGAAAACACAACAAAACATACAAACATCCACCAGTCCTTTTAATGGTTCTTTCATGCTTTGTCTATTGGATGATCCAAAAACGGGAGCTCTCACCAGAGTGCATCTACAACCCTCTTTTGCACACTGGATCTGTAGGATCAGGTGGTATTTTGAGCGAGACTTCACATTGCTGTTTTGTTGCAGTCCTGCTTTGAAAGCTTGTGATGTAATTGGACCCAGAGAGTCGAGCAACTATCCCTACTTTATAGTCTTAATATTAGCTTTGTCTATTTATCTTGTAATCCCTGTGCTGTCTGCTGCCTGTGTCACTTTACAGTACTTCTCACTAACCAGCATTTGCATTTCTGTCTGTGTTTACATTCTCGAGGAACATGGCGACCGCGGAGGAACAAGATCTCCAGACGTTCTGCGTGGAGCTCGTCCTGCTTGAACGGCAGATCTAGTTGCTGTTGTAGAGGCAGTTCAAACTATACGGATGGAAGACGAGGCTGGAGGCAGCCTGGGACGCCTCCAACATGGTCTTCGAAATACCAGAGAGATTGTCATTGTTTACATGCAGTTCATGTAAAACACTTCAATTTTGTGCCCAAAGAGTAATGCCACAGTCTCCTGTTTTCTAGGTGCCAGTGTCCGTGATGTCTCCTGGCTTCCACTGGTGCTTCGGTAGCATGACTCCTTCAGCATCATCGTTCTCCACTATTCTCCACCATATGCAGCGAGACCCTGAAGGAGCACTGCCGCACACTTCCGGACACCTTTTGGAAAAAGACCGCCTCAGGTCCATCGTTCATGCTTTGTGAATTGGGTAGTTGGCAGGTAAGTCATTTGGTGTGTGTGTGTGCTTAAGATTACTAGAATTATCCTCCTGATTTCAGTGTGTTTGTTTTGGATGCAATGGTCATCTAGGTTCTGTTAAGCCATTTTCATCTAGATAATAATGCACCCTCGTTCCAGGTTCTTCCAGACTGTTTGAGAGCATACAGTGACTTGTTCAGTTTAGACAGCCTTTTCACCAGTGTTTGATTTTTCCCTTAAATCTCTCTGATTGCTCTATGTACATCTCCCAATTAAAGCATTCAAGTAGGCGGTTGAAACCTCCATCTGCTGGCGCTGAAGATCGTACTTTGCTGTCATCTTCCTTCTCCATGACATCTATGTGGCAGTATATCAGTAGTAGGGTAGGTTACAGGCCAAAAGATGTTTAGGCCTCACTGTAATGAAGACCCTTATTGGAGGAACTATAGGTTCTAATGCTTGTACGTTTGTGATCATTTAATAGTTTATATATTCAGTCAAGCTTTTTGTGTGTTCATACGTTTTTTGCTGTTCTTTTTCAGAGGAGTTCTCGTTTGTTTGTTTGCTGTCGGACTGTTTTGGACTCTTCCTATGGACTTCAGGTATGTGCCATTTAAAAGAACTGGTGGAGGTTTGTTTGAATGTTAGGTTTTTGATTGGGTTTGGGGGGTTGTGGTGTAGAGAACCATCCACTAAGAGTTTACTGCTGGTTTACTTCTCCCTCTTTCTCTCTGTGGACGAGCTACAGAGCCATGATCGTTACAGTGTGATTGGGAATGGCTTTCTGGGTCTACAGGAAGACCGCTGCCAGGATCGTCGTCTCTAGCCAACTGCCCACCTACTGACGAGGGAGCAAGCCGTTCAGCCAGGACTGGCCCTACCCAGTCACACCAGTCAGGTAAGTGATTTACATGATTTACTTTATTCCAATCATTCATTCTGCCACTTCTCTGCTTGTATTAAGACATTTATGTCCCTAGCTCATAATATTTCTGACAAACCCTGCAGTATCTAACCTGTGTCTGTCCCTCACATTGTAACCAATCATGATCAATGAAGTTATTGGTGATGGCCACCTTAGTTCACCATGTCTAATGAATCCACTCCCCCAGGTTTTAACTATTACAGTTTCCTTCGCTGGTGTTATGGCGGCGGCGTATCTTTATTAACTTAACTTTTTTTTTTTTTTTTGCCTAGGCTCTTTGTCAATCCATCTGTAACTCTGTGGCTGGCTGTCTTTTTGACTGTGCGTCTGCAACTATATTTGGCTGTGTGTATGTCCAACATTCTTTGGCTGTCTATAAATCTGCAATTCGTTCTGTTTAAACTCTGATGGCTGGCTGTTTATCAATGTGAAACTGACTGTCTGCAACTCTGGCTGGTTCTATCCATCTGCAACTGTGTCTGACGATCCATGCATGTGCAGTTCAGTGGCTTGCTGTCTAACCATGTCCAATGTCTGGCTGTCTTTCTGACTGTGACTGTTTCTGACTGTTTGGCAGTGTGTATGTCTTAGTCTGCAACTGGCTGACTGGGTGGCTGTCCATTTTAAACTGTGTCTGTCTGCAACTGTGTGTGGCGCTGTCTACATGTGCAACTTTGTGGCTGGCTCGCTTTCTTTGCATGTGAAATTCTGTGGCTGGACTGGCTGTCCATGTGTGACTCTGACCGGCTCACTGGCTGCTTGTCGTTCTGCATCACTGTCTGTCTCCATCTAAAACTCTGCAATTCGTTCTGCTAAGGCTCTGGCACCAACTCTGGCTTCCTTTCCATGTGCAACGCTGTCTAACCATGTGAAACTGGCTGACAATCTGTCTGCAACTTTGTGGCTGTCTGCATGTCCATATGCATGTGCAATTCAATGGCTAACTTTCAATGTGCAACTCTGGCTGGCTGTTTATCTGACTATGCATCTGCAACTATGTTTGGCTGTGTGCATGTTCCTCTGCAACTTTGTACACCTTTCTCTGGCTGCCTGTTCTTCTGCAATTCATTCTGTTTAGACTGGCTGCCACTCTGACTGGCTGTCAGTCCATATGCAGCGCTGTCTGCCCATGTGAAACTGTCTAATTCTCTATCTATAAATGTTGCTCTGTATTTGTTCTTCAGTCCGTCTGCAACTTGTTCTGTTTTACCTGTCTACAAGACTGTTGCTTGCACTCTGGCTGGCTGTCTCTCTCATGTGGTAGTGTGGCTTCACTAGATGGACACAGCCGAATACTTCCAGGCACGTTCCAGTGACATTTATTTGCACCAACCCCCGATTTCTTTTTACAGTCCTAAGCCAGGTGCTCGTCCTTTGCTCAGCTTGGAGTGAACCAAGTGCACACCATAGGGGTGGTCATCTTAAAATGACAATACCACATTATTTACATGTCTTGTTTAGATGGCCTTGCTGATGTATACTGGTGAGTTAAGCTAGATGTAATTATTTGTCTTCTCCTAATGTTATTGGTGTGTGTTTCCTCTTTATAGGTTAACTGTGGATCCTGCCAGTTCCTAGAAGACCCACTCACCAGCGCCCTCATTCCCCTAGGATCACCAGGTCAATAACCTGCTTAGTAATTGTCTCTAGGTACAGGCTGGTGAGGGGTCAGCTACCAGTGACTGCATCACACTGTCCATCTGCAACTCTGCCTGCCTGGCTCGCTGGCTGTCAGTCAATGTGCAACTCTGGTTGGCTGCCTGTTCTTTTTCATCTCTGGCTGCCTCTCTGTCTACAACCCTCAGGCAGACAGCCACACGGCAGATAGAAAGCCAATCAATGTGCAACTCTGGCAGTTTTTCCCTGACTATGCGTCTGCAACCATGTTTGACTGTGTATGTCCCTTTGCAACTCTGTCTGGCATCAACACTGCAAGTCATTCTGTTTTGAATCTGGCAGCAACTCTGACTGACTATCTGTTTGCAACTTTATGATAATCCATCTGCAACTGTGTGTTGGCTGGCTGTCAGGTGCAATGATGCTGTATTTCGGACTATGCGTCTGTATCTCTGTGGCTGTTAATCCATGTGCATCTCTGTGGTTGGCTGGCTTTCTGAATTTCTGCATCTCTGGCTGTCTGTGAATCTATACACCTCCCGGCTATAAATCTGTAATTCATTCTGTTTAGACTCCGTCTGCAACGCTGATGGTCTGTCTGTCTGCATGTCCATATGCGTGTGCAACTCTGTGACTGGCTGCATTTCCATGTGCAGTTCTGGTTGGCTGGCTGGCTGTTTTTCTGCCTATGCATCTGCAACTATGTTTGGCTGTGTGCATGTTCCTCTGCAACTCTGGCTGTCCATCTACACCTTTCTCTGGCTGCCTGTTCATCTGCAATTCATTCTGTTTAGACTGGCTGCAACTCTGACTGGCTGTCAGTCTATATGCAACACTCTCTGGCTGTTTGTCTGTGAAACTGTCTAATTCTCTGTCTGCATCTGTCTGTAAATCTGTTGCTCTGTATTTATTCTTCAGTCCATCTGCAACATGTTCTTTCACCTGTCTACAAGACTGTAGCTCGCCGTCTGTCCATCTGCAAGTCTGGCTAGCTGTCCCTGTGATGTGGTAGTGTGGCTTCACCAGAAGGACACAGCTGAATACTTTCCGGTACGTTCCAGTGATATTTATAGAATTTGTGCAAAAAACTCAAAGGAAAGTATAGATACCACCCCCCACCCCACCCCCCCCCCCAAAGGTTAACTGTAGATCCCGCTGGCTCCTAGAAGACCCACTCTAGGGATTGGGGGGGCAGCTACCACTGACTGCATCACACGGTCCATCTGCAACTCTGGCTGGCTGGCTGGTTGTCAGTCCATGTGCAACTCCAGCCACCCGGCCATCTTCAACTGTATGTGGCTGTCTGCATGTCCATGTGCAACGTTGCCTGGCTATCAATGTGTATCTCTGGTTGGCTGCCGGTTCTTTTGCATCTCTGGCTGTTTCTCCATTTAAAACTCTGGTTGTCTTCATCTGCAACTGGCTGCTCTGACTGGGTTTCTATCCATGTGAAACTGACTATCCGCCTTTATGATGATCTCTCTGCAACTGTGTTTGGCTGACTGTTCTTGTTCTTTCATGTGTTGACCACTTTTGACTCTTTGTTTCTTTCAGGGTTTTTCTCTAACTTGTGTACATATGACATTTTATTTATATATATATATAATTACCACAAATGTCTAAAACCCTGCTTTCACTTTGTCGTTGTGTAAAACTCAGTCTATTGTAGAATAAGTCTGTACCAACCAGTAATCAGTGTATTCTGTACAGTTTTCTTATTTCAAATGACCTGAGTGACATTTTCATTGTTGGGATTTTAAGGAGCATGTGATCCGATGATCTGACCATCTGAAGAGTCAATGGCAACGGCTGGTAAACGGTCATCCTGACTCCATCCTACGTTGACAACACAGCCTAAGGTGTGAGCCTAGTGCCACCTTGGCTGCCTGCAATGACGCTGACACGCTACACTTAAACTTTTAGCTCTGAAGGACAAAGACTGTGACAGGAGAATTCCTGACTCGGCACCCTTTGAACAACCGCATTGGACTGATTGTATTGCTCACTTCCCACCACCTACAAGATCTGACCAGGACGCTTTGTTTCAGTTGTGGTGGAACAGAAGTGGATTTGTAGGTTGGGAATGCAACTCTGGACTATTTCTGAGTAAAATGGCCCAGAACATTGTGCACCCTTGACCTCCTTTCAGGCCCCCAGGAATCTGGTTCCTATCCCTTTCACACACAAGGACAATGCACCACCTAATGTTTTGTTAGAAACTCACAAGAGACATCGGTATGACTGTGTTCAAAACAGTGTTCCATCCAAACTGGCTGAGCTGTTCTCACGTTCAAGACTCTTACCAGCACTACTTTAGGAAATGACTGCATGTGGTTGTCCTATGTAGCTTTTACAGCCACAGTGCTTCAGGACTGAAATAACGGGTGAGGACACCAGTCTTACGGGGTGATAGAAATCCATGTTTGGTAAATGGAAAATGCTGCTGTATTATCCTGTGCATTCGAGGCCTCATTCTGATATGTCTGTTTCTTTGAAAATGTGTCCACAATTCTGTCTCTACTGTAATGACCTTGATTAATTCTACCTGTGTCATTTGTACAGGAAGTCCTGTGCCAAAAGAGGCCTGTGTTTAGGGAAGGACTTTATTTATTTATTTATTTATTTATTGTATCCAAATGTTTGTGTAGTCAGGACTTTCCTTGTTAACCAAGGCCTTGTTTTATCCAAGATGTGTTTTTGTGGGGTGTTTTTTGTTTTTTCTTCTTCAACTTGCCGTGACTTGACTCCCACCCTACCTATATTGGATCTCTTAACTCCACTCAGTCTCTCTTTCTTTATTTTCCATGTATTGAGATGCCCAGTTCCAGCTGTTCCATCCCAGTACCACCAGACCTGGCTCTCTACTACCCTACTGCCCGCTGTCCTGCTCTGGAGCCTCGTGTTGATTCATCCTCACCTGCCTGGACTTCAACATTTCACTCACGTTTTCATCTTTTATGGCTTGACGGCGCATTTCCATGTTCTCTTAATTCAGTATTGATTTATTCTTTTTATTTTGCTGTCTGGTGACCAGAGGAGGATGGGTTTCTTTTTTGGGCCTTGGTTCCTTTTTTTTTCCTCTAGAGTTTTTCTTGCCACTGGCTTGCTTAAAAGAGGCTCTGATCCAGATCTCTGTAAAGCTGATTTGTGAAGACTTGTTGTGAAAAGTGTCTTATAAATAAACTTGAATTAATTTAATGCCTTTTTCCTTTTATCAATTGAGTTTTTTTGCCTATGTTTCAAGATCACACTCTTTTCCTATTATTTATTACTTGCTGACACTTTGAACATATAGCTGAGTGATTACGCCAACTGCTTGTACTTTTCTGCTTTAGAGAAACTAGGCCTGTTTAAGCTTCTTAAACAGTATCTCATACATACTCTTCTATATTCTGAAAGCAGTGTATGCAGTCTTTAATCCCTTATTTTCTACTAATACATTTTACATTTACTGTTAGTTTACTTTCAATCATTCTTTGTGTTTATAGTAGTCTAGTGGTCGGAGTTAGTCTCTTTGTATGCCAGGCTATTTAGAATTACTATTTAGCATATTAATTATGAAGTACTTCAGTTGACTAAGTATACAATTAAGTATGAATTATAAACAGAAGAATTGATAAATCTGTAGAATCCTCACTTGATTTCCACAGCTGTCTTTTTTTTTGTTTTACTTCATGTTAATTAAGTTTTTAAAATGTTTTAGGAAGCCAGTGTGTTTTAACTCCTCTTTTGATCTGGCTTTGGATTCTCATTGGGAAATGAGGATTGTTTACACTCATTATGGAGCTTGTAAAGGTGAAGGTCACTTTAGGTCAGTCTGAAACCACATTAAGGTCATTTTTCCAGGCCTCCTCATACTGTGGTTATTAGCACCACAAAACAGAAACAGTTCAGGGTAAAAAGAGACAAGTAGACAATTCAGTCCAGTTTCACAGTGATTACACTGATTCAGGATGAAAAATGACATAGCAGCGCCACCTACAGGTCAGATATCATACCTGCAGCAGCAGCTCCAGTCATAGACTGAAGAAGCCAACAATCATTTCCTCACTTATTAAAGAGTCTGTCTCATCACATTAAATATGCAAATATTACCATTGTTATTATTGTTAATAAATAATGACAACCACAATAATTTCCTTTATGTATTACAGATGTGATGTTTTCATACATACAGTGGTTTTCAACAATAATAAAAAAAATAATTTAGTAGTTACTGTCATGTCTGGTCCAACGTTGCAGTGAACAAAAGGAAACACTTGCAGGGATGGACGATGCAAGACTTTAATGTAACCTGGGCAAAAGTAAACAGACACAACAAAGCAAAGCACAACCGGGGGAACAGCAATCTAATGGACAGAACCAGAAACAAAATCAAAACCTGACAACTTAAACTGGACACAGTAACACAGCCGGGACTGGGAGGAAGCTGAGCAGTATTCAGGAAAACGAGAACACTAGACGGAGCTTGGGCCAGGAGAAAGAACACAGACGAGGTATTGAAAAAACAATGAACAGAAACCTGGAAGCAGCAAAAACCAACAAACCAAAACAATAAAGGAAAAACAGCGAAGCAAAGCTTCAGATTAACAATATTAACAATCATTGAAGCATCTGAAATCAACACTGGAAGCACATGAATAAACATGAGCTGTTTATTAGCTGTTAGTGAACAGTAATGAGCTGGTGCAGTACTGTGTAAGTCAGAGATCACCTTTTACTGATTTACTTTCCAGTCAATACGACCATTAAGATATTTCCTTTTGCCAGTAACGGCTTCTTGACCGCTCAAGTCAAGTTTGATTATATATTAAGTTTGAGGCTTAACTTCTACAGAAATCCGTGTCTGAGCCTGTTTTGATGAAACCGAGGGCAACAGTGGCAAGAAAAAACTCCCTCAGAGCAAGAGGAAGAAACCTGGAGAGGAACCAAGACTTAAAAGGGAATCCATCCTCCTCTGGTCGACACCGGATCCAAAACAAGAACGCAGTAAATCCAATTAGGAGAAAGAATGGTCCACCCCCTCTGGCTATGCCCCTCCCACTCTACAGTGCTCTGTCACTGGCTCCATATCCACTTAGCACACCTGAGCCTTGTTAGCCAGACAGCAACTACAGCCTCACAGGAAGCTGAACCAGCACAACGTCTCAAGCCTCATCCTGAGTTTAGAGCTGAGCGCTCTGTTGAGGTGTGGTTTGCTACACAGAAGAGGTATGGGAGGCAACTCTCAGAGCCTGGATCAGAGGCAGAGGAGCTTTAAGTCACTGATCTGGAGACTGTGTCTAACTTCCTCTGACTTTCCTCTCATTTTGACTAGCTTCCCCTTACTTCCTCTCACTTCCTCTGAATTTTCTGACTTTCCTCTCACTTTCCTTTGGCCTTCCTCTGAATTCCTCTGATACACTCACTTCTTTCTGACTCCATTTGACTGGCTTCTGATTTTCTCTGAACGTCATTCAGACTTCCACTGAGTTTCTGTTGACTCTTATGGCTTCCTCTTACTTTCTCTGAATTCCCTTTAACTTTTCTTTGACTTCTTCTAGCTCTCTCTGAATTCCCCCTGACATTCTATTGACTTATCTGTGACTGGCCTCTGACTCTCTCTTACTTTTATTGAGTTTCCTTTGACTTTGACCTTTCCCTGACACACTCTGACTTCTTTCTGACTCCTTCTGACTGTCCTCTGAATTTCCTCAGGCTTTCTCCAAGTTTCTTTCAGACTTCCTTTAACTTTTCTCTGACTCACTCTGACTTTCCTCTAGTCTCCTCTACAGCTGTAGGTGGTTTGAGGGCCTCTAGTTTACTTCCGGTTTGGAAGCTTAAGGCCCAGCTGATCCAAATTCATCAGGCACCACTTACAGTGGAGGAAATAAGTATTTGACCCATTAGTAAAACATCATTTAATACTTGATGGCAAAACCCTTGTTGGCAAGCACAGCAGTCAGACGTTTCTTGTAGTTTTTTATAAGGTTTGCACACACACTTCAGGCGTAATTTTGGCCCACTCCTCTCTGCAGATCATCTCCAAATCCTTAAGGTTTTTAGGCGTGCATTTGGAAACGCGAAGCTTCAGCTCTCTCCACAGATTTTCTATGGGATTGAGGTCAGGAGACTGGCTAGGCCATTCCATGACCTTGATATGCTTCTTATGGAGCCACTCCTTTGTTTCCTTGGCTGTATGTTTTGGGTCGTTGTTGTGCTGGAAGACCCATCCACGGCCCATTTTGAGTGCCCTGGCAGAGGCAAGGAGGTTGTTACCCAGGATTTTGCGATACATGGCCCCGTTCATCTTCCCGTCGATGCAGTGAAGTTGGCCTGTGCCCCAAAAAAATACTACATAATACTTCCACCACCATGCTTGACGGTGGGGGATGGTGTTCTTAGGGTCATATTCTGTATTTTTCTTCCTCCGAACACGTCGAGTTGAGTTGAGGCCAAAGAGCTCAATTTTGGTCTCATCTGACCACAGCACCATCTCCCAGTCTCTCTATGAGTCATTAATATGTTCATTGGCGAACTTGAGGCGGACCTGGAAATGAGGCTTCTTGAGCAGAGGAACCTTGCGTGCACTGCAGGATTTTAAACCATTACGTCTCAGTGTAATACCAATGTTTTTTTTTTGGAGACTGTGGTCCCAGCTGCCTTGAGATCATTAACCAGCTTCTCCCGTGTAGTTCATGGCTGATTTTTAACCTTTCTCATGATCAATGAGACTCCACGAGGTGATATCTTGCATGAAGCTCCAGGCCTAGGTCAATTGACAGTAATGTTCTCATCCAGCTTCTTACTTATGGCTTTATAGCCCATTCCAGCCTTGTGTAGGTCAACAATTTTGTCCCTGACATCTTTAGACAGCTCTTTAGTCTTGCCCATGGTGGAGATGTTGTCACTGAGTCTCTTGGCCTTTTACACAGGTGACAATTTGGGACAGGTGTCTCTCATGCAGGTAACGACTTCACAGAGATTATGGTGTGTCAGTGGTCTGTGGGAGCCAACATTAGTCATGGTTTGTAGGGGATCAAATACTTAGTTCCCTAAGGACCTGGGCTGCCTGATTCAGTCTGTGAACCAGTCTCTGTTTGTGTGTGGTCTTTAGACTGGACTGGCTCTCCTTAGCAGGAGCAGCGTCTCTGCAGACAGATCACCCTGAGCTCTGTTCTCCTCCTTCTCTCCTCTTTTTCACCTTCCTCTCACTGTCTGTCTCTCTCCTTCTCTTCTTGCTCTTCTCACTGTCTGTCTCTCTCCTTCTCTTCTTTCTCTTCTCACTGTCTCTCTCTCTCTCCTTCTCTTCTTGTTCTTCTCACTGTCTGTCTCTCTCCTTCTCTTCTTGCTTTTCTCACTGTCTGTCTCTCTCCTTCTCTTCTTGCTCTTCTCACTGTCTGTCTCTCTCTTTCTCTTCTTGCTCTTCTCACTGTCTGTCTCCCTTTCTCTCTTCTCTTCTCATTGTTCTCACTGTCTGTCTCTCTCTCACTCGTCCTACTGTCGTTGGCCTGAGCCGCTATCATTGCCCTAAATCGAGCTTCGAAGTTGCCTGGATCTTTCACATCGAAGCTGTATCCTGGCTTTTGCTGGCCGGCTGTCTGCCAGGATGGGGGGGATGTAGTCAAAGCTCATGTTTAAAGGAGCAGCTGATCTCCAACAGCAGAAAGCTGTGAATGAGCCGAGTGAAGATGCACCTGCTATTTATACACTTCCAACCCTGTGATGTCATAATTGACTGTTCATGCCCTTTGTTCTGTCATTAGTAACTGTTGCTATGGTGGACAAGCTTTAAAGAACACTGGTAAAACTGCCTGTTCCCCTCACAATATATTTATCTTACAGTATATTTATCTTACTACTGTTTCATGTGTTTATAGTCTACACTACATTTCCACTGTCCCCACAACACCAATGCACTGCAAAACATCAGTGTCAAAAGCTACGACGAATAAAAGCAAAATAAGAAAAGAAATGCTTGAATCAATATAGGCCAATATATATTAATATATTAATAATATAGAGACATTAAAATAGGTAGAAATGCTGCTACATAGCACTTGATTGAAAGACGTGTATGCATTATGCATGGTGCTGGTAAATCAACCTGTTTTTGAAACTTCAACAAAAAGTAACATTTCACTTTTAGCTTAGTAACACAAAATAACTCCATGTTCCTGAATGTGTTACAGTGTTTTATTTTTGATCTTGGGTTAGGCCACAGGTGATGGGAACATCTCAGGCAGATCCTTCATCATGACTATAGAGCATATCACTGTTCCAGACATAAGTAGATTAATTATTTAATATATTTTTGTGTTGAATTTTTTGTGTGTGTGTTTAAATCAGCATGATATTTTGCATAAAAAGTTGGATCAAACTCAGTGGGATTGCAGGTAGTCTGTATTAATGAATTTATACCTTAATATTCACATATTTAAAAAGTGGGCCAGAGGACCTCCAATATATTCTGTAGTGTTCCAACACAGTTTTGGATCTGTTTCTATTTCCAGAACCCAACATAAAGCTCTGCAGCCCCTGATGACTAAGCCTAAGTGTATAAGCAGCTGTAAAAACCTAAAAGTATTTCCTGAAAAGTTTCTAAACTTTGTCCTGTGGTGTTGGTTCTCCGAGCGAATCTTCAGGTTAAAAATAAAATCAGGGTTAGATCTGTCAAGGATACGAAGTTCATCCATAACCTGGCACAAAAAAGAGAAACACAAACACAGACAAAGATTTAACACAACGTGTTCCAGTTCTAGTTAGGGGCATACATGACATCTATACTTCTGCTTACATGATCTACTTCTCTGAAACAGGGGTATGCTTGCAGTATGTTTGCTGGCCTGTCCTGGTCTCTCAAAGTGTCAGAGTTGATGAAGACCCTATGAGCATCAAACTCAAGGTCAAGCAGCTGAGCAACTGCCTCCTTGTTAGGTTTCAGTCTTTCATACAACTCTTGCAGGGGACGGTTTTGTCTTGCTTGACTTTGCTGACTATCAGTGCCAGAAAGGACTTTTAGATCTTCAGCAGCTTCTCCTCTCTGGTCAACAATCTCTGATTCTTGAAAGCAAAGGAGTCAGTCTTTTGTTCAAATATCTTCACATATCTTACTTTTAGCTCGCTCACAAAAGTAGCAGAGCTTATACGGACATTTGATACTAGTGAGCTAGTGTTAGGTTAAGTAACTAGTTAGCTAGCTAGCTCGCGTCACAGTTAACAGTAGCTACACATTCACTAAAACACATTAGCTAACCTAGCTAGCTAATCTAGCTAGCTGAGCGACGCTAGCACTTAAGCTACATGCATTTTGTTCGCTGCAAATGTAAAAATAATGCTACCTAACTCTAAAAGTAACTACTGTAATGGAAGTTATTGATGATTCATAATCAATACCTAAATTGTTGATGCATATTCTGTGATATGTAAAGTGACCTCGGTCACCTCTTGCAATGTGTTATTTATCTATGTTGTACCAGGGTCTGTCCACACTATTATTTTCTGTCTCCCCTTTGTCAGGGTGCGATTGCACTCTGCCACAGATAACTAGAAGCGGGCCAGAGACAAGTACGTGACTGGAGAGCAGAAAGTTCTCCGATACCTTAGAATGACCTCGATAAACAGGGATCAGACGGGGTCAGTGGGGTCAAATTCTTGGAAAGGTTCTCATGCAAGTAACTGCTGAATGTATAGCTTGTTTATACCATATAAGGCATTCTTGGCGAACGCTGCTGAGCGGGTTAGGGTGAAGCCCAGCGATGATAAAGGCTCCTGCAGAACCTGCCGAGCTCAGAGCAGACAGGCAGAAACTAAGGTTTTGCTTTGTGCTTCTCTCAATAAACCTTTTGTTACTCACTTTGATACAGACTCCGTGTTTCTTCTGTCACGAGTTTACCACCACAATCTAGCATCACGAACAGGATGAGCAACGAGTGCAGCGGAGGGGAGAGAAGTGAACACTCACCGAGGACGCTCTCTGGCAGAAGCTGGACCCAAAAGCAGGGAAAAAATCCCACAGAGCAAGGGAGAAGTACCGCGGGGGTGAGCGTGACTGATCATCCCTCCGCTCGCAATCCAAGCCTCATCTACGAACATTGGTGGTGAGTGACAGAATAATTACTTCCGAAAATTTTATTCCCCTCCACCTTCCCTTGAGCACTCCTTCCTGGATGAAGTTTAGTTACATGACGGCGTAACAAGTGAAGACCTGCTCATAGCGAGGCCTCTATTGATCTAAATTGAGCAATAGGTCCGGACCGTGGGAAGGAGTGCTAATAGGTTTAGGTACAGGGTACCAAATATAGAATAAGTAGGCAAAGGGAGGTGAGACGTGGTTGTTGGGGCTAAATTAAGTGAGAGAACAAGATGGGATCCCAGTTAGCTAAGCAATGCCCCCAATGCCCCTTATCAGAACACAGGAAAAATAGATGGAGAGAAGATGGAGAGACTGTTCAGGATTATCTGGTCTGCCTGACAAGACTTCACACAGACTTTAGCAGACTGGAAGCACCTGTGACGAGAGCAAATAATCCAGAAGATGTGACCCCATGGAAAGCGCACTTGCGCAACAGCTTCCTGATGGGACTGAGATCTGGGCTCTCCAACGCCATCAAGTATTGGGTGGGGTATACCAGACATGCCCCTCGCCATCATAGAGGACCATTCCAAGCATCATGAGAACCTTCTTAATGCTCAGTCAAAGAAGAAAGAGAAAAAGCAGACAGACGTTGGATCAAGCCATGTTGACGATGGTACAGCAAGTTGCAGCCCTCCCCACTAATGCTCCACGTGGGGGAGGCCGAGGAAGAGGACAAGGGAGAGGCAGAGGCAGAGGAAGAGGATTTGCAGGCAGTGGGCCAGCTTTCCAGCCAAACCAACCAAATGTGGGTCAGGGTGAATCATGGGTAAATCGATGCTACAATTGTGGCAAGCATGGACATTTTGTCAGGGATTGTTTCGAGCAGTCCAGGAGGAGGGAAAACCAGCAGTAGTGTATCAGGAACAGTGATGGGCGACAGAGGGGCAGGATGGTGGAATGGGACCCACTGACACATCAAAAAGGGAAGTACCTTCTTCCTCTCCATATCTTTCATTAGCGCAACAGCTTACAACATGCTCATCAAGTATGCCAAATTTGACTTTGACTGTAGAAGGAAGGAGTTTGGAATTTTTGATAGATAGCGGGGCGGGCCGCTCAGTGATTAGGACTAATGAGCTTCATTGTGACACACAAAAGGGAAAATCCCAAGCATTAATAGGGGTAGGGGGAGAAGTGGTCAGAGAAAAGGTGTCTGTGCCCCTCCAATGTTCCCCAGATGGGAAAGCTTTTTAGCATTGTTTCGTAATGTCTTCTGTTTGTCCTGTGAATTTATTGGCCAGAGATTTGATGTGTAAACTAGGGTGTACTCTAATCAGCTCCCCAGAGGGTTTAGCTGTAGATTTTTCAGAAAAAACATGCATGGTACAGGTCGCGTCTGGGATCCCGGGATATGCTTACATGTGGCGCAGTGTTGATGAGCAGGGGGAGATTATCAGACACTTTCTATCAGAGGCAGAGGGTGGTGTCTAATCCTTGGAAAAAGAGTGATTTACATTGAACATATTAGCCAAGGCCCTGATCATGATTATGAAAAACATTTTTTCACATCAGGAACAGAGCCTTTGTCAACCACAGCACTGATATGGAATGATGAGATAGCAGCTGCCCTAGTCTCACTAACAAAACAGCAGGATGCGTTGTTCACAGTAGAAAATTCCTACCCCCACATCTCAGATTTAAACACACCCTCCCGTGGCGAGATATCGGGCCATGGGCCTTGAGGGTGGCCAGGGCTAATGATTGAGCCAATACCGAGTGCCCCAATGTGCAGTATAGCACTTCCACAAAGACGTGAAAGTGTCCCTTTTAGTACAGGCTGAGAGCAGAGCTGCCACACTCACAGAAGATGAGGAACTGGAGCTTGCTTCGCTTCCCCCCTCAGCTGTGGGCTTCTAGTGAGCATGATGTGGGATTGATTAAAGACTGTGAACCATTCCATTACACCAAAATCCACATATATGCCCAGACAAGCTTAGTACCCCTTGAAACTTGAAGCAGTTGACTGTATTAGACCCGTGTTTCAAGTTTTGCTTGAGGCAGGGGTCATAATTCCATGTCCAGCTTCACCAGTTAGGACACCAATTTGTCCAGTCAAGAAACTACGATGAGTGAAGGATTGTTCAGGACCTGCAGGCAGTAAATGCTGCGGTTCAGGCTCGAGCACCTGAAGTACCAAACCCCCACACTATTTTGTCTCAAATTCCTACAGACCACACCCATTACACAGTGATACATTTAGCGAATGCATTCTTCAGTGTACCAATCCATCCAGATAGCAGGTTCTGGTTCGCCTTCTCCTTTGAGGGAAAAGCCTTCGCAGACCATGTGGCCAAATGCACAGCACAACTTCCTGTAACAGACCAAGAGAAACCCACCCTGCAAGAAATTCAATCTACTGCCACTGCAGCAGAAAAAGCTCAGTGGACCAAATCAGGGTGTGTCAAACAAAACAAACAAAAACAAAATGTGGACACACATTACAACAAATAGACCATGTCTCCCAAAGGCCTACATGAAAGGGTTAATTGCTATTGCTCATGGGAGGAGTCACATGAGCAAAGGGGGGATAATGGATATGATAACAAGACACTGGTATGCACCCGGACTCTCTACACCCAAAATTTTGGTTCTAATTGTCTCACGTGCGCACAAAACACACACAGACACACACAACCTTTGTCACAACAGCCTGTGGGTCACCCCCCCAGCGACAGAGCTATTTCAGCACTGGCAGATCGACTTTGTGGAATTAACACCGGCAGAAGGGAAATGGTTTCTCCTGGTCTGTGTATGTATGTTCAGTAAATGGGTTGAAGCTTTCCCCACAGTTACTCAGGATGGCGAAGCAGTGGCAAAAACGTTCCTCAGAGAAATAATCCCCAGGTGGGGTCTGCCACAACGTGTCTCCAGTGACCATGGCACACCATTTGTACACACAGGCCTAACCAGTCTGATCAAGTACTTGGGGATAGACATGAGAAAACATTGCAGCCATCACCCCGCTAGCGCTGGGGTAGTCGAAAGGGTTAATGGAACCATTAAAAATGACACAACAAACAGGCCTTAATTGGGTTAAGTGCCTCCCCCTGGTTCTCTGGCAAAGCAGAACCAGGCCACAAAAAAGAACTGGTCTCCCAATACGGGATTAGGTCCAGCCTCACTCGATAACCAGTTACTTGACCACTCTCTCACAGCGTTTTGCGTCTCTTTGTACGAGGTGCTTCTGTCTGTGTCTAAACAGGTGAAAGCAGTGCTGCCACAACCAGCTGACCAGGTATAACTAAGTGAGCATCTATGTTTACCACAGTATTATCATTTATATTTGTATCTATATTAGGACCATGTAGAAGGACCTCTGTTTTATCAGAATTAAGTAAAAGAAAATTGAGTCATCCAGTTTTTAATTTCTTTAATACAGTCTGTTATTCGGCTGAGACACAGGTCCTCGTTAGGTTTAGCTGATATGTAAATTTGGGTATCATCAGCATAACAGTGAAAGTTAATACAGTGTTTACGGATTCTTTTACACAGCGGTAAAATATAGTATTGAACTCATTTAAAGCTATAAATTCATCAGGTTTAACCCATGTCTCCAAGAGACATAGTGCATTAAGCCGATTGTCAGTAATAATGTCATTTACAATAACTGATTTAGGTGCTAGCAATCTTATATTTAACAGTTCTAATTTAATGCGATAGTTGCTGTTGCTCTGATGGACGGACAAGTTTGTATTAATTCTAATGAGGTTGTTAAAACAGTTTTCTGGCTTTTTCGATTATAAGTTACACAGGGGACAGACACAGTCTCAATATTGAATTGTTTATTTAGCATTGTTATGAGGAAAAGACATGGAAATAGTACATGCTGAAATACAAGCAGAAAAATGGCAGGCTGAATTATTAAAATGGTATAGATCACTTACCTGGCCGGTGTGACTGGGTAGAGCCAGGTATACTGAGCATCTCAGTATACTACAATTCCCTGTGTCCGTTAACCCCTGGACCTACAACCTTTATCTAAGGTGAAATCATTGTTTTCTAGTTCTGGCTGTGGAAGTGGGTAGAATGCTTACAAAGCGGTAAATGACTAAACAGATATTGAACGCCGGCTTCACGGTACTATGAACTTAAAACAATGAACTTTTTAAAACTAGTAATAGTACAAAGTTCATTGTACATTCAATGTTAAAATAATGAAATCCTTGGCACATTAAAGTGTATGATGTTCCTGGGACCATATAATATACTAATAATGTGATTACACAGCTTATCTGCTAATGCTATTATTAAACACACTGTACTACTGTACTTTGTACAAAGCTCATTGTTCAATCACTTCTTCAAATAAATCATGTGTCAAAATTGGTGTATGATGTCCCTTTTTTAAGACTGAATGATGTTCCTGGGACTATATAATGTGCTAATACTGTGGTCAGTCTTTTCGAGGGAGCGAACGTTGGCTGCAACAGGCTAGGTAGCAGTGGACATGCAGCCCTAGCCTTTAGCCTAGCATGTAGTCCACCTCTCTTGACCCGTTTCCACCTTGGGCACTCTGTCCATCCGCTGTGTCATCTTCCTGAGGCCAGTGCTGCTGTACCTTGCTGGCTGGTTTCGGCGGTGTCCTAGTGCAAAAGAAAATGGAAATCAGAAAGTTCATGATGAACTTTACCAAACTCCAGGAGCGCCTCTCAACTGTAACTAAGTGTTCCGGAGGAGAACTGTACGTGTAAAATAAATATTAAAGTTAAAATCAATAATAAATAGCGTCAGTTGCCAGAGCAACACACAAAGACATCTGCCATGGTGGGAATCATCTTGGAGTTGAAGATGCAGTGCTTTGTGGGAACAGTGGTTTCTATGCAGGTGCTGATGTAGCTGGTTACTCCAGAGGCATAGTCTTCTAAGTCAACAGTACAGCAGCAGTTCTGAACACATCCCAGTTTGCACTGTCAAAGTAGTCCTGAAGCACCAGATCAGTTTCTTCATTCCACACCAGCTCACGTGATAATGATTTGGGGAGGACAGTCCTCAGGTTGCTGTGGTTAAAACTGCCGGCGACAATGAACACCACGTCCGGATGTGCGGTATCTTGTTTGCTGATTGCGTCATGCAGCAGCCCCAGCACCGTCGCTGAGTTCGCACGTGACTGAACGTAAACAGCCAGGATAAACACAGCGCTTCTTTGTGTCTGAATACTACCTGTTGTTTACAAAGACGCAGACGTTGCCGCCCCCTGTTCTTCCCGGGTGCTGCCATGTGGTCCCCGGGGTGGACGGAGTGCGTTTATGCCCTCCCACAGGCCACAGATTGGAGCTAAGACCTCCCACATCCTTGATTTGCAAAACTTCATGGCTTGGCAATGTTGAGAGTATGTTTGTTTGTGTATGAGTGAATGTAAGTGTCAAAGAGAAACAAAGAAGAAGAGACAGAAAGATGTATATCTATGTATATATTTAGAGACATGTCTGTGAAGATTTTGCCGCTGTGATTTGGCATAGCCTGATGAGTATGGTCCTGCAGCAAGAAAAGAGTATACAGTCTTCCATTTTTTCTCCAAAGCTGTCAGGAAAAATAAAAGGAAAAATATATCAATTTAAGCACACATCAAAAATAGAGAAATCTATAAGCTGTGAAAAGACAAGAAAAATGACATTCATTGGCCTGATGGTGGTGCTGCAGCAAAGTATTAAATGTTTTTATTCAATAACGTCTGACCTGTATTATTGACCTAATTATTCAAAAATGTAAGCCTGGAACTTTTGAACGCTTGAGCCTATTTAAACAAAATCTGTTCAGCACGTGATTTTAAGGTAGCATGTCGAGTTTAGTTTCAGACTTTGTAAAATAAAATATAACAAATTATCACAGATATACATTTATTGAATTGCTATTTGTTTTATTACTAAAATAAGAAATGATTTTGACTTTGGAAAGAAATGAAAGGACTTTGGCACAGAATTTGCCTTACAATGATGAAGTATTAATAGGAGTCCAGATTTTGTTATTTTCAAAAGATACTAGGCTATTCTAATATGTCTTTATATGAGATATGACTATTAACAAAATAATCGAAAATTTGATGATTAATTATGCGTATAGATTTGTTATTCGTGTATTTAGCAGTGTTGGCTCAGTACTTTAATTCTGTGTGAAGTCCAGTGAGACCAAAGGGAAGCAAGCATTGCTAATATCGGGACCAATATCCAATCCTAATATCTGATGGGTGCATCACTAGTCTCATCGGGCCTGTTGTGCTGGTTCTTTAGGTCTCATTGGGCCTGTTGTGCTGGTTCTTTAGGTTTCATTGGACCTGTTGTGGTTGTGGCAAATCCTACAACTTAGGCCTACTTAAAGCCATATCTGACACCCATATGACTCCAGTGTTGAGACAAATTGCATGTTTTTTTTCATGGTAATTCCTACTCCATCCACTATGTGGCAGTATATTGGAAATAGGCCAGGTTACAAGCCAAAAGAAGGGAATCATTCAGTAGCAAAGAGGTTTAGCTGAGGCCCACTTCAGGCCTCACTGTAATGAAAACTGAATGAAGGAACTTTGGTTCAAATACTCATTGTAAGTTTGCAGTCCTTTAATTCTTTGTATATTCTGTCAAGGTTTGTGTATATTTTATGCATGAGGTTGGGTGCTGTTGTGCTTTTGCAGAAAGCTTCTCTTTTTTCTTGTTTGTTTGTTTGTTTCTCTATTTGCACTCCTTACAACTAACTTGCTCTTCATATGGACATTGGGAAAAGCCTGTTGTGCTTCTTCTTAGGGTCTCATTGGGCCTATTTTCATGTTCCTAAGTTCTCATTTGTCATGTGCTTATGGTCTCATCGGGCCTGTTGTGCTGGTTCTTTAGGTCTCATTGGGCCTGTTGTGGTTGTGGCATAAAACAAATCCTACAACTTAGGCCTACTTGAAGCCATAGCTGACACCCATATGACTCCAGTGTTGAGACAAATGAAATGAGTACAGGCCCAATACTCATTGTAAGTTTGCAATCCTTTAATTCTTTATATATTCTATCAATGTTTGTGTATGTTTAATGCATGAGGTTGGGTGCTGTTGTGCTTTTGCAGAAAAAGCTTCTCTTTTTTTCTTGTTTGTTTGTTTGTTTGTTTGTTTCTCTATTTGCACTCCTTACAGCTAACTTGCTCTTCATATGGACATTGGGATAAGCTTTTCACACGAAGGTATCACTCCTAAATTAATTCTCAGCAACTCAAACCAAGGACTTCCATGGTTCAAACTTTGCTTTCACAAGGAAACACCCAGGATTATAAACTCTTTAAAGAGAAAGGATGTCCGAAGTACAAACAGCTTTGCGAGAGCTTTCCAACTCCTATGTTTTGGATAGTTTTTATGGAGTCCACGTATATACCATTAATAAGAGGGTGAATGCAGATATAATTTTACCCCCCTTTAGGCACTAGTGAGCAGTCCACAATGCTTGTCTTTCCATCACTCTGATATAGGTTAGTCTTAGTCTCATCTGTCCACAAGACCTTTCTCCAGAATTCTGCAGGCTCTCTTAAGTATTTTTTTGCAAATTGTAATCGGGCTATTCTAAGGGTAGTAGTATATTTCAGATGTGTGTCTGTACACTACAACTGACTTTGGATTTGTATGCTATCTGGATGTTTCACTTGAAGAATATTACATTACAAATTGTGAAAATCAGCATATTGTATGTATATATTTATTTTTGTTATATATTGTTTTTTGTGAGTGTTTTAGGTTTCCATCTACAGCACCAGCTGCAGGAATTCTGGCTATTTTGATTAAATATCCTTGTCAAATTGGAAAGACTGGAAATGTTGAGAAAATATAATGATTGTATTTTCTGTTTTCCTTTTAAAAAAAAATCTGAGATTTTAGGACATTGTTAGTGAGAGGAGGGAAGAAGTGAATATCTGCTGATCCAATATCAAACTAACTTGACTGAGCTCCCCAAACTCAAGTGAAAATGTGCTTGGACGTACAAAGGAACGTTTTTTGGCTCATTAGTAAGACAGCCCGATTCACTCCGGTGAAGTTTATATTGCTAGCATTTTCTGAGGAGACCCTGAAAGCTGTTTATCATGAAATTCATGTGTCATACTGTCATGTGTGTCTCTTGTATGATCTTTGTTCTTTGAAATGCAGCTTCTCCTAGTCTTAGAAATATGTGGAAATAGTACCACCAGTGAAAGTGGTGAGATTGGGTATGGGGGGGTGAGATTAGGCGCAGCCATGTTAACTGAGTTTAGTAAGATTCTGTGGGTTGCTTTCCTGTCCAACCACAATGCTCTGTCTTTCGATAGGCTGATGGGTCTTCTTTACCTATCTGCTGTTTACTAGCTCTCATGTTGCTTGTTAATCCTAGTCATTTCTTTATATTATTTAATATTAGCTTTGGCTTGTTTCTTAACCAGTGTCAATCCCTGTGCTATCTACTATGTGTGTTACTTTACATTACTTTACAAACACTGTGTTTATTCTAAAGAAACATGATGGCCGTGGAGAGACACTGTTAGGAAGAAGACAGACGCCAGAATCGAGGGAGCAAGCCGCTCAGCTGACCGGTCCTCTACCACCTAAAAAGGCTTCACCTGTGCTGCCTGGAATCTGTCTTGCTTTATGGTAATATTGAGAAGGTGCTACTCTAGGGATTATTGTCCCTACCCAGTCACACAGGTAAGTCAGGTAGGTATTTATTTACTCTATTCAAATCATTTGTTCTGCCATTTCTCTACTTGTATTAAAGTAATATTAGTATCGCTTGCTCATATTTCAAACCCTGCAGTATCAAGACTATGTCTGTGTTTGTAATCATAGATGTCAGAAAAATGAGTTATAACAATCTGAGGAACAAAAAGAAACATATGTATCAATTCTTATGAGAACCAGTGACTTGGACATTAAATTTAAATTTGGGTTGTACAATCTTTGGCAACTAAAGCAGTCATTGTCCATTAAGCTATTACTGATAACCACCTTAGTTCACTATGTAATGTGATGAGTACATAACCCTGAATAACATCTAAAACCTGGGAGAGTGGATTCACAGTTACCCACACAGGTCTGATTTTGGTGGTGGTGTAGATGCAATTTATGGTACATTTATGATGAAAAGCTAGATTTTGTCTATTCCATCTACAACACTGTGTAGCTGTCTTTCTGTCCCTCTTCAACTTTGTCTGTCCATGTGCAACGCTGAGGCTGGCTGGCTGTCCATCTGACTATGAAACAACAATTCTGGCTAGCTCTCTATCCAAGAGAAACTGTGTTGTGTTTTTTGTTTGTTTGTTTGTTTGTTTGTTTGTTTTTTGCATTATTGCATATTCAGTTTTTTTTATATATATTGACTGTCTTTTTCCTCATACAGGTTTTCAGGATCCCATGATCCCATCCCTCTATAAAGGTATATTTGGCCAACAAGAGTCTAGCCATCTGCAAATGTGTGTGGTTGCCTCCATCTGGAACTGTGGATGGCTGGATTTCTGTCCATCTGCAAGTGTGATTCAGGTGTGATCATTCAGTTTCTATACATGTATTGACTGTATGGTCTATCCATCTGCGTCTCACTTCGCAACTATATATATATATATATATATATATATATATATACAGTGGGGAGAACAAGTATTTGATACACTGCTGATTTTTCAGGTTTTCCCACTTGCAAAGCATGTAGAAGACTGTAATTTTTATCATAGGTACTCTTCAACTGTGAGTGATGGAATCTAAAACAAAAATCCAGAAAAATACATTGTATGATTTTTAAATAATTAATTTCCATTTTATTGTGGGAAATAAGTATTTGATACACCAGAAAAAGAAACTTAATATTTGGTACAGAAACCTTTGTTTGCAATTACAGAGATGAGACGTTTCCTGTAGTTCTTGACAAGGTTTGCACACACTGCAGCAGGGATTTTGGCCCACTCCTCCATACAGATCTCCTCCAGAGCCTTCAGGTTTCGTGGCTGTCGCTGGGCCACACAGACTTTAAGCTCCCTCCAAAGATTTTCTATTGGATTCAGGTCTGGAGACTGGCTAGGCCACTCCAGGACCTTAAGATGTTTCCTACGGAGCCACTCTTTAGTTGCCCTGGCTGTGTGTTTTGGGTCGTTATCATGCTGGAAGACCCAGCCACGACCCATCTTCAGTGCTCTTACTGAGGGAAGGAGGTTGTTGGCCAAAATCTCACGATACATGGCCCCATCCATCCTTCCCACAATACGGTGCAGTCGTCCTGTCCCCTTTGCAGAAAAGCATCCCCAAAGAATGATGTTTCCACCGCCATGCTTCACGGTTGGGATGGTGTTCTTGGGGTTGTACTCATCATTCTTCTTCCTCCAAACATGACGAGTGGAGTTTAAACCAAAAAGTTCTATTTTTGTCTCATCAGACCACATGACCTTCTCCCATTCCTCCTCTGGATCATTCAGATGGTCATTTGCAAACTTCAGACGGGCTTTGACATGCGTTGGCTTGAGGAAGGGCACCTTGCATGCACTGCAGGATTTTAATCCTTGACGGCGTAGAGTGTTACTGATTGTTTTCTTTGAGACTGTGGTCCCAGCTCTATTCAGGTCATTGACCAGGTCCTGCCGTGTAATTCTGGGCTCATTCCTCACCTTCCTCAAGATCATTGATGCTCCACGAGGTGAGATCTTGCATGGCGCCCCAGACCGAGGGAGATTATCCGTTATTTTGCATTTCTTCCATTTTCTAATAATTGCACCAACAGTTGTTGCCTTCTCACCAAGCTGCTTGCCTATTGTCCTGTAGCCCATCCCAGCCTTGTGCAGGTCTACAATTTTATCCCTGATGTCCTTACAAAGCTCTCTGGTCTTGGGCATTGTGGAAATGCTGGAGTCTGACTGATTGAGTGTGTGGACAGGTGTCTTTTATACAGGTAACGAGTTCAAACAGGTGCAGTTAATACAGGTAATGAGTGGAGAACAGGAGGGCTTCTTAAAGAAGAAGTAACATGTCTGTGAGAGCCAAAATTCTTACTGGTTGATAGATGATCAAATACTTATTTCCCACAATAAAATGGAAATTAATTATTTAAAAATCATACAATGTATTTTTCTGGATTTTTGTTTTAGATTCCATTACTCACAGTTGAAGAGTACCTATGATAAAAATTACAGTCTTCTACATGCTTTGCAAGTGGGAAAACCTGAACAATCAGCAGTGTATCAAATACTTGTTCTCCCCACTGTAAATACAGCTATATTCTGTCCATCTTACAGGAAAGTGATCATTCAGTTTCTATACATGAATTTACTCTTTTTTTTCTTTTTTGTCATACAGTTTCCCATGACCGACTCCCTCTCTGAAGGTGGAAACGACTAACAAGGGTTTATCCATCTGCATCTCAATTCACAACTATATATAGCTAAATAAAGCTATATTTTGTACATCTTCAACTGTGTGAGGCAGACTGTTCGTAAACAGCTATGATAAAGGTAAGTGATCATTCAGTTTCTATACATTTATAGACTTTTTCTTTTTTGTCAAACAGTTTCCCAGAATTCCATGACCGACTCCCTCTCTGAAGGTGGAAACGACTAACAAAGGTCATTCCATCTGCATCTCCATTCTCAACTATTGCTGTCTGGCTGGCTTTCTGTTCATCTTCAACTGTGCAAGGCTGACTGTTCGTAGACAGCTATGATACAGGTAAGTGATTATTCAGTTTCTATACATGTATTGACTTCTTTTCTTTTTTGTCATACAATTTCCCAGGATCCCTTGACCGACTCCCTCTCTGAAGGTGGAAACGACTAACAACGTCTCTGCATCTCCTTTCTCTACTATGGCTGGCTGGCTGGCTGGCTTTCTGTTCATCTTCAACTCTGTGAGGCTGACTGGTCGTAAACAGCTGTGATACAGGTAAGTGATCATTCAGTTTCTATACATGTATTGACTGTCTTTTTTGTTATACAGTTTCGCAGGATTCCATGACCGACTCCCTCTCTGAAGGTGGAAACAACTAACAATGTCTCTGCATCTCCTTTCTCTACTATGGCTGGCTGGCTGGCTTTCCGTCCATCTTCAACTGTGCAAGGCTGGCTGTTTGTAAACAGCTTTGATACAGGTAAGTGATCATTCAGTTTCTATACATGTATTGACTGTCTTTTTTGTTATACAGTTACCCAGGATCCCTTGACCGACTCCCTCTCTGAAGGTGAGAACGCCTAACAAGGGTAATTCCTTCTGCATCTCCATTGTCAACTATGACTGGCTTTCTGTCCATCTTCAACTGTGTTAGGCTGACTGTTCCTAAACAGCTATGATACAGGTAAGTGATCATTCAGTTTCTATTCATGTATTGACTTTCTTTTTTGTCAACTATTAAGCTGTATTTTGTCCATCTTCAACTGTGTGAGGCTGACTGGTCATAAACAGCTGTGATACAGGTAAGTGATCATTCAGTTTCTATACATGTATTTACTGTCTTTTTTGTAATACAGTTTCCCAGGATCCCTTGATCGACTCCCTCTCTGAAGGTGGAAATGCATATAGAGGGTAATTCCATCTGCACCTCCATTTTCAACTGTGCAAGGCTGGCTGTTCGTAAACAGCTATGATACAGGTAAGTGATCATTCAGTTTTAATACATGTATTGACTCTTTTTTCTTTTTTGTCATACAGTTTCCCAGGATCCCATGACCGACTCCCTCTCTGAAGGTGGAAACGACTAACAAAGGTCATTCCATCTGCATCTCCATTCTCAGCTATGGCTGGCTGGCTGGCTTTCTGTTCATTTTCAACTGTGCAAGGCTGACTGTTCGTAAACAGCTGTGATACAGGTAAGTGATCATTCAGTTTCTATACATGTATTGACTTTTTATTTTTTGTTATCCAGTTTCCCAGGATCCCTTGACCGACTCCCTCTCTGAAGGTGGAAATGCCTAACAAGGGTAATTCCATCTGCATCTCCATTTTCAACTGAGCAAGGCTGGCTGTTCGTAAACAGCTGTGATACAGGTAAGTGATCATTCAGTTTCTATACATGTATTCTCTTTTTTTCTTTTTTGTCATACAGTTTTCCAGGATCCCATGACTGACTCCCTCTCTGAAGGTGGAAACGACTGACAAGGGACATTCCATCTGCTTCACTCTTTACAACTATGACTGGCTGGCTGGCTGGCTTTCTGTTCATCTTCATCTGTGCAAGGCTGACTGGTCATAAACAGCTGTGATACAGGTAAGTGGTCATTCATTTTCTATACAGGTATTGACTTTTTATTTTTTGTCATACAGTTTCGCAGGATTCCATGACTGACTCCCTCTCTGAAGGTGGAAACGACTAACAAAGGTCATTCCATCCGCATCTCCATTCTCAGCTATGACTGGCTGGCTGGCTTTCTGTTCATCTTCATCTGTGCAAGGCTGACTGTTCGTAAACAGCTGTGATACAGGTAAGTGATCATTCAGTTTCTATACATCTATTGACTTTTTTTCTTTTTTGTCATACAGTTTCCCAGGATCCCATGATCCTCCCTCTCTGAAGGTGGAAACGACTGACAAGGGACATTCCATCTGCTTTACTCTTTACAACTATGAGTGGCTCGCTGGCTTTCCATCCATCTTCAACTGTGTGAGGCTGGCTGTTCCTAAACAGCTGTGATACAGGTAAGTGATCATTCAGTTTCTATACATTTATAGACTTTTTCTTTTTTGTCAAACAGTTTCCCAGAATTCCATGACCGACTCCCTCTCTGAAGGTGGAAACGCATAACAAGGGTAATTCCCTCTGCATCTCCATTGTCAACTATGACTGGCTGACTGGCTTTCTGTCCATCTTCAACTGTGTTAGGCTGACTGTTTGTAAACAGCTATGATACAGGTAAGTGATCATTCAGTTTCTATACATGTATTGACTTTTTTCTTTTTTGTCATACAGTTTCCCAGGATCCCTTGACTGACTCACTCTGAAGGTGGAAATTCCTAACGGGGGTAATTCCATCTGCATCTCAATTTTCAACTGTGCAAGGCTGGCTGTTGGTAAACAGCTGTGATACAGGTAAGTGATCATTCAGTTTCAATACATGTATTGACTTTTTTTTCTTTTTTGTCATACAGTTTCCCTGGATCCAATGACCGACTCCCTCTCTGAAGGTGGAAACGACTAACAAAGGTCATTCCATCTGCATCTCCATTCTCAACTATTGCTGTCTGGCTGGCTTTCTGTTCATCTTCAACTGTGCAAGGCTGACTGTTCGTAGACAGCTGTGATACAGGTAAGTGATCATTCAGTTTCTATACATGTATTGACTTCTTTTCTTTTTTGTCATACATTTTCCCATGATCCCATGACTGACTCTCTCTCTGAAGGTGGAAATGTCTAACGAGGGTAATTCCATCTGCATCTCCATTTTCAACTGTGCAAGGCTGGCTGTTCGTAAACAGCTATGATACAGGTAAGTGATCATTCAGTTTCTATACATGTATTGACTTTCTTTTTTGTCATACAGTTTCCTAGGATCCCATGACCGACTCCCTTTCTGAAGGTGAAAACGAATAACAAGGGACATTCCATTTGCTTCACTCTTTACAACTATGACTGGCTCGCTGGCTTTCCATCCATCTTCAACTGTGTGAGGCTGGCTGTTCGTAAACAGCTGTGATACTGGTAAGTGATCATTCAGTTTCTATACTTGTATTGACTTTCTTTTTTGTCAACTATTAAGCTATATTTTGTCCATCTTCAACTGTGTGAGGCTGACTGGTCGTAAACAGCTGTGATACATTTAAGTGATCATTCAGTTTCTATACATGTATTGACTTTTTATTTTTTGCCATACAGTTTCGCAGGATTCCATGACTGACGCCCTCTCTGAAGGTGTAAATGACTAACAAAGGTCATTCCATCTGCATCTCCATTCTCACCTATGGCTGGCTGGCTGGCTTTCTGTTCATTTTCAACTGTGCAAGGCTGACTGTTCGTAAACAGCTGTGATACAGGTAAGTGATCATTCAGTTTCTATACATGTATTGACTTTTTATTTTTTGTTATACAGTTTCCCAGGATCCCTTGACCAACTCCCTCTCTGAAGGTGGAAATGCCTAACAAGGGTAATTGCATCTGCATCTCCATTTTCAACTGTGCAAGGCTGGCTGTTAGTAAACAGCTGTGATAGAGGTAAGTGATCATTCAATTTCTATACATGTATTGTCTTTTTATTTTTTGTCATACAGTTTCGCAGGATTTCATGACTGACTCCCTCTCTGAAGGTGGAAACGACTAAAAAAGGTCATTCCATCTGCATCTCCATTCTCAGCTATGGCTGGCTGGCTGGCTTTCTGTTCATTTTCAACTGTGCAAGGCTGACTGTTCGTAAACAGCTGTGATACAGGTAAGTGATCATTCCGTTTCTATACATGTATTGTCTTTTTTTCTTTTTTGTCATACAGTTTTCCTGGATCCCATGACCGACTCCCTCTCTGAAGGTGGAAACGACTGACAAGGGACATTCCATCTGCTTTACTCTTTACAACTATGAGTGGCTCGCTGGCTTTCCATCCATCTTCAACTGTGTGAGGCTGGCTGTTCATAAACAGCTGTGATACAGGTAAGTGATCATTCAGTTTCTATACATGTATTGACTGTCTTTTTTGTTATACAGTTTCCCAGGATCCCTTGACCGACTCCCTCTCTGAAGGTGTAAATGACTAACAAGGTTAATTCCATCTGCATCTCCTTTTTCAACTGTGCACGGCTGACTGTTCGTAAACAGCTGTGATACAGGTAAGTGATCATTCAGTTTCAATACATGTATTGACTTTTTTTTCTTTTTTGTCATACAGTTTCCCAGGATCCAATGACCGACTCCCTCTCTGAAGGTGTAAATGACTAACAAAGGTCATTCCATCTGCATCTCCATTCTCAACTATGGCTGGCTGGCTGGCTTTCTGTTCATCTTCAACTGTGTGAGGCTGACTGTTCGTAAACAGCTGTGATACAGGTAAGTGATCATTCAGTTTCTATACATGTATTGTCTGTCTTTTTTGACAAATATTAAGCTATCTTTTGTCCATCTTCAACTGTGTGAGGCTGAGTGGTCGTAAACAGCTGTGATACAGGTAAGTGATCATTCAGTTTCTATACATGTATTGATTGTCTTTTTTGTCATACAGTTTCGCAGGATTCCATGTCTGACTCCCTTTCTGAAGGTGGAAATGACTAACAAGGGTCATTCCATTTGCTTCACACATTACAACTATGACTGGCTCACTGGCTTTCCATCCATCTTCAACTGTGTGAGGCTGGCTGTTCGTAAACAGCTGTGATACAGGTAAGTGATCATTCAGTTTCTATACATGTATTGACTGTCTTTTTTGTTATACAGTTTCCCAGGACCCCTTGACCAACTCCCTCTCTGAAGGTTGAAAAGTCTAACAAGGGTAATTCCATCTGCATCTCCATTTTCAACTGTGCAAGGCTGGCTGTTCGTAAACAGCTGTGATACAGGTAAGTGATCATTCAGTTTCTATACATGTATTGATTGTCTTTTTTGTTATACAGTTTCGCAGGATCCCTTGACCGACTCCCTCTCTGAAGGTGGAAACAACTAACAAAGGTCATTCCATCTGCATCTCCATTCTCAACTATGGCTGGCTGGCTGGCTTTCTGTTCATCTTCAACTGTGTGAGGCTGACTGGTCGTAAACAGCTGTGATACATTTAAGTGATCATTCAGTTTCTATACATGTATTGACTTTTTTTTTATTTTGTTATACAGTTTCCCAGGATCCCTTGACCGACTCCCTCTCTGAAGGTGGAAACGCCTAACGAGGGTAATTCCATTTGCATCTCCATTTTCAACTGTGCAAGGCTGGCTATTCGTAAACAGCTGTGATACAGGTAAGTGATCATTCAGTTTCAATACATGTATTGACTTTTTTTTCTTTTTTGTCATACAGTTTCCCAGGATCCCATGACCGACTCCCTCTCTGAAGGTGAAAACGACTAACAAAGGTCATTCCATCTGCATCTCCATTCTCAACTATGGCTGGCTGGCTGGCTGGCTGGCTGGCTTGCTGGCTTTCTGTTCATTTTCAACTGTGCAAGGCTGGCTATTCGTAAACAGCTGTGATACAGGTAAGTGATCATTCAGTTACAATACATGTATTGACTTTTTTTTCTTTTTTGTCATACAGTTTCCCAGGATCCCATGACCGACTCCCTCTCTGAAGGTGGAAACGACTGACAAGGGACATTCCATCTGCTTCACTCTTTACAACTATTACTGGCTGGCTGGCTTTCCATCCATCTTCAACTGTGTGAGGCTGACTGTTCGTAAACAGTTGTGATACAGGTAAGTGATCATTCAGTTTGTATACATGTATTGACTTTCTTTTTTGTCAACTATTAAGGTATATTTTGTCCATCTTCAACTGTGTGAGGCTGACTGGTCGTAAACAGTATTGATACAGGTAAGTGATCATTCAGTTTCTATACATGTATTGACTTTTTTTTCTTTTTTGTCATACAGTTTCCCAGGATCCAATGACCGACTCCCTCTCTGAAGGTGGAAATGCCTAACGAGGGTAATTCCATCTGCATCTCCATTTTCAACTGTGCACGACTGGCTGTTCGTAAACAGCTGTGATACAGGTAAGTGATCATTCAGTTTCTATACATGTATTGACTTTTTTTTCTTTTTTGTCATACAGTTTCCCAGGATCCAATGACCGACTCCCTCTCTGAAGGTGGAAATGACTAACAAAGGTCATTCCATCTGCATCTCCATTCTCAACTATGGATTGCTGGCTGGCTTTCTGTTCATCTTCAACTGTGTGAGGCTTGTGATATCCGTGATATCAAAAGTACAAAAAAAAGACAGACCAACCACACCTTTAGGTTGTCTTTAATTAACCAAGTGCTGGAACTCAGAACAACACTGTTCTCTAGGCAGCTACCAGCTTCAACTGGTTTCTTCTTCTAGGACACTCACAGTAGCTCTACTCTAGTGCCCCCTACTGGTTCTCAAAAACATAACCATTTTACACATTCACATTACTACATATTTCCCTCCTCTTAAAGAGTTCACTTAATGAAAAAACGAACAAAAAAAACATTTATAATACTGTTTCACAAAATGAATCTTTCGTTTTCCGTTTGCATTCAGTACAAAGTAGGTAGTCTTTTTTTTTTTTTTTTTTTTTTTTTAAACAACTATCACCTTAATCAGTAAAGCAAACAAACAGCAATCTATTAACATTAACATAACAATTGCATTCTCTCTTGTTTTTTCATTTTCAGTTTTCTCTGTTTCTTTCTTTCTTTCTTTTTTTTTTTTTTTTTTTTTTTTTTTTTTTTACTGTTCATAGTCCTGTAAGTGAGTAGGCTTCCTTACAGTCCTTTGTGAGCTACGCAATGTTGTTCCACAACTCTGAGAATTGTCAGTACTGACACTGACACTCACGGATTGTCCCTGCGGATTTGGAATCTCAGAGTCCTTGACAAAGTCCTTTGTCTGTTCCTTTTCTGAGATTTTGATGGTTTCAGCTATGTCTGTTTCTAGCAACAGTGGATTTGAAAGTCTGTCTGACTGTTCTCAGCTCCAGCCAAAATCTGATCCACATGTCTTCGTACAATCTTGCCATCACCCAGTCTGACCTTGTAGGATACTGGACCCGTCACTTCTTCAATGAGTCCCCGAATCCATTTAGGACCATGGCTGAAATTCCTTGTCATTACCACAACTCCTTGTTCAAATTCTCGACCCTGGCGTTGCTTGTCGTGACTCTTCTTCTGTTTGCCCTGTTTCTCAATCACCCTCCTCTTTAAGTCTGGATGCACCAGGTCTAAGGTTGACCTAAGTTTTCTACCTTGTAACATCTCTGCAGGTGACTTCCCTGTTGTAGACTGCGGTGTAATCCTGTAACTGAACAACACTCGAGCCACTTTTGTAGAGATGCTGCCTTCTCCAGCTTTTTTCATCATGGTCTTGAACGTCTGAACTGCTCTTTCCGCAAGACCATTTGAGGAGGCATGGAAGGGAGCAGAAGTCACGTGTGTAATTCCATTCTTTGTCATGAATTCTTTAAACTCTGCACTCATAAAGCAAGCACCATTATCTGAAACTATCATTTCCGGTAGTCCTTGGATGCTAAAACTTTTGCGCAGACACTCAATGGTAACAGAAGAGGTAGCTGCATGTACAGGATAGACATCTAACCATTTGGAATGAGCATCAATGACTATGAGAAACATTTGTCCCATAAATGGTCCTGCATAGTCGATGTGCAATCGTCTCCATGGTTTGTCCGGCCACTCCCATGGGTGAAGTGGGGCTACAGCTGGACATTTTTGCATTTCCTGACACTTTGAACATCTTTTCACTGTAGCTTCAATATCCTGGTCAAGCTTTGGCCACCAGAAATAACTTCTGGCTAGGGCCTTCATTCGGGTAACTCCAGGATGGCATTGGTGTAGTTGGTTCAGGAGATCTTGGCGTCCCCTATTTGGCACCACCACACGTGCACCCCACAAGATGCAACCATCTTGGACACTCAGTTCATCTTTTCTCACAGCAAATGGCATAAACTGAGGATCCATCACCTGCTCTGGCCAGCCTCTCATTATGTATTCTCTGACCCTGGACAAAACAGTATCTTTGGTTGTCCACTTGCGCACATCACCATCAGACACCAGTGCTATTTCCTCCATCATTAGCACTCTGTCTTCCTGTTCCTTTACCACTTCTGAACATGGAAGTGGCAATCTGCTCAGAGCGTCAGCATTGCCATGGTCTTTGCCTGGCTTGTAGATAATGACATACTCATAAGCTCGCAAGGCTACTGACCACCGTTGTACTCTTGGCGATACCATCTGAGGAACAGCTTTCATTTAATTGAAAAGGGACAGAAGGGGCTTGTGATCAGTGCAAATGGTAAACTTTCTACCATACAAGTACTTGTGAAAGCGTTGCACTCCAAACATCACAGCAAGTCCTTCCTTGTCCAATTGCGAATAATTGCGCTCCGCTGGTGTTAGTGTTCGCGACATGAAACTAATGGGCCTTTCTTCCCCATTGGACATTCGATGTGACAACACAGCCCCAACCCCGTAGGGTGATGCATCACATGAGAGAATGAGATCCTTCTGACTGTCATAATGCACTAACACGTCCGATGACTGCATGAGCTTTTTAGATTTCTCAAAAGCAGCTTCTTGCTCTTTTCCCCAGTGCCAGTTGGTATCTTTTCTCAGTAGCTGATGTAGAGGAGCTAACAAAGTTGACAGATTTGGTAGAAATCTGTTGTAATAGTTTAACAATCCCAGATACGCCTTGAGCTCTGTCACATTTGTTGGTGAAGGTGCTTCCTGAATGGCCCTGACCTTATTCTGCAGTGGGTGCAGTCCTGTAGAATCCACTTTATGTCCCAGGAACTCTGCTTCTTTGCCCATGAACGAGCATTTGCTCCGTTTTAGCCGCAAGCCTGCTTCTTCTAACCTTGTTAGAACTTCACTTAGGGCTTTGAGGTGTTCCTGGTCATTCTTGCCCGTCAGTAGAATGTCATCAAGATACACTGCTACATTGGGGATTCCCTGCAGTAATCCCTCCATGATTCGTTGGAAGATTGCAGGACTGGAGGACACTCCAAAAGGAAGTCGATTCACTGCAAACAGACCCTTGTGCGTACTAATAGTGACATAAGGTTTGGATTCCTCATCTAGAGTCACTTGTTGATAGGCATGACTTAAGTCTAACTTGGTGAACTTCTCACCACCTGCCAACTTCTCAAAGAGATCCTCAACTCTTGGAATCGGATACTGCTCTAACTTGGATACTCGGTTGACCGTTAATTTGTAATCACCACAAATTCTCACTGACTTGTCCGGTTTTAAAACTGGAACAATAGGCGCTGCCCATTCTGAGAATTTCACAGGTTCTAGAATGTTTTCCTCTACTAGCCTATCTATCTCTGCCTCTACTTTCTGCTTCATTGCATAGGGAACGGGTCTTGGTTTGAAAAACCTTGGAACAGCTTCTTTGTCAACATGGATTTTTGCGGGAGGACCCTTCCATGTCCCCAATCCTTCCTTGAACACCATGTCATGCTGTGCCAGTACGTCCTGCACTGTCTGCGTAGTCGCAGTAAGTTGGTTTAAAGAACACCAGTCTACAGCCAGTTCTCTGATCCACCCACGCCCTAATAAATTTGGACCCTTACCTGCCACTACTACTACAGGTAGCTGTTTGACAATGTCCTTGTACACTACACTGACCTTTGCTACACCTAAGGTTTCTACTCTTTCTCCTGTGTACGTTTTGAGATTCACAGAACACTTGCCTAGTTCCGAAATGTTTTCCTTGCTTTCTAGTTTTGCATACTCTGCCTGCGTCAAAATTGTAACGCTACACCCAGTGTCTACTTCAAAGTTGACATTCAAGTCATTAACTTTGAGCTGAAGCTTGATTGGCTCTACTTTAGGAATGTTTGTCTCTTTTAAATTGTGCATTGTGAATATCTCTTCTGCTTCATTTTCTGAGTTGGAATTTTCACTGATGTGATTGGCTGACTGCTTGTTTTCCCTTTTTTCATACCTTTTCTTTCCTCCCCCTGTAGGCCTGGAGTGATCGACAGGTAACTTTGCTCTGCACATTTTTTTAATGTGTCCCACTTTTTTTTTACATTTGTGGCATTTTTCTTTTGCAAACCGGCACTCTGGCGCCATGTGTTCACCTCCACATCGGTAGCAAACAGTACGTGAGCGATTTCCATCTCGTGCTTTTGGTCCTGCAAAGAACTTGCACGCCATCTCCCGCTTGTCTGCCACGACACTGTGAAACTTACTCTGTCCTTGAAGATCCTGAATATCTTTAGAAGCAGTCTCTATTGCTTGAGCAAGCTTCAGGGCTTTGTCATATGTTAGCTCAGGCTCCGCTAACAATCTACGCTGCATGCGATCATCTTCAATACCGCAAACAAGCCTGTCCCTCAACATTTCTGTCAGCTTATCTCCATAATTGCAGTGTTGAGCCAGTTCACGAAGTACAGCCACATATTCAGAAACACTCTCCTTTGGTTTCCTATTCCTTGAATTAAACTTGAAACGCTGTACTATCTCACTTGGCTTGGGGTTGTAATGCTCTTTCAGCAGTTCCACCAGCTCATCATAGGTTTTCTCCCCTGGTTTGGTAGGACTTAACAAGTTTCTCATGAGACTGTAGGTTTGACTTCCCACCGAGCTAAGAAGAATTGCACGTTTCTTAGCAGCATCTGTAATCTCATTTGCCTCGAAGAAATGTGATAACACCTCACAATACTCCTCCCAGGACTGATTTCCATTATCAAAAGGAGTGAGAGTTCCTACCATAGCTGCCATGCTCTGGATGTCTTGCAAAAAAAACCTTGCACAGTCCTCTTTTAAAAAAAAAAAAAAGGTCCAAAGAGCTGAATTATTGTCCACTGTTTCCTCGTCGCCAGATGTGATATCCGTGATATCAAAAGTACAAAAAAAAGACAGACCAACCACACCTTTAGGTTGTCTTTAATTAACCAAGTGCTGGAACTCACAACAACACTGTTCTCTAGGCAGCTACCAGCTTCAACTGGTTTCTTCTTCTAGGACACTCACAGTAGCTCTACTCTAGTGCCCCCTACTGGTTCTCAAAAACATAACCATTTTACACATTCACATTACTACAAGGCTGACTGTTCGTAAACAGCTGTGATACAGGTAAGTGATCATTCAGTTTCTATACATCTATTGACTTTTTTTCTTTTTTGTCATACAGTTTCCCAGGATCCCATGATCCTCCCTCTCTGAAGGTGGAAACGACTGACAAGGGACATTCCATCTGCTTTACTCTTTACAACTATGAGTGGCTCGCTGGCTTTCCATCCATCTTCAACTGTGTGAGGCTGGCTGTTCATAAACAGCTGTGATACAGGTAAGTGATCATTCAGTTTCTATACATGTATTGACTGTCTTTTTTGTTATACAGTTTCCCAGGATCCCTTGACCGACTCCCTCTCTGAAGGTGGAAACGTCTAACGAGGGTAATTCCATCTGCACCTCCATTTTCAACTGTGCAAGGCTGGCTGTTCGTAAACAGCTATGATACAGGTAAGTGATCATTCAGTTTCAATACATGTATTGACTTTTTTTTTTGTCATACAGTTTCCCAGGATCCCATGACCGACTCCCTCTCTGAAGGTGGAAACGACTGACAAGGGACATTCCATCTGCTTCACTCTTTACAACTATGACAGGCTGGCTGGCTTTCCATCCATCTTCAACTGTGTGAGGCTGGCTGTTCGTAAACAGCTGTGATAAAGGTAAGTGATCATTCAGTTTCTATACATGCATTGACTTATTTTTTTGTCAACTATTAATGTATATTTTGTCCATCTTCAACTGTGTGAGGCTGCCTGGTTGTAAACAGCTGTGATACAGGTAAGTGATCATTCAATTTCTATACATGTATTGTCTTTTTTTCTTTTTTGTCATACAGTTTCCCAGGATCCCATGACCGACTCCCTCTCTGAAGGTGGAAACGACTAACAACGTCTCTGCATCTCCTTTCTCTACTATGGCTGGCTGGCTGGCTTTCCGTCCATCTTCAACTGTGCAAGGCTGGCTGTTCGTAAACAGCTTTGATACAGGTAAGTGATTATTCAGTTTCTATACATGTATTGACTTTTTTTTTTTTTTTGTCATACAGTTTCCCAGGATCCAATGACCGACTCCCTCTCTGAAGGTGTAAATGACTAACGAGGTTAATTCCATCTGCATCTCCTTTTTCAACTGTGCACGGCTGGCTGTTCGTAAACAGCTGTGATACAGGTAAGTGATCATTCAGTTTCAATACATGTATTGACTTTTTTTTCTTTTTTGTCATACAGTTTCCCAGGATCCAATGACCGACTCCCTCTCTGAAGGTGTAAATGACTAACAAAGGTCATTCCATCTGCATCTCCATTCTCAACTATGGCTGGCTGGCTGGCTTTCTGTTCATCTTCAACTGTGTGAGGCTGACTGTTCGTAAACAGCTGTGATACAGGTAAGTGATCATTCAATTTCAATACATGTATTGACTTTTTTTTCTTTTTTGTCATACAGTTTCCCAGGATCCAATGACCGACTCCCTCTCTGAAGGTGTAAATGACTAACAAAGGTCATTCCATCTGCATCTCCATTCTCAACTATGGCTGGCTGGCTGGCTTTCTGTTCATCTTCAACTGTGTGAGGCTGACTGTTCGTAAACAGCTGTGATACAGGTAAGTGATCATTCAGTTTCTATACATGTATTGACTGTCTTTTTTGTCATACAGTTTCGCAGGATTCCATGTCTAACTCCCTTTCTGAAGGTGGAAATGACTAACAAGGGTCATTCCATTTGCTTCACACATTACAACTATGACTGGCTCGCTGGCTTTCCATCCATCTTCAACTGTGTGAGGCTGGCTGTTCGTAAACAGCTGTGATACAGGTAAGTGATCATTCAGTTTCTATACATGTATTGACTTTTTATTTTTCTTCATACAGTTTTGCAGGATTCCATGTCTGACTCCCTTTCTGAAGGTGGAAACGACTGACCAGGGACATTCCATCTGCTTCACTCTTTACAACTATGACTGGCTGGCTGGCTTTCCATCCATCTTCAACTGTGCAAGGCTTCTTGTTCGTAAACAGCTGTGATACAGGTAAGTGATCATTCAGTTTCTATACATGTATTGACTTTTTTTTTTGTCAACTATTAATGTATATTTTGTCCATCTTCAACTGTGTGAGGCTGCCTGGTTGTAAACAGCTGTGATACAGGTAAGTGATCATTCAATTTCTATACATGTATTGTCTTTTTTTCTTTTTTGTCATACAGTTTCCCAGGATCCCTTGACCGACTCCCTCTCTGAAGGTGGAAACGACTAACAAGGGACATTCCATCTGCTTCACTCTTTACAACTATGACCGGCTGGCTGGCTTTCCATCCATCTTCAACTGTGTGAGGCTGGCTGTTCGTAAACAGCTTTGATACAGGTAAGTGATTATTCAGTTTCTATACATGTATTGACTTTTTTTTCTTTTTTGTCATACAGTTTCCCAGGATCCAATGACCGACTCCCTCTCTGAAGGTGTAAATGACTAATGAGGTTAATTCCATCTGCATCTCCTTTTTCAACTGTGCACGGCTGGCTGTTCGTAAACAGCTGTGATACAGGTAAGTGATCATTCAGTTTCAATACATGTATTGACTTTTTTTTTCTTTTTTGTCATACAGTTTCCCAGGATCCAATGACCGACTCCCTCTCTGAAGGTGTAAATGACTAACAAAGGTCATTCCTTCTGCATCTCCATTGTCAACTATGACTGGCTTTCTGTCCATCTTCAACTGTGTTAGGCTGACTGTTCCTAAACAGCTATGATACAGGTAAGTGATCATTCAGTTTCTATAAATGTATTGACTTTTTATTTTTTGTCATACAGTTTCCCAGGATTCCATGACTGACTCCCTCTCTGAAGGTGGAAACAACTAACAAAGGTCATTCCATCTGAATCTCCATTTTCAACTATGGCTGGCTGGCTGGCTTTACGTGCATCTTCAACTGTGCAAGGTTGACTGTTCGTAAACAGCTGTGATACAGGTAAGTGATCATTCAGTTTCTATACATGTATTGACTTTCTTTTTTGTCAACTATTAAGCTGTATTTTGTCCATCTTCAACTGTGTGAGGCTGACAGGTCGTAAACAGCTGTGATACAGGTAAGTGATCATTCAGTTTCAATACATGTATTGACTGTCTTTTTTGCCATACAGTTTCCCAGGATCCCTTGACCGACTCCCTCTCTGAAGGTGGAAACAACTAACAAAGGTCATTCCATCTGAATCTCCATTTTCAACTATGGCTGGCTGGCTGGCTTTACGTGCATCTTCAACTGTGCAAGGTTGACTGTTCGTAAACAGCTGTGATACAGGTAAGTGATCATTCAGTTTCTATACATGTATTGTCTGTCTTTTTTGACAAATATTAAGCTATCTTTTGTCCATCTTCAACTGTGCAAGGCTGACTGTTCGTAAACCGCTGTGATACAGGTAAGTGATCATTCAATTTCTATACATGTATTGACTGTCTTTTTTGTTATACAGTTTCCCAGGATCCCTTGACCGACTCCCTCTCTGAAGGTGGAAACGTCTAACGAGGGTAATTCCATCTGCACCTCCATTTTCAACTGTGCAAGGCTGGCTGTTCGTAAACAGCTATGATACAGGTAAGTGATCATTCAGTTTCAATACATGTATTGACTTTTTTTCTTTTTTGTCATACAGTTTCCCAGGATCCCATGACCGACTCCCTCTCTGAAGGTGGAAACGACTAACAAAGGTCATTCCATCTGCATCTCCATTCTCAACTAAGGCTGGCTGGCTGGCTGGCTTTCTGTTCATCTTCAACTGTGTGAGGCTGACTGGTCGTAAACAGCTGTGATACAGGTAAGTGATCATTCAGTTTCTATACATGTATCGTCTTTTTATTTTTTGTCATACAGTTTCGCAGGATTCCATGACCGACTCCCTCTCTGAAGGTGGAAACGACTAACAACGTCTCTGCATCTCCTTTCTCTACTATGGCTGGCTGGCTGGCTTTCCGCCCATCTTCAACTCTGCAAGGCTGGCTGTTCGTAAACAGCTTTGATACAGGTAAGTGATCATTCAGTTTCTATACATGTATTGACTGTCTTTTTTGTTATAGAGTTTCCCAGGATCCCTTGACCGACTCCCTCTCTGAAGGTGAGAACGCCTAACAAGGGTAATTCCTTCTGCATCTCCATTGTCAAATATGACTGGCTTTCTGTCCATCTTCAACTGTGTTAGGCTGGCTGTTCGTAAACAGCTGTGATACTGGTAAGTGATCATTCAGTTTCTATACATGTATTGACTTTTTATTTTTTGTCATACAGTTTCCCAGGATTCCATGACTGACTCCTTCTCTGAAGGTGGAAACAACTAACAAAGGTCATTCCATCTGAATCTCCATTTTCAACTATGGCTGGCTGGCTGGCTTTACGTGCATCTTCAACTGTGCAAGGTTGACTGTTCGTAAACAGCTGTGATACAGGTAAGTGATCATTCAGTTTCTATACATGTATTGACTTTCTTTTTTGTCAACTATTAAGCTGTATTTTGTACATCTTCAACTGTGTGAGGCTGACAGGTCGTAAACAGCTGTGATACAGGTAAGTGATCATTCAGTTTCAATACATGTATTGACTGTCTTTTTTGCCATACAGTTTCCCAGGATCCCCTGACCGACTCCCTCTCTGAAGGTGGAAATGCATATAGAGGGTAATTCCATCTGCATCTCCATTTTCAACTGTGCAAGGCTGGCTGTTCGTAAACAGCTGTGATACAGGTAAGTGATCATTCAGTTTCAATACATGTATTGACTTTTTCTTTTTTGTCATACAGTTTCCCAGGATCCAATGACCGACTCTCTCTCTGAAGGTGGAAACGACTAACAAAGGTCATTCCATCTGCATCTCCATTCTCAGCTATGGCTGGCTGGCTGGCTTTCTGTTCATTTTCAACTGTGCAAGGCTGACTGTTCGTAAACAGCTGTGATACAGGTAAGTGATCATTCAGTTTCTATACATGTATTGACTGTCTTTTTCTTTTTTGTCATACAGTTTTCCAGGATCCCATGACCGACTCCCTCTCTGAAGGTGGAAACGACTGACAAGGGAAATTCCATCTGCTTCACTATTTACAACTATGACTGGCTGGCTGGCTTTCTGTTCATCTTCAACTGTGCAAAGCTAACTGTTCGTAAACAGCTATGAAACAGGTAAGTGATCATTCAGTTTCTATACATGTATTGAGTTTTTATTTTTTGTCATACAGTTTCGCAGGATTCCATGTCTGACTCCCTTTCTGAAGGTGGACATGACTAACAAGGGTCATTCCATTTGCTTCACACATTACAACAATGACTGGCTCGCTGGATTTCCATCCATCTTCAACTGTGTGAGGCTGGCTGTTCGTAAACAGCTGTGATACTGGTAAGTGATCATTCTGTTTCTATACATGTATTGACTTTCTTTTTTGTCTACTATTAAGGTATATTTTGTCCATCTTCAACTGTGTGAGGCTGACTGGTCGTAAACAGCTGTGATACAGGTAAGTGATCATTCAGTTTCTATACATGTATTGACTGTCTCTTTTGTTATACAGTTTCCCAGGATCCCTTGACCGACTCCCTCTCTGAAGGTGGAAACGACTAACAAAGGTCATTCCATCTGCATCTCCATTCTCAACTATGGCTGGCTGGCTGGCTTTCTGTTCATCTTCAACTGTGTGTGGCTGACTGTTCGTAAACAGTTGTGATACAGGTAAGTGGTCATTCAGTTTCTATACATGTATTGACTTTTTTTCTTTTTTGTTATACAGTTTCCCAGGATCCCATGACCCTCCCTCTCTGAAGGTGGAAACGACTGACAAGGGATATTCCATCTGCTTTACTCTTTACAACTGAGTGGCTCGCTGGCTTTCCATCCACCTTCAACTGTGTGAGGCTGGCTGTTCATAAGTAAGTGATCATTCAGTTTCTATATATGTATTGACTTTTTTTTTTTTATTTTGTTATACAGTTTCCAAGGATCCCTTGACTGACTCCCTCTCTGAAGGTGGAAACGCCTAACGAGGGTAATACCATTTGCATCTCCATTTTCAACTGTGCAAGGCTGGCTATTTGTAAACAGCTGTGATACAGGTAAGTGATCATTCAGTTTCAATACATGTATTGACTTTTTTTTCTTTTTTGTCATACAGTTTCGCAGGATTCCATGACTGACTCCCTCTCTGAAGGTGGAAACGACTAACAAAGGTCATTCCATCTGCATCTCCATTCTCAGCTATGGCTGGCTGGCTTTCTGTTCATTTTCAACTGTGCAAGGCTGACTGTTCGTAAACAGCTGTGATACAGGTAAGTGATCATTCAGTTTCTATACATGTATTGACTGTCTTTTTTTTGTCATACAGTTTACCAGGATCCCATGACCGACTCCTTCTCTGAAGGTGGAAACGACTGACAAGGGACATTCCATCTGCTTCACTCTTTACAACTATGACTGGCTGTCTGGCTTTCCATCCATCTTCAACTGTGTGAGGCTGACTGTTAGTAAACAGCTGTGATACAGGTAAGTGTTCATTCAGTTTCTATACATGTATTGACTTTCTTTTTTGTCAACTATTAATGTATATTTTGTCCATCTTCAACTGTGTGAGGTTGCCTGGTTGTAAACAGCTGTGATACAGGTAAGTGATCATTCAGTTTCTATACATGAATTGACTGCTCTTCTTTTTTGTCATACACTTTCCCAGGATCCCATGAGCGACTCCCTCTCTGAAGGTGGAAACGACTGACAAGGGACATTCCATCTGCTTCACTCTTTACAACTATGAGTGGCTCGCTGGCTTTCCATCCATCTTCAACTGTGTGAGGCTGGCTGTTCATAAACAGCTGTGATACAGGTAAGCGATCATTCAGTTTCTATACATGTATTGTCTTTTTTTTCTTTTTTGTCATACAGTTTTCCAGGATCCCATGACCGACTCCCTCTCTGAAGGTGGAAACGACTGACAAGGGAAATTCCATCTGCTTCACTATTTACAACTATGACTGGCTGGCTGGCTTTCTGTTCATCTTCAACTGTGCAAAGCTAACTGTTCGTAAACAGCTGTGAAACAGGTAAGCGATCATTCAGTTTCTATACATGTATTGACTTTTTCTTTTTTGTTATACAGTTTCCCAGGATCCCTTGACCGACTCCCTCTGTGAAGGTGGAAACGTCTAACGAGGGTAATTCCATCTGCATCTCCATTTTCAACTGTGGCTGGCTGGCTGGCTTCCTGTTCATTTTCAACTGTGCAAGGCTGACTGTTCGTAAACAGCTGTGACACAGGTAAGTGATCATTCAGTTTCTATACATGTATTGTCTTTTTTTTCTTTTTTGTCATACAGTTTCCCAGGATCCCATGACCGACTCCCTCTCTGAAGGTGGAAACGACTGACAAGGGACATTCCATCTGCTTCACTCTTTACCACCATGACTGGCTGGCTGGCTTTCCATCCATCTTCAACTGTGCAAGGCTTACTGTTCGTAAACAGCTGTGACACAGGTAAGTGATCATTCAGTTTCTATACATGTATTGACTTTTTTTTCTTTTTTGTCATACAGTTTCCCAGGATCCCTTGACCGACTCCCTCTCTGAAGGTGGAAACGCCTAACGAGGGTAATTCCATTTGCATCTCCATTTTCAACTGTGCAAGGCTGGCTGTTCGTAAACAGCTGTGATAGAGGTAAGTGATCATTCAGTTTCAATACATGTATTGACTTTTTTTTCTTTTTTGTCATACAGTTTCCCAGGATCCAATGACCGACTCCCTCTCTGAAGGTGGAAACGACTGACAAGGGAAATTCCATCTGCTTCACTATTTACAACTATGACTGGCTGGCTGGCTTTCTGTTCATCTTCAACTGTGCAAAGCTAACTGTTCGTAAACAGCTATGAAACAGGTAAGTGATCATTCAGTTTCTATACATGTATTGAGTTTTTATTTTTTGTCATACAGTTTCGCAGGATTCCATGTCTGACTCCCTTTCTGAAGGTGGACATGACTAACAAGGGTCATTCCATTTGCTTCACACATTACAACAATGACTGGCTCGCTGGATTTCCATCCATCTTCAACTGTGTGAGGCTGGCTGTTCGTAAACAGCTGTGATACTGGTAAGTGATCATTCTGTTTCTATACATGTATTGACTTTCTTTTTTGTCTACTATTAAGGTATATTTTGTCCATCTTCAACTGTGTGAGGCTGACTGGTCGTAAACAGCTGTGATACAGGTAAGTGATCATTCAGTTTCTATACATGTATTGACTGTCTCTTTTGTTATACAGTTTCCCAGGATCCCTTGACCGACTCCCTCTCTGAAGGTGGAAACGACTAACAAAGGTCATTCCATCTGCATCTCCATTCTCAACTATGGCTGGCTGGCTGGCTTTCTGTTCATCTTCAACTGTGTGTGGCTGACTGTTCGTAAACAGCTGTGATACAGGTAAGTGGTCATTCAGTTTCTATACATGTATTGACTTTTTTTCTTTTTTGTTATACAGTTTCCCAGGATCCCATGACCCTCCCTCTCTGAAGGTGGAAACGACTGACAAGGGATATTCCATCTGCTTTACTCTTTACAACTGAGTGGCTCGCTGGCTTTCCATCCATCTTCAACTGTGTGAGGCTGGCTGTTCATAAGTAAGTGATCATTCAGTTTCTATATATGTATTGACTTTTTTTTTTTTATTTTGTTATACAGTTTCCAAGGATCCCTTGACTGACTCCCTCTCTGAAGGTGGAAACGCCTAACGAGGGTAATACCATTTGCATCTCCATTTTCAACTGTGCAAGGCTGGCTATTTGTAAACAGCTGTGATACAGGTAAGTGATCATTCAGTTTCAATACATGTATTGACTTTTTTTTCTTTTTTGTCATACAGTTTCGCAGGATTCCATGACTGACTCCCTCTCTGAAGGTGGAAACGACTAACAAAGGTCATTCCATCTGCATCTCCATTCTCAGCTATGGCTGGCTGGCTTTCTGTTCATTTTCAACTGTGCAAGGCTGACTGTTCGTAAACAGCTGTGATACAGGTAAGTGATCATTCAGTTTCTATACATGTATTGACTGTCTTTTTTTTGTCATACAGTTTCCCAGGATCCCATGACCGACTCCTTCTCTGAAGGTGGAAACGACTGACAAGGGACATTCCATCTGCTTCACTCTTTACAACTATGACTGGCTGTCTGGCTTTCCATCCATCTTCAACTGTGTGAGGCTGACTGTTCGTAAACAACTGTGATACAGGTAAGTGATCATTCAGTTTCTATACATGTATTGACTTTTTATTTTTTGTTATACAGTTTCCCAGAATCCCTTCACCGACTCCCTCTCTGAAGGTGGAAATGCCTAACAAGGGTAATTCCATCTGCATCTCCATTTTCAACTGTGCAAGGCTGGCTGTTAGTAAACAGCTGTGATACAGGTAAGTGTTCATTCAGTTTCTATACATGTATTGACTTTCTTTTTTGTCAACTATTAATGTATATTTTGTCCATCTTCAACTGTGTGAGGTTGCCTGGTTGTAAACAGCTGTGATACAGGTAAGTGATCATTCAGTTTCTATACATGAATTGACTGCTTTTCTTTTTTGTCATACACTTTCCCAGGATCCCATGAGCGACTCCCTCTCTGAAGGTGGAAACGACTGACAAGGGACATTCCATCTGCTTCACTCTTTACAACTATGAGTGGCTCGCTGGCTTTCCATCCATCTTCAACTGTGTGAGGCTGGCTGTTCATAAACAGCTGTGATACAGGTAAGCGATCATTCAGTTTCTATACATGTATTGTCTTTTTTTTCTTTTTTGTCATACAGTTTTCCAGGATCCCATGACCGACTCCCTCTCTGAAGGTGGAAACGACTGACAAGGGAAATTCCATCTGCTTCACTATTTACAACTATGACTGGCTGGCTGGCTTTCTGTTCATCTTCAACTGTGCAAAGCTAACTGTTCGTAAACAGCTGTGAAACAGGTAAGCGATCATTCAGTTTCTATACATGTATTGACTTTTTCTTTTTTGTTATACAGTTTCCCAGGATCCCTTGACCGACTCCCTCTGTGAAGGTGGAAACGTCTAACGAGGGTAATTCCATCTGCATCTCCATTTTCAACTGTGGCTGGCTGGCTGGCTTCCTGTTCATTTTCAACTGTGCAAGGCTGACTGTTCGTAAACAGCTGTGACACAGGTAAGTGATCATTCAGTTTCTATACATGTATTGTCTTTTTTTTCTTTTTTGTCATACAGTTTCCCAGGATCCCATGACCGACTCCCTCTCTGAAGGTGGAAACGACTGACAAGGGACATTCCATCTGCTTCACTATTTACAACTATGACTGGCTGGCTGGCTTTCTGTTCATCTTCAACTGTGCAAAGCTAACTGTTCGTAAACAGCTGAGAAACAGGTAAGTGATCATTCGATTTCTATACATGTATTGAGTTTTTATTTTTTGTCATACAGTTTCGCAGGATTCCATGTCTGACTCCCGTTCTGAAGGTGGAAATGACTAACAAGGGTCATTCCATTTGCTTCACACATTACAACAATGACTGGCTCGCTGGATTTCCATCCATCTTCAACTGTGTGAGGCTGGCTGTTCGTAAACAGCTGTGATACTGGTAAGTGATCATTCTGTTTCTATACATGTATTGACTTTCTTTTTTGTCTACTATTAAGGTATATTTTGTCCATCTTCAACTGTGTGAGGCTGACTGGTCGTAAACAGCTGTGATACAGGTAAGTGATCATTCAGTTTCTATACATGTATTGACTGTCTTTTTTTTGTTATACAGTTTCCCAGGATCCCTTGACCGACTCCCTCTCTGAAGGTGGAAACGACTAACAAAGGTAATTCCATCTGCATCTCCATTCTCAACTATGGCTGGCTGGCTGGCTTTCTGTTCATCTTCAACTGTGTGTGGCTGACTGTTCGTAAACAGCTGTGATACAGGTAAGTGGTCATTCAGTTTCTATACATGTATTGACTTTTTTTCTTTTTTGTTATACAGTTTCCCAGGATCCCATGACCCTCCCTCTCTGAAGGTGGAAACGACTGACAAGGGTTATTCCATCTGCTTTACTCTTTACAACTGAGTGGCTTGCTGGCTTTCCATCCATCTTCAACTGTGTGAGGCTGGCTGTTCATAAGTAAGTGATCATTCAGTTTCTATATATGTATTGACTTTTTTTTTTTTTTTATTTTGTTATACAGTTTCCAAGGATCCCTTGACCGACTCCCTCTCTGAAGGTGGAAACGCCTAACGAGGGTAATACCATTTGCATCTCCATTTTCAACTGTGCAAGGCTGGCTGTTCGTAAACAGCTATGATACAGGTAAGTGATCATTCAGTTTCTATATATGTATTGACTTTTTTTCTTTTTTGTCATACAGTTTCCCAAGATCCAATGACCGACTCCCTCTCTGAAGGTGTAAATGACTAACAAAGGTCATTCCATCTGCATCTCCATTCTCAACTGTGGCTGGCTGGCTGGCTTTCTGTTCATCTTCAACTGTGTGAGGCTGACTGTTCGTAAACAGCTGTGATACAGGTAAGTGATCATTCAGTTTCTATACATGTATTGTCTGTCTTTTTTGTCAAATATTAAGCTATCTTTTGTATATCTTCAACTGTGTGAGGCTGACTGTTCATAAACAGCTGTGATACAGTTAAGTGATCATTCAGTTTCTATACATGTATTGACTGTCTTTTTTGTCATACAGTTTCCCAGGATCCCATGATCCTCCCCCTCTGAAGGTGGAAACGACTAACAAGGGTCATTCCATCTGCTTCACTCTTTACAACAATGACTGGCTGGCTGGCTTTCCATCCATCTTCAACTGTTCAAGACTGACTGTTCGTAAACAGCTTTGAAACAGGTAAGTGATCATTCAATTTCAATACATGTATTGACTTTTTATTTTTTGTCATACTGTTTTCCTGGATCCCATGACCTGCTCTCTCTGTGAAGGTGGAAACGACTTACAAAGGTCATTCCATCTGCTTTTACTTCACAACTATGGCTGTTTGGCTGGCTTTCCGTCCATCTTCAACTGTGCAAGACTGACTGTTCGTAAACAGCTGTGATACCGGTAAGTGATCATTCAGTTTCTATACATGTATTGACTGTCTTTTTTTTGTCATACAGTTTCCCAGGATCCCATGACCAAGTCCCTCTCTGAAGGTGGAAACGACTAACAACGGTCATTCCATCTGCGTTTCCGTTCTCTACTATGGCTGGCTGGCTGGATTTCCGTCCATCTTCAACTTTGCAAGGCTGGCTGTTCTTAAACAGCTTTGATACAGGTAAGTGATCATTCTGTTTCTATACATGTATTGACTTTTCTTCTTTTTTGTCATACAGTTTCCCAGGATCCCATACCTCTTTGAAAGACAATGTCAAAATACAAGAAGTCAGGCAAAGGCTGTGCTTACATCCACTCCATAGGTTAGCAGTAGACGTAGTGTTGTAAGTCAACCTACAGATATGCCAATATGAAGCATCATTTTCATGCACATGAATTCTCTAAAATTGAGTTCCCGCTTTTTGGAGGAAAAAGTGATGAGAAAGATCCCATTGGTTACCTGGAATGATGTGAAAAGTTCCTAGCTGTCCATCCGCTTACCAATGCTGAGAAACTTGCAACCCTGATGTCTGTGTTAGCTGGGACAGCTAAAGATTGGATGTTGGCAGAAAGAGGATGTCACGACATGGACGCAATTCAAAACAATGTTTTTGTATGCCTTTCTATGAAGCTAAAAGGAGGATCCGTGAGAGAAAAGAGGGTGTGCAGGAGAGTATCGGAGACTTTGCTTTTCAATATTGTGCCCGTTGTCTCAGGTGGAGAATGGATGAGAAAGGATGCCCGAGAAGGAAATAATGCAAGGCATACTGAGGAACCAGACTAGCTAGCCTTTTATGAGGAACTGTAAAAGCAGTGGAATTGGGACTCTTATTGATGAGGACCTGTCTCAAGCCAGAACATTTAGCTACAGGCTAACAGGCTAACCAAGAATGGGGTAAGAAAAAAAAAACACCTTCAAATAAAACACAAGACCAGTATGCTGCAGTGGAACCTAAGTCCCTGAAGTTATCTCTCACCATAGGCTCACACCACTGCCAGGCCATGATTGATACTGGGAGCGCACTCTCTCATCAAAGAGTCCTCTTGGCAAATCTTGAAACAGCCAACATAAATCTGGCAACCCAGCAGAGGCCGTACATTCATGATTGCTGATGGACGAGTCCACAAAGCACTTGGAAGAACCAACTGGCAGTGTTCTTTTTTGCAAGGAAAACCACTCCACCTGTCCTTGAATATCATGTCTGACGCAGACCTAGTCTTTCCATTGATAATTGGTCTGAATTTTCTGTCAGCGTGAAATCAGTATCAACTTTAACAAATCATTCATTCAGTTTCTATACATGAATTGACTTTTTTTTGTGTGTCCCCATGACTGCCTCCCTCCCCAAAGCTGGATGCTGACAACAAGGGTGAGGTGCCTCGGCTCCTTTTGCCTCCCTTTTGCTCCCTTACAATCCCTGCAGCAGGATTACAAGGTAAATACATGTAACCTGTTTACAATAATGCATTTAACATATCTTTCATACTAGATACTAAATTTTACTGATGATGTGCTACCTTTGCCACATCAGTCTGCCTATCCATCTGCAACTGTGTGAGGGTGACTATTCATATGCTTCTGTGTAAAAGGAAGGTGATCATTCAGTTTCTTTGCATGTATTGACTTTATTTTTTTGTCATACAGCAGTACATGCTGAAAAATGGGCTCGAGTCCTCATCAGGCTGAGACGACGCACTCTCCAGCCCCCTCTCCCCAGCATACTATTGGCCAATGTACAGTCCCTGGACAACAAACTGAGTGAACTTTTACAGATATAATTTCAACCGGAGATAAGCGACTGCTGTATCTGCCTCATAGAGACCAGTATGTCAGCCGAAATTTCAGACCGAGCCGGCGGGGTTCTCCCTGCACCGGGCTGATGGAACAAAGGACCTCTTAGGGAAAAACAAAGATGATGGTGTATGTTTTTTGATCAATAATGGACCTGGAATATTTCATCATCTCGTGCAGGCCGGTGTGGTTGCTGGGACAGACCTCGGGGGTCATTGTTGCCACTGTGTACATACCCCCGCAGGCTGACATGGACCTGGCGCTCAGGAAACTGTACGAGGCGATCAACCAGCAGGAAATCGTGTGCCTGGACCTGGGGACTAATAAAGCAAACCTGAGGCAGAAGCTCAAACAGGAGCTGCCCACCATCAGGGTGGTTCATTGCTGGTCCGACCAATCAGACTTTGACGGGTAACTGCTTTTATGCTCATTTTGAGGCAAACCACCATTTTGAGGCGAAAGCACCATCCACTGCTGAGTCCCACCCACCCTCTATCTCCAAAGCTGATGTGCACAGATCCTTTAAGTGTGTCAAGTAAATCTTCTGGCCCAAATGGCGTACCCAGCAGATCTCTTAAAGCATGTGCCAGTAAGCTGGCTGGAGTCTTTGCTGACATTTTTAACACCTCTCTCTCAGATGTGCCAGCATGCTTCAAACTGACCACCATTGTCCCTGTTCCAAAGACAGGCAGCATTACCTGCTTAAATGACTGCCGCCCGGTTGCTCTAACCCCTATCATAAGCAAGTGCTTTGAGATGCTGGTTAGAGACTTCATCTGCTCCTCATTACCTGGTACCTTGGACCCACTGCAACTTTCATATGGGCGGAACAGATCCACTAATGATGCCCTGACTCTGCAAATTACCCCACTTGGACAAGATCACCACCTATGTGAAACTGCTGTTTGTGGACTACAGTTCAGCATTCATCACCATCATTCCACCAAGGTTTAACACAGAGCTTCAGGATCTGGGTCTGAACAGTTCTCTGTGCAGCTGGATCCTGAACTTCTTGACAGGATGACAGCAAATGGTAAGGGTGGGCAGCAACATTTCTTCCTCACTGACCCTCAACACTGGAATCCCCCCCCAGGGATGTGTGCTCAGCCCACTCCTGTACCCCCTCTACACCTATGACTGCACAGCTGGACACAGATCCAATGTCATGATTAAATTTGCTGATAACAGGACAATTGTGGGCCTGATTTACAATGATAATGAGAGCCTACAGAGAGGAGGTTAGCTTCCTATCACAATGGTGCCAGCAAAACAACCTTTCTCTTAACGTCAGCAAGACCAATGAGCTTATAGTAGACTTCAGGAAACAGGAGAGAGCGCACACCCCTATCTCCATTAATGGGACCACTGTCGAAGGGTCAGCAGCTTCGAGTTTCTTAGTATTCACATTACTGAGGAACTTACATGGGGAGAACACACCACACTGGTTGCAAAGAAAGCACATCAGCACCTCTTCTACCTCAGATGGCTGAGGAGGTTCGGTATGAACTCCTGCATACTGGGGACATTCCACCTGCACTGTGGAGAGCATTCTGATGTATCACCACCTGGTACGGGAACTACACGGCTCAAGAGCGGAAAGCTCTGCATTTGGGTTCAGCTGCCAAACCTTCTGGTGAAGAAGGATTATCAAGGACTCCACCCACCAAGCCATTACATGTTCTCATAGTCAGTTCAGAGACAGCTTCTATCCTCAAGCAATTAGGCTGCTTAATAAACAATAGCTTCTGGACTATGGACTTCATCTGTACCATTACACCTCCTCCCCATACAAACACACTCTGCCCTTACTATTGGACCCCTATGCAGTCCCACAGCACCTACACTACACCGGAATTCACACCCATTTAGTACCTTTTGTAAATAATGTAAACATTTAGATTATATCAGCCTGTACTATTAACTGTGTTTACCAGTGCAATATTGTTAATTGAGTATATGTATACTCTAAGTGAATGTGTAAATATTCAGTATTTCTATTTGTAAATGTGTTGTTTTTTTTGTTCTACTGTGAGGAACAAAGTTTTTCACTCACTTTTACATCTGTGTAATGTGACAATAAAAGTGATTTGATTTGAGTTGTCTGCATCTCCATCTGGCTTTCCATCCATCTGAAGCTCTGTCTGTCCATCAGCAACTGTAAGGCTGACTATTCGTATGCAACTGTGTAACAGGTAGGTTTCTATACATTATTGATTATCATTTTTGTCTGACAGATTCTCATGACTCAATTGCTCCCTGAAAATGGATTTGGTAAACAAGGGTCTATCCATCTGCAACTGTGTGTGGTTGCTTGCATCTTCTTCTGCAACTCTGTGAGGCTGACTTTGTGGGCATGCATGTACAAATTCTCTTCACATCATTTCCAGTGACAAAGTATTGATGGTTGTTTTTCAGAATCTGCATCATTCCCATTGTGCTCATTGTTAGTGCATTGAACAATGACTTGATAGCCTTGATATGTACCTGTAGTTTCCATTAAAGGTAATCTCTGCATGAATACAATATAAAATATCCATTGTCTTTGTCCCTTTGACATGCTAAATTTGTGTTTCTGAAGGCTGCCATTCTCTTGAGTGTAGCTTGTATAAATGTCCCATGATCATTATCTTTCTTATCCTCCTGAGACCCAGAGTTTTGCTTGGTTTGTTTGGGATTACCTAACAAGTATAAAAACTAAATTTGGTCTTTGTACCGAAAGTTGCAGGAAGAAACAATTTGCTATCAAAGTACAAAACTGTCTATTTCGAACTTTAAGCATGAGGATACAAAAACAAAAGTACAAACAATGTAAACTTTATTTTAAGCCCTAAACATGGCTATACTATAGTGCAAATGTAATTGCAATATTAAGTAGCTGACAGATAAATTGTTTCAGAGTGAAAAAGAATACAATACATGCCCCTGAAATGCAGCAAAGTAGAGGTATAAAGTACGATAAAGTCAAATGAAAGCACAAGTAAATATAAAAAATATATGTTCTGTAGTACAGTACATCACTAAATGTACCAAAACCAACACCATTCAAACTTCATCACATATGAAACTAAGAATGCACAAAAACACTTATCTACAATTACATTGAGTGATTGTTCTGCATTTAACATTGAAACTCTTCCTGTAATTATAAAATAAAAACACAACCTGTGACCTAATTTAGTCCTTCATTACAGATAGTACTTCATTACAGATGTTGTAGCATCTTATTATAGCTAAAACCTGTCATCAGTGCATGCCAAATGAAGCTAGAGATGTTATTGTACATAAATTTACTAGTTCACACATTAAATGCGATGAGAATCATGGTGCAGATAAGCAGACATGTAATGTCGCCATATGAGGATGCAGGGTCTCAAGAGGTTAAGGATAATTGTGATATTTATTATTGTTTCCTTTTTCTTTTTTTTCAATGATACAATGATGCACTTTGCATTGCATGGGACAACAAAGGACTCTTATGCGTAGACTTTTGCGTAAATAAAGACATGAACTGATGGTCAATACAAAGATTAGCATAACATGCATACATAACATACAGTTCTGTATTCTAGGGAAATTTACAGGCAGAATTATTCAAAATGGTGACAACATAATTCATGTCTATGAAACCTTATCTTACAATCCTTAACATTCCATACATACAATAAGTCAGTAGATTTGAGTAGGTTCTGTGATATGATGTATTAATACTGTGGTCACAAGTTATGTTCATCTTGTAGTAATGAGACCCCCAAGTTCTTATTAAAACAACTATAACGAAAGCTGTAAAGTTTCAAATAGAACTTTACAACAGGCCACTCTGAATGAATTGTTTAAAAAAAAAAAAAAGTGGAAATGTTCAACAAAGAATTTTATCTTGAGTAATTTACAAATTCAAATGAAGAAATGAGAGCGGTCAGTGACACTACATTACGGGTACGTTCTCTCTGCACAGCTATGGAATCTTCAATTTGATGAGAATGTTACCCATTGTCTAACTTACATTGTTGACATCAAAACCTATAGCCACAGTAAGAGCAGTCAGAATTGTTTGAAAACTGATTCTGCCTGGTTAAAGTGGAGTCAAGTGTGCTTTATTTTTTGGGAATAATAACCTTCTTTACAGATGAGACTAGGTATCTAGTTTTAAATAAAAATTAATTGCTGGATCTACAAAACATATGATTTTCCCACCTCAAGTATGTGTGCTTAAGTGGCTTACTTTAATCTTTACAATAAAGTGCATCAAATGTTTGTATTTGTCATTATCACAGAAAATGTTTGGCTAGCCACTTTTTCTATTACATGTTTGTGATAGAAATTATAGAATGTGAAGTACCTTCAGTATGGTTCAGGTAAAAAATTCTTCACTCACATCTCTATTACAAACATGGTTCTTCATAGAACTAAAAGTATCTATTTCAAAATATTCTGTGTCAATGCCAAAAAACATTTGCAGAAATGTCAGAAAACATTCTGATTATGTTTATTCTCATATATAAATGTAGAAAACAAGGAAGAAACATGGAATATGAGTGTCCTTATGGTTTACTATGGTCACAGCGCTAACGTCACTTTACTTATTCTGTTATTATTAAACACCCTTTTCTTGAGTCAACATTATAATGATGAAATATCTATCTAACAGTGATTTCCTGAAAAATATGCTAGCGAACTAGCTTACTGGTGTAGCTAAGAGATCAGACTTAGAAATGAACCACTGATCTAATTATACTATACTATTATATCTGGGTTAATGTAATTGGGGTGCATAATGTCCTTGTAAAAAAAGATGACATAATATTCCTGGAACAACATACGTTTAAATCTGCTAGGTGCTATCTCAGTTTCTATTTTATTATTAGTTGCAGTAGTAGTAGTATTAAATGTGTTTATAATTCAACATTAATTGTGTAGCTAAAACTAGTACGGAGTTGTACAGTTTTAAAATAATGCAAGTCTGGGTCAGCAAAAGTTTAGGATGTGCCCAAGCCCAGACCAGATAATGTTCCTGGGACTATATAATATGCTTACACACAGATAACAGCTCTGTTTTAAGACTTAACTGATATTAGTTCTTTGTATAACCCATATTAAAACAATAAAATCCCTGAGTCAACAATGGTGTATGGTGTTCATAGGTTAAGATTTGTTGATGTTCCTGGGACTATATAATATGGGTAGCTAAGCTAATAGAAATGTGCTACTGCTGTAACAGAGATGTGGGATGCAGTACAGTGTACAAAGCTTACTCAAAGACTTAAAAAAGTAATTAATAAAGTTTTGCATTTTATTGCTTTATATGTATTTGTAACTTAAAAACTACTATTCTTTAAATACCTTTAAAGAATGAAGAAAACCAATCAGGTTTACTGGCTGGGCAGGTTTCTTAATATGGTATAATCATTTGTCTATCAATAAAAAAACACTGGCTTCAGGCACTCTTATACTTCACACACTGGAAACTGCACAAACCACAATCACACATCCACATAGATTCCAAGACCAGAAAGGTGGTGATTTCAAACACAGCAAACCAAGTGCAAAGAGACTGAACAGGAGAAACCTCTCAGGAGGGTAATCAGTCAGCCCGAGGAACACCACATGGACCAAATTGCCCAAAGAGGACAGAATAAAGACAAATGATTAATGAACAGTAATTATATGCCAACCCAAAACTTGCATGTAATTAACTAACTATGCCACAGTCACAGTCAGTACCCATAATCATAAAAAGACAATTCTTAAAAAAAAATCTAAAAACTTAGCAGCCTTCCTTAAAAGACAAAATAAAACACCAGACAAATCAATTTTACAGACAGTAAGAATATTCACAATAACCAAATGACAAATAACCAAACAAAGAAAACAAAAATAAAAAAATAAAGACAACTTGAACACAAAATATCAGTATAGGCAAACCAGCAGTGACTTTATGGAAGTCCAAATCTAAAAAAGCACCTTTAAGCTTTAATCACCAGTAATGGAAAGGACCAACTTGCTCAGGTTATGACGTTCTCCTAGCCTGAGTTAGTAGGCACCCAAGTTTCATGCCCAGAGTCACTGAAAGAGTCTAATAATGTCATTGATCATCAGAACAGAGAGCAGAGATTAACATTGTCCTTTCTTTGTTTTTGTCTTCTTTTATCTTTACTTCACCTCATCCAGTTGATGGCTCAGAGAAGGCAAAGATAAAATGCAAAAAAAAAAAAAGAAGACAAAGTGAACGAAGACAAAGAAGAAAAAGAAAAACAAACTAGTCAAGAATAAAAAACAAAAGACAAAGAAGAAAAAGAAAAGAAGCCAAGAAAAAGAAGAAAGACAACGATAAACTAACAAATATATAAATAAAGATGACAAAAAAGAAGAAAGACAAAGATAAAAAAAAAAAAGAAAATGGGGGAAAAGGTGGGAGTGTAGTTTTTTAGTAGCTGACTACTTTGAGCTAGGATGGTGAATGATTGAACTACAGACTAGTAAAGAACTCGCTAGACATTCGTTCTTCCTGGTTCTTTTTTTTAACTTCTTTATTTTCCTTTTGGACAGTTTTTCTTGTTTTTCTTGGGGAATGTTTTAATAAAATCACCACTCTGTTGGAACTTACCCGGAGGTGTCGTGTCTTTCTTCATGTACATTACCTTCAGCCACACTAACCAGAAAAAAAAAAAACAGATCTCACTATGTGTTCATACATGTGGTCCATAAGGTCTCCAGTACTGATTTTAGGGACTGAAAAGCTTGAAGGAAAGAGCTTTTTTGTTGTAAATAACAGAATGGCTGAAAAACCCATTGAAGGAGCTAAGGGTGCTGATCTATATCTATTAACTAAGAGAACAGGGAGTCAGACAGCTTTGTTTGGTGGGACGTAGTTTTGAACTACATGCTGAATTTAAATGATATTGTCTGTTAATGTATTTAAAGCATCATATGTTCATTATTTGAGTTGTTTTACTGGAAGACGGATGGAAAAACACACTAAGATTGATGCTGTACTGAAATCAGCTTCTCTTCCAAATTGATCTGTTCCACCTTAAGTGATGCATTTATTTCATGCTGGTGCTATTGGGAAGATATTCACCCCCAATGCAGTTTAGCATTACTGAATTAGGAGAAAGCACTTATGTTGGCTAATAAAGCTAATTAGCAATGGGGTGGGGGTGAATACTTTTGACTGTAACTGCTGCACCATTTAAGGTGGAACAAACAAATTAGACTGAGAAGTCAGATTAAGCCTTGTCTTTCACAAATAAACCCTCAATGACTGTCAGAATGGTGAAGAAGCAGTTCAGGGAGACATATGGGGCTAAAAAGATGACAGTTTTTTAGATTCTAATTCAGAACCGTAACCCCAATCTGGACTATGCATGCGCAGTAAAGGAATGTCATTTCTGACTTTCAGAACATGCTAATTCATGATGCCGTAAACAAACACTGTTGCACCAATGAGGCTGAAGTTATTCTCCAGCTTCTTACTGGAATCTTCTAATCCACCTTAAATGTTGCAGAACCTACAGGAGGCAGAGTGGAACTGCAGTGCTATTTTAAGTGACACTTTAGCGAGTCCACAGGCTTGCAGCAATCTTCCTTGAATAGAACTAATGTTATCCAGCACATTGGTTTCAACAAGAATAGGACGCCCTCATTCCATCCTTTTTTTTTTTACTGATTTAAGAGTTCGGTGAAAACATTTTAGAGCACCCTGAGATTCGGGGTGGTATGCACTGGACATGTGATGGTTAATCCCCAAGAATTTCAGAACTTCAGTAAAATTTGATCCCAGATCTGTTTGGGTGTATTTTGGTAACCCAAAAGTAGAAGGATTTGATCAGTGGCCAGGGCAGCAGCCCTACACAATCAACTATAAGACGTTCAAATGGCATTCCTAATGCTGGGAGTGGATAAAGTGGTGCGGATGGAATAACCTGATTGGGTTTTCACATAAAAAATTGGGAGTCCATGTTCTCATTAGTACACCATCTTGGCAAAAAAAATATTGGCATGCTGGGGCATTAGTTAGTCTACAGTTATCAAGAGATAGATCCCTACTTTGTTCCTCCATCAAAGCCTCTTTATTAAATTTCAGTTATGATGTGGAATCATTTTCTGCATCTTCTGACTAACTTTAAACCAAATAGTGTTTACCTATTATTGAGTAACTGTTACAACCCCACTTATCAAACCATTTCTCAAAATACTAGTCTAGGTCTTGGAGAGATAAGAAACAAACCAGCACAACAGATTTAATGCTCAAATGAAAATGTTGTATTATAGGTAAACATAAGCTAGCACAGTCAACATCATATAGCGTCAGTACAACAAGTACATAATAACACAGAAAAGAGTAGACTAAAATAGCTCCACATACATCATACTAAGTCAAAGCTAGTGCTCGCCAGCCATTACATCCGGGAACATACAGATTTACGAGAAGTACAATACTGAATCTTGTCTAAATAGCAAGAAAAAAAATCCAAAGTATCCGGAACAGCATAAATCACAACCGCATGTAACTACATGATAAGAAAACACAGCGGCTGACTGAATAAAAGTCAATGCCCCCATTTTAATGACAAAGCCCAGACAACGCAACCAACCAGCATACACCTTTAGATCAGCTGCTTCCAATCAGTCGATTCACCTGGAGAGAGAGAGGGAAACAAAGAAACAACAAGACAAACAGGCCACCAGATGGCAGCACTAACAGTATCAAATATGCAATACTGGATCACAGGATCACATAAGTCTTGAACGTAACAGTATTACGGTTTAATAGTGGACAGACGAGAATCTGGGCAGTCGATTGTAATGGGCACTGTAAATGCTATAAAATGGAGTGTGGTGAAGTGGACTCACCATGAACAGCGGATGAGGTTGGTGAAAGCCTTATTAATAGTCTTTGTAGCCACTCCTGAATCATCGAGGGCTGTGGACAGAAGAGAATCTGGGCAGGCGACTGTAATGGGCACTGTATGTGCTATTAAATGGAGTGTGCTAACGTAGACTCACCAAGATCTGTAGATGAGGTTACTGATCACCACATTAATGAAGTTTGTATCCACTTCTGAATCACTGAGGGCTGTAGACAGTAGAGAATCTGGACAGGCGATTGTATTGGGCACAATGAGCGGTATAAGAGATCATAAAGCGGCTCAAAAGAGAATTTGGGCAGCCAATTGTAAAGGGCACTTTATAAGGCACATCAAGGAGTATGATTAAGTGGACTCACCAAGAACAAGTGGATGAGGATTGTGAAAGCCTCATTTATGAAGTTCGTAGCCACTGCCTATCATAGAGGACTGTGGACAGAAGAGAATCTGGGCAGGCGATTGTAATGGGGGACTGTAAGTGCTATAAAATGGATAATAGTTAAAATAGATAAAATGGATTATAGTGTAAATTATTTATTTATAGTGTAAATTATTTATTTATCCAAATTTTTGTAACTCAGTGTCCTGCTATCCCTTTCTGCTGCTACACTGTGAATTTCCCCACTGCGGGACTAATAAAGGACTATCTTATCTTATCTTATCTTATAATAAGATAATTAATAAAGTTCGTAGCAACTCCCGAATTATCTAAGGCTGTAGACACAAGATGATCTGGGCAGGTAATTGTTTTGGGAACTGTAAGCTGTATAACAGGGAGTGTTATGAAGTGGACTCACCAAGAACTGTGGATGAGGTTGGTGAAATCATAGAGGGCTGTGGGCAGAAGAGAATCTGGGCAGGCGATTGTATTGGGCACAATGAGCGGTATAACAGGGAGTGTGCTAGCATAGAGGACAGAGGAAAATCCGGGCAGGCGATTGTAATAGGCACTGTAAATGCTATAAAAGGGAGTGTGATGAAGTGAACTCACCAAGAACTGTGGATGAAGCGGTTTAGCATTCCCAAATTTTCTAAGCGTGTGGACATAAGAGAATCTTGGCACCTTAAGAGGTACAACAAAGAGTGTGATGAAGTGGACTCACCAAGAACTGTAGATGAGGTTGGTGAAAGCCTCATTAATAAATTTTGTAGCCACTCAAAGTCAAAGTCAGCAAAGTCAAAAATGCAATATGTACAGGACATACACAGGATTGAAACTGCATTACTCTCAGACCCATGGTGCAACAATAAACATTTAAATAAACATCGAATATTAAATAACACAAAGCATGGACATTTTAGTTCACAAATTTGTAGGAATGTATGAGCATAGGTGTTTGTATAAATAAGTAGAGGTCCCTGACATTGACGTCAGAGGTAAAGTGGCATATGCAGCCATGCACTTAAAGTGTATGAAAAGTATATTTAAAGACCAGCAGATTAAAAGAAATCTGGGTATGGTTAGTGCAAATATAAACAGTATTTATCCACAGTTTTCATCCACAGTTTATATCCGGAATCATCAAGGGCTGTGGACAGAAGAAAATCTGAGCAGGCGATTGTAATGGGCACTGTCAGCAGTATAAAAGGGAGTGTAATAAACTGGACTCCCCAAGAACTGTGGATAAAGCAGTTTAGCAACTCCCAGATGATTTGAGGCAGTGGACAGAGGAGAATCTGGGCAGTCGATTGTAATGGGCTATAAAATGGAGTGTGGTGAAGTGGACTCACCATTAACAGTGGATGAGGTTGGTGAAAGCCACATTATTGAGGTTTGTAGCCACTCCCGAATCATAAAGGGCTGTGGACAAAAGAGAATTTGGACAGCCAGTTGTAAAGGGCACTTTAAGAGGTACAACAAGGAGTGTGATGAAGAGGACTCACCAAGAACTGTGTAGGAGGTTGGTGAAAGCCTTATTAAAGAACTTTGTAGCCACTCCTGAATCATCGAGGGCTGTGGACAGAAGAACATCTGGGCAGGCGATTGTAATGGGGGATTGTAAGTGCTATAAAGTCAAGTCAAATTTATTTGTATAGCGCTTTTTACAACTGTTGTCGTCACAAAGCAGCTTTACATAATTAGTACTTAATAAAGGACAGAGACAGAAAAGAAAGAAGAAATAACATGAAGGGTCAAAGACCCCCGTGAGCAAGCCAACGGCGACAGTGGCAAGAAAAAACTCCCTCAGAGCTGGGAGGAACCAAGACTCACATGGGGGACCCATCCTCCTCTGGCCAGACTATTTAAACATGAATGGTAAAAATTACCAAAGCAGATACAACAGAAAGTTGATAGTGGTGATATTAATAGTGTCAGACAGACACAAGTCCATCTAGGTTTCAGCACGGCCACCAAACAGGCAGCAGCGGCAGGCGGGTGAGCCATGGGTGGTGGCGGGTTGGGGGGACCCGCTGGCCGGACTGGTAGGTGGCAGCTGGTTAGACGCAGGTAGAGGGGACCTCAGCGGGCAATCTTCCAGCAGGTCGGGCTGGGTGGCCATTTACTCGAAGAAGGTAAAAAGAGAAAAGTTAGTTCTAAGAGGAATTTTATGGAGGGCAGAGAATGTTGAGAATCAGCATCTGGGTATGTCTGACGATTCCGGCAGGTCTGGTTATCACAGCATAATTAAAAGGAGAGAGCCAGAAGGTAACACGGACACGGGCGCACCCTGAGAACACCAGCATCTATCTGCTCCACCGTCAACAAACCTGAGTGATCGCGTGTAAGCAGCGAGACGACAGCTCCAGCATCTCAGTGTACTACAATTCCCAGGGTCCGCGAACCCCTGGACCTGCAGCCCTTATCTAAGAAACATTAATTACCAAAAGCTAAACTAAACATATACGTTTTCAGCTTAGATTTAAAGATTGAGACTGTGCCTGAGTCCCGAACATTATCTGGAACGTTATTCCAGAGCTGGGGGGGAACGAGTAAGAGGCCAGCACCCTGAGATCTAAGTAGTCTTGATGGTTCGTAATATACAATAAGATCCTGCAGGTACTCAGGAGCGAGGCTATGTAGGGCCTTATATGTTAATAGAAGAATGTTGTATTCGATACGGAATTTAACTGGGAGCCAATGAAGTGCTGATAGAACTGGACTGATAAGGTCAAATTTTCTAGTTTTAGTAAGGACCCTGGCTGCAGCATTTTGCACCAGCTGAAGTTTATTGAGGTTCCTGCTGGAACAACCTGACAGTAGTGCGTTACAATAATCTAGCCTTGAGGTAACAAAAGCATGTACTAGCTTTTCTGCGTCTTGTAGTGATAAGGAGTTTCTTAGTTTGGAGATGTTCCTAAGCTGCATAAAGGCTGTTCTACTAATATTAGCTATATGTTGCTCAAATGATAAATCTGAGTCGAATGTGACGCCAAGATTTTTTGCTGATAAACCAGGAATGGAAGAATCAGCCAAGTCTAACATTAAGTCTGATAGTTTATTTCTAGAGTCTTTTGGACCTAAAAGGAGAACTTCGGTTTTGTCACTGTTGAGGAGAAGGAAGTTATGTGACATCCAGAGTTTTATATCCTTTACACAGTCCTCCATTTTCTGTAATCTAAATTTATCATCAGGTTTGGCTGATATATAGAGCTGTGTGTCATCTGCATAGAAATGGAAATTAACGCCATGTCTGCTTATAACTGAGCCCAGTGGTAACATGTATAATGTAAATAATAGCGGTCCTAAAATTGAGCCTTGCGGAACTCCATATCTTACTTCTGCGTAGTTTGAAGATAAATCTTTTATCTTTACGAATTGATAGCGTCCCGTTAGATATGATTGGAACCATGATAGGGCTGTCCCTGTGATTCCAACCATTTTCTCTAATCTTTCTAGTAATATAGTATGATCTATTGTATCAAAGGCTGCACTAAGGTCTAGTAGGACTAATAAAGATACGTAGCCTTGATCAGAGGCAAGAAGGAGATCATTCGTAATCTTCACTAGGGCTGTCTCTGTGCTGTGATTGGGTCTAAATCCAGACTGGAATTTCTCATACATGTAATTTTTACTCAGGTATAAGCAGAGTTGTTGGGCCACAGCTTTTTCTTAGATACGAATGTTAAGTTTGAGATGGGTCTATAATTAGATAATACGCTAGGATCAAGATTTGGTTTCTTGATTAAAGGTTTTATAACTGCTATTTTAAGGGTTTGGGTTACATGTCCAAGGCTAAGGGATGAATTTACAATTGTTAAAAGAGGTCTGATTATAATTGGGAGAATTTCTTTTAGCAATTTAGAGGGAATCGGGTCGAGTGTACATGTTGTACAATTAGCTGAGGATATAATTTTTTCTAGTTCTGGCTGTGGAAGTGGGTAGAAGGCTTCCAGCCTTTGTTCTACAACTAGTGTTAGTGTACAACTAAGTTATGTTCTAAAGCAACTACATCAGGTGACGGCCATGTTTGATTTAATAAGCAGGGTTGGATTTGTTGTCTAATATTTTCTATTTTATTATTAAAATAGTCCATAAAAATGTGACTGGTTAAAGATGTTGGGATCTGGGGTTGAGTATCTGCCTGGCTTTTAGTAAGTTTAGAGATCTCATTAAAAAGAATTCTGGGATTGTTTTTGTTTTTCTCAATCAGCGAGGCCAAATACACTGAGCGAGCTTTAATGAGAGTCTTTCTATATTGACTAAGGCTGTCCTTCCACGCAGAGTGGAACACCTCTAGTTTGGTCGCCCGCCATTTACGCTCTAGTTTCCGCACTGTTTGTTTTAAGGTACGAGTTTGATCACTGTACCACGGTGTGAGCCTTTTTTGCCTCATCATTTTATTTTTAAACGGCGCTACTTTGTCTAATGTTGATCTTAGGGTATTTTCTAGATCATTTGTTAATTTAACGAGCTCTGTTTGGTCTGACGGAGTGTAAGCTAAGGAGATTTTTAGTAAACTGTACAGCTGTCATTGGTGTTATTGTGCGCTTTAGACAGTGTTGGGGAGAAGAATTAACATTTTGCCTTAGATGTAGCTCAAAGGAGATTAGATAATGATCCGATATTACTGAGCTTTGAGGTAGAATATTTAGCTGATCAATGCTAACACCCAGGGTCAGGACTAAATCTAGGGTATGATTACAGTAATGTGTGGGTCCAGTTACGTTTTGTATGATGCCAACAGAATCTAAAAGTGATACAAACGCCTTTGTTAATGGATCGTCTGCTTTTTCAAAGTGAATATTAAAATCTCCTACTATTATAACTTTGTTGCTGCACACTGCCGAGTCTGCAGCAAAATTACTAAATTCTTTTAAAAATTCAGAGTAGGGCCCTGAAGGCCTATAAATATTAATCAGTGAGAAAACATTTTTATTTGTGGCCGGATTTGATATGTTAATGTAGATAAGCTCAAAAGAAGTGAAGGTGTTACAGTGTTTTTGAATAATCTCTAGTGTATTCTGATAGATTATACACACTCCACCTCCTCTGCCTGATAATCTAGGGCTATGTACATATTTATAGCCTGTGGGGGTGGCTTCATTTAGAGCTATATATTGATCAGGTCTAACCCAGGTTTCGGTTAGGCAGAAAACATCTAGTTTCTGATCACATATCATTTCATTTACGATCACTGCTTTTGAGGATAGTGATCTAATGTTAAGTAGACCAAGCTTTAGGTCTGAGGTGCTGCTGTTATCGTTGAAATGAGAGATTTTAACACTGATTAAATTATTAAAACGAGCTGATCTAGATGTTCTATGTTTGTGTTTAATTCGGGGCACAGACACAGTCTCAATACAGTGAAACCTGGGTGACGCCTCAAAGCAGCTCGCAGACGGTCAGTTTAGCCTGTCTGTCTGTGGCCTGGTCCCGGCTCTGGATTGTCAGCAGCCTTTTACACTCCTCTGCCGACTAACTAGCAGACTATGAGCAATGCTGCACGAAAGTAAGGCAGCACCCTCCCGCGTGGGGTGGACACCATCCCTACCTAAAAAACCAGGCTTGCCCTCAAACTTTAACCAATTATCTATGAAGCCCACATGATTTTCGGAACACCACTTGGACATCCAGCGGTTCAGCGCTGTGAGTCGGCGGTTTAGCGCCGCGCCTCATTGGGATGGGACCAGAGCAAATTACGGCATCGGACATCGTCTGGGCCAGTTTAACCACCTGCCGCAGACGAATATCATTGGCCCCTACATGAATCACTATCCTCGAATATCTCCTGTTTGCTAGCCGCTTAAGGTTGCCGCTAATGTCCGGCGCTCTGGCTCCCGGTAAGCAGCTAACAGTCACTGCTGGAGCCCCTAAAGGACTAGCTATCTTCACGTGTCGAACAATAGAGTCTCCTATTACCACAGTACTTTGAACAGGCTCCTCAGCGGGTGTTTCGCTAAGCGGGGCAAACCTGTTTGACACGCGAATCGGGGGGGGGGAGCGTGGTGTTCCGGTGGGCTAAATTCGGCCTTTGCGCTAGCATTAGCCTTAGCTTTCCGGCTATGCTGCCGAGACGTCACCCATTCGCCCCGCTGTGAGGGCTCTAACGCTGGAGTGGGGGGGGGGGTGCTAGCTCACCCTGAGGCAACGGGGGCTGCTACCAGTGACTCTTGCTCTCTATCGTTCAGTAACCCCATGATGCACACCTCTAACTGGTCCACCTTTTCCACCAGAGAGCTAACTAACTCACATTTAGTGCAAACACTATCATTATCACTAGCGGTGGGAAAAGGGTCTAGACTAAACATGCCACACTTCTCACACTCAAAAAGTCCAGCAACAGCCATAATAAAATACAAACTTACCGCTTTCAGCTGATTTAGGCACCGAAATAAAGGTTGTTGTGGGGTACTCTGCTTTTTGTTTTGTCTTTTTGATAGACCTGTGGACTGTAAACATAATCTAAAAGCAGTTACGACGAAAAGCGGTAGAAAGTGATAGAAAGCAGAAAGAACAAGCTAAACACGGAGACAGTGATTCCTCCAAGGACCAGGTCTGGAGTAAGGATTTCCCACAAGCGTTAGCCTTCCCAAACGGAAGCCATTCCCATAAAATGGAGTGTGGTGAAGTGGACTCACCATGAACAGCGGATGAGGGTGGTGAAAGCCTCATTAATGAAGTTCGTAGCCACTTCCATATCATAGAGGACTGTGGACAGAAGAGAATCTGGGCAGGCAATTGTAATGGGCACTGTAAGCGGTTTAACAGGGAGTGTGATAAACTGGACTCCCCAAGAACTGTAGATGAACTGTGGCATAAAGCAACATTATGTGAAGTTTATAACTTAAAAAGAATAACACTTAAATGGTGCTAAAATGGAGATAAAGGTCAGTCTGGCGCAGTATGTGAATGCATACAAGATGTTTAGAGCTAATGGACAGTTCAATGACTTTGAAAGGAATTAGGTTATTATTTTTTAACTTTACATAAAATAATACTAATAATACTTCTTACATTAAAGAGTTCTGGTTATTAAGGTAAGTTCTAGAAACTGACTATTTCACTTGTCTTATTCTTTAGTCTTTATATAGGTCATATAAGCAGAGAACCTGTAGAGAGGAGAATTATCACTTGAAGTGTCTGACAAACCTGGAAGACATTCTCAAGTCTGATTTTCACACCAAAAAATGCACTGATTTCCTCAACACAGAACAGTACCAGATGTTTCAGCACGGCAGACATATTTTAAAAAGCTCCTTTTATAAGACGCCTCCAGCATCAGAGCACCAACCAGTCAGCACTCACTCACAGTAATGCTAGCCTCTATTGCCCAAAACCTGCTTTCTGTAGAAAATGTTATCTTTGCTTTTTTTAGTGAAATACATCATTCTACTTTCCAGAATTAAAGGAAGATCCTGGTGGTTAGACACCCCCGGACATTGAGGATCTGCTTGCAGGCTCACTCTGGCACTTTGCAGTCATTTTTTGAGACAACAGGGTAAATAGGAAGTGGCTAGACTCTCCATAAACCAGCTCTGATATAAGCCTCTTTTATACAACACATCTTGACACTTGGCAAAGTATTATCTGCTAAATCTGTCTTCTCTATAAAGAGCTATTAATATATCCATGATTACAAAGGGGGTTAATACTGGACAGTGTAAAAAACATACAATAGATACAATAGTTTATTAGAGCAACACAACAGAAATGGTTCAGAAGATAAGTGTAAGTCAATTCAGTCTTATGTTCCAGACAACACAGATGATTGATGAAAATCAACTCATCAGCGCCACCTACAGGCGGAACAGCAGCGCTTAAGGTGGACTGGATCTTTCAAATAAGAAGCTGAGGAAAGCTGAGGGAAGGCTAATTTGAACAGTGCTAATAAATAAGGTCATTTTTCTTCCTCTAATGGATTATTGTTGTTGTTTATTATTATTCACAGACAACAATCTGTTTTCCGGTGTGCTTAATCAGCCTGCCATCCATATCCCACCTTTACAGAGTTTCCGATTCGGCTCATCTCAGCGTAAATCGTGAAAAGGAAAACAGAGAACTTCCAGAAACATGTTAGTCTATGTTGGGATGAAGGTTTGGTAATGTAGGAGCACCTCACCTTAAATGTAGTCTGAAGAGAAATGGCTGAAACAGCAGCAGTGTTTGTAGAGGTGTTGGAGGAGCTTTAGTGAGTCGTGGCTGTTTAGTAAAGCTGGTCGCGTGCTGTGCTGCTGGAAAGCAGGTGACATCACAATCTGAGCAGAATGATGAAGTTCTAGAGCGTGAACTCTCACAGCCTCACTTTATGATCACGTGGAAGTTCATGAGGACAGTAAACCACCACCAAACACCTATCAATAATAGACTAATGAAGTAGATTAGAATTATTATCACCAATAATCTTTCTATCATATTTAAACACATATTTAAAAACATCATTTCACTTTATGAAAACATTTATTTATTTACCGGTGTTTCAGCTGCTTGTTTAACTGCTTCTGGTCTTCACTATAAATACAGAACAACATAGAAGAAGCAATCTTTTCCCAGGATCAAAGCGGAGGGACAAAATATAAATGATAAACTGTGTAATATGTTTATATAAACGTTTTTCTTTTTAAATACATTTTTATTTTTCTGAACTTAAACAATATTTAATTGTAAATATTATATAAACATTCTACATACTACATTATATTTAGTAAGCACTACATAATTAAATTATGTTCCACCAAATGAATCACAACACAAAATATGATGGTACACAACTTAAAATCCTAAAATTACTAAAACGATTAGTGTGTCAAACTCCTAGTTAGGATCATTTTAGCCAATAAATGAAAAATGTAACCCTAAATTTAAACAAGTAATTCACAAAACATGAAAAACACCAAATTTCTTTATTAAAATTATTAAACACAACAGGCTGCCATTTCAAAGGCATTAACAATTGTTTTCAGAGCTAGAAATATATTTTATAATTAAATATTTCAGAGCACAACAGACATGAAAACATGAAAACCATTATCTGCAGAGAAACACAAAAGAGCACTTGCCTTCCCCAGAAAATCATTTATACCTACACAGCTGCCTTGAAACAAAATCAATATATAATATAACACAACCTCCTCGTTTCTACTCTCACTGTCCACTAGATCAGCTCCACTGACCATATAGGAGCACTTTGTAGTTCTATAATTCCAGACTGTATCCAGCTGCTTCACTGCATACATAATGAGACAGCTATCCACCTGGGGGAGCCAGAGGGAAGACTAGATAGCAACTAGGGTGGAGTCAAAAGCAGATATGGGGTTTTGCAGGGAGCTGGGTTCGAACCTACGTTGCTGGTGTGAAAGGGCAGAGAGAAATCCCCTGGACCAAAATTAAAACAAATGAAAGGACTTAGAATTATAAGGGTTGTTGTGAAATGAGAGAAATAACTAAACCAAAAAACAGCAGTTAGATGTCCTTAAAATAAAATAAAAGGACTGTAAAAATACGATGTTTACAAAGGGAGAGAGAAAGAGGGGAATGCCTCATGGCAACCAGCGAGAGAAATCTGAGAGCCACTAGCGGCTCTAAAAGACATAAAGCGATAGAGCCTCTTGTGTGCAAAGAGGAACTGCAGAGTGACTTAGACAACTCTCGGAGAACACCAATACCGGCGTGGTCTAGCTTTCACATGGTAAAACTCAAGGATTTGATCAAGGATTGCCACCAGCTGCCGTCAATCAGGCTGATCATTAGGAGGCACAGAGCACGATCTCCCTCTGGGGTGAAGCAAAACTTGTTCTTGCACTGTTCCCATTTTCTATAAAGTCAAACTGAAAAGTCTGCACACCCCTTTCACCTTCTCCATGTTTCTTTATGTTACAGACTTATTCTACAATAGATTGAGTTCATTTTTGGCCTCATTTTTATTTTCTTGGACCCCATGGCCCCATGGGACCTTATGTAGGGAGGTGTTGGCAATCCTCAATCATGCTCAATCAACTGAAAATTTAAACAAAATGCACCTCGTCTCACTTTTGGGTGTCAAATCAAATGGTGTGCACACTTGTGTACATATAAACTGTTTACAACTGCCGTTGTCACAAAGCAGCTTTACAGGAACCAGTAATAAAACCAACTGCATTTTAAATGGTTGCAAACTGTTTCTATTAGGACACTGTTATCAAGGTGTGCTAATGTGTCTAATAGAGAGAACAGTGGGTGAACACCTCTGCAGCCCTTCTGTGTCTAAACCAATTGTACCAGCAGAACACACACTAACACACCACCACTGTGCCGGGGACACTCTGTGCCTTGTGGTGGTGTTAGTGTGTGTTCTGTTAGTACAATTGGATCAGACACAATGGTGAAAAAAAAATGGCTGGTCAGTGTACATGTATAGAACATTTATGCACATGTGCATTCAAGCTGGTTGCTTGGTTCAGTATTTCAACTCATAATTTTTCAGTCTCAGCAGGCATAGTTTCACTCACAACAATATCCCCCTCAACTTAAAGATGCTGCTGGGGCTGAAGGAGACTCCACCAGTGATGAGAAGAGTAACAGGAGTGTCGGTGATGCTGGCTCCTCTTCCTGCTGCAAAATACACACACTGTAATTATGAGGAGAGTTGCAAAAGAAATGTTACAAGTCACAACTTTTCATATGTTCATCACACTTATAGATGGTTCAGACTTTCCAACCAATTACAAGAAGTTGAGACATATCACCCATTTAACAATAGAAGAATAAAAAGAACCAGTGCATATTACAGTTTGAGTAGTTTATTTATTACATAATAACCCAAATCAAAAGGCATTTCAAGTCATGAGATAAATGTGAAGCCACCAAAGCTCAGACTATTCTTGCATTCTTTCTTAACCTATGATAACTTTTGTGATTAATATTTTCTTCATTACTTACTGTTCTTTCTGTTGGGTTTCTACATTATCTCTTCTGTGTTAAAGCATACAGAAGTTACATAGTTGTACATCTATTTCATTTCCAGAACAAAGTCACTGTTGAACTGACTTAGCACTGCTGTTGGTGAAGCGCAGAACCTTTTATCTGCCGAGAGAGTTCAGCGCTGCATTTATCCTGGCTGTTTAAATTCTGCCACGCACGAACTTGGAGATGCCACTGGGGCTGCTGCATGACACAATCAGCAAACAAGAGACCGCACACCCAGACGGCATGTTCACTGCCGATTTTAACCACAGCAACCTGAGGACTCTCCTCCCCAAACACGAAGGAGAACAACATTCTCGACCAAGTCCACAGCAACGTGAGCGGTGGCAACAAGGATGTGACTCAGCCACGGACAGTCCGACCAAATCTCTGTGTTCCTCTCTGTGTGACAACAATCTTTATTTGAATACAGAAAGGATGGAGAAAGGAAATGATGTTGATCTCAAGAGGAGGCAGGAGCTACATGCACACCTCTACATATGTGAGACAGAGGTGGAGAGGGTAAAAACCTTCAAATTCCTCTGCGTTCACATCAGTAACGATCTCACTTGGTCACACAATACGCACCATATCGTTCGGAAGTCCCAGCAGCAGTTGTATTTTGATAAATGTCAGCCAAAATTCTCAGCAATGTCTACAGGAGCACGATTGAGAGCGTTCTTACCAACTCTGTCACGGTCTGGTACAGAAACTGCACCGCTCAGAACAGGAAGGCTCTCCAGAGTGTGATCAAGACTGCACAGTCCATTTCCGGAGCAGCCGCCCCCTCACTGCAGGACATCTACAGGACCAGGGTCATCAGGAGGGCCCACAGCATTATCAGGGACAGTACACACCCTTTACACAGCCTCTTCATGCTCCTGCCATCGGGCCCACACTACAGGAGCGTGAAGTCCAGGACAGCCAGACTGACAAACAGTTTTTATCCACAAGCCATCAGGCTTGTAAACACCTCCTGACATGCACCCATTAATACAAGCCCACTACATATAATCACTGCTGCTGTTCTACAAATACTGTTTACTTTTGTACTTGCACAATGCACTTCCCACATGCACAACTTTCTTTACTTAGTGTTTTTCTTTTACTTAGCATTACTTTTTTTTGCTTATTTACTGTATATATTTTTGTTGTACTTTTTCTCTCTTTATTTTGATATTTATGAGATTATGTCAGTAAAGACTTGGTAAGAATTCCATGGTACAGTTTAATTGCTTGTTTCTGCTGTGCACATGATAATAAACTCTTGAATCTTGAATTGTGATTGTGTTTGCACAGGTACTTGCCAAAGGAAAGCGTGAGCTCCACTCAAATATTAGCTGTGGCTTTATTGTTGTGGGGGTAACTTCCTTTAGTAGGTTCCAAACTTCAGCACATCCTGAAGAGAAGGGCCTGCACCTGTTTCTAAAAAACAAACAAACAAACAAACAAAAAATATATCAGTAGTAGAACACAACCGGGTGGAGCCTGTCACCCTCCCCAACAACAAATCGGGGTGGCACAACGGGGCAGACGTGAAAGCGCGCTTAAGCGCCTGGAAGGACTCCTCAGCTTGCGGAGTCCACGTGATGCGCCTGGGAGCTCCCTTGAGCAGTGATGTGATGGGTGCTGCCAGGCTACTGAAATTCCTAATTAACCTTTGATAGAAGTTGGCAAAACCTAAAAAACGCTGGACCTCCTTAACGGAGCCAGGAGACGGCCAATCCAAGACTGCTTGGACCTTGGCCCAATCCATCTGAACCCCCCGCTCGCTGATGATATACCCTAGAAAAGGGATTTCTTTAACATTAAACACGCACCTTTCTAGTTTGGCGTAGAGCTGGTGGGCCCTAAGCCTCGCCAGGACCAGGCAAACCTGGTGTACGTGTGTGGGCAGGTTGGGGGAGTAAACCAGGATGTCCCTTTGAGGATGTCGTTGATAAAGTCTTGGAAGACGGAGGGGACGTTTGCCAAGGTGTAAGGCATGACCTGGTACTGGTAAAGCCCCCTGGTGGTCATGAACGCCGTCTTCCACTCATCCCCCTCTCTGATGTGCACCAAATTGTACACACTACGCAGGTCTAATTTCGTAAAGAGCCGAGCTCCACAAAATTGTTTGAGGGCAGACAGAACCAGGGGCATAGGATATGGGTATTTTTTAGCAATAGCATTAAGTGCACAATAGTCAATACATGGCCTCAACCCTCTGCCCTTCTTCTGAATAAAAAACGGGGTTATGTATCCCTGGTCTAAGGCTCCACTAAATCAATTGCACAATCGTAGGGACGATGGGGAGGAAGCTTAGCGGCTTGGGCTTGACTGAACACGTCCTGCATATCCTTGTACTCTGGGGGGGACAAGAACACTCACCACATTGGTGCCTGGAGACCTCTCCCCGCACTCACCAGTGACCTGGCGTGATGCTCCTCTGGGTCACCGACCACAGTCCTTCCGCTGGTGCCCCGCTTGCCCGCAGTAGAAGCACAGACCCTCTCGGCTCCTCCTGCTGAGTTCCTCCGGGTGAGGCGACTGATTCCTACCACTCGACGTGGCTGATGGTGTGGTAGCTTGGGACCCTCCAGGGATTGAGGGCTGAGCGATCCGCTGTGTGACTAGGCTGGTCGACTGGGACTAGTGACGGATCCCCCAGCACACCAGGACCTGGGGGTTGGTAGGGCGACCTAAGAGCTGGATGGCAAGGGCGATGAGTTCGTCCAGCTCTAACAACTCGCCTCGGGATGCCAGCTCTCGCTGCAGATGGGGGCTAAGCCCATTACGGAACAAGACCACCAACACCAGCTGCTTCCATCCACTACCCGCTGCCATGGTGCGGAATTCCAGCGCTTACTGAGCCGTGGTTCGGCTCGATCGGCTTGCCCAATCCAGAGCTTTACAGGCGAGATATAAGGAATATATAAGGAATATATCTGGGATATAAGGAAGATGATCTTCGGCTGGTCAGTGCCGGTCGGTTAGTTGCTAAAAAAGACTGAGCACTGTAACAAGAACCCCTCTGGATCGCTATTATATGTATCCGGTTTACATTGGGCCGGGAGGACTAGCGGGCTCCAACAAAGCCTGAACAAGCTTTGCCAACCCCTGAACGCCACCCACTAGGGTGACTTGGTGCTGCTGGTCCGCCTGTTGCTGCACCAGGCTACCAACTGTCTCAAACATACTCTGAAGAGTGAGCTGCTGCTGCCCCAAGAACCGTCCTTGGGCGCGAACAGCCTGATTTAAGGCTTCCATCCCCTTCCATTCCATGTAGGCTTGGAACCTACAATTCTCGGCAAGGAGCTTAAGCCTTAAGTACCCCCCATCTCAGGTCACATTAACCAAACAAGACATGGCATAACTAACAAAACCGGGAACATGTGAGACGACAAACGAACTGAACCAAAGACATGAACATGAAGAGAACACTGAACTCAACAAAAGTCCTTAAGGGAGCCTGCGGCCCTGACTCGAGTCCGCCCCAGGGACTTTTTTTTTGCCAATAACTGGTGTTTAATTCAAATGTTCACTTAAATAAGAACACTTGTTTCCTTCCAAAATATTATTATGGGCATGTATCTCCCATCCAAAAGCAATCCTTACTTTCAACATTTGAAATGTCCGTTTCCAGTAAAGTCTGTGAGTTTGAGCGCTAGACTGCCCGACTGTTTCGTTTTTTATTTTGATGACATGATTTTTTCTGTTTCCATTTCTGTTTTCCACCCGTTTTCGGTCATGTAGATAACTTTAATTGACATAAACTGTGACACTGTATTATGGCACTGTAATCGTCCCATGGTGCATTGGGGTACATTTTAAGTGTGTATTTGATTAATCAGAATGGACTTTTGTAGTGAATTTGTTAAGCATAGCTCAGTTGTGGTTGTTTGTGTTATATTAGTCATTTTGGTGTGGTTGGTTTGTTAATTGTGAATTGATTTTGGGTATTTGCCATCATGACATTACCTAAGCAGGGATAATACCTCCAGACTGGATTGGGAATTAGGGGGTGTTTATATTTTGTGGGTTTTCTTTTGTGTTGTTAATGTAAATAGTTTGAGACTTATTTTTCAGCATTTCCGTTTCCCACCCGTTTCCCAACATAAGCCTGTGGTTTACAATCACTGCAGACAGTGAAGAAGGACGCATAGTACAGATAATTGTGAAATTTCTCAGTTATGTCCCACTTCAGGGCGAGAAACTCTAACTTTCCTGAATGCAAGTGATGATTCTTTTCAGATGCTGATAAAGTGCGCGACACAGGCGATTACACAAAGCTTCCCATCTGTGAAAAGTCTGGAAACACAAGCGCAGGGGGCTGTACAAGGTAGCCAAGTAGTTCATGTAATATTTGCTGGTGTGTTTCTGTCCACTCAGTTGGTGTGTTAGAGGGACGTGTTGGACGTCCCCTTTCTTGACCGCCTCTTTCTTTAATGGTTGAAGCTTTGTCTTCTCTAGGCCGCTTGATGAGGTCATAGAGTGGACCAGCAATGTGAGAGGGAAATCCTTTATGTACTGTTTATAATAACTCAAAGCCCCAGCATTCCTCTAAGCTCACCTACAGTGCTGTGTCGCTCTGCAAGAGCTCTCACCACAGATGTGTCAGCAGGGTCCATCCTGCTTCCTTCTGTGGACACAATTCGACCAAGATAACGGACTTCTGTCTTAACCCTTTCCTGCCTGAGTAGAACATTTCATTTTCAGACACTATGTAACATAGTCATAGAAAAAACCTTATGGTGTAACTACAGTACATAGTACAGACAATAAATACACCATTATAACCAGAAAAATCAGTTCTTTAAAATGATATAAAATTCAGTATGATTATAGAAGTGTAAAATAAACAAATATATACGTATATAAGTATTCTCCAAAATCAACCTACAACACCTCTCAATTTTTTTCATTCATAAATTCTTACATTTTTGACACATTTCTGTGCACAATAGAGAAACATATAGAGTATATGATTTTTTTCTGAGACCATCAAGAAAATAATTTAGAATCTATCATTTTTTTTATTCAAAAGTTATAATCTATTTAGCAGAAGGTGTCATTAAGCAATTTAAAATGTTCATGTAGCTCCTTTTTACCTCATGTTTTACCAAGGTCAGCACACACTATAAACCAATGAAAGTGTACTTTTATAAAGTACTAAATTGTCAACATCCATATTTTTAAAATAATAAAGATGTATTTGACAAAATAAACACTCCAACAGTGTTTAGTTTAAAAACATTCAATATTTCTATTAGAATTATATACACTTCTCATCTATACATAATATCAAAACAACACAAACATGGACATACTATTATTACATAAAATCGGTCAAGCTGTTTATTTGATTTTCTTGCAAATAACTACAATATAGTTTGACACTATTAAAATAATAATAAACAATGCAATGCAAAAACTCTCAAATAATCTGTCAGGCCCTCGTCATTGTGCCCAAATATGTACTTCTGCCTAATTTCCGGGTTGTTTGTGTTCATGTGTATTTGGTTCTGTTCAAATGGTTTGATTCATGTTCATTTGCGTTTACTCATTGGTCATTGTTTTGTCCATGTGTTGCACCTGGGACTGGGAGTACTTAAGGAGCTTTACCCCCTTTGTTCACTGCCGTGAATTGACTCAGTTTGCGGTTTACATTCAGGAGAAGTTCTCCAGCCTACTCTAGAGGCAAGCGAGGTATGTTCGCTCAAGTTCCAAGGCGACCCACGTTCAAGGCAGCAAAGTCAGGTTAGGTCGGCCTTGCCTTCTGGTCTGGCGGCTGGTTCCCCAGCTACTCCTCTTTTGTTTAAAGAGAGCAGCTGTACCCTTTGTTTGCTTACTCCCCCGATGCCCATGCCCGGCTTGTGGCTTTCTGTTCTAGCTCCCTCCTTGCTTCTCCCCTCCTTACATCCCTTTCTCTCACGCTCAGCTCCCGGTTCCTCCCAGTCCCAGGTTTGTTTTGTTCGCCATCTTGGCTGTTTACTGTTTTGCCTGTTTGCACTGTTTTACTAGTTGCTGCACTTCCCATTTAGTATCCCTTTGTGTTGTACCCTGTTTACGTTAATAAAATAGCTTGCTTTGATTCCATCTCTGCGAGTCATCCCTCTTGGTCTGGCCGTACACGCCATGACATAATCCAATTCAACAATGCAAGAAAAAGCTATTATTTGTTCAGGATAATCATTGAACAATTCAGTAAACAGTTATGAGGCAACAGTATATCAAATCTCATCTAAGCCATTTTGCTACACTACATCATATTTAACAGACAATGCTCAAATGACCTCCTTCCAATGAACAAACACACACTGAACTTTGACCTGTGAAGAAAAAGAGAAACAGAGTACATATACACAAACACAGGGGTTGAGGGTGGATGAGAGGAGCGGACAGTAGAAGACAGACAACTGTGAAACTCATCTCCTTCATCAAGACTGAAAACAGTTTCGATTACCAACTAAACTAAATCTTCTACCTTAACACTCAGGAGTCCTGCAATCTTTGTTTATTTTCTTTTATGATTTTTTTGTGGCAATGGCCGCAAGCTGGAGCGACAGATTTTCCTAACCCCAGTTTATCTGGCTGTAGCTAAACTAAACCCTGATGCTCCATTGGAACGATGCCAGTCCTGAAACAACACCTCCCATGTACTTATTGTAGAGCTTTACTACAGCTGGTTGACGGACTACTTTTCTGTACCGTGTGGCACCATACTTTACCATCCCTGAAACCTCTGATGAATCATTATCACTGAGGAAATTAGAGAGGCATGTAACTGCTTGCGTGTTCTTCCCCTGAACAACTAAGACACTTCCATCAATTCTACACCACCTCATATCACCACGGTTAGCTCACCGCTCCCCTTTTTCGACATCTTTGAAATCCACTGGGAATTTCTTATGATTAATCCTACATTGGTTCCCCACTCCTTGAGTCGGACCATAACAGTTATGTATATGTGATGTATAAAAGTTATCAAACCAAACTGTGTGACCTTGATTTTTAAATGGCTGCACAAAGTCTTCAATCACTTTTGTAGCCAAATCAGTTTTGCTCCCATCAAGACTGCCTGTGTATACATCAGAGTCTAAGGTATATCCCAAATCTGAAGCTGCAATCACCCACAACAACCCCAGCGAGTAGGTTTACCTTTTATATACTGCTGTAATCCTGATCAACCTTTTGATTCTACCATCCTCTCGTCTATGCTCAGATTTCCATCAGCCTGGAAAAGCTGCTGACACTGGGTTTTGAGGTGGTCCATCAGGTAACGCAACTTCCTAAGACAATCACAATTATTTTCTGTGACAGGATGTAGAAAATGGGGGGGCTGCCATCAATTCCTTGAAACGGTCATGGGACATGAACAACTTGACCCATGAACCCTAAATAGATCTGGTATATGTACACATATACTGTACACATTTACAAATACAAACACTTGGAATACATTTATTTACACACTAGAGGTTGTTGGTTGATCCCTCTGCTCATCTTCACCATCCTCTTCTTCTCCTTCATCCAGGAGCTCCGTGTCCATGAAGTCCTCTTCTTCAATGGTCATGCCTTCATGATCTTCATCACTGTCATGTTCAGCGATAAGCCTAAGCTCGTCAGGGCCTAGCCACCAACTCCTCTTCAGAGACTCCATAGGGCGTGCATATTGAGCCTGGTCTCCATCCATCTCAGAATAATCATTAAAAAGAGATTACAATGAATAAAGGTGGTGACAGTGATGTTATTTTAAAAATTATAACATTTATGTAAATTTAAATACTCTATATGGTTTTCTCAGAGAAGCTAAAGTCCACATACTCATGTTTTGTACACTGAATCAATACCTATGACAATAGTTTCTCAAATCTAAGAGGAGCAATAATTACAAAACAAAACCTGATGCTATGGTTATATTTTCAAAAATGTTGTAAATAGTTACAGACTGAATGTTATTCACCTGTTTACTTTCTGACAACATTTGATACCATATTTTAGTCCCTTTCAAATACATTAGTGTTTATGCTTTATGCTAACTTAATTTAGCCAGTCTCTTCATTGTAGTGCTCAAAAAAGGAGCTATTATGAGCAAAGCTAAGGTGATTTCTAAGCAGATTTTAGACTTTAGTATTGAAGTAAAACAAGTAAACTATAACTGATTTCAAGATTGATATATAATCTTACTTTCATAAATATACCCCAGTGCTGCAGCGCGCAACAGCTCTGGTAGAGCTAGCTAGCTTAGCTTAGCTTAGTTCACTACTATTCACTTATTTGTGTAAAACTGCTGCAAACTTTACAAACTACTAAACAAACAAGACTAAAAAGGAATCTGATAAACTCTCCACACATGTTTATTTCCATCTAGATGAAGATAAAATCATTAGAATGGATTCAAAAAGGAGAGTTGAGCACCTGACTGACTAAACTTACAACACGTCTCTCAAAATCACCTCAGCTTTGCCAAAGCGGCAGCACTAATAATATTACAATTCTACAATTAAAGCCATGTTTTCTGAGTAAAAAGCAGCTCATCTGAGGTGCCAGTCTGCATGAGGTAAGGCTGTAGGCCACCATAATGTTATCACTTGGACCGTGAGCATAAAGAGGCTCTGCAGCAGAGTAGGATTACCTTCTGCAGCAGTGTAGGATCGCCTTCTGCAGCAGCATAAATGCAACCTGCATTTAATGAACTAAGATGAGGAGTCTGTTGTTCCCCCTTTGGTGCTCTACTCCCCCTACTGGCGATTCCAGGTATCGTTTCCCCCAAAACTAACTAATGATGAGATAGGAGAGGCACAGCATTTCACAGCTTTAACATTTCTTCCATTTTAGACCCCTTACATCAGCACAGTGTCCAGAGCATGAAGCAGATACCAGGAGACAGGGCAACATGAGACGTGGAGGGGGGTGTTGGAGGGCAACAACCCAGAAGCAATACTGCTACCTCCTCCTTTGTGCAAAGTGGAGACAGGAGGAGCAGTGCCAGAGCCCTGCAAAATGACCTCCAGCAGGGCACTAATATCCATGTTTCTGCTCAAACTGTCAGAAACAGACTCCATGAGGGTGGTATGAGGGCCCAACGTCCACAAGTGGGGTTGGGGTGGAAAGTGGTGCTTACAGCCCAACACTGTTCAGTTGTTTTTATCTGAAAATAAACTAGAATAAAATCTTCACCAGATACAACTGTCTTATCTTACATACTTAAAACACAGATAAATCTGCAGACATTTCATATAGAAATCTATTGTACTGCTTTAGCATTGTTGCTGTGGAGACAGTGGAAATGTAATGTAGACTACAGACATATGAAACAGTAGTAAGATTGTAAGACTGTAAGAGAAATATATTGTGAGGGGAACAGGCAGTTTTACCAGTGTTCTTTAAAGCATGTCCACCATAGCAACAGTTACTAATGACAGAACAAAGGGCATGGACAGTCAATTATGACATCACAGGGATGGAAGTGTATAAATAGCAGGAGCATCTTCACTCTGCTCATTCACAGCTTTCTGATGTTGGAGATCAGCTGCTCCTTTAAACATGAGCCTTGAGTACATCCCCCCAGCCTGGCAGACAGCCAGCCAGCCAGCAAAAGCTTCGATGTGAAAAATCCAGGAAACTTCGAAGCTCGACTGAGGGCAACAATAGCGGCTCAGGCCAACAACAGTAAGAGAGTGAGAGAGAGACAGACAGTGAGAACAATGAGAAGAGAGAAAGGGAGACAGACAGTGAGAAGAGCAAGAAGAGAAGGAGAGAGACAGACAGTGAGAAGAGCAAGAAGAGAAAGAGAGAGACAGACAGGGAAAGGAATACTAAGAGAAGGAGAGAGACAGACAGTGAGAGGAAGGTGATGAAGAGGAGAGAAGAAGGAGAACAGAGTTTAGGGCGATCTGTCTGCAGAGATGCTACTCCTGCTGAGGACAGCCAGTCCAGTCTAAAGACCACACACAGAGACTGTTTCACAGACTGAATCAGGAAGTCCAGGTCCTCCACAAACTTGGCCCCAGAACTGCTGAAGGCTGTTCAGCAGATAATGAAGCTGAGGATCTGCTGAAGTTAGAACTACAGCCAAGTCAGTAGCACCAATAAAGCAGACAGTCCAGTTCAGAGTCCGGCTGCATTCACTCCTGCACAGATAAGTGGTGCCTGATGAATTTCGTGAGTCAGCTTCCAAACCGGAAGTGAACTAGAGGCCTTCAAACCACCTACAGCTGTAGAGGAGACTAGATTGATGCTGTACTGAAATCAGCTTCGCTTCCAAATTGATCTGTTCCACCTTAAGTGATGCATTTATTTCATGCTGGTGCTATTGGGAAGATATTCACCCCCCAATGCAGTTTAGCATTACTGAATTAGGAGAAAGCACTTATGTTGGCTAATAAAGCTAATTAGCAATGGGGTGGGGGGTGAATACTTTTGACTGTAACTGCTGCACCATTTAAGGTGGAACGAACAAATTAGACTGAGAAGTCAGATTAAGCATTGTCTTTCACAAATAAACACCTCAATGACTGTCATCTTTTTAGCCGCATCTGACTCCCTGAACTGCTTCTTCACCATTCTGACAGTTTTTTAGATTCTAATTCAGAACCGTAACCCCAAATCTGGACTACGCATGCACAGTAAAGGAATGTCATTTCTGACTTTCAGAACATGCTAATTCATGATGCCGTAGACAAACACTGCTGCACCAACGAGGCTGGAGTTATTCTCCAGCTTCTTACTGGAATCTTCTAATCCACCTTAAATGTTGCAGAACCTACAGGAGACAGAGTGGAACTGCAGTGCTATTTTAAGTGACACTTTAGCGAGTCCACAGGCTTGCAGCAATCTTCCTTGAATAGAACTAATGTTATCCAGCACATTGGTGTTCAACAAGAATAACTAAGAAGCACTAATTTAGAAGTTTGGTGAAAACGTTTTAGAGCACCCTGAGATTCGGAGTATGCACTGGACATGTGATGGTTAATCCCCAACAATTTCAGAACTTCAGTAAAATTTGTTCCCAGATCTGTTTGGGTGTATTTTGGTAACCCAAAAGTAGAAGGATTTGATCAGTGGCCAGGGCAGCAGCCCTACACAATCAACTATAAGACATTCAAATGGCGTTCCTAATGCTGGGATTGGATAAAGTGGTGCGGATGGAATAACCTGATTGGGTTTTCCCATAAAAAATTGGGAGTCCATGTTCTCATTAATACACCATCTACAGTTATCAAGAGATGGATCCCTACTTTGTTCCTCCATCAAAGCCTCTTTATTAAATTTCAGTTATGATGTGGAATCATTTTCTGCATCTTCTGACTAACTTTAAACCAAATAGTGTTTACCTTAGACGCAGGCTTAAAAGAAACGTCTCAGATAGATCTACTTTAGCAAATGAGTCACAGAGGATACAGGGAACAGAGGAACCTCTTCACTCGTATAAGAACATTCAGGCACATTGTTTGTCCTGGAAGTGGAAGATCTTCAGATCTAAGCAGAAGGGGTCCACTTTGAGATCATGTTTTCCTGATTTAACGAGTTATGTATGAAGAGCAGAACCTCTGTTCTATAACATGACTCAAATACATGAAGGTGCATTGGAACTCATCTTTTACTGAGTTGTTCACATAAACTACAACTGCACTAGTGCCACCCGCAGGTATACTGAGTAACAGCAGTTATACATTTAATCACTACATAACATTTCCAGAAAATGCTCACTCCTATAACTAATTACAGTCATAGATGTTTATTCAGTTTTTATTTTTGCAGCACATGCTTGCATTACAGTTCTACAGCATCAGACGGTCCAGAGGTTTATTAACTCTAATAAACAGAATAGAGTCTGATGTTCTTTTACAGAAGAGACATCTTGTGAGTTGTGACTAGTAGGTGGAGTCTTACTCCGCATTTCTCCAGGCATACATTGTATGTTTTCAGCTTCCGTTGATGAACATGTCTGTGCAGACATATAGACAGCCGAATGCATGGTGGATATGCTAGATAATATTGCTGTTTCTGATTCTGCACACTTTCCTGGAATAGTCTCTTTCTGGTGAGGCAGAAGTTGATCAACATGGCGTTGTCAGGATTCAGTCACACCACTGTCCACCGTGTAAGAAACTGGTCCTCTTTGGGTGATAATGACTCCTACTCTATAATCATGAGCCGACACCACATCACCAACTACACCAGCTTGTGGCCCTGCAGAAGACTTGCAACTCCTGCATGTGTCTCACAGCTGCCAGCACCACAGCAGACACTGAACGTCACTTTGATGTCAGAAAAATGGACAGATGTTAGATTTTAGTTCGAAATGAAAATCGTGTTGACGTCAAGATCCAACGTCAGGCGGACATTGAATTATGGTTGGTTATCAGTCAGGTACCACTCAAATTTATGTCAGGTTGATGTCAAGCTCCAACGTTATATATTTTAGATGGAAATTAAAATAGCGTCGACATCAAATCCTGACATTAGACAGACATTGAATTTAGGTTGAAAATCAAAGTCAGATATCTGTCAAGAAATATCTGATAAAAATTATTTTTTAAAAAGACAGACCTGGGCGAACAGGGTACCTCACCTCAGACTGAGAAAAGTGAACACAGAAAGTGAGGATCCATGTGACATAAAGGATCATTCAGAAAATGACAAGAGAACACAAGAGCTGCTGACAGCAACGTAGAAAAGGACAGAAACTGTAACTGAAGTGCAGCAGCGTGTGATTCAAACTAAGCAGACAAGCACAAAACTGGTGTACAGAATGAAGAGACACAATGCTCAGATGACAATGTAGCGAGTCAGAGTGGTACGGAGCAGGAGACTGTGGTCCAGCTAAAGACAGGACAGGTTCTCAAACACAGAGATAGAGTCAGTGGGATTTTACATACAGTGGAAGTTCTAGGACGTGCAGGCAAAGCTAGAAAAATACAAAACTGGTACAATCTGCAGTTCATTGAACCCACTAATGATGCAGGCTGTACAAATCAAATTTAGAGAGCCTTCAGATGGAACCCACTGTAACTGATGTTAATACCACTGACATCAGTGAGGATGTATGGGCAACAAGAGATCCATCATTTGACCTTGCCAAACAAGAAGAGATAAAGAACTGGATAGATAACGATGTGGTATGATGGTCTAGCAGATGCTTCACTGGTACAACAGAGTGAAGGAAATAGTGCTGACAGCATGAGGGAAATATGTCCAGAGGGGTTCGCTTCCACTGTAATACCCCATCTCAGATCTGCTTTCCAAGTCGGATGTGAGGAACATGATCATTTTTGTTATGTGGGAATAGACTTCAGGACTAATAACAAGCACAAATACACCAGGACAATTACATCCAACACATGCAGCCCATACATATGGACCCTTTACTAGCCTTAGAACAAGACTTCCCCCTTTGTGAGGAAGAGAAAGACCAACTCAGGTCAAAGATAGACCAAATTCTCTTGCTGGTGAAACACTGGCGATGTCTGAAGCAAGTGATGATGCCATTTTCTTGGCCACACTGTTCTCTGAACTAACTACTGGGAATGCTGAACATGCTCCATCCGCTGATGCGCTGGAGAAACGACTTTGTAGTTCTTTGATGGTGCTTCTCTCCAGGCAAACACAGGAGGTTGAACATGTGCTGCAGCACAGTACAAAAGAACAGCTTGTGGACTGTCTAACCAAAAAGGGGGCATCAGCTTATGAGTTACTTCATTCCTGAGTGTAGGACAATGGAAACTTGATTAACAATACATTTGGAAGGACATAATATGCTGTTCTGTGCTCTTGTGTTGTTGCTGTGTACTGTGTTGTTTAAATGGGTAAAAGTCTTTTCTCTCTGATTTTCCATTTTTTTATTTTTAAGAAGTGAGGGAGTTTGTTAAGACTTTGATATAGAAAGGCATTGTTTTATTAATATTCCCTTTTGTTAGTTGTGCTATATTGAGCTGTAAAAGTTAGTACTGTAATTCAAAAAACAATTATTATCAAGTAATCAAGTGGGAGGGGAATGGGAGCCATGGTGGGAGTGTTTGTGTAGTTGGCTGTAATGGGAGAAATAAAGGAGTTGCACTATACATGGTAAAGTTCATCTATTATTAAGTAACTGTTACAACCTCACTTATCAAACCATTTCTCAAAATACTAGTCTAGGTCTTGGAGAGATAAGAAACAAACCATCACAACAGATTTAATGCTCAAATGAAAATGTTGTATTAGAGGTAAACATAAGCTAGCACAGTCAATATCATATAGCGTCAGTACAACAAGTACATAATAACACAGAAAAGAGTAGACTAAAATAGCTCCACATACATCACACTAAGTCAAAACTAGTGCTCGCCAGCCATTACATCCGGGAACATACAGATTTACGAGAAGTACAATACTGAATTTAAGAGTGTCTGAATAGAAAGAAAAAAAATCCAAAATATCATGAACAGCATAAGTCACAACCGCATTTAATTGCATGGTGAGAACACAGCGGCTGACTGAATAATAGTCAATGCCCCCATTTTAATGACAAAGCCCAGACAATGCAACCAACCAGCATACGCCTTTAGATCAGCTGCTTCCAATCAGTCGTTTCACCTGGACAGAGAGGGAAAAAAAGAAACAACAAGACAAACAGGCCACCAGATGGCAGCAATAACAGTATCAAATATGCAATACTGGATCACAGGATCACATAAGTCTTGAACGTAACAGTATTACAGTTTAATAGTGGACAGAGTAGAATCTGGGCAGGCAATTGTAATGGGCACTGTAAGTGCCCTAAAATGTAGTGTGATGAAGTGGACTCACCATGAACAGTGGACAAGGGTGGTGAAAGCCAAATTATTGAAGTTTGTAACCACACACAGTTGCAGATGCACAGACCGATGAAGGACAGATCCACCATCAGGGAGGGAGGTTTTTTTTTTTCGGTCCGGAAAAACCTGCAAGACAAAAAAAAAGAAAGTCAATACATGCATAGAAACTGAATGATCATCTACCTGTTACAGAGTCGCAGAATGATGGACAGCGAACCGGACACTATTGCAGATTAAAATATATTTTTTAGAAGGATACACCTTCAGGGAGAAGAAGAGGTTGATGGACTTCTTGAGAACCTGTAAGACAAAAAAAAGAAAGTCAATACATGTATAGAAACTGAATGATCACCAACCTGTTACACACTTGCAGACAGATTGATAGCGAGCCACACACAGTTGCAGATGCACAGACCCTTGAAGGACAGATCCATCATCAGGGAGGGAGGGGTTCATGCGGTCCGAAAAAACCTGTAAAACAAAAAAAGAAAGTCAATACATGTATAGAAACTGAATGATCACCTACCTGTTGCACATTTGCAAACAGATTGATAGCGAGCCACACACACAGTTGCAATGGACAGACCCTTGTTGGCTGTATGCACCATCAGGAAGGGGGAAGCCATTCAGGAAGGGAGGGAGGCGGTCATGCTTTCAGAAAAACCTGTAAGACAAAAAAAGAAAGTCGATACATGTATAGAAACTGAATGATCACCTACCTGTTACACACTTGCAGACAGATAGATAGCGAGCCACACACACAGTTGCAATGGACAGAGCCTTGTTGGCTATATGCATCATCAGGAAGGGGGAGCCATTGGTCCTGAAAGCCTGTAAGACAAGAATAAGGCAATACATGTATAGAAACTGAATGATCACCTACCTGTTACAGAGTTGCAGAATGATGGACAGGGAACCACACACAGTTGCAGATGAAAAAATATTTGTTAGAAGGATACACCTAAAGGGAGAATAAGAGGTTGATGGACTTCTTGAGAACCTGTAACACAAAAAAAGAAAGTCAATACATGTACAGAAACTGAATTATCACCAACCTGTTACAAACTTGCAGACAGATAGTAGCGAGTCACACACAGTTGCAGATGCACAGACCCTTGAAGGACAGATCCACCATCAGGGAGGAAGGGGGTCATACTGTCTGAAAAGCCTGTAAGACAACAAAAAGGCAATACATGTATAGAAACTGAATGGTCACTTACCTGTTACAGAGTTGCAGAATGATGGACAGCGAACCACACACAGTTGCAGATGGAAATATATTTGTTAGAAGGATACACCTTCAGGGAGAAGAAGAGGTTGATGGACTTCTTGAGAACCTGCAAGACAAGAAAAGAAAGTCAATACATGTATAGAAACTGAATGATTACCTACCTGTTACACACTTGCAGACAGATAATTAGCGAGCCACACACACAGTTGCAATGGACAGACCCTTGTTGGCTGTATGCACAATCAAGAAGGGGGGAGCCACTGGTCTTGAAAGCCTGTAAGACAACAAAAAGGCACTACATGTATAGAAACTGAATGATCACTTACCTGTTACAGAGTTGCAGAATGATGGACAGCGAACCACACACAGTTGCAGATGAAAATATATTTGTTAGAAGAATACACCTTCAGGGAGAAGAAGAGGTTGATGGACTTCTTGAGAACCTGTAACACAAAAAAAGAAAGTCAATACATGTAAAGAAACTAAATGATTACCTACCTGTTACACACTTGCAGACAGATAATTAGCGAGCCACACACACAGTTGCAATAGACAGACCCTTGTTGGCTGTATGCACAATCAAGAAGGGGGGAGCCACTGGTCTTGAAAGCCTGTAAGACAACAAAAAGGCACTACATGTATAGAAACTGAATGATCACTTACCTGTTACAGAGTTGCAGAATGATGGACAGCGAACCACACACAGTTGCAGATGAAAATATATTTGTTAGAAGGATACACCTTCAGGGAGAAGAAGAGGTTGATGGACTTCTTGAGAACCTGTAACACAAAAAAGAAAGTCAATACATGTATAGAAACTGAATGATCACCAACCTGTTACACACTTGAAGATTGATAGAATCAGAATCAGAATCAGAATCTCTTTATTTCACCAAGTATGTTACCCATACAAGGAATTTGTCTTGGTGAGAGCAACACGCATGACAAGTAACAAAGAAACGCAGAACACAGTCTTAAACTAAAGGAAAATGACACTAAACAATAAATAGGGTAGGGGATAAATAAAAAAAAAGTAGAAAGTACTAAAGGTAATAAAGGTAATAAAGAGCTGAAAAATATATTTACAGAAAAGAAAAGGACATCTGTACAGGTGTGCAAATAGTCATAGTGCAAAATAGGCAGAGTGCAAATAACTGTTCAGTCCGGTTTGGTACAGTTCAGTTGTAAGTTTAGAGGTTTACAGTGGGAGGTGACCACTGTGATTGAGGAGCGCTACAGCTCTGGGGAAGAAGCTGTTAGCATGACGTGTTGTGCTGGTTTTGATGGACCGCAGTCTTCTACCCGAGGGGAGTGTCTGGAAGAGGAGGTGTCCAGGATGTGAGGGGTCAGATGTAATCTTGCCAGCCCGCTTCCTCATCCTGCTGGAGTAGATCTGCTGAAGTGATGGCAGGTTACATCCTATGATCCTCTCTGCTGTCCTGATGATGCGCTGGAGTTTGGTTCTTTCTTGTGAGGTGGAGGAACCAAACCAGATAGTTATGGAGGCTGTGATAATGGACTCGATGATCGCTGTGTAGAACTGGATCATCAGGGTCTGTGGCAGGTTGAATTTCTTGAGCTGTCTCAAGAAGTACATTCTTTGTTGAGCTTTCTTGATGATGGAGATGGTGTTTTTCTCCCATTTCAAGTCTCTGGAAATGGTGGTGCCCAGGAACTTGAGTGACTCCACCATTGATACTGCAGTGTTGTTGATGTGGAGGGGGGGAAGGGTGGGTGGATTGCGTCGGAAGTCCACCACCATCTCTACAGTCTTTTCTGTGTTTAGCAGCAGGTGGTTGTTGCTGCACCAGGACACCAGCTGCTCAATTTCCTTTCTGTAAGCAGACTCATCACCGTTGGCTATGAGGCCCACCAGAGTGGAGTCATCTGCAAATTTCAGGATCTTTACAGCTGGATCTTTGGAGACACAATCATTAGTGTAGAGGCTGAAGAGAAGGGGTGAAAGAACACAACCCTGAGGGACTCCAGTACTGAGTGTCCGGAGGTCTGAATTGTGCTTCCCCAGCCGCACCTGCTGTCTCCTGTCTGTCAGAAAATCCACGATCCACCGACACATGGAGTCTGGCACTGACAGCTGGGAGAGCTTGGCCTGAAGAAGCTGCGGCACAACAGTGTTAAAGGCCGAGCTAAAGTCCACAAACAAAACCCTAGCATAGTTTCCATGGCTGTCGAGATGTTGCAGGATAAAGTGCAGGGTCAGGTTGACCACATCATCGACAGACCTGTTTGCTCGGTACGCAAACTGCAGGGGGTCCAGCAGGGGATCTGTGATGGACTTCAGGTGGGCTAGGATCAGGCGTTCAAAGACCTTCATGACTACAGAGGTCAGGGCGACAGGCCTGTAATCATTCAGTCCGGTGATGGTGGATTTCTTGGGAACTGGAATGATGGTGGAGGTTTTGAAGCAGGCTGGAACAGAGCAGAGTTCCAGTGATCTGTTAAAAATGTCTGTAAACACTGGAGCTAGTTGGTCACAGCAGTGTTTTAGGGTGGATGGAGAGACTGAGTCGGGCCCGGGGGCTTTCCTCACCTTCTGTCTGCTGAAGAGCCTGTGAACATCCTGCCGGTTGATGCAGAGATGAGCAGGAGGCAGAGGTGAGAGGGCCAGTGTGGGGGTGGAGGTGGAGGGGGGTGATGGGTGGTAGACGGTCCGATTGTCTTTTGTGAGTTCAAATCTGCAGTAGAACTCATTCAGGTCGTTGGTGAGGTGTCGGTCGTTCAGGAGGAGGGGGGTTTTTCTCACCTTGTGACCAGTGAGAAGCTGTAGGCCTTTCCAGGCTGAAGATGGGTCGTTAGCAGTGATGTGTCTGTTCAGCTGCTCTGAGTACTTGCTCTTCGCAGCTCTAATCCCTTTCTCCAGTCTGTATTTGGCCTCCTTAAAGACAGTTCTATCTCCACTCCTGAACGCTTCCTCCTTTTCCCTCCGAAGCTGTTTGAGTTCAGCAGTAAACCAGGGTTTGTTGTTACTGTATCTCACCTGTGATTTAGTTGAGATACAGCTGTCTTCACAGAAACTGATGTATGACGTCACAGTGTCTGTGTATTCGTCCAGTCCGTCTGTCGCCTCCTCAAACACAGCCCAGTCTGTGGATTCGAAGCAGCCCTGCAGCTTCTCAATGTCTCCACTGGTCCACCTCTTCACTGTTGTGATGACCGGCTTGTTGGTTTTGAGTTTCTGCCGGTAGGTTGGAATGAGGTGAACGAGGCTGTGATCGGAGAGCCCGACAGCTGCGCGCGTGACCGCGCGATAGGCATTCTTGATACAGGTGTAGCACTTGTCCAGTGTGTTGCCTTCTCGTGTTGGACACGCGATGTGTTGTCTGTATTTGGGCATCTCCTTCGTGAGGTTCGCACTGTTAAAATCCCCCAGAATGATGAGGAGTGAGTCCGGGAACTCGCGCTCCACCTTCGTGATCTGTTCCGCCAGCTGTTTCAGTGCGTCGCTCGTGCACGCGCTCGGCGCAATGTAGGTGCCGGCTAGGATGAACGAGCTGAACTCTCTGGGCGAGTAGAACGGCCTACAGGTTATGAACAGAGATTCCAGATGGGGGGAGCAGGATTTTAACAGTACCGTAGTGTCTCTACACCAGCGCTCGTTGATGTAGAAGCAGATTCCTCCTCCTCTGCTCTTGCCGCTGCGCTCCGCGTCTCTGTCCGCTCTGTGCAGCTGGAAGCCCGGGAGGTGCAGCGCGCTGTCCGGGGTCAGCTCGGTCAGCCAGGTCTCCGTGAAGCAGAGCGCAGAAGCAGTGGAGAAGTCCTTGTTAGTTTGGTTAAGCAGGAGTAGTTCCTCAGTTTTGTTGCTGAGAGATCGGAGGTTGGAGAGGAATAATGACGGTAGAGGTGTGCGAGCCCCGCGCCGCCTCAGACGCACGAGCGCGTCGGCTCGTCTGCCCCTGCGCCGGCTTCTCCACAGTCTCCTGGCGAGGTCGAGCGCGGTCAGCGCGGCTGTGGTGAGGATCTCCGCACAAACTGAAGTTTCTTGTACAAATTCCGGGATGTTTTCAGGGGAAATGTTGTTCCTGAAGCTCAGTAGTTGTTCCCTGCTCCAACTAGCTGAGTTAGACGTACAATAGACAACATTAACAAACAAAAACAAACACCACACGGAGGAGCTCGTCACCGTGGCTGCCATCCTCGGCGCCATCTTGGATAGATGTTCAGGGCCTTGGTAGCGAGTCAGACACACAGTTGCAATGGATAGACCCTTGTTGGCTGTATGCACCATCAGGAAGGGGGAAGCCACTGGTGCTGAAAGCCTGTAAGACAAGAAAAAGGCAATACATGTATAGAAACTGAATGATCACCAACCTGTTACAGAGTTGCAGATGGAAATATATTTGTTAGAAGGATACACCTTCAGGGAGAAAAAGAGGTTGATGGACTTCTTGATTACCTGTAACACAAAAAAGAAAGTCAAAACATGTATAGAAACTGAATGATTACCTACCTGTTACACACTTGCAGACAGATAGTAGCGAACCACATACACACAGTTGCAATGGACAGACCCTTCTTGGCTTTATGCACCATCAGGAAGGGGGGAGCCATTGGTCCTGAAAGCCTGTGAGACAACAAAAAGACAATTAATGTATAGAAACTGAATGATCACTTACCTGTTACAGAGTTGCAGAATGATGGACAGCGAACCACACACAGTTTCAGATGAAAATATATTTGTTAGAAGGATACACCTTCAGGGAGAAGAAGAGGTTGATTGACTTCTTGAGAACCTGTAACACAAAAAAGAAATTCAATACATGTATGGAAACTGAATGATCACCAACCTGTTACACACTTGAAGAGTGATAACGAGCCACACACACAGTTGCAATGGACAGACCCTTGTTAGCTGTATGCACTGTCAGGAAGGGGGGAGCCATTGGTCCTGAAAGCCTGTAAGACAACAAAAAGAAAATTCATGTATAGAAACTGAATGATTACTTACCTGTTACAGAGTTGCAGAATGATGGACAGCGAACCACACACAGTTGCAGATAAAAATATATTTGTTAGAAGGATACACCTTCAGGGAGAAGAAGAGGTTGATGGACTTCTTGAGTACCTGTAACACAAAAAAGAAAGTCAATACATGTATACAAACTGAATGATTACCTACCTGTTACACACTTGCAGACAGATAGTATCGAGTCACACACAGTTGCAGATGCACAGACCCTTGAAGGACAGATTCACCATCAGGGAGGGAGGGGTTCATGCGCTCCGGAAAAACCTGCAAGACAAGAAAAGAAAGTCAATACATGTATAGAAACTGAATGATTACCTACCTGTTACACACTTGCAGACAGATAATTAGCGAGCCACACACAGAGTTGCAATGGACAGACCCTTGTTGGCTGTATGCACAATCAAGAAGGGGGGAGCCACTGGTCTTGAAAGCCTGTAAGACAACAAAAAGGCACTACATGTATAGAAACTGAATGGTCACTTACCTGTTACAGAGTTGCAGAATGATGGACAGCGAACCACACACAGTTGCAGATGAAAATATATTTGTTAGAAGAATACACCTTCAGGGAGAAGAAGAGGTTGATGGACTTCTTGAGAACCTGTAACACAAAAAAAGAAAGTCAATACATGTAAAGAAACTAAATGATCGCCTACCTGTTACACACTTGCAGACAGATAAATAGCGAGCAACACACACAGTTGCAATGGACAGACCATTGTTGGCTGTATGCACCATCAAGAAGGGGGGAGCCACTGGTCTTGAAAGCCTGTAAGACAAAAAAAGGCAATACATGTATAGAAACTGAAAGATCATTTACCTGTTACAGAGTTGCAGAATGATGGACAGCGAACCACACACAGTTGCAGATGAAAATATATTTGTTAGAAAGATACACCTTCAGGGAGAAGAAGAGGTTGATGGACTTCTTGAGAACCTGTAAGACAAAAAAAGAAAGTCAATACATGTATAGAAACTGCATTATCACCAAACTGTTACACACGTGCAGACAGATAGTATCGAGTCACACACAGTTGCAGATGCACAAACACTTTAAGGACAGATCCACCATCAGGGAGGGAGGGGGTCATACTGTCCAAAAAAACCTGTAAGACAAAAAAAGAAAGTCAATACATGTACAGAAACTGAATGATCACCTACCTGTTACACACTTGCAAACAGATTGATATTGAGCCACACACACAGTTGCAACGGACCGACCCTTGTCGGCTGTATGCACCATCAGAAAGGGGGGAGCCATTGGTCCTGAAAGCCTGTAAGACAACAAAGAGGCAATTCATGGACAGAAACTGAATGATCACTTACAGAGTTGCAGAATGATGGACAGTGAACCGGACACAGTTGCAGATGAAAATATAGTTGTTAGAAGGATACACATTCAGGGAAAAGAAGAGGTTGATGGACTTCTTGAGAACCTGTAACACAAAAAAGAAAGGCAATAGATGTATAGAAACTGAATGATCACCTACCTGTTACACACTTGCAGACAGATAGTAGCGATCCACAAACACAGTTGCAATGGACAGACCCTTGTTGGCTGTATGCACCATTAGGAAGGGAGGGAGGTGGTCGTGCTATCCGAAAAACCTGTAAGACAAAAAAAGAAAGTCAATACATGTATAGAAACTAAATGATTACCTACCTGTTACACACTTGCAGATAGATGGATAGCGAGCAACACAGAAAGTTGCAATGGACAGACCCTTGTTCGCTGTATACACCATCAGGAAGGGGGGAGCCATTGGTCCTGAATGCCTCTAAGACAACAAAAAAGAAATACATGTATAAAAACAAAAAGATCACCTACCTGTTACACACTTGCAGACAGAAAGTAGCGAGTCACACACAGTTTCAGATGCACAGACCATTGAAGGACAGATCCACCATCAGGGAGGGAGGGGGTCATACTATCTGAAAAGCCTGTAAGACAACAAAAAGGCAATACATGTATAGAAACTGAATGACCACTTACCTGTTACAGAGTTGCAGAATGATGGACAGCGAACCACACACAGTTGCAGATGAAAATATATTTGTTAGAAGGATACACCTTCAGGGAGAAGAAGAGGTTGATTGACTTCTTGAGAACCTGTAACACAAAAAAGAAATTCAATACATGTATAGAAACTGAATGATCACCAACCTGTTACACACTTGAAGAGTGATAGCGAGCCACACACACAGTTGCAATGGACAGACCCTTGTTAGCTGTATGCACCATCAGGAAGGGGGGAGCCATTGGTCCTGAAAGCCTGTAAGACAACAAAAAGACAATTCATGTATAGAAACTGAATGATTACTTACCTGTTACAGAGTTGCAGAATGATGGACAGCGAACCACACACAGTTGCAGATAAAAATATATTTGTTAGAAGGATACACCTTCAGGGAGAAGAAGAGGTTGATGGACTTCTTGAGTACCTGTAACACAAAAAAGAAAGTCAATACATGTATACAAACTGAATGATTACCTACCTGTTACACACTTGCAGACAGATAGTATCGAGTCACACACAGTTGCAGATGCACAGACCCTTGAAGGACAGATTCACCATCATGGAGGGAGGGGTTCAAGCGCTCCGGAAAAACCTGCAAGACAAGAAAAGAAAGTTTATACATGTATAGAAACTGAATGATTACCTACCTGTTACACACTTGCAGACAGATAATTAGCGAGCCACACACACAGTTGCAATGGACAGACCCTTGTTGGCTGTATGCACAATCAAGAAGGGGGGAGCCACTGGTCTTGAAAGCCTGTAAGACAACAAAAAGGCACTACATGTATAGAAACTGAATGATCACTTACCTGTTACAGAGTTGCAGAATGATGGACAGCGAACCACACATAGTTGCAGATGAAAATACATTTGTTAGAAGAATACACCTTCAGGGAGAAGAAGAGGTTGATGGACTTCTTGAGAACCTGTAACACAAAAAAAGAAAGTCAATACATGTAAAGAAACTAAATGATTACCTACCTGTTACACACTTGCAGACAGATAATTAGCGAGCCACACACACAGTTGCAATAGACAGACCCTTGTTGGCTGTATGCACAATCAAGAAGGGGGGAGCCACTGGTCTTGAAAGCCTGTAAGACAACAAAAAGGCAATACATGTATAGAAACTGAATGATCACCTATCTGTTACACACTTGAAGATTGATAGCGAGCCACACACACAGTTGCAATGGACAGACCCTTGTTGGCTGTATGCACCATCAGGAAGAGGGGAGCCATTGGTCCTAAAAACCTGTAAGACAACAAAAAGGCAATACATGTATAGAAACTGAATGATCAGTTACCTGTTACAGAGTTGCAGAATGTTGGACAGCGAACCGGACACAGTTGCAGATGGAAATATATTTGTTAGAAGGATACACCTTCAGGGAGAAAAAGAGGTTGATGGACGTCTTGAGTACCTGTAACACAAAAAAGAAAGTTAATACATGTATAGAAACTGAATGATTACCTACCTGTTACACACTTGCAGACAGATAGTAGCGAGTCACACACAGTTGCAGATGCACAGACCATTGAAGGACAGATTCACCATCAGGGAGGAAGGGGTTCATGCGGTCCTGAAAGCCTGTAAGACAACAAAAAGGCAATACATGTATAGAAATTAAATGATCACCTACCTGTTACACACTTGCAGACAGTTGGATAACGAGCCACACAAACAGTTGCAATGGACAGACCCTTGTTGGCTGTATGCACCATCAGGAAGGGACGGGAGCCATTGCTCCTGAAAGCCTGTAAGACAACAAAAAGGCAATACATGTATAGAAACTGAATGATCACTTACCTGTTACAGAGTTGCAGAATAATGGACAGCGAACCACACACAGTTGCAGATGAAAATATATTTGTTAGAAAGATACACCTTCAGGGAGAAGAAGAGGTTGATGGACTTCTTGAGAACCTGTAAGACAAAAAAAGAAAGTCAATACATGTATAGAACCTGCATTATCACCAAACTGTTACACACGTGCAGATAGATAGTATCGAGTCACACACAGTCGCAGATGCACAAACACTTTAAGGACAGATCCACCATCAGGGAGGGAGGGGGTCATACTGTCCAAAAAACCTGTAAGACAAAAAAAGAAAGTCAATACATGTATAGAAACTGAATGATCACCTACCTGTTACACACTTGCAAACAGATTGATATTGAGCCACACACACAGTTGCAACGGACAGACCCTTGTTGGCTGTATGCACCATCAGAAAGGGGGGAGCCATTGGTCCTGAAAGCCTGTAAGACAACAAAGAGGCAATGCATGTATAAAAACTAAATGATCACCTACCTGTTACACACTTGCAGACAGAAAGTAGCGAGTCACACACAGTTGCAGATGGACAGACCCTTGAAGGACAGATCCACCATCAGGGAGGGAGTGGGTCATACTGTCTGAAAAGCCTGTAAGACAACAAAAAGGCAATACATGTATAGAAACTGAATGATCACTTACCTGTTACAGAGTTGCAGAATGATGGACAGCGAACCACACACAGTTGCAGATGAAAATATATTTGTTAGAAGGATACACCTTCAGGGAGAAGAAGAGGTTGATGGACTTCTTGAGAACCTGTAACACAAAAAAGAAAGTCAATACATGTATAGAAACTGAATGATCACCAACCTGTTACACACTTGAAAATTGATAGCGAGTCAGACACACAGTTGCAATGGATAGACCCTTGTTGGCTGTATGCACCATCAGGAAGGGGGAAGCCACTGGTGCTGAAAGCCTGTAAGACAAGAAAAAGGCAATACATGTATAGAAACTGAATGATCACCAACCTGTTACAGAGTTGCAGAATGTTGGACAGCGAACCGGACACAGTTGCAGATGGAAATATATTTGTTAGAAGGATACACCTTCAGGGAGAAAAAGAGGTTGATGGACTTCTTGATTACCTGTAACACAAAAAAGAAAGTCAAAACATGTATAGAAACTGAATGATTACCTACCTGTTACACACTTGCAAACAGATAATTAGCGAGCCACACACACAGTTGCAATGGACAGACCCTTGTTGGCTGTATGCACAATCAAGAAGGGGGGAGCCACTGGTCTTGAAAGCCTGTAAGACAACAAAAAGGCAATACATGTATAGAAACTGAATGATCACCTATCTGTTACACACTTGAAGATTGATAGCGAGCCACACACACAGTTGCAATGGACAGACCCTTGTTGGCTGTATGCACCATCAGGAAGAGGGGAGCCATTGGTCCTAAAAACCTGTAAGACAACAAAAAGGCAATACATGTATAGAAACTGAATGATCAGTTACCTGTTACAGAGTTGCAGAATGTTGGACAGCGAACCGGACACAGTTGCAGATGGAAATATATTTGTTAGAAGGATACACCTTCAGGGAGAAAAAGAGGTTGATGGACGTCTTGAGTACCTGTAACACAAAAAAGAAAGTTAATACATGTATAGAAACTGAATGATTACCTACCTGTTACACACTTGCAGACAGATAGTAGCGAGTCACACACAGTTGCAGATGCACAGACCATTGAAGGACAGATTCACCATCAGGGAGGAAGGGGTTCATGCGGTCCGGAAAAACCTGCAAGACAAGAAAAGAAAGTCAATACATGTATAGGAACTGAATGATTACCTACCTGTTACACACTTGCAGACAGATAGATATCGAGACACACACAGTTGCAATGGACAGACCCTTGTTGGATGTATGCACCATCGGGAAGGGGGGAGCCATTGGTCCTGAAAGCCTGTAAGACAACAAAAAGGCAATACATGTATAGAAACTGAATGATCACTTACCTGTTACAGAGTTGCAGAATGATGGACAGCGAACCACACACAGTTTCAGATGAAAATATATTTGTTAGAAGGATATACCTTTAGGGAGAAGAAGAGGTTGATGGACTTCTTGAGAACCTGTAACACAAAAAAGAAAGTCAATACATGTATAGAAAATGAATGATCACCTACCTGTTACACACGTGCAGACAGATAGTATCTTGTCATACACAGTTGCAGATGCACAAACACTTTAAGGACAGATCCACCATCAGGGAGGGAGGGGGTCATACTGTCCGAAAAACCTGTAAGACAAAAAAAGAAAGTCAATTCATGTATAGAAACTGAATGATCACCTACCTCTTACACACTTGCAGACAGATTGTTAGCGAGCCACACACACAGTTGCAATGGACAGACCCTTGTTGGCTGTATGCACCATCACGAAGGGGGGAGCCATTGGTCCTGAAAGCCTGTAAGACAACAAAAAGGCAATACATGTATAGAAATTAAATGATCACCTACCTGTTACACACTTGCAGACAGTTGGATAACGAGCCACACAAACAGTTGCAATGGACAGACCCTTGTTGGCTGTATGCACCATCAGGAAGGGACGGGAGCCATTGGTCCTGAAAGCCTGTAAGACAACAAAAAGGCAATACATGTATAGAAACTGAATGATCACTTACCTGTTACAGAGTTGCAGAATAATGGACAGCGAACCACACACAGTTGCAGATGAAAATATATTTGTTAGAAAGATACACCTTCAGGGAGAAGAAGAGGTTGATGGACTTCTTGAGAACCTGTAAGACAAAAAAAGAAAGTCAATACATGTATAGAACCTGCATTATCACCAAACTGTTACACACGTGCAGATAGATAGTATCGAGTCACACACAGTCGCAGATGCACAAACACTTTAAGGACAGATCCACCATCAGGGAGGGAGGGGGTCATACTGTCCAAAAAACCTGTAAGACAAAAAAAGAAAGTCAATACATGTATAGAAACTGAATGATCACCTACCTGTTACACACTTGCAAACAGATTGATATTGAGCCACACACACAGTTGCAACGGACAGACCCTTGTTGGCTGTATGCACCATCAGAAAGGGGGGAGCCATTGGTCCTGAAAGCCTGTAAGACAACAAAGAGGCAATGCATGTATAAAAACTAAATGATCACCTACCTGTTACACACTTGCAGACAGAAAGTAGCGAGTCACACACAGTTGCAGATGGACAGACCCTTGAAGGACAGATCCACCATCGGGGAGGGAGTGGGTCATACTGTCTGAAAAGCCTGTAAGACAACAAAAAGGCAATACATGTATAGAAACTGAATGATCACTTACCTGTTACAGAGTTGCAGAATGATGGACAGCGAACCACACACAGTTGCAGATGAAAATATATTTGTTAGAAGGATACACCTTCAGGGAGAAGAAGAGGTTGATGGACTTCTTGAGAACCTGTAACACAAAAAAGAAAGTCAATACATGTATAGAAACTGAATGATCACCAACCTGTTACACACTTGAAAATTGATAGCGAGTCAGACACACAGTTGCAATGGATAGACCCTTGTTGGCTGTATGCACCATCAGGAAGGGGGAAGCCACTGGTGCTGAAAGCCTGTAAGACAAGAAAAAGGCAATACATGTATAGAAACTGAATGATCACCAACCTGTTACAGAGTTGCAGAATGTTGGACAGCGAACCGGACACAGTTGCAGATGGAAATATATTTGTTAGAAGGATACACCTTCAGGGAGAAAAAGAGGTTGATGGACTTCTTGATTACCTGTAACACAAAAAAGAAAGTCAAAACATGTATAGAAACTGAATGATTACCTACCTGTTACACACTTGCAAACAGATAATTAGCGAGCCACACACACAGTTGCAATGGACAGACCCTTGTTGGCTGTATGCACAATCAAGAAGGGGGGAGCCACTGGTCTTGAAAGCCTGTAAGACAACAAAAAGGCACTACATGTATAGAAACTGAATGGTCACTTACCTGTTACAGAGTTGCAGAATGATGGACAGCGAACCACACACAGTTGCAGATGAAAATATATTTGTTAGAAGAATACACCTTCAGGGAGAAGAAGAGGTTGATGGATTTCTTGAGAACCTGTAACACAAAAAAAGAAAGTCAATACATGTAAAGAAACTAAATGATCGCCTACCTGTTACACACTTGCAGACAGATAAATAGCGAGCAACACACACAGTTGCAATGGACAGACCATTGTTGGCTGTATGCACCATCAAGAAGGGGGGAGCCACTGGTCTTGAAAGCCTGTAAGACAAGAAAAAGGCAATATATGTATAGAAACTGAATGATCACTTACCTGTTACAGAGTTGCAGAATAATGGACAGCGAACCACACACAGTTGCAGATGAAAATATATTTGTTAGAAAGATACACCTTCAGGGAGAAGAAGAGGTTGATGGAATTCTTGAGAACCTGTAACACAAAAAAAGAAAGTCAATACATGTAAAGAAACTAAATGATCGCCTACCTGTTACACACTTGCAGACAGATAAATAGCGAGCAACACACACAGTTGCAATGGACAGACCATTGTTGGCTGTATGCACCATCAAGAAGGGGGGAGCCACTGGTCTTGAAAGCCTGTAAGACAAGAAAAAGGCAATATATGTATACAAACTGAATGATCACTTACCTGTTACAGAGTTGCAGAATAATGGACAGCGAACCACACACAGTTGCAGATGAAAATATATTTGTTAGAAAGATACACCTTCAGGGAGAAGAAGAGGTTGATGGACTTCTTGAGAACCTGTAACACAAAAAAGAAAGTCAATACATGTATAGAAAATGAATGATCACCTACCTGCTACACACGTGCAGACAGATAGTATCTTGTCATACACAGTTGCAGATGCACAAACACTTTAAGGACAGATCCACCATCAGGGAGGGAGGGGGTCATACTGTCCGAAAAACCTGTAAGACAAAAAAAGAAAGTCAATACATGTATAGAAACTGAATGATCACCTACCTCTTACACACTTGCATACAGATTGTTAGCGAGCCACACACACAGTTGCAATGGACAGACCCTTGTTCGCTGTATGCACCATCACGAAGGGGGGAGCCATTGGTCCTGAAAGCCTGTAAGACAACAAAAAGGCAATACATGTATAGAAATTAAATGATTACCTACCTGTTACACACTTGCAAACAGATTGATAGTGAGCCACACACACAGTTGCAATGGAAAGACCCTTGTTGGCTGTATGCACCATCAGGACGGGGGGGGGCCATTGGTCCTGAAAGCCTGTAAGACAACAAAAAGGCAATACATGTATGGAAACTGAATGATTACCTACCTGTTACACACTTGCAGAATGATAGTAGCGAGTCACAAACAGTTGCAGATGCACAGACCCTTGAAGGACAGATTCACCATCAGGGAGGAAGGGGTTCATGCGGTCCGGAAAAACCTGCAAGACAAGAAAAGAAAGTCAATACATGTATAGAAACTGAATGATCACCTATCTGTTACACACTTGAAGATTGATAGCGAGCCACACACACAGTTGCAATGGACAGACCCTTGTTGGCTATATGCACCATCAGGACGGGGGGAGCCATTGGTCCTGAAAGCCTGTAAGACAACAAAAAGGCAATACATGTATAGAAACTGAATGATCACTTACCTGTTACAGAGTTGCAGAATGTTGGACAGCGAACCGGACACAGTTGAAGATGAAAATATATTTGTTAGAAGGATACACCTTCAGGGAGAAGAAGAGGTAGATGGACTTCTTGAGTACCTGTAAAACAAAAAAGAAAGTGAATATATGTAAAGAAACTGAATGATTTCCTACCTGTTCCACACTTGCAGAAAGATAGTAGCGAGCCACACACACAATTGCAATGGACAGACCTTTGTTGGCTGAATGCACCATCACGAAGGGGGGAGCCATTGGTCCTGAAAGCCTGTAAGACAACAAAAAGGCAATACATGTATAGAAACTGAATGATCACTTACCTGTTACAGAGTTGCAGAATGTTGGACAGCGAACCGGACACAGTTGCAGATGGAAATATATTTGTTAGAAGGATACACCTTCAGGGAGAAAAAGAGGTTGATGTTCTTCTTGAGTACCTGTAACACAAAAAAGAAAGTTAATACATGTATAGAAACTGAATGATTACCTACCTGTTACACACTTGCAGACAGATAGTAGCGAGCCACATACAAACAGTTGCAATGGAAAGACCTTTGTTGGCTGTATGCACCATCAGGAAGGGGGGAGACATTGGAACTGAAAGCCTGTCAGACAACAAAAATGCAATACGTATATAGAAACTGAATGATCACCTACCTGTTACACACTTGCAGACAGATAAATTGCGAGCCACACACACAGTTGCAATGGACAGACCCTTCTTGGCTGTATGCACCATCAGGAAGGGGGGAGCCATTGGTCCTGAAAGCCTTTAAGAAAACAAAAAGACAATTCATGTATAGAACCTGAATGATCACTTACCTGTTACAGAGTTGCAGAATGATGGACAGCGAAACACACAGTTGCAGATGAAAATATATTTGTTAGAAGGATACACCTTCAGGGAGAAAAAGAGGTTGATGGACTTCTTGAGAACCTGTAAGACAAAAAAAAGAAAGTCAATACTTGTATAGAAACTGATTGATCACCAAACTGTGATCACACGGGCAGACAGATAGTAGCGAGTCACACACAGTTGCAGATGCACAGACCCTTGAAGGACAGATCCACCATCAGGGAGGGAGGGGGTCATACTGTCCGAAAAACCTGTAAGACAAAAAAAGAAAGTCAATACATGTATAGAAACTGAATGATCACCTACCTGTTACACACTTGCAGACAGATTGATAGCGAGCCACACACACAGTTGCAATGGACAGACCCTTATTGGCTGTATACATCAGGAAGAGGGGAGCCATTGGTCCTGAAAGCCTGTAAGACAACAAAAAGGCAATTCATGTACAGAAACTGAATGATCACTTACAGAGTTGCAGAATGATGGACAGTGAACCGGACACAGTTGCAGATGAAAATATATTTGTTAGAAGGATACACATTCAGGGAAAAGAAGAGGTTGATGGACTTCTTGAGAACCTGTAACACAAAAAAGAAAGGCAATGCATGTATAGAAACTGAATGATCACCTACCTGTTACACATTTGCAGACAGATAGTAGCGATCCACACACACAGTTGCAATGGACAGACCCTTGTTGGCTGTATGCACCATCAGGAAGAGAGGGAGGCGGTCGTGCTATCCGAAAAACCTGTAAGACAAAAAAAGAAAGTCAATACATGTATAGAAATGAATGATCACCTACCTGTTACACACTCGCAGGCAGATTGATAGCGAGACACACACAGTTGCAATGGACAGACCCTTGAAGGACAGATTCACCATCAGGAAGGGAGGGAGGCGGTCGTGCTATCCGAAAAACCTGCAAGACAAAAAAAGAAAGTCAATACATGTATAGAAACTAAATGATTACCTACCTGTTACACACTTGCAGACAGATAGATAGCGAGCAACACACAAAGTTGCAATGGACAGACCCTTGTTCGCTGTATGCACCATCAGGAAGGGGGGAGCCATTGGTCCTAAATGCCTGTAAGACAACAAAAAGACAATTCATGTATAGAAACTGAATGATCACTTACCTGTTACAGAGTTGCAGAATGATGGACAACGAAACACACACAGTTGCAGATGGAAATATATTTGTTAGAAGGATACACCTTCAGGGAGAAGAAGAGGTTGATGGACTTCTTGAGAACATGTAACAAAAAAAAAGAAAGTCAATACATGTATGGAAACTGAATGATCACCTACCTGACCTGTTACACACTTGCAGACAGATAGATAGTGAGCCACACACATAGTTTAAATGGACAGACCCTTGTTGGCTGTATGCACCATCAGGAAGGGGGGAGCCATTGGTCTTGAAAGCCTGTAAGAAAAAAAAAAGGGAATACATGTATAGAAACTGAATGATCATTTACCTGTTACAGAGTTGCAGAATGATGGACAGCGAACCGGACACAGTTGCAGATGGAAATATATTTGTTAGCAGGATATACCTTCAGGGAGAAGAAGAGGTTGATGGACTTCTTGAGAACCTGTAACACAAAAAAGAAAGTCAATACATGTATAGAAACTGAATGATCACCAACCTGTTACACACTTGAAGATTGATAGCGAGCCACACACACAGCTGCAATAGACAGACCCTTGTTGGCTGTATGCACCATCAGGAAGGGGGGAGCCATTGGTCCTAAAAACCTGTAAGACAACAAAAAGGCAATACATGTATAGAAACTGAATGATCACTTATCTGTTACAGAGTTGCAGAATGTTGGACAACGAACCGGACACAGTTGCAGATGGAAATATATTTGTTAGAAGGATACACCTTCAGGGAGAAAAAGAGGTTGATGGACTTCTTGATTACCTGTAACACAAAAAAGAAAGTCAAAACATGTATAGAAACGTAATGATTACCTACCTGTTACACACTTGCAGACAGATAGTAGCGAACCACATACACACAGTTGCAATGGACAGACCCTTCTTGGCTGTATGCACCATCAGGAAGGGGGGAGCCATTGGTCCTGAAAGCCTATGAGACAACAAAAAGACAATTCATGTATAGAAACTGAATGATCACTTACCTGTTACAGAGTTGCAGAATGATGGACAGCGAACCACACACAGTTGCAGATGAAAATATATTTGTTAGAAGGATACACCTTCAGGGAGAAGAAGAGGTTGATTGACTTCTTGAGAACCTGTAACACAAAAAAGAAATTCAATACATGTATAGAAACTGAATGATCACCAACCAGTTACACACTTGAAGAGTGATAGCGAGCCACATACACAGTTGCAATGGACAGACCCTTGTTGGCTGTATGCACCATCAGGAAGGGGGGAGCCATTGGTCCTGTAAGCCTGTAAGACAACAAAAATGCAATACTTGTATAGAAACTGAATGATCACCTACCTTTTACACACTTGCAGACAGATAGATAGCGAGCCACACACACAGTTGCAATGGACAGACCCTTGTTGGCTATATGCACCATCAGGACGGGGGGAGCCATTGGTCCTGAAAGCCTGTAAGACAACAAAAAGACAATTCATGTATAGAAACTGAATGATCACTTACCTGTTACAGAGTTGCAGAATGATGGACAGCGAAACACACACAGTTGCAGATGGAAATATATTTGTTAGGATACACCTTCAGGGAGAAGAAGAGGTTGACGGACTTCTTGAGAACCTATAAGACAAAAAAAAAGAAAGTCAATACATGTATAGAAACTGAATGATCACCAAACTGTTACACACATGTAGACAGATAGTAGCGAGTCACACACAGTTGCAGATGCACAGACCCTTGAAGGACAGATCCACCATCAGGGAGGGAGGGGGTCATACTATCTGAAAAGCCTGTAAGACAACAAAAAGGCAATACATGTATAGAAACTGAATGATCACTTACCTGTTACACACTCGCAGGCAGACTGATAGCTAGCCACACACAGTTGCAATGGACAGACCCTTGTTGGCTGTATGCACCATCAGGAAGGGGGAGGGATTGGTCTTGAAAGCCTGTAAGACAAAAAAAAGGCAATACATGTATAGAAACTGAATGATTACTTACCTGTTACAGAGTTGCAGAATGATGGACAGCGAACCACACACAGTTGCAGATAAAAATATATTTGTTAGAAGGATACACCTTCATGGAGAAGAAGAGGTTGATGGACTTCTTGAGTACCTGTAACACAAAAAAGAAAGTCAATACATGTATACAAACTGAATGATTACCTACCTGTTACACACTTGCAGACAGATAGTATCGAGTCACACACAGTTGCAGATGCACAGACCCTTGAAGGACAGATTCACCATCAGGAAGGGAGGGGTTCATGCGGTCCGGAAAAACCTGCAAGACAAGAAAAGAAAGTCAATACATGTATAGAAACTGAATGATTACCTACCTGTTACACACTTGCAGACAGATAATTAGCGAGCCACACAAACAGTTGCAATGGACAGACCCTTGTTGGCTGTATGCACAATCAAGAAGGGGGGAGCCACTGGTCTTGAAAGCCTGTAAGACTACAAAAAGGCACTACATGTATAGAAACTGAAAGATCATTTACCTGTTACAGAGTTGCAGAATGATGGACAGAGAACCGGACACAGTTGTAGATGAAAATGTTTGTTCGAAGGATACACCTTCAGGGAGAAGAAGAGATTGATGGACTTCTTGAGTACCTGTAACACAAAAAACAGTCAATACATGTATACAAACTGAATGATCACCAACCTGTTACACATGTGCAGACAGAAAGTAGCAAGTCACACACAGTTGCAGAAGCACAGACCCTTGAAGGACAGATTCACCATCAGGGAGGGAGGGGGTCATGCGGTACGGAAAAACCTGTAAATATATTTGTTAGAAGGATACACATTCAGGGAAAAGAAGAGGTTGATGGACTTCTTGAGAACCTGTAACACAAAAAAGAAAGGCAATACATGTATAGAAACTGAATGATCACCTACCTGTTACACACTTGCAGACAGATAGTAGCGATCCACACACACACAGTTGCAATGGAAAGACCCTTGTTGGCTGTATGCACCATCAGAAAGGTATGGAGGTGGTCGTGCTATCCGAAAAACCTGTAAGACAAAAAAAGAAAGTCAATACATGTATAGAAACTAAATGATTACCTACCTGTTACACACTTGCAGATAGATGGATAGCGAGCAACACATAAAGTTGCAATTGGACAGACCCTTGTTTGCTGTATGCACCTTCAGGAAGGGGGGAGCCATTGGTCCTGAATGCCTCTAAGACAACAAAAAGGCAATACATGTATAAAAACAAAAAGATTACCTACCTGTTACACACTTGCAGACAGAAAGTAGCGAGTCACACACAGTTTCAGATGCACAGACCCTTGAAGGACAGATCCACCATCAGGGAGGGAGGGGGTCATACTATCTGAAAAGCCTGTAAGACAACAAAAAGGTAATACATGTATAGAAACTGAATGATCACTTACCTGTTACAGAGTTGCAGAATGATTGACAGCGAACCAGACACAGTTGCAGATGGAAATATATTTGTTAGAAGGATACACCTTCAGGGAGAAGAAGAGGTGGATGGACTTCTTGAGATCCTGTATCACAAACAAAAAAGTCAATACATGTATAGAAACTGAATGATCACCTACCTGTTACACACTCGCAGGCAGACTGATAGCTAGCCACACACAGTTGCAATGGACAGACCCTTGTTGGCTGTATGCACCATCAGGAAGGGGGAGGGATTGGTCTTGAAAGCCTGTAAGACAAAAAAAAGGCAATTCATGTACAGAAACTGAATGATCACTTACAGAGTTGCAGAATGATGGACAGTGAACCTTACACAGTTGCAGATGAAAATATATTTGTTAGAAGGATACACATTCAGGGAAAAGAAGAGGTTGATGGACTTCTTGAGAACCTGTAACACAAAAAAGAAAGACAATACATGTATAGAAACTGAATGATCACTTACCTGTTACACACTTGCAGACAGATAGTAGCGATCCACACACACAGTTGCAATGGACAGACCCTTGTTGGCTGTATGCACCATCAGGAAGGGAGGGAGGTGGTCGTGCAATCCGAAAAACCTGTAAGACAAAAAAAGAAAGTCAATACATGTATAGAAACTAAATGATTACCTACCTGTTACACACTTGCAGATAGATGGATAGCGAGCAACACAAAGTTGCAATGGACAGACCCTTGTTCGCTGTATGCACCATCAGGAAGGGGGGAGCCATTGGTCCTGAATGCCTCTAAGACAACAAAAAGGCAATACATGTATAGAAACTCAATGATCACTAACCTGTTACAGAGTTGCAGAATGATGGACAGCGAACCACACACAGTTGCAGATGAAAATATATTTGTTAGAAGAATACACCTTCAGGGAGAAGAAGAGGTTGATGGACTTCTTGAGTACCTGTAACACAAAAAAGAGAGTCAATACATGTATTCAAACTGAATGATCACCAACCTGTTACACATCTGCAGACAGAAAGTAGCAAGTCACACACAGTTGCAGATGCACAGACCCTTGAAGGACAGATTCACCAACAGGGAGGGAGGGGTTCATGCGGTCCGGAAAAACCAGCAAGACAAAAAAAAGAAAGTCAATACATGTATAAAAACTAAATGATTACCCACCTGTTACACACTTGCAAACAGATTGATAGTGAGCCACACACACAGTTGCAATGGAAAGACACTTGTTGGCTGTATGCACCATCAGGAAGGGGGGGAGCCATTGGTCCTGAAAGCCTGTAAGACAACAAAAAGGCAATACATGTATGGAAACTGAATGATCACCTACCTGTTACAGAGTTGCAGAATGTTGGACAGCGAACCAGACACAGTTGCACATGAAACTATATTTGTTAGAAGGATACACCTTCAGGGAGAAGAAGAGGTTGATGGACTTCTTGAGTACCTGTAACACAAAAAAGAAAGTCAATACATGTATACAAACTGAATGATTACCTACCTGTTACACACTCGCAGACAGATAGTATCGAGTCACACACAGTTGCAGATGCACAGACCCTTGAAGGACAGATTCACCATCAGGGAGGGAGGGGTTCATGCGGTCCGGAAAAACCTGCAAGACAAGAAAAGAAAGTCAATACAAGTATAGAAACTGAATGATTACCTACCTGTTACACACTTGCAGACAGATAATTAGCGAGCCACACACACAGTTCCAAATGACAGACCCTTGTTGGCTGTATGCACCAACAGGAAGGGAGGGGGCCATTGGTCCTGAAAGCCTGTAATACGACAAAAAGGCAATATATGTATAGAAAATGAATGATCACTTACAGAGTTGCAGAATGATGGACAGCAAACCACACACAGTTGCAGATGAAAATATATTTGTTAGAAGGATACACCTTCAGTGAGAACAAGAGGTTGTTGGACTTCTTGAGAACCTGTAACACAAAAACAAAGTCAATACATGTATAGAAACTGAATGATCACCAACCTGTTACACACTTGCAGAAAGATAGTATTGAGTCACACACAGTTGCAGATGCACAGACCCTTGAAGGACAGATCCATCATCAGGAAGCGGGGAGCCATTGGTCCTGAAAGCCTGTAAGACAAAAAAAGGCAATACATGTATAGAAACTGAATGATGACTTACCTGTTACAGAGTTGCAGAATGATGGACAGCGAACCACACACAGTTGCAGATGAAAATATATTTGTTAGAAGGATACACCTTCAGGGAGAAGAAGAGGTTGATGGACTTCTTGAGAACCTGTAGGGAAAAAAAAGAAAGTCAATACATGTATACAAACTGAATGATCACCAACCTGTTACACATGTGCAGACAGAAAGTAGCAAGTCACACACAGTTGCAGAAGCACAGACCCTTGAAGGACAGATTCACCATCAGAGAGGGAGGGGGTCATGCGGTCCAGAAAAACCTGTAAGACAAAAAAAGAAAGTCAATACATGTATAGAAACTGAATGATCACCTACTTGTTACACACTTGAAGACAGATAGATAGCAAGCCACACACACAGTTGCAATGGACAGACTCTTGTTGGCGGTATGCACCTTCAGGAAGGGGGGAGCCATTGGTCCTGAAAGCCTGTAAGACAAAAAAAGAAAAGTCAATACATGTACAGAAACTGAATGATCACCTACCTGTTACAGAGTTGCAGAATGATGGACAGCGAACCACACACAGTTGCAGATGAAAATATATTTGTTAGAAGGATACACCTTCAGGGAGAAGAAGAGGTTGATGGACTTCTTGAGAACCTGTAACACAAAAAAGAAAGTCAATACATGTATAGAAACTGAATGATCACCTATCTGTTACACACTTGAAGATTGATAGCGAGCCACACACACAGTTGCAATGGACAGACCCTTGTTGGCTGTATGCACCATCAGGAAGAGGGGAGCCATTGGCCCTAAAAACCTGTAAGACAACAAAAAGGCAATACATGTATAGAAACTGAATGATCATTTATCTGTTACAGAGTTGCAGAATGTTGGACAGCGAACCGGACACAGTTGCAGATGGAAATATATTTGTTAGAAGGATACACCTTCAGGGAGAAAAAGTGGTTGATGTACTTCTTGAGTACCTGTAACACAAAAAAGAAAGTTAATACATGTATAGAAACTGAATGATTACCCACCTGTTACACACTTGCAGACAGATAGTAGCGAGCCACACACACAATTGCAATAGACAGACCCTTGTTGGCTGAATGCACCATCACAAAGGGGGGAGCCATTGGTCCTGAAAGCCTGTAAGACAACAAAAAGGCAATAAATGTAAAGAAACTGAATAATCACTTGCCTGTTACAGAGTTGCAGAATGATGGACAACGAACCACACACAGTTGCAGATGAAAATATATTTGTTAGAAGGATACACCTTCAGGGAGAAGAAGAGGTTGTTGGACTTCTTGAGAACCTGTAACACAAAAAAGAAAGTCAATACATGTATACAAACTGAATGATAACCAACCAGTTACACACCTGCAGAAAGATGGTATCGAGTCACACACAGTTGCAGATGCACAGACCCTTGAAGGACAGATCCATCATCAGGAAGGGAGGGAGGCGGTCATGCTATCCGAAAAACCTGTGAGACAAAAAAAAGAAAGTCAATACATGTATAGAAACTGAATGATCACCTACCTGTTACACACTTGCAGACAGATAGATAGCAAGCCACACACACAGTTGCAATGGACAGACCCTTCTTGGCTGTATGCACCATCAGGAAGCGGGGAGCCATTGGTCCTGAAAGCCTGTAAGACAAAAAAAGGCAATACATGTATAGAAACTGAATAATCACTTGCCTGTTACAGAGTTGCAGAATGATGGGCAGCGAACCACACACAGTTGCAGATGAAAATATATTTGTTAGAAGGATACACCTTCAGGGAGAAGAAGAGGTAGATGGACTTCTTGAGTACCTGTAACACAAAAAAGAAAGTCAATACATGTATAGAAACTGAATGATTTCCTACCTGTTACACACTTGCAGAAAAATAGTAGCGAGCCACACACACAATTGCAATGGACAGACCCTTGTTGGCTGAATGCACCATCACAAAGGGGGGAGCCATTGGTCCTGAAAGCCTGTAAGACAACAAAAAGGATATACATGTAAAGAAACTGAATAATCACTTGCCTGTTACAGAGTTGCAGAATGATGGACAGCGAACCGGACACAGTTGCAGATGGAAATATATTTGTTAGAAGGATACACCTTCAGGGAGAAAAAGTGGTTGATGGACTTCTTGAGTACCTGTAACACAAAAAAGAAAGTTAATACAAGTATAGAAACTGAATGATTACCTACCTGTTACACACTTGCAGACAGATAGTAGCGAGTCACACACAGTTGCAGATGCACAGACCCTTGAAGGACAGATTCACCATCAGGGAGGAAGGGGTTCATGCGGTCCGGAAAAACCTGCAAGACAAGAAAAGAAAGTCAATACATGTATAGGAACTGAATGATAACCTAACTGTTACACACTTGCAGACAGATAGATAGCGAGACACACACAGTTGCAATGGACAGACCCTTGTTGGATGTATGCACCATTGGGAAGGGGGGAGCCATTGGTCCTGAAAGCCTGTAAGACAACAAAAAGGCAATACATGTATAGAAACTGAATGATCACTTACCTGTTACAGAGTTGCAGAATGATGGACAGCGAACCACACACAGTTGCAGATGAAAATATATTTGTTAGAAGGATACACCTTCAGGGAGAAGAAGAGGTTGATGGACTTCTTGAGAACCTGTAACACAAAAAAGAAAGTCAATACATGTATAGAAACTGAATGATCACCTATCTGTTACACACTTGAAGATTGATAGCGAGCCACACACACAGTTGCAATGGACAGACCCTTGTTGGCTGTATGCACCATCAGGAAGAGGGGAGCCATTGGCCCTAAAAACCTGTAAGACAACAAAAAGGCAATACATGTATAGAAACTGAATGATCATTTACCTGTTACAGAGTTGCAGAATGTTGGACAGCGAACCGGACACAGTTGCAGATGGAAATATATTTGTTAGAAGGATACACCTTCAGGGAGAAAAAGTGGTTGATGTACTTCTTGAGTACCTGTAACACAAAAAAGAAAGTTAATACATGTATAGAAACTGAATGATTACCCACCTGTTACACACTTGCAGACAGATAGTAGCGAGCCACACACACAATTGCAATGGACAGACCCTTGTTGGCTGAATGCACCATCACAAAGGGGGGAGCCATTGGTCCTGAAAGCCTGTAAGACAACAAAAAGGCAATACATGTAAAGAAACTGAATAATCACTTGCCTGTTACAGAGTTGCAGAATGATGGACAACGAACCACACACAGTTGCAGATGAAAATATATTTGTTAGAAGGATACACCTTCAGGGAGAAGAAAAGTTTGTTGGACTTCTTGAGAACCTGTAACACAAAAAAGAAAGTCAATACATGTATAGAAACTGAATGATAACCAACCAGTTACACACCTGCAGAAAGATGGTATCGAGTCACACACAGTTGCAGATGCACAGACCCTTGAAGGACAGATCCATCATCAGGAAGGGAGGGAGGCGGTCATGCTATCCGAAAAACCTGTGAGACAAAAAAAAGAAAGTCAATACATGTATAGAAACTGAATGATCACCTACCTGTTACACACTTGCAGACAGATAGATAGCAAGCCACACACACAGTTGCAATGGACAGACCCTTCTTGGCTGTATGCACCATCAGGAAGCGGGGAGCCATTGGTCCTGAAAGCCTGTAAGACAAAAAAAAGGCAATACATGTATAGAAACTGAATAATCACTTGCCTGTTACAGAGTTGCAGAATGATGGGCAGCGAACCACACACAGTTGCAGATGAAAATATATTTGTTAGAAGGATACACCTTCAGGGAGAAGAAGAGGTAGATGGACTTCTTGAGTACCTGTAACACAAAAAAGAAAGTCAATACATGTATAGAAACTGAATGATTTCCTACCTGTTACACACTTGCAGAAAAATAGTAGCGAGCCACACACACAATTGCAATGGACAAACCCTTGTTGGCTGAATGCACCATCACAAAGGGGGGAGCCATTGGTCCTGAAAGCCTGTAAGACAACAAAAAGGCAATACATGTAATGAAACTGAATAATCACTTGCCTGTTACAGAGTTGCAGAATGATGGACAACGAACCACACACAGTTGCAGATGAAAATATATTTGTTAGAAGGATACACCTTCAGGGAGAAGAAGAGGTTGATGGACTTCTTGAGAACCTGTAACACAAAAAAGAAAGTCAATACATGTATAGAAACTGAATGATCACCTATCTGTTACACACTTGAAGATTGATAGCGAGCCAAACACACAGTTGCAATGGACAGACCCTTGTTGGCTGTATGCACCATCAGGAAGAGGGGAGCCATTGGTCCTAAGAACCTGTAAGACAACAAAAAGGCAATACATATATAGAAACTGAATGATCACTTACCTGTTACAGAGTTGCAGAATGTTGGACAGCAAACCGGACACAGTTGCAGATGGAAATATATTTGTTAGAAGGATACACCTTCAGGGAGAAAAAGTGGTTGATGGACTTCTTGAGTACCTGTAACACAAAAAAGAAAGTTAATACATGTATAGAAACTGAATGATTACCTACCTGTTACACACTTGCAGACAGATAGTAGCGAGTCACACACAGTTGCAGATGCACAGACCCTTGAAGGACAGATTCACCATCAGGGAGGAAGGGGTTCATGCGGTCCGGAAAAACCTGCAAGACAAGAAAAGAAAGTCAATACATGTATAGGAACTGAATGATTACCTACCTGTTACACACTTGCAGACAGATAGATAGCGAGACACACACAGTTGCAATGGACAGACCCTTGTTGGATGTATGCACCATCGGGAAGGGGGGAGCCATTGGTCCTGAAAGCCTGTAAGACAAAAAAAAGGCAATACATGTATAGAAACTGAATGATCATTTACCTGTTACAGAGTTGCAGAATGATGGACAGCGAACCACACACAGTTGCAGATGCACAGACCCTTGAAAGACAGATTCACCATCAGGGAGGGAGTGGTTCATGCGGTCCATAAAATCCTGCAAGACAAAAAAAGAAAGTTTATACATGTATAGAAACTAAATGATTAACTACCTGTTACACACTTGCAGACAAATAGATAGCGAGCCACACACACAGTTTCAATGGACAGACCCTTGTTCGCTGTATGTACCATCAGGAAGAGGGGAGCCATTGGTCTTGAAAGCCTGTAAGACAAAAAAAAGGCAATACATGTATAGAAACTGAATGATCACTTACCTGTTACAAAGTTGCAGAATGATGGACAACGAACCACACACAGTTGCAGATGAAAATATATTTGTTAGAAGGATACACCTTCAGGGAGAAGAAGAGGTTGATGGACGTCTTCAGTACCTGTAACACAAAAAAGAAAGTCAATACATGTATACAAACTGAATGATTACCTACCTGTTACACACTTGCAGACAGATCTTAGCGAGTCACACACAGTTGCAGATGCACAGACCCTTGAAGGACAGATTCACCATCAGGGAGGGAGGGGTTCATGCGGTCCGGAAAAACCTGCAAGACAAGAAAAGAAAGTCAATACATGTATAGGAACTGAAAGATTACCTACCTGTTACACACTTGCAGACAGATAGATAGCGAGACACACACAGTTGCAATGGACAGACCCTTGTTGGCTGTATGCACCATCGGGAAGGAGGGAGCCATTGGTCCTGAAAGCCTGTAAGACAACAAAAAGACAATACGTGTATAGAAACTGAATGATCACTTACCTGTTACAGAGTTGCAGAATGATGGACTGCGAACCACACACAGTTGTAGATGAAAATATATTTGTTAGAAGGATACACCTTCAGGGAGAAGAAGAGGTTGATGGACTTCTTGAGAACCTGTAACACAAAAAAGAAAGTCAATACATGTATAGAAACTGAATGATTTCCTACCTGTTACACACTTGCAGACAGATAGATAGCGAGACACACACAGTTGCAATGGACAGACCCTTGTTGGATGTATGCACCATCGGGAAGGGGGGAGCCATTGGTCCTGAAAGCCTGTAAGACAACAAAAAGGCAATACATGTATAGAAACTGAATGATCACTTACCTGTTACAGAGTTGCAGAATGATGGACAGCGAACCACACACAGTTGCAGATGAAAATATATTTGTTAGAAGGATACACCTTCAGGGAGAAGAAGAGGTTGATGGACTTCTTGAGAACCTGTAACACAAAAAAGAAAGTCAATACATGTATAGAAACTGAATGATTTCCTACCTGTTACACACTTGCAGAAAAATAGTAGCGAGCCACACACACAATTGCAATGGACAGACCCTTGTTGGCTGAATGGACCATCACAAAGGGGGAGCCATTGGTCCTGAAAGCCTGTAAGACAACAAAAAGGCAATACATGTAAAGAAACTGAATAATCACTTGCCTGTTACAGAGTTGCAGAATGATGGACAGCGAACCACACACAGTTGCAGATGAAAATATATTTGTTAGAAGGATACACCTTCAGGGAGAAGAAGAGGTTGATGGACTTCTTGAGAACCTGTAACACAAAAAAGAAAGTCAATACATGTATAGAAACTGAATGATCACCTATCTGTTACACACTTGAAGATTGATAGCGAGCCACACAAACAGTTGCAATGGACAGACCCTTGTTGGCTGTATGCACCATCAGGAAGAGGGGAGCCATTGGTCCTAAGAACCTGTAAGACAACAAAAAGGCAATACATGTATAGAAACTGAATGATCACTTACCTATTACAGAGTTGCAGAATGTTGGACAGCGAACCGGACACAGTTGCAGATGGAAATATATTTGTTAGAAGGATACACCTTCAGGGAGAAAAAGTGGTTGATGGACTTCTTGAGTACCTGTAACACAAAAAAGAAAGTTAATATATGTATAGAAACTGAATGATTACCTACCTGTTACACACTTGCAGACAGATAGTAGCGAGTCACACACAGTTGCAGATGCACAGACCCTTGAAGGACAGATTCACCATCAGGGAGGAAGGGGTTCATGCGGTCCGGAAAAACCTGCAAGACAAGAAAAGAAAGTCAATACATGTATAGGAACTGAATGATTACCTACCTGTTACACACTTCCAGACAGATAGATAGCGAGACACACACAGTTGCAATGGACAGACCCTTGTTGGATGTCTGCACCATCGGGAAGGGGGGAGCCATTGGTCCTGAAAGCCTGTAAGACAACAAAAAGGCAATACATGTATAGAAACTGAATGATCATTTACCTGTTACAGAGTTGCAGAATGATGGACAGCGAACCACACACAGTTGCAGATGCACAGACCCTTGAAAGACAGATTCACCATCAGGGAGGGAGGGGTTCATGCGGTCCATAAAATCCTGCAAGACAAAAAAAGAAAGTTTATACATGTATAGAAACTAAATGATTAACTACCTGTTACACACTTGCAGACAAATAGATAGCGAGCCACACACACAGTTTAAATGGACAGACCCTTGTTCGCTGTATGCACCATCAGGAAGAGGGGAGCCATTGGTCTTGAAAGCCTGTAAGACAAAAAAAAAGGCAATACATGTATAGAAACTGAATGATCACTTACCTGTTACAAAGTTGCAGAATCATGGACAGCGAACCACACACAGTTGCAGATGAAAATATATTTGTTAGAAGGATACACCTTCAGGGAGAAGAAGAGGTTGATGGACGTCTTCAGTACCTGTAACACAAAAAAGAAAGTCAATACATGTATACAAACTGAATGATTACCTACCTGTTACACACTTGCAGACAGATCTTAGCGAGTCACACACAGTTGCAGATGCACAGACCCTTGAAGGACAGATTCACCATCAGGGAGGGAGGGGTTCATGCGGTCCGGAAAAACCTGCAAGACAAGAAAAGAAAGTCAATACATGTATAGGAACTGAAAGATTACCTACCTGTTACACACTTGCAGACAGATAGATAGCGAGACACACACAGTTGCAATGGACAGACCCTTGTTGGCTGTATGCACCATCGGGAAGGAGGGAGCCATTGGTTCTGAAAGCCTGTAAGACAACAAAAAGACAATACGTGTATAGAAACTGAATGATCACTTACCTGTTACAGAGTTGCAGAATGATGGACTGCGAACCACACACAGTTGTAGATGAAAATATATTTGTTAGAAGGATACACCTTCAGGGAGAAGAAGAGGTTGATGGACTTCTTGAGAACCTGTAACACAAAAAAGAAAGTCAATACATGTATAGAAACTGAATGATTTCCTACCTGTTACACACTTGCAGACAGATAGATAGCGAGACACACACAGTTGCAATGGACAGACCCTTGTTGGATGTATGCACCATCGGGAAGGGGGGAGCCATTGGTCCTGAAAGCCTGTAAGACAACAAAAAGGCAATACATGTATAGAAACTGAATGATCACTTACCTGTTACAGAGTTGCAGAATGATGGACAGCGAACCACACACAGTTGCAGATGAAAATATATTTGTTAGAAGGATACACCTTCAGGGAGAAGAAGAGGTTGATGGACTTCTTGAGAACCTGTAACACAAAAAAGAAAGTCAATACATGTATAGAAACTGAATGATTTCCTACCTGTTACACACTTGCAGAAAAATAGTAGCGAGCCACACACACAATTGCAATGGACAGACCCTTGTTGGCTGAATGCACCATCACAAAGGGGGGAGCCATTGGTCCTGAAAGCCTGTAAGACAACAAAAAGGCAATACATGTAAAGAAACTGAATAATCACTTGCCTGTTACAGAGTTGCAGAATGATGGACAGCGAACCACACACAGTTGCAGATGAAAATATATTTGTTAGAAGGATACACCTTCAGGGAGAAGAAGAGGTTGATGGACTTCTTGAGAACCTGTAACACAAAAAAGAAAGTCAATACATGTATAGAAACTGAATGATCACCTATCTGTTACACACTTGAAGATTGATAGCGAGCCACACACACAGTTGCAATGGACAGACCCTTGTTGGCTGTATGCACCATCAGGAAGAGGGGAGCCATTGGCCCTAAAAACCTGTAAGACAACAAAAAGGCAATACATGTATAGAAACTGAATGATCACTTACCTGTTACAGAGTTGCAGAATGTTGGACAGCGAACCGGACACAGTTGCAGATGGAAATATATTTGTTAGAAGGATACACCTTCAGGGAGAAAAAGTGGTTGATGGACTTCTTGAGTACCTGTAACACAAAAAAGAAAGTTAATACATGTATAGAAACTGAATGATTACCTACCTGTTACACACTTGCAGACAGATAGTAGCGAGTCACACACAGTTGCAGATGCACAGACCCTTGAAGGACAGATTCACCATCAGGGAGGAAGGGGTTCATGCGGTCCGGAAAAACCTGCAAGACAAGAAAAGAAAGTCAATACATGTATAGGAACTGAATGATTACCTACCTGTTACACACTTGCAGACAGATAGATAGCGAGACACACACAGTTGCAATGGACAGACCCTTGTTGGCTGTATGCACCATCAGGAAGCAGGGAGCCATTGGTCCTGAAAGCCTGTAAGACAAAAAAAGGCAATACATGTATAGAAACTGAATGATGACTTACCTGTTACAGAGTTGCAGAATGATGGACAGCGAACCACACACAGTTGCAGATGAAAATATATTTGTTAGAAGGATACACCTTCAGGGAGAAGAAGAGGTTGATGGACTTCTTGAGAACCTGTAGGAAAAAAAAAGAAAGTCAATACATGTATACAAACTGAATGATCACCAACCTGTTACACATGTGCAGACAGAAAGTAGCAAGTCACACACAGTTGCAGAAGCACAGACCCTTGAAGGACAGATTCACCATCAGAGAGGGAGGGGGTCATGCGGTCCGGAAAAACCTGTAAGACAAAAAAAGAAAGTCAATACATGTATAGAAACTGAATGATCACCTACTTGTTACACACTTGCAGACAGATAGATAGCGAGACACACACAGTTGCAATGGACAGACCCTTGTTGGCTGTATGCACCATCGGGAAGGGGGGAGCCATTGGTCCTGAAAGCCTGTAAGACAACAAAAAGACAATACGTGTATAGAAACTGAATGATCACTTACCTGTTACAGAGTTGCAGAATGATGGACAGCGAACCACACACAGTTGCAGATGAAAATATATTTGTTAGAAGGATACACCTTCAGGGAGAAGAAGAGGTTGATGGACTTCTTGAGAACCTGTAACACAAAAAAGAAAGTCAATACATGTATAGAAACTGAATGATCACCTATCTGTTACACACTTGAAGATTGATAGCGAGCCACACACACAGTTGCAATGGACAGACCCTTGTTGGCTGTATGCACCATCAGGAAGAGGGGAGCCATTGGCCCTAAAAACCTGTAAGACAACAAAAAGGCAATACATGTATAGAAACTGAATGATCACTTACCTGATACAGAGTTGCAGAATGTTGGACAGCGAACCGGACACAGTTGCAGATGGAAATATATTTGTTAGAAGGATACACCTTCAGGGAGAAAAAGTGGTTGATGGACTTCTTGAGTACCTGTAACACAAAAAAGAAAGTTAATACATGTATAGAAACTGAATGATTACCTACCTGTTACACACTTGCAGACAGATAGTAGCGAGTCACACACAGTTGCAGATGCACAGACCCTTGAAGGACAGATTCACCATCAGGGAGGAAGGGGTTCATGCGGTCCGGAAAAACCTGCAAGACAAGAAAAGAAAGTCAATACATGTATAGGAACTGAATGATTACCTACCTGTTACACACTTGCAGACAGATAGATAGCGAGACACACACAGTTGCAATGGACAGACCCTTGTTGGCTGTATGCACCATCAGGAAGCAGGGAGCCATTGGTCCTGAAAGCCAGTAAGACAAAAAAAGGCAATACATGTATAGAAACTGAATGATGACTTACCTGTTACAGAGTTGCAGAATGATGGACAGCGAACCACACACAGTTGCAGATGAAAATATATTTGTTAGAAGGATACACCTTCAGGGAGAAGAAGAGGTTGATGGACTTCTTGAGAACCTGTAGGAAAAAAAAAGAAAGTCAATACATGTATACAAACTGAATGATCACCAACCTGTTACACATGTGCAGACAGAAAGTAGCAAGTCACACACAGTTGCAGAAGCACAGACCCTTGAAGGACAGATTCACCATCAGAGAGGGAGGGGGTCATGCGGTCCGGAAAAACCTGTAAGACAAAAAAAGAAAGTTAATACATGTATAGAAACTGAATGATTACCTACCTGTTACACACTTGCAGACAGATAGTAGCGAGCCACATACACACAGTTGCAATGGACAGACCCTTCTTGGCTGTATGCACCATTAGGAAAGGGGGAGCCATTGGTCCTGAAAGCCTGTAAGACAACAAAAAGACAATTCATGTATAGAAACTGAATGATCACTTACCTGTTACAGAGTTGCAGAATGATGGACAGCGAAACCCACACAGTTGCAGATGAAAATATATTTGTTAGAAGGATACACCTTCAGGGAGAAGAAGAGGTTGATGGACTTCTTGAGAACTTGTAAGACAAAAAAAAAGAAAGTCAATACATGTATAGAAACTGAATGATCACCAAACTGTTGCACACGTGCAAACAGATAGTAGCGAGTCACACACAGTTGCAGATGCACAGACCCTTGAAGGACAGATCCACCATCGGGGGGGGGGGGGGGGTCATACTGTCCGAAAAACCTGTAAGACAAAAAAAAGAAAGTCAATACATGTATAGAAATGAATGATCACCTAACTGTTACACACTCGCAGGCAGATTGATAGCGAGACACATAAAGTTGCAAAGGACAGACCCTTGAAGGACAGATCCACCATCAGGGAGGGAGGGGTTCATGCGGTCTGGAAAAACCTGCAAGACAAAAAAAGAATGTCAATACATGTATAGAAACTAAATGATTACCTACCTTTTACACACTTGCAGACAGATAGATAGCGAGCAACACACAAAGTTGCAATGGACAGACCCTTGTTCGCTGTATGCACCATTAGGAAGGGGGGAGCCATTGGTCCTGAATGCCTGTAAGACAACAAAAAGGCAATACATGTATAAAAACTAAAAAAAATCACCTACCTGTTATACACTTGCAGACAGAAAGTAGCGAGTCACACACAGTTGCAGATGCACAGACCCTTGAAGGACAGATCCACCATCGGGGGGGGGGGTCTTACTGTCAAAAAAACCTGTAAGACAAAAAAAGAAAGTCAATACATGTATAGAAACTGAATGATTACCTACCTGTTACACACGTGCAGACAGATAGAAGCGAGTCACACACAGTTGCAGATGCACAGACCATTGAAGGACATGATCCACCATCGGGGGGGGGGGTCATATTGTCAAAAAAACCTGTAAGACAAAAAAAGAAAGTCAATACATGTATAGAAACTGAATGATTACCTACCTGTTACACACGTGCAGACACATATAAGCGAGTCACACACAGTTGCAGATGCACAGACCCTTGAAGGACAGATCTACCATGGGGGGGGGGGGGTCATATTGTCAAAAAAACCTGTAAGACAAAAAAAGAAAGTCAATACATGTATAGAAACTGAATGATCACCTACCTGTTACACACTTGCAGACAGATTGATAGCCAGCCACACACACATTTGAAATGGACAGACCCTTGTTGGATGTATGCACCATCGGGAAGGGGGGAGCCATTGGTCCTGAAAGCCTGTAAGACAACAAAAAGGCAATTCATGTATAGAAACTGAATGATCACTTACAGAGTTGCAGAATGATGGACAGCGAACCGGACACAGTTGTAGATGAAAATATATTTGTTAGAAGGATACACATTCAGGGAAAAGAAGAGGTTGATGGACTTTTTCAGAACCTGTAACACAAAAAAGAAAAGCAATACATGTATAGAAACTGAATGATCACCTACCTGTTACACACTTGCAGACAGATAGTAGCGAACCACATACACACAGTTGCAATGGACAGACCCTTCTTGGCTGTATGCACCATCAGGAAGGGGGGAGCCATTGGTCCTGAAAGCCTGTGAGACAACAAAAAGACAATTCATGTATAGAAACTGAATGATCACTTACCTGTTACAGAGTTGCAGAATGATGGACAGCGAACCACACACAGTTGCAGATGGAAATATATTTGTTAGAAGGATACACCTTCAGGGAGAAGAAGAGGTTGATTGACTTCTTGAGAACCTGTAACACAAAAAAGAAATTCAATACATGTATAGAAACTGAATGATCACCAACCTGTTACACACTTGAAGAGTGATAGCTAGCCACATACACAGTTGCGATGGACAGACCCTTGTTGGCTGTATGCACAATCAGGAAGGGGGGAGCCATTGGTCCTAAAAGCCTGTAAGACAACAAAAAGGAAATACATGTAGAGAAACTAAATGATCACCTACCTGTTACACACTTGCAGACAGGTAGATAGCGAGCCACACACACAGTTGCAATGGACAGACCCTTGTTGGCTGTATGCACCATCAGGAAGGGGGGAGTCATTGGAACTGAAAGCCTGTAAGACAACAAAAATGCAATACTTGTATAGAAACTGAATGATCACCTACCTTTTATACACTTGCAGACAGATAGATAGCGAGCCACACACACAGTTGCAATGGACAGACCCTTGTTGGCTATATGCACCATCAGGAAGGGGGGAGCCATTGGTCCTGAAAGCCTGTAAGACAACAAAAAGACAATTCATGTATAGAAACTGAATGATCACTTACCTGTTACAGAGTTGCAGAATGATGGACAGCGAAACACACACAGTTGCAGATGGAAATATATTTGTTAGGATACACCTTCAGGGAGAAGAAGAGGTTGACGGACTTCTTGAGAACCTATAAGACAAAAAAAAAGAAAGTCAATACATGTATAGAAACTGAATGATCACCAAACTGTTACACACATGTAGACAGATAGTATCGAGTCACACACAGTTGCAGATGCACAGACCCTTGAAGGACAGATTCACCATCAGGAAGGGAGGGGTTCATGCGGTCCGGAAAAACCTGCAAGACGAGAAAAGAAAGTCAATACATGTATAGAAACTGAATGATTACCTACCTGTTACACACTTGCATACAGATAATTAGCGAGCCACACAAACAGTTGCAATGGACAGACCCTTGTTGGCTGTATGCACAATCAAGAAGGGGGGAGCCACTGGTCTTGAAAGCCTGTAAGACTACAAAAAGGCACTACATGTATAGAAACTGAAAGATCATTTACCTGTTACAGAGTTGCAGAATGATGGACAGAGAACCGGACACAGTTGTAGATGAAAATGTTTGTTCGAAGGATACACCTTCAGGGAGAAGAAGAGATTGATGGACTTCTTGAGTACCTGTAACACAAAAAAGAGAGTCAATACATGTAAACAAACTGAATGATCACCAACCTGTTACACATATGCAGACAGAAAGTAGCAAGTCACACACAGTTGCAGAAGCACAGACCCTTGAAGGACAGATTCACCATAAGGGAGGGAGGAGGTCATGCGGTACGGAAAAACCTGTAAGACAAAAAAGAAAGTCAATACATGTATAGAAACTGAATGATCACCTACTTGTTACACACTTGCAGACAGATAGATAGCAAGCCACACACACAGTTGCAATGGACAGACTCTTGTTGGTGGTATGCACCTTCAGGAAGGGGGGAGCCATTGGTCCTGAAAGCCTGTAAGACAACAAAAAGGCAATATATGTATAGAAACTGAATGATCACTTACAGAGTTGCAGGATAATGGACAGCGAACCACACACAGTTGCAGATGAAAATATATTTGTTAGAAGGATACACCTTCAGGGAGAAGAAGAGGTTGATGGACTTCTTGAGAACCTGTAAGACAGAAAAAGAAAGTCAAAACATGTATAGAAACTGAATGATCACCAAACTGTTACACACTTGCAGACAGATTGATAGCGAGCCACACACACAGTTGCAATGGACAGACCCTTATTGGCTGTATACACCATCAGGAAGGGGGGAGCCATTGGTCCTGAAAGCCTGTAAGACAACAAAAAGGCAATTCATGTACAGAAACTGAATGATCACTTACAGAGTTGCAGAATGATGGACAGTGAACCGGACACAGTTGCAGATGAAAATATATTTGTTAGAAGGATACACATTCAGGGAAAAGAAGAGGTTGATGGACTTCTTGAGAACCTGTAACACAAAAAAGAAAGGCAATACATGTATAGAAACTGAATGATCACCTACTTGTTACACACTTGCAGACAGATAGATAGCAAGCCACATACACAGTTGCAATGGACAGACTCTTGTTGGCTGTATGCACCATCAGGAAGGGGGAAGCCATTGGTGCTGAAAGCCTGTAAGACAAGAAAAAGGCAATACATGTATAGAAACTGAATGATCACCAACCTGTTACACACTTGAAGATTGATAGCGAGCCACACACACAGTTGCAATGGACAGACCCTTGTTGGCTGTATGCACCATCAGGAAGGGGGGAGCCATTGGTCCTAAAAACCTGTAAGACAACAAAAAGGCAATACATGTATAGAAACTGAATGATCACCAACCTGTTACACACTTGAAGATTGATAGCGAGCCACACATACAATTGCAATGGACAGACCCTTGTTGGCTGTATGAATCATCAGTAAGGGGGGGAGATATTGGTCCTGTAAGCCTGTAATACATCAAAAAGGCAATATATGTATAGAAACTGAATGATCACTTACAGAGTTGCAGAATGATGGACAGCGAACCACACACAGTTGCAGATGAAAATATATTTGTTAGAAGGATACACCTTCAGTGAGAACAAGAGGTTGTTGGACTTCTTGAGAACCTGTAACACAAAAAAGAAAGTCAATACATGTATAGAAACTGAAAGATCACCAACCAGTTACACACCTGCAGAAAGATAGTATCGAGTCACACACAGTTGCAGATGCACAGACCCTTGAAGGAAAGATCCATCATCAGGAAGGGAGGGAGGCGGTCATGCTATCCGAAAAACCTGTGAGACAAAAAAAAGAAAGTCAATACATGTATAGAAACTGAATGATCACCTACCTGTTACACACTTGCAGACAGATAGATAGCAAGCCACACACACAGTTGCAATGGACAGACCCTTGTTGGCTGAATGCACCATCACGAAGGGGGGAGCCATTGGTCCTGAAAGCCTGTAAGACAACAAAAAGGCAATACATGTAAAGAAACTGAATAATCACTTGCCTGTTACAGAGTTGCAGAATGATGGACAGCGAACCACACACAGTTGCAGATGAAAATATATTTGTTAGAAGGATACACCTTCAGGGAGAAGAAGAGGTTGATGGACTTCTTGAGAACCTGTAACACAAAAAAGAAAGTCAATACATGTATAGAAACTGAATGATTTCCTACCTGTTACACACTTGAAGATTGATAGCGAGCCACACACACAGTTGCAATGGACAGACCCTTGTTGGCTGTATGCACCATCAGGAAGAGGGGAGCCATTGGCCCTAAAAACATGTAAGACAACAAAAAGGCAATACATGTATAGAAACTGAATGATCACTTACCTGTTACAGAGTTGCAGAATGATGGACAGCGAACCGGACACAGTTGCAGATGGAAATATATTTGTTAGAAGGATACACCTTCAGGGAGAAAAAGTGGTTGATTGACTTCTTGAGTACCTGTAACACAAAAAAGAAAGTTAATACATGTATAGAAACTGAATGATTACCCACCTGTTACACACTTGCAGACAGATAGTAGCGAGTCACACACAGTTGCAGATGCACAGACCCTTGAAGGACAGATTCACCATCAGGGAGGAAGGGGTTCATGCGGTCCGGAAAAACCTGCAAGACAAGAAAAGAAAGTCAATACATGTATAGGAACTGAATGATTACCTACCTGTTACACACTTGCAGACAGATAGATAGCGAGACACACACAGTTGCAATGGACAGACCCTTGTTGGCTGTATGCACCATCAGGAAGCGGGGAGCCATTGGTCCTGAAAGCCTGTAAGACAAAAAAAGGCAATACATGTATAGAAACTGAATGATGACTTACCTGTTACAGAGTTGCAGAATGATGGACAGCGAACCACACACAGTTGCAGATGAAAATATATTTGTTAGAAGGATACACCTTCAGGGAGAAGAAGAGGTTGATGGACTTCTTGAGAACCTGTAGAAAAAAAAAGAAAGTCAATACATGTATAGAAACTGAATGATTTCCTACCTGTTACACACTTGCAGAAAGACAGTAGCGAGCCACACATACAATTGCAATGGACAGACCCTTGTTGGCTGTATGAATCATCAGTAAGGGGGGGAGATATTGGTCCTGTAAGCCTGTAATACATCAAAAAGGCAATATATGTATAGAAACTGAATGATGACTTACAGAGTTGCAGAATGATGGACAGCGAACCACACACAGTTGCAGATGAAAATATATTTGTTAGAAGGATACACCTTCAGTGAGAACAAGAGGTTGTTGGACTTCTTGAGAACCTGTAACACAAAAAAGAAAGTCAATACATGTATAGAAACTGAATGATCACCAACCAGTTACACACCTGCAGAAAGATAGTATCGAGTCACACACAGTTGCAGATGCACAGACCCTTGAAGGACAGATCCATCATCAGGAAGGGAGGGAGGCAGTCATGCTATCCGAAAAACCTGTGAGACAAAAAAAAGAAAGTCAATACATGTATAGAAACTGAATGATCACCTACCTGTTACACACTTGCAGACAGATAGATAGCAAGCCACACACACAGTTGCAATGGACAGACCCTTCTTGGCAGTATGCACCATCAGGAAGCGGGGAGCCATTGGTCCTGAAAGCCTGTAAGACAAAAAAAAGGCAATACATGTATAGAAACTGAATAATCACTTGCCTGTTACAGAGTTGCAGAATGATGGACAGCGAACCACACACAGTTGCAGATGAAAATATATTTGTTAGAAGGATACACCTTCAGGGAGAAGAAGAGGTTGATGGACTTCTTGAGAACCTGTAACACAAAAAAGAAAGTCAATACATGTATAGAAACTGAATGATTTCCTACCTGTTACACACTTGCAGACAGATAGATAGCGAGACACACACAGTTGCAATGGACAGACCCTTGTTGGATGTATGCACCATCGGGAAGGGGGGAGCCATTGGTCCTGAAAGCCTGTAAGACAACAAAAAGGCACTACATGTATAGAAACTGAATGATCACTTACCTGTTACAGAGTTGCAGAATGATGGACAGCGAACCACACACAGTTGCAGATGAAAATATATTTGTTAGAAGGATACACCTTCAGGGAGAAGAAGAGGTTGATGGACTTCTTGAGAACCTGTAACACAAAAAAGAAAGTCAATACATGTATAGAAACTCAATGATCACCGATCTGTTACACACTTGAAGATTGATAGCGAGCCACACACACAGTTGCAATGGACAGACCCTTGTTGGCTGTATGCACCATCAGGAAGAGGGGAGCCATTGGCCCTAAAAACCTGTAAGACAACAAAAAGGCAATACATGTATAGAAACTGAATGATCACTTACCTGTTACAGAGTTGCAGAATGTTGGACAGCGAAAAGGACACAGTTGCAGATGGAAATATATTTGTTAGAAGGATACACCTTCAGGGAGAAAAAGTGGTTGATGGACTTCTTGAGTACCTGTAACACAAAAAAGAAAGTTAATACATGTATAAAAACTGAATGATTACCTACCTGTTACACACATGCAGACAGATAGTAGCGAGTCACACACAGTTGCAGATGCACAGACCCTTGAAGGACAGATTCACCATCAGGGAGGAAGGGGTTCATGCGGTCCGGAAAAACCTGCAAGACAAGAAAAGAAAGTCAATACATGTATAGGAACTGAATGATTACCTACCTGTTACACACTTGCAGACAGATAGATAGCGAGACACACACAGTTGCAATGGACAGATCCTTGTTGGCTGTATGCACCATCAGGAAGCGGGGAGCCATTGGTCCTGAAAGCCTGTAAGACAAAAAAAGGCAATACATGTATAGAAACTGAATGATGACTTACCTGTTACAGAGTTGCAGAATGATGGACAGCGAACCACACACAGTTGCAGATGAAAATATATTTGTTAGAAGGATACACCTTCAGGGAGAAGAAGAGGTTGATGGACTTCTTGAGAACCTGTAGGAAAAAAAAAGAAAGTCAATACATGTATACAAACTGAATGATCACCAACCTGTTACACATTTGCAGAAAGATTGATAGCGAGCCACACACATTTGCAGTGGACAGACCCTTGTTGGCTGTATGAATCATCAGTAAGGGGGGGAGCCATTGGTCCTGTAAGCCTGTAATACATCAAAAAGGCAATATATGTATAGAAACTGAATGATCACTTACAGAGTTGCAGAATGATGGACAGCGAACCACACACAGTTGCAGATGAAAATATATTTGTTAGAAGGATACACCTTCAGTGAGAACAAGAGGTTGATGGACTTCTTGAGAACCTGTAACACAAAAAAGAAAGTCAATACATGTATAGAAACTGAATGATCACCAACCAGTTACACACCTGCAGAAAGATAGTATCGAGTCACACACAGTTGCAGATGCACAGACCCTTGAAGGACAGATCCATCATCAGGAAGGGAGGGAGGCGGTCATGCTATCCGAAAAACCTGTGAGACAAAAAAAAGAAAGTCAATACATGTATAGAAACTGAATGATCACCTACCTGTTACACACTTGCAGACAGATAGATAGCAAGCCACACACACAGTTGCAATGGACAGACCCTTCTTGGCTGTATGCACCATCAGGAAGCGGAGAGCCATTGGTCCTGAAAGCCTGTAAGACAAAAAAAAGGCAATACATGTATAGAAACTGAATAATGACTTGCCTGTTACAGAGTTGCAGAATGATGGACAGCGAACCACACACAGTTGCAGATGAAAATATATTTGTTAGAAGGATACACCTTCAGGGAGAAGAAGAGGTTGATGGACTTCTTGAGAACCTGTAGGAAAAAAAAAGAAAGTCAATACATGTATACAAACTGAATGATCACCAACCTGTTACACGTTTGCAGAAAGATTGATAGCGAGCCACACACATTTGCAGTGGACAGACCCTTGTTGGCTGTATGAATCATCAGTAAGTGGGGGAGCCATTGGTCCTGTAAGCCTGTAATACATCAAAAAGGCAATATATGTATAGAAACTGAATGATCACTTACAGAGTTGCAGAATGATGGACAGCGAACCACACACAGTTGCAGATGAAAATATATTTGTTAGAAGGATACACCTTCAGTGAGAACAAGAGGTTGTTGGACTTCTTGAGAACCTGTAACACAAAAAAGAAAGTCAATACATGTATAGAAACTGAATGATCACCAACCAGTTACACACCTGCAGAAAGATAGTATCGAGTCACACACAGTTGCAGATGCACAGACCCTTGAAGGACAGATCCATCATCAGGAAGGGAGGGAGGCGGTCATGCTATCCAAAAAACCTGTGAGACAAAAAAAAGAAAGTCAATACATGTATAGAAACTGAATGATCACCTACCTGTTACACACTTGCAGACAGATAGATAGCAAGCCACACACACAGTTGCAATGGACAGACCCTTCTTGGCTGTATGCACCATCAGGAAGCGGGGAGCCATTGGTCCTGAAAGCCTGTAAGACAACAAAAAGACAATTCATGTATAGAAACTGAATAATCACTTGCCTGTTACAGAGTTGCAGAATGATGGACAGCGAACCACACACAGTTGCAGATGAAAATATATTTGTTAGAAGGATACACCTTCAGGGAGAAGAAGAGGTAGATGGACTTCTTGAGAACCTGTAACACAAAAAAGAAAGTCAATACATGTATAGAAACTGAATGATTTCCTACCTGTTACACACTTGCAGAAAGATAGTAGCGAGCCACACATACAATTGCAATGGACAGACCCTTGTTGGCTGAATGCACCATCACAAAGGGGGGAGCCATTGGTCCTGAAAGCCTGTAAGACAACAAAAAGGCAATACATGTAAAGAAACTGAATAATCACTTGCCTGTTACAGAGTTGCAGAATGATGGACAGCAAACCACACACAGTTGCAGATGAAAATATATTTGTTAGAAGGATACACCTTCAGGGAGAAGAAGAGGTTGATGGACTTCTTGAGAACCTGTAACACAAAAAAGAAAGTCAATACATGTATAGAAACTGAATGATCACCTATCTGTTACACACTTGAAGATTGATAGCGAGCCACACACACAGTTGCAATGGACAGACCCTTGTTGGCTGTATGCACCATCAGGAAGAGGGGAGCCATTGGTCCTAAGAACCTGTAAGACAACAAAAAGGCAATACATGTATAGAAACTGAATAATCACTTGCCTGTTACAGAGTTGCAGAATGATGGACAGCGAACCACACACAGTTGCAGATGAAAATATATTTGTTAGAAGGATACACCTTCAGGGAGAAGAAGAGGTAGATGGACTTCTTGAGAACCTGTAACACAAAAAAGAAAGTCAATACATGTATAGAAACTGAATGATTTCCTACCTGTTACACACTTGCAGAAAGATAGTAGCGAGCCACACACACAATTGCAATGGACAGACCCTTGTTGGCTGAATGCACCATCATAAAGGGCGGAGCCATTGGTCCTGAAAGCCTGTAAGACAACAAAAAGGCAATACATGTAAAGAAACTGAATAATCACTTGCCTGTTACACACTTGCAGACAGATAGTAGCGAGTCACACACAGTTGCAGATGCACAGACCCTTGAAGGACAGATTCACCATCAGGGAGGAAGGGGTTCATGCGGTCCGGAAAAACCTGCAAGACAAGAAAAGAAAGTCAATACATGTATAGGAACTGAATGATTACCTACCTGTTACACACTTGCAGACAGATAGATAGCGAGACACACACACAGTTTAAATGGACAGACCCTTGTTGGCTGTATGCACCATCAGGAAGCAGGGAGCCATTGGTCCTGAAAGCCTGTAAGACAAAAAAAGGCAATACATGTATAGAAACTGAATGATGACTTACCTGTTACAGAGTTGCAGAATGATGGACAGCGAACCACACACAGTTGCAGATGAAAATATATTTGTTAGAAGGATACACCTTCAGGGAGAAGAAGAGGTTGATGGACTTCTTGAGAACCTGTAACACAAAAAAGAAAGTCAATACATGTATAGAAACTGAATGATCACCTATCTGTTACACACTTGAAGATTGATAGCGAGCCACACACACAGTTGCAATGGACAGACCCTTGTTGGCTGTATGCATCATCAGGAAGAGGGGAGCCATTGGTCCTAAGAACCTGTAAGACAACAAAAAGGCAATACATGTATAGAAACTGAATGATCACTTACCTGTTACAGAGTTGCAGAATGTTGGACAGCGAACCGGACACAGTTGCAGATGGAAATATATTTGTTAGAAGAATACACCTTCAGGGAGAAGAAGAGGTTGATGGACTTCTTGAGAACCTGTAGGAAAAAAAAAGAAAGTCAATACATGTATACAAACTGAATGATCACCAACCTGTTACACATGTGCAGACAGAAAGTAGCAAGTCACACACAGTTGCAGAAGCACAGACCCTTGAAGGACAGATTCACCATCAGAGAGGGAGGGGGTCATGCGGTCCGGAAAAACCTGTAAGACAAAAAAAGAAAGTCAATACATGTATAGAAACTGAATGATCACCTACTTGTTACACACTTGCAGACAGATAGATAGCAAGCCACACACACAGTTGCAATGGACAGACTCTTGTTGGCGGTATGCACCTTCAGGAAGGGGGGAGCCATTGGTCCTGAAAGCCTGTAAGACAAAAAAAGAAAAGTCAATACATGTACAGAAACTGAATGATCACCTACCTGTTACACATTTGCAGAAAGATTGATAGCGAGCCACACACATTTGCAGTGGACAGACCCTTGTTGGCTGTATGAATCATCAGTAAGGGGGGGAGCCATTGGTCCTGTAAGCCTGTAATACATCAAAAAGGCAATACATGTATAGAAACTGAATAATCACTTGCCTGTTACAGAGTTGCAGAATGATGGACAGCGAACCACACACAGTTGCAGATGAAAATATATTTGTTAGAAGGATACACCTTCAGGGAGAAGAAGAGGTAGATGGACTTCTTGAGAACCTGTAACACAAAAAAAGAAAGTCAATACATGTATAGAAACTGAATGATCACCTATCTGTTACACACTTGAAGATTGATAGCGAGCCACACACACAGTTGCAATGGACAGACCCTTGTTGGCTGTATGCACCATCAGGAAGAGGGGAGCCATTGGTCCTAAGAACCTGTAAGACAACAAAAAGGCAATACATGTATAGAAACTGAATGATCACTTACCTGTTACAGAGTTGCAGAATGTTGGACAGCGAACCGGACACAGTTGCAGATGGAAATATATTTGTTAGAAGGATACACCTTCAGGGAGAAAAAGTGGTTGATGGACTTCTTGAGTACCTGTAACACAAAAAAGCAAGTTAATACATGTATAGAAACTGAATGATTACCTACCTGTTACACACTTGCAGACAGATAGTAGCGAGTCACACACAGTTGCAGATGCACAGACCCTTGAAGGACAGATTCACCATCAGGGAGGAAGGGGTTCAGGCGGTCCGGAAAAACCTGCAAGACAAGAAAAGAAGGTCAATACATGTATAGGAACTGAATGATTACCTACCTGTTACACACTTGCAGACAGATAGATAGCGAGACACACACAGTTGCAATGGACAGACCCTTGTTGGCTGTATGCACCATCAGGAAGCAGGGAGCCATTGGTCCTGAAAGCCTGTAAGACAAAAAAAGGCAATACATGTATAGAAACTGAATGATGACTTACCTGTTACAGAGTTGCAGAATGATGGACAGCGAACCACACACAGTTGCAGATGAAAATATATTTGTTAGAAGAATACACCTTCAGGGAGAAGAAGAGGTTGATGGACTTCTTGAGAACCTGTAGGAAAAAAAAAGAAAGTCAATACATGTATACAAACTGAATGATCACCAACCTGTTACACATGTGCAGACAGAAAGTAGCAAGTCACACACAGTTGCAGAAGCACAGACCCTTGAAGGACAGATTCACCATCAGAGAGGGAGGGGGTCATGCGGTCCGGAAAAACCTGTAAGACAAAAAAAGAAAGTCAATACATGTATAGAAACTGAATGATCACCTACTTGTTACACACTTACAGACAGATAGATAGCAAGCCACACACACAGTTGCAATGGACAGACTCTTGTTGGCGGTATGCACCTTCAGGAAGGGGGGAGCCATTGGTCCTGAAAGCCTGTAAGACAAAAAAAGAAAAGTCAATACATGTACAGAAACTGAATGATCACCTACCTGTTACACATTTGCAGAAAGATTGATAGCGAGCCACACACATTTGCAGTGGACAGACCCTTGTTGGCTGTATGAATCATCAGTAAGGGGGGGAGCCATTGGTCCTGTAAGCCTGTAATACATCAAAAAGGCAATACATGTATAGAAACTGAATAATCACTTGCCTGTTACAGAGTTGCAGAATGATGGACAGCGAACCACACACAGTTGCAGATGAAAATATATTTGTTAGAAGGACACACCTTCAGGGAGAAGAAGAGGTTGATGGACATCTTGAGTACCTGTAACACAAAAAAGAAAGTCAATACATGTATAGAAACTGAATGATTTCCTACCTGTTACACACTTGCAGAAAGATAGTAGCGAGCCACACACACAATTGCAATGGACAGACCCTTGTTGGCTGAATGCACCATCACGAAGGGGGGAGCCATTGGTCCTGAAAGCCTGTAAGACAACAAAAAGGCAATACATGTAAAGAAACTGAATAATCACTTGCCTGTTACAGAGTTGCAGAATGATGGACAGCGAACCACACACAGTTGCAGATGAAAATATATTTGTTAGAAGGATACACCTTCAGGAAGAAAAAGTGGTTGATGGACTTCTTGAGTTCCTGTAACACAAAAAAGCAAGTTAATACATGTATAGAAACTGAATGATTACCTACCTGTTACACACTTGCAGACAGATAGTAGCGAGTCACACACAGTTGCAGATGCACAGACCCTTGAAGGACAGATTCACCATCAGGGAGGAAGGGGTTCATGCGGTCCGGAAAAACCTGCAAGACAAGAAAAGAAAGTCAATACATGTATAGGAACTGAATGATTACCTACCTGTTACACACTTGCAGACAGATAGATAGCGAGACACACACAGTTGCAATGGACAGACCCTTCTTGGATGTATGCACCATCGGGAAGGGGGGAGCCATTGGTCCTGAAAGCCTGTAAGACAACAAAAAGGCAATACATGTATAGAAACTGAATGATCATTTACCTGTTACAGAGTTGCAGAATGATGGACAGCGAACCACACACAGTTGCAGATGCACAGACCCTTGAAAGACAGATTCACCATCAGGGAGGGAGGGGTTCATGCGGTCCATAAAATCCTGCAAGACAAAAAAAGAAAGTTTATACATGTATAGAAACTAAATGATTAACTACCTGTTACACACTTGCAGACAAATAGATAGCGAGCCACACATATAGTTGCAATGGACAGACCCTTGTTCGCTGTATGCACCATCAGGAAGAGGGGAGCCATTGGTCTTGAAAGCCTGTAAGACAAAAAAAAGGCAATACATGTATAGAAACTGAATGATCACTTACCTGTTACAAAGTTGCAGAATGATGGACAGCAAACCACACACAGTTGCAGATGAAAATATATTTGTTAGAAGGATACACCTTCAGGGAGAAGAAGAGGTTGATGGACGTCTTCAGTACCTGTAACACAAAAAAGAAAGTCAATACATGTATACAAACTGAATGATTACCTACCTGTTACACACTTGCAGACAGATCTTAGCGAGTCACACACAGTTGCAGATGCACAGACCCTTGAAGGACAGATTCACCATCAGGGAGGGAGGGGTTCATGCGGTCCGGAAAAACCTGCAAGACAAGAAAAGAAAGTCAATACATGTATAGGAACTGAAAGATTACCTACCTGTTACACACTTGCAGACAGATAGATAGCGAGACACACACAGTTGCAATGGACAGACCCTTGTTGGCTGTATGCACCATCGGGAAGGGGGGAGCCATTGGTCCTGAAAGCCTGTAAGACAACAAAAAGAAAATACATGTATAGAAACTGAATGATGACTTACCTGTTACAGAGTTGCAGAATGATGGACAGCGAACCACACACAGTTGCAGATGAAAATATATTTGTTAGAAGGATACACCTTCAGGGAGAAGAAGAGGTTGATGGACTTCTTGAGAACCTGTAACACAAAAAAGAAAGTCAATACATGTATAGAAACTAAATGATCACCTACCTGTTACACACTTGAAGATTGATAGCGAGCCACACACACAGTTGCAATGGACAGACCCTTGTTGGCTGTATGCACCATCGGGAAGGGGGGAGCCATTGGTCCTGAAAGCCTGTAAGACAACAAAAAGACAATACATGTATAGAAACTGAATGATCACTTACCTGTTACAGAGTTGCAGAATGATGGACTGCGAACCACACACAGTCGCAGATGAAAATATATTTGTTAGAAGGATACACCTTCAGGGAGAAGAAGAGGTTGATGGACTTCTTGAGAACCTGTAAGACAAAAAAGAAAGTTAATACATGTATAGAAACTGAATGATTACCTAACTGTTACACACTCGCAGACAGAAAGTAGCGAGTCACACACAGTTGCAGATGCACAGACCCTTGAAGGACAGATCCACCATCGGGGGGGGGGGTCTTACTGTCAAAAAAACCTGTAAGACAAAAAAACAAAGTCAATACATGTATAGAAACTGAATGATTACCTACCTGTTACACACGTGCAAACAGATAGAAGCGAGTCACACACAGTTGCAGATGCACAGACCCTTGAAGGACAGATCCACCATCGGGGGGGGGGTCATATTGTCATAAAAACCTGTAAGACAAAAAAAGAAAGTCAATACATGTATAGAAACTGAATGATCACCTACCTGTTACACACTTGCAGACAGATTGATAGCCAGCCACACACACAGTTGCAATGGACAGACCCTTGTTGGCTGTATACACCATCAGGAAGGGGGGAGCCATTGGTCCTGAAAGCCTGTAAGACAACAAAAAGGCAATTCATGTATAGAAACTGAATGATCACTTACAGAGTTGCAGAATGATGGACAGCGAACCGGACACAGTTGTAGATGAAAATATATTTGTTAGAAGGATACACATTTAGGGAAAAGAAGAGGTTGATGGACTTTTTCAGAACCTGTAACACAAAAAAGAAACGCAATACATGTATAGAAACTGAATGATCACCTACCTGTTACACACTTGCAGACAGATAGTAGCGATCCACACACACAGTTGCCATGGACAGACCCTTGTTGGCTGTATGCACCATCAGGAAGAGAGGAGCCATTGGTCCTAAAAACCTGTAAGACAACAAAAAGGCAATACATGTATAGAAACTGAATGATCACTTACCTGTTACAGAGTTGCAGAATGTTGGACAGCGAACCGGACACAGTTGCAGATGGAAATATATTTGTTAGAAGGATACACCTTCAGGGAGAAAAAGAGGTTGATGGACTTCTTGAGTACCTGTAACACAAAAAAGAAAGTTAATACATGTATAGAAACTGAATGATTACCTACCTGTTACACACTTGAAGATTGATAGCGAGCCACACACACAGTTGCAATGGACAGACCCTTGTTGGCTGTATGCACAATCAAGAAGGGGGGAGCCACTGGTCTTGAAAGCCTGTAAGACAACAAAAAGACAATTCATCTATAGAAACTGAATGATCACTTACCTGTTACAGAGTTGCAGAATGATGGACAGCGAAACCCACACAGTTGCAGATAAAAATATATTTGTTAGGAGGATACACCTTCAGGGAGAAGAAAAGGTTGATGGACTTCTTGAGAACCTGTAAGACAAAAAAAAGAAAGTCAATACATGTATAGAAACTGAATAATCACCAAACTTTTGCACACGTGCAGACAGATAGAAGCGAGTCACACACAGTTGCAGATGCACAGACCCTTGAAGGACAGATCCACTATGGGGGGGGGGTCATACTGTCAAAAAAACCTGTAACACAAAAAAGAAACGCAATACATGTATAGAAACTGAATGATTACCTACCTGTTACACACTTGCAGACAGACTGATAGCGAGCCACATACAAACAGTTGCAATGGACAGACCTTTGTTGGCTGTATGCACCATCAGGAAGGGGGGAGCCATTGGTCCTGAAAGCCTGTAAAACAAAAAGACAATTCATGTACAGAAACTGAATGATCACTTACAGAGTTGCAGAATGATGGACAGTGAACCGGACACAGTTGCAGATGAAAATATAGTTGTTAGAAGGATACACATTCAGGGAAAAGAAGAGGTTGACGGACTTCTTGAGAACCTGTAACACAAAAAAGAAAGGCAATACATGTATAGAAACTGAATGATCACCTACCTTTTACACACTTGCAGATAGATAGATAGCGAGCCACACACACATTTGCAATGGACAGACCCTTGTTGGCTGTATGCACCATTAGGAAGGGAGGGAGGTGGTCGTGCTATCCGAAAAACCTGTAAGACAAAAAAAGAAAGTCAATACATGTATAGAAACTAAATGATTACCTACCTGTTACACACTTGCAGATAGATGGATAGCGAGCAACACATAAAGTTGCAATGGACAGACCCTTGTTCGCTGTATGCACCATCAGGAAGGGGGGAGCCATTGGTCCTGAATGCCTCTAAGACAACGAAAAGGAAATACATGTATAAAAACAAAAAGATCACCTACCTGTTACACACTTGCAGACAGAAAGTAGCGAGTCACACACAGTTTCAGATGCACAGACCATTGAAGGACAGATCCACCATCAGGGAGGGAGGGGATCATACTATCTGAAAAGCCTGTAAGACAACAAAAAGGCAATACATGTATAGAAACTGAATGATCACTTACCTGTTACAGAGTTGCAGAATGATGGACAGCGAACCAAACACAGTTGCAGATGGAAATATATTTGTTAGAAGGATACACCTTCAGGGAGAAGAAGAGGTGGATGGACTTCTTGAGAACCTGTAACACAAACAAAAAAGTCAATACATGTATAGAAACTGAATGATCACCTACCTGTTACACACTCGCAGGCAGACTGATAGCTAGCCACACACAGTTGCAATGGAGAGACCATTGTTGGCTATATGCACCATCAGGAAGGGGGGAGCCATTGGTCCTGTAAGCCTGTAAGACAACAAAAAGACAATACGTGTATAGAAACTGAATGATGACTTACCTGTTACAGAGTTGCAGAATGATGGACTGCGAACCACACACAGTTGCAGATGAAAATATATTTGTTAGAAGGATACACCTTCAGGGAGAAGAAGAGGTTGATGGACTTCTTGAGAACCTGTAACACAAAAAAGAAAGTCAATACATGTATAGAAACTGAATGATGTCCTACCTGTTACACACTTGCAGACAGATAGATAGCGAGACACACACAGTTGCAATGGACAGACCCTTGTTGGATGTATGCTCCATCGGGAAGGGGGGAGCCATTGGTCCTGAAAGCCTGTAAGACAACAAAAAGGCAATACATGTATAGAAACTGAATGATCACCTACCTGTTACACACTCGCAGGCAGACTGATAGCTAGCCACACACAGTTGCAATGGAGAGACCATTGTTGGCTATATGCACCATCAGGAAGGGGGGAGCCATTGGTCCTGAAAGCCTGTAAGACAAACAAAAAGACAATACGTGTATAGAAACTGAATGATGACTTACCTGTTACAGAGTTGCAGAATGATGGACTGCGAACCACACACAGTTGCAGATGAAAATATATTTGTTAGAAGGATACACCTTCAGGGAGAAGAAGAGGTTGATGGACTTCTTGAGAACCTGTAACACAAAAAAGAAAGTCAATACATGTATAGAAACTGAATGATGTCCTACCTGTTACACACTTGCAGACAGATAGATAGCGAGACACACACAGTTGCAATGGACAGACCCTTGTTGGATGTATGCTCCATCGGGAAGGGGGGAGCCATTGGTCCTGAAAGCCTGTAAGACAACAAAATGGCAATACATGTATAAAAACAAAAAGATCACCTACCTGTTACACACTTGCAGACAGAAAGTAGCGAGTCACACACAGTTTCAGATGCACAGACCCTTGAAGGACAGATCCACCATCAGGGAGGGAGGGGGTCATACTATCTGAAAAGCCTGTAAGACAACAAAAAGGTAATACATGTATAGAAACTGAATGATCACTTACCTGTTACAGAGTTGCAGAATGATGGACAGCGAACCAGACACAGTTGCAGATGGAAATATATTTGTTAGAAGGATACACCTTCAGGGAGAAGAAGAGGTGGATGGACTTCTTGAGATCCTGTATCACAAACAAAAAAGTCAATACATGTATAGAAACTGAATGATCACCTACCTGTTACACACTCGCAGGCAGACTGATAGCTAGCCACACACAGTTGCAATGGACAGACCCTTGTTGGCTGTATGCACCATCAGGAAGGGGGAGGGATTGGTCTTGAAAGCCTATAAGACAAAAAAAAGGCAATTCATGTACAGAAACTGAATGATCACTTACAGAGTTGCAGAGTGATGGACAGTGAACCTTACACAGTTGCAGATGAAAATATATCTGTTAGAAGGATACACATTCAGGGAAAAGAAGAGGTTGATGGACTTCTTGAGAACCTGTAACACAAAAAAGAAAGACAATACATGTATAGAAACTGAATGATCACCTACCTGTTACACACTTGCAGACAGATAGTAGCGATCCACACACACAGTTGCAATGGACAGACCCTTGTTGGCTGTATGCACCATCAGGAAGGGAGGGAGGTGGTCGTGCAATCCGAAAAACCTGTAAGACAAAAAAAGAAAGTCAATACATGTATAGAAACTAAATGATTACCTACCTGTTACACACTTGCAGATAGATGGATAGCGAGCAACACAAAGTTGCAATGGACAGACCCTTGTTCGCTGTATGCACCATCAGGAAGGGGGGAGCCATTGGTCCTGAATGCCTCTAAGACAACAAAAAGGCAATACATGTATAGAAACTCAATGATCACTAACCTGTTACAGAGTTGCAGAATGATGGACAGTGAACCACACACAGTTGCAGATGAAAATATATTTGTTAGAAGAATACACCTTCAGGGAGAAGAAGAGGTTGATGGACTTCTTGAGTACCTGTAACACAAAAAAGAGAGTCAATACATGTATTCAAACTGAATGATCACCAACCTGTTACACATGTGCAGACAGAAAGTAGCAAGTCACACACAGTTGCAGATGCACAGACCCTTGAAGGACAGATTCACCAACAGGGAGGGAGGGGTTCATGCGGTCCGGAAAAACCAGCAAGACAAAAAAAAGAAAGTCAATACATGTATAAAAACTAAATGATTACCCACCTGTTACACACTTGCAAACAGATTTATAGTGAGCCACACACACAGTTGCAATGGAAAGACCCTTGTTGGCTGTATGCACCATCAGGAAGGGGGGAGCCATTGGTCCTGAAAGCCTGTAAGACAACAAAAAGGCAATACATGTATGGAAACTGAATGATCACCTACCTGTTAGACACTTGCAGACAGATAGATAGCGAGCCACACAAACAGTTCCAATAGACAGACCCTTGTTGGCTGTATGCACCATCAGGAAGGGGGGAGCCATTGGTCCTGAAAGCCTGTAAGACAAAAAAAGGCAATACATGTATAGAAACTGAATGATGACTTACCTGTTACAGAGTTGCAGAATGATGGACAGCGAACCACACACAGTTGCAGATGAAAATATATTTGTTAGAAGGATACACCTTCAGGGAGAAGAAGAGGTTGATGGACTTCTTGAGAACCTGTAGGAAAAAAAAAGAAAGTCAATACATGTATACAAACTGAATGATCACCAACCTGTTACACATGTGCAGACAGAAAGTAGCAAGTCACACACAGTTGCAGAAGCACAGACCCTTGAAGGACAGATCCACCATCAGGGAGGGAGGGAGTCATACTGCCTGAAAAACCTGTAAGACAAAAAAAGAAAGTCAATACATGTATAGAAACTGAATGATCACCTACTTGTTACACACTTGCAAACAGATTTATAGTGAGCCACACACACAGTTGCAATGGAAAGACCCTTGTTGGCTGTATGCACCATCAGGAAGGGGGGAGCCATTGGTCCTGAAAGCCTGTAAGACAACAAAAAGGCAATACATGTATGGAAACTGAATGATCACCTACCTGTTAGACACTTGCAGACAGATAGATAGCGAGCCACACAAACAGTTCCAATAGACAGACCCTTGTTGGCTGTATGCACCATCAGGAAGGGGGGAACCATTGGTCCTGAAAGCCTGTAAGACAAAAAAAGGCAATACATGTATAGAAACTGAATGATGACTTACCTGTTACAGAGTTGCAGAATGATGGACAGCGAACCACACACAGTTGCAGATGAAAATATATTTGTTAGAAGGATACACCTTCAGGGAGAAGAAGAGGTTGATGGACTTCTTGAGAACCTGTAGGAAAAAAAAAGAAAGTCAATACATGTATACAAACTGAATGATCACCAACCTGTTACACATGTGCAGACAGAAAGTAGCAAGTCACACACAGTTGCAGAAGCACAGACCCTTGAAGGACAGATCCACCATCAGGGAGGGAGGGAGTCATACTGCCTGAAAAACCTGTAAGACAAAAAAAGAAAAGTCAATACATGTACAGAAACTGAATGATCACCTACCTGTTACACATTTGCAGAAAGATTGATAGCGAGCCACACACATTTGCAGTGGACAGACCCTTGTTGGCTGTATGAATCATCAGTAAGGGGGGGAGCCATTGGTCCTGTAAGCCTGTAATACATCAAAAAGGCAATATATGTATAGAAACTGAATGATCACTTACAGAGTTGCAGAATGATGGACAGCGAACCACACACAGTTGCAGATGAAAATATATTTGTTAGAAGGATACACCTTCAGTGAGACCAAGAGGTTGTTGGACTTCTTGAGAACCTGTAACACAAAAAAGAAAGTCAATACATGTATAGAAACTGAATGATCACCAACCAGTTACACACCTGCAGAAAGATAGTATCGAGTCACACACAGTTGCAGATGCACAGACCCTTGAAGGACAGATCAATCATCAGGAAGGGAGGGAGGCGGTCATGCTATCCGAAAAACCTGTGAGACAAAAAAAAGAAAGTCAATACATGTATAGAAACTGAATGATCACCTACCTGTTACACACTTGCAGACAGATAGATAGCAAGCCACACACACAGTTGCAATGGACAGACCCTTCTTGGCTGAATGCACCATCAGGAAGCGGGGAGCCATTGGTCCTGAAAGCCTGTAAGACAAAAAAAAGGCAATACATGTATAGAAACTGAATAATCACTTGCCTGTTACAGAGTTGCAGAATGATGGACAGCGAACCACACACAGTTGCAGATGAAAATATATTTGTTAGAAGGATACACCTTCAGGGAGAAGAAGAGGTAGATGGACTTCTTGAGTACCTGTAACACAAAAAAGAAAGTCAATACATGTATAGAAACTGAATGATTTCCTACCTGTTACACACTTGCAGAAAGATAGTAGCGAGCCACACACACACAATTGCAATGGACAGACCCTTGTTGGCTGAATGCACCATCACGAAGGGGGGAGCCATTGGTCCTGAAAGCCTGTAAGACAACAAAAAGGCAATACATGTAAAGAAACTGAATAATCACTTGCCTGTTACAGAGTTGCAGAATGATGGACAGCGAACCACACACAGTTGCAGATGAAAATATATTTGTTAGAAGGATACACCTTCAGGGAGAAGAAGAGGTTGATGGACTTCTTGAGAACCTGTAACACAAAAAAGAAAGTCAATACATGTATAGAAACTGAATGATTTCCTACCTGTTACACACTTGCAGACAGATAGATAGCGAGACACACACAGTTGCAATGGACAGACCCTTGTTGGATGTATGCACCATCGGGAAGGGGGGAGCCATTGGTCCTGAAAGCCTGTAAGACAACAAAAAGGCAATACATGTATAGAAACTGAATGATCACTTACCTGTTACAGAGTTGCAGAATGATGGACAGCGAACCACACACAGTTGCAGATGAAAATATATTTGTTAGAAGGATACACCTTCAGGGAGAAGAAGAGGTTGATGGACTTCTTGAGAACCTGTAACACAAAAAAAAAGTCAATACATGTATAGAAACTGAATGATCACCTATCTGTTACACACTTGAAGATTGATAGCGAGCCACACACACAGTTGCAATGGACAGACTCTTGTTGGCTGTATGCACCATCAGGAAGAGGGGAGCCATTGGCCCTAAAAACCTGTAAGACAACAAAAAGGCAATACATGTATAGAAACTGAATGATCACTTACCTGTTACAGAGTTGCAGAATGTTGGACAGCGAACCGGACACAGTTGCAGATGGAAATATATTTGTTAGAAGGATACACCTTCAGGGAGAAAAAGTGGTTGATGGACTTCTTGAGTACCTGTAACACAAAAAAGAAAGTTAATACATGTATAGAAACTGAATGATTACCCACCTGTTACACACTTGCAGACAGATAGTAGCGAGTCACACACAGTTGCAGATGCACAGACCCTTGAAGGACAGATTCACCATCAGGGAGGAAGGGGTTCATGCGTTCCGGAAAAACCTGCAAGACAAGAAAAGAAAGTCAATACATGTATAGGAACTGAATGATTACCTACCTGTTACACACTTGCAGACAGATAGATAGCGAGACACACACAGTTGCAATGGACAGACCCTTGTTGGCTGTATGCACCATCAGGAAGCGGGGAGCCATTGGTCCTGAAAGCCTGTAAGACAAAAAAAAGGCAATACATGTATAGAAACTGAATGATGACTTACCTGTTACAGAGTTGCGGAATGATGGACAGCGAACCACACACAGTTGCAGATGAAAATATATTTGTTAGAAGGATACACCTTCAGGGAGAAGAAGAGGTTGATGGACTTCTTGAGAACCTGTAGGAAAAAAAAAGAAAGTCAATACATGTATACAAACTGAATGATCACCAACCTGTTACACACTTGCAGAAAGATAGTAGCGAGCCACACACACAATTGCAATGGACAGACCCTTGTTGGCTGTATGAATCATCAGTAAGGGGGGGAGCCATTGGTCCTGTAAGCCTGTAATACATCAAAAAGGCAATATATGTATAGAAACTGAATTATCACTTACAGAGTTGCAGAATGATGGACAGCGAACCACACACAGTTGCAGATGAAAATATATTTGTTAGAAGGATACACCTTCAGTGAGAACAAGAGGTTGTTGGACTTCTTGAGAACCTGTAACACAAAAAAGAAAGTCAATACATGTATAGAAACTGAATGATCACCAACCAGTTACACACCTGCAGAAAGATAGTATCGAGTCACACACAGTTGCAGATGCACAGACCCTTGAAGGACAGATCCACCATCGGGGGGGGGGGGTCTTACTGTCAAAAAAACCTGTAAGACAAAAAAAGAAAGTCAATACAAGTATAGAAACTGAATGATCACCTATCTGTTACACACTTGAAGATTGATAGCGAGCCACACACACAGTTGCAATGGACAGACCCTTGTTGGCTGTATGCACAATCAAGAAGGGGGGAGCCACTGGTCTTGAAAGCCTGTAAGACAACAAAAAGACAATTCATCTATAGAAACTGAATGATCACTTACCTGTTACAGAGTTGCAGAATGATGGACAGCGAAACCCACACAGTTGCAGATGCACAGACCCTTGAAGGACAGATCCACTAGGGGGGGGGGGGGTCATACTGTCAAAAAAACCTGTAAGACAAAAAAAGAAAGTCAATACATGTATAGAAACTGAATGATCACCTACCTGCTACACACCTGCAGACAGATTGATAGCGAGCCACACACACAGTTGCAATGGACAGACCCTTATTGGCTGTATACACCATCAGGAAGGGGGGAGCCATTGGTCCTGAAAGCCTGTAAGACAACAAAACGGCAATTCATGTATAGAAACTGAACGATCACTTACAGAGTTGCAGAATAATGGACAGCGAACCGGACACAGTTGTAGATGAAAATATATTTGTTAGAAGGATACACATTCAGGGAAAAGAAGAGGTTGATGGACTTTTTGAGAACCTGTAACACAGAAAAGAAAGGCAATACATGTATAGAAACTGAATGATCACCTACCTGTTACACACTTGCAGACAGATAGTAGCGATCCACACACACGGTGCATACAGCCAACAAGGGTCTGTCCATTGCAACTATCAGGAAGGGAGGGAGGCGGTCGTACTATCCGAAAAACCTGTAAGACAAAAAAAATTAAGTCAATACATGTATAGAAATGAATGATCACCTAACTGTTACACACTCGCAGGCAGATTGATAGCGAGACATACAGTTGCAATGGACAGATCCTTGAAGGACAGATTCACCATCAGGGAGGGAGGGGTTCATGCGGTCCGGAAAAACCTGCAAGACAAAAAAAGAAAGTCTATACATGTATAGAAACTGAATGATTACCTACCTGTTACACACTTGCAGACAGATAGTAGCGAGTCACACACAGTTGCAGATGCACAGACCCTTGAAGGACAGATCCACCATCAGGGAGGGAGGGGGTCATACTGTCTGAAAAGCCTGTAAGACAACAAAAAGGCAATACATGTATAGAAACTGAATGATCACTTACCTGTTACACACTTGAAGATTGATAGCGAGCCACACACACAGTTGCAATGGACAGACCCTTGTTGGCTGTATGCACCATCAGGAAGGGGGGAGCCATTGGTCCTAAAAACCTGTAAGACAACAAAAAGGCAATACATGTATAGAAACTTAATGGTCACTTACCGGTTACAGAGTTGCAGAATGTTGGACAGTGAACCACAAACAGTTGCAGATGAAAATATATTTGTTAGAAGGATACACCTTCAGGGAGAAGAAGAGGTTGATGGACATCTTGAGAACCTGTAACACAAAAAAGAAAGTCAATACATGTATAGAAACTGAATGATCACCAACCTGTTACACACATGAAGAATGATAGCGAGCCACACACACAGTTGCAATGGAAAGACACTTGTTGGCTGTATGCATCATTCAGGAAGGGGGAAGCCATTGGTCCTAAAAACCTGTAAGACAACAAAAAGGCAATACATGTATAGAAACTGAATGATCACTTACCTGTTACAGAGTTGCAGAATGTTGGACAGCGAACCGGACACAGTTGCAGATGGAAATATATTTGTTAGAAGGATACACCTTCAGGGAGAAAAAGAGGTTGATGGACTTCTTGATTACCTGTAACACAAAAAAGAAAGTCAATACATGTATAGAAACTGAATGATTACCTACCTGTTACACACTTGCAGACAGACTGATAGCGAGCCACATACAAACAGTTGCAATGGACAGACCTTTGTTGGCTGTATGCACCATCAGGAAGGGGGGAGCCATTGGAACTGAAAGCCTGTAAGACAACAAAAATGCAATACGTGTATAGAAACTGAATGATCACCTACCTTTTACACACTTGCAGATAGATAGATAGCGAGCCACACACACAGTTGCAATGGACAGACCCTTCTTGGCTGTATGCACCATCAGGAAGGGGGGAGCCATTGGTCCTGAAAGCCTGTAAAACAAAAAGACAATTCATGTACAGAAACTGAATGATCACTTACAGAGTTGCAGAATGATGGACAGTGAACCGGACACAGTTGCAGATGAAAATATAGTTGTTAGAAGGATACACATTCAGGGAAAAGAAGAGGTTGACGGACTTCTTGAGAACCTGTAACACAAAAAAGAAAGGCAATACATGTATAGAAACTGAATGATCACCTACCTTTTACACACTTGCAGATAGATAGATAGCGAGCCACACACACAGTTGCAATGGACAGACCCTTGTTGGCTGTATGCACCATTAGGAAGGGAGGGAGGTGGTCGTGCTATCCGAAAAACCTGTAAGACAACAAAAAGGCAATACATGTATAGAAACTGAATGATCACTTACCTGTTACAGAGTTGCAGAATGATGGACAGCAAACCAAACACAGTTGCAGATGGAAATATATTTGTTAGAAGGATACACCTTCAGGGAGAAGAAGAGGTGGATGGACTTCTTGAGAACCTGTAACACAAAAAAAGAAAGTCAATACATGTATGGAAACTGAATGATCACCTACCTGTAACACACTTGCAGACAGATAGATAGTGAGCCACACACATAGTTTCAATGGACAGACCCTTGTTGGCTGTATGCACCATCAGGAAGGGGGGAGCCATTGGTCTTGAAAGTGTGTAAGAAAAAAAATGGGAATACATGTATAGAAACTGAATGATCATTTACCTGTTACAGAGTTGCAGAATGATGGACAGCGAACCACACACAGTTGCAGATGAAAATATATTTGTTAGAAGGATACACCTTCAGGGAGAAGAAGAGGTTGATGGACTTCTTGAGAACTTGTAAGACAAAAAACAGAAAGTCAATACATGTATAGAAACTGAATATAGTGAGGCCCATGGGGTAGACTTGGAAAGGAGAGTGGGATCCGTTCCCAGACCTAATGTGAGAAACTGTACATGAGCTGAACAAACATAACGTAAAAGAGATGTTAAGGGGTCCAGCTGTGTCTGCAGCACATAGACCATGTAAGTAATGGTGGGGGCTAATGATGGTTCCTCATGGATGAAATGCAGACATCCTGCATATGACAACAGTCCAACAACATATGACGTATAGTAGGGTATAAAACATAAGGTATTCCTTTGTCTGGGAGAGAGAGAAGAGGGGCACCCAGAATTGGCAGACTCCCTCCATATTGTACTTTTGATTGGAATAAAACGTTTCATTGTTACAACTGAAAGACGGTGGTCACGAGTCAAAAGAAGTCCTCCTCCGAAGAAGTACAAGAACCACGACAAAGTTTATTGAGGTACCTGCTGGAACAGCCTGACAAAAGTGTGTTGCAATAATCTAACCGTGAGGTTAAGTGTGTACTAGCTTTTCTGCATCCTGTAGAGAAGGAATGTCTTAGTTTGGCAATGTAGGCTGTCCTAGTTATTTAGTTATATGTTGCTCAAATGATAGATCGGAATCAAATAAGACACCAAGATTTGTAGCTGCTGGACCCAGAATAATGCAAAAAAGAACAGCCAAGTCTAACATTTAGTCTAAGTTTACTTCTAGTGTCTTTTGGACCTAAAAAGAAAACCTCTGTTTTGTTACTGTTAAGGAGAACGAAGTCATGTGGCATCCAGAGTACATCCTTCACACAGTCCTCAATTTTCTTTAATCTAGAGTTACTATCAGGTTTGGCTGATACAGATGCAGATGACACTGCTCTATATAAGTTAACATCCTGTCTGCTTATAACCGCCCTGTGGTAACATCTATAATGTAAATAATAAATGCCCTTAAATAGAGCATTGTGGAACACCATACCGGACTTCTGTGTAATTTAGAAATACGGACTGATAGGGTTTGTTTAGATATGATTTGAACCACAATAGGGCTGTTTCTGTGATTCCAACCATGTTCTCTAATCTTTCAAAGAGAATAGTGTTATCTATAGTTTCAAAGGCTAAACTGAGGGCGAGTAGGGCTACGTAGCCTTGATCAGAGGCAAGAAAGAGATCGTTTGTAATCTTCACTTGGGCTGTCTGAATCCAGATTGGAATTTCTCATACATTTCATTTTTACTCCGGTATAAGCAGAGTTGTTGAGCCACAGCATTTTCTAATATCTTGGACAGAAATGTCAGGCTTGAGATGGGTCTGTAATTGATAGTACACCAGGACCAAGATTTAGTTTCTTAATTAAAGGTTTTATAACTGCAAATTAAAGGGATTTGGGTACATGGCCTTAGGTAAGGGATGAATTTACTTTTGTTAAAAGAGGTCTGATTATAATTGGGAGTAATTCTGTCAGTATTTTAAAGGGAATCGGGTCAAGTGTACAGGTTGTAAAATTTACTGAGGAAATAGTTTTTTGTTAGTTCTGGCTGTGGAAGTGAGTAGAAGACTTCCAGCCTTTGTTCTACAACTAATATTTTAACTCATGTTCTAAATCAGCTACACCAGGTGACAGCCATGTTTGCTTTAATAAGGAGTGTTGGATTTGTTGTCAAATGTTTTCTATATTATTATTAAAATTATATTATAAAAATATTACTGGTTTAACAGTCTAAATTTACATTTATTTGTGGAAGTTACTGGTACTGGTAAGAATTGATACATATGTTTCCTTTCTTTCCCCCTAAGATTGTTAAAACCAATTTTCTGTTCTCAATATATGCTCAATATTGCAGGGTTTGTTTTAAATGTGAGCAAGTGATACTAATATTACTTTTTTAATACAAGCAGAGAAAGGGAAGAACAAATGGTTTGAATATAGTAAATCATCACTTACCTGACAGATCTCAGGCAGCACAGGTGTAGCCTTTCTCGGTGGTAGAGGACAGAACGTCAAACCTGCAGTCAGCAGTGGAGCGTGAAGAGTCAGCTGAATGGCTTGCTTCCTCGATCCTGGTGTCTGTTTTCTTCCAAACGGTGTCTGGAATTTAGTGTACTAGAGGTCTTCCAGGCCACAGGTACCGCAGCATTACTCTTTGGGCCCGATATGTAATAGGGTCTTACAATAAAATCTCCAACAATGAGAACACCGTCTGGAGTAGTTGCCCTCTCTGCTGGAGCATGCAGAGCCATAGACAAAGTTGATAAAGACCCAGTTGCTTCAGCGTTGAACAATATCTCTCTCAGCAAATCGCTCAAAGAAAAAAAAAATTAACATCAGCTCCCACCTTAGGCCTTCCACTTTCTTTTTGTTTTTCTTTTTTCTGGCCCTTTTTTCTGGGAGAAAGGGAATTGCGCAATATGCAGAGGTGGTCAGAGTTAGGGGACCTGTCTATAATAGGTGCCTTTCTCACACTTTTCTACGTCTGTTAAGAAAAAAATAAATAAATAAGAAAAAACATAATTAATTTGTTTACTGTAAATGCAGTGTCTTGTCTGCTAATGTTACTGAACATGTATACATTACTCTGTACACAAAATGTTCTAATTAATTTGCACTTTTAAATACAATGTAAGCTAATTACAAATCATGCTAATGGGTACGATACACACACACAGTGCAGAATACGGAATGATGAAGCATCTGGTACTAAGGTAGTGGTATGGGGGCCCCAAATGAAAATCTGCTTAGGGCCCCATAAAGTCTTGGGCTGGCCCTGGTCACGCAGATGCTCCCAGTACCTCTCCATGGCCACCATATTCCTCAAAAGTAAACACAGAAGTTAGTTAGTAAAGCAAATTACTGTAAAGTAAGACACATAGCAGACAGCACAAGGATTAAAACTATGATAAACAAGCCAAAGCTAATATTAAAGAATATAAAAGAAATGACTAGGAGGGAGTGAGATTGACAAGCAGTATGGCTGCTTGTTAGAAGTTGTCCTAAGCCCCATTAACTTAAATCCTAACTAATTGAAAGAGCACACTGCTCTCCCTGATCTCGTCCGCATGAAGACCAGCCTCAGAGATTATCTCTCGCGGTTGAACGCAGAGAGGATCAATGTCTTAAAAGCTGCGAGGGAGAAAGGAGGTGTAGTGTGGAGTGGAAGCAACATTTCCTTGTTTCCATACATGTCGAAGAAGCTGGTTGAGAGGAGGAAAACTTTCTGATTGGCAAAACAGCTGCTGCGTGACAAGAAGGTGAGGTTTCCTTTAGTCTTTCCTGCAGCGCTCCAGTTTGCGTGGAAGAGGAGAAACAAAGTTTGACGTCACAACAGAAGCTGTCAAGTTCATCGAGAAGCAAGTTACTGATGGAGAATAAACTATAAAACATCCACTAGCACAAGGAGACTGAGAGGTATGATTGGTCTGGATAGCTTTGTGTAGCTGTTTAGGCTATAACCTAGTAGACGTCTCAGACATTCCACTGACCTAAGTTAAGTTCTCTTCTTTTTTTTCTCCCTTTTTTCTCTTTGTTGTTAGTTTTGTGGACATGAACAGAAAAATGTCTCCAGTAGCCAGCTGAGGATTCTCTTCTTGTTAAATTCATGTTCTCTCCTCTGCTGTGGAGAAAAGATTTTTGTTGGCCTGTTTGGCTATGTTGGTTCTATTTAGAATTACAGGTATCCTAATAATGTTCACCGGTACAAAAGCAGTAGCCTATATTTTGAAATTAGGAAGGTCAGATGGCATGGAACGATTGCTATGCCACTCTTTTATTTCAGTTTTGTTATCTTATCATATGAATGGCAAATAGTGCTTATGTTAAGGTAGTTTCCTGGAATATTAATGGTTCTTATGGAGTTCTTATTTTGGTCCATAGAAGGTTGAACTTTACCATTACTATCCGTATATTCTCTCAGCAGAGTTATTTATATAGAAGCCAAAATAAATGGGGGGGGATAACATTATGTAATATCTATGCTTCTAGCATGGAGGATCCATCTTTCTTTCATGGAGTTAATAAATTAGGAAATGCCCAAGGACAAATGCTTTCGGCAGGACTTCAATTAGGTCTTAAATGGGATAATAGATAAAAGTAAATATCAGGTACCTCAACGCCGAAGGATAGAGCTGCCATTCACATGCTGATGGTGGACAATGACCTGATTCAATTCTAGAAACCAGGAATGCACATCTTACTACCACTGCCATAATTCCTACCCAAGACTTGACCTTGATTTTGATCTCCCAGAGTCTAACCAATACTATCATTGATAGCACTATCAATGCTATTTCCCTGTCGGACCATGCACCTGTTGAGCTTTGTGTGAATATACATTCAGACAGGCTTAGAAGAGGTAGATGGAGAATGAACACATCTCTACTACAGGAGGAGTTATTTTCGAAAGAGCTTACAGAGGACTCTTTATTGTTTTAATTTGGGTAGCACAGACAGCGTAGCAATGGTTTTGGAGGCATCAATAGCGTGCATTGGGGTAAAAGGAGACAGACTTCGAAAAGGGCAAAATAGCTCAATTAGAAAATTAAAACATTGGCAGCAGAACTAAATAGCATGGAAAAAGAGTTGGCCAGACATTACTCTGAAAGCTTATTTAAAAATATTTGTAACTGTAAGTTTCGAATTCAGGACATTATCAATAAAAAAAAACAAAAAACATTCAGACACAATTTTATGAGTCAGGAGAAAAAAACTGGTAGACTTTTGGCCAGACAGTTAAAAGAACAATACTCTGTCCACATCATTTCTAAAGGTAATAATGATGTCTTTAAAGAATTCTATGAGAACCTGTTTAGATCACGCATCTATTCTTGATGCACCAATAACCCAAGAAGAGGTTAAAACTGGCATGAAGACAGGGAAATCACCAGGAACGAATGGGTTTCCGGTGGAGTACTATAAAGAATATATAGATATAATTACTCTAATACTGGCAAATGTGTTTCAGGAGGCTTTTTTAAAGAGGCTTTTCACTTCCAACATCTATTGAAAAACACTCCTCACTCTGATACTTAAGAAAGGAAGAGATCATATGGATCCGGCTAACTTTAGACCAATCAGCCTCATTATTGTATATAGTAAGATACTGGCTAAGGTACTGACCTTCAGATTGGAAACAATCTTACCACACATTATACATTCAGACCAAGTAGGCTTTATAAAGGGTAGGTCTTCCACTGATAATTTGAGAAGGCTCATGCACCTAATGTGGTTAAATGCCTCCTAGTCAATGCGAAATGCCAGTGGCCACTGTATCGCTTGATGCTCAGAAGGCCTTCGATAGGGTCGAGTGGGACTCCTTACGCTCGGACCTGTTGAGGTTTTGCTAAATGGAAACAAATAATATTTGTCAAAACTGATGCTTTAGGGTTGCTGTATGCCACTGCTCTTATTTACAATTGCGCTGGAACCCATAGCGGTGGCCATAAGAGCGAACCCTGCCATCAAAGGAGTAAACCCAGTCACTATGCACTCTCAAGAGGTCTGGTAAAAGGTTCATAAATTGCACAGGATTTCCCACTACAAACAACATTATGCATCATTCTGGTTCAACCCAGAGGTGAAGATTGGAAAGCAGAAAGTGTTTTGGAAAGGGTGTAGACAAGGGTATACACACTGTGAATGATCTCTATAAAGAGGGGACATTTATGTAATTTACTGAACTTGTTCAACAGTAAATGCTACACGAAAAAGGTGATTTCTGGAAATATTTACAAATTAGACATTGCGTAATTAGAAGAAGACCAGCCAACCCAATGACTAACTATCTAGATAAGTCTGTTAAGGCATCAATATTTTATAAAAACTCAATTTCTTTAATTAGCAGTGTATGTGATCAATTAAGAATAATTTGGCAGAGACATATTAAGTGTGAAATGAATAGGGATACATGGAGTCAGATCATAGCACAAAATGGCAAAATTAGTTAAAGGGAAATTTATACAATGTAAAATTCTGCACTGGTATTACTGGACACATTGGAGGCTCTTTAAAATAGGACTAACACATAGTAGTTTATGTTGGAGGTGCATTTCATATGGGAATGCCACATAGTTAAACCATTTTGGCACAGTGTGTTGGAATTGTTGGACACATGGGCGGGAGTAGCCCTGCCAGTGTCTCCCTACTTATGTCTCTTGGGAGATAAAACAGAAACCCCAACTCTAACAAAAGGCGTATATTCAGTTTTGATGCAGGGGATAACCTCAGCCATCAGAGTTATATTAAGACACTGGAAATCACCCACATGTCCTACACTCCAAGAGTGGGGAATCCTAATGAGTGAGACCACATTATATGAGATTATGTTAGCTAGAATGAGGTGCAAAGGGCCTGTGGAACTGGGAATTTGGGATTATTTCATGGGTCATCTCACTTCTAACTAACAGCATGATTATAAGACTAAAACTAAGAGACGTCTGTATTCACTTTATAATTATTATTGAAGGATTGGTGTTGGTACAATGTGTATCAGTATGTATATCTGTACCACATGAGCTTTTGTTTACTGTGTTAAATTACAAAAAAGAAATGACTAGGAGTAGCAAGCAGATAGGCAAGTAAAGACTGGGATAGACAGAAAGAGATGTAATTCTTTTTAAAAGAATTGAGTGATTTTGCTGCAGACTTGGCAGTGTGCAACAACAAAGTTATAATAGTAGGAGACTTTAATATTCATTTTGAAAAAGCAGACAATCCATTAACAAAGGCCCTTGCATCGATCTTGCATCGATAACTGTAACTGGACCCACACATTATTGTAATCATACCCTAGATTTAGTTCTGACCCAGGGTGTTAGCATTGATAATCTAAATATTCTACCGCAAAGCTTAGTAACATCAGACCATTATCTAATCTCCTATGAGCTACATCTTAGACAAAAAGTTAATTTGGCCCCTTGCCACTATCTAAAGCATGCAATAACCCAATGACCGCTGTACAGTTTACTGAAAACCTCCCAGACCTATCGACCTTAGCTTACACTCCGTCAGATTAAACATAGCTATATAGATTAACAAATGGACTTTAAAATACCCTTCAATTAACCTTAGACAAAGTGGCTCCACTCACACAGTGGTACAGTGATCAAACTCGTAGACTCCACTCTGCCTGGAAGGACAGCCTTAGTCAATATAGAAAGGGACTCATTAAATCTCTTTCAGTGTATTTCGCCTCACTGATCGATAATTACAAAAACAATCCCAGAGTATTTTTAGTGAGATCTCTAAACTTACTAAATGCCAGGCAGATACTCAACCCCAGATTCCAGCTTCTTTAACCAGTAATGTTTTTATGGACTATTTTAATAATAAAGTAGAAAGCATTAAACAACAAATCCAACACTCCTTATTAAATCAAACATTTGACCTTAAATCAAAATTGCCTGGTGTAGCTGCTTTAGAACATAACTTAGTTGTAGAATAAAGGCTGGAAGCCTTCTACCAATTTCCACAGCCAAAATTAGAAAAAATGATTTCCTCAGCAAATTGCACAACCTGTACACTTGACCCAATTCCCTCTAAAATACTAAAAGAAATACTCAGAATTTTAACAATAGTAAATGCATCCCTTAGCTTAGGGCATGTACCCAAAACCCTTAAATTAGCAGGCATGAAACCTTTAATCAAGAAACCAAATCTCCTAGTCCATCCATGAATAAGAAATTCCTATCAGGATTCAGACCCCATCGTAGCACAGAGACAGCCCTAGTGAAGATTACAAAGATCTCTTTCTTGCCTCTGATCAAGGCTACGTATTCTTTATGTTGCCCGGGAAAGTACACGCGGAACGACAACTTAAATTTTTGGGTCCATTTATTACAATACTAAATTTCAAATACGCATCCGAGTAAACTTATGCATGTACATCACACAAAAAAGGAAAATAAAACACAGATATGTACAAATAATACGGTAGTGGCTGTTGGATAAGATAAACACAACATTAAAATGACACCACTTTCACTTAAAACATCAATAAACCAGATTTTACTGAAACTCGAACATGAATACTCACTCTGTGTGTAAAAGATCTGTACACACACACCTAAATCACAGAACTCATCTCCTCCTCTCACATTAGCTGTATGAACACAGAGGAAATATTTGGCATACAAACTATAACAAACTGGTGATAAACACTCTACTCATCAATTGTATTTTAGCATTTTTCTTCTAAAATGACCAACTGACCTGTTTAATGGTTGATAAAACTCATCATACACACTGCCTAACCCAGCTATCTCTCTCTGCTAGCAAGCACATAGCACACTACAGCGAATATTCTTCTTCTGTGCTGAAAGCATTCACTCTTACTGGGCTCTGGGCAACTATTGCCCCCAGGTGACCAACAAAGGGATATACCCCTATTGTAGCTCTATTAAAGCAAACCAAATCTAATAGGGTGTATTTATTCACCTGGCTACATTTCTCCCCTGCGAAGGAGTAAGCGCCCTCGTTTACTCATTTCCTCCAAATGTACTCTTAACCTCTTTGATAGCTTCCTGGAATAGAACTCTACTTAAACTAGCCAGAATCTGTGTAACTGCTGCGGAGGTATCTACCACTGACTTAGGCTCATGGTGGAGGTTTGAATGTTGTCCTGCATTCACTCTTTTACTTCTGCGAGGTGCAGCTACAGGAACATCCAAAACAGGTTTTGGGGTCTCAGCCTCCGGCATCACAATGTCCATCTCATCATCAGAGATCCCTACTGTTTCTGAACTCCCCTTACTTAAATCAGGCTCAGAACTCTGCACTCTTGTTCCAGGATCATCTACCAATTGTTCTTCTTCTGGATACGCATTTCCAATGGCTTGACTTGGCCTCAACTCCTGAGGCATGCTTTCCATGAAGACAACACCATTTTCCGAATCCTCTGAATCTGATTCGGATTCCAGGGATTGGTGAAACTGAGCCTGTGGAGTCTTAAATCCACGTCGAGGTAGTGGAACGGGAGGATTTGTACATTGTCTAATGTCAACTCTGTTCACTCTCCTTGTTGGGCCTCCTTCCACCGGCTCCACTGTGTAAGTAGTTCCCACTCTATCCACCACTCTGTAGACAGTAGACTTCCAAGCGTCCTGTATTTTGTTACGTCCCAATGGCCTGTTCCTAAGGAATACCAACACACCTGTTTCAATTTCAGGACAATAGACTTTGTTTTTCTGCAAGGCAATTCGCTCAGCGGCCTTCATCTCTGAGTACTGTTTTGCTCTAGCATGGGCTTCACTCAAGCGCCTCTGGTGTACAGCTAACCAGTCGGTTTTCTTGTCACTAGGTTGTTCCCGTCCTAGAAGAGCATCCACAGGCAAGTGAGGCTCAACACCAAACAAAAGGAAATATGGAGAATAACCTGTGGTTGAATGGGGCGTCACATTATAGGCATACACCAGTTCAGGCAAAGACTCAGGCCACCTACGCTTCTTTTCAGGTGACAGGGAGCGCAACAGGTCATGTAATGTCCTGTTAAAACGCTCACACTGGGCGTTGCCAGTAGGATGGTGTGGGGTGGTTCGGCTTTTCTTCACACCGTACAGTTTACACAGCTCAGATATAACTTCACTTTCAAAGTTACGGCCCTGATCCGAGTGTAGCCTTTCAGGAACACCATACTTCAGGAACCATTCCTTCAAAAGTACTTTTGCCGTGGTATCTGCCTTTTGATCCCGCATCGCAAACGCCTGCGTGAATTTTGTGAACACATCCGTGACCACTAACACATTCTCTCGACCATCTGTAGAAGGCTCCAATACTGTAAAATCTACAGCAATAACTTCCAGTGGCCTAGAAGCACAGAAAGACTTCATGGGTGGGCGAACTTTAGGCTGTGGCATCTTTGTCAACACACAACGCTGACATCCTTTAATCCATCTTGCCACATCTTCATGCATGCCTATCCAAAAGCATCTGCTTCGCAACAACTGTAGGGTACGTTCAATGCCCTGATGCCCCATAGAGTCGTGAACATACTCCAACACCTTCTCTCTCAGGCTACTGGGCAAAAGCAGCTGAAAACATTCCCCAAGTCGCTCATCATCAATGACCCGATACAGTAACCCTTTCAGTTCCCGGATACTGTCCCAGTGTTTTAACAGTGAAAGGACGGGTTTTGGAAGCTCTTTACGTTCTCTCCCATTAGGTTTTTCATTCCGTTCCCACCACGCACGAAAAGCACTCAGCACAGGGTCCTGTTGCTGGAATACATGAATGTCCTCCTTAGAATAACCAGGGAAAGTTGGGGTGTTGCCCTGATCTTGACCAACAACACGTCCATCAGCTTCAAGTGCCCTCATCTGGCGAACTTTACAACTTTGAATCCCTGCTGTTATCAGTGCTGGGTCAAGAGCCGTACCTCGATTAATCAGACTGCATACTGCCACACAACCATCAAATTCGGCATCATCTGAGACAGGCTCTGGCTCCCCTGCGAAAGACTGCCTAGAGAGTGCATCAGCAGCCGTGTTGCTCCGGCCTGGCCGATACTGCACATCAAAATCAAAAGCTGATAGCTGAGCAATCCATCTCTGCTCGATTGCCCCAAACTTTCCTGTTTTCAGGTGGCACAATGGGTTATTGTCCGTGAGTACAGTGAATTTGGAACCCAATAAGTAACCACGAAACTTTTCTGTTACCGCCCATTTGAGTGCAAGCAATTCCAGTTTGGTGCTACTATAATTACTGTCGTTCTTCTCCGCATTTCTCAATCGTCGGCTTGCATAGGCAATTACCCTTCTCTCCTCACCTTGTTGCTGGTACAGCACAGCTCCAAGCCCATGACTGCTAGCATCAGTCTCTACTATGAATGGCTGTGTAAAATCAGCAAACCCTAGGATAGGTGCACTCACCAGCTTTTCTTTAAGCAAATCAAAGGCGGCTTGACACTCTTCGGTCCACAACTGTTTTAGCAGTTGATTGGTTTTACTAGGACTTCCAACATTGAGGCATAAATGTACTACCTCATGTAGAGGACCAGCTATTTTCGAAAAACCTTGGATAAAACGCCTGTAATAACTACAGAACCCAAGGAATGATCGCAGATCCTTCAAGGTAGATGGAATTGGCCATTGCTCTACTGCTGCCACTTTTTCTGGGTCTGTGCCTATACCTTGGGCGGATATCTGGTGCCCCAGAAACTTCACCTTTGATTGGAGGAAGTGACATTTCTCCAACTTGATTTTAAGGCCTGTCTCTTTCAGACGCTTAAAAACAGCTTCAAGCCTGTTGAGGTGCTCACCAAATGTTTTTGAATACACCAAAATGTCATCCAAGTACACAAGCATAATCTGGAAGACCAAATCATTCATTGTGGCCTGCATCAGCCTTTGAAACGTTGCAGGTCCATTGCAAACCCCGAACGGCATACGAATAAATTCATATAATCCAAATGGCGTTGAAAAAGCAGTCTTGTGTCTGTCGCCTTCCTCCACTGCTACCTGATGATAGCCACTTGCTAGGTCCAGAGTTGAAAAGTACTGTGCTCCCCGCAGGGCATCAAAACTTTCATCGATGCGTGGCAGAGGGAAAGCATCTCTTTTGGTCTTATGATTTAACTTCCGGTAGTCTACACACAGCCTTATACTACCATCTGTTTTCCGTACCAGCACTATAGGGGATGCATAGGCACTGCTGCTCTCTTGTATGACACCTTTCCTTAGCAGTTTAGAAATGTGCTCTTGCACTTCACGGTACTGGTTGGGCGGAATCCGGCGGTATGGCTGTGTAACTGGCTCATCGTCAACTAGATGTATTTCATGCTTAACCTTCTCAGTGTAGCCAAGGTCCTCATCTTCTACTGCAAAAACATCAGAGTACTTAGCCAGTAATGCTTGCAACTGGGACTGTTGGCTAGCATTGCCACCAATGTCAAGCTTGTCCAGAATTGACTGCATTTCACCATCATTAGGCCCATCACCCACATCAAGCATGATCTGTTCAATATCAGCTGAAATCCTTTGAAACTTCACTGCACACTGTGGTTCATTACCCATGCATTCTACTCGTGACAAAATACCCAATCTTATCCGAGGGGGAAGCCAAACATCCTCCGAAGAAAGATTTAATATCTGTACTGGAAATGTGCAGCCACTAGAACCAACTAGTGTGGGAATGACTATCAGGCCTCCTGGTAGTTGCAGGTTAAGGGGTTCGAGCAGCATTGGTTGATTGTTACTTGCACTTTTTGATGCTCTCTTTGCTATGATGGTCACCAGAGATTCTGCTGGAATGTGCTCAGTATCTTTCCCGGCTACACGAGCTACCTCTTTCCTACTGAACTCGCACTTCTGCATTTTCTGAAAAACATTCCTCCAGTTTGAATCCAATTTTCCCCCTAGGGTGGTATCAAACTCTGCATACACAAGTTGTCTGCAATGGCTGATAATGTTCATCCCAATGATACATTGAACTGACTGTTCAGCATTCTGAGGATCTTTGACTACCAAAAACCCACAATCGGGCATCCTTAGACCCATGGCCCTAACCTCCAACTCAAGATATCCAAGGTATGGTATCTCTAAACCGTTAGCTGCCGTCAACTTAAGCCAGCCAGTAGTGAGCAACATATCATTATCTTCCCCAGACAGATGATTCCTAAAGAACTGTTCAGTAATAGTACTCACTTGGCTACCTGTATCCAATAAGCATGGAGTTTTCACCCCACCAACCTCAAGCTCAACCACTGGACAGGTTCCAATTGCATGCTGTATTAAACGATCATGAAGAGGGTGTACATTATCTGAGTCTTTAGGGCCCCCCCAGATTGCCCGACTCACAACAACTGGGGGCTCTCGTTTCCCTGAGAGCTAGTAGAGGGGGGTGCCATCCTTCTGGAACCTGGTCTTTGTGGACAGTATTTGGAAATATGGCCCGGAGTCTCACACTTGAAACAGATTGGTTTTCCATCTTCTGTGTACCTTGGTTTCACCCTAGGCCTGCTGACAGTACTACTTGCACTACCCCTGTGTACTGTAAGATCCTTCACTGCTTGGGTCAATTCACTTATGGCATTGCTTTGCTGTACTACCACTTTAACCACGTCTTCTAGGGTAACTGATGAGGGTTCATGCACCTGAAGAGCTGAACACTGTACCAGACCACTACCACTACCTTTTGGTCTAACTGCCTTGGCCTTTGCAGAAGATTCTTCTAGAAACCACAACTGAGCCTCCTCTCTCACATCTATCATAGATGAATCAGGGTGATTTCTAACATATTTTCGGAGCTCCCTCCTAAGAGAAGAATCCCTGACCCCTTCTATGAATTGGTCCCTCAGCACTAATCTCTCATTAATCATGAAATCAGGAGAACATTTCACTAACAAGCTAAGAGCTTGGGCCAAAGCATGTGAAAACTCTCTTATATCTTCCCCATCCTGCTGTCTACGGCTGTAGAAGCTATGCAACAACTGAGGTGTACTGCGTTTGTCACGAAAGGCATCTCTGAGGTAGGTGAACAAATCACTAGCATTGCTAATGTCAGAATCACAGCGCATGCGTGCCTCCTCTAGAGCCGGGCCTCTTAACAGTGACATTACAAAATCATATTGGTCATGATCAGACAAATTTCTAGCACGTAGTACACGTTCAACTTCTTCAATGAAGTCATCAATATGCCTGCCATCTTTATCAAACTCACCACTGAAAGGAACAATGTGTCTTTCCCTTGGAACATAAACATAGGATCTGTTACTGAGGGTAGCTATAGTTGCCATAGCTTCCTCATGCTTAGCATGCAACTCTCTGATCTGTTCATGCAAGTCTGGTTCTGGCTCTTGCACATGTGGTCCTGGTTGTTCGTCACTTGACTGAGACATAGTAACGCTACAGTCTTTTCAGTCCCTACCACAACCCTGGCAAAGGATGAGGTTTCTCTTCCACCAACAGCAGCTGACACCACGACTTCACTGGAACAATGTCTTTGTTGCAGTCTCTCCGCGTCGCCCTCTGGAGCGCTGATGTTGACCGGAAGTGCCACCACCACAACTGCTGAGCATCCGATTGTCCTCCAGGCCTCACGGTTCCTCCACCCTGTTCTTCACCACTACCGTATTATGTTCAGACTTGTATGATGCATACACATAAAAACCCTAACATTTCCTTAGTAATTAAACGGACCCCACTCCTGGTACCAAAAATTGTTGCCCGGGAAAGTACACGCGGAACGACAACTTAAATTTTTGGGTCCATTTATTACAATACTAAATTTCAAATACGCATCCGAGTAAACTTATGCATGTACATCACACAAAAAAGGAAAATAAAACACAGATATGTACAAATAATACGGTAGTGGCTGTTGGATAAGATAAACACAACATTAAAATGACACCACTTTCACTTAAAACATCAATAAACCAGATTTTACTGAAACTCGAACATGAATACTCACTCTGTGTGTAAAAGATCTGTACACACACACCTAAATCACAGAACTCATCTCCTCCTCTCACATTAGCTGTATGAACACAGAGGAAATATTTGGCATACAAACTATAACAAACTGGTGATAAACACTCTACTCATCAATTGTATTTTAGCATTTTTCTTCTAAAATGACCAACTGACCTGTTTAATGGTTGATAAAACTCATCATACACACTGCCTAACCCAGCTATCTCTCTCTGCTAGCAAGCACATAGCACACTACAGCGAATATTCTTCTTCTGTGCTGAAAGCATTCACTCTTACTGGGCTCTGGGCAACTATTGCCCCCAGGTGACCAACAAAGGGATATACCCCTATTGTAGCTCTATTAAAGCAAACCAAATCTAATAGGGTGTATTTATTCACCTGGCTACATTTATTAGCCCTACTAGACCGCAGTGCAGCCTTTGATACAATAGTTCACACTATTCTACTAGAAAGATTAGAGAAAATGGTTGGAATCACAGGAACAGCCCTACCGTGGTTCAAATCATATCTAACTGAACACTATCAGTTTATAAAGATAAAAGATTTATCACCAAATTACACAAAAGTAAGATATGGAGTTCCACAATACTCTATTTTAGGACTGCTATTATTTACATTATACATGTTACCACTGGGCAGTTATAAGCAGACATGGCAATAATTTCCATTGCCATTGCAGATGACACAGCTCTATATATCAGCCCAACATGTTGATAAATTTAGATTAAAGAAAATGGAGGACTGTGTAAAGGATAGAAAACTCTGGATGTCACATAACTTCTTTCTTCTTAACAGTAACAAAACAGAAGTTCTCCTTTTACGTCAAAAAGACAGTAGAAATAAACTATTTTTATTTAGACTTAATGTTAGATCAGCTGATTTTTCCATTATTCCTGGTCCAGCAATTAAAAATCATCTGACTGAATAAAGATTTGAATAAAGTAAACCATTACTTACCTGACTGGTGTGACTGGGTAAGGTATTGGTGTAGCACCTTCTCGATGTTTCCGGAGAGCACAACAGATTCCAGGCAGCAGAGGTGAAGCCTTTCTCTGTGATAGAGGACCGGGCGTCATACCCAATTTAATCACTTTAACTGGTGGTACAATTTCCACATATTTCTCAGACTAGGAGAAGCTGCATTTGCAAACACTAGTAAATGAAACTTCACAAAAATGAATCGGACTGTCTTACTAATGAGCTAAAAAAACACAGTCACTTGTTTGTACATCCAAGCACATTTGAGTTTGAGAACCTTGAGTTTGGAAAGCTCAATCAACTTAGTTTGATATTGGATCATTAGATATTCACTTTGCCCCTCCTCTCACTCACAAACAATGTCCTAAAACCTCAAACATTACTTAAAAACAAAAAAAAAAACGATGGAGAACAGAAACTACACTCATTATATTTATATTTATAGCCAGAATTCCTGCAACAGGTGCTGTGCGGAAACCAAAAACTCTCAGAGATAAAGAGCTGCTGGTGTTACTTATAAAGACAAACAAACCCTACTGAAGAACAGAGAAGAAATGACAATCAATGACAAACCTTAACTTCTTCAACGAACAGATATTTTTTAGCACTTTAGAGGTTCTAAACATGCATGTAGCGCATTTTCATAATGAATAAATTACTACTGTGACACTGTCGTACAATATGCCTATTTTAACCATTTTTAATGTAATATTGTTCCAGTTAAACATCCATAAAGCATATAAGTCCAAAATCAGCTGTAGTGTAGAGACACATCTGAAATATACTACTACCCTTAGAATAGCAAGATCACAATTTACAAAAAAAGCACTTAAGAGAGCCTGCAGATTTCTTGTGGACTGCTCACTAGTGCTTGAAGGTGGGTAAAATTTTGTCTGTACTCACCCTCTTATTAACGGTACTTACTTGAAGTCCATAGAACCAATCCAAATCATAGGAGTTGGAAAGCTCTCACAAAGGGGATTTGTATTTCAGACATCCTTCATCCTTCATCCACATAGTGGATGGAGTAGGAATTACCATGAAAAAAAAAACAGTCACAACATTGAAGCCACACAAGTGTCAGCTATGGCTTCAAGTAGGCCTAAATTTTAGAATTTTTTTATGCCAATATAGAAAATAGACAATAGGCAAGTGGCTTAAAGTTCCACCCACAATAGGCCCAATGATACCTAAAGAACCAGCACAACAGCCCCAATGATAAATACAAATCAATACACATAACCAATCCTCAAAATTATTGCATTTTCAACAAAAAAAAAACATTCTGTTAATAGTCATCTCATATGAAGACTTTTGTATCCTTTGAAAAGAACTAAATCTGGCATGTGTGACTGTCTCCTATAAATACTTATAAATAAATTAATAAATTGTAAGGTGAATGCTGTGCCAAGCTCTCACAAAGTGGTTTGTATTTCAGACATCCTTCTTTCTGATAACAGTTTATAATCCTGGGTGTTTCCTTGTGAAAGGAAAGTCTGAACCATGGAAATCCCTGGTTTGAGTTGCTGAGAGTCAATTCAGGAGTGATACATTTGTCTTCTGTGTGTAAAGTTTATCCCAATGTCCATAGGAAGAGCAAGTTAGTTGTAAGGACTGCAAAAAGAGAAACAAACAAACAAACAGAAAACAAGACAAAAGTGAAGCTTTCTGCAAAAGCAGAACAGCACAAAACCTCATGAATAAAAACATACACAAAGCTTGACTGAATATAGAAAGAATTAAATGATAGCAAACTTACAGTGAGTGTTAGAACCTATAGTTCCACCAGTAAGGATCTTCATTACAGTGAGGCCTGAACTGAGCCACATCTAAACCACCTTGCTGCTTCCTAGTTCCCTCCCTTTTGGCTTGTAACCTGGCCTACTTCCAATATACTGCCACATAGTGGATGGAGTAGGAATTACCATGAAAAAAACACTGGAGTCACACGAGTGTCAGCTATGGCTTCAAGTAGGCCTAAGTTTTTGGATTTTCTTTATGCCAATATAGAAAATAGACAATAGGCAAGTGGCTTAAAGTTCCAACCACAACAGGCCCAATGATAATGATAATTACAAATCAATACACATAACCAATCATCAAAATTATTGCATTTTCAACAACAAAAAAAAAACATTCTGTTAATAGTCATATCTCATATGAAGACTTTTGTATCCTTTGAAAAGAACTAAATCTGACATGTGACTGTCTCTTATAAATACTTATAAATAAATTAATAAATTGTAAGGTGAATGCTGTGCCAAGCTCTCACAAAGTGGTTTGTATTTCAGACATCCTTCTTTCTGATAACAGTTTATAATCCTGGGTGTTTCCTTGTGAAAGGAAAGTCTGAACCATGGAAATCCCTGGTTTGAGTTGCTGAGAGTCAATTCAGGAGTGATACATTTGTCTTCTGTGTGTAAAGTTTATCCCAATGTCCATAAGAAGAGCAAGTTAGTTGTAAGGACTGCAAAAAGAGAAACAAACAAACAGAAAACAAGACAAAAGTGAAGCTTTCTGCAAAAGCAGAACAGCACAAAACCTCATAAATAAAAACATACACAAAGCTTGACTGAATATAGAAAGAATTAAATGATAGCAAACTTACAGTGAGTGTTACAACCTATAGTTCCACCAGTAAGGATCTTCATTACAGTGAGGCCTGAACTGAGCCACATCTAAACCACCTTGCTGCTTCCTAGTTCCCTCCCTTTTGGCTTGTAACCTGGCCTACTTCCAATATACTGCCACATAGTGGATGGAGTAGGAATTACCATGAAAAAAACACTGGAGTCACACGAGTGTCAGCTATGGCTTCAAGTAGGCCTAAGTTTTTGGATTTTCTTTATGCCAATATAGAAAATAGACAATAGGCAAGTGGCTTAAAGTTCCAACCACAACAGGCCCAATGATAATGATAATTACAAATCAATACACATAACCAATCATCAAAATTATTGCATTTTCAACAACAACAAAAAAAAACATTCTGTTAATAGTCATATCTCATATGAAGACTTTTGTATCCTTTGAAAAGAACTAAATCTGACATGTGTGACTGTCTCTTATAAATACTTATAAATAAATGAATACATTGTAAGGTGAATGCTGTGCCTAGGTCCTGCACAATTGCTTCTTATTTTAGTGACAAATAATTAGCAATTTAATACATTTATAACTATTTTACAAAGTTAGTGAGATAATGTTTACATCAATCCTGATGCTTTAAATCTCTCCCACATGGTGAGGTATACGGTTTATTTATTTAACAATGGTATCGTATCGGTACTGTGTATCGATCAATAAGTTTATGTATTGGAATCGAACTGAAAATGTTCGGTGTATCTGCAAATGTAACATATAGGAAACAGCATATGACAGCATTATTGTAAGGCATTTCTGTCAACTTCACTGGTTAATAGAATATGCCTACATTGATAAATCCCCTTAAGTTGCACCCTGATTGGTGAATGTTTAGCATGTCAAATGTATGCTTGAATGTGATTGGCTAATACCAACCACAATAATTGACATATCAAGTCCTCTGGTCAGACTATTATAGAATAGGCTAAAGATGCAGCATGTAAAATTGTAGGTTGACTGGATGAATGGTTTCTGAGAGTTATGTACTATTGTCCTCGCTTTCTTGTGACAAATGTCCACCAAACTTGACATACCCCTCAAAATAATGTGCTGAACAGATTTTGTTAAAATGGGCTTAAGTGTTCAAAAGGTACAAGTTGACATTATTCATTATTATTATTATTATTAATTATAAATATTGCAGGTATTTTGCTACCAGATATGTGAGGATTGGTAAAAAAAAATTCTTGAAGTAGGAAGGGTCAAGAAATTACCCCCCCCCCCCCCCCCCCCCAAAAAAAAAAAAAAAAAAAAAAGAATTTTGTGTGTAGGACACAGATGCTACAGACCAGATGCTATTGAATAAAAATGCTTAATGCTTTGCTGTAACGCCACCATCAGGCCAGTGAATGTCATTTTTCTTGAAGCTGCTGTAACTTGTTTCATGTTTCTGGGATTTACGGCTCTTTATGGCAGGAGTAAACAGACCCAAAGTGTCATTCACAGTGCTGAGGCAAGACTCCAGCTTCTTTCTGGAGAACAGCTCAATAGAACTGATTAGACCTGATTACAAAAATGCAGCCTACCTCGACTGCAGCCTTGACTTTGTATCGCAGCTAAAGACACCAATATGAGTGTATTTACACATAAGTGCACCGATCACCCAAAACTAAAGCTGAAACGGTATGAAAATTGAATGTCACAATTATAGTAACAATAATGCTTGATATAGTTATCAGTATTATCACATGCTGTTACAATGTGCTAAACAGTTAAAAAACATACTGAAATTTCAGGCTTTTCTAACTGCAATTGTGTCAGTAGTGGCGTGGTGGCGCTGTAACATAATCAGTACAGTGCACTGGGAAAGATACCCCCAAGAGTCAGCGTGCTGTGAGCCACAGATAGAAGTCTTACCACACAGCAGCACTTCTACCAAACAATGCATGATAAGTCATGTCTATTCAGCAGTAGGTTTGACAATTCCCTATTTAGGTTCACAGAATCATCAGGGACACTTTTCACCCCAGCCACACACTTCCATCCAGGAGGAGATAAAGGACCATCCTTGCCAGAATTGCTACCAGAAATCCACAGAGCTGCTAATCTGCAAACTGTCCTTCCAGCTTCAAGCTGTTCTCCTCAGTGCACAAGAACATCCAGGGCTTCAAGGGCCAATCTCCACCTCTAGATCTCTTCTCCCATGGCCCTCCATGAGGCTTTTGAACACTATTGGGTGGGTCAGTCTGAAGACCCAAACCTGTGCGCTATCCACATCAAAAGAATCACCCTCATGCCTAAACACATCCAGCTGGTCCGCGGAGAGCACGCAAACCAGGGCACCCAAAATACCCAACAGCCCTGTTAGGAGCCACCCACCCAGTGTTGCCAACGTATATTTAGTGACATATTTAGCGTATCTGTCTTTCATTGGCAGGTGCCATTCGTAATATGGTACGTGGCAGTGGATGGCATTTTCAGATGATGCAGTGGCCACTTCCTAGAGCCAGATGTTGATTAGGAACTGAAATCAAACAAAATGTGGCTCAGCTCTTTACGTATTGGATAGGCTTGACTCTGGGCTTAAGTTTTCTCGCTAATCAGAGAAATCCTGCTTTGTGAAAAGCCCCCCAGGAGTGACTGAATGTTTTCATAGGATACATCTGATTTTGTTTAATTAATTAATTTTAATTAATTAATTTTGTTGCTCTTGATGTGCAGGTATCCCACCAATGCAGAGTATGTCCAAGTTACCAAAGCTTTAATGGTGAAGAGCTCTTTCCTGAGGGATGTTGAGAACAGTTATGTAAGTTTGTTTAAGAACAATTTTATTATGGTTGATCACAGAAGAGTAGTTGGTGTAATATTGGTGGAGAGATTTGAGTAATTCTCTTTTTATGGTTGGAACTGATATTTTGTGTCTTTGATGAGGGAATCATGGATGTGGTTGGAGAGGATATTATGTCTGAGGCCCACAATAAGGTGTTGCCTGAAAAACCTGATTAGATGATCGTGAAGGACCTTATGAAAGCCTTTGCATTGGCAGCATGAAGAACTAGCTGAGGGAATGACTATTGAAAAGCTCTTGGAAGATTCTTTGGAGTAAGTGGAATAATGTAATGGGGATAAACAGCAGAGCCATCAAATGTGATGTGATGAACCAACTTCATATGAATAGTTGTGTTTTTTATAGTCTATTATAAGATATTTTTGACTGTTCTAGGTTCTTTACTGTCCACTACTGCCTTCATCACTGTGATGGTGATGTGATGGTGTACATTATCACTGCTTCATCTGAAACAGTGCTGGAAGTGTTCCTCTAAAGGACTCCTAGGTTATCTTCAGAAGATGCTCAGCAAAAGTGTAAGCACACCACTTTCCTTTTCACCAGCAGACCTACAGAAGACTCTTAAATCAGTGTGTATCTAATATTACACTAAATTATGTAAGTATTCTCTTGATGATGTTGGTGTAACAGGCCATCTGCATACTGAAGTGATTCCATTGTTTTGAAAAGTCACGTACTTAGTAAACATAGACGCTGTGTGGGTTCTGTGTGGTAAACTGTTGCTTCTGCTTTTTGGTGGGTGTATTTCTTTTTAATAAGGCTGATCTTCTCTGGAGTATAAACGGAACATGGATTTTTTGAGTATGGCATAAATTTTGCCATGTTGGGATGAAATATGATTTTTTTTCACCTCCATAAACCTCCTGTTGAGATGAATTTCTGTTTCTGATGCTCTTTCATTTAATGCTAAAGTTGAGTATGTTTGCTACTAAATAAACAGCATAGAAAGACATTGTGACCATTTGTGGATCTTTTAGGTACACTTTAGTCAGACTACGCTCCAGAATCTAGACTAGTCCAGAATGGCTCGTCACTGGGGTGATGCCTCTAAAAGCACACGTTGGTAACTTTTAGAAAGGGGACACAGTTGTACCATAGTTTGAAGATACATTTTAGCTTCTTAGGGTACTTAATAATAAAAAAGTACTTCTGTGTCCTCCAGACTCTGTGTGACAGCGGAGTACAGCAGCTCCACTGTGGCAGATGGAGTCCCTGTAATAGGTGGCGAGAAATGCCCAGCACCTATTTCTCATATCTACCCAATTCTATCCAACTTATTTCAGTGGCCTTTATTCACCTTACAATTTATAAAGTAATGTGAAGAAAAGGACACTCTCCCTCTCTATGGAGTTCATGTTTTCTGTACTCAAGAGTCTAATACAATGTCTTTAATATTCAGCCTCTAATTCACTCACCATTAAGGGCACAGAAGCCATTCACTTGAATAGAAAAGTGCACTCCTATATAGAGAGAAGGAATCCGTTTGGAAGAAACAGACATCTTCACTGGTCCTAAGCTTGAAAGGCATCAAGGTATATGCCTTCTTCTGCAGACATGGAAGGCCTGGCTGCTCACAACCATTGGAATGCTAATAAACCTGGCATGAGACAATGGAGAGAATACAGAGATAGAAAATGTCATGACATGAATGTAATAATGGAAATAATGCCATGAAATAAATACCACTGAAATCCTTCACTCGGTAGGGGTCATATCACTGTCTGTAAAAAACATACAAAGCATGACATCCTGCCCTTCTATTACACAGAAATATGGACAAATTTAGTTCAAATGAGAGCTGTCTTATGTTCAAACTGGGGCCAGGTTCTGTGCAGTAATTGCATCCATACGTTTGCATCCATGAATTGACAGTCCTTCGTAGTGCTCATGTCAGTCATTTTTACACAAATAACACGTATGTGACAGAAGAGATTCAAAATAATCTTATTAGTTTAAATTAAAACCTATGTCTAGCTTAGACCTCAGCCTAGACAAGCCACTGACCATTGTAATAAATTAAATAAAATACGACTATAATAAATGTAAAACAGAAGAGGCAGCGAGCTAGATGATGGGGGCTGTTAATGTTTTAATAGAACTAATTACACTCATTTATCCAGACATTACATGCTGCAAAATGCATTTTACATGAGACACCCACACATTGCTGGACCCCCTGACAGATATCTCCATTATGCGCACATGCACTCAGTCTCTAATGTTGTTGAACTGTGCATGTTTAGTGTGAAGTGGTGTAAGGTGATTGAGTTTGGAAAAAAGTCAAATCTACTGGCCTCCAAGTGGGTTGTCCTCACAACTGCACAACTACACGCTTTCACTTTGGCTATGTTTTATACTTTAGTTGGAAAAGCGGGCAGGGAAGAGGAGGAGTACTCAGTACAGCTGGTTATTCTAGTGGTCTACAGCTTTGTCTGACCACACCAAGGACTGGTACAGAGATATTCAGTTTCCCTGAATGGTTTTGTAGCATATTTCTGTTATAGAGGACCCTAACCCTCATATATAGGTATTGAAGTTACAGTTATTGCCACAGTTACTGTTACTGTGTGATAGTAACAGTAATCCACGGATGAGGTCGTTTACAGTTGCAGTATTACTGCATAGTACTAAGTACTGAATGCAGAACTGCTGTAACACAGTGTTGTGCAAAAGATGACTAGAGCAGAACAGGCAGTGATGGAAATGCAGTGCAGGTGATATACAGATGTACAATGATGCAGAGTAACAGATTCATTTGATGGATTGGAGTGTAGATTTGTACAATCTGATGGCTGTAGGAAGAAATGACCTGTCAAAGTGTTTTTCCTGCAGCGAGGTCTGCTGCCCATTGTGTGCTCTCTGTCCCTGTAGTGTTTTGTGGACTGGTTGAGAGTTCTTCATGATCACGGACACCTTTGCCAACATCCCATTACCCTCTCCAGCACCATCTCCACTGTGTCCAGTTTAGCCCCCAGGACTGAGGCGGTCAGTCTAATTATCTTGTTCAGTCTGTTTGGGTCTTTTGTTGTAGTACTGCTGCCCAGCACATAATGGCACAGAAAAATTATACTTGGCACCACAGATTTGTAGAAATTTCATAGCAGCTAGGTTGTCACACCAAAGATCCTCAGCCTTCAAAAAGTAGCGCTGGCTTTGGCCCTTCTTGTACAGCTTGTCCATGTTCACTTCCCATTCCAACTTGTCCCACAATTGACGCCCAAAAATCGTCCAAGACTAAGCTTAATCCCTGTGCAGGAAATTGGCCCCTGTAGTTTCATGGTTCTTTCATAAGAGTCTGGAATTCCATCTTCATACTGGATTTATAATCACTGTATGCTTTTTATCATCATCTACATTAGTTTAAAACCAATTCTAACTGAAAATGATTCTGATCTGCTTTTTTGGGGGTATTTTCATTTCACTTAGGTTCTCACTTTGTGTGGCCAGCCCATCTGATAGTACACCAGCCTGGTCCCTCAAAGCCCTGCAGGTTCTTGTAAGATGGCTCCACTGTTGTCTCATTTCTTCCACAAGTAGAGCCTCTTCCTCGATAAGTCTCTCCAGCTGCATCACCTTGTAAAAAACGTTCTTCTTCATGTCTAAGTGTTTCAGAGGATATAGGTAGAGCTAGCTCGTATTGGGTTTCACAGTAAACAGGATGGTGCATCGGTAAGGACACAGGAATAAAGACGAGGGAACATAATTTCTTCTTATTAAACTGTATTGTATTCCAATAGTACTTCGCAGTACAACTTGACATTCAGCATTGCTCACAGTCTGAAATAACAAATAAAAAAAAACATCAAATCATATTCGAACAAATATTCTAAACTGCTAAATCAGATAAGAAATGATCACTTAATAAATAAAGAGTATTAACATTCAGTTCTAGCAGGAACAGTATTTAAGGGACATTACGTTCTAGAGAATATGCACACGGTTGCATATAGAGCTTCCCTATATGTTTGGCGAACATGAGAAGTGCACTACTATGTCCTCAGGCGGAAGCCATTTTCCGCACAGAACAAGAACTTTACTGCAGCTTGAACGACTTTCTTTCTCTCTTTATTCTTTAACATGGAGTTAATTCTCAAATGGAACAAACTTGAACAGCCAACTAGCTGGCACTTACTTGTCATCAACTCAAATCATGGATATCACCAGTTGAACTCAATTGGTTGGCAGGGGAGTGTAATTGAACTGAAAGGCGATGCACACAGCATCAGAGCTCCTGCTTCTCTCTCTCACTCCACACGTCATTTCCAGTTCTCCTGCAGTGTGAGCGTTAATAATTTGACATCTGATGTTAGTGCTGCAGCTTTCTGTCCTGACTACACAGGCAATGCGTGACTGGTTTTACATTGTGGAGGAAGAAAAGCAGAAGCACTGTGACAGTTAATCAGAGGAGTCGGGCGTTCAGTCACTTTCTCCTGACTCTGGAACATGGTCACTCTGTGAGGTTGAAAGCACAGTTTAGTGCAAGTGGGCAAAAAAGGGGGTAAAAATGTCAGGTCTAATGATCTTCATGGTCAGAATCTGCACATTTCTAAGGTCTGAAACAAATGAAAAGCACATATACGTCTTTCCTTTGAAAGTCTGAGTTTAATGAGTTCAAAAGAAGAGTCACGAAAATGGTTCATGTCAAATTTAACATACCAGAATCCCAAGTCATAACGTCAGCGAAAACAAAAGTAATCGTAGCTTACATCAGAAACAGCAGTGCTGCTAGAGTTTTTAAACGTTGTGTCCACTCACTGTCCACTCGATTAGACACTCCTACCAAGTTGGTAGGTGTGTACAATTACAAGCAAACGTCTCCAAAGTAGAATGACAAGCTCGGTTTGTCTACAGAGTGAACAGTGAAAACTCCAACAGCCCTTCTGTGTCTGATTCAGTCACACCAGTGCAATAAACTGGTACTATCTGGGTGGTGGATTATTCTCAGCACTGCAGTAACACTGACAGGGTGGTGGCGTGTTAGTGTGTGTTGCACCAGTGCGAGTGAGTCAGACACACAGCAGTGCTGCTGGAGTTTTTAAACAGCTCAGAGTCACTGAGAATAGTCCACCAATCACAAATATCCAGCCAACAGCGTCCTGTGACCAACCATCACTCTTGGCTTACATTACAAATCGGACTTCTGTTTCTTCACTACAACATCTGGAAATGATATGTCTTGTGGAGGTCCTGAATACTAAAGAAAAAGGTAAAGGTGTGCTGGCAAAGTACACAGGGAAAAAGATGGATTACAGTATGTAACTGTACAACAAGACCTATATGGTCAGTGGAACTGATCAAATGGAAAACGTGCAGAAACAATGAGGTGGTTTTATTGAACATGCTCACTAGAGTATAAACACAGTATAAAGATTATGTAAGGGTTTAAGTGTACGATGTGGAAGGGGCACTTTGCTCCATGTAGAAATGTATTTGAACTGAAAATTACCTAAATTACCTACAACTTAATGTTATTGTCACAGATTTCACATTTAAAAATCAATTCCACAAGTTCATGATGTCTGGGAGGCAACCTGAACATGGCTACTTACCAGTTACTCGATATAGATTCCCCCCTTTTCTGTTGCATGCCCAAGAATAGGCCTTCAATCACATGTTGCAACCCCACTGGATCATCTGATCTGGGGTCTTGTGGAGCTGTAAAGAATATTTGTCAGGTTAAGGTGGTTGACATTAAAAGTAAATCTAACATATTGAGATAAAGACAAAACAGTAAATGACTAAACAATGGGATGTAAAATTAAAAGACGACACCCATAAATGTTTTGCCAAGAAAATCTGAGAATCTATCTATAGTTTGCTCTTTTTTAGTTTTATGGTGACTAATAAGTATTCCAACATTTTGACAGAGAAAGTCACATCACTCATGCAATGAGAAAGCAATTATACAAATAATTTTGTAAATAAGTTTGTTTGCCATGGTCACTATCAGTTAAAAGGGCAGGTGTTAAGATATACTTGTAAAAAACAGCAAGATGATCCCCCCTCCTGACATGCAATGTGATCATATCCACTTGAGCTGTAATGATGAAGGAACTGATAAATGTGCCGTTTCACCAGGGCTTAGTCAACAAATATGATCAATGAAAAGTAGGGTAAAAAAGCACAATACATGAGCACTGTAAGTAAAGGTTCACCTCCCAGCCTTACTCCCAGCCTTACTGGTTTTACATTGTGGAGGAAGAAAAGCAGAAGCACTGTGACAGTTAATCAGAGGAGTCGGGCGTTCAGTCACTTCCTCCTGACTCTGGAATATGGTCACTCTGTGAGGTTGAAAGCACAGTTTAGTGCAAGTGGGCAAAAAAGGGGGTAAAAATGTCAGGTATTTTGTAGTTAGAGACACTCGTGACAAAAAGCTGTTAAATATGGTAGTGCCTACCCCTGTTTGGTTTCTTCCACACTGCTGCACCTACAGCATTTATATCAGATGTCAAGAATACAAATTTGAAGTTTTTAAACACCTCCAATATGGTAAAATACTTAAATGTGTGTTCGACAATACACAATTACCTCACATTTTGTAGAACGCCCCTTTGCATGCAGAAAAGTCTAAGTCAAGTTTTGTATTTCTGGGAATGTCTGAGTCGGCTTCTGCAGATAGGGCCAATAACCACACATTTTATCAGTGCAGAAGAACTTTCCGTTTGTTTTTGAGGCCAGTTCTTCTTGCAAAAATGGAGGATTGGCAAATATCTCCCCAATACATGTTCAGACCTTTAAGCAAATTGCCATCCATCAGGGGGGTCAATGTGGATACTGTGGAGAACTACAAATATCTAGTTTAAATTGACAACTAACTACACTGGGCTAAGAACACTGACGCTCTCTACAGGAAGGACCAAAGTCGTCTCTATTTTCTAAGGTCCTTCAATAACTGCCAGACTATGCTCAGGATCTTCTATGAGCCTGTGGTGGCAAGTGCAAGTGCATGCTGGGACAGGCTTTGAGTGGCAGACACCAACAGACTGAACAAACTGATCCAAAAGGCCAGTGATGATGTGGGTGTGGAAGTGGACTCACTGAGGCAGTGTCAGAGGGGAGGATGCTGTATAAGCTGCATGCCATTACGGATAATGGCTCCCACCCACAGGAGCACATTCAGTGCAACTCATCACCATAATGCACCACAGAGCACCACAGGTCATTCCTACCTGTGACCATCAAACTCTAACTCCTCCCTCAATGTGTGACACTGTGGTTCATCAGAAAAATACTCAAATTATACTGTTCATATGTGCAATAATAACAAATCAAAATCAAATCAAATCAAATTTTATTTGTCACATACATAGTCATACACAGTATAACTTGCAGTGAAATGCTTTTTTGACAGTCTGCCCACATCAAGCTATACAATAAAAATCTACATTTAAACTTAACTAAACCTTTACTTAATGAAGTAAAGTGCAAAAGTGTAAAAGAAAAATAGAATAAAAATGAAGAAAATAAAAATAGAATAAGTTACATTTAAGTTAAAGAATAAAATATAAAAATATGAAAATATAGAAATAAGCCAAAAAAAATACAAATATACAAATATATATACAGAGATGAAATAGTGCGTGTCTGTGTGTGTGTGTGTATATATATATACATATATACATACATATATACACATACATACATATACATATGTACATATTTATCTGTATGTGAGTGTATGTGTGAGTTAAAAAGAAATATTTTCATTATTGTCTGTAGTGTGTTTTCCGTGAGCCATGGTTGTGTATTGTAGTGAGTGAGGGTCCAGTTTGTGTATGTAGATACTTTGATTTAGTGTCCCAAGTCCCCGTCCCCATTCAAGGCACGGATGGCTTGTGGAAAGAAGCTCCTCCTCATTCTCTCTGTGTTAGCCTTCAGGGTTCTTAAGCGTTTCCCCGAGGGCAACAGAGAGAACAGTCCATTGTTGGGATGACTGGGGTCCTTCACAATCTTCTTGGCCTTGGTCCAACACCGCTTCTTGTAGATGGACTGCAGGTCATGAAACTCCATCCTAGTGATTCGCTCTGCTGAACGTCTCACTCGTCGTAGCGCTTGCCTGTCCTGCTTGGTGCTGTTCCCAAACCAGACTGTGATGTTCCCCGTGAGGATGCTCTCGATGGTGCAGGAGTAGAAGGATCGTAGTACCTTGGAGGGCAGTCTGAAGTCCCTCAGTCGTCTCAGGTGGTATAGGCGCTGACGAGCCTTCTTCGTTATGGTGTTGATGTGGCAACTCCATGACAGGTCCTGAGAGATGGTCACTCCAAGGTATTTGAAGCTTCCTACCCTATCCACCGCCGTTCCACTGATGTGGACAGGTTGGTAGCTCCTCTGCTGTTTCCTGCTAAAGTCCACAATCAGCTCCTTCGTTTTGCTGGCATTTAGCTGGAGATTATTATCCTGGCACCAGTTCTCCAGGGTTCTAATCTCTTCCAGGTAGGCCATCTCGTTATTAATGATGTTGGTGGAGCTGGAAGTGGCTTTGCAGTCTGAGGTGTACAGCGAGTACAGCAGAGGGCTAAGGACACAGCCCTGAGGGGCTCCGGTACTGAGGGTGAGGGTGGGTGAGACATGCTTGCCTACCCGAACAGCTTGTGGTCTGTTAGTCAGGAAGTTGGAGATCCAGTCACAGATGGATGGGTGGAGACCTAGATCTTCCAGCTTTGTGGTGAGTCTTGAGGGAATAATAGTGTTAAATGCTGAACTGTAGTCCACAAACAGCATTTTAACATAATTACCCCTCCCAGCATCCAGATGTGTCATCGATGTGTGGAGAAGGTGAGCGATGGCATCATCTGTGGAACGGTTTGGACGGTATGCAAACTGAAACGGGTCCAGGGTCACCAGCTTTCTTCGGGACAGGAACGATGATGGACTGTTTGAAGCACGATGGAACAATCCCCTGCGTCAGTGAGAGATTGAAGATGTCCGTGAATACCGGGGCTAGCTGATCTGCACAGGCTTTTAGGACTCGACCACAGATGCCATCGGGTCCCGCAGCCTTCCTGGTATTCACTCTTCTGAACACCCGCCGTACATCTCTCTCTGTGATGGTGAAGGCTCTTTGTTCTCTGACGTGCTCCTCTATATCAGCTGTGCCGGTGTTACTGTAGTTAACGTTGCCGGCTGCAGCATCAAAGCGAGCATAAAAGGTGTTTAGCTCGTTCGCCAGAGATAAGTCTGCAGGTAATGCAATTAATTGAAATATGTGCAATAAATCAATGGTGCAATAATTTCAACACATTACACATTATTTCACACATGGTGATTTAGATCAGAAAGGGCTGATTACCCAGACATGGATTGATCATAATCCCAGACACTAACTAGCTTTTTTCCAGTGGTGATCTTCACTGAAGTTCTCTTTTAGTCAAGGACTAGGTTTAATGCAAGTCTGGGAAACCAGCTCAGATAGTTCTAACATTCAGATGATTAACCTCAAATAATCAAATTAGCCCATTTTCACAAAACCCATCATGTAAAATACTGTTTCATGTAAAATTCTAAGGTCACATGGTGTGTGTTTTTGTACTGTGCTTACATTTGTTAACTGAGGGAGTATAAAAACTAACCAGAAAACCAGCTAACATAAACTCTACCATTAACTCACCTGTCCACGTGTCGACCTGGTACCTGCAAGAGGCAGAGAAAGATAATAAGAATAAATGATGAATAGATGTTCAAAGCTGTAAAAAAGAGAAAGATCATAATTACACATAATTAGATACAGTATGAAATCAGTTAGTACAGCATACAAGATCTCTAGCCAGCACATTGTGACAACCACAGAAAAACACCAGCTGCTTTATCTAGCAAACGCACCTCATTAGCCACCTAGCGCTAGCTAGCTAATGTACGAGCTCAGCTGACACCTCACTCTACGCTAATGAATGAGCAGACAGCATCTCCCGTTCCCTTATCTTCGCATAAGCTTTTGGTATGGTATATGTTAGAAGAACCTCTGATTTAACCACCAAACTATAAGAGAATGGCCACAACTACAGCATGCTGTGTACCTGATGCTATGTTAGAGGTTGCATTAGCCTAGCCACCTAGCAAGCTGTTACCTACTAGCTAGATAAATCACCCTTAATCAGTAGAAAGGACCCAGTTCCCCTATATCTTAAACCTAAAAAGTGGTCAGGGGTACGTATATCCCATGAGACCAGGCTGATTATTTCACTTATCAATTAAAAACAATAAAGATAGATATATACAGGCAGATAGATATATAGATAGATATATTGGCATAACATATAAAATCATGAAATGTAATATATAGTAACAGTAAATTACTATTAGGCCCATATTTGAAGACAGATTTTGGATTACTGAAAGAACCCTGTTGATGACAGGAGTGATTTTAATGTGTTCAGGTGTTGGTGCAGGTGTGTATACATGAGTAAACTCAGGTGAGCACCAGTTTACAAATGCATCTTTCAAAAGTTAGAGAAACAGCTGCTGCTGGAACTTTAGAACTGTGTCTTTATGATGTAATAATGTTCTATTATCAATCATTCCATTAAACTCCCAGTCGCTCTTCTGATCCTCCAGCTGCAGACATGTAACCAGCACCCTCTCCACACATCAGGACAGCAAATGTAGGACAAACAGTCTTTTCATTATTCCTGCCCGCAGTGGCAGTGTGCTTTAGCCTTGAGGTTGCTGAACTGAGTCTTAATTTTAACTGGGTAAAAGTTGTAATGTTCAGAAGCGGATGATGTTTTTGGGATGGTGGACAGACTCAGTAATTAAGGTTTGCTAGTGGTAAAGAATTTAATCTATTGATCTATGTAGGATTAGACAGGTAGAAAAATGGATAAGTAAGAAACAGTTACAAAGAAAATAAAGATAGACAAAAGACAGACAGAAGAAGTAGGCAAACATAAAGACTAAAATGTATATAGAAAGATAAAGAGAGAGAGAGAGAGAGAGACAGCTAAAGATGCTTGAAATAAAAAGAGAGAAACATCCTGACTGTTCTACAATTCATTCAATACAGTCATTTATCTAACTGTCTTAAAAATTCTCCAAATGGATAAAAAAAAATGACGGATTAACAGACACATAGCTAGCTAGATAGATAAATAGACAGATAAAAAGTTAGACAGATGAATTTCTCAGACTTTTCTGTTCGTAGGTTGACATTTAATTAAAATAATTCTTAATATTTTTCTATTTACATGATAAACAGCATTATATGATTTCTATTTTTTCATTACAGGAACCTGTGTTTGAAATGAAACAAATACAAACACCCTGACTGTCCAAAAAATTCTCCAAATGGATAAAAAAAAAAAAAATCACGGGTTAATAGATACATAGCAAGCTAGTTAGATAAATTGACAGATAAATAGTTAGATAGATGAATTTCTCAGAGTTTTGTGCTCTCAGTAGAAGAGGTAAGAGGTAATTCAATTTAAATAATTCTTAATATTTTTCTATTTCCATGATAAAAAGCATTAACTGATTACTTTTTTTCATTACAGGAACCTGTGTTTGAAATGAAACAAAGACAAACACCCTAACTGTCCTACAATTTCACCAACTGGATAAAAACAATGACGGGTTAAAAGACACAAAGCTAGCTACCTAGATAAATAAACAGATAAATAGTTAGATAGATACATTTCTCTGAGTTTTCAGCTCTCAGTATAAGAGGTAAGGGCTAATTAAATTTAAATAATTCTTAATATTTTTCTATTTACATGATAAACAGCATTATATGATTTCTATTTTTTCATTACAGGAACCTGTGTTTGAAATGAAACAAAGACAAACACCCTGACTGTCCAACAAATTCTCCAAATGGATAAAAATAAAAAATCACGGGTTAATAGACACATAGCAAGCTAGTTAGATAAATTGACAGATAAATAGTTAGATAGATTAATTTCTCAGAGTTTTGTGCTCTCAGTAGAAGAGGTAAGAGGTAATTCAATTTAAATAATTCTTAATATTTTTCTATTTACATGATTAACAGCATTTACTGATTTCTATTTTTTCATTACAGGAACCTGTGTTTGAAATGAAACAAAGAAAAACACCCTGACTGTCCAAAAAATTCTCCAAATGGATAAAAAAAAAAATAATCACGGGTTAATAGACACATAGCTAGCTAGTTAGATAAATTGACAGATAAATAGTTACATAGATGAATTTCGCAGAGTTTTGTGCTCTCAGTAGAAGAGGTAAGAGGTAATTCAATTTAAATAATTCTTAATATTTTTCTATTTACATGATAAAAAGCATTAACTGATTACTTTTTTTCATTACAGGAACCTGTGTTTGAAATGAAACAAAGACAAACACCCTAACTGTCCAACAAATTCTCCAAATGGATAAAAAGAAAAAAATCACGGGTTAATAGACACATAGCAAGCTAGTTAGATAAATTGACAGATAAACAGTTACATAGATGAATTTCTCAGAGTTTTCAGCTCTCAGTAGAAGAGGTAAGGGCTAATTAAATTTAAATAATTCTTAATATTTTTCTATTTACATGACAGACAGCATTATATGATTTCTATTTTTTCATTACAGGAACCTGTGTTTGAAATGAAACAAATAAAAACACCCTGACTGTCCAAATAATTCTCCAGATGGATAAAAAAAAAAAATCACGGGTTAATAGACACATAGCTAGCTAGTTAGATAAACTGACAGATAAATAGTTAGATAGATGAATTTCTCAGAGTTTTGTGCTCTCAGTAGAAGAGGTAAGAGGTAATTCAATTTAAATAATTCTTAATATTTTTCTATTTACATGATAAACAGCATTAACTGATTTCTTTTTTTCATTACAGGAACCTGTGTTTGAAATGAAACAAAGACAAACACCCTAACTGTCCTACAATTTCACCAACTGGATAAAAACAATGACGGGTTAAAAGACACAAAGCTAGCTACCTAGATAAATAGACAGATAAATAGTTAGATAGATACATTTCTCTGAGTTTTCAGCTCTCAGTATAAGAGGTAAGGGCTAATTAAATTAAATACATTCTCAATATTTTTCTATTTACATGATAAACAGCATTATCTGATTTCTATTTTTTTCATTACAGGAACCTGTGTTTGAAATGAAACAAAGACAAACACCCTGACTATCCAACAAATTCTCCAAATGGATAAAAATAAAAATCACGGGTTAATAGACACATAGCAAGCTAGTTAGATAAATTGACAGATAAATAGTTAGATAGATGAATTTCTCTGAGTTTTGTGCTCTCAGTAGAAGAGGTAAGAGGTAATTCAATTTAAATAATTCTTAATATTTTTCTATTTACATGATAAACAGCATTATATGATTTCTATTTTTTCATTACAGGAACCTGTGTTTGAAATGAAACAAAGACAAACACCCTAACTGTCCAACAAATTCTCCAAATGGATAAAAAGAAAAAAATCACGGGTTAATAGACACATAGCAAGCTAGTTAGATAAATTGACAGATAAACAGTTACATAGATGAATTTCTCAGAGTTTTCAGCTCTCAGTAGAAGAGGTAAGGGCTAATTAAATTTAAATAATTCTTAATATTTTTCTATTTACATGACAAACAGCATTATATGATTTCTATTTTTTCATTACAGGAACCTGTGTTTGAAATGAAACAAATAAAAACACCCTGACTGTCCAAATAATTCTCCAGATGGATAAAAAAAAAAAAATCACAGGTTAATAGACACATAGCTAGCTAGTTAGATAAACTGACAGATAAATAGTTAGATAGATGAATTTCTCAGAGTTTTGTGCTCTCAGTAGAAGAGGTAAGAGGTAATTCAATTTAAATAATTCTTAATATTTTTCTATTTACATGATAAACAGCATTAACTGATTTCTTTTTTTCATTACAGGAACCTGTGTTTGAAATGAAACAAAGACAAACACCCTAACTGTCCTACAATTTCACCAACTGGATAAAAACAATGACGGGTTAAAAGACACAAAGCTAGCTACCTAGATAAATAGACAGATAAATAGTTAGATAGATACATTTCTCTGAGTTTTCAGCTCTCAGTATAAGAGGTAAGGGCTAATTAAATTAAATACATTCTCAATATTTTTCTATTTACATGATAAACAGCATTATCTGATTTCTATTTTTTTCATTACAGGAACCTGTGTTTGAAATGAAACAAAGACAAACACCCTAACTGTCCTACAATTTCACCAACTGGATAAAAACAATGACGGGTTAAAAGACACAAAGCTAGCTACCTAGATAAATAGACAGATAAATAGTTAGATAGATACATTTCTCTGAGTTTTCAGCTCTCAGTATAAGAGGTAAGGGCTAATTAAATTAAATAAATTCTCAATATTTTTCTATTTACATAATAAACAGCATTATCTGATTTCTATTTTTTCATTAGAGGAACCTGTGTTTGAAATGAAACAAAGAAAAACACCCTGAATGTCCAACAAATTCTCCAAATGGATAAAAATAAAAATCACGGGTTAATAGACACATAGCAAGCTAGTTAGATAAATTGACAGATAAATAGTTAGATAGATGAATTTCTCAGAGTTTTGTGCTCTCAGTAGAAGAGGTAAGAGGTAATTCAATTTAAATAATTCTTAATATTTTTCTATTTACATGATAAACAGCATTATCTGATTTCTATTTTTTTCATTACAGGAACCTGTGTTTAAAATGAAACAAAGACAAACACCCTGACTGTCCTACAATTTCACCAACTGGATAAAAAAATTGACGGGTTAATTGACACAAAGCTAGCTAGCTCTGAGAAATTAATTTATCTAACTATTTATCTGTCTATTTATCTAAAGCAATTTATCTATCTATTTATCTAAAGCAATTTATCTAGCTAGCAAGCTAGAAAAATAGACAGATAAATAGTTAGATAGATGAATCTTAGAGTTTTGTGCCCTCAGTAAAAGAGGTAAAGGGTAATTCAATTAAATACATTCTTAATATGTTTCTATTTACATGATAAACAGCATTATCTAATTTCTTTTTCATTACAGGAACCTGTGTTTGACATTAAAGAAAGACAAACACCCTGACTGTCTTACAATTTCTCCAACTGGATAAAAAACATTGACCGGTTAACAGACACATAGCTAGCTACCTAGATAAATAGAAAGATAGAAAGAAAGATAGTTAGATAGATAGCTAGATAGCTAGATAGATGGAGTTTTCTGCTCTCAGTATGAGGTAGGTATTCTTTTTTTCATTACAGGAACCTGTGTTTGAAATGGAATAAAGAGAAACACCCTGACTGTCCTACAATTTTACCAACATAAGTAGCAATATGGCCTAGAAGCGATAATTCGGTAATACATGTAGTCCCGCTGCTAGAGGGAAAAGCTAGAGCAGCGTTTGTTGCCATGGATAACTATCGTGAACTGCATAACAGATTGAAATCACTGTCTGAAAAGTGGATCACTCCTAGAGGAAAAAAAAGAAAGAGGACATCTGGAACACCATAATTTTTAAACAGTACCTTAGAATTGTGAGTCCAGACCTCAGACGTTGGATAACTGAATGCAGCCCGGCGTCCATAACACAAGCAGTGGAAGCAGCTGAAGCTTTCGTGGCAGCAAGGCAAGCTGAGAAGGAGTTCCTGCTCTGTGATTCCAGCATCAGAGTGTACCAATACGCACAGACAAGTGAATCTGGGGGCGGGGTCAGTTGTGGTCCTAAGCCGCTAGTGAATTTATCACCACACAGGGGCGCTGGAGTACTAGCAAAAGAAGCAAAGATAGTCAGGCAACAGATAATCGCCAAACTGTTAAAACAAAGCTAGCTAAAGGTTGGCCAAAAGATTTAAGATTGTCCTAAGCTTGTTACCAGCACAAATCATCTTTGATATATTCCAAGACCCGAAATAAGCTTTCAGGAACAGGACAGTAGTGAGATAACCATACCTGTAAAAATAGGACACAAAACATTTAAAGCCCTTATTGACACTGGAGCTAGTCACATCATGATAACACCACAGTGTCTTCCAGAATCCTAGTTTGAGAGTACAGGTAAACTTGGGGTCAGGTGTATACTTAGAGATGAACAGGTATACCCCACAACTAATTTCACGGTTAACATCAACAACCAAAGCTACATATTAAAGGTAGACATAATGCAAAAATCTGCTCATGCTGTTGTTTTAGGTAGAAATATCACGATTCTGGTATATCTTTTAAACCCTGAGCAGAGAACTGCAGAGGTTATGGCTGTAACAAGGTTGTAGGCTAGAAAGGTTTAAACTGCAAACAAAACAGTGGAGTTTTAAAAGAATTACCATATGCTGTCAAACCAAAATGCAAGAAAACAAAAGGACAGGAAAAAATTAGAGGCACAAAAATAGTGGAACAATTGGATACACCCATAAGTGAAACATTTGCCTTACCTGGTGACATAGCGACGTTGCAAAGGCAGGATGAAACACTCAAACCCTTGTTTTTAGACTGTGCTAAGGAAAGAGAAGAAGCTCAGGAAAGTCAACTCATTCTGAAAGACAACAAGCTCTAGGTCAAAAATGGTGTTAGGCTATTAGTGGTTCCCAAATGTCTGAGATGAAGTTTTAAAGCTGGGTCATTCGGACCCGTGGCCAGGTCAATTGGGTCAGGCTAAAACACACAGCAGATTTGCAAGTTGATTTTACTGGCCAAGTCAGCTGCTAGATATAGCTGAATTTTGTAATGTCTGTCCAGAGTGTCAGTTAACAGCATCTGAGAAAAAGTCAGACAGTGTGCCATTAATAAGTCTGAGTTATTGACATGCCATTTTCACGGATTGCCATGGATATAATACGCCCTTTACCAAGAGGCCGGGGAGGAAATTGCCATATTTTTGTAATCTGGGTCTATGCTACCCGGAAGCTTTTGAGAAAGACTGAAAAGCTAAACATCCTGTCCTACGTTCTCAAGATGAGGGACAAGCTGAGGGAGCTGAAGGAAAGGATACCAGCTGGGCTGTTTAAAGAACAACCAGGACAGACAAGCCTCATGCAGCACATTATCTGGTACTGTTATCTGGTATCTGTCACTGGTGGCTGACTCATCACCAGCCCATACACAGTAGAGACTTGTGACATGTTAACTACCTGGTGATTCTGGAGGAATGAGGGCGCTGCAATTTCACCAACTGGATAAAAACAATGACGGGTGGATAGACACATAGCTAGCTAGCTAGATAAATAGATAGATAGTTGGATAAATGAATTTCTCTGAATTTTCTGCTCTTAGTATAAGAGGCAAGGGGTCATTTAATTCAATAATTCATTCTTTACATTTTTCTATTTAAACAATAAACAGCATTTTCTGCTTTTCTCTTTTCTTACAGAAACCTGTTTCTGAAACAAAACATAGAGAAATGTCCTGACTGTCCTACAATATCTTCAATTGGATCAAATCTGTCTAGTTAGGTAGATGGACAGATACATAGCACACGTAAATGTAACACAGGAGCTACGTTAGCTAACTCAGTGTCTACACCAACCGTTACACCACAATAGGAATTTCTATTAAGGGACAAATCAACCATAGGTTGGGATTCTTCAGGGGTTTGGACCAGTGTTGATATCTCACTAGGTACTCTAAGGAGAGCTTGGACAGAGATGTGACGGACCAGTGAGTACAGGGTTAAAGATACAATCATATATTTATTCACAGAAATGATGTGACCTTCTTCTTATGTGTGTGAGTGAATAGTTGTGAGTGGCTAATAGGAAAGAAAAAACATCTAAAAATGGAGTAGGAGGTATAAATGAGTTATAAGAGGAAACTGTAGTTCAATGAGGCTCCATAAAAAAAAATAACGGTACTGGAAAAATGCATAAGTTCAGATTTAACAACAAAACCCCAATACACATAAGGCCCTCAACAAAAATTTAAATGGTAGTAAAATAATAAACTTCAGAGTCAAGAATTCGTGAGATATTTTACTCAACTTTCAACAATATAACAGTCCTTTAAGTCTGAAATGTGAACCAACATTTTTTTCCTTTTCTTATAATCAATGTTCCTTTCTGGAGTAATATCGTCTCAAAGTGTCAGAAAAGTGTGTTTAAATCTTCACTACCCGGATAGACTAAGGTGTGTGTGTGTGTGTGTGTGTGTGTGTGTGTGTTCCCGCTACTGACGTCACTCGCGCAGTACTCTGGGAAGTGTAGTCTCGGGTTGGCTCGCCATCTTGGACAAATTCGCTCGCTTTTCCCGTCAACAAAACAACTTGTACGATACAGCACTAAGTTCAGCAAGACTGTACGACAAGCATATTTATCTCAGCATGTCTCTGAGTCCGTAAACAGCAGGATTTACCACTTAACATCGTATATTTACACTTAAACAAGATGCTAATCCCGCTAGCCTCTGCCTGTTAGCCTACAGCTTAGCAGCTGAAACGAACTAGCCGAGGTCTGTCTCACACATTTATACTCCGGCTGTTTAATAATCTTTTAACTCCCTTATCAACACTTTAAACATCTTAGCACTTGGAAATCTACACTTACTAACTCATAATCCCTCCTTAAACAGCACTGTCTGAACTCACCGGTGTTTCTCTTCACAACTGAACAGAAATTGATGAGAGTTTATCAAACTCAGGACTAAAGAACACTGAAAAAACGAGGAATGGGGGATTTTATATCCCATTTGGACCCTTAATCAGCTTTTAACTTCAATAACTGCTCACAAAAAAATAGCAACACAGCATCAGCTCTGGACACAACACACACTCTCACTTGAAGAGAGCAAGAAGTGAAGAGGGGGAGAGAAGGTGGGCGGGGCAAATGAACAGCCTCTGTAGAAGAGCTCAGAAAGAGGGTCCTAATTTTAACAGGGTTACAGACAGAGAGACAGATAGATAGAGAGATAGACAGATAGATTCATTTTTATCAGAGGTTTCTGCTCTCAGTATAAGAAGTAAGAGGTCATTTACTTATTTATATTTTTGTATTTACATGATAAACAGTAGTGTTGTCACGATACCAAACTTATGACTTTAGATACCTGCCTAAATATCTCAATACCGATACTGAAACGATACCACAGCAAAAACTAAAACATTAGGAAAAGTAATGGAATAATAGATGATCGAAAATAGTTTTATTAATAAACAGAAAGGTCTGTGTGTGTGTGTGTGTGTGTGTGTGTGTGTGTGTGTGTGTCTGGTAGTCCAAAATGATCGAGGTCATAGTCATTGATCATACGATCAGTTTCTAACGTAATTACTGCGACAGGTCTGTTTATAACTGCTGCTGATCTACTTGTGAACGCCTGATATTTAGCAGCATGGAAGTTCAGGTAAACATAACGCTACCAGTTCTCCACATTGGTAGTTATCAATAAAGAAAAGCCAGCTAACTTCAACAGCTCTCACTACCCTAAACTCCTCCTGAAAAAACTCCCCCTCCTCTGACTGGAGCTTGGTGTGATTGTTAGAGCTGAATCACTCTTCACTGATCTGACCTTCTCTGACCTCTTTAAACTCTGCAGGTCTGTCAGAAAGAGGCTGTGCTCAGTTGGAGGTGTTGGCTCCTTTGGTCTGTACAGGTTTAAAGACAAATAATTTCACAACTTTTTCCACCTTTAATGTGACCTATAACCTGTACAATGCAAATAAAAAACAAACAGAAATCTTTCAGGGAGGTGAAGTAAAAATAAACAACTAAGATAATGTGGTTGCATAAGTGTGCACACCCTTTTATAACTGTGTTCAGATTTAACCAATTACATTCAAACTCATGTTCAATTGGAGTCAGCACACACCTGTCACCAATTAAAGTGCCTCTGATCAACCCCAAATAAAGTTCAGCTGTTCTAGTTGGCTTGTCCTGACATTTTTGTAGCCACATCTTCCAGCACAAGCCATAGTCCGCAAAGAGCTGCCAGCGCATCAGAGGGATCCCATTATTCAAAGATATCAGTCAGGTGAAGGCTATAAAAGAATTTCCCAGTCATTAAATATACCATGGAACACAGTGAAGACTGTCATCATCAAGTGGAGAAAACATGGCACAACAGTGACATTACCAAGAACAGGAAGTCCGTCCAAATTTCATGATAAGACAAGAAGAAAACTGGTCAGGGAGGCTGTTAAGAGGCTAACAGCAACACTGAAGGAGCTGCAAGAATTTCTGGCAAGTACTGGCTGTGCAGTACATGTGACAACAATCTCCTGTCTTCTTCATATGTCTGGGCTATGGGGTAGGGTGGCAGAACATCCAAGCCCGGCTTAATTTTGCAAAAAGACATCTGAAATCTTCCAAACGCATGTGGGAAAATATGTTATGGTCTGATGAAACCAAGGTTGAACTCTTTGGACATAATTTTAAAAGGTATATTTGGCGCATTTGGCAGTGAAGCATGGTGGTGGCAGCATAATTTTTTGGGGCTGTTTTTCTTCAGCTGGAACTGGGGCCTTAGTCAGGGTGGATGGACTTATGAACAGTTCCAAATACCAGTTAGTGTTGGCACAAAACCTCCGGCCTTCTGTTAGAAAGCTGAAGATGAAGAGGAACTTCATCTTTCAGCACGACAATGCCCCAAAGCACACATCTAAATCAACAAAAGAATGGCTTCACCGGAATAAGATTAAGGCTTTACAATGGCCCAGCCAGAGTCCAGACCTGAATCCCATCAAACATCTGTGGGGTGATCTGAAGAGGGCTGTGCACAGGAGATGCCCTCGCAATCTGTCAGATTTGGAGCAGTTTTGCAAAGAAGAGTGGGCAAATATTGCCACATCAAGATGTGCCACGCTGATAGGCTCTAAAAAGCCTAAAAAGACTGAGTGCTGTAATAAAAGCCAAAGGTGCTGCAACAAAGTATTAGTATAAGGGTGTGCATATTTATGCAACCAGGTTATTTTAAGTTTTTATTTTAGATTTTTCCGCTGTAAAGATTTCTGTTTGTTTTTTAATTGCATTGTACAGGTTATAGGTCACATTAAAGGTGGAAAAAGTTGTGTGTCTTGCTGTCATTTTTTTACATCACAAAAACCTGGCATTTGAACAGGGGTGTGTAGACTTTTTATATCCACTGTATCTCCTAAACATAGGCAGCTGGAGTGCTATGTTTAAGAGACACACACCTACGGGCAAGTAAGCACAGCCAATTCACCTACCATGTGGAGGTGGGAGGAAGCTTACTTGGACACAGGATGAACACACCAAACTTCTCACAATGACCAGAGCCAGGGTTTAAGCCACAACCTGGAGCCCCTGGAGCTGTGCCACCCACACCCTGCGCCACTGCCATGCTGCACTAATGCTAAAGCACATTAGATGCAGATGAGGTAAACCAGACATCCACCCCAACCCACTGACATGGACACCTCCTTGTAGGGCACTGGGTCCTAGCTCAAGTTATTAAAGCAGTCATTAAAAGGGAGAACACAACTTTAAAACCCCTCTTTGGAGGACAGAGGAGTGCTCATTCCAGAACACCTTAACTGATGTTCACTCTTACTACAGAGATCATCACCCTGTTAGGAAGGACATGTTTCTTGACCAATGCTAACCTTTTAACAGACCCAGGTAACATATTCTATGGGAATTTATATTTCTAATGAAAACTGCCTCTCACAAAGATGAGTCTATCCCAGAACTTTTCAGTCGTCAGACACACTGTTACTACTCAACATTCTCTGCTCTCCATAAAATCCTCTCAGAACTAACTCTGTCTTTTTACCTTCTCCGAGTAAATGGCCACGCAGCCCAACCTGCTGGAAGATTCCCACTGAGGTCCCCTCTATCTGTGTCAGACCAGCTGCCACAGCACCTCTACTTCCTTTGCAAGCTGAGAAGAGCCAGAGCCCCAACCCCCATAATGTGCACCTTCTAGGCACCTTTGAGAGCATCCTGACCAGCTGCATCACTATGTGGTACGGCGCCTGCACTGCGTCCTGCCACAAAATCCTCCAGCACATTGAGCTGAGAAGCTGAGAAGATCGCCGGCACCTCTTCCCCCTCCCTACATGACCTACACAGCACACGCCTCACTCGGAAAGCCCTCTGCATAGCAGGGGGCCCTACCCACCCACTAAACAGCTTCTTCAGCCTGCTGCCATCAGGGAGGAGACTGCAGAGTTTCCAGGCTAGAAACAGCAGACTTGGGGACATCTCGGTCCTCCAGGCAGTCAGGATGCTCAACTCTCTTCCTGCCCTGCCTCTCCTTCCCTTTTCACCCCTTTAACATACAATAAACTATATATAAACTTTGGATCCTGCACACAAAACACACAAACTCAATACTGAACTCTGCATGATCTCTAACTGGTTATGCACACGTCACTTTAAGAGTCTATAAGCTCCAATTTGCACCACTGTTTATATTTGCACTGACCATCCCCAGATTTTTGAGTGCTGTAAGACTTCACTTTTTACGTTATTTCAGGGAGCTCTGTACATATACTTTATTCATACACTTTATAAGTACACAGCTGCATATTCCACTTTACCTCTGAGATCAATGTCAGGGAGCTCTATTTATCCATACAAACACTTAAACTCTTACATTCCTAAAACCAGCATAATACCATTTTTATGCCTTGTGTTATGTTTAAATGTTTGATGTTTATTTTGTTGCACCATGGGTCTGGGAGTAACGCAATTTCAGTCCTGTGTATGTCCTGTACATACCACCGTTTTTACAATAAAGCTGACTTTGACACTGAACTCATATCTATCTCCAATGCTGTGAACTTGAAATCCTCTCTCTCTTATTACAGGTTTATTCAATAAATGCTTTTTTCATTATAAACTGTCATCTCTTGTGTGAGTGTATACAAAGAGATTGGGTCCCTGGGTGATAGAACTGCCTTTAGAATTGAGACTGAATTTAATTCTGAACTGAAATATGAATGAAGGTAAGCTTTATTCATTTGGAGTCTAAACTGATACAATCATTGAAGTAAATTCTACAGTCCTGGGTGAAAATCTCAGGTAAATCTCAATATAATTCAGGAATACATTAATAAAATCAATGATTCAGACATTTAGTAATTAATAAATAATTCTTGGTTTGCTATAGCACTCATAATTTCTGCTACAGTACAATACACATTGTAATTTCTACAACATTTTAAGCCAATTACCTAATCACAATTAGTTGAGCTCAGTCATTTTATCTGACCACATTTACTTTCCTCAGTTGTTAGCTTTCACAGTAATAGGTTTATCATTACTAAATTAAATAAAATGTAAATAAAAGAAAAAAAAATTAGAAATACATTTAAAGATACATTGTTTGTCATAATTATCAGCAGTAAGTATGTTAAATAAGTAATGTTTATTTGATATTAAACAATTAAGCAGTTAATCTTAGTTGTTTTATGGCAATTTATTCATAATTGTATAAAGTCTAGCAAAATTCCATTTAAACTTTTCCAGTTAAGACCATAGATTTGTACCATTAACACAACTAACTAATAAAATAAATATGTTAATTTTTTGAATATGAACATTATGTTATTAGGTAGGCCCAGCCGGTCCGCCCCACGGTGGTTAGTTCAGCAATGTCCTTGTGTTTCACAGGCTGCAGTTGGATGTGTGTAAGTGCAAGAGGTTCAGTCTGTGGAAAAGGTAAGAGCTTCCTCCTACCGCACTGGGGATGAGGACTTGCAACCTGCAAAAAAACAAAAACAAAACTAAAACCTTCACAAATCAGCATCCACAGTGCTTGTGAACGGCTTTTCTGGATCCGAGTTCAGGGAGGCTCGCCATCCAACGTAGAAAGATCCCATTTGAACAGCAGTAAAAAAAAACCCTAACCTATAATAGATGATAAATCTCATCATTTCAAGTTTTAATGCTCTATGAACACAAATACCAACTCCAACCACAATTAACTGCACTTATACACAGTATGAACTATTAATTGAACTTATTTACAACATTTGAAGCTTCTGTGCACAGAAAATAAAGCAAAATGCTCCATTCAGCTCTCAAAGGTTTCAAACCGCTAAGGACAGCACCTGTCCTCCATTCCCGGCTGCGGCAGCAACCTCCTAAAACTACTGCCTTCTCAACAGTCGGATGAGCACAATGCTCATTTGCTCAATGCTGGACAGTTTTCTCTCTCCAGCTCTGTTCCTTTTTATCTGGATTTTTTTCTGGCTCCCTTCGCAATCGCTACCTCACAGCCGACCTCCACTGACCCCAGCTGCCCGGGCCAACCTGCGGCTGTCTCCCAGGTCCTATGGCCACACTGTCTAGCCCTTTTGCCGACTGAAAGTGTCCCGCTGGTTCCCCATTGTGCTAGCTTCAGTTCATTAGCTTGCTGTTATGAATAAATTCCTCTTCGGGGTGGATTAAGTTTACTCTTTTGTAAGCCTTTTTTCTGCCTGTCTTTTGGGCCCACCACGCGCCCCCTGTCAGCCACACCTCAATAACACATTCAGCTGTGATTGTGAATTAGTACATACAATCAACAACCAGCTAATTTCACAACCTTTAGTTGAAACATACAACATATGAATAATCTAATGAAAACTTAAAAATGCCTCAGATGTATTAACCATATAAAATATATTATTTAACATTTAAAAAACAATTCTGCTATGACTAAAACAAAGTACCAAATAATGCCTCAAAATGTCATTATTACAATTAACTATTGATATCAATTTTGAAATTCTGAATATACTAATAAAACAATCAGAAATAGAAAATCTAAAAATTCAATGTATTAATAATCCATTGTAAAATGAAAAATATTTTAGATGCATTACCATCCTCATTCTTATACTAGCACACCAACATTTGATTTTTTTTTGTTTTTCTTGTTACAATAATTTTCAGTCTGCTCTGAACATGAAAATCACTAACCAGTTGTAAGTTCTTCAGTGAGTTTTAATTTTAGGAAAAGCATAAAAATAGAAACTCCAAGATAGAATACATAACTGAGAATTTGCAGCTATTGTGTTGGAGGACACAAACCTATTCATGCTTTTCCAAACCCTGCACCATTGCATTCCGAAGTCCATGGCTAATGTAAAGTCGTTATGTAGGGTGGATATGTAGTTTTCTTTAAACTCTCAAGAGGGTCAAGGGGAGCAGCCCAGAGGAGGAATGGAGTCACAGCCAGTTGTGAAGATGAGGATTTCTTCCAAGATGACTGCCTCTAGTAAAAAAACAACAACAAATATATGTATATATGCGTATATATAATACTTTGCATCACAGAAAATAGTCAGATTTTAACATTAGGATATTTAAGGGAAATGTAGGATAAAATGAAGGTGAATTACATTATAAAAACACTATTTCATTTGGGGAGAAAAAGAGGGGAAAAAAACACAAACAAAACTCACACTTAACGAACACACAGTTAAGTTAATAAAAGAGACAAAAGATTAAACTTGTGGGCATTAATTAACATGTTTATACCATACCATGTCTAAGAAAGCTTGTAAGTAATGTCTGTATGCTTAACTGTCCTCTGAAGCACACACCATTCTTCCAGTTTTGGGGTCAGCGCTGTCTTACAGCTGCATCCTGCGAGACTTACCAGACATGGTTCTGCAGTCACAGCTTCTTGCAACTCATTGCCTGTCTTTCCATCCTTGATCTAAAACACAATAATAGTTATTGTTGTGATATACAGCCCTACAGTAATGCATCAAAATCAGAGAGCAGACTTATTTAATATTCAGTCAAAATTGTCATTAAGTACAAATGAGTCCTAAGACTAATGTGTTCAGTGTAGCTCATTATTAAATGATCGGTTTGCTCCAATTAAAGTTAATTTGACTGAAATGTTGCACATTGCTTGCAATCATCATCAAAATGCATCAAAGAAAAACTGAAAACCACAAGATTTTGTTTATTTTCAGATTAGAGATTTTACAACCAGAAACTTGCCTAGTAACAGAACACATACCTGTAATGTCCTGAGTGATCCACACTATGGTAGTCCCTCATATTAAGGCCATGGACCAGCAGCTCGTCTTTGGGACTGACTCAGGAGCAGTGGGTAGACTGACGACAGTCTAAATCAAGAGCAGAAAGCACAATAAGAAGATTCAGAACCTGATTTCTGAAAACCTCTTCAGTTGAGTCATGTATGAATGTTCCTGATCTGTTTCTTAAACTGGTTGTTTTAGGAAATAAATCTACATCTACAGAGGAGCTTTACTACCTCTGATCTGAAAGAGGAGTCTATTAAATGAGGGAGGATCATGGTTGAAGGGGTTCTAGGTTGTGCTGGTGTGTGAATTACCTGCTGAGGAGTACTGATAGACTTGGAGATGCAGCTGTAAGTGTGATCCAGCCTGGAGCTCAACACCTGTATTGAAATCTCTGGAGCTTCGGGCTTAGAAGCTCTACTTTTAGCTGCAGACGCTTCCTCCAAGTACTCTCTCAGCCGTCTAGTAGGTACTAGTTTCCTCCTGAGGCTGTACTGACCTGCAGAGGAACGATTCCTCGTATCCTGAAACTAAAATATGAATATATATAAATTATGTACAGTTACAATAATTAGTCTAATTTAATAAAAATACACATCAGAAGATAAAAGTACCATTTCTGTAGGAGATGGTTCTAAAAGAACGTAGCTGTTGTTGAAAAAGAGACAGTTCCAAGTTCTAAATTCCGTAGTTCTGAGTTCTAAATTCCGAAATTTAGAACTCAGAATTCAGAACGCGGAACTCGGAATTCGGAATTTGAAACTTGGAATTCAGAACTCCGAATTCAGAACTCCGAATTCAGAACTCGGAACTTAGAATTCAGACCTCGGAACTTAGAATTCAGAACTTGGAACTTAGAATTCAGACCTCGGAACTTAGAATTCAGAACTTGGAACTTAGAATTCAGAACTCGGAACTTAGAATTTAAAACTCTGAACTCGGAATTCAGAATTCGGAACTCGCAATGTAGAACTCGGAACTCGCAATGTAGAACTCGGAACTCGCAATGTAGAACTCAGAATTTGGAACTCGGAATTTGGAACCCGGAATTCGGAATTTAGAACTCGGAATTTAGAACTCGGAACTCGAAATTTGGAACTCGGAATTAGGCACTCGAAATTCGGAACTTAGAACTCGGAACTTAGAACTCGGAATTCAGAACGCGGAACTCGGAATTCGGAATGTGAAACTTGGAATTCAGAACTCCGAATTCAGAACTCCGAATTCAGAACTCGGAACTTAGAATTCAGACCTCGGAACTTAGAATTCAGAACTTGGAACTTAGAATTCAGACCTCGGAACTTAGAATTCAGAACTTGGAACTTAGAATTCAGAACTCGGAACTTAGAATTTAAAACTCTGAACTCGGAATTCAGAATTCGGAACTCGCAATGTAGAACTCGGAACTCGCAATGTAGAACTCGGAACTCGCAATGTAGAACTCAGAATTTGGAACTCGGAATTTGGAACCCGGAATTCGGAATTTAGAACTCGGAATTTAGAACTCGGAACTCGAAATTTGGAACTCGGAATTAGGCACTCGAAATTCGGAACTTAGAACTCGGAACTTAGAACTCGGAATTCACAACTAGGAACTCTACACTAACTTTGGGAACTAGGAACTAACTTATTAATTAACTAGGAACTTTACACTACTCTGCCAACTAACTAGCAGACTATGCGCTATGCTGCACGAAAGTAGGGCAGCACCCTCCCGCGTGGGGTGGACGCCATCCCTACCTAAAAAACTAGGCTTGCCCTTTAACCAATTATCTATGAAGCCCACATGATTTTCCGAACACCCCTTCGACATCCAGTGATTTAGCGATATGAGTCGGCTGTGACTCATTGGGATGGGGCCAGAGCAAATTACGGCATCGGACATCATCTGGGCCAGTTTAACCACCTCTTTAATGTTAAGCTTACTTACTTCTGACTGCAGTAGACGAATATTGTTGGCCCCTACATGAATAATATTGAAATAGAAATATTAAACATTAAGCAGTAAGAGAAAGCATTAAGCATTAAGATAGTGAGTACTAAGCAGTAAGAGTAAGCATTAAGCATTAAGAGCATGAAACTAACAAAGAGACATAAGTTCATATGACAGGTTAACACACTGGAGTCAGATGGAGGAACTGGGTTTGCAGAATATAGCTCGCAGTTTGGGGGTAAGCAAAAGAGGAAGCACTTTGGCCGCAGGCAGATACGCGCCACACATACGTAGACAGTCGCGAATACATGTAGAAAACATGTTAAAATAGCACAAGAGAGACAAATAACTCTGTATAAGGTCTGGAATTGAAGGCGCTAAATGCGGGGTCCTCTGGTATTTAATGTATGGTGTTATTTGCAGACTTTGGATCTCATCTCACACTGCGCGGTGACTTGACATCTCCAGAAAGCTGCCTGCATTAGAGTGGTTTTAATTGTTCTAATACATCATTTTTTCAGTGTTTTGTTATTTTGCAGTTTAATAGTACACTCATTCTAATGCATTCTAATAATATAGTGTTTTTAATGTTTTAATGCATTTAATGTATTTCTCTTTACAGTTATTCTAATAGAGTGGCATTGTATTTGTGTTTATTTTGCATTCATATATTTTACACTGTTTTTACTGTATTTGTGTTCTAATAACATCCAATGTTTTTACTTTATTTGCTGTTATTCTAAAAGTTTTGCATTCTAATATCATACACAGTTTCTTTTACTTTATTTGTGTTTGCAAAAAATTCAAAATAAGTTCTTATATAGTGTTTTTCAATGTATTGCTGTTTATTTTGCATTCTAATAATATTCAAAGTTTTATCAGAACAAGTGAAGGACGGTTTTGTTTGCCCTGGTTTGAATTTGAACCGGAGATGTCGTTTGGATTGTTTGGCTCAAGACAGAAGTAAGTATCGAAATGTCATAAATTATTTGATGTGAATATGACGTTGTGTTTTGTTAATTTAATATTAATTATTTTGACAGTAGTGGCCACAAAGGGCCAAGTAGCCAGCTAAATAACATAAGCTAGTAGTGGCCTGGCTTTGCTTTTATCACAGTTGCCATTTTATTCTGGGGTGTTATTTCAAATCGTATTGTTACTTGGTGTGAGTTGAGATGAGTGATACGAGAGTTGGTCATTCTTACTAACAGGATTTAATGTGTCTCTCTTTCTGGAATCCAAAAAGTCTTTTCAGGGCTTGGAACCAGTTTCTCAGCAAGGGTCCTGTCTTTCACAAACAAACTCTTAGTCTCCTGATCTGTTGAGCCAAGACTGAGTTAAAGGCCAAACCACACCACCACATTATTCAATGTCCACCTTTCAGTGTTTGATGCCTGAAATATTGAAGGGGCAGATGTTAGTGTCCTGACTCTTAAACCGCTTCCACATGTCTGTAAATATGGGCCTGCTTTCTCACAAAAATATTGTTTATAGCTGTTGAGAATGTAAAATATGGCCCAATTAATAAATTAATAAAAAACATTGCTCTTGAAAATGAATAATAATCTGCCAATATTAACATTTATGTTAAAAAGGTAAAGAAGTATATTAAACACTGATTAAAGATACAAGTAAAATAAACTTTACTTTAAGTGCAGTTGGATTGTTTTGAAGTTTTCTTTATGAAAAAAATACTTTGTGTGTTTAAGATGGTGGTAATTTTAAGTTTCTGCAGATTGAGTTTCATTAGGATGATTGGGCTATAAATATCTGGGGGTGTGCAACAGGATGATTGGCTAAAAAGAGTGATTGCATATGGGTGTACCGAAGGCCATAGTGTGAAGGATAAAGTAAAATTTGCAGGTGTATGAAAGCGGATGGCCGTACGAGTCTACCAGCAGTCGTTAAATCCCAGTCAACAGGAAATTCTCACCATTGTTGAGCACAAGTGAGCAAAGGTCCTTTTAGAGTGTTCTTCTAGAAGTGGGTTTTAAAGGGCCTGCGTTGACTTTAAAAAGCAATTCTTGTCTGGAAGCAAAGTGATTTTCAGTCACGAGCTTTGATAAATGCTGGCGGTCCCTGTCAGAGAATTTCCTGGGACTGGGATTTTTACCACTGCTGGTAGACCATTCGCAGATTATTATTTTAGTTATTCTACCTCATTTACTTGATGTGCAGGTACTCATGCCCGCCTGTTCTAAATAAAATGCAGGAATGCAGTATCACAATGCAGGAAGCAGTATTACAATGTACTGTTCAGTGTGGCTTCATGTACTTTTTTCATTTTGTAAAGTCATATCCACATGATTGAGGATCTGCCACAATATACTTTAATCAATAGTGCAAAGGTTAATTCATTGGATTATAAGATAAGATAAGATAAGATAGTCCTTTATTAGTCCCGCATTGGGGAAATTCCCAGTGTAACAGCAGAAAGGGATAGCAAGACACTACAAAAATTTAGATAAATAATTTACACTATATACACAATATAAATAAGAATTAAAAAAGCAATAACAATATTATTTACAGCAAAAGACTCTTAATTGCACATGGGGGGGGGGGGGGATATTGCACATAGTATTCCCTGAACATGAACATGTGTGTGTAGTTAAGTGTGTGTGTATGTGGTCCGCTGGGAGCAGTGCTGGTTGTGCAGTCTGACGGCAGCAGGAAGGAAGGACCTGCGATACCGCTCCTTCACACACTTGGGGTGAAGCAGCCTGTCGCTAAAGGAGCTGCCCAGTGCTGCCAGAGTCTCATGCATGGGGTGGGAGCTGTTCTCCAGCATGGATGCCAGCTTGGCTGTCATCCTCCTGTCTCACACCACCTGCACTGGGTCTAAGAAGCACCCCAGGACAGAGCCGGCCCTCTTTATGAGTTTGTCCAGTCTCTTCTTATCTGCCGTCAAGATGCTACTGCCCCAGCAGACCAATCCATAAAAGATGGCAGATGCCACCACTGTGAAGTCGAAGAACGTCCTCAGGAGAGCTCCCTGCACTCCAAAGGACCTCAATCTCCTCAGCAGGTAGAGTCTGCTCTGGCCTTTCTTGTAGAGTGATTTTATATAGCATTTGGTTGTGTATGTGTGTGTGTGTGTGTGTCATCAGTTTTAAATATTTAGGATTAAAAACATGATTTGCTGCAACATAAGAATTACATTTTTTAACTGGCCTGAGTTTGTATTATTGAAATAATAAGTAAAGTCAACTTCAATCAACAGATATTATAGTACAGTAAAATGTTTTCTGCAACACAATTAAATGAGTTCAGTGAACTTGAATTCTGAAGTCTGTGTGAGATTACAGTAGCTAGAAAAGTATGTAAACTCTTTGGAATTTTATGGTTTTCTGCATTCATTTAATTTGTCATAAAATGTGATCTGATCCTAATCCAAGTCAAGCATATTAACAAATATAATGTGCCTAATATAATAACACAAATATTCTGATCATTTATGTCTTCATTCAGAACAAGTATAAAAACCTCAGTGCTAGTGGAGAAAGTTTGTGAACCCTTGAGTTAATGATCTCAAAAAAGGTGACTGAAGGAGTCCTCATAAGAAAATGAGTTTGGAGGTGTGGACTAGAGCTACTCTGACTGATAAAACCCACTCAAACATTTTGAGTATGCTCTGCACAAGAAGAATATGTATGTGAGACATGTCTCGCCAAAAAGAGCTTTCAGAGGATTGTTGATTTACATAAAGCTGGAAAGGGTTACAAAGTGATTTCAAAGACTTTAGAAATCGTTAGATAGATCGTTCTCTCCACTGGCTTCCTGTAGCTGCCCGCATCAGATTTAAAACACTGACGCTGGCCTACAAAGCCAAGAACGGACCAGCCCCTCCGTATCTGATGGCAATGGTCAAAAGCCGATCCACACCAAGAGCCCTTCGAGCTTCAAGTACGGCTCAGCTTGACCCGCCATCCCTCAAAATCCGCGGAAGACAAGCGTCCAGGCTTTTTTCTGTCCTGGCACCAAAGTGGTGGAACGAGCTGCCCCTGGGTGTCTGAACGGCCGAGTCGCTCGCTGTCTTCAAACGCAGACTGAAGACCCACCTCTTCAGAGAGTACTTGGACGAATAGTTCTATGGTCGCCTTATTGTATTGTGTTTAGCAATGTCTAAGCTTAGAGGTATCTTTTGAATTATTAGCCTATTCTAACTAGCTAAGGTTTTCTTGGGTAAATAGCAAAGCACTTTGTAAGTCGCTCTGGATAAGAGCGTCTGCTAAATGCAGTAAATGTAAATGTAAATGTAAATTTCCCAACGAGAATCCAGAGCCAGATCAAAGAACAAGGAGTTAAAACACACTGACTTCCTAAAACATTATTAAAACTTCATTAACATGAAGGAAAATACCAGAAAAAGACAGATGTGGACAACATGTGGAAAAAAAGATATAGAATTTGATCTGAAATATGATAAATGACAAAAAAATCATATAAAAAAAAAGTTTCCAAAAAAAAAGTTGTTTTCCTGAATTTCATTTTAAAATCTAGATTTTAGAAACTATGAACTGAAACTCCATTGCAGCATTTGAAGATCATTAATACTGCAACATTATGGGCCGTTTAATTTAGACATCTTAAAGACTGTAATGTCTAAACGACCAACTCTGGCATATATTAAATATAACGGCAGTTTTAAAATGCAGTTTATTAGTTCTTATCTCCTGGTGTCCGGAACCCTCACCTCACTTGACCTTGGAGAGGCAATCTGCCTGCACCCTCCCATGAGGCTTTGCAAGGTCTAGGCCACAGAGACGAGCTACAGTTTTTTTCTTTAGTTCCAGTGCATTTACACATACACTTTAAGTGAGGAGTCTACAGATTTATCAATTCTTCTGTTTACATACATTCTCCCTTTTCATGACTGTCATGAACTGAACTACATCCAGTCTTTTTCACATATTTTTTGTTTTGAGATCTGGTTCTTCTCATCCCACCTTCGACCTCGGAGTCGATTTCCAAGTATTTCATAGCTTACTTTGGTCAACTGAAGTAATTCATATTCAATATGCTGTGAAAAAAGCTCTGGCCCTTAGACAGAGTAAGATCTTCCTGTTGTGAGCATTCTGTCAGACACCTCTATAAGCATAAGTTAACAGTTAGGGTTTAATATTTTTTATGACTTCTACATAACCTGGCATACAAAGAGACTAAATCTATAACCACTAAACTACTATAATAACACACAAAGAATGATTTAAAGTAAAGTAACAGCAAACGTTAAATGTATTATTATTATAAGTGGAAACTAAGGGGTTAAAGACTGCACACACTGTTTTCAGAATATAGAAGAGTATATATGATAAACAAGCTTTGACAGCCCCAGTTTCTCTAAAGCAGGAAAGTACAAGCAGTTGGCGTAATCACTTGGCTATATGTTCAAAGTGTCAACAAGTAATAAATAATAGGAAAAGAATTGAAACAGGCAAAAAAATAATTGATAAAAGGAAAAAAAGCCTTTAAAAATGATTTCAAGTTTATTTATAAAACACTTTTCACAACGAGTGTAGTCACAAAGCAGCTTTACAGAGATCTGGTTTAAATACCTAGAATAAAACCCAGGAATAAAAACAATAAATCAATACTGAATTAAGAGAATATGGAAATGCGCCTTCAAGCCATAAAAGATGAAAACGTGAGTGAAATGTTCAGACAGGTATGCATGATCATGCAGTGAGGTGAAGATGAATCAACACGAGGCTCCAGATCAGGACAGTGGGCAGTAGGGTAGTAGAGAGCCAGGTCTGGTGGTACAAGGATGAAACAGCTGGAACTGGGCATCTCAATATATGGTAGAGAGAGAGAGAGAGAAAACAGAAAGGAGGGGGGGAAAAAAAACAAGGGGTTAGGAGATCCAATACGCAAGGTGGGAAACAGATCATGGAAAGCTGAAAAAAAGGAAAAAAAAACAAAAAAACAACAACAACATTTCAAGCCAATTTAAAACATCTTAGATAAAACAAGGTCTTAGTTCACAGGGAAAGTCCTAAATACATAAACATACTCAAATGATTGGATACAATAAAAATGTCCTTCCCTAAGCTCAGGCCTCTTGCCACAGGACTTTCTGTACAAATGACACGGGTAGAATTCATCAAGGTCATTACAGTAGAGACAGAATTGTGGCCAAAACACATTTTTAAAGAAACAGACATATCTACCACTCAGAAAATAAGGCCTCAAATGCACAGGATAATACAGCAGACACAAGCACTGCAATCCATATGATCAACACATGAGTCCATAAACATTTTCCATTTACCAAACATGGATTTCTATCATCCCGTAAGACTGGTGTCCTCACCCCTTATTTCAGTCCTGAAGCACTGTGGCTGTAAAAGCTACATAGGACAACCACATCTGTTCATTTCCTAAAGTAGTGTTGGTAAGAGTCTTGAACATGAGAACAGCTCAGCCAGTTGAAATGAAACACTTTGTTTTGAACACAGAAACTCACAAGAGACATCGGTATGATCGACTAACTAAACATTAGGTGATGCATTGTCCTTGTGTGTGAAAAGGATAGGAACCAGATTCCTGGGGGCCTGAAAGGAAGTCAAGGGTGCACAATGTTCTGGGCCATTTTACTCAGAAAGTGTTCTAAATAGTCCAGAGTTCAATCCTTTTCTGGGTGCATTCCCAACCTACAAATCCATTTCTGTTCCACCACAACTGAAACAAAGTGTCCTGGGTCAGATGTTGTAGGTGGCAGGAAGCGAGCAGTACAATCAGTCCAATCAGTCCAATGCGGTTGTTCACAGGGTGCTGAGTCAGGAATTCTCCTGTCACAGTCTTTGCCCTTCAGAGCTCAAAGTTTCAAAGTGTGGCGTGTCAGCGTCATCGCAGGCAGCCAAGGCGGCGCTAGGCTCACACCTTAGGCTGTGTTGTCAACGTAGGATGGAGTCAGGATGACCGTTTACCAGCCGTTGCCTTTGACTCTTCAGATGGTCATATCATCTGATCACATGCAGCTTAAAATCCTAACAATGACAGTGCCACTCAGGTCATTTAAAGTAAGAGAACTGTACAGAATACACTGATTATTGATCGTTACAGACTTATTCTACAATAGACTGAGTTCTACACAACTCTACACAACGACAAAGTGAAAGCAGGGTTTTAGACATTTGTGGTCATCAAAAATATATATATAAATAATAATGTAAAAAGATTTGTACACAAGTTGAAGAGAAAAACCCTGAAAGGAACCAAGACTCAAAAGGGTAACCCATCCTCCTCTGGTCAACACCGGATAGCACAACATGACAGAACAAATATAAAAATTAACAAAAGAAACACTAGTACATTTTAAGAGCTGCTGCAAATGTGACATCAAGCCATAAATGATGAAAATTTGAGAGCAATGTGAGTGTGTGTGTAGGTAAACAGGCTAAACAGGAAAAGGCTGACCCAGAACGGACTCACGTCAGCACCAAACAGCTCAGCACATGGGGAGAGCGAAGAAAAAAGACAATTAAGAAAGGGATTTAGGAGTACGAGTAGACTGATGTACAACCTGTAAACGTAGATTAGAAAGACAATAATAATCAGAACCTGTAATCAGAGCAGTACAGAACAGTGTTAGTATGAAAACAGGCTACAGCAGCATGATTAGAATACTAAAAGTGTGTCCAGAACAGCAACAGGACGTTTATTCCAGAGTTGGAGGCTCCTCCCCCAGAGTTGCTTCTTCTGAAGTGGGAAACTGATACGGTACGTTACCGGTTGTAGGGTATAAGAACTTCACCAAGATGCTGTGGGGACAAACAATCGAGAGACTCAAGTCAGAAGGAGTATTTTATAATCAACATGGAATTTAACTGGAATCCAGTGCAGGGGTGAGAGAATAGACAGATGTGGTCACAATTTCAAGCTCTAGTGAGCAGTCAAGCCGCTGCATTCTGAACTTATTTAATGACCCTGAGCTTATTTAATGATTTGTATATAACTTCCTACCAGAGCAGCATTAGATTAATCCAATCTTGAGGTCATAAATCCTTATAAATGTAATACATATCCTTTAAATATTCTTTTAATTTTAAAAATACTTTGACATTAAAAATGCTGTAATTGCAGCAGATGGACAGCTTTGTATATACACTTTCCTTTGACTTGTTCGATAAATTCAATATCACTGGAACTTACCTGGAAGTATTCAGCTGTGTCCTTGTGGTGAAGCATCCTTCGCATCTGTTTGAAGCCACATTACCACATCACAGCCAGCCAGAGCTCCAAGTGGACAGACAGCGAGCTACAGACTTGTAGGTGGGTAAAATAGAACGAGTTGCAGATAGACAGAAAAACAACCACAGAGCTGCAGATTTAAAGACTAAGTTGCAGACAGTCAGAGTTGCAGAAAAACAGACAGACAGTCAGACAGCATTGCAGCCAGAGTCTAAACAGAATGAATTGCAGATTCATAGTCAGAGAGGTATAGACTGACAAAGAGCAGAGCAGCCAGAGCAGCACACAGCCACAGAGATGCAGACGCATAGTCAGAAAAACATCGAACATGGTTGCAGATGCATAGTCAGAAAGACTGCCAGAGTTGCCATCGACAGACAGACAGCCACTGAATTGCACACACATGGCTAAGCAGACAGCCACACAGTTTTAAATGGAGATACAGCCAGAGATGCTATAGAGCAGGCAGCCAACCAGAGATACACATGAATAGACAGCCAGTGAGCATTGCACATGGACATGCAGACAGCCATGCACAGCTGCACATGGACTGACAGCCAGCCAACCAGAGTTGCAGACGGACAGTGTGATGCAGTCACTGGTAGCGGACCCCTCACCAGCCCATACATAGAGACAATTACTAAGCATGCTATTGACCTGCTGATCCTAAAGGAATGAGAGCGCTGGCAAGTAGGTCTTCTAGGAGCCGGCAGGATCCACAGTTAACCTATAAAGGGGAGAAAACACACCAATAACATTAGGATAAGGCAATTAATTACATCTAGCTTAACTTGCCAGTATACATCAGCATGGCCATGTAAACAAGACATGTAAATAATGTTGTATTGTCATTTTAGGATGTGACGACCACCCCTATAGTGGGCACTTGATTCACTCCAGGCTAAGCGCCTGGCTTAGAAGGACTGTAGAAAAAAAAATAGGGTGTCAGTTGGTGCAGATTAAGCTGAAATCATGGTAGATGTGAGGCTTTGCAGCTCTCAGAGGAAGGCCACTGAGGCCTTATCATGTAAAGAATGTGCGACTTGGCTCTTTCATGTTCCGTTTAGACTTTGTCTATACTTTTCCTTGACTTTTTTGCACAAATTCAATAAACATCACTGGAGCATATATGGACGTATTTGGCTGTGTCCTTCTGGTGAAGCCACACTACCACATCACAGAGACAGCCAGCCAGAGTTGCAGATGGACAGACAGCAAGCGACAGTCTTGTAGACAGGTCAAACAGAACAAGTTGTAGATGGATTAAAGAAAAAATACAGAGCAGCAGTTTTATAGACAAACAGTTGCAGACTGAGAATCAGACAGTTTCACATAGATAGACAGCCATGCCAGCCACAGCATTGCATATGGACTGACAGCCAGTCAGAGTTGCAGCCAGTCTAAACAGAATGAATTGCAGATGAACAGACAGCCAGAGAAAGGTGTACAAAGTTGCAGAGGAACATACACACAGCCAAACATAGTTGCAGATGCATAGTCGGATAAACAGCACATGGAAGATCAGCCAGCCAGAGTTGCACTTTGAAAGAAAGTTAGCCACTGAATTGCACACGCATATGGACTCATGTAGACAGCCACAAAGTTGCAGACAACAGATTGTCAGACACTGTTGCAGATTGATACAACCAGCCAAAGTTGCAGATGGATAGTCAGACAGTTTCACATGGATAGACAGCGTTGCACATGGAAAGGAAGCCAGAGTTGGTGCCAGAGCCTTAGCAGAATGAGTTATAGATGGAGACAGACAGTGATCCATAACAGTAAGCAGCCAGTGAGCCAGTCAAAGTCGCACACGGACAGCCAGTCCAGCCACAGAATTGCACACGAAAAAAAAGCCAGTCAGCCACAAAGTTACACATGGACATGCAGCCAGCGCAACACACAGTTGCAGACAGACACAGTTTAAAATGGACAGCCACACAGTCAACCAGTTGCAGATGGACAGACAGTCAGTCAGAGTTGAAGCCAGAGTCTAAACAAAACAATTTGCAGATTTATAAACAGACAGAGTGTTGTAGATGAAGACAGCCTGAGTTGTGGATCGACATACACACTGCCAAACAGTCAGAAACAGTCACACAGTCAGAAAGACAGCCAGACATTGCACATGGTTAGACAGCAAGCCACTGAACTGCACATGCATGGACAGTCACACGGTGGCAGATGGATCGTCAGACACAGTTGCAGATGGATACAGCCAGCCAGAGTTGCAGACAGATAGTAAGTTTCACACTGATAAACATCCAGCCATTAGAGTTTAAACAGAACAAATTGCAGATTTATATACAGCCAAAGAGTGTTGGACATACACACAGCCAAATATAGTCAGAAAGACAGCCAGCCACAGGCTCTATATAACATGACACTGAGGTCAGAAGACTCTGTGAAACGCTAAAAGCCTCCACAAACTTCCAGAGGGAGCAATTCTATGTCCCCCACCAATGTGAAAATCACTCCTAGGCCCTTGATTCAGAGCTCTGTATTCACTAGGTTTTGATCAAGTTTCACAGGAACATCGTGAACTAAGGAGCTGATCAGTCAAAACTTCACTGACCGTGACTTCTTTAGGGGCTAGAGATCGTATATTTAACAGCCCAAATTCAATACAGGAGCTGCTTGTACTCGGAAGGCAGAACGAATCTGTATCAATTCTAATAAAGTTGATAAAGACGATTTTCTGAGGTTACAATTATAAATCATGCGGGGACACAGACACAGTCTCCATACTGCAGGGTTTGTCTGAAACACTGAGTGACACTGATATATTACTTTTTAATACAAGCAGAGAAATTACAGAATTAATGGTTAAAAAATCAAGGAAATCCTCTTAAACTAACCTGACTGGTGGGACTGGGAAGGGCCAGTCAGTCCTGGAGTAGCAGCTTCTCGATGTTCCCGAGAGAACGACAGACCCCAGTCAGCTCGGGTGAACCTCTCTGCGGAAGAGGACCTGCCGCTCCCCAAAAATCTCCCAGAAAAATCAGCGCAGACGCCCCTGTCCGGCAGCCAGCAGTGGAGCGAAGAGCCAGTAAACCTCTCTCTTACTCGTCGGTAGGTGAGCAGAGGGCCGAAGACGATGATCCTGGAGTCTGTCTTTTTCCAAACGGGGCCGAAGCTGCCACGCTGCCGCTGAGGGACGTCCAGGACACGGGCACCTGGAGGACACGGGCACCACGGGCACCAGTTTCCCGGCCCCACTGTAGACCCGAGCACAACGAGCTGAATATAACCTGAAATATGTACTTAAATAAAATATTAATAAATAAAATGAGTGAATCTGGTTGACTTTCATTTTAAGAGAAAATAAAACATGAAGATAGTTTTTGCTTTGATTTCTACTAGAGTTTAGAAGTCGTCAGCCCTTAAACTCAGGTCTCTAAATGAGTTTAATGAAGTGGAGATTTGGAGTCAGATGAACTTCACACTGTGAGGTATGGCTGTGTCTAACAGTCCGACTGTGTGTCACTGTATTAATGCGCCACAGGAGCAGCGCGCTTTTTTAGAGACAACAAATGAGTAATATATTGATCCTTTCTGGTAAAATGCATCATCTTACAGATATTCCACAAACAACACGAATTAATAATATAGAGAACTCTAAGAGAAACACTGAGATCTGCAGAAGAACCAGTGACTGAAAGGAACTAGACCAGGCGGCGGATGACTACATTTTGAGGACATGCTGATGAAGTTCAGCTCAATCAGGCTGGAGGGAGAAGGTCCGCTATCAGAGAGAGGAGAGTGAGGCTTTATCACCGGTGGAGGAAACTAGTCTGAATCCCAGCACTTCAGTGTATGTAGGCTACAATAATCACTTCCATGATATTAAAATATGAAATAATAAGATAAAGCTCCCATTAGTTTATTGTTGTTGTAGATTGTTAGTTAATTAAGAAGGACGTTGGCAGATCTAGCTAGAAAGTTAGGTAGCTCGGCTAATTAGCTGTTAGCTTTCACTGAACTCCAGCTTTCCTTCCTCCACAGTTGATTCAGGTCAGAGAGCTTCTAGCCAACAAATCCACGCCCTTCCTTCAGAGTTTTATACGAGTCTCTAAATGTAGATTTTGTCTCCTTCAGCAGCACTAACTCTTGATGAGTCTTTTTGTTCAGCAGTAAGAAGATAGTAAATGAATGAAATTAAAACACATTTCGTTCAGAATAAACTGCTTTAAAATCGGTGCAAAGGGAACAAAACTATTGAACTTTTTTGTGAATAGAGGATAGAGGTAAGCTTTAGTGTTTCAGGATTCTCCGATATGTCCAAAGACATTTAGTTATTTCCAGCATTTTTCTTTCTGATGGTGAAACAGTTGTTTCATTGGAGAAATGGTGCTGAGCTGCTAATGCAGGTGAGGGCTTTTCATCTCTGTGATAGCAGCTTAGCTTGAGGACTAGCTAACTACCATGTGTTCAGTGAAAGGTCAGCATTTTTATTAATGGAAACACAAAAAAGTAAATGTGACTCATACTAAGAGTATTACGGTAGGAGAAGAGCTGGTACCCCTTTCTAAGGCTTACTTGGTAGGAGGGGGGGGCGCCTTTAAGACGCTCGGCTCATTGTGGGCTCGTAGGAGCTCCGCCTACGAAGTCTCTGATATTTGCCCAATTCTCGTTTGGTTCATTGTTTGGGGCGCGTGCAGGCAGCGTGAGGAGCTGTTTTGGGGCCGTTAAGACGCTTTGCGCCTGTAGGCGCTGCTTTAAAAGTCTCGCGACATCTGATCCAATTCTCGTTTGGTTCATTGTCAGGGACATGTGCAGGTAGCAGGAGGAGAGCTCTCCTTAAAGTTCAGCACAGCTTGGAAAACTTCATTTGGACGGTTTGGAGGATGTGGAGGAGTGAACTGCTGTACAGGTCAGGGAGTCCGGTATGCAGCATTGAAGGCCAGGTGCAGGTATTTACTGTTTGCTGGTTTTAGTAGTTGATGCTGTAACGTAGTCACAGTATACGGCTGCTGTTCAGCTTGTGTGAGAGCAGGTGTCTGTTGGTTCTAGTGTGCAGCAGCTTGGACTGCAGTTTTAGTGAGGCTTTGAGGGCTTCATTTAAAATGGATGGTGTTTGTGGCATTGAACCCTGTCTGCAACAGTGAGGCCTAGATACAGGTCCCTACTGTTTGTGTCCAAGTTAGCATGTAGCAAATGTAGAGTCTGCTCGCTAATGCACTTGTCTTTAAAGCAAACTCTTACTGACTGCAGCGTGTAGCAGTGCCTGGGGTTTGGGACTGAGTCTGGGTTAGTGAGCAGAGAGCAGAGCTCTAAGGCAGATGTACTAAAGCTTTGGTTACAGGTCTGTAACTGTATGTAATTGACTGGGGGTTTTGGTGGAAGCTGCAGAGCATTAATGTAGTGTGTTTCCCCTTACAGGAGTCGTATCCCCTGCTAGTTTAAATGAATCACTGCTCTTTCCTTCACCTTTACATGCTTTTATAAATGAGTCTTAATCTCTGTTTTATTGAGTGCCAGTATCTTAGACCAGTGTTATATCTTTAGATTAGTTGTTTTAATGTACAACCGATTAGTAAATAAAGTAGTGACTCCTTTTTTTCTTTACTGTAACATCGTAAATTGAAGAGAGTAACAAGCTTTGGGTCATTGTGGAATGTATGATTCACATGTATTTATATTTTGGTGGTTTTGTAGTGAAGTTTGTAGTGTTCACTTATTTATTTAATTAATTAATTTTATTTTTGGTGTGCCCTTTAAGTTCTTGTATCTCATTGTGTTTGTTTCATGGTTGTGCTCCTGACTTCCTATATATCCAGTTAAATGGATAATTGGTACTTGAGGTTGTAATACAACACTGTCTAATTTTTACTCATTTTAATGTGAAATAATTGAACATACTGAGTGTTCTAATAAAATAATATTTTGTGCAAAGTTATCATCTTAATTCTCCTCTGGTAATTACATACCAAACCTGAGTGGGAACTGGTGGGATTGGTTAATCTTTGATGACCATTAGATGGTTTGGTAGCTCAATTTAACTATTTAGTTTATCCCAAGTAATAAAAGCAATGTGTTGTGTGGCCGGCCAGTAGCAGGGCCTACTTTTAAGTACATATTTCAGTTTATGTTCAGCTCTGTGCGCTCTGGTCTACAGCAGGACCTGGGAACTGACGCTCCTTGACACGTGACTGCGTTTCAGTGACGTAATGAAGCTTCTCGAAGACTGTAAAACACTTCAGAGTATCGGGCCCAAAGAGCAACGGCACGGTTTACTGTGTTCCAGGTGCGCGTGTCCTGGACGTCGGCAAACGGTTCCTCAGCGGCAGCGTGGCGGCTTCGGCCCCGTTTGGGAAAAAGACAGACGCCTGGATCATCGTCTTCGGCCCCCTGCTCACCTACCGACGAGTAAGAGAGCGTTTACCGGCTCTTCGCTCCACTGCTGGCTGCCGGACAGGAGATCTTTCAGGAGCGGCAGGTCCTCTTCCGCAGAGAGGTTCACCCGAGCGGCCTGGGGTCCGTCGTTCTCTCCGGGAACATTGAGAAGCTGCTACGCCAGGACTGACTGGCCCTTCCCAGTCCCACCAGTCCGGTTAGTTTTAAGAGGATTTCCTCGATTTTATAACCATTAATTCTGTGATTTCTCTGCTTGCATTAAAAAGTAATATCAGTGTCACTCATAGTGTTTCAGACAAACCCTGCAGTATGGAGACTATGTCTGTGTCCCCGCATGATTTATAATCGTAACCTCAGAAAATCTTCTTTAACAACTTTATTAGAATTGATACAGATTCATTCTGCTTTCCGAGTACAAGCAGCTCCTGTATTGAATTTGGGCTGTCAAATATACGATCTCTAGCCCCTAAAGAAGTGACGGTCAGTGAAGTTCTGACTGAGCTCCTTAGTTTACGATGTCCCTGTGAAACTTGATCAAAACCTAGTGAATACATAGCTCTGAATCAAGGGCCTAGGAGTGATTTTCACATTGGTGGGGGACATAGAATCGCTCCCTCTGGAAGTTGAGGCTTTTAGCATTCATGATGGACTTCTGACCTCAATGTCATGTTATATAGAGCCTTTATGTACAGATACTGTAGCCAACACACTCGTAAAGGAGCCAGTCTGTTCCTGAGACAATAAATACACACCTTTGATTATGTTAACCAACAGAATCACAGCTAGCTTACTGTACTTCATGAAGGACCATCTAACCCTGTTTTCAGGGGGTTTGTTGTAGACCCAGTGGTCATCTAGGTTCTGTGTAAAGCCATTTTAATCTGGATAATCAGGCAACATGTTCCAGGTTCTTCCAGACTGTTTAAGAGCATACAGTGACTTGTACAGTTTACAGAAAACCTTTTCACTTGTCCTTGCATATAAGTAGACTCTTGTAACATCCACCTGGTGGAGCTCAAGGTCCTCTGCATCAACCCAATACTGTGATTTTGTTGGACGCCTCTTTGAAGCTCTGTGGTACATTACAGACTCTCTAACAGTAGTCAGTATTGGTCAGTATCTGGTCTTTAATATCTGACACACAGTCAGCTAAATACTGAGGTGCTTTCCTGTCTCTTTGAATAGTTTGTACCATGTCTTTAGCATCAGTTTTAGACTCTTGAACCTCTTCTGGAATCTGATCAACATGGTTAGCTGTTTGCAAGGGGGGGGGTACACATCTCTCCATATGGAAATAATTAGCTGCTATTACCTGGTCAGTCTGGGTTTGGTGTTCTGTAACACACTCTGTAAGAAATTTCACCAGTCTGTGTTTAAGAACTTTCTCTGTGTCTGGGTAGTAGACTAGGTATGATGGACTGTTCTTGTCGCCCTACAAAGATTCCCTTTCACACTTTGACACTAGCTTCTTTCTGTCCTGTTTGTAAGTGTTGTGTACTGATCCAAATACTCTCGTCTTTAAAAGGTTTGGCTTTATCATAACCATATCTGCTGTGGGTCAGTATTCAGTTATTTTACACTCGGGGAGCGCTGATCGAATGAAGTGGCGTCTAATGTCGACATGCATCTTCCCATCTTTGTCGACATACAGGGTTCTTTTGAAAGAGCAATTGCTTCTTGGTTGTTGTAACATCCAATTAGTACACACTATCATATGAACAACTTACTGTTTGGTTATGGGATGTAACCACTAGGAAGAGGCCTACTCCCTTGGATAGGCTGCAAGGGTGTTTGTACTATGAAAGGCATTATGTAGTGGTGCAGGTGCACGGCGGAGCCATGCTAATTTGGTTGTCCTATCCGAATATAAGGATATAATACGTCCGTGTTCACCTCATATTAAAGGTATGCTTGCTGGTCATAATGTATTGGCAATATGTTAATACAGGTCTATTATATTAAGTTACAGGTTATGTTATGCTGCAAACTCGCGTTTATATAATCAATTATATAACTTGTTTTTCATGAGGATGCGGTTGCGAAACCACTGGAATGTACAAGTGATTGTGGAAGACTGTGCCTGGTGGGAGCGGTTGGCCCCCGCTCTCGCTCATGCATAGTTCCTCATTTTGTTAAAGATATAACGGACGGGATCCCTTTTTCCTGGTGAGAGTCGGCTGAGTGGAACTGCAGGTCCAGCTCGGCGGTCTCTTACCAGGATCGAACGGCAAGTCTCCGTGTGAAACTAAAAGCGTTCTACCAAGTATGCTTTCGCTTTGTTTTTGTTGATTGTGAAATAAATTTTCAAAATCAAGATTCAAAATTTCACAAAACAGTTGTCTTCCAATATTTTAACTGATGTTTTCCTGTCTGTCTTTGGATGGTGTGTGCTATGTCTGTCTCCTGTTTAAAAACCTTCTTGATCATCAGGTTGAAACTCTTGAACCTCTTCTGGAGTCTGATCAACGTTGTTAGCTGTTAGCATGGGGGTACACTCCCCTTCATAGAAGTCATCTGACATTGCCTGGTCAGTCTGGGTTTGGTGTTCTGTAACACACACTAAGAAATGTCACCAGTCTGTGTTTATGGACTTTCGCTGTGTCTGGATAGTAGACTAGGTATGATGGACTGTTCTTGTCGCCCTACAAAGATTACCTTTCACACTGTCATTTGGAGTTGCTTCTATCTGTCATGTTTGTAAGTGTTATATGCTGATCCAAATACTCATCTTTAAAAAATTTGGCTTTCAGAGTACAAGCAGCTCTCGCATTGAATTTAGGCTGTAAAAAAACATATATTCTCTAGACCTTTAAGAAGTCACTTTCAAGAGGGCATACAGTTTTGCAGACAACCTTTTTACATCTGTTTGATTTTCCTTCAAATCCCTCTGGTTGCTCCACATACAGTTAACAATTAATCGGTGTGAGTGGCTGTCGTAACGTCTATATTGTGGAGCTGAAGGTCATACTGTGCTGTCATCTGCATCTCTGTGGTACATGACGAACCTCCTAACGGAAGTCAGTATCTGTGATTATCTGGTCTTTATTATCTGATCGAATTAAGTGGTCTCATGTGGACGTGTTGCATCTTTGTTAACATACAGGGTTCTTGGACAGAGCAATTGCTTCTTGGTTGTCTTCAGGTATTTTCACAGGTGCATATTGGTGATCACTAGCTGTGTGAGGTACAAGCTTTCCTGAATGGTGCCATATATTCTACTTCTCATGTAGACCAAGCAGAGAGTAAGAAGACAGTCTTCAGTTGGAGTAAAACCGGAGTCTGTTGTGCTTCGTCTGTCTTCTGCATTTGATGCTGAATCTGCATCACTGTGCCTCAATTTTTCAGTTTCTCTCCACTCTTGTGGTAACACAGTCCATGATCAGTTGAAGCCTTTTAGTACCTCATTACATGCTTGACTGCAGTCCAGTGTTGTACTTGATTACAACAACGATTACAGCTTTAAGTCATCTTGAAACTAAAAAGAAAGGAATGCAGAGAGAACCATCCACTAAGTGTTATTTTGTTTACTGCACCACAAACCCACTGAAAACACAACAAAACATACAAACATCCACCAGTCCTTTTAATGGTTCTTTCATGCTTTGTCTATTGGATGATCCAAAAACGGGAGCTCTCACCAGAGTGCATCTACAACCCTCTTTTGCACACTGGATCTGTAGGATCAGGTGGTATTTTGAGCGAGACTTCACATTGCTGTTTTGTTGCAGTCCTGCTTTGAAAGCTTGTGATGTAATTGGACCCAGAGAGTCGAGCAACTATCCCTACTTTATAGTCTTAATATTAGCTTTGTCTATTTATCTTGTAATCCCTGTGCTGTCTGCTGCCTGTGTCACTTTACAGTACTTCTCACTAACCAGCATTTGCATTTCTGTCTGTGTTTACATTCTCGAGGAACATGGCGACCGCGGAGGAACAAGATCTCCAGACGTTCTGCATGGAGCTCGTCCTGCTTGAACGGCAGATCTAGTTGCTGTTGTAGAGGCAGTTCAAACTATACGGATGGAAGACGAGGCTGGAGGCAGCCTGGGACGCCTCCAACATGGTCTTCGAAATACCAGAGAGATTGTCATTGTTTACATGCAGTTCATGTAAAACACTTCAATTTTGTGCCCAAAGAGTAATGCCACAGTCTCCTGTTTTCTAGGTGCCAGTGTCCGTGATGTCTCCTGGCTTCCACTGGTGCTTCGGTAGCATGACTCCTTCAGCATCATCGTTCTCCACTATTCTCCACCATATGCAGCGAGACCCTGAAGGAGCACTGCCGCACACTTCCGGACACCTTTTGGAAAAAGACCGCCTCAGGTCCATCGTTCATGCTTTGTGAATTGGGTAGTTGGCAGGTAAGTCATTTGGTGTGTGTGTGTGCTTAAGATTACTAGAATTATCCTCCTGATTTCAGTGTGTTTGTTTTGGATGCAATGGTCATCTAGGTTCTGTTAAGCCATTTTCATCTAGATAATAATGCACCCTCGTTCCAGGTTCTTCCAGACTGTTTGAGAGCATACAGTGACTTGTTCAGTTTAGACAGCCTTTTCACCAGTGTTTGATTTTTTCCCTTAAATCTCTCTGATTGCTCTATGTACATCTCCCAATTAAAGCATTCAAGTAGGCGGTTGAAACCTCCATCTGCTGGCGCTGAAGATCGTACTTTGCTGTCATCTTCCTTCTCCATGACATCTATGTGGCAGTATATCAGTAGTAGGGTAGGTTACAGGCCAAAAGATGTTTAGGCCTCACTGTAATGAAGACCCTTATTGGAGGAACTATAGGTTCTAATGCTTGTACGTTTGTGATCATTTAATAGTTTATATATTCAGTCAAGCTTTTTGTGTGTTCATACGTTTTTTGCTGTTCTTTTTCAGAGGAGTTCTCGTTTGTTTGTTTGCTGTCGGACTGTTTTGGACTCTTCCTATGGACTTCAGGTATGTGCCATTTAAAAGAACTGGTGGAGGTTTGTTTGAATGTTAGGTTTTTGATTGGGTTTGGGGGGTTGTGGTGTAGAGAACCATCCACTAAGAGTTTACTGCTGGTTTACTTCTCCCTCTTTCTCTCTGTGGACGAGCTACAGAGCCATGATCGTTACAGTGTGATTGGGAATGGCTTTCTGGGTCTACAGGAAGACCGCTGCCAGGATCGTCGTCTCTAGCCAACTGCCCACCTACTGACGAGGGAGCAAGCCGTTCAGCCAGGACTGGCCCTACCCAGTCACACCAGTCAGGTAAGTGATTTACATGATTTACTTTATTCCAATCATTCATTCTGCCACTTCTCTGCTTGTATTAAGACATTTATGTCCCTAGCTCATAATATTTCTGACAAACCCTGCAGTATCTAACCTGTGTCTGTCCCTCACATTGTAACCAATCATGATCAATGAAGTTATTGGTGATGGCCACCTTAGTTCACCATGTCTAATGAATCCACTCCCCCAGGTTTTAACTATTACAGTTTCCTTCGCTGGTGTTATGGCGGCGGCGTATCTTTATTAACTTAACTTTTTTTTTTTTTTTTGCCTAGGCTCTTTGTCAATCCATCTGTAACTCTGTGGCTGGCTGTCTTTTTGACTGTGCGTCTGCAACTATATTTGGCTGTGTGTATGTCCAACATTCTTTGGCTGTCTATAAATCTGCAATTCGTTCTGTTTAAACTCTGATGGCTGGCTGTTTATCAATGTGAAACTGACTGTCTGCAACTCTGGCTGGTTCTATCCATCTGCAACTGTGTCTGACGATCCATGCATGTGCAGTTCAGTGGCTTGCTGTCTAACCATGTCCAATGTCTGGCTGTCTTTCTGACTGTGACTGTTTCTGACTGTTTGGCAGTGTGTATGTCTTAGTCTGCAACTGGCTGACTGGGTGGCTGTCCATTTTAAACTGTCTGTCTGCAACTGTGTGTGGCGCTGTCTACATGTGCAACTTTGTGGCTGGCTCGCTTTCTTTGCATGTGAAATTCTGTGGCTGGACTGGCTGTCCATGTGTGACTCTGACCGGCTCACTGGCTGCTTGTCGTTCTGCATCACTGTCTGTCTCCATCTAAAACTCTGCAATTCGTTCTGCTAAGGCTCTGGCACCAACTCTGGCTTCCTTTCCATGTGCAACGCTGTCTAACCATGTGAAACTGGCTGACAATCTGTCTGCAACTTTGTGGCTGTCTGCATGTCCATATGCATGTGCAATTCAATGGCTAACTTTCAATGTGCAACTCTGGCTGGCTGTTTATCTGACTATGCATCTGCAACTATGTTTGGCTGTGTGCATGTTCCTCTGCAACTTTGTACACCTTTCTCTGGCTGCCTGTTCTTCTGCAATTCATTCTGTTTAGACTGGCTGCCACTCTGACTGGCTGTCAGTCCATATGCAGCGCTGTCTGCCCATGTGAAACTGTCTAATTCTCCATCTGCAACTGTCTATCTATAAATGTTGCTCTGTATTTGTTCTTCAGTCCGTCTGCAACTTGTTCTGTTTTACCTGTCTACAAGACTGTTGCTTGCACTCTGGCTGGCTGTCTCTCTCATGTGGTAGTGTGGCTTCACTAGATGGACACAGCCGAATACTTCCAGGCACGTTCCAGTGACATTTATTTGCACCAACCCCCGATTTCTTTTTACAGTCCTAAGCCAGGTGCTCGTCCTTTGCTCAGCTTGGAGTGAACCAAGTGCACACCATAGGGGTGGTCATCTTAAAATGACAATACCACATTATTTACATGTCTTGTTTAGATGGCCTTGCTGATGTATACTGGTGAGTTAAGCTAGATGTAATTATTTGTCTTCTCCTAATGTTATTGGTGTGTGTTTCCTCTTTATAGGTTAACTGTGGATCCTGCCAGTTCCTAGAAGACCCACTCACCAGCGCCCTCATTCCCCTAGGATCACCAGGTCAATAACCTGCTTAGTAATTGTCTCTAGGTACAGGCTGGTGAGGGGTCAGCTACCAGTGACTGCATCACACTGTCCATCTGCAACTCTGCCTGCCTGGCTCGCTGGCTGTCAGTCAATGTGCAACTCTGGTTGGCTGCCTGTTCTTTTTCATCTCTGGCTGCCTCTCTGTCTACAACCCTCAGGCAGACAGCCACACGGCAGATAGAAAGCCAATCAATGTGCAACTCTGGCAGTTTTTCCCTGACTATGCGTCTGCAACCATGTTTGACTGTGTATGTCCCTTTGCAACTCTGTCTGGCATCAACACTGCAAGTCATTCTGTTTTGAATCTGGCAGCAACTCTGACTGACTATCTGTTTGCAACTTTATGATAATCCATCTGCAACTGTGTGTTGGCTGGCTGTCAGGTGCAATGATGCTGTATTTCGGACTATGCGTCTGTATCTCTGTGGCTGTTAATCCATGTGCATCTCTGTGGTTGGCTGGCTTTCTGAATTTCTGCATCTCTGGCTGTCTGTGAATCTATACACCTCCCGGCTATAAATCTGTAATTCATTCTGTTTAGACTCCGTCTGCAACGCTGATGGTCTGTCTGTCTGCATGTCCATATGCGTGTGCAACTCTGTGACTGGCTGCATTTCCATGTGCAGTTCTGGTTGGCTGGCTGGCTGTTTTTCTGCCTATGCATCTGCAACTATGTTTGGCTGTGTGCATGTTCCTCTGCAACTCTGGCTGTCCATCTACACCTTTCTCTGGCTGCCTGTTCATCTGCAATTCATTCTGTTTAGACTGGCTGCAACTCTGACTGGCTGTCAGTCTATATGCAACACTCTCTGGCTGTTTGTCTGTGAAACTGTCTAATTCTCTGTCTGCATCTGTCTGTAAATCTGTTGCTCTGTATTTATTCTTCAGTCCATCTGCAACATGTTCTTTCACCTGTCTACAAGACTGTAGCTCGCCGTCTGTCCATCTGCAAGTCTGGCTAGCTGTCCCTGTGATGTGGTAGTGTGGCTTCACCAGAAGGACACAGCTGAATACTTTCCGGTACGTTCCAGTGATATTTATAGAATTTGTGCAAAAAACTCAAAGGAAAGTATAGATACCACCCACCCCCCCCCCCCCACCCCCCCAAAGGTTAACTGTAGATCCCGCTGGCTCCTAGAAGACCCACTCTAGGGATTGGGGGGGCAGCTACCACTGACTGCATCACACGGTCCATCTGCAACTCTGGCTGGCTGGCTGGTTGTCAGTCCATGTGCAACTCCAGCCACCCGGCCATCTTCAACTGTATGTGGCTGTCTGCATGTCCATGTGCAACGTTGCCTGGCTATCAATGTGTATCTCTGGTTGGCTGCCGGTTCTTTTGCATCTCTGGCTGTTTCTCCATTTAAAACTCTGGTTGTCTTCATCTGCAACTGGCTGCTCTGACTGGGTTTCTATCCATGTGAAACTGACTATCCGCCTTTATGATGATCTCTCTGCAACTGTGTTTGGCTGACTGTTCTTGTTCTTTCATGTGTTGACCACTTTTGACTCTTTGTTTCTTTCAGGGTTTTTCTCTAACTTGTGTACATATGACATTTTATTTATATATATATATAATTACCACAAATGTCTAAAACCCTGCTTTCACTTTGTCGTTGTGTAAAACTCAGTCTATTGTAGAATAAGTCTGTACCAACCAGTAATCAGTGTATTCTGTACAGTTTTCTTATTTCAAATGACCTGAGTGACATTTTCATTGTTGGGATTTTAAGGAGCATGTGATCCGATGATCTGACCATCTGAAGAGTCAATGGCAACGGCTGGTAAACGGTCATCCTGACTCCATCCTACGTTGACAACACAGCCTAAGGTGTGAGCCTAGTGCCACCTTGGCTGCCTGCAATGACGCTGACACGCTACACTTTTAGCTCTGAAGGACAAAGACTGTGACAGGAGAATTCCTGACTCGGCACCCTTTGAACAACCGCATTGGACTGATTGTATTGCTCACTTCCCACCACCTACAAGATCTGACCAGGACGCTTTGTTTCAGTTGTGGTGGAACAGAAGTGGATTTGTAGGTTGGGAATGCAACTCTGGACTATTTCTGAGTAAAATGGCCCAGAACATTGTGCACCCTTGACCTCCTTTCAGGCCCCCAGGAATCTGGTTCCTATCCCTTTCACACACAAGGACAATGCACCACCTAATGTTTTGTTAGAAACTCACAAGAGACATCGGTATGACTGTGTTCAAAACAGTGTTCCATCCAAACTGGCTGAGCTGTTCTCACGTTCAAGACTCTTACCAGCACTACTTTAGGAAATGACTGCATGTGGTTGTCCTATGTAGCTTTTACAGCCACAGTGCTTCAGGACTGAAATAACGGGTGAGGACACCGGTCTTACGGGGTGATAGAAATCCATGTTTGGTAAATGGAAAATGCTGCTGTATTATCCTGTGCATTCGAGGCCTCATTCTGATATGTCTGTTTCTTTGAAAATGTGTCCACAATTCTGTCTCTACTGTAATGACCTTGATTAATTCTACCCGTGTCATTTGTACAGGAAGTCCTGTGCCAAAAGAGGCCTGTGTTTAGGGAAGGACTTTATTTATTTATTTATTTATTTATTTATTGTATCCAAACCTTTGAGTATGTTTGTGTAGTCAGGACTTTCCTTGTTAACCAAGGCCTTGTTTTATCCAAGATGTGTTTTTGTGGGGTGTTTTTTGTTTTTTCTTCTTCAACTTGCCGTGACTTGACTCCCACCCTACCTATATTGGATCTCTTACCTCCACTCAGTCTCTCTTTTTTTATTTTCCATGTATTGAGATGCCCAGTTCCAGCTGTTCCATCCCAGTACCACCAGACCTGGCTCTCTACTACCCTACTGCCCGCTGTCCTGCTCTGGAGCCTCGTGTTGATTCATCCTCACCTGCCTGGACTTCAACATTTCACTCACGTTTTCATCTTTTATGGCTTGACGGCGCATTTCCATGTTCTCTTAATTCAGTATTGATTTATTCTTTTTATTTTGCTGTCTGGTGACCAGAGGAGGATGGGTTTCTTTTTTGGGCCTTGGTTCCTTTTTTTTTCCTCTAGAGTTTTTCTTGCCACTGGCTTGCTTAAAAGAGGCTCTGATCCAGATCTCTGTAAAGCTGATTTGTGAAGACTTGTTGTGAAAAGTGTCTTATAAATAAACTTGAATTAATTTAATGCCTTTTTCCTTTTATCAATTGAGTTTTTTTGCCTATGTTTCAAGATCACACTCTTTTCCTATTATTTATTACTTGCTGACACTTTGAACATATAGCTGAGTGATTACGCCAACTGCTTGTACTTTTCTGCTTTAGAGAAACTAGGCCTGTTTAAGCTTCTTAAACAGTATCTCATACATACTCTTCTATATTCTGAAAGCAGTGTATGCAGTCTTTAATCCCTTATTTTCTACTAATACATTTACTGTTAGTTTACTTTCAATCATTCTTTGTGTTTATAGTAGTCTAGTGGTCGGAGTTAGTCTCTTTGTATGCCAGGCTATTTAGAATTACTATTTAGCATATTAATTATGAAGTACTTCAGTTGACTAAGTATACAATTAAGTATGAATTGTAAACAGAAGAATTGATAAATCTGTAGAATCCTCACTTGATTTCCACAGCTGTCTTTTTTTTGTTTTACTTCATGTTAATTAAGTTTTTAAAATGTTTTAGGAAGCCAGTGTGTTTTAACTCCTCTTTTGATCTGGCTTTGGATTCTCATTGGGAAATGAGGATTGTTTACACTCATTATGGAGCTTGTAAAGGTGAAGGTCACTTTAGGTCAGTCTGAAACCACATTAAGGTCATTTTTCCAGGCCTCCTCATACTGTGGTTATTAGCACCACAAAACGGAAACAGTTCAGGGTAAAAAGAGACAAGTAGACAATTCAGTCCAGTTTCACAGTGATTACACTGATTCAGGATGAAAAATGACATAGCAGCGCCACCTACAGGTCAGATATCATACCTGCAGCAGCAGCTCCAGTCATAGACTGAAGAAGCCAACAATCATTTCCTCACTTATTAAAGAGTCTGTCTCATCACATTAAATATGCAAATATTACCATTGTTATTATTGTTAATAAATAATGACAACCACAATAATTTCCTTTATGTATTACAGATGTGATGTTTTCATACATACAGTGGTTTTCAACAATAATAAAAAAAATAATTTAGTAGTTACTGTCATGTCTGGTCCAACGTTGCAGTGAACAAAAGGAAACACTTGCAGGGATGGACGATGCAAGACTTTAATGTAACCTGGGCAAAAGTAAACAGACACAACAAAGCAAAGCACAACCGGGGGAACAGCAATCTAATGGACAGAACCAGAAACAAAATCAAAACCTGACAACTTAAACTGGACACAGTAACACAGCCGGGACTGGGAGGAAGCTGAGCAGTATTCAGGAAAACGAGAACACTAGACGGAGCTTGGGCCAGGAGAAAGAACACAGACGAGGTATTGAAAAAACAATGAACAGAAACCTGGAAGCAGCAAAAACCAACAAACCAAAACAATAAAGGAAAAACAGCGAAGCAAAGCTTCAGATTAACAATATTAACAATCATTGAAGCATCTGAAATCAACACTGGAAGCACATGAATAAACATGAGCTGTTTATTAGCTGTTAGTGAACAGTAATGAGCCGGTGCAGTACTGTGTAAGTCAGAGATCACCTTTTACTGATTTACTTTCCAGTCAATACGACCATTAAGATATTTCCTTTTGCCAGTAACGGCTTCTTGACCGCTCAAGTCAAGTTTGATTATATATTAAGTTTGAGGCTTAACTTCTACAGAAATCCGTGTCTGAGCCTGTTTTGATGAAACCGAGGGCAACAGTGGCAAGAAAAAACTCCCTCAGAGCAAGAGGAAGAAACCTGGAGAGGAACCAAGACTTAAAAGGGAATCCATCCTCCTCTGGTCGACACCGGATCCAAAACAAGAACGCAGTAAATCCAATTAGGAGAAAGAATGGTCCACCCCCTCTGGCTATGCCCCTCCCACTCTACAGTGCTCTGTCACTGGCTCCATATCCACTTAGCACACCTGAGCCTTGTTAGCCAGACAGCAACTACAGCCTCACAGGAAGCTGAACCAGCACAACGTCTCAAGCCTCATCCTGAGTTTAGAGCTGAGCGCTCTGTTGAGGTGTGGTTTGCTACACAGAAGAGGTATGGGAGGCAACTCTCAGAGCCTGGATCAGAGGCAGAGGAGCTTTAAGTCACTGATCTGGAGACTGTGTCTAACTTCCTCTGACTTTCCTCTCATTTTGACTAGCTTCCCCTTACTTCCTCTCACTTCCTCTGAATTTTCTGACTTTCCTCTCACTTTCCTTTGGCCTTCCTCCGAATTCCTCTGATACACTCACTTCTTTCTGACTCCATTTGACTGGCTTCTGATTTTCTCTGAACGTCATTCAGACTTCCACTGAGTTTCTGTTGACTCTTATGGCTTCCTCTTACTTTCTCTGAATTCCCTTTAACTTTTCTTTGACTTCTTCTAGCTCTCTCTGAATTCCCCCTGACATTCTATTGACTTATCTGTGACTGGCCTCTGACTCTCTCTTACTTTTATTGAGTTTCCTTTGACTTTGACCTTTCCCTGACACACTCTGACTTCTTTCTGACTCCTTCTGACTGTCCTCTGAATTTCCTCAGGCTTTCTCCAAGTTTCTTTCAGACTTCCTTTAACTTTTCTCTGACTCACTCTGACTTTCCTCTAGTCTCCTCTACAGCTGTAGGTGGTTTGAGGGCCTCTAGTTTACTTCCGGTTTGGAAGCTTAAGGCCCAGCTGATCCAAATTCATCAGGCACCACTTACAGTGGAGGAAATAAGTATTTGACCCATTAGTAAAACATCATTTAATACTTGATGGCAAAACCCTTGTTGGCAAGCACAGCGGTCAGACGTTTCTTGTAGTTTTTTATAAGGTTTGCACACACACTTCAGGCGTAATTTTGGCCCACTCCTCTCTGCAGATCATCTCCAAATCCTTAAGGTTTTTAGGCGTGCATTTGGAAACGCGAAGCTTCAGCTCTCTCCACAGATTTTCTATGGGATTGAGGTCAGGAGACTGGCTAGGCCATTCCATGACCTTGATATGCTTCTTATGGAGCCACTCCTTTGTTTCCTTGGCTGTATGTTTTGGGTCGTTGTTGTGCTGGAAGACCCATCCACGGCCCATTTTGAGTGCCCTGGCAGAGGCAAGGAGGTTGTTACCCAGGATTTTGCGATACATGGCCCCGTTCATCTTCCCGTCGATGCAGTGAAGTTGGCCTGTGCCCCAAAAAAATACTACATAATACTTCCACCACCATGCTTGACGGTGGGGGATGGTGTTCTTAGGGTCATATTCTGTATTTTTCTTCCTCCGAACACGTCGAGTTGAGTTGAGGCCAAAGAGCTCAATTTTGGTCTCATCTGACCACAGCACCATCTCCCAGTCTCTCTATGAGTCATTAATATGTTCATTGGCGAACTTGAGGCGGACCTGGAAATGAGGCTTCTTGAGCAGAGGAACCTTGCGTGCACTGCAGGATTTTAAACCATTACGTCTCAGTGTAATACCAATGTTTTTTTTTTGGAGACTGTGGTCCCAGCTGCCTTGAGATCATTAACCAGCTTCTCCCGTGTAGTTCATGGCTGATTTTTAACCTTTCTCATGATCAATGAGACTCCACGAGGTGATATCTTGCATGAAGCTCCAGGCCTAGGTCAATTGACAGTAATGTTCTCATCCAGCTTCTTACTTATGGCTTTATAGCCCATTCCAGCCTTGTGTAGGTCAACAATTTTGTCCCTGACATCTTTAGACAGCTCTTTAGTCTTGCCCATGGTGGAGATGTTGTCACTGAGTCTCTTGGCCTTTTACACAGGTGACAATTTGGGACAGGTGTCTCTCATGCAGGTAACGACTTCACAGAGATTATGGTGTGTCAGTGGTCTGTGGGAGCCAACATTAGTCATGGTTTGTAGGGGATCAAATACTTAGTTCCCTAAGGACCTGGGCTGCCTGATTCAGTCTGTGAACCAGTCTCTGTTTGTGTGTGGTCTTTAGACTGGACTGGCTCTCCTTAGCAGGAGCAGCGTCTCTGCAGACAGATCACCCTGAGCTCTGTTCTCCTCCTTCTCTCCTCTTTTTCACCTTCCTCTCACTGTCTGTCTCTCTCCTTCTCTTCTTGCTCTTCTCACTGTCTCTCTCTCTCCTTCTCTTCTTGTTCTTCTCACTGTCTGTCTCTCTCCTTCTCTTCTTGTTCTTCTCACTGTCTGTCTCTCTCCTTCTCTTCTTGCTTTTCTCACTGTCTCTCTCTCTCCTTCTCTTCTTGCTTTTCTCACTGTCTCTCTCTCTCCTTCTCTTCTTGTTCTTCTCACTGTCTGTCTCTCTCTCCTTCTCTTCTTTCTCTTCTCACTGTCTCTCTCTCTCTCCTTCTCTTCTTGTTCTTCTCACTGTCTGTCTCTCTCCTTCTCTTCTTGCTTTTCTCACTGTCTGTCTCTCTCTTTCTCTTCTTGCTCTTCTCACTGTCTGTCTCCCTTTCTCTCTTCTCTTCTCATTGTTCTCACTGTCTGTCTCTCTCTCACTCGTCCTACTGTCGTTGGCCTGAGCCGCTATCATTGCCCTAAATCGAGCTTCGAAGTTGCCTGGATCTTTCACATCGAAGCTGTATCCTGGCTTTTGCTGGCCGGCTGTCTGCCAGGATGGGGGGGATGTAGTCAAAGCTCATGTTTAAAGGAGCAGCTGATCTCCAACAGCAGAAAGCTGTGAATGAGCCGAGTGAAGATGCACCTGCTATTTATACACTTCCAACCCTGTGATGTCATAATTGACTGTTCATGCCCTTTGTTCTGTCGTTAGTAACTGTTGCTATGGTGGACAAGCTTTAAAGAACACTGGTAAAACTGCCTGTTCCCCTCACAATATATTTATCTTACAGTATATTTATCTTACTACTGTTTCATGTGTTTATAGTCTACACTACATTTCCACTGTCCCCACAACACCAATGCACTGCAAAACATCAGTGTCAAAAGCTACGACGAATAAAAGCAAAATAAGAAAAGAAATGCTTGAATCAATATAGGCCAATATATATTAATATATTAATAATATAGAGACATTAAAATAGGTAGAAATGCTGCTACATAGCACTTGATTGAAAGACGTGTATGCATTATGCATGGTGCTGGTAAATCAACCTGTTTTTGAAACTTCAACAAAAAGTAACATTTCACTTTTAGCTTAGTAACACAAAATAACTCCATGTTCCTGAATGTGTTACAGTGTTTTATTTTTGATCTTGGGTTAGGCCACAGGTGATGGGAACATCTCAGGCAGATCCTTCATCATGACTATAGAGCATATCACTGTTCCAGACATAAGTAGATTAATTATTTAATATATTTTTGTGTTGAATTTTTTGTGTGTGTGTTTAAATCAGCATGATATTTTGCATAAAAAGTTGGATCAAACTCAGTGGGATTGCAGGTAGTCTGTATTAATGAATTTATACCTTAATATTCACATATTTAAAAAGTGGGCCAGAGGACCTCCAATATATTCTGTAGTGTTCCAACACAGTTTTGGATCTGTTTCTATTTCCAGAACCCAACATAAAGCTCTGCAGCCCCTGATGACTAAGCCTAAGTGTATAAGCAGCTGTAAAAACCTAAAAGTATTTCCTGAAAAGTTTCTAAACTTTGTCCTGTGGTGTTGGTTCTCCGAGCGAATCTTCAGGTTAAAAATAAAATCAGGGTTAGATCTGTCAAGGATACGAAGTTCATCCATAACCTGGCACAAAAAAGAGAAACACAAACACAGACAAAGATTTAACACAACGTGTTCCAGTTCTAGTTAGGGGCATACATGACATCTATACTTCTGCTTACATGATCTACTTCTCTGAAACAGGGGTATGCTTGCAGTATGTTTGCTGGCCTGTCCTGGTCTCTCAAAGTGTCAGAGTTGATGAAGACCCTATGAGCATCAAACTCAAGGTCAAGCAGCTGAGCAACTGCCTCCTTGTTAGGTTTCAGTCTTTCATACAACTCTTGCAGGGGACGGTTTTGTCTTGCTTGACTTTGCTGACTATCAGTGCCAGAAAGGACTTTTAGATCTTCAGCAGCTTCTCCTCTCTGGTCAACAATCTCTGATTCTTGAAAGCAAAGGAGTCAGTCTTTTGTTCAAATATCTTCACATATCTTACTTTTAGCTCGCTCACAAAAGTAGCAGAGCTTATACGGACATTTGATACTAGTGAGCTAGTGTTAGGTTAAGTAACTAGTTAGCTAGCTAGCTCGCGTCACAGTTAACAGTAGCTACACATTCACTAAAACACATTAGCTAACCTAGCTAGCTAATCTAGCTAGCTGAGCGACGCTAGCACTTAAGCTACATGCATTTTGTTCGCTGCAAATGTAAAAATAATGCTACCTAACTCTAAAAGTAACTACTGTAATGGAAGTTATTGATGATTCATAATCAACACCTAAATTGTTGATGCATATTCTGTGATATGTAAAGTGACCTCGGTCACCTCTTGCAATGTGTTATTTATCTATGTTGTACCAGGGTCTGTCCACACTATTATTTTCTGTCTCCCCTTTGTCAGGGTGCGATTGCACTCTGCCACAGATAACTAGAAGCGGGCCAGAGACAAGTACGTGACTGGAGAGCAGAAAGTTCTCCGATACCTTAGAATGACCTCGATAAACAGGGATCAGACGGGGTCAGTGGGGTCAAATTCTTGGAAAGGTTCTCATGCAAGTAACTGCTGAATGTATAGCTTGTTTATACCATATAAGGCATTCTTGGCGAACGCTGCTGAGCGGGTTAGGGTGAAGCCCAGCGATGATAAAGGCTCCTGCAGAACCTGCCGAGCTCAGAGCAGACAGGCAGAAACTAAGGTTTTGCTTTGTGCTTCTCTCAATAAACCTTTTGTTACTCACTTTGATACAGACTCCGTGTTTCTTCTGTCACGAGTTTACCACCACAATCTGGCATCACGAACAGGATGAGCAACGAGTGCAGCGGAGGGGAGAGAAGTGAACACTCACCGAGGACGCTCTCTGGCAGAAGCTGGACCCAAAAGCAGGGAAAAAATCCCACAGAGCAAGGGAGAAGTACCGCGGGGGTGAGCGTGACTGATCATCCCTCCGCTCGCAATCCAAGCCTCATCTACGAACATTGGTGGTGAGTGACAGAATAATTACTTCCGAAATTTTTATTCCCCTCCACCTTCCCTTGAGCACTCCTTCCTGGATGAAGTTTAGTTACATGACGGCGTAACAAGTGAAGATCTGCTCATAGCGAGGCCTCTATTGATCTAAATTGAGCAATAGGTCCGGACCGTGGGAAGGAGTGCTAATAGGTTTAGGTACAGGGTACCAAATATAGAATAAGTAGGCAAAGGGAGGTGAGACGTGGTTGTTGGGGCTAAATTAAGTGAGAGAACAAGATGGGATCCCAGTTAGCTAAGCATTTAAATTTTAACCCAAAGGTTCACACTGTGGCTCTCTTTAGTCAGATGATCCAGGATTATAGCACTGATAGTGTAATGTATGTCCCATTGTGGATCAAATATTTCGGATTCCCGACTACTGGGAGCCTCAGTGTGAAATATCTGTTTAAGGATAGACTGGGACAAGCACCTGTGGAGTGCCCACAAGCAGTAATTAAACATTGTGTGAAACATAAAGCAAGTATGTTTTGAGCAATTGGGGTTTGGATAGAAGAAGCAGAGCGCAGGCAGACAGAGAGAGAAAAGAGGGAGGGGGGTAAAACTAAACCAGTGTCTCAGTTGCTGCCAATCCTGACCTCGACGCCGCCCCGCCAAGAAGACCAGCGGAAAACCAGAACCAGCCTGAAACCACTTGAACCAGCGCCTCCCCCTCCTCCTCCATACGTCGCACCACCCTTAACACCGGGTCCCTACGCCGGCGCTCAGCGAGAGCATAGAGAGCTGATTGCTGGACAAGGGACGCCTGGCCCACTCACATCACCAATAGCCTCCCATACCAGAAGCCTTGATCCAGAAAGAGAACCTAACTTCAGCACACCCTTTAAGGGTCCGTCTGACCAAGGGGTAGTTTGCCCTGCAGTTCAAGCCCTAAGTGGCTCTTTCCCTATGGTAGAGGTGGCTGGACCAGAGGGTCCCCTCTTAGTACATCGATACTGGACTGAAAAGGACATGATGGAAGCTGCCACTGGCCTGTCTGATCCCAGACAAGTAGGAGGATGCAAGTTTGGAGAAGAATCTGAGGACTTTGTTATGTCATGCCGTCCGACCTCGAATGAGATGCAACGCATTCTGTTCCGAAAATTGGCCTCCAGCTACTGCAGGGTTGATCGAGGCTTGCCGGATGGAGATGTACGCCTGGCTAATCCCACCTACAACCCCAAAGTTAACATTCATCCGGACCCCAATGCCCCTTATCAGAACACAGGAAAAATAGATGGAGAGAAGATGGAGAGACTGTTCAGGATTATCTGGTCTGCCTGACGAGACTTCACACAGACTTTAGCAGACTGGAAGCACCTGTGACGAGAGCAAATAATCCAGAAGATGTGACCCCATGGAAAGCGCACTTGCGCAACAGCTTCCTGATGGGACTGAGATCTGGGCTCTCCAACGCCATCAAGTATTGGGTGGGGTATACCAGACATGCCCCTCGCCATCATAGAGGACCATTCCAAGCATCATGAGAACCTTCTTAATGCTCAGTCAAAGAAGAAAGAGAAAAAGCAGACAGACGTTGGATCAAGCCATGTTGACGATGGTACAGCAAGTTGCAGCCCTCCCCACTAATGCTCCACGTGGGGGAGGCCGAGGAAGAGGACAAGGGAGAGGCAGAGGCAGAGGAAGAGGATTTGCAGGCAGTGGGCCAGCTTTCCAGCCAAACCAACCAAATGTGGGTCAGGGTGAATCATGGGTAAATCGATGCTACAATTGTGGCAAGCATGGACATTTTGTCAGGGATTGTTTCGAGCAGTCCAGGAGGAGGGAAAACCAGCAGTAGTGTATCAGGAACAGTGATGGGCGACAGAGGGGCAGGATGGTGGAATGGGACCCACTGACACATCAAAAAGGGAAGTACCTTCTTCCTCTCCATATCTTTCATTAGCGCAACAGCTTACAACATGCTCATCAAGTATGCCAAATTTGACTTTGACTGTAGAAGGAAGGAGTTTGGAATTTTTGATAGATAGCGGGGCGGGCCGCTCAGTGATTAGGACTAATGTGCTTCATTGTGACACACAAAAGGGAAAATCCCAAGCATTAATAGGGGTAGGGGGAGAAGTGGTCAGAGAAAAGGTGTCTGTGCCCCTCCAATGTTCCCCAGATGGGAAAGCTTTTTAGCATTGTTTCGTAATGTCTTCTGTTTGTCCTGTGAATTTATTGGCCAGAGATTTGATGTGTAAACTAGGGTGTACTCTAATCAGCTCCCCAGAGGGTTTAGCTGTAGATTTTTCAGAAAAAACATGCATGGTACAGGTCGCGTCTGGGATCCCGGGATATGCTTACATGTGGCGCAGTGTTGATGAGCAGGGGGAGATTATCAGACACTTTCTATCAGAGGCAGAGGGTGGTGTCTAATCCTTGGAAAAAGAGTGATTTACATTGAACATATTAGCCAAGGCCCTGATCATGATTATGAAAAACATTTTTTCACATCAGGAACAGAGCCTTTGTCAACCACAGCACTGATATGGAATGATGAGATAGCAGCTGCCCTAGTCTCACTAACAAAACAGCAGGATGCGTTGTTCACAGTAGAAAATTCCTACCCCCACATCTCAGATTTAAACACACCCTCCCGTGGCGAGATATCGGGCCATGGGCCTTGAGGGTGGCCAGGGCTAATGATCGAGCCAATACCGAGTGCCCCAATGTGCAGTATAGCACTTCCACAAAGACGTGAAAGTGTCCCTTTTAGTACAGGCTGAGAGCAGAGCTGCCACACTCACAGAAGATGAGGAACTGGAGCTTGCTTCGCTTCCCCCCTCAGCTGTGGGCTTCTAGTGAGCATGATGTGGGATTGATTAAAGACTGTGAACCATTCCATTACACCAAAATCCACATATATGCCCAGACAAGCTCAGTACCCCTTGAAACTTGAAGCAGTTGACTGTATTAGACCCGTGTTTCAAGTTTTGCTTGAGGCAGGGGTCATAATTCCATGTCCAGCTTCACCAGTTAGGACACCAATTTGTCCAGTCAAGAAACTACGATGAGTGAAGGATTGTTCAGGACCTGCAGGCAGTAAATGCTGCGGTTCAGGCTCGAGCACCTGAAGTACCAAACCCCCACACTATTTTGTCTCAAATTCCTACAGACCACACCCATTACACAGTGATACATTTAGCGAATGCATTCTTCAGTGTACCAATCCATCCAGATAGCAGGTTCTGGTTCGCCTTCTCCTTTGAGGGAAAAGCCTTCGCAGACCATGTGGCCAAATGCACAGCACAACTTCCTGTAACAGACCAAGAGAAACCCACCCTGCAAGAAATTCAATCTACTGCCACTGCAGCAGAAAAAGCTCAGTGGACCAAATCAGGGTGTGTCAAACAAAACAAACAAAAACAAAATGTGGACACACATTACAACAAATAGACCATGTCTCCCAAAGGCCTACATGAAAGGGTTAATTGCTATTGCTCATGGGAGGAGTCACATGAGCAAAGGGGGGATAATGGATATGATAACAAGACACTGGTATGCACCCGGACTCTCTACACCCAAAATTTTGGTTCTAATTGTCTCACGTGCGCACAAAACACACACAGACACACACAACCTTTGTCACAACAGCCTGTGGGTCACCCCCCCAGCGACAGAGCTATTTCAGCACTGGCAGATCGACTTTGTGGAATTAACACCGGCAGAAGGGAAATGGTTTCTCCTGGTCTGTGTATGTATGTTCAGTAAATGGGTTGAAGCTTTCCCCACAGTTACTCAGGATGGCGAAGCAGTGGCAAAAACGTTCCTCAGAGAAATAATCCCCAGGTGGGGTCTGCCACAACGTGTCTCCAGTGACCATGGCACACCATTTGTACACACAGGCCTAACCAGTCTGATCAAGTACTTGGGGATAGACATGAGAAAACATTGCAGCCATCACCCCGCTAGCGCTGGGGTAGTCGAAAGGGTTAATGGAACCATTAAAAATGACACAACAAACAGGCCTTAATTGGGTTAAGTGCCTCCCCCTGGTTCTCTGGCAAAGCAGAACCAGGCCACAAAAAAGAACTGGTCTCCCAATACGGGATTAGGTCCAGCCTCACTCGATAACCAGTTACTTGACCACTCTCTCACAGCGTTTTGCGTCTCTTTGTACGAGGTGCTTCTGTCTGTGTCTAAACAGGTGAAAGCAGTGCTGCCACAACCAGCTGACCAGGTATAACTAAGTGAGCATCTATGTTTACCACAGTATTATCATTTATATTTGTATCTATATTAGGACCATGTAGAAGGACCTCTGTTTTATCAGAATTAAGTAAAAGAAAATTGAGTCATCCAGTTTTTAATTTCTTTAATACAGTCTGTTATTCGGCTGAGACACAGGTCCTCGTTAGGTTTAGCTGATATGTAAATTTGGGTATCATCAGCATAACAGTGAAAGTTAATACAGTGTTTACGGATTCTTTTACACAGCGGTAAAATATAGTATTGAACTCATTTAAAGCTATAAATTCATCAGGTTTAACCCATGTCTCCAAGAGACATAGTGCATTAAGCCGATTGTCAGTAATAATGTCATTTACAATAACTGATTTAGGTGCTAGCAATCTTATATTTAACAGTTCTAATTTAATGCGATAGTTGCTGTTGCTCTGATGGACGGACAAGTTTGTATTAATTGTAATGAGGTTGTTAAAACAGTTTTCTGGCTTTTTCGATTATAAGTTACACAGGGGACAGACACAGTCTCAATATTGAATTGTTTATTTAGCATTGTTATGAGGAAAAGACATGGAAATAGTACATGCTGAAATACAAGCAGAAAAATGGCAGGCTGAATTATTAAAATGGTATAGATCACTTACCTGGCCGGTGTGACTGGGTAGAGCCAGGTATACTGAGCATCTCAGTATACTACAATTCCCTGTGTCCGTTAACCCCTGGACCTACAACCTTTATCTAAGGTGAAATCATTGTTTTCTAGTTCTGGCTGTGGAAGTGGGTAGAATGCTTACAAAGCGGTAAATGACTAAACAGATATTGAACGCCGGCTTCACAGTACTATGAACTTAAAACAATGAACTTTTTAAAACTAGTAATAGTACAAAGTTCATTGTACATTCAATGTTAAAATAATGAAATCCTTGGCACATTAAAGTGTATGATGTTCCTGGGACCATATAATATACTAATAATGTGATTACACAGCTTATCTGCTAATGCTATTATTAAACACACTGTACTACTGTACTTTGTACAAAGCTCATTGTTCAATCACTTCTTCAAATAAATCATGTGTCAAAATTGGTGTATGATGTCCCTTTTTTAAGACTGAATGATGTTCCTGGGACTATATAATGTGCTAATACTGTGGTCAGTCTTTTCGAGGGAGCGAACGTTGGCTGCAACAGGCTAGGTAGCAGTGGACATGCAGCCCTAGCCTTTAGCCTAGCATGTAGTCCACCTCTCTTGACCCGTTTCCACCTTGGGCACTCTGTCCATCCGCTGTGTCATCTTCCTGAGGCCAGTGCTGCTGTACTTTGCTGGCTGGTTTCGGCGGTGTCCTAGTGCAAAAGAAAATGGAAATCAGAAAGTTCATGATGAACTTTACCAAACTCCAGGAGCGCCTCTCAACTGTAACTAAGTGTTCCGGAGGAGAACTGTACGTGTAAAATAAATATTAAAGTTAAAATCAATAATAAATAGCGTCAGTTGCCAGAGCAACACACAAAGACATCTGCCATGGTGGGAATCATCTTGGAGTTGAAGATGCAGTGCTTTGTGGGAACAGTGGTTTCTATGCAGGTGCTGATGTAGCTGGTTACTCCAGAGGCATAGTCTTCTAAGTCAACAGTACAGCAGCAGTTCTGAACACATCCCAGTTTGCACTGTCAAAGTAGTCCTGAAGCACCAGATCAGTTTCTTCATTCCACACCAGCTCACGTGATAATGATTTGGGGAGGACAGTCCTCAGGTTGCTGTGGTTAAAACTGCCGGCGACAATGAACACCACGTCCGGATGTGCGGTATCTTGTTTGCTGATTGCGTCATGCAGCAGCCCCAGCACCGTCGCTGAGTTCGCACGTGACTGAACGTAAACAGCCAGGATAAACACAGCGCTTCTTTGTGTCTGAATACTACCTGTTGTTTACAAAGACGCAGACGCTGCCGCCCCCTGTTCTTCCCGGGTGCTGCCATGTGGTCCCCGGGGTGGACGGAGTGCGTTTATGCCCTCCCACAGGCCACAGATTGGAGCTAAGACCTCCCACATCCTTGATTTGCAAAACTTCATGGCTTGTCCTTCTTGGCAATGTTGAGAGTATGTTTGTTTGTGTATGAGTGAATGTAAGTGTCAAAGAGAAACAAAGAAGAAGAGACAGAAAGATGTATATCTATGTATATATTTAGAGACATGTCTGTGAAGATTTTGCCGCTGTGATTTGGCATAGCCTGATGAGTATGGTCCTGCAGCAAGAAAAGAGTATACAGTCTTCCATTTTTTCTCCAAAGCTGTCAGGAAAAATAAAAGGAAAAATATATCAATTTAAGCACACATCAAAAATAGAGAAATCTATAAGCTGTGAAAAGACAAGAAAAATGACATTCATTGGCCTGATGGTGGTGCTGCAGCAAAGTATTAAATGTTTTTATTCAATAACGTCTGACCTGTATTATTGACCTAATTATTCAAAAATGTAAGCCTGGAACTTTTGAACGCTTGAGCCTATTTAAACAAAATCTGTTCAGCACGTGATTTTAAGGTAGCATGTCGAGTTTAGTTTCAGACTTTGTAAAATAAAATATAACAAATTATCACAGATATACATTTATTGAATTGCTATTTGTTTTATTACTAAAATAAGAAATGATTTTGACTTTGGAAAGAAATGAAAGGACTTTGGCACAGAATTTGCCTTACAATGATGAAGTATTAATAGGAGTCCAGATTTTGTTATTTTCAAAAGATACTAGGCTATTCTAATATGTCTTTATATGAGATATGACTATTAACAAAATAATCGAAAATTTGATGATTAATTATGCGTATAGATTTGTTATTCGTGTATTTAGCAGTGTTGGCTCAGTACTTTAATTCTGTGTGAAGTCCAGTGAGACCAAAGGGAAGCAAGCATTGCTAATATCGGGACCAATATCCAATCCTAATATCTGATGGGTGCATCACTAGTCTCATCGGGCCTGTTGTGCTGGTTCTTTAGGTCTCATTGGGCCTGTTGTGCTGGTTCTTTAGGTTTCATTGGACCTGTTGTGGTTGTGGCAAATCCTACAACTTAGGCCTACTTAAAGCCATATCTGACACCCATATGACTCCAGTGTTGAGACAAATTGCATGTTTTTTTTCATGGTAATTCCTACTCCATCCACTATGTGGCAGTATATTGGAAATAGGCCAGGTTACAAGCCAAAAGAAGGGAATCATTCAGTAGCAAAGAGGTTTAGCTGAGGCCCACTTCAGGCCTCACTGTAATGAAAACTGAATGAAGGAACTTTGGTTCAAATACTCATTGTAAGTTTGCAGTCCTTTAATTCTTTGTATATTCTGTCAAGGTTTGTGTATATTTTATGCATGAGGTTGGGTGCTGTTGTGCTTTTGCAGAAAGCTTCTCTTTTTTCTTGTTTGTTTGTTTGTTTCTCTATTTGCACTCCTTACAACTAACTTGCTCTTCATATGGACATTGGGAAAAGCCTGTTGTGCTTCTTCTTAGGGTCTCATTGGGCCTATTTTCATGTTCCTAAGTTCTCATTTGTCATGTGCTTATGGTCTCATCGGGCCTGTTGTGCTGGTTCTTTAGGTCTCATTGGGCCTGTTGTGGTTGTGGCATAAAACAAATCCTACAACTTAGGCCTACTTGAAGCCATAGCTGACACCCATATGACTCCAGTGTTGAGACAAATGAAATGAAATGAGTACAGGCCCAATACTCATTGTAAGTTTGCAATCCTTTAATTCTTTATATATTCTATCAATGTTTGTGTATGTTTAATGCATGAGGTTGGGTGCTGTTGTGCTTTTGCAGAAAGCTTCTCTTTTTTTCTTGTTTGTTTGTTTGTTTGTTTGTTTCTCTATTTGCACTCCTTACAGCTAACTTGCTCTTCATATGGACATTGGGATAAGCTTTTCACACGAAGGTATCACTCCTAAATTAATTCTCAGCAACTCAAACCAAGGACTTCCATGGTTCAAACTTTGCTTTCACAAGGAAACACCCAGGATTATAAACTCTTTAAAGAGAAAGGATGTCCGAAGTACAAACAGCTTTGCGAGAGCTTTCCAACTCCTATGTTTTGGATAGTTTTTATGGAGTCCACGTATATACCATTAATAAGAGGGTGAATGCAGATATAATTTTACCCCCCTTTAGGCACTAGTGAGCAGTCCACAATGCTTGTCTTTCCATCACTCTGATATAGGTTAGTCTTAGTCTCATCTGTCCACAAGACCTTTCTCCAGAATTCTGCAGGCTCTCTTAAGTACTTTTTTGCAAATTGTAATCGGGCTATTCTAAGGGTAGTAGTATATTTCAGATGTGTGTCTGTACACTACAACTGACTTTGGATTTGTATGCTATCTGGATGTTTCACTTGAAGAATATTACATTACAAATTGTGAAAATCAGCATATTGTATGTATATATTTATTTTTGTTATATATTGTTTTTTGTGAGTGTTTTAGGTTTCCATCTACAGCACCAGCTGCAGGAATTCTGGCTATTTTGATTAAATATCCTTGTCAAATTGGAAAGACTGGAAATGTTGAGGAAATATAATGATTGTATTTTCTGTTTTCCTTTTTAAAAAAAATCTGAGATTTTAGGACATTGTTAGTGAGAGGAGGGAAGAAGTGAATATCTGCTGATCCAATATCAAACTAACTTGACTGAGCTCCCCAAACTCAAGTGAAAATGTGCTTGGACGTACAAAGGAACGTTTTTTGGCTCATTAGTAAGACAGCCCGATTCACTCCGGTGAAGTTTATATTGCTAGCATTTTCTGAGGAGACCCTGAAAGCTGTTTATCATGAAATTCATGTGTCATACTGTCATGTGTGTCTCTTGTATGATCTTTGTTCTTTGAAATGCAGCTTCTCCTAGTCTTAGAAATATGTGGAAATAGTACCACCAGTGAAAGTGGTGAGATTGGGTATGGGGGGGTGAGATTAGGCGCAGCCATGTTAACTGAGTTTAGTAAGTTTCTGTGGGTTGCTTTCCTGTCCAACCACAATGCTCTGTCTTTCGATAGGCTGATGGGTCTTCTTTACCTATCTGCTGTTTACTAGCTCTCATGTTGCTTGTTAATCCTAGTCATTTCTTTATATTATTTGATATTAGCTTTGGCTTGTTTCTTAACCAGTGTCAATCCCTGTGCTATCTACTATGTGTGTTACTTTACATTACTTTACAAACACTGTGTTTATTCTAAAGAAACATGATGGCCGTGGAGAGACACTGTTAGGAAGAAGACAGACGCCAGAATCGAGGGAGCAAGCCGCTCAGCTGACCGGTCCTCTACCACCTAAAAAGGCTTCACCTGTGCTGCCTGGAATCTGTCTTGCTTTATGGTAATATTGAGAAGGTGCTACTCTAGGGATTATTGTCCCTACCCAGTCACACAGGTAAGTCAGGTAGGTATTTATTTACTCTATTCAAATCATTTGTTCTGCCATTTCTCTACTTGTATTAAAGTAATATTAGTATCGCTTGCTCATATTTCAAACCCTGCAGTATCAAGACTATGTCTGTGTTTGTAATCATAGATGTCAGAAAAATGAGTTATAACAATCTGAGGAACAAAAAGAAACATATGTATCAATTCTTATGAGAACCAGTGACTTGGACATTAAATTTAAATTTGGGTTGTACAATCTTTGGCAACTAAAGCAGTCATTGTCCATTAAGCTATTACTGATAACCACCTTAGTTCACTATGTAATGTGATGAGTACATAACCCTGAATAACATCTAAAACCTGGGAGAGTGGATTCACAGTTACCCACACAGGTCTGATTTTGGTGGTGGTGTAGATGCAATTTATGGTACATTTATGATGAAAAGCTAGATTTTGTCTATTCCATCTACAACACTGTGTAGCTGTCTTTCTGTCCCTCTTCAACTTTGTCTGTCCATGTGCAACGCTGAGGCTGGCTGGCTGTCCATCTGACTATGAAACAACAATTCTGGCTAGCTCTCTATCCAAGAGAAACTGTGTTGTGTTTTTTGTTTGTTTGTTTGTTTTTTGCATTATTGCATATTCAGTTTTTTTTATATATATTGACTGTCTTTTTCCTCATACAGGTTTTCAGGATCCCATCCCTCTATAAAGGTATATTTGGCCAACAAGAGTCTAGCCATCTGCAAATGTGTGTGGTTGCCTCCATCTGGAACTGTGGCTGGCTGGATTTCTGTCCATCTGTAAGTGTGATTCAGGTGTGATCATTCAGTTTCTATACATGTATTGACTGTATGGTCTATCCATCTGCGTCTCACTTCGCAACTATATATATATATATATATATATATATATATATATATATATATATATATATATATATAAATACAGCTATATTCTGTCCATCTTACAGGAAAGTGATCATTCAGTTTCTATACATGAATTTACTCTTTTTTTTCTTTTTTGTCATACAGTTTCCCATGACCGACTCCCTCTCTGAAGGTGGAAACGACTAACAAGGGTTTATCCATCTGCATCTCAATTCACAACTATATATAGCTAAATAAAGCTATATTTTGTACATCTTCAACTGTGTGAGGCAGACTGTTCGTAAACAGCTATGATAAAGGTAAGTGATCATTCAGTTTCTATACATGTATTGACTTTTTATTTTTTGTCATACAGTTTCGCAGGATTCCATGTCTGACTCCCTTTCTGAAGGTGGAAATGACTAACAAGGGTCATTCCATTTGCTTCACACATTACAACTATGACTGGCTGGCTGGCTTTCCATCCATCTTCAACTGTGCAAGGCTTACTGTTCGTAAACAGCTGTGATACAGGTAAGTGATCATTCAGTTTCTATACAGGTATTGACTTTTTATTTTTTGTCATACAGTTTCGCAGGATTCCATGACTGACTCCCTCTCTGAAGGTAGAAACGACTAACAAAGGTCATTCCATCCGCATCTCCATTCTCAGCTATGACTGGCTGGCTGGCTTTCTGTTCATCTTCATCTGTGCAAGGCTGACTGTTCATAAACAGCTGTGATACAGGTAAGTGATCATTCTGTTTCTATACATGTATTGACTTTCTTTTTTGTCGACTATTAAGCTATATTTTGTCCATCTTCAACTGTGTGAGGCTGGCTGTTCGTAAACAGCTGTGATACAGGTAAGTGATCATTCAGTGTCTATACATGTATTGACTTTTTTTTCTTTTTTGTCATACAGTTTCCCAGGATCCCATGATCCTCCCTCTCTGAAGGTGGAAACGACTGACAAGGGACATTCCATCTGCTTTACTCTTTACAACTATGAGTGGCTCGCTGGCTTTCCATCCATCTTCAACTGTGTGAGGCTGGCTGTTCATAAACAGCTGTGATACAGGTAAGTGATCATTCAGTTTCTATACATTTATAGACTTTTTCTTTTTTGTCAAACAGTTTCCCAGAATTCCATGACCGACTCCCTCTCTGAAGGTGGAAACGACTAACAAAGGTCATTCCATCTGCATCTCCATTCTCAACTATTGCTGTCTGGCTGGCTTTCTGTTCATCTTCAACTGTGCAAGGCTGACTGTTCATAGACAGCTATGATACAGGTAAGTGATTATTCAGTTTCTATACATGTATTGACTTCTTTTCTTTTTTGTCATACAATTTCCCAGGATCCCTTGACCGACTCCCTCTCTGAAGGTGGAAACGACTAACAACGTCTCTGCATCTCCTTTCTCTACTATGGCTGGCTGGCTGGCTGGCTTTCTGTTCATCTTCAACTCTGTGAGGCTGACTGGTCGTAAACAGCTGTGATACAGGTAAGTGATCATTCAGTTTCTATACATGTATTGACTGTCTTTTTTGTTATACAGTTTCGCAGGATTCCATGACCGACTCCCTCTCTGAAGGTGGAAACAACTAACAACGTCTCTGCATCTCCTTTCTCTACTATGGCTGGCTGGCTGGCTTTCCGTCCATCTTCAACTGTGCAAGGCTGGCTGTTCGTAAACAGCTTTGATACAGGTAAGTGATCATTTTGTTTCCCAGGATCCCTTGACCGACTCCCTCTCTGAAGGTGAGAACGCCTAACAAGGGTAATTCCTTCTGCATCTCCATTGTCAACTATGACTGGCTTTCTGTCCATCTTCAACTGTGTTAGGCTGACTGTTCCTAAACAGCTATGATACAGGTAAGTGATCATTCAGTTTCTATTCATGTATTGACTTTCTTTTTTGTCAACTATTAAGCTGTATTTTGTCCATCTTCAACTGTGTGAGGCTGACTGGTCATAAACAGCTGTGATACAGGTAAGTGATCATTCAGTTTCTATACATGTATTTACTGTCTTTTTTGTAATACAGTTTCCCAGGATCCCTTGATCGACTCCCTCTCTGAAGGTGGAAAGGCATATAGAGGGTAATTCCATCTTCAACTGTGCAAGGCTTACTGTTCGTAAACAGCTGTGATACAGGTAAGTGATCATTCAGTTTCTATACATGTATTGACTTTTTTTTCTTTTTTGTCATACAGTTTCCCAGGATCCAATGACCGACTCTCTCTCTGAAGGTGGAAACGACTAACAAAGGTCATTCCATCTGCATCTCCATTCTCAGCTATGGCTGGCTGGCTGGCTTTCTGTTCATTTTCAACTGTGCAAGGCTGACTGTTCGTAAACAGCTGTGATACAGGTAAGTGATCATTCAGTTTCTATACATGTATTGACTGTCTTTTTTGTTATACAGTTTCCCAGGATCCCTTGACCGACTCCCTCTCTGAAGGTGGAAACGTCTAACGAGGGTAATTCCATCTGCACCTCCATTTTCAACTGTGCAAGGCTGGCTGTTCGTAAACAGCTATGATACAGGTAAGTGATCATTCAGTTTTAATACATGTATTGACTTTTTTTTCTTTTTTGTCATACAGTTTCCCAGGATCCCATGACCGACTCCCTCTCTCAAGGTGGAAACGACTGACAAGGGACATTCCATCTGCTTCACTCTTTACAACTATGACTGGCTGGCTGGCTTTCCATCCATCTTCAACTGTGTGAGGCTGACTGTTTGTAAACAGTTGTGATACAGTTAAGTGATCATTCAGTTTGTATACATGTATTGACTTTCTTTTTTGTCAACTATTAAGGTATATTTTGTCCATCTTCAACTGTGTAAGGCTGACTGGTCGTAAACAGCATTGATACAGGTAAGTGATCATTCAGTTTCTATACATGTATTGACTTTTTATTTTTTGTTATCCAGTTTCCCAAGATCCCTTGACCGACTCCCTCTCTGAAGGTGGAAATGCCTAACAAGGGTAATTCCATCTGCATCTCCATTTTCAAATGAGCAAGGCTGGCTGTTCGTAAACAGCTGTGATACAGGTAAGTGATCATTCAGTTTCTATACATGTATTGACTTTTTTTTCCTTTTTTGTCATACAGTTTGCCAGGATTCCATGACCGACTCCCTGTCTGAAGGTGGAAACGACTAACAACGTCTCTGCATCTCCTTTCTCTACTATGGCTGACTGGCTGGCTTTCCAACCATCTTCAACTGTGTGAGGCTGGCTGTTCGTAAACAGCTGTGATACAGGTAAGTGATCATTCAGTTTCTATACATGTATTCTCTTTTTTTCTTTTTTGTCATACAGTTTTCCAGGATCCCATGACTGACTCCCTCTCTGAAGGTGGAAACGACTGACAAGGGACATTCCATCTGCTTCACTCTTTACAACTATGACTGGCTGGCTGGCTTTCTGTTCATCTTCAACTGTGTGAGGCTGACTGGTCGTAAACAGCTGTGATACATTTAAGTGATCATTCAGTTTCTATACATGTATTGACTTTTTTTTTATTTTGTTATACAGTTTCCCAGGATCCCTTGACCGACTCCCTCTCTGAAGGTGGAAACGCCTAACGAGGGTAATTCCATTTGCATCTCCATTTTCAACTGTGCAAGGCTGGCTGTTCGTAAACAGCTGTGATACAGGTAAGTGATCATTCAGTTTCTATACATGTATTGACTTTTTTTTCCTTTTTTGTCATACAGTTTCCCAGGATCCAATGACCGACTCCCTCTCTGAAGGTGGAAACGACTAACAAAGGTCATTCCATCTGCATCTCCATTCTCAGCTATGGCTGGCTGGCTGGCTTTCTGTTCATTTTCAACTGTGCAAGGCTGACTGTTCATAAACAGCTGTGATACAGGTAAGTGATCATTCTGTTTCTATACATGTATTGACTTTCTTTTTTGTCGACTATTAAGCTATATTTTGTCCATCTTCAACTGTGTGAGGCTGGCTGTTCGTAAACAGCTGTGATACAGGTAAGTGATCATTCAGTTTCTATACATTTATAGACTTTTTCTTTTTTGTCAAACAGTTTCCCAGAATTCCATGACCGACTCCCTCTCTGAAGGTGGAAACGACTAACAAAGGTCATTCCATCTGCATCTCCATTCTCAGCTATGACTGGCTGGCTGGCTTTCTGTTCATCTTCATCTGTGCAAGGCTGACTGTTCATAAACAGCTATGATACAGGTAAGTGATTATTCAGTTTCTATACATGTATTGACTTCTTTTCTTTTTTGTCATACAATTTCCCAGGATCCCTTGACCGACTCCCTCTCTGAAGGTGGAAACGACTAACAACGTCTCTGCATCTCCTTTCTCTACTATGGCTGGCTGGCTGGCTGGCTTTCTGTTCATCTTCAACTCTGTGAGGCTGACTGGTCGTAAACAGCTGTGATACAGGTAAGTGATCATTCAGTTTCTATACATGTATTGACTGTCTTTTTTGTTATACAGTTTCGCAGGATTCCATGACCGACTCCCTCTCTGAAGGTGGAAACAACTAACAACGTCTCTGCATCTCCTTTCTCTACGATGGCTGGCTGGCTGGCTTTCCGTCCATCTTCAACTGTGCAAGGCTGGCTGTTCGTAAACAGCTTTGATACAGGTAAGTGATCATTCAGTTTCTATACATGTATTGACTGTCTTTTTTGTTATACAGTTTCCCAGGATCCCTTGACCGACTCCCTCTCTGAAGGTGAGAACGCCTAACAAGGGTAATTCCTTCTGCATCTCCATTGTCAACTATGACTGGCTTTCTGTCCATCTTCAACTGTGTTAGGCTGACTGTTCCTAAACAGCTATGATACAGGTAAGTGATCATTCAGTTTCTATTCATGTATTGACTTTCCTTTTTGTCAACTATTAAGCTGTATTTTGTCCATCTTCAACTGTGTGAGGCTGACTGGTCATAAACAGCTGTGATACAGGTAAGTGATCATTCAGTTTCTATACATGTATTTACTGTCTTTTTTGTAATATAGTTTCCCAGGATCCCTTGATCGACTCCCTCTCTGAAGGTGGAAATGCATATAGAGGGTAATTCCATCTGCACCTCCATTTTCAACTGTGCAAGGCTGGCTGTTCGTAAACAGCTGTGATACAGGTAAGTGATCATTCAGTTTCAATACATGTATTGACTTTTTATTTTTTGTCATACAGTTTCGCAGGATTCCATGTCTGACTCCCTTTCTGAAGGTGGAAACGACTGACAAGGGACATTCCATCTGCTTCACTCTTTACAACTATGACTGGCTGGCTGGCTTTCCATCCATCTTCAACTGTGCAAGGCTTACTGTTCGTAAACAGCTGTGATACAGGTAAGTGATCATTCAGTTTCTATACATGTATTGACTTTTTTTTCTTTTTTGTCATACAGTTTCCCAGGATCCAATGACCGACTCTCTCTCTGAAGGTGGAAACGACTAACAAAGGTCATTCCATCTGCATCTCCATTCTCAGCTATGGCTGGCTGGCTGGCTTTCTGTTCATTTTCAACTGTGCAAGGCTGACTGTTCGTAAACAGCTGTGATACAGGTAAGTGATCATTCAGTTTCTATACATGTATTGACTGTCTTTTTTGTTATACAGTTTCCCAGGATCCCTTGACCGACTCCCTCTCTGAAGGTGGAAACGTCTAACGAGGGTAATTCCATCTGCACCTCCATTTTCAACTGTGCAAGGCTGGCTGTTCGTAAACAGCTATGATACAGGTAAGTGATCATTCAGTTTTAATACATGTATTGACTTTTTTTTCTTTTTTGTCATACAGTTTCCCAGGATCCCATGACCGACTCCCTCTCTCAAGGTGGAAACGACTGACAAGGGACATTCCATCTGCTTCACTCTTTACAACTATGACTGGCTGGCTGGCTGGCTTTCCATCCATCTTCAACTGTGTGAGGCTGACTGTTTGTAAACAGTTGTGATACAGTTAAGTGATCATTCAGTTTGTATACATGTATTGACTTTCTTTTTTGTCAACTATTAAGGTATATTTTGTCCATCTTCAACTGTGTGAGGCTGACTGGTCGTAAACAGCATTGATACAGGTAAGTGATCATTCAGTTTCTATACATGTATTGACTTTTTTTTTATTTTGTTATACAGTTTCGCAGGATCCCTTGACCGACTCCCTCTCTGAAGGTTGAAAAGTCTAACAAGGGTAATTCCATCTGCATCTCCATTTTCAACTGTGTGAGGCTGACTGGTCGTAAACAGCTGTGATACATTTAAGTGATCATTCAGTTTCTATACATGTATTGACTTTTTTTTTATTTTGTTATACAGTTTCCCAGGATCCCTTGACCGACTCCCTCTCTGAAGGTGGAAACGCCTAACGAGGGTAATTCCATTTGCATCTCCATTTTCAACTGTGCAAGGCTGGCTATTCGTAAACAGCTGTGATACAGGTAAGTGATCATTCAGTTTCAATACATGTATTGACTTTTTTTTCTTTTTTGTCATACAGTTTCTCAGGATCCCATGACCGACTCCCTCTCTGAAGGTGAAAACGACTAACAAAGGTCATTCCATCTGCATCTCCATTCTCAACTATGGCTGGCTGGCTGGCTGGCTGGCTGGCTTTCTGTTCATTTTCAACTGTGCAAGGCTGGCTATTCGTAAACAGCTGTGATACAGGTAAGTGATCATTCAGTTTCAATACATGTATTGACTGTCTTTTTTGTCATACAGTTTCGCAGGATTCCATGACTGACTCCCTCTCTGAAGGTGGAAACGACTAACAAAGGTCATTCCATCCGCATCTCCATTCTCAGCTATGACTGGCTGGCTGGCTTTCTGTTCATCTTCAACTGTGTGAGGCTGACTGTTCGTAAACAGTTGTGATACAGGTAAGTGATCATTCAGTTTGTATACATGTATTGACTTTCTTTTTTGTAAACTATTAAGGTATATTTTGTCCATCTTCAACTGTTTGAGGCTGACTGGTCGTAAACAGCATTGATACAGGTAAGTGATCATTCAGTTTCTATACATGTATTGACTTTTTATTTTTTGTCATACAGTTTCGCAGGATTCCATGTCTGACTCCCTCTCTGAAGGTGGAAATGCCTAACGAGGGTAATTCCATCTGCATCTCCATTTTCAACTGTGCACGACTGGCTGTTCTTAAACAGCTGTGATACAGGTAAGTGATCATTCAGTTTCAATACATGTATTGACTTTTTTTTCTTTTTTGTCATACAGTTTCCCAGGATCCAATGACCGACTCCCTCTCTGAAGGTGGAAACGACTAACAAAGGTCATTCCATCTGCATCTCCATTCTCAACTATGGATTGCTGGCTGGCTTTCTGTTCATCTTCAACTGTGTGAGGCTGACTGTTCGTAAACAGCTGTGATACAGGTAAGTGATCATTCAGTTTCTATACATCTATTGACTTTTTTTCTTTTTTGTCATACAGTTTCCCAGGATCCCATGATCCTCCCTCTCTGAAGGTGGAAACGACTGACAAGGGACATTCCATCTGCTTTACTCTTTACAACTATGAGTGGCTCGCTGGCTTTCCATCCATCTTCAACTGTGTGAGGCTGGCTGTTCATAAGTAAGTGATCATTCAGTTTCTATACATGTATTGACTTTTTTTCTTTTTTGTCATACAATTTCCCAGGATCCCATGATCTTCCCTCTCTGAAGGTGGAAACGACTGACAAGGGACATTCCATCTGCTTTACTCTTTACAACTATGAGTGGCTCGCTGGCTTTCCATCCATCTTCAACTGTGTGAGGCTGGCTGTTCCTAAACAGCTGTGATACAGGTAAGTGATCATTCAGTTTCTATACATTTATAGACTTTTTCTTTTTTGTCAAACAGTTTCCCAGAATTCCATGACCGACTCCCTCTCTGAAGGTGGAAACGCATAACAAGGGTAATTCCCTCTGCATCTCCATTGTCAACTATGACTGGCTGACTGGCTTTCTGTCCATCTTCAACTGTGTTAGGCTGACTGTTTGTAAACAGCTATGATACAGGTAAGTGATCATTCAGTTTCTATACATGTATTGACTTTTTTCTTTTTTGTCATACAGTTTCCCAGGATCCCTTGACTGACTCACTCTGAAGGTGGAAATGCCTAATGGGGGTAATTCCATCTGCATCTCAATTTTCAACTGTGCAAGGCTGGCTGTTGGTAAACAGCTGTGATACAGGTAAGTGATCATTCAGTTTCAATACATGTATTGACTTTTTTTTCTTTTTTGTCATACAGTTTCCCTGGATCCAATGACCGACTCCCTCTCTGAAGGTGGAAACGACTAACAAAGGTCATTCCATCTGCATCTCCATTCTCAACTATTGCTGTCTGGCTGGCTTTCTGTTCATCTTCAACTGTGCAAGGCTGACTGTTCGTAGACAGCTGTGATACAGGTAAGTGATCATTCAGTTTCTATACATGTATTGACTTCTTTTCTTTTTTGTCATACATTTTCCCATGATCCCATGACTGACTCTCTCTCTGAAGGTGGAAATGTCTAACGAGGGTAATTCCATCTGCATCTCCATTTTCAACTGTGCAAGGCTGGCTGTTCGTAAACAGCTATGATACAGGTAAGTGATCATTCAGTTTCTATACATGTATTGACTTTCTTTTTTGTCATACAGTTTCCTAGGATCCCATGACCGACTCCCTTTCTGAAGGTGGAAACGAATAACAAGGGACATTCCGTTTGCTTCACTCTTTACAACTATGACTGGCTCGCTGGCTTTCCATCCATCTTCAACTGTGTGAGGCTGGCTGTTCGTAAACAGCTGTGATACTGGTAAGTGATCATTCAGTTTCTATACATGTATTGACTTTCTTTTTTGTCAACTATTAAGCTATATTTTGTCCATCTTCAACTGTGTGAGGCTGACTGGTCGTAAACAGCTGTGATACATTTAAGTGATCATTCAGTTTCTATACATATATTGACTTTTTATTTTTTGTCATACAGTTTCCCAGGATCCCATGACCGACTCCCTCTCTGAAGGTGGAAACGACTAACAACGTCTCTGCATCTCCTTTCTCTACTATGGCTGGCTGGCTGGCTTTCCGTCCATCTTCAACTGTGCAAGGCTGGCTGTTCGTAAACAGCTTTGATACAGGTAAGTGATTATTCAGTTTCTATACATGTATTGACTTTTTTTTTTTTTCTTTGTCATACAGTTTCCCAGGATCCAATGACCGACTCCCTCTCTGAAGGTGTAAATGACTAACAAAGGTCATTCCATCTGCATCTCCATTCTCAACTATGGCTGGCTGGCTGGCTTTCTGTTCATCTTCAACTGTGTGAGGCTGACTGTTCGTAAACAGCTGTGATACAGGTAAGTGATCATTCAGTTTCTATACATGTATTGTCTGTCTTTTTTGACAAATATTAAGCTATCTTTTGTCCATCTTCAACTGTGTGAGGCTGAGTGGTCGTAAACAGCTGTGATACAGGTAAGTGATCATTCAGTTTCTATACATGTATTGACTGTCTTTTTTGTCATACAGTTTCGCAGGATTCCATGTCTGACTCCCTTTCTGAAGGTGGAAATGACTAACAAGGGTCATTCCATTTGCTTCACACATTACAACTATGACTGGCTCGCTGGCTTTCCATCCATCTTCAACTGTGTGAGGCTGGCTGTTCGTAAACAGCTGTGATAAAGGTAAGTGATCATTCAGTTTCTATACATGCATTGACTTATTTTTTTGTCAACTATTAATGTATATTTTGTCCATCTTCAACTGTGCAAGGCTGGCTGTTCGTAAACAGCTTTGATACAGGTAAGTGATTATTCAGTTTCTATACATGTATTGACTTTTTATTTTTTGCCATACAGTTTCGCAGGATTCCATGACTGACGCCCTCTCTGAAGGTGGAAACGACTAACAAAAGTCATTCCATCTGCATCTCCATTCTCACCTATGGCTGGCTGGCTGGCTTTTTGTTCATTTTCAACTGTGCAAGGCTGACTGTTCGTAAACAGCTGTGATACAGGTAAGTGATCATTCAGTTTCTATACATGTATTGACTTTTTATTTTTTGTTATACAGTTTCCCAGGATCCCTTGACCGACTCCCTCTCTGAAGGTGGAAATGCCTAACAAGGGTAATTGCATCTGCATCTCCATTTTCAACTGTGCAAGGCTGGCTGTTAGTAAACAGCTGTGATAGAGGTAAGTGATCATTCAATTTCTATACATGTATTGTCTTTTTATTTTTTGTCATACAGTTTCGCAGGATTTCATGACTGACTCCCTCTCTGAAGGTGGAAACGACTAAAAAAGGTCATTCCATCTGCATCTCCATTCTCAGCTATGGCTGGCTGGCTGGCTTTCTGTTCATTTTCAACTGTGCAAGGCTGACTGTTCGTAAACAGCTGTGATACAGGTAAGTGATCATTCAGTTTCTATACATGTATTGACTTTTTATTTTTTGTTATACAGTTTCCCAGGATCCCTTGACCGACTCCCTCTTTGAAGATGGAAATGCCTAACAAGGGTAATTGCATCTGCATCTCCATTTTCAACTGTGCAAGGCTGGCTGTTAGTAAACAGCTGTGATAGAGGTAAGTGATTTCAATTTCTATACATGTATTGTCTTTTTATTTTTTGTCATACAGTTTCGCAGGATTTCATGACTGACTCCCTCTCTGAAGGTGGAAACGACTAAAAAAGGTCATTCCATCTGCATCTCCATTCTCAGCTATGGCTGGCTGGCTGGCTTTCTGTTCATTTTCAACTGTGCAAGGCTGACTGTTCGTAAACAGCTGTGATACAGGTAAGTGATCATTCAGTTTCAATACATGTATTGACTTTTTTTTCTTTTTTGTCATACAGTTTCCCAGGATCCAATGACTGACTCCCTCTCTGAAGGTGGAAACGACTAACAAAGGTCATTCCATCTGCATCTCCATTCTCAACTATGGATTGCTGGCTGGCTTTCTGTTCATCTTCAACTGTGTGAGGCTGACTGTTCGTAAACAGCTGTGATACAGGTAAGTGATCATTCAGTTTCTATACATCTATTGACTTTTTTTCTTTTTTGTCATACAGTTTCCCAGGATCCCATGATCCTCCCTCTCTGAAGGTGGAAACGACTGACAAGGGACATTCCATCTGCTTTACTCTTTACAACTATGAGTGGCTCGCTGGCTTTCCATCCATCTTCAACTGTGTGAGGCTGGCTGTTCATAAGTAAGTGATCATTCAGTTTCTATACATGTATTGACTTTTTTTCTTTTTTGTCATACAATTTCCCAGGATCCCATGATCTTCCCTCTCTGAAGGTGGAAACGACTGACAAGGGACATTCCATCTGCTTTACTCTTTACAACTATGAGTGGCTCGCTGGCTTTCCATCCATCTTCAACTGTGTGAGGCTGGCTGTTCCTAAACAGCTGTGATACAGGTAAGTGATCATTCAGTTTCTATACATTTATAGACTTTTTCTTTTTTGTCAAACAGTTTCCCAGAATTCCATGACCGACTCCCTCTCTGAAGGTGGAAACGCATAACAAGGGTAATTCCCTCTGCATCTCCATTGTCAACTATGACTGGCTGACTGGCTTTCTGTCCATCTTCAACTGTGTTAGGCTGACTGTTTGTAAACAGCTATGATACAGGTAAGTGATCATTCAGTTTCTATACATGTATTGACTTTTTTCTTTTTTGTCATACAGTTTCCCAGGATCCCTTGACTGACTCTCTCTGAAGGTGGAAATGCCTAATGGGGGTAATTCCATCTGCATCTCAATTTTCAACTGTGCAAGGCTGGCTGTTGGTAAACAGCTGTGATACAGGTAAGTGATCATTCAGTTTCAATACATGTATTGACTTTTTTTTCTTTTTTGTCATACAGTTTCCCTGGATCCAATGACCGACTCCCTCTCTGAAGGTGGAAACGACTAACAAAGGTCATTCCATCTGCATCTCCATTCTCAACTATTGCTGTCTGGCTGGCTTTCTGTTCATCTTCAACTGTGCAAGGCTGACTGTTCGTAGACAGCTGTGATACAGGTAAGTGATCATTCAGTTTCTATACATGTATTGACTTCTTTTCTTTTTTGTCATACATTTTCCCATGATCCCATGACTGACTCTCTCTCTGAAGGTGGAAATGTCTAACGAGGGTAATTCCATCTGCATCTCCATTTTCAACTGTGCAAGGCTGGCTGTTCGTAAACAGCTATGATACAGGTAAGTGATCATTCAGTTTCTATACATGTATTGACTTTCTTTTTTGTCATACAGTTTCCTAGGATCCCATGACCGACTCCCTTTCTGAAGGTGGAAACGAATAACAAGGGACATTCCGTTTGCTTCACTCTTTACAACTATGACTGGCTCGCTGGCTTTCCATCCATCTTCAACTGTGTGAGGCTGGCTGTTCGTAAACAGCTGTGATACTGGTAAGTGATCATTCAGTTTCTATACATGTATTGACTTTCTTTTTTGTCAACTATTAAGCTATATTTTGTCCATCTTCAACTGTGTGAGGCTGACTGGTCGTAAACAGCTGTGATACATTTAAGTGATCATTCAGTTTCTATACATATATTGACTTTTTATTTTTTGTCATACAGTTTCCCAGGATCCCATGACCGACTCCCTCTCTGAAGGTGGAAACGACTAACAACGTCTCTGCATCTCCTTTCTCTACTATGGCTGGCTGGCTGGCTTTCCGTCCATCTTCAACTGTGCAAGGCTGGCTGTTCGTAAACAGCTTTGATACAGGTAAGTGATTATTCAGTTTCTATACATGTATTGACTTTTTTTTTTTTCTTTGTCATACAGTTTCCCAGGATCCAATGACCGACTCCCTCTCTGAAGGTGTAAATGACTAACAAAGGTCATTCCATCTGCATCTCCATTCTCAACTATGGCTGGCTGGCTGGCTTTCTGTTCATCTTCAACTGTGTGAGGCTGACTGTTCGTAAACAGCTGTGATACAGGTAAGTGATCATTCAGTTTCTATACATGTATTGTCTGTCTTTTTTGACAAATATTAAGCTATCTTTTGTCCATCTTCAACTGTGTGAGGCTGAGTGGTCGTAAACAGCTGTGATACAGGTAAGTGATCATTCAGTTTCTATACATGTATTGACTGTCTTTTTTGTCATACAGTTTCGCAGGATTCCATGTCTGACTCCCTTTCTGAAGGTGGAAATGACTAACAAGGGTCATTCCATTTGCTTCACACATTACAACTATGACTGGCTCGCTGGCTTTCCATCCATCTTCAACTGTGTGAGGCTGGCTTTTCGTAAACAGCTGTGATAAAGGTAAGTGATCATTCAGTTTCTATACATGCATTGACTTATTTTTTTGTCAACTATTAATGTATATTTTGTCCATCTTCAACTGTGCAAGGCTGGCTGTTCGTAAACAGCTTTGATACAGGTAAGTGATTATTCAGTTTCTATACATGTATTGACTTTTTATTTTTTGCCATACAGTTTCGCAGGATTCCATGACTGACGCCCTCTCTGAAGGTGGAAACGACTAACAAAAGTCATTCCATCTGCATCTCCATTCTCACCTATGGCTGGCTGGCTGGCTTTTTGTTCATTTTCAACTGTGCAAGGCTGACTGTTCGTAAACAGCTGTGATACAGGTAAGTGATCATTCAGTTTCTATACATGTATTGACTTTTTATTTTTTGTTATACAGTTTCCCAGGATCCCTTGACCGACTCCCTCTCTGAAGGTGGAAATGCCTAACAAGGGTAATTGCATCTGCATCTCCATTTTCAACTGTGCAAGGCTGGCTGTTAGTAAACAGCTGTGATAGAGGTAAGTGATCATTCAATTTCTATACATGTATTGTCTTTTTATTTTTTGTCATACAGTTTCGCAGGATTTCATGACTGACTCCCTCTCTGAAGGTGGAAACGACTAAAAAAGGTCATTCCATCTGCATCTCCATTCTCAGCTATGGCTGGCTGGCTGGCTTTCTGTTCATTTTCAACTGTGCAAGGCTGACTGTTCGTAAACAGCTGTGATACAGGTAAGTGATCATTCAGTTTCTATACATGTATTGACTTTTTATTTTTTGTTATACAGTTTCCCAGGATCCCTTGACCGACTCCCTCTTTGAAGATGGAAATGCCTAACAAGGGTAATTGCATCTGCATCTCCATTTTCAACTGTGCAAGGCTGGCTGTTAGTAAACAGCTGTGATAGAGGTAAGTGATTTCAATTTCTATACATGTATTGTCTTTTTATTTTTTGTCATACAGTTTCGCAGGATTTCATGACTGACTCCCTCTCTGAAGGTGGAAACGACTAAAAAAGGTCATTCCATCTGCATCTCCATTCTCAGCTATGGCTGGCTGGCTGGCTTTCTGTTCATTTTCAACTGTGCAAGGCTGACTGTTCGTAAACAGCTGTGATACAGGTAAGTGATCATTCCATTTCTATACATGTATTGTCTTTTTTTCTTTTTTGTCATACAGTTTTCCTGGATACCATGACCGACTCCCTCTCTGAAGGTGGAAACGACTGACAAGGGACATTCCATCTGCTTTACTCTTTACAACTATGAGTGGCTCGCTGGCTTTCCATCCATCTTCAACTGTGTGAGGCTGGCTGTTCATAAACAGCTGTGATACAGGTAAGTGATCATTCAGTTTCTATACATGTATTGTCTGTCTTTTTTGACAAATATTAAGCTATCTTTTGTCCATCTTCAACTGTGTGAGGCTGACTGTTCGTAAACAGCTGTGATACAGGTAAGTGATCATTCCGTTTCTATACATGTATTGTCTTTTTTTCTTTTTTGTCATACAGTTTCCCAGGATCCCATGACCGACTCCCTCTCTGAAGGTGGAAACGACTAACAACGTCTCTGCATCTCCTTTCTCTACTATGGCTGGCTGGCTGGCTTTCTGTTCATCTTCAACTGTGTGAGGCTGACTGTTCGTAAACAGCTGTGATACAGGTAAGTGATCATTCAGTTTCTATACATGTATTGTCTGTCTTTTTTGACAAATATTAAGCTATCTTTTGTCCATCTTCAACTGTGTGAGGCTGAGTGGTCGTAAACAGCTGTGATACAGGTAAGTGATCATTCAGTTTCTATACATGTATTGACTGTCTTTTTTGTCATACAGTTTCGCAGGATTCCATGTCTGACTCCCTTTCTGAAGGTGGAAATGACTAACAAGGGTCATTCCATTTGCTTCACACATTACAACTATGACTGGCTCGCTGGCTTTCCATCCATCTTCAACTGTGTGAGGCTGGCTGTTCGTAAATAGCTGTGATACAGGTAAGTGATCATTCAGTTTCTATACATGTATTGACTTTTTATTTTTCTTCATACAGTTTCGCAGGATTCCATGTCTGACTCCCTTTCTGAAGGTGGAAACGACTGACCAGGGACATTCCATCTGCTTCACTCTTTACAACTATGACTGGCTGGCTGGCTTTCCATCCATCTTCAACTGTGCAAGGCTTCTTGTTCGTAAACAGCTGTGATACAGGTAAGTGATCATTCAATTTCTATACATGTATTGTCTTTTTTTCTTTTTTGTCATACAGTTTCCCAGGATCCCATGACCGACTCCCTCTCTGAAGGTGGAAACGACTAACAAGGGACATTCCATCTGCTTCACTCTTTACAACTATGACAGGCTGGCTAGCTTTCCATCCATCTTCAACTGTGTGAGGCTGGCTGTTCGTAAACAGCTGTGATAAAGGTAAGTGATCATTCAGTTTCTATACATGCATTGACTTATTTTTTTGTCAACTATTAATGTATATTTTGTCCATCTTCAACTGTGTGAGGCTGCCTGGTTGTAAACAGCTGTGATACAGGTAAGTGATCATTCAATTTCTATACATGTATTGTCTTTTTTTCTTTTTTGTCATACAGTTTCCCAGGATCCCATGACCGACTCCCTCTCTGAAGGTGGAAACGACTAACAAGGGACATTCCATCTGCTTCACTCTTTACAACTATGACAGGCTGGCTAGCTTTCCATCCATCTTCAACTGTGTGAGGCTGGCTGTTCGTAAACAGCTGTGATAAAGGTAAGTGATCATTCAGTTTCTATACATGCATTGACTTATTTTTTTGTCAACTATTAATGTATATTTTGTCCATCTTCAACTGTGCAAGGCTGGCTGTTCGTAAACAGCTTTGATACAGGTAAGTGATTATTCAGTTTCTATACATGTATTGACTTTTTTTTCTTTTTTGTCATACAGTTTCCCAGGATCCAATGACCGACTCCCTCTCTAAAGGTGTAAATGACTAACGAGGTTAATTCCATCTGCATCTCCTTTTTCAACTGTGCACGGCTGGCTGTTCGTAAACAGCTGTGATACAGGTAAGTGGTCATTCAGTTTCTATACATGTATTGACTTTTTTTCTTTTTTGTTATACAGTTTCCCAGGATCCCATGACCCTCCCTCTCTGAAGGTGGAAACGACTGACAAGGGATATTCCATCTGCTTTACTCTTTACAATTGAGTGGCTCGCTGGCTTTCCATCCATCTTCAACTGTGTGAGGCTGGCTGTTCATAAGTAAGTGATCATTCAGTTTCTATATATGTATTGACTTTTTTTATTTTTTTATTTTGTTATACAGTTTCCAAGGATCCCTTGACCGACTCCCTCTCTGAAGGTGGAAACGCCTAACGAGGGTAATACCATTTGCATCTCCATTTTCAACTGTGCAAGGCTGGCTGTTCGTAAACAGCTATGATACAGGTAAGTGATCATTCAGTTTCTATATATGTATTGACTTTTTTTCTTTTTTGTCATACAGTTTCCCAAGATCCAATGACCGACTCCCTCTCTGAAGGTGTAAATGACTAACAAAGGTCATTCCATCTGCATCTCCATTCTCAACTGTGGCTGGCTGGCTGGCTTTCTGTTCATCTTCAACTGTGTGAGGCTGACTGTTCGTAAACAGCTGTGATACAGGTAAGTGATCATTCAGTTTCTATACATGTATTGTCTGTCTTTTTTGTCAAATATTAAGCTATCTTTTGTATATCTTCAACTGTGTGAGGCTGACTGTTCGTAAACAGCTGTGATACAGTTAAGTGATCATTCAGTTTCTATACATGTATTGACTGTCTTTTTTGTCATACAGTTTCCCAGGATCCCATGATCCTCCCCCTCTGAAGGTGGAAACGACTAACAAGGGTCATTCCATCTGCTTCACTCTTTACAACAATGACTGGCTGGCTGGCTTTCCATCCATCTTCAACTGTTCAAGACTGACTGTTCGTAAACAGCTTTGAAACAGGTAAGTGATCAGTCAATTTCAATACATGTATTGACTTTTTATTTTTTGTCATACTGTTTTCCTGGATCCCATGACCTGCTCTCTCTGTGAAGGTGGAAACGACTTACAAAGGTCATTCCATCTGCTTTTACTTCACAACTATGGCTGTTTGGCTGGCTTTCCGTCCATCTTCAACTGTGCAAGACTGACTGTTCGTAAACAGCTGTGATACCGGTAAGTAATCATTCTGTTTCTATACATGTATTGACTTTTTATTTTTCTTCATACAGTTTCGCAGGATTCCATGTCTGACTCCCTTTCTGAAGGTGGAAACGACTGACCAGGGACATTCCATCTGCTTCACTCTTTACAACTATGACTGGCTGGCTGGCTTTCCATCCATCTTCAACTGTGCAAGGCTTCTTGTTCGTAAACAGCTGTGATACAGGTAAGTGATCATTCAATTTCTATACATGTATTGTCTTTTTTTCTTTTTTGTCATACAGTTTCCCAGGATCCCATGACCGACTCCCTCTCTGAAGGTGGAAACGACTAACAAGGGACATTCCATCTGCTTCACTCTTTACAACTATGACAGGCTGGCTAGCTTTCCATCCATCTTCAACTGTGTGAGGCTGGCTGTTCGTAAACAGCTGTGATAAAGGTAAGTGATCATTCAGTTTCTATACATGCATTGACTTATTTTTTTGTCAACTATTAATGTATATTTTGTCCATCTTCAACTGTGTGAGGCTGCCTGGTTGTAAACAGCTGTGATACAGGTAAGTGATCATTCAATTTCTATACATGTATTGTCTTTTTTTCTTTTTTGTCATACAGTTTCCCAGGATCCCATGACCGACTCCCTCTCTGAAGGTGGAAACGACTAACAAGGGACATTCCATCTGCTTCACTCTTTACAACTATGACAGGCTGGCTAGCTTTCCATCCATCTTCAACTGTGTGAGGCTGGCTGTTCGTAAACAGCTGTGATAAAGGTAAGTGATCATTCAGTTTCTATACATGCATTGACTTATTTTTTTGTCAACTATTAATGTATATTTTGTCCATCTTCAACTGTGCAAGGCTGGCTGTTCGTAAACAGCTTTGATACAGGTAAGTGATTATTCAGTTTCTATACATGTATTGACTTTTTTTTTCTTTTTTGTCATACAGTTTCCCAGGATCCAATGACCGACTCCCTCTCTAAAGGTGTAAATGACTAACGAGGTTAATTCCATCTGCATCTCCTTTTTCAACTGTGCACGGCTGGCTGTTCGTAAACAGCTGTGATACAGGTAAGTGGTCATTCAGTTTCTATACATGTATTGACTTTTTTTCTTTTTTGTTATACAGTTTCCCAGGATCCCATGACCCTCCCTCTCTGAAGGTGGAAACGACTGACAAGGGATATTCCATCTGCTTTACTCTTTACAATTGAGTGGCTCGCTGGCTTTCCATCCATCTTCAACTGTGTGAGGCTGGCTGTTCATAAGTAAGTGATCATTCAGTTTCTATATATGTATTGACTTTTTTTATTTTTTTATTTTGTTATACAGTTTCCAAGGATCCCTTGACCGACTCCCTCTCTGAAGGTGGAAACGCCTAACGAGGGTAATACCATTTGCATCTCCATTTTCAACTGTGCAAGGCTGGCTGTTCGTAAACAGCTATGATACAGGTAAGTGATCATTCAGTTTCTATATATGTATTGACTTTTTTTCTTTTTTGTCATACAGTTTCCCAAGATCCAATGACCGACTCCCTCTCTGAAGGTGTAAATGACTAACAAAGGTCATTCCATCTGCATCTCCATTCTCAACTGTGGCTGGCTGGCTGGCTTTCTGTTCATCTTCAACTGTGTGAGGCTGACTGTTCGTAAACAGCTGTGATACAGGTAAGTGATCATTCAGTTTCTATACATGTATTGTCTGTCTTTTTTGTCAAATATTAAGCTATCTTTTGTATATCTTCAACTGTGTGAGGCTGACTGTTCGTAAACAGCTGTGATACAGTTAAGTGATCATTCAGTTTCTATACATGTATTGACTGTCTTTTTTGTCATACAGTTTCCCAGGATCCCATGATCCTCCCCCTCTGAAGGTGGAAACGACTAACAAGGGTCATTCCATCTGCTTCACTCTTTACAACAATGACTGGCTGGCTGGCTTTCCATCCATCTTCAACTGTTCAAGACTGACTGTTCGTAAACAGCTTTGAAACAGGTAAGTGATCAGTCAATTTCAACACATGTATTGACTTTTTATTTTTTGTCATACTGTTTTCCTGGATCCCATGACCTGCTCTCTCTGTGAAGGTGGAAACGACTTACAAAGGTCATTCCATCTGCTTTTACTTCACAACTATGGCTGTTTGGCTGGCTTTCCGTCCATCTTCAACTGTGCAAGACTGACTGTTCGTAAACAGCTGTGATACCGGTAAGTGATCATTCAGTTTCTATACATGTATTGACTGTCTTTTTTTTGTCATACAGTTTCCCAGGATCCCATGACCAAGTCCCTCTCTGAAGGTGGAAACGACTAACAACGGTCATTCCATCTGCGTTTCCGTTCTCTACTATGGCTGGCTGGCTGGATTTCCGTCCATCTTCAACTTTGCAAGGCTGGCTGTTCTTAAACAGCTTTGATACAGGTAAGTGATCATTCTGTTTCTATACATGTATTGACTTTTCTTCTTTTTTGTCATACAGTTTCCCAGGATCCCATACCTCTTTGAAAGACAATGTCAAAATACAAGAAGTCAGGCAAAGGCTGTGCTTACATCCACTCCATGGGTTAGCAGTAGACGTAGTGTTGTAAGTCAACCTACAGATATGCCAATATGAAGCATCATTTTCATGCACATGAATTCTCTAAAATTGAGTTCCCGCTTTTTGGAGGAAAAAGTGATGAGAAAGATCCCATTGGTTACCTGGAATGATGTGAAAAGTTTCTAGCTGTCCATCCGCTTACCAATGCTGAGAAACTTGCAACCCTGATGTCTGTGTTAGCTGGGACAGCTAAAGATTGGATGTTGGCAGAAAGAGGATGTCACGACATGGACGCAATTCAAAACAATGTTTTTGTATGCCTTTCTATGAAGCTAAAAGGAGGATCCGTGAGAGAAAAGAGGGTGTGCAGGAGAGTATCGGAGACTTTGCTTTTCAATATTGTGCCCATTGTCTCAGGTGGAGAATGGATGAGAAAGGATGCCCGAGAAGGAAATAATGCAAGGCATACTGAGGAACCAGACTAGCTAGCCTTTTATGAGGAACTGTAAAAGCAGTGGAATTGGGACTCTTATTGATGAGGACCTGTCTCAAGCCAGAACATTTAGCTACAGGCTAACAGGCTAACCAAGAATGGGGTAAGAAAAAAAAAAACACCTTCAAATAAAACACAAGACCAGTATGCTGCAGTGGAACCTAAGTCCCTGAAGTTATCTCTCACCATAGGCTCACACCACTGCCAGGCCATGATTGATACTGGGAGCGCACTCTCTCATCAAGGGGTCCTCTTGGCAAATCTTGAAACAGCCAACATAAATCTGGCAACCCAGCAGAGGCCGTACATTCATGATTGCTGATGGACGAGTCCACAAAGCACTTGGAAGAACCAACTGGCAGTGTTCTTTTTTGCAAGGAAAACCACTCCACCTGTCCTTGAATATCATGTCTGACGCAGACCTAGTCTTTCCATTGATAATTGGTCTGAATTTTCTGTCAGCGTGAAATCAGTATCAACTTTAACAAATCATTCATTCAGTTTCTATACATGAATTGACTTTTTTTTGTGTGTCCCCATGACTGCCTCCCTCCCCAAAGCTGGATGCTGACAACAAGGGTGAGGTGCCTCGGCTCCTTTTGCCTCCCTTTTGCTCCCTTACAATCCCTGCAGCAGGATTACAAGGTAAATACATGTAACCTGTTTACAATAATGCATTTAACATATCTTTCATACTAGATACTAAATTTTACTGATGATGTGCTACCTTTGCCACATCAGTCTGCCTATCCATCTGCAACTGTGTGAGGGTGACTATTCATATGCTTCTGTGTAAAAGGAAGGTGATCATTCAGTTTCTTTGCATGTACTGACTTTATTTTTTGTCATACAGCAGTACATGCTGAAAAATGGGCTCGAGTCCTCATCAGGCTGAGACGACGCACTCTCCAGCCCCCTCTCCCCAGCATACTATTGGCCAATGTACAGTCCCTGGACAACAAACTGAGTGAACTTTTACAGATATAATTTCAACCGGAGATAAGCGACTGCTGTATCTGCCTCATAGAGACCAGTATGTCAGCCGAAATTTCAGACCGAGCCGGCGGGGTTCTCCCTGCACCGGGCTGATGGAACAAAGGACCTCTTAGGGAAAAACAAAGATGATGGTGTATGTTTTTTGATCAATAATGGACCTGGAATATTTCATCATCTCGTGCAGGCCGGTGTGGTTGCTGGGACAGACCTCGGGGGTCATTGTTGCCACTGTGTACATACCCCCGCAGGCTGACATGGACCTGGCGCTCGGGAAACTGTACGAGGCGATCAACCAGCAGGAAATCGTGTGCCTGGACCTGGGGACTAATAAAGCAAACCTGAGGCAGAAGCTCAAACAGGAGCTGCCCACCATCAGGGTGGTTCATTGCTGGTCCGACCAATCAGACTTTGACGGGTAACTGCTTTTATGCTCATTTTGAGGCAAACCACCATTTTGAGGCGAAAGCACCATCCACTGCTGAGTCCCACCCACCCTCTATCTCCAAAGCTGATGTGCACAGATCCTTTAAGTGTGTCAAGTAAATCTTCTGGCCCAAATGGCGTACCCAGCAGATCTCTTAAAGCATGTGCCAGTAAGCTGGCTGGAGTCTTTGCTGACATTTTTAACACCTCTCTCTCAGATGTGCCAGCATGCTTCAAACTGACCACCATTGTCCCTGTTCCAAAGACAGGCAGCATTACCTGCTTAAATGACTGCCGCCCGGTTGCTCTAACCCCTATCATAAGGGGAGTGCTTTGAGATGCTGGTTAGAGACTTCATCTGCTCCTCATTACCTGGTACCTTGGACCCACTGCAACTTTCATACGGGCGGAACAGATCCACTAATGATGCCCTGACTCTGCAAATTACCCCACTTGGACAAGATCACCACCTATGTGAAACTGCTGTTTGTGGACTACAGTTCAGCATTCATCACCATCATTCCACCAAGGTTTAACACAGAGCTTCAGGATCTGGGTCTGAACAGTTCTCTGTGCAGCTGGATCCTGAACTTCTTGACAGGATGACAGCAAATGGTAAGGGTGGGCAGCAACATTTCTTCCTCACTGACCCTCAACACTGGAATCCCCCCCAGGGATGTGTGCTCAGCCCACTCCTGTACCCCCTCTACACCTATGACTGCACAGCTGGACACAGATCCAATGTCATGATTAAATTTGCTGATAACAGGACAATTGTGGGCCTGATTTACAATGATAATGAGAGCCTACAGAGAGGAGGTTAGCTTCCTATCACAATGGTGCCAGCAAAACAACCTTTCTCTTAACGTCAGCAAGACCAATGAGCTTATAGTAGACTTCAGGAAACAGGAGAGAGCGCACACCCCTATCTCCATTAATGGGACCACTGTCGAAGGGTCAGCAGCTTCGAGTTTCTTAGTATTCACATTACTGAGGAACTTACATGGGGAGAACACACCACACTGGTTGCAAAGAAAGCACATCAGCACCTCTTCTACCTCAGATGGCTGAGGAGGTTCGGTATGAACTCCTGCATACTGGGGACATTCCACCTGCACTGTGGAGAGCATTCTGATGTATCACCACCTGGTACGGGAACTACACGGCTCAAGAGCGGAAAGCTCTGCATTTGGGTTCAGCTGCCAAACCTTCTGGTGAAGAAGGATTATCAAGGACTCCACCCACCAAGCCATTACATGTTCTCATAGTCAGTTCAGAGACAGCTTCTATCCTCAAGCAATTAGGCTGCTTAATAAACAATAGCTTCTGGACTATGGACTTCATCTGTACCATTACACCTCCTCCCCATACAAACACACTCTGCCCTTACTATTGGACCCCTATGCAGTCCCACAGCACCTACACTACACCGGAATTCACACCCATTTAGTACCTTTTGTAAATAATGTAAACATTTAGATTATATCAGCCTGTACTATTAACTGTGTTTACCAGTGCAATATTGTTAATTGAGTATATGTGTGTGTATATGTATACTCTAAGTGAATGTGTAAATATTCAGTATTTCTATTTGTAAATGTGTTGTTTTTTTTGTTCTACTGTGAGGAACAAAGTTTTTCACTCACTTTTACATCTGTGTAATGTGACAATAAAAGTGATTTGATTTGAGTTGTCTGCATCTCCATCTGGCTTTCCATCCATCTGAAGCTCTGTCTGTCCATCAGCAACTGTAAGGCTGACTATTCGTATGCAACTGTGTAACAGGTAGGTTTCTATACATTATTGATTATCATTTTTGTCTGACAGATTCTCATGACTCAATTGCTCCCTGAAAATGGATTTGGTAAACAAGGGTCTATCCATCTGCAACTGTGTGTGGTTGCTTGCATCTTCTTCTGCAACTCTGTGAGGCTGACTTTGTGGGCATGCATGTACAAATTCTCTTCACATCATTTCCAGTGACAAAGTATTGATGGTTGTTTTTCAGAATCTGCATCATTCCCATTGTGCTCATTGTTAGTGCATTGAACAATGACTTGATAGCCTTGATATGTACCTGTAGTTTCCATTAAAGGTAATCTCTGCATGAATACAATATAAAATATCCATTGTCTTTGTCCCTTTGACATGCTAAATTTGTGTTTCTGAAGGCTGCCATTCTCTTGAGTGTAGCTTGTATAAATGTCCCATGATCATTATCTTTCTTATCCTCCTGAGACCCAGAGTTTTGCTTGGTTTGTTTGGGATTACCTAACAAGTATAAAAACTAAATTTGGTCTTTGTACCGAAAGTTGCAGGAAGAAACAATTTGCTAACAAAGTACAAAACTGTCTATTTCGAACTTTAAGCATGAGGATACAAAAACAAAAGTACAAACAATGTAAACTTTATTTTAAGCCCTAAACATGGCTATACTATAGTGCAAATGTAATTGCAATATTGAGTAAGTAGCTGACAGATAAATTGTTTCAGAGTGAAAAAGAATACAATACATGCCCCTGAAATGCAGCAAAGTAGAGGTATAAAGTACGATAAAGTCAAATGAAAGCACAAGTAAATATAAAAAATATATGTTCTGTAGTACAGTACATCACTAAATGTACCAAAACCAACACCATTCAAACTTCATCACATATGAAACTAAGAATGCACAAAAACACTTATCTACAATTACATTGAGTGATTGTTCTGCATTTAACATTGAAACTCTTCCTGTAATTATAAAATAAAAACACAACCTGTGACCTAATTTAGTCCTTCATTACAGATAGTACTTCATTACAGATGTTGTAGCATCTTATTATAGCTAAAACCTGTCATCAGTGCATGCCAAATGAAGCTAGAGATGTTATTGTACATAAATTTACTAGTTCACACATTAAATGCGATGAGAATCATGGTGCAGATAAGCAGACATGTAATGTCGCCATATGAGGATGCAGGGTCTCAAGAGGTTAAGGATAATTGTGATATTTATTATTGTTTCCTTTTTCTTTTTTTTCAATGATACAATGATGCACTTTGCATTGCATGGGACAACAAAGGACTCTTATGCGTAGACTTTTGCGTAAATAAAGACATGAACTGATGGTCAATACAAAGATTAGCATAACATGCATACATAACATACAGTTCTGTATTCTAGGGAAATTTACAGGCAGAATTATTCAAAATGGTGACAACATAATTCATGTCTATGAAACCTTATCTTACAATCCTTAACATTCCATACATACAATAAGTCAGTAGATTTGAGTAGGTTCTGTGATATGATGTATTAATACTGTGGTCACAAGTTATGTTCATCTTGTAGTAATGAGACCCCCAAGTTCTTATTAAAACAACTATAACGAAAGCTGTAAAGTTTCAAATAGAACTTTACAACAGGCCACTCTGAATGAATTGTTTAAAAAAAAAAAAAAGTGGAAATGTTCAACAAAGAATTTTATCTTGAGTAATTTACAAATTCAAATGAAGAAATGAGAGCGGTCAGTGACACTACATTACGGGTACGTTCTCTCTGCACAGCTATGGAATCTTCAATTTGATGAGAATGTTACCCATTGTCTAACTTACATTGTTGACATCAAAACCTATAGCCACAGTAAGAGCAGTCAGAATTGTTTGAAAACTGATTCTGCCTGGTTAAAGTGGAGTCAAGTGTGCTTTATTTTTTGGGAATAATAACCTTCTTTACAGATGAGACTAGGTATCTCTGATCTGACCATTGCTAACAATAAGAAGACTGACAACATTTTTTCATTACATTGTATAATCTGTTTTAAATAAAAATTAATTGCTGGATCTACAAAACATATGATTTTCCCACCTCAAGTATGTGTGCTTAAGTGGCTTACTTTAATCTTTACAATAAAGTGCATCAAATGTTTGTATTTGTCATTATCACAGAAAATGTTTGGCTAGCCACTTTTTCTATTACATGTTTGTGATAGAAATTATAGAATGTGAAGTACCTTCAGTATGGTTCAGGTAAAAAATTCTTCACTCACATCTCTATTACAAACATGGTTCTTCATAGAACTAAAAGTATCTATTTCAAAATATTCTGTGTCAATGCCAAAAAACATTTGCACAAATGTCAGAAAACATTCTGATTATGTTTATTCTCATATAGAAATGTAGAAAACAAGGAAGAAACATGGAATATGAGTGTCCTTATGGTTTACTATGGTCACAGCGCTAACGTCACTTTACTTATTCTGTTATTATTAAACACCCTTTTCTTGAGTCAACATTATAATGATGAAATATCTATCTAACAGTGATTTCCTGAAAAATATGCTAGCGAACTAGCTTACTGGTGTAGCTAAGAGATCAGACTTAGAAATGAACCACTGATCTAATTATACTATACTATTATATCTGGGTTAATGTAATTGGGGTGCATAATGTCCTTGTAAAAAAAGATGACATAATATTCCTGGAACAACATACGTTTAAATCTGCTAGGTGCTATCTCAGTTTCTATTTTATTATTAGTTGCAGTAGTAGTAGTATTAAATGTGTTTATAATTCAACATTAATTGTGTAGCTAAAACTAGTACGGAGTTGTACAGTTTTAAAATAATGCAAGTCTGGGTCAGCAAAAGTTTAGGATGTGCCCAAGCCCAGACCAGATAATGTTCCTGGGACTATATAATATGCTTACACACAGATAACAGCTCTGTTTTAAGACTTAACTGATATTAGTTCTTTGTATAACCCATATTAAAACAATAAAATCCCTGAGTCAACAATGGTGTATGGTGTTCATAGGTTAAGATTTGTTGATGTTCCTGGGACTATATAATATGGGTAGCTAAGCTAATAGAAATGTGCTACTGCTGTAACAGAGATGTGGGATGCAGTACAGTGTACAAAGCTTACTCAAAGACTTAAAAAAGTAATTAATAAAGTTTTGCATTTTATTGCTTTATATGTATTTGTAACTTAAAAACTACTATTCTTTAAATACCTTTAAAGAATGAAGAAAACCAATCAGGTTTACTGGCTGGGCAGGTTTCTTAATATGGTATAATCATTTGTCTATCAATAAAAAAACACTGGCTTCAGGCACTCTTATACTTCACACACTGGAAACTGCACAAACCACAATCACACATCCACATAGATTCCAAGACCAGAAAGGTGGTGATTTCAAACACAGCAAACCAAGTGCAAAGAGACTGAACAGGAGAAACCTCTCAGGAGGGTAATCAGTCAGCCCGAGGAACACCACATGGACCAAATTGCCCAAAGAGGACAGAATAAAGACAAATGATTAATGAACAGTAATTATATGCCAACCCAAAACTTGCATGTAATTAACTAACTATGCCACAGTCACAGTCAGTACCCATAATCATAAAAAGACAATTCTTAAAAAAAAATCTAAAAACTTAGCAGCCTTCCTTAAAAGACAAAATAAAACACCAGACAAATCAATTTTACAGACAGTAAGAATATTCACAATAACCAAATGACAAATAACCAAACAAAGAAAACAAAAATAAAAAAATAAAGACAACTTGAACACAAAATATCAGTATAGGCAAACCAGCAGTGACTTTATGGAAGTCCAAATCTAAAAAAGCACCTTTAAGCTTTAATCACCAGTAATGGAAAGGACCAACTTGCTCAGGTTATGACGTTCTCCTAGCCTGAGTTAGTAGGCACCCAAGTTTCATGCCCAGAGTCACTGAAAGAGTCTAATAATGTCATTGATCATCAGAACAGAGAGCAGAGATTAACATTGTCCTTTCTTTGTTTTTGTCTTCTTTTATCTTTACTTCACCTCATCCAGTTGATGGCTCAGAGAAGGCAAAGATAAAATGCAAAAAAAAAGAACACAAAGTGAACGAAGACAAAGAAGAAAAAGAAAAACAAACTAGTCAAGAATAAAAAACAAAAGACAAAGAAGAAAAAGAAAAGAAGCCAAGAAAAAGAAGAAAGACAACGATAAACTAACAAATATATAAATAAAGATGACAAAAAAGAAGAAAGACAAAGATAAAAAAAAAAAAGAAAATGGGGGAAAAGGTGGGAGTGTAGTTTTTTAGTAGCTGACTACTTTGAGCTAGGATGGTGAATGATTGAACTACAGACTAGTAAAGAACTCGCTAGACATTCGTTCTTCCTGGTTCTTTTTTTTAACTTCTTTATTTTCCTTTTGGACAGTTTTTCTTGTTTTTCTTGGGGAATGTTTTAATAAAATCACCACTCTGTTGGAACTTACCTGGAGGTGTCGTGTCTTTCTTCATGTACATTACCTTCAGCCACACTAACCAGAAAAAAAAAAAAACAGATCTCACTATGTGTTCATACATGTGGTCCATAAGGTCTCCAGTACTGATTTTAGGGACTGAAAAGCTTGAAGGAAAGAGCTTTTTTGTTGTAAATAACAGAATGGCTGAAAAACCCATTGAAGGAGCTAAGGGTGCTGATCTATATCTATTAACTAAGAGAACAGGGAGTCAGACAGCTTTGTTTGGTGGGACGTAGTTTTGAACTACATGCTGAATTTAAATGATATTGTCTGTTAATGTATTTAAAGCATCATATGTTCATTATTTGAGTTGTTTTACTGGAAGACGGATGGAAAAACACACTAAGATTGATGCTGTACTGAAATCAGCTTCTCTTCCAAATTGATCTGTTCCACCTTAAGTGATGCATTTATTTCATGCTGGTGCTATTGGGAAGATATTCACCCCCAATGCAGTTTAGCATTACTGAATTAGGAGAAAGCACTTATGTTGGTTAATAAAGCTAATTAGCAATGGGGTGGGGGTGAATACTTTTGACTGTAACTGCTGCACCATTTAAGGTGGAACAAACAAATTAGACTGAGAAGTCAGATTAAGCCTTGTCTTTCACAAATAAACCCTCAATGACTGTCAGAATGGTGAAGAAGCAGTTCAGGGAGACATATGGGGCTAAAAAGATGACAGTTTTTTAGATTCTAATTCAGAACCGTAACCCCAATCTGGACTATGCATGCGCAGTAAAGGAATGTCATTTCTGACTTTCAGAACATGCTAATTCATGATGCCGTAAACAAACACTGTTGCACCAATGAGGCTGAAGTTATTCTCCAGCTTCTTACTGGAATCTTCTAATCCACCTTAAATGTTGCAGAACCTACAGGAGGCAGAGTGGAACTGCAGTGCTATTTTAAGTGACACTTTAGCGAGTCCACAGGCTTGCAGCAATCTTCCTTGAATAGAACTAATGTTATCCAGCACATTGGTTTCAACAAGAATAGGACGCCCTCATTCCATCCTTTTTTTTTTTACTGATTTAAGAGTTCGGTGAAAACATTTTAGAGCACCCTGAGATTCGGGGTGGTATGCACTGGACATGTGATGGTTAATCCCCAAGAATTTCAGAACTTCAGTAAAATTTGATCCCAGATCTGTTTGGGTGTATTTTGGTAACCCAAAAGTAGAAGGATTTGATCAGTGGCCAGGGCAGCAGCCCTACACAATCAACTATAAGACGTTCAAATGGCATTCCTAATGCTGGGAGTGGATAAAGTGGTGCGGATGGAATAACCTGATTGGGTTTTCACATAAAAAATTGGGAGTCCATGTTCTCATTAGTACACCATCTTGGCAAAAAAAATATTGGCATGCTGGGGCATTAGTTAGTCTACAGTTATCAAGAGATAGATCCCTACTTTGTTCCTCCATCAAAGCCTCTTTATTAAATTTCAGTTATGATGTGGAATCATTTTCTGCATCTTCTGACTAACTTTAAACCAAATAGTGTTTACCTATTATTGAGTAACTGTTACAACCCCACTTATCAAACCATTTCTCAAAATACTAGTCTAGGTCTTGGAGAGATAAGAAACAAACCAGCACAACAGATTTAATGCTCAAATGAAAATGTTGTATTATAGGTAAACATAAGCTAGCACAGTCAACATCATATAGCGTCAGTACAACAAGTACATAATAACACAGAAAAGAGTAGACTAAAATAGCTCCACATACATCATACTAAGTCAAAGCTAGTGCTCGCCAGCCATTACATCCGGGAACATACAGATTTACGAGAAGTACAATACTGAATCTTGTCTAAATAGCAAGAAAAAAAATCCAAAGTATCCGGAACAGCATAAATCACAACCGCATGTAACTACATGATAAGAAAACACAGCGGCTGACTGAATAAAAGTCAATGCCCCCATTTTAATGACAAAGCCCAGACAACGCAACCAACCAGCATACACCTTTAGATCAGCTGCTTCCAATCAGTCGATTCACCTGGAGAGAGAGAGGGAAACAAAGAAACAACAAGACAAACAAGCCACCAGATGGCAGCACTAACAGTATCAAATATGCAATACTGGATCACAGGATCACATAAGTCTTGAACGTAACAGTATTACGGTTTAATAGTGGACAGACGAGAATCTGGGCAGTCGATTGTAATGGGCACTGTAAATGCTATAAAATGGAGTGTGGTGAAGTGGACTCACCATGAACAGCGGATGAGGTTGGTGAAAGCCTTATTAATAGTCTTTGTAGCCACTCCTGAATCATCGAGGGCTGTGGACAGAAGAGAATCTGGGCAGGCGACTGTAATGGGCACTGTATGTGCTATTAAATGGAGTGTGCTAACGTAGACTCACCAAGATCTGTAGATGAGGTTACTGATCACCACATTAATGAAGTTTGTATCCACTTCTGAATCACTGAGGGCTGTAGACAGTAGAGAATCTGGACAGGCGATTGTATTGGGCACAATGAGCGGTATAAGAGATCATAAAGCGGCTCAAAAGAGAATTTGGGCAGCCAATTGTAAAGGGCACTTTATAAGGTACATCAAGGAGTATGATTAAGTGGACTCACCAAGAACAAGTGGATGAGGATTGTGAAAGCCTCATTTATGAAGTTCGTAGCCACTGCCTATCATAGAGGACTGTGGACAGAAGAGAATCTGGGCAGGCGATTGTAATGGGGGACTGTAAGTGCTATAAAATGGATAATAGTTAAAATAGATAAAATGGATTATAGTGTAAATTATTTATTTATAGTGTAAATTATTTATTTATCCAAATTTTTGTAACTGAGTGTCCTGCTATCCCTTTCTGCTGCTACACTGTGAATTTCCCCACTGCGGGACTAATAAAGGACTATCTTATCTTATCTTATCTTATAATAAGATAATTAATAAAGTTCGTAGCAACTCCCGAATTATCTAAGGCTGTAGACACAAGATGATCTGGGCAGGTAATTGTTTTGGGAACTGTAAGCTGTATAACAGGGAGTGTTATGAAGTGGACTCACCAAGAACTGTGGATGAGGTTGGTGAAATCATAGAGGGCTGTGGGCAGAAGAGAATCTGGGCAGGCGATTGTATTGGGCACAATGAGCGGTATAACAGGGAGTGTGCTAGCATAGAGGACAGAGGAAAATCCGGGCAGGCGATTGTAATAGGCACTGTAAATGCTATAAAAGGGAGTGTGATGAAGTGAACTCACCAAGAACTGTGGATGAAGCGGTTTAGCATTCCCAAATTTTCTAAGCGTGTGGACATAAGAGAATCTTGGCACCTTAAGAGGTACAACAAAGAGTGTGATGAAGTGGACTCACCAAGAACTGTAGATGAGGTTGGTGAAAGCCTCATTAATAAATTTTGTAGCCACTCAAAGTCAAAGTCAGCAAAGTCAAAAATGCAATATGTACAGGACATACACAGGATTGAAACTGCATTACTCTCAGACCCATGGTGCAACAATAAACATTTAAATAAACATCGAATATTAAATAACACAAAGCATGGACATTTTAGTTCACAAATTTGTAGGAATGTATGAGCATAGGTGTTTGTATAAATAAGTAGAGGTCCCTGACATTGACGTCAGAGGTAAAGTGGCATATGCAGCCATGCACTTAAAGTGTATGAAAAGTATATTTAAAGACCAGCAGATTAAAAGAAATCTGGGTATGGTTAGTGCAAATATAAACAGTATTTATCCACAGTTTTCATCCACAGTTTATATCCGGAATCATCAAGGGCTGTGGACAGAAGAAAATCTGAGCAGGCGATTGTAATGGGCACTGTCAGCAGTATAAAAGGGAGTGTAATAAACTGGACTCCCCAAGAACTGTGGATAAAGCAGTTTAGCAACTCCCAGATGATTTGAGGCAGTGGACAGAGGAGAATCTGGGCAGTCGATTGTAATGGGCTATAAAATGGAGTGTGGTGAAGTGGACTCACCATTAACAGTGGATGAGGTTGGTGAAAGCCACATTATTGAAGTTTGTAGCCACTCCCGAATCATAAAGGGCTGTGGACAAAAGAGAATTTGGACAGCCAGTTGTAAAGGGCACTTTAAGAGGTACAACAAGGAGTGTGATGAAGAGGACTCACCAAGAACTGTGTAGGAGGTTGGTGAAAGCCTTATTAAAGAACTTTGTAGCCACTCCTGAATCATCGAGGGCTGTGGACAGAAGAACATCTGGGCAGGCGATTGTAATGGGGGATTGTAAGTGCTATAAAGTCAAGTCAAATTTATTTGTATAGCGCTTTTTACAACTGTTGTCGTCACAAAGCAGCTTTACATAATTAGTACTTAATAAAGGACAGAGACAGAAAAGAAAGAAGAAATAACATGAAGGGTCAAAGACCCCCGTGAGCAAGCCAACGGCGACAGTGGCAAGGAAAAACTCCCTCAGAGCTTGGAGGAACCAAGACTCACATGGGGGACCCATCCTCCTCTGGCCAGACTATTTAAACATGAATGGTAAAAATTACCAAAGCAGATACAACAGAAAGTTGATAGTGGTGATATTAATAGTGTCAGACAGACACAAGTCCATCTAGGTTTCAGCACGGCCACCAAACAGGCAGCAGCGGCAGGCAGGTGAGCCATGGGTGGTGGCGGGTTGGGGGGACCCGCTGGCCGGACTGGTAGGTGGCAGCTGGTTAGACGCAGGTAGAGGGGACCTCAGCGGGCAATCTTCCAGCAGGTCGGGCTGGGTGGCCATTTACTCGAAGAAGGTAAAAAGAGAAAAGTTAGTTCTAAGAGGAATTTTATGGAGGGCAGAGAATGTTGAGAATCAGCATCTGGGTATGTCTGACGATTCCGGCAGGTCTGGTTATCACAGCATAATTAAAAGGAGAGAGCCAGAAGGTAACACGGACACGGGCGCACCCTGAGAACACCAGCATCTATCTGCTCCACCGTCAACAAACCTGAGTGATCGCGTGTAAGCAGCGAGACGACAGCTCCAGCATCTCAGTGTACTACAATTCCCAGGGTCCGCGAACCCCTGGACCTGCAGCCCTTATCTAAGAAACATTAATTACCAAAAGCTAAACTAAACATATACGTTTTCAGCTTAGATTTAAAGATTGAGACTGTGCCTGAGTCCCGAACATTATCTGGAACGTTATTCCAGAGCTGGGGGGCTTTATAAGAAAAGGCTCTTTTTGGGAACGAGGCCAGCACCCTGAGATCTAAGTAGTCTTGATGGTTCGTAATATACAATAAGATCCTGCAGGTACTCAGGAGCGAGGCTATGTAGGGCCTTATATGTTAATAGAAGAATGTTGTATTCGATACGGAATTTAACTGGGAGCCAATGAAGTGCTGATAGAACTGGACTGATAAGGTCAAATTTTCTAGTTTTAGTAAGGACCCTGGCTGCAGCATTTTGCACCAGCTGAAGTTTATTGAGGTTCCTGCTGGAACAACCTGACAGTAGTGCGTTACAATAATCTAGCCTTGAGGTAACAAAAGCATGTACTAGCTTTTCTGCGTCTTGTAGTGATAAGGAGTTTCTTAGTTTGGAGATGTTCCTAAGCTGCATAAAGGCTGTTCTACTAATATTAGCTATATGTTGCTCAAATGATAAATCTGAGTCGAATGTGACGCCAAGATTTTTTGCTGATAAACCAGGAATGGAAGAATCAGCCAAGTCTAACATTAAGTCTGATAGTTTATTTCTAGAGTCTTTTGGACCTAAAAGGAGAACTTCGGTTTTGTCACTGTTGAGGAGAAGGAAGTTATGTGACATCCAGAGTTTTATATCCTTTACACAGTCCTCCATTTTCTGTAATCTAAATTTATCATCAGGTTTGGCTGATATATAGAGCTGTGTGTCATCTGCATAGAAATGGAAATTAACGCCATGTCTGCTTATAACTGAGCCCAGTGGTAACATGTATAATGTAAATAATAGCGGTCCTAAAATTGAGCCTTGCGGAACTCCATATCTTACTTCTGCGTAGTTTGAAGATAAATCTTTTATCTTTACGAATTGATAGCGTCCCGTTAGATATGATTGGAACCATGATAGGGCTGTCCCTGTGATTCCAACCATTTTCTCTAATCTTTCTAGTAATATAGTATGATCTATTGTATCAAAGGCTGCACTAAGGTCTAGTAGGACTAATAAAGATACGTAGCCTTGATCAGAGGCAAGAAGGAGATCATTCGTAATCTTCACTAGGGCTGTCTCTGTGCTGTGATTGGGTCTAAATCCAGACTGGAATTTCTCATACATGTAATTTTTACTCAGGTATAAGCAGAGTTGTTGGGCCACAGCTTTTTCTTAGATACGAATGTTAAGTTTGAGATGGGTCTATAATTAGATAATACGCTAGGATCAAGATTTGGTTTCTTGATTAAAGGTTTTATAACTGCTATTTTAAGGGTTTGGGTTACATGTCCAAGGCTAAGGGATGAATTTACAATTGTTAAAAGAGGTCTGATTATAATTGGGAGAATTTCTTTTAGCAATTTAGAGGGAATCGGGTCGAGTGTACATGTTGTACAATTAGCTGAGGATATAATTTTTTTCTAGTTGTGGAAGTGGGTAGAAGGCTTCCAGCCTTTGTTCTACAACTAGTGTTAGTGTACAACTAAGTTATGTTCTAAAGCAACTACATCAGGTGACGGCCATGTTTGATTTAATAAGCAGGGTTGGATTTGTTGTCTAATATTTTCTATTTTATTATTAAAATAGTCCATAAAAATGTGACTGGTTAAAGATGTTGGGATCTGGGGTTGAGTATCTGCCTGGCTTTTAGTAAGTTTAGAGATCTCATTAAAAAGAATTCTGGGATTGTTTTTAATGGCTTTTAAGGCTGTCCTTCCACGCAGAGTGGAACACCTCTAGTTTGGTCGCCCGCCATTTACGCTCTAGTTTCCGCACTGTTTGTTTTAAGGTACGAGTTTGATCACTGTACCACGGTGTGAGCCTTTTTTGCCTCATCATTTTATTTTTAAACGGCGCTACTTTGTCTAATGTTGATCTTAGGGTATTTTCTAGATCATTTGTTAATTTAACGAGCTCTGTTTGGTCTGACGGAGTGTAAGCTAAGGAGATTTTTAGTAAACTGTACAGCTGTCATTGGTGTTATTGTGCGCTTTAGACAGTGTTGGGGAGAAGAATTAACATTTTGCCTTAGATGTAGCTCAAAGGAGATTAGATAATGATCCGATATTACTGAGCTTTGAGGTAGAATATTTAGCTGATCAATGCTAACACCCAGGGTCAGGACTAAATCTAGGGTATGATTACAGTAATGTGTGGGTCCAGTTACGTTTTGTATGATGCCAACAGAATCTAAAAGTGATACAAACGCCTTTGTTAATGGATCGTCTGCTTTTTCAAAGTGAATATTAAAATCTCCTACTATTATAACTTTGTTGCTGCACACTGCCGAGTCTGCAGCAAAATTACTAAATTCTTTTAAAAATTCAGAGTAGGGCCCTGAAGGCCTATAAATATTAATCAGTGAGAAAACATTTTTATTTGTGGCCGGATTTGATATGTTAATGTAGATAAGCTCAAAAGAAGTGAAGGTGTTACAGTGTTTTTGAATAATCTCTAGTGTATTCTGATAGATTATACACACTCCACCTCCTCTGCCTGATAATCTAGGGCTATGTACATATTTATAGCCTGTGGGGGTGGCTTCATTTAGAGCTATATATTGATCAGGTCTAACCCAGGTTTCGGTTAGGCAGAAAACATCTAGTTTCTGATCACATATCATTTCATTTACGATCACTGCTTTTGAGGATAGTGATCTAATGTTAAGTAGACCAAGCTTTAGGTCTGAGGTGCTGCTGTTATCGTTGAAATGAGAGATTTTAACACTGATTAAATTATTAAAACGAGCTGATCTAGATGTTCTATGTTTGTGTTTAATTCGGGGCACAGACACAGTCTCAATACAGTGAAACCTGGGTGACGCCTCAAAGCAGCTCGCAGACGGTCAGTTTAGCCTGTCTGTCTGCGGCCTGGTCCCGGCTCTGGATTATCAGCAGCCTTTTACACTCCTCTGCCGACTAACTAGCAGACTATGAGCAATGCTGCACGAAAGTAAGGCAGCACCCTCCCGCGTGGGGTGGACACCATCCCTACCTAAAAAACCAGGCTTGCCCTCAAACTTTAACCAATTATCTATGAAGCCCACATGATTTTCGGAACACCACTTGGACATCCAGCGGTTCAGCGCTGTGAGTCGGCGGTTTAGCGCCGCGCCTCATTGGGATGGGACCAGAGCAAATTACGGCATCGGACATCGTCTGGGCCAGTTTAACCACCTGCCGCAGACGAATATCATTGGCCCCTACATGAATCACTATCCTCGAATATCTCCTGTTTGCTAGCCGCTTAAGGTTGCCGCTAATGTCCGGCGCTCTGGCTCCCGGTAAGCAGCTAACAGTCACTGCTGGAGCCCCTAAAGGACTAGCTATCTTCACGTGTCGAACAATAGAGTCTCCTATTACCAGAGTACTTTGAACAGGCTCCTCAGCGGGTGTTTCGCTGAGCGGGGCAAACCTGTTTGACACGCGAATCGGGGGGGGGGGGGAGCGTGGTGTTCCGGTGGGCTAAATTCGGCCTTTGCGCTAGCATTAGCCTTAGCTTTCCGGCTATGCTGCCGAGACGTCACCCATTCGCCCCGCTGTGAGGGCTCTAACGCTGGAGTGGGGGGGGGGGGGGGGGTGCTAGCTCACCCTGAGGCAACGGGGGCTGCTACCAGTGACTCTTGCTCTCTATCCTTCAGTAACCCCATGATGCACACCTCTAACTGGTCCACCTTTTCCACCAGAGAGCTAACTAACTCACATTTAGTGCAAACACTATCATTATCACTAGCGGTGGGAAAAGGGTCTAGACTAAACATGCCACACTTCTCACACTCAAAAAGTCCAGCAACAGCCATAATAAAATACAAACTTACCGCTTTCAGCTGATTTAGGCACCGAAATAAAGGTTGTTGTGGGGTACTCTGCTTTTTGTTTTGTCTTTTTGATAGACCTGTGGACTGTAAACATAATCTAAAAGCAGTTACGACGAAAAGCGGTAGAAAGTGATAGAAAGCAGAAAGAACAAGCTAAACACGGAGACAGTGATTCCTCCAAGGACCAGGTCTGGAGTAAGGATTTCCCACAAGCGTTAGCCTTCCCAAACGGAAGCCATTCCCATAAAATGGAGTGTGGTGAAGTGGACTCACCATGAACAGCGGATGAGGGTGGTGAAAGCCTCATTAATGAAGTTCGTAGCCACTTCCATATCATAGAGGACTGTGGACAGAAGAGAATCTGGGCAGGCAATTGTAATGGGCACTGTAAGCGGTTTAACAGGGAGTGTGATAAACTGGACTCCCCAAGAACTGTAGATGAACTGTGGCATAAAGCAACATTATGTGAAGTTTATAACTTAAAAAGAATAACACTTAAATGGTGCTAAAATGGAGATAAAGGTCAGTCTGGCGCAGTATGTGAATGCATACAAGATGTTTAGAGCTAATGGACAGTTCAATGACTTTGAAAGGAATTAGGTTATTATTTTTTAACTTTACATAAAATAATACTAATAATACTTCTTACATTAAAGAGTTCTGGTTATTAAGGTAAGTTCTAGAAACTGACTATTTCACTTGTCTTATTCTTTAGTCTTTATATAGGTCATATAAGCAGAGAACCTGTAGAGAGGAGAATTATCACTTGAAGTGTCTGACAAACCTGGAAGACATTCTCAAGTCTGATTTTCACACCAAAAAATGCACTGATTTCCTCAACACAGAACAGTACCAGATGTTTCAGCACGGCAGACATATTTTAAAAAGCTCCTTTTATAAGACGCCTCCAGCATCAGAGCACCAACCAGTCAGCACTCACTCACAGTAATGCTAGCCTCTATTGCCCAAAACCTGCTTTCTGTAGAAAATGTTATCTTTGCTTTTTTTAGTGAAATACATCATTCTACTTTCCAGAATTAAAGGAAGATCCTGGTGGTTAGACACCCCCGGACATTGAGGATCTGCTTGCAGGCTCACTCTGGCACTTTGCAGTCATTTTTTGAGACAACAGGGTAAATAGGAAGTGGCTAGACTCTCCATAAACCAGCTCTGATATAAGCCTCTTTTATACAACACATCTTGACACTTGGCAAAGTATTATCTGCTAAATCTGTCTTCTCTATAAAGAGCTATTAATATATCCATGATTACAAAGGGGGTTAATACTGGACAGTGTAAAAAACATACAATAATAGTTTATTAGAGCAACACAACAGAAATGGTTCAGAAGATAAGTGTAAGTCAATTCAGTCTTATGTTCCAGACAACACAGATGATTGATGAAAATCAACTCATCAGCGCCACCTACAGGCGGAACAGCAGCGCTTAAGGTGGACTGGATCTTTCAAATAAGAAGCTGAGGAAAGCTGAGGGAAGGCTAATTTGAACAGTGCTAATAAATAAGGTCATTTTTCTTCCTCTAATGGATTATTGTTGTTGTTTATTATTATTCACAGACAACAATCTGTTTTCCGGTGTGCTTAATCAGCCTGCCATCCATATCCCACCTTTACAGAGTTTCCGATTCGGCTCATCTCAGCGTAAATCGTGAAAAGGAAAACAGAGAACTTCCAGAAACATGTTAGTCTATGTTGGGATGAAGGTTTGGTAATGTAGGAGCACCTCACCTTAAATGTAGTCTGAAGAGAAATGGCTGAAACAGCAGCAGTGTTTGTAGAGGTGTTGGAGGAGCTTTAGTGAGTCGTGGCTGTTTAGTAAAGCTGGTCGCGTGCTGTGCTGCTGGAAAGCAGGTGACATCACAATCTGAGCAGAATGATGAAGTTCTAGAGCGTGAACTCTCACAGCCTCACTTTATGATCACGTGGAAGTTCATGAGGACAGTAAACCACCACCAAACACCTATCAATAATAGACTAATGAAGTAGATTAGAATTATTATCACCAATAATCTTTCTATCATATTTAAACACATATTTAAAAACATCATTTCACTTTATGAAAACATTTATTTATTTAACGGTGTTTCAGCTGCTTGTTTAACTGCTTCTGGTCTTCACTATAAATACAGAACAACATAGAAGAAGCAATCTTTTCCCAGGATCAAAGCGGAGGGACAAAATATAAATGATAAACTGTGTAATATGTTTATATAAACGTTTTTCTTTTTAAATACATTTTTATTTTTCTGAACTTAAACAATATTTAATTGTAAATATTATATAAACATTCTACATACTACATTATATTTAGTAAGCACTACATAATTAAATTATGTTCCACCAAATGAATCACAACACAAAATATGATGGTACACAACTTAAAATCCTAAAATTACTAAAACGATTAGTGTGTCAAACTCCTAGTTAGGATCATTTTAGCCAATAAATGAAAAATGTAACCCTAAATTTAAACAAGTAATTCACAAAACATGAAAAACACCAAATTTCTTTATTAAAATTATTAAACACAACAGGCTGCCATTTCAAAGGCATTAACAATTGTTTTCAGAGCTAGAAATATATTTTATAATTAAATATTTCAGAGCACAACAGACATGAAAACATGAAAACCATTATCTGCAGAGAAACACAAAAGAGCACTTGCCTTCCCCAGAAAATCATTTATACCTACACAGCTGCCTTGAAACAAAATCAATATATAATATAACACAACCTCCTCGTTTCTACTCTCACTGTCCACTAGATCAGCTCCACTGACCATATAGGAGCACTTTGTAGTTCTATAATTCCAGACTGTATCCAGCTGCTTCACTGCATACATAATGAGACAGCTATCCACCTGGGGGAGCCAGAGGGAAGACTAGATAGCAACTAGGGTGGAGTCAAAAGCAGATATGGGGTTTTGCAGGGAGCTGGGTTCGAACCTACGTTGCTGGTGTGAAAGGGCAGAGAGAAATCCCCTGGACCAAAATTAAAACAAATGAAAGGACTTAGAATTATAAGGGTTGTTGTGAAATGAGAGAAATAACTAAACCAAAAAACAGCAGTAAGATGTCCTTAAAATAAAATAAAAGGACTGTAAAAATACGATGTTTACAAAGGGAGAGAGAAAGAGGGGAATGCCTCATGGCAACCAGCGAGAGAAATCTGAGAGCCACTAGCGGCTCTAAAAGACATAAAGCGATAGAGCCTCTTGTGTGCAAAGAGGAACTGCAGAGTGACTTAGACAACTCTCGGAGAACACCAATACCGGCGTGGTCTAGCTTTCACATGGTAAAACTCAAGGATTTGATCAAGGATTGCCACCAGCTGCCGTCAATCAGGCTGATCATTAGGAGGCACGGAGCACGATCTCCCTCTGGGGTGAAGCAAAACTTGTTCTTGCACTGTTCCCATTTTCTATAAAGTCAAACTGAAAAGTCTGCACACCCCTTTCACCTTCTCCATGTTTCTTTATGTTACAGACTTATTCTACAATAGATTGAGTTCATTTTTGGCCTCATTTTTATTTTCTTGGACCCCATGGCCCCATGGGACCTTATGTAGGGAGGTGTTGGCAATCCTCAATCATGCTCAATCAACTGAAAATTTAAACAAAATGCACCTCGTCTCACTTTTGGGTGTCAAATCAAATGGTGTGCACACTTGTGTACATATAAACTGTTTACAACTGCCGTTGTCACAAAGCAGCTTTACAGGAACCAGTAATAAAACCAACTGCATTTTAAATGGTTGCAAACTGTTTCTATTAGGACACTGTTATCAAGGTGTGCTAATGTGTCTAATAGAGAGAACAGTGGGTGAACACCTCTGCAGCCCTTCTGTGTCTAAACCAATTGTACCAGCAGAACACACACTAACACACCACCACTGTGCCGGGGACACTCTGTGCCTTGTGGTGGTGTTAGTGTGTGTTCTGTTAGTACAATTGGATCAGACACAATGGTGAAAAAAAAATGGCTGGTCAGTGTACATGTATAGAACATTTATGCACATGTGCATTCAAGCTGGTTGCTTGGTTCAGTATTTCAACTCATAATTTTTCAGTCTCAGCAGGCATAGTTTCACTCACAACAATATCCCCCTCAACTTAAAGATGCTGCTGGGGCTGAAGGAGACTCCACCAGTGATGAGAAGAGTAACAGGAGTGTCGGTGATGCTGGCTCCTCTTCCTGCTGCAAAATACACACACTGTAATTATGAGGAGAGTTGCAAAAGAAATGTTACAAGTCACAACTTTTCATATGTTCATCACACTTATAGATGGTTCAGACTTTCCAACCAATTACAAGAAGTTGAGACATATCACCCATTTAACAATAGAAGAATAAAAAGAACCAGTGCATATTACAGTTTGAGTAGTTTATTTATTACATAATAACCCAAATCAAAAGGCATTTCAAGTCATGAGATAAATGTGAAGCCACCAAAGCTCAGACTATTCTTGCATTCTTTGATAACTTTTGTGATTAATATTTTCTTCATTACTTACTGTTCTTTCTGTTGGGTTTCTACATTATCTCTTCCGTGTTAAAGCATACAGAAGTTACATAGTTGTACATCTATTTCATTTCCAGAACAAAGTCACTGTTGAACTGACTTAGCACTGCTGATGGTGAAGCGCAGAACCTTTTATCTGCCGAGAGAGTTCAGCGCTGCATTTATCCTGGCTGTTTAAATTCTGCCACGCACGAACTTGGAGATGCCACTGGGGCTGCTGCATGACACAATCAGCAAACAAGAGACCGCACACCCAGACGGCATGTTCACTGCCGATTTTAACCACAGCAACCTGAGGACTCTCCTCCCCAAACACGAAGGAGAACAACATTCTCGACCAAGTCCACAGCAACGTGAGCGGTGGCAACAAGGATGTGACTCAGCCACGGACAGTCCGACCAAATCTCTGTGTTCCTCTCTGTGTGACAACGATCTTTATTTGAATACAGAAAGGATGGAGAAAGGAAATGATGTTGATCTCAAGAGGAGGCAGGAGCTACATGCACACCTCTACATATGTGAGACAGAGGTGGAGAGGGTAAAAACCTTCAAATTCCTCTGCGTTCACATCAGTAACGATCTCACTTGGTCACACAATACGCACCATATCGTTCGGAAGTCCCAGCAGCAGTTGTATTTTGATAAATGTCAGCCAAAATTCTCAGCAATGTCTACAGGAGCACGATTGAGAGCGTTCTTACCAACTCTGTCACGGTCTGGTACAGAAACTGCACCGCTCAGAACAGGAAGGCTCTCCAGAGTGTGATCAAGACTGCACAGTCCATTTCCGGAGCAGCCGCCCCCTCACTGCAGGACATCTACAGGACCAGGGTCATCAGGAGGGCCCACAGCATTATCAGGGACAGTACACACCCTTTACACAGCCTCTTCATGCTCCTGCCATCGGGCCCACACTACAGGAGCGTGAAGTCCAGGACAGCCAGACTGACAAACAGTTTTTATCCACAAGCCATCAGGCTTGTAAACACCTCCTGACATGCACCTATTAATACAAGCCCACTACATATAATCACTGCTGCTGTTCTACAAATACTGTTTACTTTTGTACTTGCACAATGCACTTCCCACATGCACAACTTTCTTTACTTAGTGTTTTTCTTTTACTTAGCATTACTTTTTTTTGCTTATTTACTGTATATATTTTTGTTGTACTTTTTCTCTCTTTATTTTGATATTTATGAGATTATGTCAGTAAAGACTTGGTAAGAATTCCATGGTACAGTTTAATTGCTTGTTTCTGCTGTGCACATGATAATAAACTCTTGAATCTTGAATTGTGATTGTGTTTGCACAGGTACTTGCCAAAGGAAAGCGTGAGCTCCACTCAAATATTAGCTGTGGCTTTATTGTTGTGGGGGTAACTTCCTTTAGTAGGTTCCAAACTTCAGCACATCCTGAAGAGAAGGGCCTGCACCTGTTTCTAAAAAACAAACAAACAAACAAACAAAAAATATATCAGTAGTAGAACACAACCGGGTGGAGCCTGTCACCCTCCCCAACAACAAATCGGGGTGGCACAACGGGGCAGACGTGAAAGCGCGCTTAAGCGCCTGGAAGGACTCCTCAGCTTGCGGAGTCCACGTGATGCGCCTGGGAGCTCCCTTGAGCAGTGATGTGATGGGTGCTGCCAGGCTACTGAAATTCCTAATTAACCTTTGATAGAAGTTGGCAAAACCTAAAAAACGCTGGACCTCCTTAACGGAGCCAGGAGACGGCCAATCCAAGACTGCTTGGACCTTGGCCCAATCCATCTGAACCCCCCGCTCGCTGATGATATACCCTAGAAAAGGGATTTCTTTAACATTAAACACGCACCTTTCTAGTTTGGCGTAGAGCTGGTGGGCCCTAAGCCTCGCCAGGACCAGGCAAACCTGGTGTACGTGTGTGGGCAGGTTGGGGGAGTAAACCAGGATGTCCCTTTGAGGATGTCGTTGATAAAGTCTTGGAAGACGGAGGGGACGTTTGCCAAGGTGTAAGGCATGACCTGGTACTGGTAAAGCCCCCTGGTGGTCATGAACGCCGTCTTCCACTCATCCCCCTCTCTGATGTGCACCAAATTGTACACACTACGCAGGTCTAATTTCGTAAAGAGCCGAGCTCCACAAAATTGTTTGAGGGCAGACAGAACCAGGGGCATAGGATATGGGTATTTTTTAGCAATAGCATTAAGTGCACAATAGTCAATACATGGCCTCAACCCTCTGCCCTTCTTCTGAATAAAAAACGGGGTTATGTATCCCTGGTCTAAGGCTCCACTAAATCAATTGCACAATCGTAGGGACGATGGGGAGGAAGCTTAGCGGCTTGGGCTTGACTGAACACGTCCTGCATATCCTTGTACTCTGGGGGGGACAAGAACACTCACCACATTGGTGCCTGGAGACCTCTCCCCGCACTCACCAGTGACCTGGCGTGATGCTCCTCTGGGTCACCGACCACAGTCCTTCCGCTGGTGCCCCGCTTGCCCGCAGTAGAAGCACAGACCCTCTCGGCTCCTCCTGCTGAGTTCCTCCGGGTGAGGCGACTGATTCCTACCACTCGACGTGGCTGATGGTGTGGTAGCTTGGGACCCTCCAGGGATTGAGGGCTGAGCGATCCGCTGTGTGACTAGGCTGGTCGACTGGGACTAGTGACGGATCCCCCAGCACACCAGGACCTGGGGGTTGGTAGGGCGACCTAAGAGGATAAAGGATAAAGGATAAAGGTGCACGTATTCGTCACTGTACAGTGTGGACTGTACAGCGAAATGTGTCCTCCGCATTTAACCCATCTGGTAGTGAATACACACTCACACACACACACGTGTTAGGGGCAGTGAGTACACACACACACACCCAGAGCGGTGGGCAGCCAACTCCAGCGCCCGGGGAGCAGAGAGGGTAAAGGGCCTTGCTCAAGGGCCCAACAGTGGCAGCTTGCCGAGCCCGGGAATCGAACCCACAACCCTGTTATCGATATCCCGGCGCTCTAACCGCTGAGCCACCACTGCCCCAAGAGCTGGATGGCAAGGGCGATGAGTTCGTCCAGCTCTAACAACTCGCCTCGGGATGCCAGCTCTCGCTGCAGATGGGGGCTAAGCCCATTACGGAACAAGACCACCAACACCAGCTGCTTCCATCCACTACCCGCTGCCATGGTGCGGAATTCCAGCGCTTACTGAGCCGTGGTTCGGCTCGATCGGCTTGCCAATCCAGAGCTTTACTGGCGAGATATAAGGAATATATAAGGAATATATCTGGGATATAAGGAAGATGATCTTCGGCTGGTCAGTGCCGGTCGGTTAGTTGCTAAAAAAGACTGAGCACTGTAACAAGAACCCCTCTGGATCGCTATTATATGTATCCGGTTTACATTGGGCCGGGAGGACTAGCGGGCTCCAACAAAGCCTGAACAAGCTTTGCCAACCCCTGAACGCCACCCACTAGGGTGACTTGGTGCTGCTGGTCCGCCTGTTGCTGCACCAGGCTACCAACTGTCTCAAACATACTCTGAAGAGTGAGCTGCTGCTGCCCCAAGAACTGTCCTTGGGCACGAACAGCCTGATTTAAGGCTTCCATCCCCTTCCGTTCCATGTAGGCTTGGAACCTACAATTCTCGGCAAGGAGCTTAAGCCTTAAGTACCCCCCATCTCAGGTCACATTAACCAAACAAGACATGACATAACTAACAAAACCGGGAACATGTGAGACGACAAACGAACTGAACCAAAGACATGAACATGAAGAGAACACTGAACTCAACAAAAGTCCTTAAGGGAGCCTGCGGCCCTGACTCGAGTCCGCCCCAGGGACTTTTTTTTTGCCAATAACTGGTGTTTAATTCAAATGTTCACTTAAATAAGAACACTTGTTTCCTTCCAAAATATTATTATGGGCATGTATCTCCCATCCAAAAGCAATCCTTACTTTCAACATTTGAAATGTCCGTTTCCAGTAAAGTCTGTGAGTTTGAGCGCTAGACTGCCCGACTGTTTCGTTTTTTATTTTCATGACATGATTTTTTCTGTTTCCATTTCTGTTTTCCACCCGTTTTCGGTCATGTAGATAACTTTAATTGACATAAACTGTGACACTGTATTATGGCACTGTAATGGTCCCATGGTGCATTGGGGTACATTTTAAGTGTGTATTTGATTAATCAGAATGGACTTTTGTAGTGAATTTGTTAAGCATAGCTCAGTTGTGGTTGTTTGTGTTATATTAGTCATTTTGGTGTGGTTGGTTTGTTAATTGTGAATTGATTTTGGGTATTTGCCATCATGACATTACCTAAGCAGGGATAATACCTCCAGACTGGATTGGGAATTAGGGGGTGTTTATATATATATTAATGTAAATAGTTTGAGACTTATTTTTCAGCATTTCCGTTTCCCACCCGTTTTCAGGCATTTTTGTTTTCGCACCTGTTTACAGGCATTTTGTTTACCCACCCGTTTTCGGGCAATTTCCGTTTTCCCACCTGTTTACAGGCATTTTGTTTTCCCACCCGTTTTCGGTCATTTTTGTTTTCCCACCTGTTCCGTTTTCCCACCCATTTACAGCCATTTTAGTTTTCCCACCTATTTACAGGCCTTTTTGTTTTCCCACCCGTTTTCAGGCATTTTTGTCTGGCAATCAAATCTAGTCCTCTTCTGCATGAATGACAGCTCAGCACTGCTGAAACTTCAGCTGTTTGTTCAAATAGAGAGGTTTAGAGGTGGGAAATATCTGATGGTCAAAGTTTATATGTAGACGACTTTAATTGACAAACGGCTACACTGTATTATGGCACAGTTGTGTCCCATGGTGCATTGGGGTACCTTTTAAGTTTGTATTTGGTTAATCAGAATGGACAGAATGTGCAGGCTGGTATGAACAAGGGATGAAAGATTGTCTATAACATGAACATTTTTGTGAAATATATGATCTAACCTCTAATATGAATTTATATGAATTATGAAATGAGCTTTGAACAACTTTAAATGAAAGCATTCCCACCTAAAAATGAAGAGAGAGAGAGAGAGCAGGTGTTCAGTCTGCTTGGAAATAATCATTCTTTGGCTCAGGTTCTCCACACGTATGATGACACTCAGTTTAACTTTCTGGCATCATCGAGTGACACTGGTAGGGCAGAATCACAGGATAGTACTCATCATCATCATCATTTTTGCTGGTTGATTTTGTTGGTGACTAATCCTCAACCTCCAAAGGCAGTAGATCAGAAGGTAAGAGCAGGTTGTGATGCAGCACTCGTAACTTTCCCCTTCCTCTTTCAGCTCTCAGCTCATTAATGGGGATATCTTTATTCATTTCTCATACCACAACATGGAAGATGTCCTCCCAGTGATTTCCCAATTTCCCAGGTCACCTACGGGGTGTCAGGTTGCGTACTAGGACACGATAACCTGGACACAACATTGAACTCTTACTTTCTTGTGAAAGCTTCTTTTATTCAGTGAAGCAGCTTTGTGGATATTCTCTCTCGCAATTGCATTTGCCTCTTTCATCTCATTCTTCCATCTCTAGATCCACAATTCAGCAACCCACCTACTAGTGGTGGCATTCAGCTTTGCGGAGGATAAAACATAAGCCTGTGGTTTACAATCACTGCAGACAGTGAAGAAGGACGCATAGTACAGATAATTGTGAAATTTCTCAGTTATGTCCCACTTCAGGGCGAGAAACTCTAACTTTCCTGAATGCAAGTGATGATTCTTTTCAGATGCTGATAAAGTGCGCGACACAGGCGATTACACAAAGCTTCCCATCTGTGAAAAGTCTGGAAACACAAGCGCAGGGGGCTGTACAAGGTAGCCAAGTAGTTCATGTAATATTTGCTGGTGTGTTTCTGTCCACTCAGTTGGTGTGTTAGAGGGACGTGTTGGACGTCCCCTTTCTTGACCGCCTCTTTCTTTAATGGTTGAAGCTTTGTCTTCTCTAGGCCGCTTGATGAGGTCATAGAGTGGACCAGCAATGTGAGAGGGAAATCCTTTATGTACTGTTTATAATAACTCAAAGCCCCAGCATTCCTCTAAGCTCACCTACAGTGCTGTGTCGCTCTGCAAGAGCTCTCACCACAGATGTGTCAGCAGGGTCCATCCTGCTTCCTTCTGTGGACACAATTCGACCAAGATAACGGACTTCTGTCTTAACCCTTTCCTGCCTGAGTAGAACATTTCATTTTCAGACACTATGTAACATAGTCATAGAAAAAACCTTATGGTGTAACTACAGTACATAGTACAGACAATAAATACACCATTATAACCAGAAAAATCAGTTCTTTAAAATGATATAAAATTCAGTATGATTATAGAAGTGTAAAATAAACAAATATATACGTATATAAGTATTCTCCAAAATCAACCTACAACACCTCTCAATTTTTTTTCATTCATAAATTCTTACATTTTTGACACATTTCTGTGCACAATAGAGAAACATATAGAGTATATGATTTTTTTCTGAGACCATCAAGAAAATAATTTAGAATCTATCATTTTTTTTATTCAAAAGTTATAATCTATTTAGCAGAAGGTGTCATTAAGCAATTTAAAATGTTCATGTAGCTCCTTTTTACCTCATGTTTTACCAAGGTCAGCACACACTATAAACCAATGAAAGTGTACTTTTATAAAGTACTAAATTGTCAACATCCATATTTTTAAAATAATAAAGATGTATTTGACAAAATAAACACTCCAACAGTGTTTAGTTTAAAAACATTCAATATTTCTATTAGAATTATATACACTTCTCATCTATACATAATATCAAAACAACACAAACATGGACATACTATTATTACATAAAATCGGTCAAGCTGTTTATTTGATTTTCTTGCAAATAACTACAATATAGTTTGACACTATTAAAATAATAATAAACAATGCAATGCAAAAACTCTCAAATAATCTGTCAGGCCCTCGTCATTGTGCCCAAATATGTACTTCTGCCTAATTTCCGGGTTGTTTGTGTTCATGTGTATTTGGTTCTGTTCAAATGGTTTGATTCATGTTCATTTGCGTTTACTCATTGGTCATTGTTTTGTCCATGTGTTGCACCTGGGACTGGGAGTACTTAAGGAGCTTTACCCCCTTTGTTCACTGCCGTGAATTGACTCAGTTTGCGGTTTACATTCAGGAGAAGTTCTCCAGCCTACTCTAGAGGCAAGCGAGGTATGTTCGCTCAAGTTCCAAGGCGACCCACGTTCAAGGCAGCAAAGTCAGGTTAGGTCGGCCTTGCCTTCTGGTCTGGCGGCTGGTTCCCCAGCTACTCCTCTTTTGTTTAAAGAGAGCAGCTGTACCCTTTGTTTGCTTACTCCCCCGATGCCCATGCCCGGCTTGTGGCTTTCTGTTCTAGCTCCCTCCTTGCTTCTCCCCTCCTTACATCCCTTTCTCTCACGCTCAGCTCCCGGTTCCTCCCAGTCCCAGGTTTGTTTTGTTCGCCATCTTGGCTGTTTACTGTTTTGCCTGTTTGCACTGTTTTACTAGTTGCTGCACTTCCCATTTAGTATCCCTTTGTGTTGTACCCTGTTTACGTTAATAAAATAGCTTGCTTTGATTCCATCTCTGCGAGTCATCCCTCTTGGTCTGGCCGTACACGCCATGACATAATCCAATTCAACGATGCAAGAAAAAGCTATTATTTGTTCAGGATAATCATTGAACAATTCAGTAAACAGTTATGAGGCAACAGTATATCAAATCTCATCTAAGCCATTTTGCTACACTACATCATATTTAACAGACAATGCTCAAATGACCTCCTTCCAATGAACAAACACACACTGAACTTTGACCTGTGAAGAAAAAGAGAAACAGAGTACATATACACAAACACAGGGGTTGAGGGTGGATGAGAGGAGCGGACAGTAGAAGACAGACAACTGTGAAACTCATCTCCTTCATCAAGACTGAAAACAGTTTCGATTACCAACTAAACTAAATCTTCTACCTTAACACTCAGGAGTCCTGCAATCTTTGTTTATTTTCTTTTATGATTTTTTTGTGGCAATGGCCGCAAGCTGGAGCGACAGATTTTCCTAACCCCAGTTTATCTGGCTGTAGCTAAACTAAACCCTGATGCTCCATTGGAACGATGCCAGTCCTGAAACAACACCTCCCATGTGCTTATTGTAGAGCTTTACTACAGCTGGTTGACGGACTACTTTTCTGTACCGTGTGGCACCATACTTTACCATCCCTGAAACCTCTGATGAATCATTATCACTGAGGAAATTAGAGAGGCATGTAACTGCTTGCGTATTCTTCCCCTGAACAACTAAGACACTTCCATCAATTCTACACCACCTCATATCACCACGGTTAGCTCGCCGCTCCCCTTTTTCGACATCTTTGAAATCCACTGGGAATTTCTTATGATTAATCCTACATTGGTTCCCCACTCCTTGAGTCGGACCATAACAGTTATGTATATGTGATGTATAAAAGTTATCAAACCAAACTGTGTGACCTTGATTTTTAAATGGCTGCACAAAGTCTTCAATCACTTTTGTAGCCAAATCAGTTTTGCTCCCATCAAGACTGCCTGTGTATACATCAGAGTCTAAGGTATATCCCAAATCTGAAGCTGCAATCACCCACAACAACCCCAGCGAGTAGGTTTACCTTTTATATACTGCTGTAATCCTGATCAACCTTTTGATTCTACCATCCTCTCGTCTATGCTCAGATTTCCATCAGCCTGGAAAAGCTGCTGACACTGGGTTTTGAGGTGGTCCATCAGGTAACGCAACTTCCTAAGACAATCACAATTATTTTCTGTGACAGGATGTAGAAAATGGGGGGGCTGCCATCAATTCCTTGAAACGGTCATGGGACATGAACAACTTGACCCATGAACCCTAAATAGATCTGGTATATGTACACATATACTGTACACATTTACAAATACAAACACTTGGAATACATTTATTTACACACTAGAGGTTGTTGGTTGATCCCTCTGCTCATCTTCACCATCCTCTTCTTCTCCTTCATCCAGGAGCTCCGTGTCCATGAAGTCCTCTTCTTCAATGGTCATGCCTTCATGATCTTCATCACTGTCATGTTCAGCGATAAGCCTAAGCTCGTCAGGGCCTAGCCACCAACTCCTCTTCAGAGACTCCATAGGGCGTGCATATTGAGCCTGGTCTCCATCCATCTCAGAATAATCATTAAAAAGAGATTACAATGAATAAAGGTGGTGACAGTGATGTTATTTTAAAAATTATAACATTTATGTAAATTTAAATACTCTATATGGTTTTCTCAGAGAAGCTAAAGTCCACATACTCATGTTTTGTACACTGAATCAATACCTATGACAATAGTTTCTCAAATCTAAGAGGAGCAATAATTACAAAACAAAACCTGATGCTATGGTTATATTTTCAAAAATGTTGTAAATAGTTACAGACTGAATGTTATTCACCTGTTTACTTTCTGACAACATTTGATACCATATTTTAGTCCCTTTCAAATACATTAGTGTTTATGCTTTATGCTAACTTAATTTAGCCAGTCTCTTCATTGTAGTGCTCAAAAAAGGAGCTATTATGAGCAAAGCTAAGGTGATTTCTAAGCAGATTTTAGACTTTAGTATTGAAGTAAAACAAGTAAACTATAACTGATTTCAAGATTGATATATAATCTTACTTTCATAAATATACCCCAGTGCTGCAGCGCGCAACAGCTCTGGTAGAGCTAGCTAGCTTAGCTTAGCTTAGTTCACTACTATTCACTTATTTGTGTAAAACTGCTGCAAACTTTACAAACTACTAAACAAACAAGACTAAAAAGGAATCTGATAAACTCTCCACACGTGTTTATTTCCATCTAGATGAAGATAAAATCATTAGAATGGATTCAAAAAGGAGAGTTGAGCACCTGACTGACTAAACTTACAACACGTCTCTCAAAATCACCTCAGCTTTGCCAAAGCGGCAGCACTAATAATATTACAATTCTACAATTAAAGCCATGTTTTCTGAGTAAAAAGCAGCTCATCTGAGGTGCCAGTCTGCATGAGGTAAGGCTGTAGGCCACCATAATGTTATCACTTGGACCGTGAGCATAAAGAGGCTCTGCAGCAGAGTAGGATTACCTTCTGCAGCAGTGTAGGATCGCCTTCTGCAGCAGCATAAATGCAACCTGCATTTAATGAACTAAGATGAGGAGTCTGTTGTTCCCCCTTTGGTGCTCTACTCCCCCTACTGGCGATTCCAGGTATCGTTTCCCCCAAAACTAACTAATGATGAGATAGGAGAGGCACAGCATTTCACAGCTTTAACATTTCTTCCATTTTAGACCCCTTACATCAGCACAGTGTCCAGAGCATGAAGCAGATACCAGGAGACAGGGCAACATGAGACGTGGAGATGGGTGTTGGAGGGCAACAACCCAGAAGCAATACTGCTACCTCCTCCTTTGTGCAAAGTGGAGACAGGAGGAGCAGTGCCAGAGCCCTGCAAAATGACCTCCAGCAGGCCACTAATATCCATGTTTCTGCTCAAACTGTCAGAAACAGACTCCATGAGGGTGGTATGAGGGCCCAACGTCCACAAGTGGGGTTGGGGTGGAAAGTGGTGCTTACAGCCCAACACTGTTCAGTTGTTTTTATCTGAAAATAAACTAGAATAAAATCTTCACCAGATACAACTGTCTTATCTTACATACTTAAAACACAGATAAATCTGCAGACATTTCATATAGAAATCTATTGTACTGCTTTAGCATTGTTGCTGTGGAGACAGTGGAAATGTAATGTAGACTACAGACATATGAAACAGTAGTAAGATTGTAAGACTGTAAGAGAAATATATTGTGAGGGGAACAGGCAGTTTTACCAGTGTTCTTTAAAGCATGTCCACCATAGCAACAGTTACTAATGACAGAACAAAGGGCATGGACAGTCAATTATGACATCACAGGGATGGAAGTGTATAAATAGCAGGAGCATCTTCACTCTGCTCATTCACAGCTTTCTGATGTTGGAGATCAGCTGCTCCTTTAAACATGAGCCTTGAGTACATCCCCCCAGCCTGGCAGACAGCCAGCCAGCCAGCAAAAGCTTCGATGTGAAAAATCCAGGAAACTTCGAAGCTCGACTGAGGGCAACAATAGCGGCTCAGGCCAACAACAGTAAGAGAGTGAGAGAGAGACAGACAGTGAGAACAATGAGAAGAGAGAAAGGGAGACAGACAGTGAGAAGAGCAAGAAGAGAAGGAGAGAGACAGACAGTGAGAAGAGCAAGAAGAGAAAGAGAGAGACAGACAGGGAAAGGAATACTAAGAGAAGGAGAGAGACAGACAGTGAGAGGAAGGTGATGAAGAGGAGAGAAGAAGGAGAACAGAGTTTAGGGCGATCTGTCTGCAGAGATGCTACTCCTGCTGAGGACAGCCAGTCCAGTCTAAAGACCACACACAGAGACTGTTTCACAGACTGAATCAGGAAGTCCAGGTCCTCCACAAACTTGGCCCCAGAACTGCTGAAGGCTGTTCAGCAGATAATGAAGCTGAGGATCTGCTGAAGTTAGAACTACAGCCAAGTCAGTAGCACCAATAAAGCAGACAGTCCAGTTCAGAGTCCGGCTGCATTCACTCCTGCACAGATAAGTGGTGCCTGATGAATTTCGTGAGTCAGCTTCCAAACCGGAAGTGAACTAGAGGCCTTCAAACCACCTACAGCTGTAGAGGAGACTAGATTGATGCTGTACTGAAATCAGCTTCGCTTCCAAATTGATCTGTTCCACCTTAAGTGATGCATTTATTTCATGCTGGTGCTATTGGGAAGATATTCACCCCCCAATGCAGTTTAGCATTACTGAATTAGGAGAAAGCACTTATGTTGGCTAATAAAGCTAATTAGCAATGGGGTGGGGGGTGAATACTTTTGACTGTAACTGCTGCACCATTTAAGGTGGAACGAACAAATTAGACTGAGAAGTCAGATTAAGCATTGTCTTTCACAAATAAACACCTCAATGACTGTCATCTTTTTAGCCGCATCTGACTCCCTGAACTGCTTCTTCACCATTCTGACAGTTTTTTAGATTCTAATTCAGAACCGTAACCCCAAATCTGGACTACGCATGCACAGTAAAGGAATGTCATTTCTGACTTTCAGAACATGCTAATTCATGATGCCGTAGACAAACACTGCTGCACCAACGAGGCTGGAGTTATTCTCCAGCTTCTTACTGGAATCTTCTAATCCACCTTAAATGTTGCAGAACCTACAGGAGACAGAGTGGAACTGCAGTGCTATTTTAAGTGACACTTTAGCGAGTCCACAGGCTTGCAGCAATCTTCCTTGAATAGAACTAATGTTATCCAGCACATTGGTGTTCAACAAGAATAACTAAGAAGCACTAATTTAGAAGTTTGGTGAAAACGTTTTAGAGCACCCTGAGATTCGGAGTATGCACTGGACATGTGATGGTTAATCCCCAACAATTTCAGAACTTCAGTAAAATTTGTTCCCAGATCTGTTTGGGTGTATTTTGGTAACCCAAAAGTAGAAGGATTTGATCAGTGGCCAGGGCAGCAGCCCTACACAATCAACTATAAGACATTCAAATGGCGTTCCTAATGCTGGGATTGGATAAAGTGGTGCGGATGGAATAACCTGATTGGGTTTTCCCATAAAAAATTGGGAGTCCATGTTCTCATTAATACACCATCTACAGTTATCAAGAGATGGATCCCTACTTTGTTCCTCCATCAAAGCCTCTTTATTAAATTTCAGTTATGATGTGGAATCATTTTCTGCATCTTCTGACTAACTTTAAACCAAATAGTGTTTACCTTAGACGCAGGCTTAAAAGAAACGTCTCAGATAGATCTACTTTAGCAAATGAGTCACAGAGGATACAGGGAACAGAGGAACCTCTTCACTCGTATAAGAACATTCAGGCACATTGTTTGTCCTGGAAGTGGAAGATCTTCAGATCTAAGCAGAAGGGGTCCACTTTGAGATCATGTTTTCCTGATTTAACGAGTTATGTATGAAGAGCAGAACCTCTGTTCTATAACATGACTCAAATACATGAAGGTGCATTGGAACTCATCTTTTACTGAGTTGTTCACATAAACTACAACTGCACTAGTGCCACCCGCAGGTATACTGAGTAACAGCAGTTATACATTTAATCACTACATAACATTTCCAGAAAATGCTCACTCCTATAACTAATTACAGTCATAGATGTTTATTCAGTTTTTATTTTTGCAGCACATGCTTGCATTACAGTTCTACAGCATCAGACGGTCCAGAGGTTTATTAACTCTAATAAACAGAATAGAGTCTGATGTTCTTTTACAGAAGAGACATCTTGTGAGTTGTGACTAGTAGGTGGAGTCTTACTCCGCATTTCTCCAGGCATACATTGTATGTTTTCAGCTTCCGTTGATGAACATGTCTGTGCAGACATATAGACAGCCGAATGCATGGTGGATATGCTAGATAATATTGCTGTTTCTGATTCTGCACACTTTCCTGGAATAGTCTCTTTCTGGTGAGGCAGAAGTTGATCAACATGGCGTTGTCAGGATTCAGTCACACCACTGTCCACCGTGTAAGAAACTGGTCCTCTTTGGGTGATAATGACTCCTACTCTATAATCATGAGCCGACACCACATCACCAACTACACCAGCTTGTGGCCCTGCAGAAGACTTGCAACTCCTGCATGTGTCTCACAGCTGCCAGCACCACAGCAGACACTGAACGTCACTTTGATGTCAGAAAAATGGACAGATGTTAGATTTTAGTTCGAAATGAAAATCGTGTTGACGTCAAGATCCAACGTCAGGCGGACATTGAATTATGGTTGGTTATCAGTCAGGTACCACTCAAATTTATGTCAGGTTGATGTCAAGCTCCAACGTTATATATTTTAGATGGAAATTAAAATAGCGTCGACATCAAATCCTGACATTAGACAGACATTGAATTTAGGTTGAAAATCAAAGTCAGATATCTGTCAAGAAATATCTGATAAAAATTATTTTTTAAAAAGACAGACCTGGGCGAACAGGGTACCTCACCTCAGACTGAGAAAAGTGAACACAGAAAGTGAGGATCCATGTGACATAAAGGATCATTCAGAAAATGACAAGAGAACACAAGAGCTGCTGACAGCAACGTAGAAAAGGACAGAAACTGTAACTGAAGTGCCTCAGCGTGTGATTCAAACTAAGCAGACAAGCACAAAACTGGTGTACAGAATGAAGAGACACAATGCTCAGATGACAATGTAGCGAGTCAGAGTGGTACGGAGCAGGAGACTGTGGTCCAGCTAAAGACAGGACAGGTTCTCAAACACAGAGATAGAGTCAGTGGGATTTTACATACAGCGGAAGTTCTAGGACGTGCAGGCAAAGCTAGAAAAATACAAAACTGGTACAATCTGCAGTTCATTGAACCCACTAATGATGCAGGCTGTACAAATCAAATTTAGAGAGCCTTCAGATGGAACCCACTGTAACTGATGTTAATACCACTGACATCAGTGAGGATGTATGGGCAACAAGAGATCCATCATTTGACCTTGCCAAACAAGAAGAGATAAAGAACTGGATAGATAACGATGTGGTATGATGGTCTAGCAGATGCTTCACTGGTACAACAGAGTGAAGGAAATAGTGCTGACAGCATGAGGGAAATATGTCCAGAGGGGTTCGCTTCCACTGTAATACCCCATCTCAGATCTGCTTTCCAAGTCGGATGTGAGGAACATGATCATTTTTGTTATGTGGGAATAGACTTCAGGACTAATAACAAGCACAAATACACCAGGACAATTACATCCAACACATGCAGCCCATACATATGGACCCTTTACTAGCCTTAGAACAAGACTTCCCCCTTTGTGAGGAAGAGAAAGACCAACTCAGGTCAAAGATAGACCAAATTCTCTTGCTGGTGAAACACTGGCGATGTCTGAAGCAAGTGATGATGCCATTTTCTTGGCCACACTGTTCTCTGAACTAACTACTGGGAATGCTGAACATGCTCCACCCGCTGATGCGCTGGAGAAACGACTTTGTAGTTCTTTGATGGTGCTTCTCTCCAGGCAAACACAGGAGGTTGAACATGTGCTGCAGCACAGTACAAAAGAACAGCTTGTGGACTGTCTAACCAAAAAGGGGGCATCAGCTTATGAGTTACTTCATTCCTGAGTGTAGGACAATGGAAACTTGATTAACAATACATTTGGAAGGACATAATATGCTGTTCTGTGCTCTTGTGTTGTTGCTGTGTACTGTGTTGTTTAAATGGGTAAAAGTCTTTTCTCTCTGATTTTCCATTTTTTTATTTTTAAGAAGTGAGGGAGTTTGTTAAGACTTTGATATAGAAAGGCATTGTTTTATTAATATTCCCTTTTGTTAGTTGTGCTATATTGAGCTGTAAAAGTTAGTACCGTAATTCAAAAAACAATTATTATCAAGTAATCAAGTGGGAGGGGAATGGGAGCCATGGTGGGAGTGTTTGTGTAGTTGGCTGTAATGGGAGAAATAAAGGAGTTGCACTATACATGGTAAAGTTCATCTATTATTAAGTAACTGTTACAACCTCACTTATCAAACCATTTCTCAAAATACTAGTCTAGGTCTTGGAGAGATAAGAAACAAACCATCACAACAGATTTAATGCTCAAATGAAAATGTTGTATTAGAGGTAAACATAAGCTAGCACAGTCAATATCATATAGCGTCAGTACAACAAGTACATAATAACACAGAAAAGAGTAGACTAAAATAGCTCCACATACATCACACTAAGTCAAAACTAGTGCTCGCCAGCCATTACATCCGGGAACATACAGATTTACGAGAAGTACAATACTGAATTTAAGAGTGTCTGAATAGAAAGAAAAAAAATCCAAAATATCATGAACAGCATAAGTCACAACCGCATTTAATTGCATGGTGAGAACACAGCGGCTGACTGAATAATAGTCAATGCCCCCATTTTAATGACAAAGCCCAGACAATGCAACCAACCAGCATACGCCTTTAGATCAGCTGCTTCCAATCAGTCGTTTCACCTGGACAGAGAGGGAAAAAAAGAAACAACAAGACAAACAGGCCACCAGATGGCAGCAATAACAGTATCAAATATGCAATACTGGATCACAGGATCACATAAGTCTTGAACGTAACAGTATTACAGTTTAATAGTGGACAGAGTAGAATCTGGGCAGGCAATTGTAATGGGCACTGTAAGTGCCCTAAAATGTAGTGTGATGAAGTGGACTCACCATGAACAGTGGACAAGGGTGGTGAAAGCCAAATTATTGAAGTTTGTAACCACACACAGTTGCAGATGCACAGACCGATGAAGGACAGATCCACCATCAGGGAGGGAGGTTTTTTTTTTTTCGGTCCGGAAAAACCTGCAAGACAAAAAAAAAGAAAGTCAATACATGTATAGAAACTGAATGATCATCTACCTGTTACAGAGTCGCAGAATGATGGACAGCGAACCGGACACTATTGCAGATTAAAATATATTTTTTAGAAGGATACACCTACAGGGAGAAGAAGAGGTTGATGGACTTCTTGAGAACCTGTAAGACAAAAAAAAGAAAGTCAATAAATGTATAGAAACTGAATGATCACCAACCTGTTACACACTTGCAGACAGATTGATAGCGAGCCACACACAGTTGCAGATGCACAGACCCTTGAAGGACAGATCCATCATCAGGGAGGGAGGGCAGACAGATAGTAGCGAGTCACACACAGTTGCAGATGCACAGACCATTGAAGGACAGATTCACCATCAGGGAGGAAGGGGTTCATGCGGTCCGGAAAAACCTGCAAGACAAGAAAAGAAAGTCAATACATGTATAGGAACTGAATGATTACCTACCTGTTACACACTTGCAGACAGATAGATATCGAGACACACACAGTTGCAATGGACAGACCCTTGTTGGATGTATGCACCATCGGGAAGGGGGGAGCCATTGGTCCTGAAAGCCTGTAAGACAACAAAAAGGCAATACATGTATAGAAACTGAATGATCACTTACCTGTTACAGAGTTGCAGAATGATGGACAGCGAACCACACACAGTTTCAGATGAAAATATATTTGTTAGAAGGATATACCTTCAGGGAGAAGAAGAGGTTGATGGACTTCTTGAGAACCTGTAACACAAAAAAGAAAGTCAATACATGTATAGAAAATGAATGATCACCTACCTGTTACACACGTGCAGACAGATAGTATCTTGTCATACACAGTTGCAGATGCACAAACACTTTAAGGACAGATCCACCATCAGGGAGGGAGGGGGTCATACTGTCCGAAAAACCTGTAAGACAAAAAAAGAAAGTCAATTCATGTATAGAAACTGAATGATCACCTACCTCTTACACACTTGCAGACAGATTGTTAGCGAGCCACACACACAGTTGCAATGGACAGACCCTTGTTGGCTGTATGCACCATCACGAAGGGGGGAGCCATTGGTCCTGAAAGCCTGTAAGACAACAAAAAGGCAATACATGTATAGAAATTAAATGATCACCTACCTGTTACACACTTGCAGACAGTTGGATAACGAGCCACACAAACAGTTGCAATGGACAGACCCTTGTTGGCTGTATGCACCATCACGAAGGGGGGAGCCATTGGTCCTGAAAGCCTGTAAGACAACAAAGAGGCAATGCATGTATAAAAACTAAATGATCACCTACCTGTTACACACTTGCAGACAGAAAGTAGCGAGTCACACACAGTTGCAGATGGACAGACCCTTGAAGGACAGATCCACCATCAGGGAGGGAGTGGGTCATACTGTCTGAAAAGCCTGTAAGACAACAAAAAGGCAATACATGTATAGAAACTGAATGATCACTTACCTGTTACAGAGTTGCAGAATGATGGACAGCGAACCACACACAGTTGCAGATGAAAATATATTTGTTAGAAGGATACACCTTCAGGGAGAAGAAGAGGTTGATGGACTTCTTGAGAACCTGTAACACAAAAAAGAAAGTCAATACATGTATAGAAACTGAATGATCACCAACCTGTTACACACTTGAAAATTGATAGCGAGTCAGACACACAGTTGCAATGGATAGACCCTTGTTGGCTGTATGCACCATCAGGAAGGGGGAAGCCACTGGTGCTGAAAGCCTGTAAGACAAGAAAAAGGCAATACATGTATAGAAACTGAATGATCACCAACCTGTTACAGAGTTGCAGAATGTTGGACAGCGAACCGGACACAGTTGCAGATGGAAATATATTTGTTAGAAAGATACACCTTCAGGGAGAAAAAGAGGTTGATGGACTTCTTGATTACCTGTAACACAAAAAAGAAAGTCAAAACATGTATAGAAACTGAATGATTACCTACCTGTTACACACTTGCAAACAGATAATTAGCGAGCCACACACACAGTTGCAATGGACAGACCCTTGTTGGCTGTATGCACAATCAAGAAGGGGGGAGCCACTGGTCTTGAAAGCCTGTAAGACAACAAAAAGGCACTACATGTATAGAAACTGAATGGTCACTTACCTGTTACAGAGTTGCAGAATGATGGACAGCGAACCACACACAGTTGCAGATGAAAATATATTTGTTAGAAGAATACACCTTCAGGGAGAAGAAGAGGTTGATGGACTTCTTGAGAACCTGTAACACAAAAAAAAGAAAGTCAATACATGTAAAGAAACTAAATGATCGCCTACCTGTTACACACTTGCAGACAGATAAATAGCGAGCAACACACACAGTTGCAATGGACAGACCATTGTTGGCTGTATGCACCATCAAGAAGGGGGGAGCCACTGGTCTTGAAAGCCTGTAAGACAAGGAAAAGGCAATATATGTATAGAAACTGAATGATCACTTACCTGTTACAGAGTTGCAGAATAATGGACAGCGAACCACACACAGTTGCAGATGAAAATATATTTGTTAGAAAGATACACCTTCAGGGAGAAGAAGAGGTTGATGGACTTCTTGAGAACCTGTAACACAAAAAAAGAAAGTCAATACATGTAAAGAAACTAAATGATCGCCTACCTGTTACACACTTGCAGACAGATAAATAGCGAGCAACACACACAGTTGCAATGGACAGACCATTGTTGGCTGTATGCACCATCAAGAAGGGGGGAGCCACTGGTCTTGAAAGCCTGTAAGACAAGAAAAAGGCAATATATGTATAGAAACTGAATGATCACTTACCTGTTACAGAGTTGCAGAATAATGGACAGCGAACCACACACAGTTGCAGATGAAAATATATTTGTTAGAAAGATACACCTTCAGGGAGAAGAAGAGGTTGATGGACTTCTTGAGAACCTGTAAGACAAAAAAAGAAAGTCAATACATGTATAGAAACTGCATTATCACCAAACTGTTACACACGTGCAGACAGATAGTATCGAGTCACACACAGTTGCAGATGCACAAACACTTCAAGGACAGATCCACCATCAGGGAGGGAGGGGGTCATACTGTCCAAAAAACCTGTAAGACAAAAAAAAGAAAGTCAAAACATGTATAAAAACTAAATGATTACCTACCTGTTACACACTTGCAAACAGATTGATAGTGAGCCACACACACAGTTGCAATGGAAAGACCCTTGTTGGCTGTATGCACCATCAGGAAGGGGGGGAGCCATTGGTCCTGAAAGCCTGTAAGACAACAAAAAGGCAATACATGTATGGAAACTGAATGATTACCTACCTGTTACACACTTGCAGAATGATAGTAGCGAGTCACACACAGTTGCAGATGCACAGACCCTTGAAGGACAGATTCACCATCAGGGAGGGAGGGGTTCATGCGGTCCAGAAAAACCTGCAAGACAAAAAAACAAAGTCAATACATGTATAGAAATTAAATGATCACCTACCTGTTACACACTCGCAGGCAGGCTGATAGTGAGCCACACACAATTGCAATGGACAGACTATTGTTGGCTGTATGCACCATCAGGAAGGGGGGAGCCATTGGTTCTGAAAGCCTGTAAGACAAGAAAAAGGCAATACATGTGTAGAAACTGAATGATCACTTACCTGTTACAGAGTTGCAGAATGATGGACAGCGAACCACACACAGTTGCAGATGAAAATATATTTGTTAGAAGGATACACCTTCAGGGAGAAGAAGAGGTTGATGGACGTCTTCAGTACCTGTAACACAAAAAAGAAAGTCAATAAATGTATACAAACTGAATGATTACCTTCCTGTTACACACTTGCAGACAGATAGTAGCGAGTCACACAGTTGCAGATGCACAGACCCTTGAAGGACAGATTCATCATCAGGGAGGAAGGGGTTCATGCGGTCCGGAAAAACCTGCAAGACAAGAAAAGAAAGTCAATACATGTATAGGAACTGAATGATTACCTACCTGTTACACACTTGCAGACAGATAGATAGCGAGACACACACAGTTGCAATGGACAGACCCTTGTTGGATGTATGCACCATCGGGAAGGGGGGAGCCATTGGTCCTGAAAGCCTGTAAGACAACAAAAAGGCAATACATGTATAGAAACTGAATGATCACTTACATGTTACAGAGTTGCAGAATGATGGACAGCGAACCACACACAGTTTCAGATGAAAATATATTTGTTAGAAGGATATACCTTCAGGGAGAAGAAGAGGTTGATGGACTTCTTGAGAACCTGTAACACAAAAAAGAAAGTCAATACATGTATAGAAAATGAATGATCACCTACCTGTTACACACGTGCAGACAGATAGTATCTTGTCATACACAGTTGCAGATGCACAAACACTTTAAGGACAGATCCACCATCAGGGAGGGAGGGGGTCATACTGTCCGAAAAACCTGTAAGACAAAAAAAGAAAGTCAATTCATGTATAGAAACTGAATGATCACCTACCTCTTACACACTTGCAGACAGATTGTTAGCGAGCCACACACACAGTTGCAATGGACAGACCCTTGTTGGCTGTATGCACCATCACGAAGGGGGGAGCCATTGGTCCTGAAAGCCTGTAAGACAACAAAAAGGCAATACATGTATAGAAATTAAATGATCACCTACCTGTTACACACTTGCAGACAGTTGGATAACGAGCCACACAAACAGTTGCAATGGACAGACCCTTGTTGGCTGTATGCACCATCAGGAAGGGACGGGAGCCATTGCTCCTGAAAGCCTGTAAGACAACAAAAAGGCAATACATGTATAGAAACTGAATGATCACTTACCTGTTACAGAGTTGCAGAATAATGGACAGCGAACCGGACACAGTTGCAGATGGAAATATATTTGTTAGAAGGATACACCTTCAGGGAGAAAAAGAGGTTGATGGACGTCTTGAGTACCTGTAACACAAAAAAGAAAGTTAATACATGTATAGAAACTGAATGATTACCTACCTGTTACACACTTGCAGACAGATAGTAGCGAGTCACACACAGTTGCAGATGCACAGACCATTGAAGGACAGATTCACCATCAGGGATGAAGGGGTTCATGCGGTCCGGAAAAACCTGCAAGACAAGAAAAGAAAGTCAATACATGTATAGGAACTGAATGATTACCTACCTGTTACACACTTGCAGACAGATAGATATCGAGACACACACAGTTGCAATGGACAGACCCTTGTTGGATGTATGCACCATCGGGAAGGGGGGAGCCATTGGTCCTGAAAGCCTGTAAGACAACAAAAAGGCAATACATGTATAGAAACTGAATGATCACTTACCTGTTACAGAGTTGCAGAATGATGGACAGCGAACCACACACAGTTGCAGATGAAAATATATTTGTTAGAAGGATACACCTTCAGGGAGAAGAAGAGGTTGATGGACTTCTTGAGAACCTGTAACACAAAAAAGAAAGTCAATACATGTATAGAAACTGAATGATCACCAACCTGTTACACACTTGAAAATTGATAGCGAGTCAGACACACAGTTGCAATGGATAGACCCTTGTTGGCTGTATGCACCATCAGGAAGGGGGAAGCCACTGGTGCTGAAAGCCTGTAAGACAAGAAAAAGGCAATACATGTATAGAAACTGAATGATCACCAACCTGTTACAGAGTTGCAGAATGTTGGACAGCGAACCGGACACAGTTGCAGATGGAAATATATTTGTTAGAAGGATACACCTTCAGGGAGAAAAAGAGGTTGATGGACTTCTTGATTACCTGTAACACAAAAAAGAAAGTCAAAACATGTATAGAAACTGAATGATTACCTACCTGTTACACACTTGCAAACAGATAATTAGCGAGCCACACACACAGTTGCAATGGACAGACCCTTGTTGGCTGTATGCACAATCAAGAAGGGGGGAGCCACTGGTCTTGAAAGCCTGTAAGACAACAAAAAGGCACTACATGTATAGAAACTGAATGGTCACTTACCTGTTACAGAGTTGCAGAATGATGGACAGCGAACCACACACAGTTGCAGATGAAAATATATTTGTTAGAAGAATACACCTTCAGGGAGAAGAAGAGGTTGATGGACTTCTTGAGAACCTGTAACACAAAAAAAAGAAAGTCAATACATGTAAAGAAACTAAATGATCGCCTACCTGTTACACACTTGCAGACAGATAAATAGCGAGCAACACACACAGTTGCAATGGACAGACCATTGTTGGCTGTATGCACCATCAAGAAGGGGGGAGCCACTGGTCTTGAAAGCCTGTAAGACAAGAAAAAGGCAATATATGTATAGAAACTGAATGATCACTTACCTGTTACAGAGTTGCAGAATAATGGACAGCGAACCACACACAGTTGCAGATGAAAATATATTTGTTAGAAAGATACACCTTCAGGGAGAAGAAGAGGTTGATGGACTTCTTGAGAACCTGTAACACAAAAAAAGAAAGTCAATACATGTAAAGAAACTAAATGATCGCCTACCTGTTACACACTTGCAGACAGATAAATAGCGAGCAACACACACAGTTGCAATGGACAGACCATTGTTGGCTGTATGCACCATCAAGAAGGGGGGAGCCACTGGTCTTGAAAGCCTGTAAGACAAGAAAAAGGCAATATATGTATAGAAACTGAATGATCACTTACCTGTTACAGAGTTGCAGAATAATGGACAGCGAACCACACACAGTTGCAGATGAAAATATATTTGTTAGAAAGATACACCTTCAGGGAGAAGAAGAGGTTGATGGACTTCTTGAGAACCTGTAAGACAAAAAACGAAAGTCAATACATGTATAGAACCTGCATTATCACCAAACTGTTACACACGTGCAGAGAGATAGTATCGAGTCACACACAGTCGCAGATGCACAAACACTTTAAGGACAGATCCACCATCAGGGAGGGAGGGGGTCATACTGTCCAAAAAACCTGTAAGACAAAAAAAGAAAGACAATACATGTATAGAAACTGAATGATCACCTAACTGTTACACACTTGCAAACAGATTGATATTGAGCCACACACACAGTTGCAACGGACAGACCCTTGTTGGCTGTATGCACCATCAGAAAGGGGGGAGCCATTGGTCCTGAAAGCCTGTAAGACAACAAAGAGGCAATGCATGTATAAAAACTGAATGATCACCTACCTGTTACACACTTGCAGACAGAAAGTAGCGAGTCACACACAGTTGCAGATGGACAGACCCTTGAAGGACAGATCCACCATCAGGGAGGGAGTGGGTCATACTGTCTGAAAAGCCTGTAAGACAACAAAAAGGCAATACATGTATAGAAACTGAATGATCACTTACCTGTTACAGAGTTGCAGAATGATGGACAGCGAACCACACACAGTTGCAGATGAAAATATATTTGTTAGAAGGATACACCTTCAGGGAGAAGAAGAGGTTGATGGACTTCTTGAGAACCTGTAACACAAAAAAGAAAGTCAATACATGTATAGAAACTGAATGATCACCAACCTGTTACACACTTGAAAATTGATAGCGAGTCAGACACACAGTTGCAATGGATAGACCCTTGTTGGCTATATGCACCATCAGGAAGAGGGGAGCCATTGGTCCTAAGAACCTGTAAGACAACAAAAAGGCAATACATGTATAGAAACTGAATGATCACTTACCTGTTACAGAGTTGCAGAATGATGGACAGCGAACCACACACAGTTGCAGATGAAAATATATTTGTTAGAAGGATACACCTTCAGGGAGAAGAAGAGGTTGATTGACTTCTTGAGAACCTGTAACACAAAAAAGAAAGTCAATACATGTATAGAAACTGAATGATTACCTACCTGTTACACACTTGCAGACAGATAGTAGCGAGTCACACACAGTTGCAGATGCACAGACCCTTGAAGGACAGATTCACCAACAGGGAGGAGGGGTTCATGCGGTCCGGAAAAACCTGCAAGACAAAAAAAAGAAAGTCAATACATGTATAAAAACTAAATGATTACCTACCTGTTACACACTTGCAAACAGATTGATAGTGAGCCACACACACAGTTGCAATGGAAAGACCCTTGTTGGCTGTATGCACCATCAGGAAGGGGGGGAGCCATTGGTCCTGAAAGCCTGTAAGACAACAAAAAGGCAATACATGTATGGAAACTGAATGATTACCTACCTGTTACACACTTGCAGAATGATAGTAGCGAGTCACACACAGTTGCAGATGCACAGACCCTTGAAGGACAGATTCACCATCAGGGAGGGAGGGGTTCATGCGGTCCAGAAAAACCTGCAAGACAAAAAAACAAAGTCAATACATGTATAGAAATTAAATGATCACCTACCTGTTACACACTCGCAGGAAGGCTGATAGTGAGCCACACACAGTTGCAATGGACAGACTATTGTTGGCTGTATGCACCATCAGGAAGGGGGGAGCCATTGGTTCTGAAAGCCTGTAAGACAAGAAAAAGGCAATACATGTGTAGAAACTGAATGATCACTTACCTGTTACAGAGTTGCAGAATGATGGACAGCGAACCACACACAGTTGCAGATGAAAATATATTTGTTAGAAGGATACACCTTCAGGGAGAAGAAGAGGTTGATGGACGTCTTCAGTACCTGTAACACAAAAAAGAAAGTCAATAAATGTATACAAACTGAATGATTACCTTCCTGTTACACACTTGCAGACAGATAGTAGCGAGTCACACACAGTTGCAGATGCACAGACCCTTGAAGGACAGATTCACCATCAGGGAGGAAGGGGTTCATGCGGTCCGGAAAAACCTGCAAGACAAGAAAAGAAAGTCAATACATGTATAGGAACTAAATGATTACCTACCTGTTACACACTTGCAGAGAGATAGATAGCGAGACACACACAGTTGCAATGGACAGACCCTTCTTGGCTGTATGCACCATCGGGAAGGGGGGAGCCATTGGTCCTGAAAGCCTGTAAGACAACAAAAAGGCAATACATGTATAGAAACTGAATGATCACTTACATGTTACAGAGTTGCAGAATGATGGACAGCGAACCACACACAGTTGCAGATGAAAATATATTTGTTAGAAGGATACACCTTCAGGGAGAAGAAGAGGTTGATGGACGTCTTGAGTACCTGTAACACAAAAAAGAAAGTTAATACATGTATAGAAACTGAATGATTACCTACCTGTTACACACGTGCAGACAGATAGTATCTTGTCATACACAGTTGCAGATGCACAAACACTTTAAGGACAGATCCACCATCAGGGAGGGAGGGGGTCATACTGTCCGAAAAACCTGTAAGACAAAAAAAGAAAGTCAATTCATGTATAGAAACTGAATGATCACCTACCTCTTACACACTTGCAGACAGATTGTTAGCGAGCCACACACACAGTTGCAATGGACAGACCCTTGTTGGCTGTATGCACCATCACGAAGGGGGGAGCCATTGGTCCTGAAAGCCTGTAAGACAACAAAAAGGCAATACATGTATAGAAATTAAATGATCACCTACCTGTTACACACTTGCAGACAGTTGGATAACGAGCCACACAAACAGTTGCAATGGACAGACCCTTGTTGGCTGTATGCACCATCAGGAAGGGACGGGAGCCATTGCTCCTGAAAGCCTGTAAGACAACAAAAAGGCAATACATGTATAGAAACTGAATGATCACTTACCTGTTACAGAGTTGCAGAATAATGGACAGCGAACCACACACAGTTGCAGATGAAAATATATTTGTTAGAAAGATACACCTTCAGGGAGAAGAAGAGGTTGATGGACTTCTTGAGAACCTGTAAGACAAAAAACGAAAGTCAATACATGTATAGAACCTGCATTATCACCAAACTGTTACACACGTGCAGACAGATAGATATCGAGACACACACAGTTGCAATGGACAGACCCTTGTTCGCTGTATGCACCATCAGGAAGGGGGGAGCCATTGGTCCTGAATGCCTGTAAGACAACAAAAAGACAATTCATGTATAGAAACTAAATGATCACCAACCTGTTACACACTTGAAGAGTGATAGCGAGCCACACACACAGTTGCAATGGACAGACCCTTGTTGGCTGTATGCACCATCAGGAAGGGGGGAGCCATTGAAACTGAAAGCCTGTAAGACAACAAAAATGCAATACGTGTATAGAAACTGAATGATCACCTACCTTTTACACACTTGCAGACAGATAGATAGCGAGCCACACACACAGTTGCAATGGACAGACCCTTCTTGGCTGTATGCACCATCAGGAAAGGGGGAGCCATTGGTCCTAAAAGCCTGTAAGACAACAAAAAGACAATTCATGTATAGAAACTGAATGATCAGTTACCTGTTACAGAGTTGCAGAATGTTGGACAGCGAACCGGACACAGTTGCAGATGGAAATATATTTATTAGAAGGATACACCTTCAGGGAGAAAAAGAGGTTGATGGACGTCTTGAGAACCTGTAAGACAAAAAAAGAAAGTCAATACATGTATAGAAACTGCATTATCACCAAACTGTTACACACGTGCAGATAGATAGTATCGAGTCACACACAGTCGCAGATGCACAAACACTTTAAGGACAGATCCACCATCAGGGAGGGAGGGGGTCATACTGTCCAAAAAACCTGTAAGACAAAAAAAGAAAGTCAATACATGTATAGAAACTGAATGATCACCTACCTGTTACACACTTGCAAACAGATTGATATTGAGCCACACACACAGTTGCAACGGACAGACCCTTGTTGGCTGTATGCACCATCAGAAAGGGGGGAGCCATTGGTCCTGAAAGCCTGTAAGACAACAAAGAGGCAATGCATGTATAAAAACTAAATGATCACCTACCTGTTACACACTTGCAGACAGAAAGTAGCGAGTCACACACAGTTGCAGATGGACAGACCCTTGAAGGACAGATCCACCATCAGGGAGGGAGTGGGTCATACTGTCTGAAAAGCCTGTAAGACAACAAAAAGGCAATACATGTATAGAAACTGAATGATCACTTACCTGTTACAGTGTTGCAGAATGATGGACAGCGAACCACACACAGTTGCAGATGAAAATATATTTGTTAGAAGGATACACCTACAGGGAGAAGAAGAGGTTGATTGACTTCTTGAGAACCTGTAACACAAAAAAGAAAGTCAATACATGTATAGAAACTGAATGATTACCTACCTGTTACACACTTGCAAAAAGATTGATAGTGAGCCACACACACAGTTGCAATGGAAAGACCCTTGTTCGCTGTATGCACCATCAGGAAGGGGGGAGCCATTGGTCCTGAATGCCTGTAAGACAACAAAAAGACAATTCATATATAGAAACTGAATGATCACCAACCTGTTACAGACTTGAAGAGTGATAGCGAGCCACACACACAGTTGCAATGGACAGACCCTTGTTGGCTGTATGCACCATCAGGAAGGGGGGAGCCATTGAAACTGAAAGCCTGTAAGACAACAAAAATGCAATACGTGTATAGAAACTGAATGATCACCTACCTTTTACACACTTGCAGACAGATAGATAGCGAGCCACACACATAGTTTAAATGGACAGACCCTTGTTGGCTGTATGCACCATCAGGAAGGGGGGAGCCATTGGTCTTGAAAGCCTGTAAGAAAAAAAAAAAGGGAATACATGTATAGAAACTGAATGATCATTTACCTGTTACAGAGTTGCAGAATGATGGACAGCGAACCACACACAGTTGCAGATGAAAATATATTTGTTAGCAGGATACACCTTCAGGGAGAAGAAGAGGTTGATGGACTTCTTGAGAACCTGTAACACAAAAAAGAAAGTCAACACATGTATAGAAACTGAATGATCACCAACCTGTTACACACTTGAAGATTGATAGCGAGCCACACACACAGCTGCAATGGACCGACCCTTGTTGGCTGTATGCACCATCAGGAAGGGGGGAGCCATTGGTCCTAAAAACCTGTAAGACAACAAAAAGGCAATACATGTATAGAAACTGAATGATCACTTACATGTTACAGAGTTGCAGAATGATGGACAGCGAACCACACACAGTTGCAGATGAAAATATATTTGTTAGAAGGATACACCTTCAGGGAGAAGAAGAGGTTGATGGACTTCTTGAGAACCTGTAACACAAAAAAGAAAGTCAATACATGTATAGAAACTGAATGATCATCCATCTGTTACACACTTGAAGATTGATAGCGAGCCACACACACAGTTGCAATGGACAGACCCTTGTTGGCTGTATGCACCATCAGGAAGAGGGGAGCCATTGGTCCTAAAAACCTGTAAGACAACAAAAAGGCAATACATGTATAGAAACTGAATGATCAGTTACCTGTTACAGAGTTGCAGAATGTTGGACAGCGAACCGGACACAGTTGCAGATGGAAATATATTTGTTAGAAGGATACACCTTCAGGGAGAAAAAGAGGTTGATGGACGTCTTGAGTACCTGTAACACAAAAAAGAAAGTTAATACATGTATAGAAACTGAATGATTACCTACCTGTTACACACTTGCAGACAGATAGTAGCGAGTCACACACAGTTGCAGATGCACAGACCCTTGAAGGACAGATTCACCATCAGGGAGGAAGGGGTTCATGCGGTCCGGAAAAACCTGCAAGACAAGAAAAGAAAGTCAATACATGTATAGGAACTGAATGATTACCTACCTGTTACACACTTGCAGACAGATAGATATCGAGACACACACAGTTGCAATGGACAGACCCTTGTTCGCTGTATGCACCACCAGGAAGGGGGGAGCCATTGGTCCTGAATGCCTGTAAGACAACAAAAAGACAATTCATGTATAGAAACTAAATGATCACCAACCTGTTACACACTTGAAGAGTGATAGTGAGCCACACACACAGTTGCAATGGACAGACCCTTGTTGGCTGTATGCACCATCAGGAAGGGGGGAGCCATTGAAACTGAAAGCCTGTAAGACAACAAAAATGCAATACGTGTATAGAAACTGAATGATCACCTACCGTTTACACACTTGCAGACAGATAGATAGCGAGCCACACACACAGTTGCAATGGACAGACCCTTCTTGGCTGTATGCACCATCAGGAAGGGGGGAGCCATTGGTCCTAAAAGCCTGTAAGACAACAAAAAGACAATTCATGTATAGAAACTGAATGATCACTTACCTGTTACAGAGTTGCAGAATGATGGACAGCGAAACACACACAGTTGCAGATGGAAATATATTTGTTAGAAGGATACACCTTCAGGGAGAAGAAGAGGTTGATGGACTTCTTGAGAACATGTAACACAAAAAAAGAAAGTCAATACATGTATGGAAACTGAATGATCACCTACCTGACCTGTTACACACTTGCAGACAGATAGATAGTGAGCCACACACATAGTTTAAATGGACAGACCCTTGTTGGCTGTATGCACCATCAGGAAGGGGGGAGCCATTGGTCTTGAAAGCCTGTAAGAAAAAAAAAAGGGAATACATGTATAGAAACTGAATGATCATTTACCTGTTACAGAGTTGCAGAATGATGGACAGCGAACCACACACAGTTGCAGATGAAAATATATTTGTTAGCAGGATACACCTTCAGGGAGAAGAAGAGGTTGATGGACTTCTTGAGAACCTGTAACACAAAAAAGAAAGTCAATACATGTATAGAAAATGAATGATCACCTACCTGTTACACACGTGCAGACAGATAGTATCTTGTCATACACAGTTGCAGATGCACAAACACTTTAAGGACAGATCCACCATCAGGGAGGGAGGGGGTCATACTGTCCGAAAAACCTGTAAGACAAAAAAAGAAAGTCAATACATGTATAGAAACTGAATGATCACCTACCTCTTACACACTTGCAGACAGATTGTTAGCGAGCCACACACACAGTTGCAATGGACAGACCCTTGTTGGCTGTATGCACCATCACGAAGGGGGGAGCCATTGGTCCTGAAAGCCTGTAAGACAACAAAAAGGCAATACATGTATAGAAATTAAATGATTACCTACCTGTTACACACTTGCAAACAGATTGATAGTGAGCCACACACACAGTTGCAATGGAAAGACCCTTGTTGGCTGTATGCACCATCAGGACGGGGGGGAGCCATTGGTCCTGAAAGCCTGTAAGACAACAAAAAGGCAATACATGTATGGAAACTGAATGATTACCTACCTGTTACACACTTGCAGACAGATAGTAGCGAGTCACACACAGTTGCAGATGCACAGACCCTTGAAGGACAGATTCACCATCAGGGAGGAAGGGGTTCATGCGGTCCGGAAAAACCTGCAAGACAAGAAAAGAAAGTCAATACATGTATAGGAACTGAATGATTACCTACCTGTTACACACTTGCAGACAGATAGATATCGAGACACACACAGTTGCAATGGACAGACCCTTGTTCGCTGTATGCACCACCAGGAAGGGGGGAGCCATTGGTCCTGAATGCTTGTAAGACAACAAAAAGACAATTCATGTATAGAAACTAAATGATCACCAACCTGTTACACACTTGAAGAGTGATAGTGAGCCACACACACAGTTGCAATGGACAGACCCTTGTTGGCTGTATGCACCATCAGGAAGGGGGGAGCCATTGAAACTGAAAGCCTGTAAGACAACAAAAATGCAATACGTGTATAGAAACTGAATGATCACCTACCGTTTACACACTTGCAGACAGATAGATAGCGAGCCACACACACAGTTGCAATGGACAGACCCTTCTTGGCTGTATGCACCATCAGGAAGGGGGGAGCCATTGGTCCTAAAAGCCTGTAAGACAACAAAAAGACAATTCATGTATAGAAACTGAATGATCACTTACCTGTTACAGAGTTGCAGAATGATGGACAGCGAAACACACACAGTTGCAGATGGAAATATATTTGTTAGAAGGATACACCTTCAGGGAGAAGAAGAGGTTGATGGACTTCTTGAGAACATGTAACACAAAAAAAGAAAGTCAATACATGTATGGAAACTGAATGATCACCTACCTGACCTGTTACACACTTGCAGACAGATAGATAGTGAGCCACACACATAGTTTAAATGGACAGACCCTTGTTGGCTGTATGCACCATCAGGAAGGGGGGAGCCATTGGTCTTGAAAGCCTGTAAGAAAAAAAAAAGGGAATACATGTATAGAAACTGAATGATCATTTACCTGTTACAGAGTTGCAGAATGATGGACAGCGAACCACACACAGTTGCAGATGAAAATATATTTGTTAGCAGGATACACCTTCAGGGAGAAGAAGAGGTTGATGGACTTCTTGAGAACCTGTAACACAAAAAAGAAAGTCAATACATGTATAGAAAATGAATGATCACCTACCTGTTACACACGTGCAGACAGATAGTATCTTGTCATACACAGTTGCAGATGCACAAACACTTTAAGGACAGATCCACCATCAGGGAGGGAGGGGGTCATACTGTCCGAAAAACCTGTAAGACAAAAAAAGAAAGTCAATACATGTATAGAAACTGAATGATCACCTACCTCTTACACACTTGCAGACAGATTGTTAGCGAGCCACACACACAGTTGCAATGGACAGACCCTTGTTGGCTGTATGCACCATCACGAAGGGGGGAGCCATTGGTCCTGAAAGCCTGTAAGACAACAAAAAGGCAATACATGTATAGAAATTAAATGATTACCTACCTGTTACACACTTGCAAACAGATTGATAGTGAGCCACACACACAGTTGCAATGGAAAGACCCTTGTTGGCTGTATGCACCATCAGGACGGGGGGGAGCCATTGGTCCTGAAAGCCTGTAAGACAACAAAAAGGCAATACATGTATGGAAACTGAATGATTACCTACCTGTTACACACTTGCAGAATGATAGTAGCGAGTCACAAACAGTTGCAGATGCACAGACCCTTGAAGGACAGATTCACCATCAGGGAGGAAGGGGTTCATGCGGTCCGGAAAAACCTGCAAGACAAGAAAAGAAAGTCAATACATGTATAGAAACTGAATGATCACCTATCTGTTACACACTTGAAGATTGATAGCGAGCCACACACACAGTTGCAATGGACAGACCCATGTTGGCTGTATGCACCATCAGGAAGAGGGGAGCCATTGGTCCTAAAAACCTGTAAGACAACAAAAAGGCAATACATGTATAGAAAGTGAAAGATCACTTACCTGTTACAGAGTTGCAGAATGTTGGACAGCGAACCGGACACAGTTGCAGATGGAAATATATTTGTTAGAAGGATACACATTCAGGGAGAAAAAGAGGTTGATGGACTTCTTGAGTACCTGTAACACAAAAAAGAAAGTTAATACATGTATTGAAACTGAATGATTACCTACCTGTTACACATGTGCAGACAGATAGTAGAGAGTCACACACAGTTGCAGATGCACAGACCCTTGAAGGACAGATTCACCATCAGGGAGGAAGGGGTTCATGCGGTCCGGAAAAACCTGCAAGACAAGAAAAGAAAGTCAATACATGTATATGAACTGAATGATTACCTACCTGTTACACACTTGCAGACAGATAGATATCGAGACACACACAGTTGCAATGGAGAGACCCTTGTTGGATGTATGCACCATCGGGAAGAGGGGAGCCATTGGTCCTGAAAGCCTGTAAGACAACAAAAAGGCAATACATGTATAGAAACTGAATGATCACTTACCTGTTACAGAGTTGCAGAATGATGGACAGCGAACCACACACAGTTGCAGATGAAAATATATTTGTTAGAAGGATACACCTTCAGGGAGAAGAAGAGGTTGATGGACTTCTTGAGAACCTGTAACACAAAAAAGAAAGTCAATACATGTATAGACACTGAATGATCACCAACCTGTTACACACTTGAAGATTGATAGCGAGTCAGACACACAGTTGCAATGGATAGACCCTTGTTTGCTGTATGCACCTTCAGGAAGGGGGAAGCCATTGGTGCTGAAAGCCTGTAAGAAAAGAAAAAGGCAATACATGTATAGAAACTGAATGATCACCAACCTGTTACACACTTGAAGATTGATAGCGAGCCACACACACAGTTGCAATGGACAGACCCTTGTTGGCTGTATGCACCATCAGGAAGGGGGGAGCAATTGGTCCTAAAAACCTGTAAGACAACAAAAAGGCAATACATGTATAGAAACTGAATGATCACTTACCTGTTACAGAGTTGCAGAATGTTGGACAGCGAACCGGACACAGTTGCAGATGAAAATATATTTGTTAGAAGGATACACCTTCAGGGAGAAGAAGAGGTAGATGGACTTCTTGAGTACCTGTAAAACAAAAAAGAAAGTGAATATATGTAAAGAAACTGAATGATTTCCTACCTGTTCCACACTTGCAGAAAGATAGTAGCGAGCCACACACACAATTGCAATGGACAGACCCTTGTTGGCTGAATGCACCATCACGAAGGGGGGAGCCATTGGTCCTGAAAGCCTGTAAGACAACAAAAAGGCAATACATGTATAGAAACTGAATGATCACTTACCTGTTACAGAGTTGCAGAATGTTGGACAGCGAACCGGACACAGTTGCAGATGGAAATATATTTGTTAGAAGGATACACCTTCAGGGAGAAAAAGAGGTTGATGTTCTTCTTGAGTACCTGTAACACAAAAAAGAAAGTTAATACATGTATAGAAACTGAATGATTACCTACCTGTTACACACTTGCAGACAGATAGTAGCGAGCCACATACAAACAGTTGCAATGGAAAGACCTTTGTTGGCTGTATGCACCATCAGGAAGGGGGGAGACATTGGAACTGAAAGCCTGTCAGACAACAAAAATGCAATACGTATATAGAAACTGAATGATCACCTACCTGTTACACACTTGCAGACAGATAAATTGCGAGCCACACACACAGTTGCAATGGACAGACCCTTCTTGGCTGTATGCACCATCAGGAAGGGGGGAGCCATTGGTCCTGAAAGCCTTTAAGACAACAAAAAGACAATTCATGTATAGAACCTGAATGATCACTTACCTGTTACAGAGTTGCAGAATGATGGACAGCGAAACACACAGTTGCAGATGAAAATATATTTGTTAGAAGGATACACCTTCAGGGAGAAAAAGAGGTTGATGGACTTCTTGAGAACCTGTAAGACAAAAAAAAGAAAGTCAATACTTGTATAGAAACTGATTGATCACCAAACTGTGATCACACGAGCAGACAGATAGTAGCGAGTCACACACAGTTGCAGATGCACAGACCCTTGAAGGACAGATCCACCATCAGGGAGGGAGGGGGTCATACTGTCCGAAAAACCTGTAAGACAAAAAAAGAAAGTCAATACATGTATAGAAACTGAATGATCACCTACCTGTTACACACTTGCAGACAGATTGATACCGAGCCACACACACAGTTGCAATGGACAGACCCTTATTGGCTGTATACATCAGGAAGAGGGGAGCCATTGGTCCTGAAAGCCTGTAAGACAACAAAAAGGCAATTCATGTACAGAAACTGAATGATCACTTACAGAGTTGCAGAATGATGGACAGTGAACCGGACACAGTTGCAGATGAAAATATATTTGTTAGAAGGATACACATTCAGGGAAAAGAAGAGGTTGATGGACTTCTTGAGAACCTGTAACACAAAAAAGAAAGGCAATACATGTATAGAAACTGAATGATCACCTACCTGTTACACATTTGCAGACAGATAGTAGCGATCCACACACACAGTTGCAATGGACAGACCCTTGTTGGCTGTATGCACCATCAGGAAGAGAGGGAGGCGGTCGTGCTATCCGAAAAACCTGTAAGACAAAAAAAGAAAGTCAATACATGTATAGAAATGAATGATCACCTACCTGTTACACACTCGCAGGCAGATTGATAGCGAGACACACACAGTTGCAATGGACAGACCCTTGAAGGACAGATTCACCATCAGGAAGGGAGGGAGGCGGTCGTGCTATCCGAAAAACCTGCAAGACAAAAAAAGAAAGTCAATACATGTATAGAAACTAAATGATTACCTACCTGTTACACACTTGCAGACAGATAGATAGCGAGCAACACACAAAGTTGCAATGGACAGACCCTTGTTCGCTGTATGCACCATCAGGAAGGGGGGAGCCATTGGTCCTGAATGCCTGTAAGACAACAAAAAGACAATTCATGTATAGAAACTGAATGATCACTTACCTGTTACAGAGTTGCAGAATGATGGACAGCGAAACACACACAGTTGCAGATGGAAATATATTTGTTAGAAGGATACACCTTCAGGGAGAAGAAGAGGTTGATGGACTTCTTGAGAACATGTAACAAAAAAAAAGAAAGTCAATACATGTATGGAAACTGAATGATCACCTACCTGACCTGTTACACACTTGCAGACAGATAGATAGTGAGCCACACACATAGTTTAAATGGACAGACCCTTGTTGGCTGTATGCACCATCAGGAAGGGGGGAGCCATTGGTCTTGAAAGCCTGTAAGAAAAAAAAAAGGGAATACATGTATAGAAACTGAATGATCATTTACCTGTTACAGAGTTGCAGAATGATGGACAGCGAACCACACACAGTTGCAGATGAAAATATATTTGTTAGCAGGATATACCTTCAGGGAGAAGAAGAGGTTGATGGACTTCTTGAGAACCTGTAACACAAAAAAGAAAGTCAATACATGTATAGAAACTGAATGATCACCAACCTGTTACACACTTGAAGATTGATAGCGAGCCACACACACAGCTGCAATGGACAGACCCTTGTTGGCTGTATGCACCATCAGGAAGGGGGGAGCCATTGGTCCTGAAAGCCTGTGAGACAACAAAAAGACAATTCATGTATAGAAACTGAATGATCACTTACCTGTTACAGAGTTGCAGAATGATGGACAGCGAACCACACACAGTTGCAGATGAAAATATATTTGTTAGAAGGATACACCTTCAGGGAGAAGAAGAGGTTGATGGACTTCTTGAGAACCTGTAACACAAAAAAGAAAGTCAATACATGTATAGAAACTGAATGATTTCCTACCTGTTACACACTTGCAGACAGATAGATAGCGAGACACACACAGTTGCAATGGACAGACCCTTGTTGGATGTATGCACCATCGGGAAGGGGGGAGCCATTGGTCCTGAAAGCCTGTAAGACAACAAAAAGGCAATACATGTATAGAAACTGAATGATCACTTACCTGTTACAGAGTTGCAGAATGATGTACAGCGAACCACACACAGTTGCAGATGAAAATATATTTGTTAGAAGGATACACCTTCAGGGAGAAGAAGAGGTTGATGGACTTCTTGAGAACCTGTAACACAAAAAAGAAAGTCAATACATGTATAGAAACTGAATGATCACCTATCTGTTACACACTTGAAGATTGATAGCGAGCCACACACACTGTTGCAATGGACAGACCCTTGTTGGCTGTATGCACCATCAGGAAGAGGGGAGCCATTGGCCCTAAAAACCTGTAAGACAACAAAAAGGCAATACATGTATAGAAACTGAATGATCACTTACCTGTTACAGAGTTGCAGAATGTTGGACAGCGAACCGGACACAGTTGCAAATGGAAATATATTTGTTAGAAGGATACACCTTCAGGGAGAAAAAGTGGTTGATGGACTTCTTGAGTACCTGTAACAAAAAAAGAAAGTTAATACATGTATAGAAACTGAATGATTACCCACCTGTTACACACTTGCAGACAGATAGTAGCGAGTCACACACAGTTGCAGATGCACAGACCCTTGAAGGACAGATTCACCATCAGGGAGGAAGGGGTTCATGCGGTCCGGAAAAACCTGCAAGACAAGAAAAGAAAGTCAATACATGTATAGGAACTGAATGATTACCTACCTGTTACACACTTGCAGACAGATAGATAGCGAGACACACACAGTTGCAATGGACAGACCCTTGTTGGCTGTATGCACCATCAGGAAGCGGGGAGCCATTGGTCCTGAAAGCCTGTAAGACAAAAAAAGACAATACATGTATAGAAACTGAATGATGACTTACCTGTTACAGAGTTGCAGAATGATGGACAGCGAACCACACACAGTTGCAGATGAAAATATATTTGTTAGAAGGATACACCTTCAGGGAGAAGAAGAGGTTGATGGACTTCTTGAGAACCTGTAGGAAAAAAAAAGAAAGTCAATACATGTACACAAACTGAATGATCACCAACCTGTTACACATTTGCAAAAAGATTGATAGCGAGCCACACACATTTGCAGTGGACAGACCCTTGTTGGCTGTATGAATCATCAGTAAGGGGGGGAGCCATTGGTCCTGAAAGCCTGTAATACATCAAAAAGGCAATATATGTATAGAAACTGAATGATCACTTACAGAGTTGCAGAATGATGGACAGCGAACCACACACAGTTGCAGATGAAAATATATTTGTTAGAAGGATACACCTTCAGGGAGAAGAAGAGGTTGATGGACTTCTTGAGAACCTGTAACACAAAAAAGAAAGTCAATACATGTATAGAAACTGAATGATTTCCTACCTGTTACACACTTGCAGACAGATAGATAGCGAGACACACACAGTTGCAATGGACAGACCCTTGTTGGATGTATGCACCATTGGGAAGGGGGGAGCCATTGGTCCTGAAAGCCTGTAAGACAACAAAAAGGCAATACATGTATAGAAACTGAATGATCACTTACCTGTTACAGAGTTGCAGAATGATGGACAGCAAACCACACACAGTTGCAGATGAAAATATATTTGTTAGAAGGATACACCTTCAGGGAGAAGAAGAGGTTGATGGACTTCTTGAGAACCTGTAACACAAAAAAGAAAGTCAATACATGTATAGAAACTGAATGATCACCTATCTGTTACACACTTGAAGATTGATAGCGAGCCACACACACAGTTGCAATGGACAGACCCTTGTTGGCTGTATGCACCATCAGGAAGAGGGGAGCCATTGGCCCTAAAAACCTGTAAGACAACAAAAAGGCAATACATGTATAGAAACTGAATGATCACTTACCTGTTACAGAGTTGCAGAATGTTGGACAGCGAACCGGACACAGTTGCAGATGGAAATATATTTGTTAGAAGGATACACCTTCAGGGAGAAAAAGTGGTTGATGGACTTCTTGAGTACCTGTAACACAAAAAAGAAAGTTAATACATGTATAGAAACTGAATGATTACCCACCTGTTATACACTTGCAGACAGATAGTAGCGAGTCACACACAGTTGCAGATGCACAGACCCTTGAAGGACAGATTCACCATCAGGGAGGAAGGGGTTCATGCGGTCCGGAAAAACCTGCAAGACAAGAAAAGAAAGTCAATACATGTATAGGAACTGAATGATTACCTACCTGTTACACACTTGCAGACAGATAGATAGCAAGCCACACACACAGTTGCAATGGACAGACCCTTCTTGGCTGTATGCACCATCAGGAAGCGGGGAGCCATTGGTCCTGAAAGCCTGTAAGACAAAAAAAGGCAATACATGTATAGAAACTGAATGATGACTTACCTGTTACAGAGTTGCAGAATGATGGACAGCGAACCACACACAGTTGCAGATGAAAATATATTTGTTAGAAGGATACACCTTCAGGGAGAAGAAGAGGTTGATGGACTTCTTGAGAACCTGTAGGAAAAAAAAAGAAAGTCAATACATGTATACAAACTGAATGATTTCCTACCTGTTACACACTTGCAGAAAGATAGTAGCGAGCCACACACACAATTGCAATGGACAGACTCTTGTTGGCTGTATGAATCATCAGTAAGGGGGGGAGCCATTGGTCCTGTAAGCCTGTAATACATCAAAAAGGCAATATATGTATAGAAACTGAATGATGACTTACAGAGTTGCAGAATGATGGACAGCGAACCACACACAGTTGCAGATGAAAATATATTTGTTAGAAGGATACACCTTCAGTGAGAACAAGGGGTTGTTGGACTTCTTGAGAACCTGTAACACAAAAAAGAAAGTCAATACATGTATAGAAACTGAATGATCACCAACCAGTTACACACCTGCAGAAAGATAGTATCGAGTCACACACAGTTGCAGATGCACAGACCCTTGAAGGACAGATCCATCATCAGGAAGGGAGGGAGGCGGTCATGCTATCCGAAAAACCTGTGAGACAAAAAAAAGAAAGTCAATACATGTATAGAAACTGAATGATCACCTACCTGTTACACACTTGCAGACAGATAGATAGCAAGCCACACACACAGTTGCAATGGACAGACCCTTCTTGGCTGTATGCACCATCAGGAAGCGGGGAGCCATTGGTCCTGAAAGCCTGTAAGACAAAAAAAAGGCAATACATGTATAGAAACTGAATAATCACTTGCCTGTTAGAGTTGCAGAATGATGGACAGCGAACCACACACAGTTGCAGATGAAAATATATTTGTTAGAAGGATACACCTTCAGGGAGAAGAAGAGGTAGATGGACTTCTTGAGTACCTGTAACACAAAAAAGAAAGTCAATACATGTATAGAAACTGAATGATTTCCTACCTGTTACACACTTGCAGAAAAATAGTAGCGAGCCACACACACAATTGCAATGGACAGACCCTTGTTGGCTGAATGCACCATCACAAAGGGGGGAGCCATTGGTCCTGAAAGCCTGTAAGACAACAAAAAGGCAATACATGTAAAGAAACTGAATAATCACTTGCCTGTTACAGAGTTGCAGAATGATGGACAGCGAACCACACACAGTTGCAGATGAAAATATATTTGTTAGAAGGATACACCTTCAGGGAGAAGAAGAGGTTGATGGACTTCTTGAGAACCTGTAACACAAAAAAGAAAGTCAATACATGTATAGAAACTGAATGATCACCTATCTGTTACACATTTGAAGATTGATAGCGAGCCACACACACCGTTGCAATGGACAGACCCTTGTTGGCTGTATGCACCATCAGGAAGAGGGGAGCCATTGGTCCTAAGAACCTGTAAGACAACAAAAAGGCAATACATGTATAGAAACTGAATGATCACTTACCTGTTACAGAGTTGCAGAATGTTGGACAGCGATCCGGACACAGTTGCAGATGGAAATATATTTGTTAGAAGGATACACCTTCAGGGAGAAAAAGTGGTTGATGGACTTCTTGAGTACCTGTAACACAAAAAAGAAAGTTAATACATGTATAGAAACTGAATGATTACCTACCTGTTACACACTTGCAGACAGATAGTAGCGAGTCACACACAGTTGCAGATGCACAGACCCTTGAAGGACAGATTCACCATCAGGGAGGAAGGGGTTCATGCGGTCCGGAAAAACCTGCAAGACAAGAAAAGAAAGTCAATACATGTATAGGAACTGAATGATTACCTACCTGTTACACACTTGCAGACAGATAGATAGCGAGACACACACAGTTGCAATGGACAGACCCTTGTTGGATGTATGCACCATCGGGAAGGGGGGAGCCATTGGTCCTGAAAGCCTGTAAGACAACAAAAAGGCAATACATGTATAGAAACTGAATGATCATTTACCTGTTACAGAGTTGCAGAATGATGGACAGCGAACCACACACAGTTGCAGATGCACAGACCCTTGAAAGACAGATTCACCATCAGGGATGGAGGGGTTCATGCGGTCCATAAAATCCTGCAAGACAAAAAAAGAAAGTTTATACATGTATAGAAACTAAATGATTAACTACCTGTTACACACTTGCAGACAAATAGATAGCGAGCCACACATACAGTTTCAATGGACAGACCCTTGTTCGCTGTACGCACCATCAGGAAGAGGGGAGCCATTGGTCTTGAAAGCCTGTAAGACAAAAAAAAGGCAATACATGTATAGAAACTGAATGATCACTTACCTGTTACAAAGTTGCAGAATGATGGACAGCGAACCACACACAGTTGCAGATGAAAATATATTTGTTAGAAGGATACACCTTCAGGGAGAAGAAGAGGTTGATGGACGTCTTCAGTACCTGTAACACAAAAAAGAAAGTCAATACATGTATACAAACTGAATGATTACCTACCTGTTACACACTTGCAGACAGATCTTAGCGAGTCACACACAGTTGCAGATGCACAGACCCTTGAAGGACAGATTCACCATCAGGGAGGAAGGGGTTCATGCGGTCCGGAAAAACCTGCAAGACAAGAAAAGAAAGTCAATACATGTATAGGAACTGAATGATTACCTACCTGTTACACACTTGCAGACAGATAGATAGCGAGACACACACAGTTGCAATGGACAGACCCTTGTTGGATGTATGCACCATCGGGAAGGGGGGAGCCATTGGTCCTGAAAGCCTGTAAGACAACAAAAAGGCAATACATGTATAGAAACTGAATGATCACTTACCTGTTACAGAGTTGCAGAATGATGGACAGTGAACCACACACAGTTGCAGATGAAAATATATTTGTTAGAAGGATACACCTTCAGGGAGAAGAAGAGGTTGATGGACTTCTTGAGAACCTGTAACACAAAAAAGAAAGTCAATACATGTATAGAAACTGAATGATCACCTATCTGTTACACACTTGAAGATTGATAGCGAGCCACACACACAGTTGCAATGGACAGACCCTTGTTGGCTGTATGCACCATCAGGAAGAGGGGAGCCATTGGCCCTAAAAACCTGTAAGACAACAAAAAGGCAATACATGTATAGAAACTGAATGATCACTTACCTGTTACAGAGTTGCAGAATGATGGACAGCGAACCACACACAGTTGCAGATGAAAATATATTTGTTAGAAGGATACACCTTCAGGGAGAAGAAGAGGTTGATGGACTTCTTGAGAACCTGTAGGAAAAAAAAAGAAAGTCAATACATGTATACAAACTGAATGATCACCAACCTGTTACACATTTGCAGAAAGATTGATAGCGAGCCACACACATTTGCAGTGGACAGACCCTTGTTGGCTGTATGAATCATCAGTAAGGGGGGGGAGCCATTGGTCCTGTAAGCCTGTAATACATCAAAAAGGCAATATATGTATAGAAACTGAATGATCACTTACAGAGTTGCAGAATGATGGACAGCGAACCACACACAGTTGCAGATGAAAATATATTTGTTAGAAGGATACACCTTCAGGGAGAAGAAGAGGTTGATGGACTTCTTGAGAACCTGTAACACAAAAAAGAAAGTCAATACATGTATAGAAACTGAATGATCACCTATCTGTTACACACTTGAAGATTGATAGCGAGCCACACACACAGTTGCAATGGACAGACCCTTGTTGGCTGTATGCACCATCAGGAAGAGGGGAGCCATTGGCCCTAAAAACCTGTAAGACAACAAAAAGGCAATACATGTATAGAAACTGAATGATCACTTACCTGTTACAGAGTTGCAGAATGTTGGACAGCGAACCGGAAACAGTTGCAGATGGAAATATATTTGTTAGAAGGATACACCTTCAGGGAGAAAAAGTGGTTGATGGACTTCTTGAGTACCTGTAACACAAAAAAGAAAGTTAATACATGTATAGAAACTGAATGATTACCCACCTGTTACACACTTGCAGACAGATAGTAGCGAGTCACACACAGTTGCAGATGCACAGACCCTTGAAGGACAGATTCACCATCAGGGAGGAAGGGGTTCATGCGGTCCGGAAAAACCTGCAAGACAAGAAAAGAAAGTCAATACATGTATAGGAACTGAATGATTACCTACCTGTTACACACTTGCAGACAGATAGATAGCAAGCCACACACACAGTTGCAATGGACAGACCCTTCTTGGCTGTATGCACCATCAGGAAGCGGGGAGCCATTGGTCCTGAAAGCCTGTAAGACAAAAAAAGGCAATACATGTATAGAAACTGAATGATCACTTACCTGTTACAGAGTTGCAGAATGATGGACAGCGAACCACACACAGTTGCAGATGAAAATATATTTGTTAGAAGGATACACCTTCAGGGAGAAGAAGAGGTTGATGGACTTCTTGAGAACCTGTAGGAAAAAAAAAGAAAGTCAATACATGTATACAAACTGAATGATCACCAACCTGTTACACATTTGCAGAAAGATTGATAGCGAGCCACACACATTTGCAGTGGACAGACCCTTGTTGGCTGTATGAATCATCAGTAAGGGGGGGAGCCATTGGTCCTGTAAGCCTGTAATACATCAAAAAGGCAATATATGTATAGAAACTGAATGATCACTTACAGAGTTGCAGAATGATGGACAGCGAACCACACACAGTTGCAGATGAAAATATATTTGTTAGAAGGATACACCTTCAGTGAGAACAAGAGGTTGTTGGACTTCTTGAGAACCTGTAACACAAAAAAGAAAGTCAATACATGTATAGAAACTGAATGATCACCAACCAGTTACACACCTGCAGAAAGATGGTATCGAGTCACACACAGTTGCAGATGCACAGACCCTTGAAGGACAGATCCATCATCAGGAAGGGAGGGAGGCGGTCATGCTATCCGAAAAACCTGTGAGACAAAAAAAAGAAAGTCAATACATGTAAAGAAACTGAATGATCACCTACCTGTTACACACTTGCAGACAGATAGATAGCAAGCCACACACACAGTTGCAATGGACAGACCCTTCTTGGCTGTATGCACCATCAGGAAGCGGGGAGCCATTGGTCCTGAAAGCCTGTAAGACAAAAAAAAGGCAATACATGTATAGAAACTGAATAATCACTTGCCTGTTAGAGTTGCAGAATGATGGACAGCGAACCACACACAGTTGCAGATGAAAATATATTTGTTAGAAGGATACACCTTCAGGGAGAAGAAGAGGTTGATGGACTTCTTGAGAACCTGTAACACAAAAAAGAAAGTCAATACATGTATAGAAACTGAATGATCACCTATCTGTTACACATTTGAAGATTGATAGCGAGCCACACACACCGTTGCAATGGACAGACCCTTGTTGGCTGTATGCACCATCAGGAAGAGGGGAGCCATTGGTCCTAAGAACCTGTAAGACAACAAAAAGGCAATACATGTATAGAAACTGAACGATCACTTACCTGTTACAGAGTTGCAGAATGTTGGACAGCGAACCGGACACAGTTGCAGATGGAAATATATTTGTTAGAAGGATACACCTTCAGGGAGAAAAAGTGGTTGATGGACTTCTTGAGTACCTGTAACACAAAAAAGAAAGTTAATACATGTATAGAAACTGAATGATTACCTACCTGTTACACACTTGCAGACAGATAGTAGCGAGTCACACACAGTTGCAGATGCACAGACCCTTGAAGGACAGATTCACCATCAGGGAGGAAGGGGTTCATGCGGTCCGGAAAAACCTGCAAGACAAGAAAAGAAAGTCAATACATGTATAGGAACTGAATGATTACCTACCTGTTACACACTTGCAGACAGATAGATAGCGAGACACACACAGTTGCAATGGACAGACCCTTGTTGGATGTATGCACCATTGGGAAGGGGGGAGCCATTGGTCCTGAAAGCCTGTAAGACAACAAAAAGGCAATACATGTATAGAAACTGAATGATCATTTACCTGTTACAGAGTTGCAGAATGATGGACAGCGAACCACACACAGTTGCAGATGCACAGACCCTTGAAAGACAGATTCACCATCAGGGAGGGAGGGGTTCATGCGGTCCATAAAATCCTGCAAGACAAAAAAAGAAAGTTTATACATGTATAGAAACTAAATGATTAACTACCTGTTACACACTTGCAGACAAATAGATAGCGAGCCACACATACAGTTTCAATGGACAGACCCTTGTTCGCTGTATGCACCCTCAGGAAGAGGGGAGCCATTGGTCTTGAAAGCCTGTAAGACAAAAAAAAAGGCAATACATGTATAGAAACTGAATGATCACTTACCTGTTACAAAGTTGCAGAATGATGGACAGCGAACCACACACAGTTGCAGATGAAAATATATTTGTTAGAAGGATACACCTTCAGGGAGAAGAAGAGGTTGATGGACGTCTTCAGTACCTGTAACACAAAAAAGAAAGTCAATACATGTATACAAACTGAATGATTACCTACCTGTTACACACTTGCAGACAGATCTTAGCGAGTCACACACAGTTGCAGATGCACAGACCCTTGAAGGACAGATTCACCATCAGGGAGGAAGGGGTTCATGCGGTCCGGAAAAACCTGCAAGACAAGAAAAGAAAGTCAATACATGTATAGGAACTGAATGATTACCTACCTGTTACACACTTGCAGACAGATAGATAGCGAGACACACACAGTTGCAATGGACAGACCCTTGTTGGATGTATGCACCATCGGGAAGGGGGGAGCCATTGGTCCTGAAAGCCTGTAAGACAACAAAAAGGCAATACATGTATAGAAACTGAATGATCACTTACCTGTTACAGAGTTGCAGAATGATGGACAGTGAACCACACACAGTTGCAGATGAAAATATATTTGTTAGAAGGATACACCTTCAGGGAGAAGAAGAGGTTGATGGACTTCTTGAGAACCTGTAACACAAAAAAGAAAGTCAATACATGTATAGAAACTGAATGATCACCTATCTGTTACACACTTGAAGATTGATAGCGAGCCACACACACAGTTGCAATGGACAGACCCTTGTTGGCTGTATGCACCATCAGGAAGAGGGGAGCCATTGGCCCTAAAAACCTGTAAGACAACAAAAAGGCAATACATGTATAGAAACTGAATGATGACTTACCTGTTACAGAGTTGCAGAATGATGGACAGCGAACCACACACAGTTGCAGATGAAAATATATTTGTTAGAAGGATACACCTTCAGGGAGAAGAAGAGGTTGATGGACTTCTTGAGAACCTGTAGGAAAAAAAAAGAAAGTCAATACATGTATACAAACTGAATGATCACCAACCTGTTACACATTTGCAGAAAGATTGATAGCGAGCCACACACATTTGCAGTGGACAGACCCTTGTTGGCTGTATGAATCATCAGTAAGGGGGGGGAGCCATTGGTCCTGTAAGCCTGTAATACATCAAAAAGGCAATATATGTATAGAAACTGAATGATCACTTACAGAGTTGCAGAATGATGGACAGCGAACCACACACAGTTGCAGATGAAAATATATTTGTTAGAAGGATACACCTTCAGGGAGAAGAAGAGGTTGATGGACTTCTTGAGAACCTGTAACACAAAAAAGAAAGTCAATACATGTATAGAAACTGAATGATCACCTATCTGTTATACACTTGAAGATTGATAGCGAGCCACACACACAGTTGCAATGGACAGACCCTTGTTGGCTGTATGCACCATCAGGAAGAGGGGAGCCATTGGCCCTAAAAACCTGTAAGACAACAAAAAGGCAATACATGTATAGAAACTGAATGATCACTTACCTGTTACAGAGTTGCAGAATGTTGGACAGCGAACCGGACACAGTTGCAGATGGAAATATATTTGTTAGAAGGATACACCTTCAGGGAGAAAAAGTGGTTGATGGACTTCTTGAGTACCTGTAACACAAAAAAGAAAGTTAATACATGTATAGAAACTGAATGATTACGCACCTGTTACACACTTGCAGACAGATAGTAGCGAGTCACACACAGTTGCAGATGCACAGACCCTTGAAGGACAGATTCACCATCAGGGAGGAAGGGGTTCATGCGGTCCGGAAAAACCTGCAAGACAAGAAAAGAAAGTCAATACATGTATAGGAACTGAATGATTACCTACCTGTTACACACTTGCAGACAGATAGATAGCAAGCCACACACACAGTTGCAATGGACAGACCCTTCTTGGCTGTATGCACCATCAGGAAGCAGGGAGCCATTGGTCCTGAAAGCCTGTAAGACAAAAAAAGGCAATACATGTATAGAAACTGAATGATGACTTACCTGTTACAGAGTTGCAGAATGATGGACAGCGAACCACACACAGTTGCAGATGAAAATATATTTGTTAGAAGGATACACCTTCAGGGAGAAGAAGAGGTTGATGGACTTCTTGAGAACCTGTAGGAAAAAAAAAGAAAGTCAATACATGTATACAAACTGAATGATCACCAACCTGTTACACATTTGCAGAAAGATTGATAGCGAGCCACACACATTTGCAGTGGACAGACCCTTGTTGGCTGTATGAATCATCAGTAAGGGGGGGAGCCATTGGTCCTGTAAGCCTGTAATACATCAAAAAGGCAATATATGTATAGAAACTGAATGATCACTTACAGAGTTGCAGAATGATGGACAGCGAACCACACACAGTTGCAGATGAAAATATATTTGTTAGAAGGATACACCTTCAGTGAGAACAAGAGGTTGTTGGACTTCTTGAGAACCTGTAACACAAAAAAGAAAGTCAATACATGTATAGAAACTGAATGATCACCAACCAGTTACACACCTGCAGAAAGATGGTATCGAGTCACACACAGTTGCAGATGCACAGACCCTTGAAGGACAGATCCATCATCAGGAAGGGAGGGAGGCGGTCATGCTATCCGAAAAACCTGTGAGACAAAAAAAAGAAAGTCAATACATGTATAGAAACTGAATGATCACCTACCTGTTATACACTTGCAGACAGATAGATAGCAAGCCACACACACAGTTGCAATGGACAGACCCTTCTTGGCTGTATGCACCATCAGGAAGCGGGGAGCCATTGGTCCTGAAAGCCTGTAAGACAAAAAAAAGGCAATACATGTATAGAAACTGAATAATCACTTGCCTGTTAGAGTTGCAGAATGATGGACAGCGAACCACACACAGTTGCAGATGAAAATATATTTGTTAGAAGGATACACCTTCAGGGAGAAGAAGAGGTTGATGGACTTCTTGAGAACCTGTAACACAAAAAAGAAAGTCAATACATGTATAGAAACTGAATGATCACCTATCTGTTACACATTTGAAGATTGATAGCGAGCCACACACACCGTTGCAATGGACAGACCCTTGTTGGCTGTATGCACCATCAGGAAGAGGGGAGCCATTGGTCCTAAGAACCTGTAAGACAACAAAAAGGCAATACATGTATAGAAACTGAATGATCACTTACCTGTTACAGAGTTGCAGAATGTTGGACAGCGAACCGGACACAGTTGCAGATGGAAATATATTTGTTAGAAGGATACACCTTCAGGGAGAAAAAGTGGTTGATGGACTTCTTGAGTACCTGTAACACAAAAAAGAAAGTTAATACATGTATAGAAACTGAATGATTACCTACCTGTTACACACTTGCAGACAGATAGTAGCGAGTCACACACAGTTGCAGATGCACAGACCCTTGAAGGACAGATTCACCATCAGGGAGGAAGGGGTTCATGCGGTCCGGAAAAACCTGCAAGACAAGAAAAGAAAGTCAATACATGTATAGGAACTGAATGATTACCTACCTGTTACACACTTGCAGACAGATAGATAGCGAGACACACACAGTTGCAATGGACAGACCCTTGTTGGATGTATGCACCATCGGGAAGGGGGGAGCCATTGGTCCTGAAAGCCTGTAAGACAACAAAAAGGCAATACATGTATAGAAACTGAATGATCATTTACCTGTTACAGAGTTGCAGAATGATGGACAGCGAACCACACACAGTTGCATATGCACAGACCCTTGAAAGACAGATTCACCATCAGGGAGGGAGGGGTTCATGCGGTCCATAAAATCCTGCAAGACAAAAAAAGAAAGTTTATACATGTATAGAAACTAAATGATTAACTACCTGTTACACACTTGCAGACAAATAGATAGCGAGCCACACATACAGTTTCAATGGACAGACCCTTGTTCGCTGTATGCACCATCAGGAAGAGGGGAGCCATTGGTCTTGAAAGCCTGTAAGACAAAAAAAAGGCAATACATGTATAGAAACTGAATGATCACTTACCTGTTACAAAGTTGCAGAATGATGGACAGCGAACTACACACAGTTGCAGATGAAAATATATTTGTTAGAAGGATACACCTTCAGGGAGAATAAGAGGTTGATGGACGTCTTCAGTACCTGTAACACAAAAAAGAAAGTCAATACATGTATACAAACTGAATGATTACCTACCTGTTACACACTTGCAGACAGATCTTAGCGAGTCACACACAGTTGCAGATGCACAGACCCTTGAAGGACAGATTCACCATCAGGGAGGGAGGGGTTCATGCGGTCCGGAAAAACCTGCAAGACAAGAAAAGAAAGTCAATACATGTATAGGAACTGAAAGATTACCTACCTGTTACACACTTGCAGACAGATAGATAGCGAGACACACACAGTTGCAATGGACAGACCCTTGTTGGCTGTATGCACCATCGGGAAGGGGGGAGCCATTGGTCCTGAAAGCCTGTAAGACAACAAAAAGACAATACGTGTATAGAAACTGAATGATCACTTACCTGTTACAGAGTTGCAGAATGATGGACTGCGAACCACACACAGTTGCAGATGAAAATATATTTGTTAGAAGGATACACCTTCAGGGAGAAGAAGAGGTAGATGGACTTCTTGAGTACCTGTAACACAAAAAAGAAAGTCAATACATGTATAGAAACTGAATGATTTCCTACCTGTTACACACTTGCAGAAAAATAGTAGCGAGCCACACACACAATTGCAATGGACAGACCCTTGTTGGCTGAATGCACCATCACATAGGGGGGAGCCATTGGTCCTGAAAGCCTGTAAGACAACAAAAAGGCAATACATGTAAAGAAACTGAATAATCACTTGCCTGTTACAGAGTTGCAGAATGATGGACAGCGAACCACACACAGTTGCAGATGAAAATATATTTGTTAGAAGGATACACCTTCAGTGAGAACAAGAGGTTGTTGGACTTCTTGAGAACCTGTCACACAAAAAAGAAAGTCAATACATGTATAGAAACTGAATGATCACCAACCAGTTACACACCTGCAGAAAGATGGTATCGAGTCACACACAGTTGCAGATGCACAGACCCTTGAAGGACAGATCCATCATCAGGAAGGGAGGGAGGCGGTCATGCTATCCGAAAAACCTGTGAGACAAAAAAAAGAAAGTCAATACATGTATAGAAACTGAATGATCACCTACCTGTTACACACTTGCAGACAGATAGATAGCAAGCCACACATACAGTTGCAATGGACAGACCCTTCTTGGCTGTATGCACCATCAGGAAGCGGGGAGCCATTGGTCCTGAAAGCCTGTAAGACAAAAAAAAGGCAATACATGTATAGAAACTGAATGATCACCTATCTGTTACACATTTGAAGATTGATAGCGAGCCACACACACAGTTGCAATGGACAGACCCTTGTTGGCTGTATGCACCATCAGGAAGAGGGGAGCCATTGGTCCTGAAAGCCTGTAAGACAAAAAAAAGGCAATACATGTATAGAAACTGAATGATCACCTATCTGTTACACATTTGAAGATTGATAGCGAGCCACACACACAGTTGCAATGGACAGACCCTTGTTGGCTGTATGCACCATCAGGAAGAGGGGAGCCATTGGTCCTAAGAACCTGTAAGACAACAAAAAGGCAATACATGTATAGAAACTGAATGATCATTTACCTGTTACAGAGTTGCAGAATGTTGGACAGCGAACCGGACACAGTTGCAGATGGAAATATATTTGTTAGAAGGATACACCTTCAGGGAGAAAAAGTGGTTGATGGACTTCTTGAGTACCTGTAACACAAAAAAGAAAGTTAATACATGTATAGAAACTGAATGATTACCTACCTGTTACACACTTGCAGACAGATAGTAGCGAGTCACACACAGTTGCAGATGCACAGACCCTTGAAGGACAGATTCACCATCAGGGAGGAAGGGGTTCATGCGGTCCGGAAAAACCTGCAAGACAAGAAAAGAAAGTCAATACATGAATAGGAACTGAATGATTACCTACCTGTTACACACTTGCAGACAGATAGATAGCGAGACACACACAGTTGCAATGGACAGACCCTTGTTGGATGTATGCACCATCGGGAAGGGGGGAGCCATTGGTCCTGAAAGCCTGTAAGACAACAAAAAGGCAATACATGTATAGAAACTGAATGATCATTTACCTGTTACAGAGTTGCAGAATGATGGACAGTGAACCACACACAGTTGCATATGCACAGACCCTTGAAAGACAGATTCACCATCAGGGAGGGAGGGGTTCATGCGGTCCATAAAATCCTGCAAGACAAAAAAAGAAAGTTTATACATGTATAGAAACTAAATGATTAACTACCTGTTACACACTTGCAGACAAATAGATAGCGAGCCACACATACAGTTTCAATGGACAGACCCTTGTTCGCTGTATGCACCATCAGGAAGAGGGGAGCCATTGGTCTTGAAAGCCTGTAAGACAAAAAAAAGGCAATACATGTATAGAAACTGAATGATCACTTACCTGTTACAAAGTTGCAGAATGATGGACAGCGAACTACACACAGTTGCAGATGAAAATATATTTGTTAGAAGGATACACCTTCAGGGAGAATAAGAGGTTGATGGACGTCTTCAGTACCTGTAACACAAAAAAGAAAGTCAATACATGTATAGAAACTGAATGATTTCCTACCTGTTACACATTTGCAGAAAGATTGATAGCGAGCCACACACATTTGCAGTGGACAGACCCTTGTTGGCTGTATGAATCATCAGTAAGGGGGGGAGCCATTGGTCCTGTAAGCCTGTAATACATCAAAAAGGCAATATATGTATAGAAACTGAATGATCACTTACAGAGTTGCAGAATGATGGACAGCGAACCACACACAGTTGCAGATGAAAATATATTTGTTAGAAGGATACACCTTCAGTGAGAACAAGAGGTTGTTGGACTTCTTGAGAACCTGTAACACAAAAAAGAAAGTCAATACATGTATAGAAACTGAATGATCACCAACCAGTTACACACCTGCAGAAAGATGGTATCGAGTCACACACAGTTGCAGATGCACAGACCCTTGAAGGACAGATCCATCATCAGGAAGGGAGGGAGGCGGTCATGCTATCCGAAAAACCTGTGAGACAAAAAAAAGAAAGTCAATACATGTATAGAAACTGAATGATCACCTACCTGTTACACACTTGCAGACAGATAGATAGCAAGCCACACACACAGTTGCAATGGACAGACCCTTCTTGGCTGTATGCACCATCAGGAAGCGGGGAGCCATTGGTCCTGAAAGCCTGTAAGACAAAAAAAAGGCAATACATGTATAGAAACTGAATAATCACTTGCCTGTTAGAGTTGCAGAATGATGGACAGCGAACCACACACAGTTGCAGATGAAAATATATTTGTTAGAAGGATACACCTTCAGGGAGAAGAAGAGGTAGATGGACTTCTTGAGTACCTGTAACACAAAAAAGAAAGTCAATACATGTATAGAAACTGAATGATTTCCTACCTGTTACACACTTGCAGAAAAATAGTAGCGAGCCACACACACAATTGCAATGGACAGACCCTTGTTGGCTGAATGCACCATCACAAAGGGGGGAGCCATTGGTCCTGAAAGCCTGTAAGACAACAAAAAGGCAATACATGTAAAGAAACTGAATAATCACTTGCCTGTTACAGAGTTGCAGAATGATGGACAGCGAACCACACACAGTTGCAGATGAAAATATATTTGTTAGAAGGATACACCTTCAGTGAGAACAAGAGGTTGTTGGACTTCTTGAGAACCTGTCACACAAAAAAGAAAGTCAATACATGTATAGAAACTGAATGATCACCAACCAGTTACACACCTGCAGAAAGATGGTATCGAGTCACACACAGTTGCAGATGCACAGACCCTTGAAGGACAGATCCATCATCAGGAAGGGAGGGAGGCGGTCATGCTATCCGAAAAACCTGTGAGACAAAAAAAAGAAAGTCAATACATGTATAGAAACTGAATGATCACCTACCTGTTACACACTTGCAGACAGATAGATAGCAAGCCACACACACAGTTGCAATGGACAGACCCTTCTTGGCTGTATGCACCATCAGGAAGCGGGGAGCCATTGGTCCTGAAAGCCTGTAAGACAAAAAAAAGGCAATACATGTATAGAAACTGAATGATCACCTATCTGTTACACATTTGAAGATTGATAGCGAGCCACACACACAGTTGCAATGGACAGACCCTTGTTGGCTGTATGCACCATCAGGAAGAGGGGAGCCATTGGTCCTGAAAGCCTGTAAGACAAAAAAAAGGCAATACATGTATAGAAACTGAATGATCACCTATCTGTTACACATTTGAAGATTGATAGCGAGCCACACACACAGTTGCAATGGACAGACCCTTGTTGGCTGTATGCACCATCAGGAAGAGGGGAGCCATTGGTCCTAAGAACCTGTAAGACAACAAAAAGGCAATACATGTATAGAAACTGAATGATCATTTACCTGTTACAGAGTTGCAGAATGTTGGACAGCGAACCGGACACAGTTGCAGATGGAAATATATTTGTTAGAAGGATACACCTTCAGGGAGAAAAAGTGGTTGATGGACTTCTTGAGTACCTGTAACACAAAAAAGAAAGTTAATACATGTATAGAAACTGAATGATTACCTACCTGTTACACACTTGCAGACAGATAGTAGCGAGTCACACACAGTTGCAGATGCACAGACCCTTGAAGGACAGATTCACCATCAGGGAGGAAGGGGTTCATGCGGTCCGGAAAAACCTGCAAGACAAGAAAAGAAAGTCAATACATGAATAGGAACTGAATGATTACCTACCTGTTACACACTTGCAGACAGATAGATAGCGAGACACACACAGTTGCAATGGACAGACCCTTGTTGGATGTATGCACCATCGGGAAGGGGGGAGCCATTGGTCCTGAAAGCCTGTAAGACAACAAAAAGGCAATACATGTATAGAAACTGAATGATCATTTACCTGTTACAGAGTTGCAGAATGATGGACAGTGAACCACACACAGTTGCATATGCACAGACCCTTGAAAGACAGATTCACCATCAGGGAGGGAGGGGTTCATGCGGTCCATAAAATCCTGCAAGACAAAAAAAGAAAGTTTATACATGTATAGAAACTAAATGATTAACTACCTGTTACACACTTGCAGACAAATAGATAGCGAGCCACACATACAGTTTCAATGGACAGACCCTTGTTCGCTGTATGCACCATCAGGAAGAGGGGAGCCATTGGTCTTGAAAGCCTGTAAGACAAAAAAAAGGCAATACATGTATAGAAACTGAATGATCACTTACCTGTTACAAAGTTGCAGAATGATGGACAGCGAACTACACACAGTTGCAGATGAAAATATATTTGTTAGAAGGATACACCTTCAGGGAGAATAAGAGGTTGATGGACGTCTTCAGTACCTGTAACACAAAAAAGAAAGTCAATACATGTATACAAACTGAATGATTACCTACCTGTTACACACTTGCAGACAGATCTTAGCGAGTCACACACAGTTGCAGATGCACAGACCCTTGAAGGACAGATTCACCATCAGGGAGGGAGGGGTTCATGCGGTCCGGAAAAACCTGCAAGACAAGAAAAGAAAGTCAATACATGTATAGGAACTGAAAGATTACCTACCTGTTACACACTTGCAGACAGATAGATAGCGAGACACACACAGTTGCAATGGACAGACCCTTGTTGGCTGTATGCACCATCGGGAAGGGGGGAGCCATTGGTCCTGAAAGCCTGTAAGACAACAAAAAGACAATACGTGTATAGAAACTGAATGATCACTTACCTGTTACAGAGTTGCAGAATGATGGACTGCGAACCACACACAGTTGCAGATGAAAATATATTTGTTAGAAGGATACACCTTCAGGGAGAAGAAGAGGTTGATGGACTTCTTGAGAACCTGTAACACAAAAAAGAAAGTCAATACATGTATAGAAACTGAATGATTTCCTACCTGTTACACATTTGCAGAAAGATTGATAGCGAGCCACACACATTTGCAGTGGACAGACCCTTGTTGGCTGTATGAATCGTCAGTAAGGGGGGGAGCCATTGGTCCTGTAAGCCTGTAATACATCAAAAAGGCAATATATGTATAGAAACTGAATGATCACTTACAGAGTTGCAGAATGATGGACAGCGAACCACACACAGTTGCAGATGAAAATATATTTGTTAGAAGGATACACCTTCAGTGAGAACAAGAGGTTGTTGGACTTCTTGAGAACCTGTAACACAAAAAAGAAAGTCAATACATGTATAGAAACTGAATGATCACCAACCAGTTACACACCTGCAGAAAGATGGTATCGAGTCACACACAGTTGCAGATGCACAGACCCTTGAAGGACAGATCCATCATCAGGAAGGGAGGGAGGCGGTCATGCTATCCGAAAAACCTGTGAGACAAAAAAAAGAAAGTCAATACATGTATAGAAACTGAATGATCACCTACCTGTTACACACTTGCAGACAGATAGATAGCAAGCCACACACACAGTTGCAATGGACAGACCCTTCTTGGCTGTATGCACCATCAGGAAGCGGGGAGCCATTGGTCCTGAAAGCCTGTAAGACAAAAAAAAGGCAATACATGTATAGAAACTGAATAATCACTTGCCTGTTAGAGTTGCAGAATGATGGACAGCGAACCACACACAGTTGCAGATGAAAATATATTTGTTAGAAGGATACACCTTCAGGGAGAAGAAGAGGTAGATGGACTTCTTGAGTACCTGTAACACAAAAAAGAAAGTCAATACATGTATAGAAACTGAATGATTTCCTACCTGTTACACACTTGCAGAAAAATAGTAGCGAGCCACACACACAATTGCAATGGACAGACCCTTGTTGGCTGAATGCACCATCACAAAGGGGGGAGCCATTGGTCCTGAAAGCCTGTAAGACAACAAAAAGGCAATACATGTAAAGAAACTGAATAATCACTTGCCTGTTACAGAGTTGCAGAATGATGGACAGCGAACCACACACAGTTGCAGATGAAAATATATTTGTTAGAAGGATACACCTTCAGGGAGAAGAAGAGGTTGATGGACTTCTTGAGAACCTGTAACACAAAAAAGAAAGTCAATACATGTATAGAAACTGAATGATCACCTATCTGTTACACATTTGAAGATTGATAGCGAGCCACACACACAGTTACAATGGACAGACCCTTGTTGGCTGTATGCACCATCAGGAAGAGGGGAGCCATTGGTCCTAAGAACCTGTAAGACAACAAAAAGGCAATACATGTATAGAAACTGAATGATCACTTACCTGTTACAGAGTTGCAGAATGTTGGACAGCGAACCGGACACAGTTGCAGATGGAAATATATTTGTTAGAAGGATACACCTTCAGGGAGAAAAAGTGGTTGATGGACTTCTTGAGTACCTGTAACACAAAAAAGAAAGTTAATACATGTATAGAAACTGAATGATTACCTACCTGTTACACACTTGCAGACAGATAGTAGCGAGTCACACACAGTTGCAGATGCACAGACCCTTGAAGGACAGATTCACCATCAGGGAGGAAGGGGTTCATGCGGTCCGGAAAAACCTGCAAGACAAGAAAAGAAAGTCAATACATGAATAGGAACTGAATGATTACCTACCTGTTACACACTTGCAGACAGATAGATAGCGAGACACACACAGTTGCAATGGACAGACCCTTGTTGGATGTATGCACCATCGGGAAGGGGGGAACCATTGGTCCTGAAAGCCTGTAAGACAACAAAAAGGCAATACATGTATAGAAACTGAATGATCATTTACCTGTTACAGAGTTGCAGAATGATGGACAGCGAACCACACACAGTTGCAGATGCACAGACCCTTGAAAGACAGATTCACCATCAGGGAGGGATGGGTTCATGCGGTCCATAAAATCCTGCAAGACAAAAAAAGAAAGTTTATACATGTATAGAAACTAAATGATTAACTACCTGTTACACGCTTGCAGACAAATAGATAGCGAGCCACACACACAGTTTCAATGGACAGACCCTTGTTCGCTGTATGCACCATCAGGAAGAGGGGAGCCATTGGTCTTGAAAGCCTGTAAGACAAAAAAAAGGCAATACATGTATAGAAACTGAATGATCACTTACCTGTTACAAAGTTGCAGAATGATGGACAGCGAACCACACACAGTTGCAGATGAAAATATATTTGTTAGAAGGATACACCTTCAGGGAGAAGAAGAGGTTGATGGACGTCTTCAGTACCTGTAACACAAAAAAGAAAGTCAATACATGTATACAAACTGAATGATTACCTACCTGTTACACACTTGCAGACAGATCTTAGCGAGTCACACACAGTTGCAGATGCACAGACCCTTGAAGGACAGATTCACCATCAGGGAGGGAGGGGTTCATGCGGTCCGGGAAAACCTGCAAGACAAGAAAAGAAAGTCAATACATGTATAGGAACTGAAAGATTACCTACCTGTTACACACTTGCAGACAGATAGATAGCGAGACACACACAATTGCAATGGACAGACCCTTGTTGGCTGTATGCACCATCGGGAAGGGGGGAGCCATTGGTCCTGAAAGCCTGTAAGACAACAAAAAGACAATACGTGTATAGAAACTGAATGATGACTTACCTGTTACAGAGTTGCAGAATGATGGACTGCGAACCACACACAGTTGCAGATGAAAATATATTTGTTAGAAGGATACACCTTCAGGGAGAAGAAGAGGTTGATGGACTTCTTGAGAACCTGTAACACAAAAAAGAAAGTCAATACATGTATACAAACTGAATGATTTCCTACCTGTTACACACTTGCAGAAAGATAGTAGCGAGCCACACACACAATTGCAATGGACAGACTCTTGTTGGCTGTATGAATCATCAGTAAGGGGGGGAGCCATTGGTCCTGTAAGCCTGTAATACATCAAAAAGGCAATATATGTATAGAAACTGAATGATGACTTACAGAGTTGCAGAATGATGGACAGCGATCCACACACAGTTGCAGATGAAAATATATTTGTTAGAAGGATACACCTTCAGTGAGAACAAGAGGTTGTTGGACTTCTTGAGAACCTGTAACACAAAAAAGAAAGTCAATACATGTATAGAAACTGAATGATCACCAACCAGTTACACACCTGCAGAAAGATAGTATCGAGTCACACACAGTTGCAGATGCACAGACCCTTGAAGGACAGATCCATCATCAGGAAGGGAGGGAGGCGGTCATGCTATCCGAAAAACCTGTGAGACAAAAAAAAGAAAGTCAATACATGTATAGAAACTGAATGATCACCTACCTGTTACACACTTGCAGACAGATAGATAGCAAGCCACACACACAGTTGCAATGGACAGACCCTTCTTGGCTGTATGCACCATCAGGAAGCGGGGAGCCATTGGTCCTGAAAGCCTGTAAGACAAAAAAAAGGCAATACATGTATAGAAACTGAATAATCACTTACCTGTTAGAGTTGCAGAATGATGGACAGCGAACCACACACAGTTGCAGATGAAAATATATTTGTTAGAAGGATACACCTTCAGGGAGAAGAAGAGGTAGATGGACTTCTTGAGTACCTGTAACACAAAAAAGAAAGTCAATACATGTATAGAAACTGAATGATTTCCTACCTGTTACACACTTGCAGAAAAATAGTAGCGAGCCACACACACAATTGCAATGGACAGACCCTTGTTGGCTGAATGCACCATCACAAAGGGGGGAGCCATTGGTCCTGAAAGCCTGTAAGACAACAAAAAGGCAATACATGTAAAGAAACTGAATAATCACTTGCCTGTTACAGAGTTGCAGAATGATGGACAGCGAACCACACACAGTTGCAGATGAAAATATATTTGTTAGAAGGATACACCTTCAGGGAGAAGAAGAGGTTGATGGACTTCTTGAGAACCTGTAACACAAAAAAGAAAGTCAATACATGTATAGAAACTGAATGATCACCTATCTGTTACACATTTGAAGATTGATAGCGAGCCACACACACAGTTACAATGGACAGACCCTTGTTGGCTGTATGCACCATCAGGAAGAGGGGAGCCATTGGTCCTAAGAACCTGTAAGACAACAAAAAGGCAATACATGTATAGAAACTGAATGATCACTTACCTGTTACAGAGTTGCAGAATGTTGGACAGCGAACCGGACACAGTTGCAGATGGAAATATATTTGTTAGAAGGATACACCTTCAGGGAGAAAAAGTGGTTGATGGACTTCTTGAGTACCTGTAACACAAAAAAGAAAGTTAATACATGTATAGAAACTGAATGATTACCTACCTGTTACACACTTGCAGACAGATAGTAGCGAGTCACACACAGTTGCAGATGCACAGACCCTTGAAGGACAGATTCACCATCAGGGAGGAAGGGGTTCATGCGGTCCGGAAAAACCTGCAAGACAAGAAAAGAAAGTCAATACATGAATAGGAACTGAATGATTACCTACCTGTTACACACTTGCAGACAGATAGATAGCGAGACACACACAGTTGCAATGGACAGACCCTTGTTGGATGTATGCACCATCGGGAAGGGGGGAACCATTGGTCCTGAAAGCCTGTAAGACAACAAAAAGGCAATACATGTATAGAAACTGAATGATCATTTACCTGTTACAGAGTTGCAGAATGATGGACAGCGAACCACACACAGTTGCAGATGCACAGACCCTTGAAAGACAGATTCACCATCAGGGAGGGATGGGTTCATGCGGTCCATAAAATCCTGCAAGACAAAAAAAGAAAGTTTATACATGTATAGAAACTAAATGATTAACTACCTGTTACACGCTTGCAGACAAATAGATAGCGAGCCACACACACAGTTTCAATGGACAGACCCTTGTTCGCTGTATGCACCATCAGGAAGAGGGGAGCCATTGGTCTTGAAAGCCTGTAAGACAAAAAAAAGGCAATACATGTATAGAAACTGAATGATCACTTACCTGTTACAAAGTTGCAGAATGATGGACAGCGAACCACACACAGTTGCAGATGAAAATATATTTGTTAGAAGGATACACCTTCAGGGAGAAGAAGAGGTTGATGGACGTCTTCAGTACCTGTAACACAAAAAAGAAAGTCAATACATGTATACAAACTGAATGATTACCTACCTGTTACACACTTGCAGACAGATCTTAGCGAGTCACACACAGTTGCAGATGCACAGACCCTTGAAGGACAGATTCACCATCAGGGAGGGAGGGGTTCATGCGGTCCGGGAAAACCTGCAAGACAAGAAAAGAAAGTCAATACATGTATAGGAACTGAAAGATTACCTACCTGTTACACACTTGCAGACAGATAGATAGCGAGACACACACAATTGCAATGGACAGACCCTTGTTGGCTGTATGCACCATCGGGAAGGGGGGAGCCATTGGTCCTGAAAGCCTGTAAGACAACAAAAAGACAATACGTGTATAGAAACTGAATGATGACTTACCTGTTACAGAGTTGCAGAATGATGGACTGCGAACCACACACAGTTGCAGATGAAAATATATTTGTTAGAAGGATACACCTTCAGGGAGAAGAAGAGGTTGATGGACTTCTTGAGAACCTGTAACACAAAAAAGAAAGTCAATACATGTATACAAACTGAATGATTTCCTACCTGTTACACACTTGCAGAAAGATAGTAGCGAGCCACACACACAATTGCAATGGACAGACTCTTGTTGGCTGTATGAATCATCAGTAAGGGGGGGAGCCATTGGTCCTGTAAGCCTGTAATACATCAAAAAGGCAATATATGTATAGAAACTGAATGATGACTTACAGAGTTGCAGAATGATGGACAGCGATCCACACACAGTTGCAGATGAAAATATATTTGTTAGAAGGATACACCTTCAGTGAGAACAAGAGGTTGTTGGACTTCTTGAGAACCTGTAACACAAAAAAGAAAGTCAATACATGTATAGAAACTGAATGATCACCAACCAGTTACACACCTGCAGAAAGATAGTATCGAGTCACACACAGTTGCAGATGCACAGACCCTTGAAGGACAGATCCATCATCAGGAAGGGAGGGAGGCGGTCATGCTATCCGAAAAACCTGTGAGACAAAAAAAAGAAAGTCAATACATGTATAGAAACTGAATGATCACCTACCTGTTACACACTTGCAGACAGATAGATAGCAAGCCACACACACAGTTGCAATGGACAGACCCTTCTTGGCTGTATGCACCATCAGGAAGCGGGGAGCCATTGGTCCTGAAAGCCTGTAAGACAAAAAAAAGGCAATACATGTATAGAAACTGAATAATCACTTGCCTGTTACAGAGTTGCAGAATGATGGACAGCGAACCACACACAGTTGCAGATGAAAATATATTTGTTAGAAGGATACACCTTCAGGGAGAAGAAGAGGTTGATGGACTTCTTGAGAACCTGTAACACAAAAAAGAAAGTCAATACATGTATAGAAACTGAATGATTTCCTACCTGTTACACACTTGCAGACAGATAGATAGCGAGACACACACAGTTGCAATGGACAGACCCTTGTTGGATGTATGCACCATTGGGAAGGGGGGAGCCATTGGTCCTGAAAGCCTGTAAGACAACAAAAAGGCAATACATGTATAGAAACTGAATGATCACTTACCTGTTACAGAGTTGCAGAATGATGGACAGCGAACCACACACAGTTGCAGATGAAAATATATTTGTTAGAAGGATACACCTTCAGGGAGAAGAAGAGGTTGATGGACTTCTTGAGAACCTGTAACACAAAAAAGAAAGTCAATACATGTATAGAAACTGAATGATCACCTATCTGTTACACACTTGAAGATTGATAGCGAGCCACACACACAGTTGCAATGGACAGACCCTTGTTGGCTGTATGCACCATCAGGAAGAGGGGAGCCATTGGCCCTAAAAACCTGTAAGACAACAAAAAGGCAATACATGAATAGAAACTGAATGATCACTTACCTGTTACAGAGTTGCAGAATGATGGACAGCGAACCACACACAGTTGCAGATGAAAATATATTTGTTAGAAGGATACACCTTCAGGGAGAAGAAGAGGTTGATGGACTTCTTGAGAACCTGTAGGAAAAAAAAAGAAAGTCAATACATGTATACAAACTGAATGATCACCAACCTGTTACACATTTGCAGAAAGATTGATAGCGAGCCACACACATTTGCAGTGGACAGACCCTTGTTGGCTGTATGAATCATCAGTAAGGGGGGGGAGCCATTGGTCCTGTAAGCCTGTAATACATCAAAAAGGCAATATATGTATAGAAACTGAATGATCACTTACAGAGTTGCAGAATGATGGACAGCGAACCACACACAGTTGCAGATGAAAATATATTTGTTAGAAGGATACACCTTCAGGGAGAAGAAGAGGTTGATGGACTTCTTGAGAACCTGTAACACAAAAAAGAAAGTCAATACATGTATAGAAACTGAATGATTTCCTACCTGTTACACACTTGCAGACAGATAGATAGCGAGACACACACAGTTGCAATGGACAGACCCTTGTTGGATGTATGCACCATTGGGAAGGGGGGAGCCATTGGTCCTGAAAGCCTGTAAGACAACAAAAAGGCAATACATGTATAGAAACTGAATGATCACTTAACTGTTACAGAGTTGCAGAATGATGGACAGCGAACCACACACAGTTGCAGATGAAAATATATTTGTTAGAAGGATACACCTTCAGGGAGAAGAAGAGGTTGATGGACTTCTTGAGAACCTGTAACACAAAAAAGAAAGTCAATACATGTATAGAAACTGAATGATCACCTATCTGTTACACACTTGAAGATTGATAGCGAGCCACACACACAGTTGCAATGGACAGACCCTTGTTGGCTGTATGCACCATCAGGAAGAGGGGAGCCATTGGCCCTAAAAACCTGTAAGACAACAAAAAGGCAATACATGTATAGAAACTGAATGATCATTTACCTGTTACAGAGTTGCAGAATGTTGGACAGCGAACCGGACACAGTTGCAGATGGAAATATATTTGTTAGAAGGATACACCTTCAGGGAGAAAAAGTGGTTGATGTACTTCTTGAGTACCTGTAACACAAAAAAGAAAGTTAATACATGTATAGAAACTGAATGATTACCCACCTGTTACACACTTGCAGACAGATAGTAGCGAGCCACACACACAATTGCAATGGACAGACCCTTGTTGGCTGAATGCACCATCACAAAGGGGGGAGCCATTGGTCCTGAAAGCCTGTAAGACAACAAAAAGGCAATACATGTAAAGAAACTGAATAATCACTTGCCTGTTACAGAGTTGCAGAATGATGGACAACGAACCACACACAGTTGCAGATGAAAATATATTTGTTAGAAGGATACACCTTCAGGGAGAAGAAGAGGTTGTTGGACTTCTTGAGAACCTGTAACACAAAAAAGAAAGTCAATACATGTATAGAAACTGAATGATAACCAACCAGTTACACACCTGCAGAAAGATGGTATCGAGTCACACACAGTTGCAGATGCACAGACCCTTGAAGGACAGATCCATCATCAGGAAGGGAGGGAGGCGGTCATGCTATCCGAAAAACCTGTGAGACAAAAAAAAGAAAGTCAATACATGTATAGAAACTGAATGATCACCTACCTGTTACACACTTGCAGACAGATAGATAGCAAGCCACACACACAGTTGCAATGGACAGACCCTTCTTGGCTGTATGCACCATCAGGAAGCGGGGAGCCATTGGTCCTGAAAGCCTGTAAGACAAAAAAAAGGCAATACATGTATAGAAACTGAATAATCACTTGCCTGTTACAGAGTTGCAGAATGATGGGCAGCGAACCACACACAGTTGCAGATGAAAATATATTTGTTAGAAGGATACACCTTCAGGGAGAAGAAGAGGTAGATGGACTTCTTGAGTACCTGTAACACAAAAAAGAAAGTCAATAAATGTATAGAAACTGAATGATTTCCTACCTGTTACACACTTGCAGAAAAATAGTAGCGAGCCACACACACAATTGCAATGGACAGACCCTTGTTGGCTGAATGCACCATCACAAAGGGGGGAGCCATTGGTCCTGAAAGCCTGTAAGACAACAAAAAGGCAATACATGTATAGAAACTGAATGATCACTTAACTGTTACAGAGTTGCAGAATGATGGACAGCGAACCACACACAGTTGCAGATGAAAATATATTTGTTAGAAGGATACACCTTCAGGGAGAAGAAGAGGTTGATGGACTTCTTGAGAACCTGTAACACAAAAAAGAAAGTCAATACATGTATAGAAACTGAATGATCACCTATCTGTTACACACTTGAAGATTGATAGCGAGCCACACACACAGTTGCAATGGACAGACCCTTGTTGGCTGTATGCACCATCAGGAAGAGGGGAGCCATTGGCCCTAAAAACCTGTAAGACAACAAAAAGGCAATACATGTATAGAAACTGAATGATCATTTACCTGTTACAGAGTTGCAGAATGTTGGACAGCGAACCGGACACAGTTGCAGATGGAAATATATTTGTTAGAAGGATACACCTTCAGGGAGAAAAAGTGGTTGATGTACTTCTTGAGTACCTGTAACACAAAAAAGAAAGTTAATACATGTATAGAAACTGAATGATTACCCACCTGTTACACACTTGCAGACAGATAGTAGCGAGCCACACACACAATTGCAATGGACAGACCCTTGTTGGCTGAATGCACCATCACAAAGGGGGGAGCCATTGGTCCTGAAAGCCTGTAAGACAACAAAAAGGCAATACATGTAAAGAAACTGAATAATCACTTGCCTGTTACAGAGTTGCAGAATGATGGACAACGAACCACACACAGTTGCAGATGAAAATATATTTGTTAGAAGGATACACCTTCAGGGAGAAGAAGAGGTTGTTGGACTTCTTGAGAACCTGTAACAAAAAAGAAAGTCAATACATGTATAGAAACTGAATGATAACCAACCAGTTACACACCTGCAGAAAGATGGTATCGAGTCACACACAGTTGCAGATGCACAGACCCTTGAAGGACAGATCCATCATCAGGAAGGGAGGGAGGCGGTCATGCTATCCGAAAAACCTGTGAGACAAAAAAAAGAAAGTCAATACATGTATAGAAACTGAATGATCACCTACCTGTTACACACTTGCAGACAGATAGATAGCAAGCCACACACACAGTTGCAATGGACAGACCCTTCTTGGCTGTATGCACCATCAGGAAGCGGGGAGCCATTGGTCCTGAAAGCCTGTAAGACAAAAAAAAGGCAATACATGTATAGAAACTGAATAATCACTTGCCTGTTACAGAGTTGCAGAATGATGGGCAGCGAACCACACACAGTTGCAGATGAAAATATATTTGTTAGAAGGATACACCTTCAGGGAGAAGAAGAGGTAGATGGACTTCTTGAGTACCTGTAACACAAAAAAGAAAGTCAATAAATGTATAGAAACTGAATGATTTCCTACCTGTTACACACTTGCAGAAAAATAGTAGCGAGCCACACACACAATTGCAATGGACAGACCCTTGTTGGCTGAATGCACCATCACAAAGGGGGGAGCCATTGGTCCTGAAAGCCTGTAAGACAACAAAAAGGCAATACATGTAAAGAAACTGAATAATCACTTGCCTGTTACAGAGTTGCAGAATGATGGACAACGAACCACACACAGTTGCAGATGAAAATATATTTGTTAGAAGGATACACCTTCAGGGAGAAGAAGAGGTTGATGGACTTCTTGAGAACCTGTAACACAAAAAAGAAAGTCAATACATGTATACAAACTGAATGATCACCAACCTGTTACACATTTGCAGAAAGATTGATAGCGAGCCACACACATTTGCAGTGGACAGACCCTTGTTGGCTGTATGAATCATCAGTAAGGGGGGGAGCCATTGGTCCTGTAAGCCTGTAATACATCAAAAAGGCAATATATGTATAGAAACTGAATGATCACTTACAGAGTTGCAGAATGATGGACAGCGAACCACACACAGTTGCAGATGAAAATATATTTGTTAGAAGGATACACCTTCAGGGAGAAGAAGAGGTTGATGGACTTCTTGAGAACCTGTAACACAAAAAAGAAAGTCAATACATGTATAGAAACTGAATGATTTCCTACCTGTTACACACTTGCAGACAGATAGATAGCGAGACACACACAGTTGCAATGGACAGACCCTTGTTGGATGTATGCACCATTGGGAAGGGGGGAGCCATTGGTCCTGAAAGCCTGTAAGACAACAAAAAGGCAATACATGTATAGAAACTGAATGATCACTTACCTGTTACAGAGTTGCAGAATGATGGACAGCGAACCACACACAGTTGCAGATGAAAATATATTTGTTAGAAGGATACACCTTCAGGGAGAAGAAGAGGTTGATGGACTTCTTGAGAACCTGTAACACAAAAAAGAAAGTCAATACATGTATAGAAACTGAATGATCACCTATCTGTTACACACTTGAAGATTGATAGCGAGCCACACACACAGTTGCAATGGACAGACCCTTGTTGGCTGTATGCACCATCAGGAAGAGGGGAGCCATTGGCCCTAAAAACCTGTAAGACAACAAAAAGGCAATACATGTATAGAAACTGAATGATCATTTACCTGTTACAGAGTTGCAGAATGTTGGACAGCGAACCGGACACAGTTGCAGATGGAAATATATTTGTTAGAAGGATACACCTTCAGGGAGAAAAAGTGGTTGATGTACTTCTTGAGTACCTGTAACACAAAAAAGAAAGTTAATACATGTATAGAAACTGAATGATTACCCACCTGTTACACACTTGCAGACAGATAGTAGCGAGCCACACACACAATTGCAATGGACAGACCCTTGTTGGCTGAATGCACCATCACAAAGGGGGGAGCCATTGGTCCTGAAAGCCTGTAAGACAACAAAAAGGCAATACATGTAAAGAAACTGAATAATCACTTGCCTGTTACAGAGTTGCAGAATGATGGACAACGAACCACACACAGTTGCAGATGAAAATATATTTGTTAGAAGGATACACCTTCAGGGAGAAGAAGAGGTTGATGGACTTCTTGAGAAGCTGTAACACAAAAAAGAAAGTCAATACATGTATAGAAACTGAATGATCACCTACCTGTTACACACTTGCAGACAGATAGATAGCAAGCCACACACACAGTTGCAATGGACAGACCCTTCTTGGCTGTATGCACCATCAGGAAGCGGGGAGCCATTGGTCCTGAAAGCCTGTAAGACAAAAAAAAGGCAATACATGTATAGAAACTGAATAATCACTTGCCTGTTACAGAGTTGCAGAATGATGGGCAGCGAACCACACACAGTTGCAGATGAAAATATATTTGTTAGAAGGATACACCTTCAGGGAGAAGAAGAGGTAGATGGACTTCTTGAGTACCTGTAACACAAAAAAGAAAGTCAATACATGTATAGAAACTGAATGATCTCCTACCTGTTACACACTTGCAGAAAAATAGTAGCGAGCCACACACACAATTGCAATGGACAGACCCTTGTTGGCTGAATGCACCATCACAAATGGGGGAGCCATTGGTCCTGAAAGCCTGTAAGACAACAAAAAGGCAATACATGTATAGAAACTGAATGATCATTTACCTGTTACAGAGTTGCAGAATGATGGACAGCGAACCACACACAGTTGCAGATGCACAGACCCTTGAAAGACAGATTCACCATCAGGGAGGGAGGGGTTCATGCGGTCCATAAAATCCTGCAAGACAAAAAAAGAAAGTTTATACATGTATAGAAACTAAATGATTAACTACCTGTTACACACTTGCAGACAAATAGATAGCGAGCCACACACACAGTTTCAATGGACAGACCCTTGTTCGCTGTATGCACCATCAGAAAGAGGGGAGCCATTGGTCCTGAAAGCCTGTAAGACAAAAAAAAGGCAATACATGTTTAGAAACTGAATAATCACTTGCCTGTTACAGAGTTGCAGAATGATGGACAGCGAACCACACACAGTTGCAGATGAAAATATATTTGTTAGAAGGATACACCTTCAGGGAGAAGAAGAGGTTGATGGACTTCTTGAGAACCTGTAACACAAAAAAGAAAGTCAATACATGAATAGAAACTGAATGATCACCTATCTGTTACACACTTGAAGATTGATAGCGAGCCACACACACAGTTGCAATGGACAGACCCTTGTTGGCTGTATGCACCATCAGGAAGAGGGGAGCCATTGGCCCTAAAAACCTGTAAGACAACAAAAAGGCAATACATGTATAGAAACTGAATGATCATTTACCTGTTACAGAGTTGCAGAATGTTGGACAGCGAACCGGACACAGTTGCAGATGGAAATATATTTGTTAGAAGGATACACCTTCAGGGAGAAAAAGTGGTTGATGTACTTCTTGAGTACCTGTAACACAAAAAAGAAAGTTAATACATGTATAGAAACTGAATGATTACCCACCTGTTACACACTTGCAGACAGATAGTAGCGAGCCACACACACAATTGCAATGGACAGACCCTTGTTGGCTGAATGCACCATCACAAAGGGGGGAGCCATTGGTCCTGAAAGCCTGTAAGACAACAAAAAGGCAATACATGTAAAGAAACTGAATAATCACTTGCCTGTTACAGAGTTGCAGAATGATGGACAACGAACCACACACAGTTGCAGATGAAAATATATTTGTTAGAAGGATACACCTTCAGGGAGAAGAAGAGGTTGTTGGACTTCTTGCGAACCTGTAACACAAAAAAGAAAGTCAATACATGTATAGAAACTGAATGATAACCAACCAGTTACACACCTGCAGAAAGATGGTATCGAGTCACACACAGTTGCAGATGCACAGACCCTTGAAGGACAGATCCATCATCAGGAAGGGAGGGAGGCGGTCATGCTATCCGAAAAACCTGTGAGACAAAAAAAAGAAAGTCAATACATGTATAGAAACTGAATGATCACCTACCTGTTACACACTTGCAGACAGATAGATAGCAAGCCACACACACAGTTGCAATGGACAGACCCTTCTTGGCTGTATGCACCATCAGGAAGCGGGGAGCCATTGGTCCTGAAAGCCTGTAAGACAAAAAAAAGGCAATACATGTATAGAAACTGAATAATCACTTGCCTGTTACAGAGTTGCAGAATGATGGGCAGCGAACCACACACAGTTGCAGATGAAAATATATTTGTTAGAAGGATACACCTTCAGGGAGAAGAAGAGGTAGATCGACTTCTTGAGTACCTGTAACACAAAAAAGAAAGTCAATACATGTATAGAAACTGAATGATTTCCTACCTGTTACACACTTGCAGAAAAATAGTAGCGAGCCACACACACAATTGCAATGGACAGACCCTTGTTGGCTGAATGCACCATCACAAATGGGGGAGCCATTGGTCCTGAAAGCCTGTAAGACAACAAAAAGGCAATACATGTAAAGAAACTGAATAATCACTTGCCTGTTACAGAGTTGCAGAATGATGGACAACGAACCACACACAGTTGCAGATGAAAATATATTTGTTAGAAGGATACACCTTCAGGGAGAAGAAGAGGTTGATGGACTTCTTGAGAAGCTGTAACACAAAAAAGAAAGTCAATACATGTATAGAAACTGAATGATCACCTATCTGTTACACACTTGAAGATTGATAGCGAGCCAAACACACAGTTGCAATGGACAGACCCTTGTTGGCTGTATGCACCATCAGGAAGAGGGGAGCCATTGGTCCTAAGAACCTGTAAGACAACAAAAAGGCAATACATGTATAGAAACTGAATGATCACTTACCTGTTACAGAGTTGCAGAATGTTGGACAGCGAACCGGACACAGTTGCAGATGGAAATATATTTGTTAGAAGGATACACCTTCAGGGAGGAAAAGTGGTTGATGGACTTCTTGAGTACCTGTAACACAAAAAAGAAAGTTAATACATGTATAGAAACTGAATGATTACCTACCTGTTACACACTTGCAGACAGATAGTAGCGAGTCACACACAGTTGCAGATGCACAGACCCTTGAAGGACAGATTCACCATCAGGGAGGAAGGGGTTCATGCGGTCCGGAAAAACCTGCAAGACAAGAAAAGAAAGTCAATACATGTATAGGAACTGAATGATTACCTACCTGTTACACACTTGCAGACAGATAGATAGCGAGACACACACAGTTGCAATGGACAGACCCTTGTTGGATGTATGCACCATCGGGAAGGGGGGAGCCATTGGTCCTGAAAGCCTGTAAGACAACAAAAAGGCAATACATGTATAGAAACTGAATGATCATTTACCTGTTACAGAGTTGCAGAATGATGGACAGCGAACCACACACAGTTGCAGATGCACAGACCCTTGAAAGACAGATTCACCATCAGGGAGGGAGGGGTTCATGCGGTCCATAAAATCCTGCAAGACAAAAAAAGAAAGTTTATACATGTATAGAAACTAAATGATTAACTACCTGTTACACACTTGCAGACCCACTTGCAGAGCCATTGGTCCTGAAAGCCTGTAAGACAACAAAAAGGCAATACATGTAAAGAAACTGAATAATCACTTGCCTGTTACAGAGTTGCAGAATGATGGACAACGAACCACACACAGTTGCAGATGAAAATATATTTGTTAGAAGGATACACCTTTAGGGAGAAGAAGAGGTTGTTGGACTTCTTGAGAACCTGTAACACAAAAAAGAAAGTCAATACATGTATAGAAACTGAATGATAACCAACCAGTTACACACCTGCAGAAAGATGGTATCGAGTCACACACAGTTGCAGATGCACAGACCCTTGAAGGACAGATCCATCATCAGGAAGGGAGGGAGGCGGTCATGCTATCCGAAAAACCTGTGAGACAAAAAAAAGAAAGTCAATACATGTATAGAAACTGAATGATCACCTACCTGTTACACACTTGCAGACAGATAGATAGCAAGCCACACACACAGTTGCAATGGACAGACCCTTCTTGGCTGTATGCACCATCAGGAAGCGGGGAGCCATTGGTCCTGAAAGCCTGTAAGACAAAAAAAAGGCAATACATGTATAGAAACTGAATAATCACTTGCCTGTTACAGAGTTGCAGAATGATGGGCAGCGAACCACACACAGTTGCAGATGAAAATATATTTGTTAGAAGGATACACCTTCAGGGAGAAGAAGAGGTAGATGGACTTCTTGAGTACCTGTAACACAAAAAAGAAAGTCAATACATGTATAGAAACTGAATGATTTCCTACCTGTTACACACTTGCAGAAAAATAGTAGCGAGCCACACACACAATTGCAATGGACAAACCCTTGTTGGCTGAATGCACCATCACAAAGGGGGGAGCCATTGGTCCTGAAAGCCTGTAAGACAACAAAAAGGCAATACATGTAAAGAAACTGAATAATCACTTGCCTGTTACAGAGTTGCAGAATGATGGACAGCGAACCACACACAGTTGCAGATGCACAGACCCTTGAAAGACAGATTCACCATCAGGGAGGGAGGGGTTCATGCGGTCCATAAAATCCTGCAAGACAAAAAAAGAAAGTTTATACATGTATAGAAACTAAATGATTAACTACCTGTTACACACTTGCAGACAAATAGATAGCGAGCCACACACACAGTTTCAATGGACAGACCCTTGTTCGCTGTATGCACCATCAGGAAGAGGGGAGCCATTGGCCCTAAAAACCTGTAAGACAACAAAAAGGCAATACATGTATAGAAACTGAATGATCATTTACCTGTTACAGAGTTGCAGAATGTTGGACAGCGAACCGGACACAGTTGCAGATGGAAATATATTTGTTAGAAGGATACACCTTCAGGGAGAAAAAGTGGTTGATGGACTTCTTGAGAACCTGTAACACAAAAAAGAAAGTCAATACATGTATAGAAACTGAATGATTTCCTACCTGTTACACACTTGCAGACAGATAGATAGCGAGACACACACAGTTGCAATGGACAGACCCTTGTTGGATGTATGCACCATCGGGAAGGGGGGAGCCATTGGTCCTGAAAGCCTGTAAGACAACAAAAAGGCAATACATGTATAGAAACTGAATGATCATTTACCTGTTACAGAGTTGCAGAATGTTGGACAGCGAACCGGACACAATTGCAGATGGAAATATATTTGTTAGAAGGATACACCTTCAGGGAGAAGAAGAGGTTGATGGACTTCTTGAGAACCTGTAACACAAAAAAGAAAGTCAATACATGTATAGAAACTGAATGATTTCCTACCTGTTACACACTTGCAGACAGATAGATAGCGAGACACACACAGTTGCAATGGACAGACCCTTGTTGGATGTATGCACCATCGGGAAGGGGGGAGCCATTGGTCCTGAAAGCCTGTAAGACAACAAAAAGGCAATACATGTATAGAAACTGAATGATCACTTACCTGTTACAGAGTTGCAGAATGATGGACAGCGAACCACACACAGTTGCAGATGAAAATATATTTGTTAGAAGGATACACCTTCAGGGAGAAGAAGAGGTTGATGGACGTCTTCAGTACCTGTAACACAAAAAAGAAAGTCAATACATGTATAGAAACTGAATGATTTCCTACCTGTTACACACTTGCAGACAGATAGTAGCGAGCCACACACACAATTGCAATGGACAGACCCTTGTTGGCTGAATGCACCATCACAAAGGGGGGAGCCATTGGTCCTGAAAGCCTGTAAGACAACAAAAAGGCAATACATGTAAAGAAACTGAATAATCACTTGCCTGTTACAGAGTTGCAGAATGATGGACAACGAACCACACACAGTTGCAGATGAAAATATATTTGTTAGAAGGATACACCTTCAGGGAGAAGAAGAGGTTGTTGGACTTCTTGCGAACCTGTAACACAAAAAAGAAAGTCAATACATGTATAGAAACTGAATGATAACCAACCAGTTACACACCTGCAGAAAGATGGTATCGAGTCACACACAGTTGCAGATGCACAGACCCTTGAAGGACAGATCCATCATCAGGAAGGGAGGGAGGCGGTCATGCTATCCGAAAAACCTGTGAGACAAAAAAAAGAAAGTCAATACATGTATAGAAACTGAATGATCACCTACCTGTTACACACTTGCAGACAGATAGATAGCAAGCCACACATACAGTTGCAATGGACAGACCCTTCTTGGCTGTATGCACCATCAGGAAGCGGGGAGCCATTGGTCCTGAAAGCCTGTAAGACAAAAAAAAGGCAATACATGTATAGAAACTGAATAATCACTTGCCTGTTACAGAGTTGCAGAATGATGGGCAGCGAACCACACACAGTTGCAGATGAAAATATATTTGTTAGAAGGATACACCTTCAGGGAGAAGAAGAGGTAGATGGACTTCTTGAGTACCTGTAACACAAAAAAGAAAGTCAATACATGTATAGAAACTGAATGATTTCCTACCTGTTACACACTTGCAGAAAAATAGTAGCGAGCCACACACACAATTGCAATGGACAGACCCTTGTTGGCTGAATATACCATCACAAATGGGGGAGCCATTGGTCCTGAAAGCCTGTAAGACAACAAAAAGGCAATACATGTAAAGAAACTGAATAATCACTTACAGAGTTGCAGAATGATGGACAGCGAACCACACACAGTTGCAGATGAAAATATATTTGTTAGAAGGATACACCTTCAGGGAGAAGAAGAGGTTGATGGACTTCTTGAGAACCTGTAACACAAAAAAGAAAGTCAATACATGTATAGAAACTGAATGATTTCCTACCTGTTACACACTTGCAGACAGATAGATAGCGAGACACACACAGTTGCAATGGACAGACCCTTGTTGGATGTATGCACCATTGGGAAGGGGGGAGCCATTGGTCCTGAAAGCCTGTAAGACAACAAAAAGGCAATACATGTATAGAAACTGAATGATCACTTACCTGTTACAGAGTTGCAGAATGATGGACAGCGAACCACACACAGTTGCAGATGAAAATATATTTGTTAGAAGGATACACCTTCAGGGAGAAGAAGAGGTTGATGGACTTCTTGAGAACCTGTAACACAAAAAAGAAAGTCAATACATGTATAGAAACTGAATGATCACCTATCTGTTACACACTTGAAGATTGATAGCGAGCCACACACACAGTTGCAATGGACAGACCCTTGTTGGCTGTATGCACCATCAGGAAGAGGGGAGCCATTGGCCCTAAAAACCTGTAAGACAACAAAAAGGCAATACATGTATAGAAACTGAATGATCATTTACCTGTTACAGAGTTGCAGAATGTTGGACAGCGAACCGGACACAGTTGCAGATGGAAATATATTTGTTAGAAGGATACACCTTCAGGGAGAAAAAGTGGTTGATGTACTTCTTGAGTACATGTAACACAAAAAAGAAAGTTAATACATGTATAGAAACTGAATGATTACCCACCTGTTACACACTTGCAGACAGATAGTAGCGAGCCACACACACAATTGCAATGGACAGACCCTTGTTGGCTGAATGCACCATCACAAAGGGGGGAGCCATTGGTCCTGAAAGCCTGTAAGACAACAAAAAGGCAATACATGTAAAGAAACTGAATAATCACTTGCCTGTTACAGAGTTGCAGAATGATGGACAACGAACCACACACAGTTGCAGATGAAAATATATTTGTTAGAAGGATACACCTTTAGGGAGAAGAAGAGGTTGTTGGACTTCTTGAGAACCTGTAACACAAAGAAGAAAGTCAATACATGTATAGAAACTGAATGATAACCAACCAGTTACACACCTGCAGAAAGATGGTATCGAGTCACACACAGTTGCAGATGCACAGACCCTTGAAGGACAGATCCATCATCAGGAAGGGAGGGAGGCGGTCATGCTATCCGAAAAACCTGTGAGACAAAAAAAAGAAAGTCAATACATGTATAGAAACTGAATGATCACCTACCTGTTACACACTTGCAGACAGATAGATAGCAAGCCACACACACAGTTGCAATGGACAGACCCTTCTTGGCTGTATGCACCATCAGGAAGCGGGGAGCCATTGGTCCTGAAAGCCTGTAAGACAAAAAAAAGGCAATACATGTATAGAAACTGAATAATCACTTGCCTGTTACAGAGTTGCAGAATGATGGGCAGCGAACCACACACAGTTGCAGATGAAAATATATTTGTTAGAAGGATACACCTTCAGGGAGAAGAAGAGGTAGATGGACTTCTTGAGTACCTGTAACACAAAAAAGAAAGTCAATACATGTATAGAAACTGAATGATTTCCTACCTGTTACACACTTGCAGAAAAATAGTAGCGAGCCACACACACAATTGCAATGGACAAACCCTTGTTGGCTGAATGCACCATCACAAAGGGGGGAGCCATTGGTCCTGAAAGCCTGTAAGACAACAAAAAGGCAATACATGTAAAGAAACTGAATAATCACTTGCCTGTTACAGAGTTGCAGAATGATGGACAGCGAACCACACACAGTTGCAGATGCACAGACCCTTGAAAGACAGATTCACCATCAGGGAGGGAGGGGTTCATGCGGTCCATAAAATCCTGCAAGACAAAAAAAGAAAGTTTATACATGTATAGAAACTAAATGATTAACTACCTGTTACACACTTGCAGACAAATAGATAGCGAGCCACACACACAGTTTCAATGGACAGACCCTTGTTCGCTGTATGCACCATCAGGAAGAGGGGAGCCATTGGCCCTAAAAACCTGTAAGACAACAAAAAGGCAATACATGTATAGAAACTGAATGATCATTTACCTGTTACAGAGTTGCAGAATGTTGGACAGCGAACCGGACACAGTTGCAGATGGAAATATATTTGTTAGAAGGATACACCTTCAGGGAGAAAAAGTGGTTGATGGACTTCTTGAGAACCTGTAACACAAAAAAGAAAGTCAATACATGTATAGAAACTGAATGATTTCCTACCTGTTACACACTTGCAGACAGATAGATAGCGAGACACACACAGTTGCAATGGACAGACCCTTGTTGGATGTATGCACCATCGGGAAGGGGGGAGCCATTGGTCCTGAAAGCCTGTAAGACAACAAAAAGGCAATACATGTATAGAAACTGAATGATCATTTACCTGTTACAGAGTTGCAGAATGTTGGACAGCGAACCGGACACAATTGCAGATGGAAATATATTTGTTAGAAGGATACACCTTCAGGGAGAAGAAGAGGTTGATGGACTTCTTGAGAACCTGTAACACAAAAAAGAAAGTCAATACATGTATAGAAACTGAATGATTTCCTACCTGTTACACACTTGCAGACAGATAGATAGCGAGACACACACAGTTGCAATGGACAGACCCTTGTTGGATGTATGCACCATCGGGAAGGGGGGAGCCATTGGTCCTGAAAGCCTGTAAGACAACAAAAAGGCAATACATGTATAGAAACTGAATGATCACTTACCTGTTACAGAGTTGCAGAATGATGGACAGCGAACCACACACAGTTGCAGATGAAAATATATTTGTTAGAAGGATACACCTTCAGGGAGAAGAAGAGGTTGATGAACGTCTTCAGTACCTGTAACACAAAAAAGAAAGTCAATACATGTATAGAAACTGAATGATTTCCTACCTGTTACACACTTGCAGACAGATAGTAGCGAGCCACACACACAATTGCAATGGACAGACCCTTGTTGGCTGAATGCACCATCACAAAGGGGGGAGCCATTGGTCCTGAAAGCCTGTAAGACAACAAAAAGGCAATACATGTAAAGAAACTGAATAATCACTTGCCTGTTACAGAGTTGCAGAATGATGGACAACGAACCACACACAGTTGCAGATGAAAATATATTTGTTAGAAGGATACACCTTCAGGGAGAAGAAGAGGTTGTTGGACTTCTTGCGAACCTGTAACACAAAAAAGAAAGTCAATACATGTATAGAAACTGAATGATAACCAACCAGTTACACACCTGCAGAAAGATGGTATCGAGTCACACACAGTTGCAGATGCACAGACCCTTGAAGGACAGATCCATCATCAGGAAGGGAGGGAGGCGGTCATGCTATCCGAAAAACCTGTGAGACAAAAAAAAGAAAGTCAATACATGTATAGAAACTGAATGATCACCTACCTGTTACACACTTGCAGACAGATAGATAGCAAGCCACACATACAGTTGCAATGGACAGACCCTTCTTGGCTGTATGCACCATCAGGAAGCGGGGAGCCATTGGTCCTGAAAGCCTGTAAGACAAAAAAAAGGCAATACATGTATAGAAACTGAATAATCACTTGCCTGTTACAGAGTTGCAGAATGATGGGCAGCGAACCACACACAGTTGCAGATGAAAATATATTTGTTAGAAGGATACACCTTCAGGGAGAAGAAGAGGTAGATGGACTTCTTGAGTACCTGTAACACAAAAAAGAAAGTCAATACATGTATAGAAACTGAATGATTTCCTACCTGTTACACACTTGCAGAAAAATAGTAGCGAGCCACACACACAATTGCAATGGACAGACCCTTGTTGGCTGAATATACCATCACAAATGGGGGAGCCATTGGTCCTGAAAGCCTGTAAGACAACAAAAAGGCAATACATGTAAAGAAACTGAATAATCACTTACAGAGTTGCAGAATGATGGACAGCGAACCACACACAGTTGCAGATGAAAATATATTTGTTAGAAGGATACACCTTCAGGGAGAAGAAGAGGTTGATGGACTTCTTGAGAACCTGTAACACAAAAAAGAAAGTCAATACATGTATAGAAACTGAATGATTTCCTACCTGTTACACACTTGCAGACAGATAGATAGCGAGACACACACAGTTGCAATGGACAGACCCTTGTTGGATGTATGCACCATTGGGAAGGGGGGAGCCATTGGTCCTGAAAGCCTGTAAGACAACAAAAAGGCAATACATGTATAGAAACTGAATGATCACTTACCTGTTACAGAGTTGCAGAATGATGGACAGCGAACCACACACAGTTGCAGATGAAAATATATTTGTTAGAAGGATACACCTTCAGGGAGAAGAAGAGGTTGATGGACTTCTTGAGAACCTGTAACACAAAAAAGAAAGTCAATACATGTATAGAAACTGAATGATCACCTATCTGTTACACACTTGAAGATTGATAGCGAGCCACACACACAGTTGCAATGGACAGACCCTTGTTGGCTGTATGCACCATCAGGAAGAGGGGAGCCATTGGCCCTAAAAACCTGTAAGACAACAAAAAGGCAATACATGTATAGAAACTGAATGATCATTTACCTGTTACAGAGTTGCAGAATGTTGGACAGCGAACCGGACACAGTTGCAGATGGAAATATATTTGTTAGAAGGATACACCTTCAGGGAGAAAAAGTGGTTGATGTACTTCTTGAGTACATGTAACACAAAAAAGAAAGTTAATACATGTATAGAAACTGAATGATTACCCACCTGTTACACACTTGCAGACAGATAGTAGCGAGCCACACACACAATTGCAATGGACAGACCCTTGTTGGCTGAATGCACCATCACAAAGGGGGGAGCCATTGGTCCTGAAAGCCTGTAAGACAACAAAAAGGCAATACATGTAAAGAAACTGAATAATCACTTGCCTGTTACAGAGTTGCAGAATGATGGACAACGAACCACACACAGTTGCAGATGAAAATATATTTGTTAGAAGGATACACCTTTAGGGAGAAGAAGAGGTTGTTGGACTTCTTGAGAACCTGTAACACAAAGAAGAAAGTCAATACATGTATAGAAACTGAATGATAACCAACCAGTTACACACCTGCAGAAAGATGGTATCGAGTCACACACAGTTGCAGATGCACAGACCCTTGAAGGACAGATCCATCATCAGGAAGGGAGGGAGGCGGTCATGCTATCCGAAAAACCTGTGAGACAAAAAAAAGAAAGTCAATACATGTATAGAAACTGAATGATCACCTACCTGTTACACACTTGCAGACAGATAGATAGCAAGCCACACACACAGTTGCAATGGACAGACCCTTCTTGGCTGTATGCACCATCAGGAAGCGGGGAGCCATTGGTCCTGAAAGCCTGTAAGACAAAAAAAAGGCAATACATGTATAGAAACTGAATAATCACTTGCCTGTTACAGAGTTGCAGAATGATGGGCAGCGAACCACACACAGTTGCAGATGAAAATATATTTGTTAGAAGGATACACCTTCAGGGAGAAGAAGAGGTAGATGGACTTCTTGAGTACCTGTAACACAAAAAAGAAAGTCAATACATGTATAGAAACTGAATGATTTCCTACCTGTTACACACTTGCAGAAAAATAGTAGCGAGCCACACACACAATTGCAATGGACAAACCCTTGTTGGCTGAATGCACCATCACAAAGGGGGGAGCCATTGGTCCTGAAAGCCTGTAAGACAACAAAAAGGCAATACATGTAAAGAAACTGAATAATCACTTGCCTGTTACAGAGTTGCAGAATGATGGACAGCGAACCACACACAGTTGCAGATGCACAGACCCTTGAAAGACAGATTCACCATCAGGGAGGGAGGGGTTCATGCGGTCCATAAAATCCTGCAAGACAAAAAAAGAAAGTTTATACATGTATAGAAACTAAATGATTAACTACCTGTTACACACTTGCAGACAAATAGATAGCGAGCCACACACACAGTTTCAATGGACAGACCCTTGTTCGCTGTATGCACCATCAGGAAGAGGGGAGCCATTGGCCCTAAAAACCTGTAAGACAACAAAAAGGCAATACATGTATAGAAACTGAATGATCATTTACCTGTTACAGAGTTGCAGAATGTTGGACAGCGAACCGGACACAGTTGCAGATGGAAATATATTTGTTAGAAGGATACACCTTCAGGGAGAAAAAGTGGTTGATGGACTTCTTGAGAACCTGTAACACAAAAAAGAAAGTCAATACATGTATAGAAACTGAATGATTTCCTACCTGTTACACACTTGCAGACAGATAGATAGCGAGACACACACAGTTGCAATGGACAGACCCTTGTTGGATGTATGCACCATCGGGAAGGGGGGAGCCATTGGTCCTGAAAGCCTGTAAGACAACAAAAAGGCAATACATGTATAGAAACTGAATGATCATTTACCTGTTACAGAGTTGCAGAATGTTGGACAGCGAACCGGACACAATTGCAGATGGAAATATATTTGTTAGAAGGATACACCTTCAGGGAGAAGAAGAGGTTGATGGACTTCTTGAGAACCTGTAACACAAAAAAGAAAGTCAATACATGTATAGAAACTGAATGATTTCCTACCTGTTACACACTTGCAGACAGATAGATAGCGAGACACACACAGTTGCAATGGACAGACCCTTGTTGGATGTATGCACCATCGGGAAGGGGGGAGCCATTGGTCCTGAAAGCCTGTAAGACAACAAAAAGGCAATACATGTATAGAAACTGAATGATCACTTACCTGTTACAGAGTTGCAGAATGATGGACAGCGAACCACACACAGTTGCAGATGAAAATATATTTGTTAGAAGGATACACCTTCAGGGAGAAGAAGAGGTTGATGAACGTCTTCAGTACCTGTAACACAAAAAAGAAAGTCAATACATGTATAGAAACTGAATGATTTCCTACCTGTTACACACTTGCAGACAGATAGTAGCGAGCCACACACACAATTGCAATGGACAGACCCTTGTTGGCTGAATGCACCATCACAAAGGGGGGAGCCATTGGTCCTGAAAGCCTGTAAGACAACAAAAAGGCAATACATGTAAAGAAACTGAATAATCACTTGCCTGTTACAGAGTTGCAGAATGATGGACAACGAACCACACACAGTTGCAGATGAAAATATATTTGTTAGAAGGATACACCTTCAGGGAGAAGAAGAGGTTGTTGGACTTCTTGCGAACCTGTAACACAAAAAAGAAAGTCAATACATGTATAGAAACTGAATGATAACCAACCAGTTACACACCTGCAGAAAGATGGTATCGAGTCACACACAGTTGCAGATGCACAGACCCTTGAAGGACAGATCCATCATCAGGAAGGGAGGGAGGCGGTCATGCTATCCGAAAAACCTGTGAGACAAAAAAAAGAAAGTCAATACATGTATAGAAACTGAATGATCACCTACCTGTTACACACTTGCAGACAGATAGATAGCAAGCCACACATACAGTTGCAATGGACAGACCCTTCTTGGCTGTATGCACCATCAGGAAGCGGGGAGCCATTGGTCCTGAAAGCCTGTAAGACAAAAAAAAGGCAATACATGTATAGAAACTGAATAATCACTTGCCTGTTACAGAGTTGCAGAATGATGGGCAGCGAACCACACACAGTTGCAGATGAAAATATATTTGTTAGAAGGATACACCTTCAGGGAGAAGAAGAGGTAGATGGACTTCTTGAGTACCTGTAACACAAAAAAGAAAGTCAATACATGTATAGAAACTGAATGATTTCCTACCTGTTACACACTTGCAGAAAAATAGTAGCGAGCCACACACACAATTGCAATGGACAGACCCTTGTTGGCTGAATATACCATCACAAATGGGGGAGCCATTGGTCCTGAAAGCCTGTAAGACAACAAAAAGGCAATACATGTAAAGAAACTGAATAATCACTTGCCTGTTACAGAGTTGCAGAATGATGGACAACGAACCACACACAGTTGCAGATGAAAATATATTTGTTAGAAGGATACACCTTCAGGGAGAAGAAGAGGTTGATGGACTTCTTGAGAAGCTGTAACACAAAAAAGAAAGTCAATACATGTATAGAAACTGAATGATCACCTATCTGTTACACACTTGAAGATTGATAGCGAGCCAAACACACAGTTGCAATGGACAGACCCTTGTTGGCTGTATGCACCATCAGGAAGAGGGGAGCCATTGGTCCTAAGAACCTGTAAGACAACAAAAAGGCAATACATGTATAGAAACTGAATGATCACTTACCTGTTACAGAGTTGCAGAATGTTGGACAGCGAACCGGACACAGTTGCAGATGGAAATATATTTGTTAGAAGGATACACCTTCAGGGAGAAAAAGTGGTTGATGGACTTCTTGAGTACCTGTAACACAAAAAAGAAAGTTAATACATGTATGGAAACTGAATGATTACCTACCTGTTACACACTTGCAGACAGATAGATAGCGAGACACACACAGTTGCAATGGACAGACCCTTGTTGGATGTATGCACCATCGGGAAGGGGGGAGCCATTGGTCCTGAAAGCCTGTAAGACAACAAAAAGGCAATACATGTATAGAAACTGAATGATCATTTACCTGTTACAGAGTTGCAGAATGATGGACAGCGAACCACACACAGTTGCAGATGCACAGACCCTTGAAAGACAGATTCACCATCAGGGAGGGAGGGGTTCATGCGGTCCATAAAATCCTGCAAGACAAAAAAAGAAAGTTTATACATGTATAGAAACTAAATGATTAACTACCTGTTACACACTTGCAGACAAATAGATAGCGAGCCACACACACAGTTTCAATGGACAGACCCTTGTTCGCTGTATGCACCATCAGAAAGAGGGGAGCCATTGGTCCTGAAAGCCTGTAAGACAAAAAAAAGGCAATACATGTTTAGAAACTGAATAATCACTTGCCTGTTACAGAGTTGCAGAATGATGGACAGCGAACCACACACAGTTGCAGATGAAAATATATTTGTTAGAAGGATACACCTTCAGGGAGAAGAAGAGGTTGATGGACTTCTTGAGAACCTGTAACACAAAAAAGAAAGTCAATACATGTATAGAAACTGAATGATTTCCTACCTGTTACACACTTGCAGACAGATAGATGGCGAGACACACACAGTTGCAATGGACAGACCCTTGTTGGATGTATGCACCATCGGGAAGGGGGGAGCCATTGGTCCTGAAAGCCTGTAAGACAACAAAAAGGCAATACATGTATAGAAACTGAATGATCACCTATCTGTTACACACTTGAAGATTGATAGCGAGCCACACACACAGTTGCAATGGACAGACCCTTGTTGGCAGTATGCACCATCAGGAAGAGGGGAGCCATTGGCCCTAAAAACCTGTAAGACAACAAAAAGGCAATACATGAATAGAAACTGAATGATCACTTACCTGTTACAGAGTTGCAGAATGATGGACAGCGAACCACACACAGTTGCAGATGAAAATATATTTGTTAGAAGGATACACCTTCAGGGAGAAGAAGAGGTTGATGGACTTCTTGAGAACCTGTAACACAAAAAAGAAAGTCAATACATGTATAGAAACTGAATGATCACCTATCTGTTACACACTTGAAGATTGATAGCGAGCCACACACACAGTTGCAATGGACAGACCCTTGTTGGCAGTATGCACCATCAGGAAGAGGGGAGCCATTGGCCCTAAAAACCTGTAAGACAACAAAAAGGCAATACATGAATAGAAACTGAATGATCACTTACCTGTTACAGAGTTGCAGAATGATGGACAGCGAACCACACACAGTTGCAGATGAAAATATATTTGTTAGAAGGATACACCTTCAGGGAGAAGAAGAGGTTGATGGACTTCTTGAGAACCTGTAGGAAAAAAAAAGAAAGTCAATACATGTATACAAACTGAATGATCACCAACCTGTTACACATTTGCAGAAAGATTGATAGCGAGACACACACATTTGCAGTGGACAGACCCTTGTTGGCTGTATGAATCATCAGTAAGGGGGGGGAGCCATTGGTCCTGTAAGCCTGTAATACATCAAAAAGGCAATATATGTATAGAAACTGAATGATCACTTACAGAGTTGCAGAATGATGGGCAGTGAACCACACACAGTTGCAGATGAAAATATATTTGTTAGAAGGATACACCTTCAGGGACAAGAAGAGGTAGATGGACTTCTTGAGTACCTGTAACACAAAAAAGAAAGTCAATACATGTATAGAAACTGAATGATTTCCTACCTGTTACACACTTGCAGAAAAATAGTAGCGAGCCACACACACAATTGCAATGGACAAACCCTTGTTGGCTGAATGCACCATCACAAAGGGGGGAGCCATTGGTCCTGAAAGCCTGTAAGACAACAAAAAGGCAATACATGTAAAGAAACTGAATAATCACTTGCCTGTTACAGAGTTGCAGAATGATGGACAGCGAACCACACACAGTTGCAGATGCACAGACCCTTGAAAGACAGATTCACCATCAGGGAGGGAGGGGTTCATGCGGTCCATAAAATCCTGCAAGACAAAAAAAGAAAGTTTATACATGTATAGAAACTAAATGATTAACTACCTGTTACACACTTGCAGACAAATAGATAGCGAGCCACACACACAGTTTCAATGGACAGACCCTTGTTCGCTGTATGCACCATCAGGAAGAGGGGAGCCATTGGCCCTAAAAACCTGTAAGACAACAAAAAGGCAATACATGTATAGAAACTGAATGATCATTTACCTGTTACAGAGTTGCAGAATGTTGGACAGCGAACCGGACACAGTTGCAGATGGAAATATATTTGTTAGAAGGATACACCTTCAGGGAGAAAAAGTGGTTGATGGACTTCTTGAGAACCTGTAACACAAAAAAGAAAGTCAATACATGTATAGAAACTGAATGATTTCCTACCTGTTACACACTTGCAGACAGATAGATAGCGAGACACACACAGTTGCAATGGACAGACCCTTGTTGGATGTATGCACCATCGGGAAGGGGGGAGCCATTGGTCCTGAAAGCCTGTAAGACAACAAAAAGGCAATACATGTATAGAAACTGAATGATCATTTACCTGTTACAGAGTTGCAGAATGATGGACAGCGAACCACACACAGTTGCAGATGAAAATATATTTGTTAGAAGGATACACCTTCAGGGAGAAGAAGAGGTAGATGGACTTCTTGAGAACCTGTAACACAAAAAAGAAAGTCAATACATGTATAGAAACTGAATGATTTCCTACCTGTTACACACTTGCAGAAAGATAGTAGCGAGCCACACACACAATTGCAATGGACAGACCCTTGTTGGCTGAATGCACCATCACAAAGGGGGGAGCCATTGGTCCTGAAAGCCTGTAAGACAACAAAAAGGCAATACATGTAAAGAAACTGAATAATCACTTGCCTGTTACAGAGTTGCAGAATGATGGACAGCGAACCACACACAGTTGCAGATGAAAATATATTTGTTAGAAGGATACACCTTCAGTGAGAACAAGAGGTTGTTGGACTTCTTGAGAACCTGTAACACAAAAAAGAAAGTCAATACATGTATAGAAACTGAATGATCACCAAACAGTTACACACCTGCAGAAAGATAGTATCGAGTCACACACAGTTGCAGATGCACAGACCCTTGAAGGACAGATCCATCATCAGGAAGGGAGGGAGGCGGTCATGCTATCCGAAAAACCTGTGAGACAAAAAAAAGAAAGTCAATACATGTATAGAAACTGAATGATCACCTACCTGTTACACACTTGCAGACAGATAGATAGCAAGCCACACACACAGTTGCAATGGACAGACCCTTCTTGGCTGTATGCACCATCAGGAAGCGGAGAGCCATTGGTCCTGAAAGCCTGTAAGACAAAAAAAAGGCAATACATGTATAGAAACTGAATAATGACTTGCCTGTTACAGAGTTGCAGAATGATGGACAGCGAACCACACACAGTTGCAGATGAAAATATATTTGTTAGAAGGATACACCTTCAGGGAGAAGAAGAGGTTGATGGACTTCTTGAGAACCTGTAGGAAAAAAAAAGAAAGTCAATACATGTATACAAACTGAATGATCACCAACCTGTTACACATTTGCAGAAAGATTGATAGCGAGCCACACACATTTGCAGTGGACAGACCCTTGTTGGTGTATGAATCATCAGTAAGTGGGGGAGCCATTGGTCCTGTAAAACTGTAATACATCAAAAAGGCAATACATGTAAAGAAACTGAATAATCACTTGCCTGTTACAGAGTTGCAGAATGATGGACAGCGAACCACACACAGTTGCAGATGAAAATATATTTGTTAGAAGGATACACCTTCAGGGAGAAGAAGAGGTTGATGGACTTCTTGAGAACCTGTAACACAAAAAAGAAAGTCAATACATGTATAGAAACTGAATGATCACCTATCTGTTACACACTTGCAGACAGATAGTAGCGAGTCACACACAGTTGCAGATGCACAGACCCTTGAAGGACAGATTCACCATCAGGGAGGAAGGGGTTCATGCGGTCCGGAAAAACCTGCAAGACAAGAAAAGAAAGTCAATACATGTATAGGAACTGAATGATTACCTACCTGTTACACACTTGCAGACAGATAGATAGCGAGACACACACAGTTGCAATGGACAGACCCTTGTTGGCTGTATGCACCATCAGGAAGCAGGGAGCCATTGGTCCTGAAAGCCTGTAAGACAAAAAAAGGCAATACATGTATAGAAACTGAATGATGACTTACCTGTTACAGAGTTGCAGAATGATGGACAGCGAACCACACACAGTTGCAGATGAAAATATATTTGTTAGAAGGATACACCTTCAGGGAGAAGAAGAGGTTGATGGACTTCTTGAGAACCTGTAACACAAAAAAGAAAGTCAATACATGTATAGAAACTGAATGATCACCTATCTGTTACACACTTGAAGATTGATAGCGAGCCACACACACAGTTGCAATGGACAGACCCTTGTTGGCTGTATGCACCATCAGGAAGAGGGGAGCCATTGGTCCTAAGAACCTGTAAGACAACAAAAAGGCAATACATGTATAGAAACTGAATGATCACTTACCTGTTACAGAGTTGCAGAATGTTGGACAGCGAACCGGACACAGTTGCAGATGGAAATATATTTGTTAGAAGGATACACCTTCAGGGAGAAAAAGTGGTTGATGGACGTCTTCAGTACCTGTAACACAAAAAAGAAAGTAAATACATGTATAGAAACTGAATGATTACCTACCTGTTACACACTTGCAGACAGATAGTAGCGAGTCACACACAGTTGCAGATGCACAGACCCTTGAAGGACAGATTCACCATCAGGGAGGAAGGGGTTCATGCGGTCCGGAAAAACCTGCAAGACAAGAAAAGAAAGTCAATACATGTATAGGAACTGAATGATTACCTACCTGTTACACACTTGCAGACAGATAGATAGCGAGACACACACAGTTGCAATGGACAGACACTTGTTGGCTGTATGCACCATCAGGAAGCAGGGAGCCATTGGTCCTGAAAGCCTGTAAGACAAAAAAAGGCAATACATGTATAGAAACTGAATGATGACTTACCTGTTACAGAGTTGCAGAATGATGGAGAGCGAACCACACACAGTTGCAGATGAAAATATATTTGTTAGAAGAATACACCTTCAGGGAGAAGAAGAGGTTGATGGACTTCTTGAGAACCTGTAGGAAAAAAAAAGAAAGTCAATACATGTATACAAACTGAATGATCACCAACCTGTTACACATGTGCAGACAGAAAGTAGCAAGTCACACACAGTTGCAGAAGCACAGACCCTTGAAGGACAGATTCACCATCAGAGAGGGAGGGGGTCATGCGGTCCGGAAAAACCTGTAAGACAAAAAAAGAAAGTCAATACATGTATAGAAACTGAATGATCACCTACTTGTTACACACTTGCAGACAGATAGATAGCAAGCCACACACACAGTTGCAATGGACAGACTCTTGTTGGCGGTATGCACCTTCAGGAAGGGGGGAGCCATTGGTCCTGAAAGCCTGTAAGACAAAAAAAGAAAAGTCAATACATGTACAGAAACTGAATGATCACCTACCTGTTACACATTTGCAGAAAGATTGATAGCGAGCCACACACATTTGCAGTGGACAGACCCTTGTTGGCTGTATGAATCATCAGTAAGGGGGGGAGCCATTGGTCCTGTAAGCCTGTAATACATCAAAAAGGCAATACATGTATAGAAACTGAATAATCACTTGCCTGTTACAGAGTTGCAGAATGATGGACAGCGAACCACACACAGTTGCAGATGAAAATATATTTGTTAGAAGGATACACCTTCAGGGAGAAGAAGAGGTAGATGGACTTCTTGAGAACCTGTAACACAAAAAAGAAAGTCAATACATGTATAGAAACTGAATGATTTCCTACCTGTTACACACTTGCAGAAAGATAGTAGCGAGCCACACACACAATTGCAATGGACAGACCCTTGTTGGCTGAATGCACCATCACAAAGGGGGGAGCCATTGGTCCTGAAAGCCTGTAAGACAACAAAAAGGCAATACATGTAAAGAAACTGAATAATCACTTGCCTGTTACAGAGTTGCAGAATAATGGACAGCGAACCACACACAGTTGCAGATGAAAATATATTTGTTAGAAGGATACACCTTCAGGGAGAAGAAGAGGTTGATGGACTTCTTGAGAACCTGTAACACAAAAAAGAAAGTCAATACATGTATAGAAACTGAATGATCACCTATCTGTTACACACTTGAAGATTGATAGCGAGCCACACACACAGTTGCAATGGACAGACCCTTGTTCGCTGTATGCACCATCAGGAAGAGGGGAGCCATTGGCCCTAAAAACCTGTAAGACAACAAAAAGGCAATACATGTATAGAAACTGAATGATCATTTACCTGTTACAGAGTTGCAGAATGTTGGACAGCGAACCGGACACAGTTGCAGATGGAAATATATTTGTTAGAAGGATACACCTTCAGGGAGAAAAAGTGGTTGATGGACTTCTTGAGAACCTGTAACACAAAAAAGAAAGTCAATACATGTATAGAAACTGAATGATTTCCTACCTGTTACACACTTGCAGACAGATAGATAGCGAGACACACACAGTTGCAATGGACAGACCCTTGTTGGATGTATGCACCATCGGGAAGGGGGGAGCCATTGGTCCTGAAAGCCTGTAAGACAACAAAAAGGCAATACATGTATAGAAACTGAATGATCATTTACCTGTTACAGAGTTGCAGAATGTTGGACAGCGAACCGGACACAATTGCAGATGGAAATATATTTGTTAGAAGGATACACCTTCAGGGAGAAGAAGAGGTTGATGGACTTCTTGAGAACCTGTAACACAAAAAAGAAAGTCAATACATGTATAGAAACTGAATGATTTCCTACCTGTTACACACTTGCAGACAGATAGATAGCGAGACACACACAGTTGCAATGGACAGACCCTTGTTGGATGTATGCACCATCGGGAAGGGGGGAGCCATTGGTCCTGAAAGCCTGTAAGACAACAAAAAGGCAATACATGTATAGAAACTGAATGATCACTTACCTGTTACAGAGTTGCAGAATGATGGACAGCGAACCACACACAGTTGCAGATGAAAATATATTTGTTAGAAGGATACACCTTCAGGGAGAAGAAGAGGTTGATGGACGTCTTCAGTACCTGTAACACAAAAAAGAAAGTCAATACATGTATAGAAACTGAATGATTTCCTACCTGTTACACACTTGCAGACAGATAGTAGCGAGCCACACACACAATTGCAATGGACAGACCCTTGTTGGCTGAATGCACCATCACAAAGGGGGGAGCCATTGGTCCTGAAAGCCTGTAAGACAACAAAAAGGCAATACATGTAAAGAAACTGAATAATCACTTGCCTGTTACAGAGTTGCAGAATGATGGACAACGAACCACACACAGTTGCAGATGAAAATATATTTGTTAGAAGGATACACCTTCAGGGAGAAGAAGAGGTTGTTGGACTTCTTGCGAACCTGTAACACAAAAAAGAAAGTCAATACATGTATAGAAACTGAATGATAACCAACCAGTTACACACCTGCAGAAAGATGGTATCGAGTCACACACAGTTGCAGATGCACAGACCCTTGAAGGACAGATCCATCATCAGGAAGGGAGGGAGGCGGTCATGCTATCCGAAAAACCTGTGAGACAAAAAAAAGAAAGTCAATACATGTATAGAAACTGAATGATCACCTATCTGTTACACACTTGAAGATTGATAGCGAGCCAAACACACAGTTGCAATGGACAGACCCTTGTTGGCTGTATGCACCATCAGGAAGAGGGGAGCCATTGGTCCTAAGAACCTGTAAGACAACAAAAAGGCAATACATGTATAGAAACTGAATGATCACTTACCTGTTACAGAGTTGCAGAATGTTGGACAGCGAACCGGACACAGTTGCAGATGGAAATATATTTGTTAGAAGGATACACCTTCAGGGAGAAAAAGTGGTTGATGGACTTCTTGAGTACCTGTAACACAAAAAAGAAAGTTAATACATGTATGGAAACTGAATGATTACCTACCTGTTACACACTTGCAGACAGATAGATAGCGAGACACACACAGTTGCAATGGACAGACCCTTGTTGGATGTATGCACCATCGGGAAGGGGGGAGCCATTGGTCCTGAAAGCCTGTAAGACAACAAAAAGGCAATACATGTATAGAAACTGAATGATCATTTACCTGTTACAGAGTTGCAGAATGATGGACAGCGAACCACACACAGTTGCAGATGCACAGACCCTTGAAAGACAGATTCACCATCAGGGAGGGAGGGGTTCATGCGGTCCATAAAATCCTGCAAGACAAAAAAAGAAAGTTTATACATGTATAGAAACTAAATGATTAACTACCTGTTACACACTTGCAGACAAATAGATAGCGAGCCACACACACAGTTTCAATGGACAGACCCTTGTTCGCTGTATGCACCATCAGAAAGAGGGGAGCCATTGGTCCTGAAAGCCTGTAAGACAAAAAAAAGGCAATACATGTTTAGAAACTGAATAATCACTTGCCTGTTACAGAGTTGCAGAATGATGGACAGCGAACCACACACAGTTGCAGATGAAAATATATTTGTTAGAAGGATACACCTTCAGGGAGAAGAAGAGGTTGATGGACTTCTTGAGAACCTGTAACACAAAAAAGAAAGTCAATACATGTATAGAAACTGAATGATTTCCTACCTGTTACACACTTGCAGACAGATAGATGGCGAGACACACACAGTTGCAATGGACAGACCCTTGTTGGATGTATGCACCATCGGGAAGGGGGGAGCCATTGGTCCTGAAAGCCTGTAAGACAACAAAAAGGCAATACATGTATAGAAACTGAATGATCACTTACCTGTTACAGAGTTGCAGAATGATGGACAGCGAACCACACACAGTTGCAGATGAAAATATATTTGTTAGAAGGATACACCTTCAGGGAGAAGAAGAGGTTGATGGACTTCTTGAGAACCTGTAACACAAAAAAGAAAGTCAATACATGTATAGAAACTGAATGATCACCTATCTGTTACACACTTGAAGATTGATAGCGAGCCACACACACAGTTGCAATGGACAGACCCTTGTTGGCAGTATGCACCATCAGGAAGAGGGGAGCCATTGGCCCTAAAAACCTGTAAGACAACAAAAAGGCAATACATGAATAGAAACTGAATGATCACTTACCTGTTACAGAGTTGCAGAATGATGGACAACGAACCACACACAGTTGCAGATGAAAATATATTTGTTAGAAGGATACACCTTCAGGGAGAAGAAGAGGTTGATGGACTTCTTGAGAACCTGTAGGAAAAAAAAAGAAAGTCAATACATGTATACAAACTGAATGATCACCAACCTGTTACACATTTGCAGAAAGATTGATAGCGAGACACACACATTTGCAGTGGACAGACCCTTGTTGGCTGTATGAATCATCAGTAAGGGGGGGGAGCCATTGGTCCTGTAAGCCTGTAATACATCAAAAAGGCAATATATGTATAGAAACTGAATGATCACTTACAGAGTTGCAGAATGATGGACAGCGAACCACACACAGTTGCAGATGAAAATATATTTGTTAGAAGGATACACCTTCAGGGAGAAGAAGAGGTTGATGGACTTCTTGAGAACCTGTAACACAAAAAAGAAAGTCAATACATGTATAGAAACTGAATGATTTCCTACCTGTTACACACTTGCAGACAGATAGATAGCGAGACACACACAGTTGCAATGGACAGACCCTTGTTGGATGTATGCACCATTGGGAAGGGGGGAGCCATTGGTCCTGAAAGCCTGTAAGACAACAAAAAGGCAATACATGTATAGAAACTGAATGATCACTTACCTGTTACAGAGTTGCAGAATGATGGACAGCGAACCACACACAGTTGCAGATGAAAATATATTTGTTAGAAGGATACACCTTCAGGGAGAAGAAGAGGTTGATGGACTTCTTGAGAACCTGTAACACAAAAAAGAAAGTCAATACATGTATAGAAACTGAATGATCACCTATCTGTTACACACTTGAAGATTGATAGCGAGCCACACACACAGTTGCAATGGACAGACCCTTGTTGGCTGTATGCACCATCAGGAAGAGGGGAGCCATTGGCCCTAAAAACCTGTAAGACAACAAAAAGGCAATACATGTATAGAAACTGAATGATCACTTACCTGTTACAGAGTTGCAGAATGATGGACAGCGAACCACACACAGTTGCAGATGAAAATATATTTGTTAGAAGGATACACCTTCAGGGAGAAGAAGAGGTTGATGAACGTCTTCAGTACCTGTAACACAAAAAAGAAAGTCAATACATGTATAGAAACTGAATGATTTCCTACCTGTTACACACTTGCAGACAGATAGTAGCGAGCCACACACACAATTGCAATGGACAGACCCTTGTTGGCTGAATGCACCATCACAAAGGGGGGAGCCATTGGTCCTGAAAGCCTGTAAGACAACAAAAAGGCAATACATGTAAAGAAACTGAATAATCACTTGCCTGTTACAGAGTTGCAGAATGATGGACAACGAACCACACACAGTTGCAGATGAAAATATATTTGTTAGAAGGATACACCTTCAGGGAGAAGAAGAGGTTGTTGGACTTCTTGCGAACCTGTAACACAAAAAAGAAAGTCAATACATGTATAGAAACTGAATGATAACCAACCAGTTACACACCTGCAGAAAGATGGTATCGAGTCACACACAGTTGCAGATGCACAGACCCTTGAAGGACAGATCCATCATCAGGAAGGGAGGGAGGCGGTCATGCTATCCGAAAAACCTGTGAGACAAAAAAAAGAAAGTCAATACATGTATAGAAACTGAATGATCACCTACCTGTTACACACTTGCAGACAGATAGATAGCAAGCCACACATACAGTTGCAATGGACAGACCCTTCTTGGCTGTATGCACCATCAGGAAGCGGGGAGCCATTGGTCCTGAAAGCCTGTAAGACAAAAAAAAGGCAATACATGTATAGAAACTGAATAATCACTTGCCTGTTACAGAGTTGCAGAATGATGGGCAGCGAACCACACACAGTTGCAGATGAAAATATATTTGTTAGAAGGATACACCTTCAGGGAGAAGAAGAGGTAGATGGACTTCTTGAGTACCTGTAACACAAAAAAGAAAGTCAATACATGTATAGAAACTGAATGATTTCCTACCTGTTACACACTTGCAGAAAAATAGTAGCGAGCCACACACACAATTGCAATGGACAGACCCTTGTTGGCTGAATATACCATCACAAATGGGGGAGCCATTGGTCCTGAAAGCCTGTAAGACAACAAAAAGGCAATACATGTAAAGAAACTGAATAATCACTTGCCTGTTACAGAGTTGCAGAATGATGGACAACGAACCACACACAGTTGCAGATGAAAATATATTTGTTAGAAGGATACACCTTCAGGGAGAAGAAGAGGTTGATGGACTTCTTGAGAAGCTGTAACACAAAAAAGAAAGTCAATACATGTATAGAAACTGAATGATCACCTATCTGTTACACACTTGAAGATTGATAGCGAGCCAAACACACAGTTGCAATGGACAGACCCTTGTTGGCTGTATGCACCATCAGGAAGAGGGGAGCCATTGGTCCTAAGAACCTGTAAGACAACAAAAAGGCAATACATGTATAGAAACTGAATGATCACTTACCTGTTACAGAGTTGCAGAATGTTGGACAGCGAACCGGACACAGTTGCAGATGGAAATATATTTGTTAGAAGGATACACCTTCAGGGAGAAAAAGTGGTTGATGGACTTCTTGAGTACCTGTAACACAAAAAAGAAAGTTAATACATGTATGGAAACTGAATGATTACCTACCTGTTACACACTTGCAGACAGATAGATAGCGAGACACACACAGTTGCAATGGACAGACCCTTGTTGGATGTATGCACCATCGGGAAGGGGGGAGCCATTGGTCCTGAAAGCCTGTAAGACAACAAAAAGGCAATACATGTATAGAAACTGAATGATCATTTACCTGTTACAGAGTTGCAGAATGATGGACAGCGAACCACACACAGTTGCAGATGCACAGACCCTTGAAAGACAGATTCACCATCAGGGAGGGAGGGGTTCATGCGGTCCATAAAATCCTGCAAGACAAAAAAAGAAAGTTTATACATGTATAGAAACTAAATGATTAACTACCTGTTACACACTTGCAGACAAATAGATAGCGAGCCACACACACAGTTTCAATGGACAGACCCTTGTTCGCTGTATGCACCATCAGAAAGAGGGGAGCCATTGGTCCTGAAAGCCTGTAAGACAAAAAAAAGGCAATACATGTTTAGAAACTGAATAATCACTTGCCTGTTACAGAGTTGCAGAATGATGGACAGCGAACCACACACAGTTGCAGATGAAAATATATTTGTTAGAAGGATACACCTTCAGGGAGAAGAAGAGGTTGATGGACTTCTTGAGAACCTGTAACACAAAAAAGAAAGTCAATACATGTATAGAAACTGAATGATTTCCTACCTGTTACACACTTGCAGACAGATAGATGGCGAGACACACACAGTTGCAATGGACAGACCCTTGTTGGATGTATGCACCATCGGGAAGGGGGGAGCCATTGGTCCTGAAAGCCTGTAAGACAACAAAAAGGCAATACATGTATAGAAACTGAATGATCACTTACCTGTTACAGAGTTGCAGAATGATGGACAGCGAACCACACACAGTTGCAGATGAAAATATATTTGTTAGAAGGATACACCTTCAGGGAGAAGAAGAGGTTGATGGACTTCTTGAGAACCTGTAACACAAAAAAGAAAGTCAATACATGTATAGAAACTGAATGATCACCTATCTGTTACACACTTGAAGATTGATAGCGAGCCACACACACAGTTGCAATGGACAGACCCTTGTTGGCAGTATGCACCATCAGGAAGAGGGGAGCCATTGGCCCTAAAAACCTGTAAGACAACAAAAAGGCAATACATGAATAGAAACTGAATGATCACTTACCTGTTACAGAGTTGCAGAATGATGGACAACGAACCACACACAGTTGCAGATGAAAATATATTTGTTAGAAGGATACACCTTCAGGGAGAAGAAGAGGTTGATGGACTTCTTGAGAACCTGTAGGAAAAAAAAAGAAAGTCAATACATGTATACAAACTGAATGATCACCAACCTGTTACACATTTGCAGAAAGATTGATAGCGAGACACACACATTTGCAGTGGACAGACCCTTGTTGGCTGTATGAATCATCAGTAAGGGGGGGGAGCCATTGGTCCTGTAAGCCTGTAATACATCAAAAAGGCAATATATGTATAGAAACTGAATGATCACTTACAGAGTTGCAGATTGATGGACAGCGAACCACACACAGTTGCAGATGAAAATATATTTGTTAGAAGGATACACCTTCAGGGAGAAGAAGAGGTTGATGGACTTCTTGAGAACCTGTAACACAAAAAAGAAAGTCAATACATGTATAGAAACTGAATGATCACCTATCTGTTACACACTTGCAGACAGATAGTAGCGAGTCACACACAGTTGCAGATGCACAGACCCTTGAAGGACAGATTCACCATCAGGGAGGAAGGGGTTCATGCGGTCCGGAAAAACCTGCAAGACAAGAAAAGAAAGTCAATACATGTATAGGAACTGAATGATTACCTACCTGTTACACACTTGCAGACAGATAGATAGCGAGACACACACAGTTGCAATGGACAGACCCTTGTTGGCTGTATGCACCATCAGGAAGCAGGGAGCCATTGGTCCTGAAAGCCTGTAAGACAAAAAAAGGCAATACATGTATAGAAACTGAATGATGACTTACCTGTTACAGAGTTGCAGAATGATGGACAGCGAACCACACACAGTTGCAGATGAAAATATATTTGTTAGAAGGATACACCTTCAGGGAGAAGAAGAGGTTGATGGACTTCTTGAGAACCTGTAACACAAAAAAGAAAGTCAATACATGTATAGAAACTGAATGATCACCTATCTGTTACACACTTGAAGATTGATAGCGAGCCACACACACAGTTGCAATGGACAGACCCTTGTTGGCTGTATGCACCATCAGGAAGAGGGGAGCCATTGGTCCTAAGAACCTGTAAGACAACAAAAAGGCAATACATGTATAGAAACTGAATGATCACTTACCTGTTACAGAGTTGCAGAATGTTGGACAGCGAACCGGACACAGTTGCAGATGGAAATATATTTGTTAGAAGGATACACCTTCAGGGAGAAAAAGTGGTTGATGGACGTCTTCAGTACCTGTAACACAAAAAAGAAAGTAAATACATGTATAGAAACTGAATGATTACCTACCTGTTACACACTTGCAGACAGATAGTAACGAGTCACACACAGTTGCAGATGCACAGACCCTTGAAGGACAGATTCACCATCAGGGAGGAAGGGGTTCATGCGGTCCGGAAAAACCTGCAAGACAAGAAAAGAAAGTCAATACATGTATAGGAACTGAATGATTACCTACCTGTTACACACTTGCAGACAGATAGATAGCGAGACACACACAGTTGCAATGGACAGACACTTGTTGGCTGTATGCACCATCAGGAAGCAGGGAGCCATTGGTCCTGAAAGCCTGTAAGACAAAAAAAGGCAATACATGTATAGAAACTGAATGATGACTTACCTGTTACAGAGTTGCAGAATGATGGACAGCGAACCACACACAGTTGCAGATGAAAATATATTTGTTAGAAGAATACACCTTCAGGGAGAAGAAGAGGTTGATGGACTTCTTGAGAACCTGTAGGAAAAAAAAAGAAAGTCAATACATGTATACAAACTGAATGATCACCAACCTGTTACACATGTGCAGACAGAAAGTAGCAAGTCACACACAGTTGCAGAAGCACAGACCCTTGAAGGACAGATTCACCATCAGAGAGGGAGGGGGTCATGCGGTCCGGAAAAACCTGTAAGACAAAAAAAGAAAGTCAATACATGTATAGAAACTGAATGATCACCTACTTGTTACACACTTGCAGACAGATAGATAGCAAGCCACACACACAGTTGCAATGGACAGACTCTTGTTGGCGGTATGCACCTTCAGGAAGGGGGGAGCCATTGGTCCTGAAAGCCTGTAAGACAAAAAAAGAAAGGTCAATACATGTACAGAAACTGAATGATCACCTACCTGTTACACATTTGCAGAAAGATTGATAGCGAGCCACACACATTTGCAGTGGACAGACCCTTGTTGGCTGTATGAATCATCAGTAAGGGGGGGAGCCATTGGTCCTGTAAGCCTGTAATACATCAAAAAGGCAATACATGTATAGAAACTGAATAATCACTTGCCTGTTACAGAGTTGCAGAATGATGGACAGCGAACCACACACAGTTGCAGATGAAAATATATTTGTTAGAAGGATACACCTTCAGGGAGAAGAAGAGGTAGATGGACTTCTTGAGAACCTGTAACACAAAAAAGAAAGTCAATACATGTATAGAAACTGAATGATTTCCTACCTGTTACACACTTGCAGAAAGATAGTAGCGAGCCACACACACAATTGCAATGGACAGACCCTTGTTGGCTGAATGCACCATCACAAAGGGGGGAGCCATTGGTCCTGAAAGCCTGTAAGACAACAAAAAGGCAATACATGTAAAGAAACTGAATAATCACTTGCCTGTTACAGAGTTGCAGAATAATGGACAGCGAACCACACACAGTTGCAGATGAAAATATATTTGTTAGAAGGATACACCTTCAGGGAGAAGAAGAGGTTGATGGACTTCTTGAGAACCTGTAACACAAAAAAGAAAGTCAATACATGTATAGAAACTGAATGATCACCTATCTGTTACACACTTGAAGATTGATAGCGAGCCACACACACAGTTGCAATGGACAGACCCTTGTTGGCTGTATGCACCATCAGGAAGAGGGGAGCAATTGGTCCTAAGAACCTGTAAGACAACAAAAAGGCAATACATGTATAGAAACTGAATGATCACTTACCTGTTACAGAGTTGCAGAATGTTGGACAGCGAACCGGACACAGTTGCAGATGGAAATATATTTGTTAGAAGGATACACCTTCAGGGAGAAAAAGTGGTTGATGGACTTCTTGAGTACCTGTAACACAAAAAAGAAAGTTAATACATGTATAGAAACTGAATGATTACCTACCTGTTACACACTTGCAGACAGATAGTAGCGAGTCACACACAGTTGCAGATGCACAGACCCTTGAAGGACAGATTCACCATCAGGGAGGAAGGGGTTCATGCGGTCCGGAAAAACCTGCAAGACAAGAAAAGAAAGTCAATACATGTATAGGAACTGAATGATTACCTACCTGTTACACACTTGCAGACAGATAGATAGCGAGACACACACAGTTGCAATGGACAGACCCTTGTTGGCTGTATGCACCATCAGGAAGCAGGGAGCCATTGGTCCTGAAAGCCTGTAAGACAAAAAAAGGCAATACATGTATAGAAACTGAATGATGACTTACCTGTTACAGAGTTGCAGAATGATGGAGAGCGAACCACACACAGTTGCAGATGAAAATATATTTGTTAGAAGAATACACCTTCAGGGAGAAGAAGAGGTTGATGGACTTCTTGAGAACCTGTAGGAAAAAAAAAGAAAGTCAATACATGTATACAAACTGAATGATCACCAACCTGTTACACATGTGCAGACAGAAAGTAGCAAGTCACACACAGTTGCAGAAGCACAGACCCTTGAAGGACAGATTCACCATCAGAGAGGGAGGGGGTCATGCGGTCCGGAAAAACCTGTAAGACAAAAAAAGAAAGTCAATACATGTATAGAAACTGAATGATCACCTACTTGTTACACACTTGCAGACAGATAGATAGCAAGCCACACACACAGTTGCAATGGACAGACTCTTGTTGGCGGTATGCACCTTCAGGAAGGGGGGAGCCATTGGTCCTGAAAGCCTGTAAGACAAAAAAAGAAAAGTCAATACATGTACAGAAACTGAATGATCACCTACCTGTTACAGAGTTGCAGAATGATGGACAGCGAACCACACACAGTTGCAGATGCACAGACCCTTGAAAGACAGATTCACCATCAGGGAGGGAGGGGTTCATGCGTTCCATAAAATCCTGCAAGACAAAAAAAGAAAGTTTATACATGTATAGAAACTAAATGATTAACTACCTGTTACACACTTGCAGACAAATAGATAGCGAGCCACACATATAGTTGCAATGGACAGACCCTTGTTCGCTGTATGCACCATCAGGAAGAGGGGAGCCATTGGTCTTGAAAGCCTGTAAGACAAAAAAAAGGCAATACATGTATAGAAACTGAATGATCACTTACCTGTTACAAAGTTGCAGAATGATGGACAGCAAACCACACACAGTTGCAGATGAAAATATATTTGTTAGAAGGATACACCTTCAGGGAGAAGAAGAGGTTGATGGATGTCTTCAGTACCTGTAACACAAAAAAGAAAGTCAATACATGTATACAAACTGAATGATTACCTACCTGTTACACACTTGCAGACAGATCTTAGCGAGTCACACACAGTTGCAGATGCACAGACCCTTGAAGGACAGATTCACCATCAGGGAGGGAGGGGTTCATGCGGTCCGGAAAAACCTGCAAGACAAGAAAAGAAAGTCCATACATGTATAGGAGCTGAAAGATTACCTACCTGTTACACATTTGCAGACAGATAGATAGCGAGACACACACAGTTGCAATGGACAGACCCTTGTTGGCTGTATGCACCATCGGGAAGGGGGGAGCCATTGGTCCTGAAAGCCTGTAAGACAACAAAAAGAAAATACATGTATAGAAACTGAATGATCACTTACCTGTTACAGAGCTGCAGAATGATGGACTGCGAACCACACACAGTTGCAGATGAAAATATATTTGTTAGAAGGATACACCTTCAGGGAGAAGAAGAGGTTGATGGACTTCTTGAGAACCTGTAACACAAAAAAGAAAGTCAATACATGTACAGAAACTAAATGATCACCTACCTGTTACACACTTGAAGATTGATAGCGAGCCACACACACAGTTGCAATGGACAGACCCTTGTTGGCTGTATGCACCATCGGGAAGGGGGGAGCCATTGGTCCTGAAAGCCTGTAAGACAACAAAAAGACAATACATGTATAGAAACTGAATGATCACTTACCTGTTACAGAGTTGCAGAATGATGGACTGCGAACCACACACAGTCGCAGATGAAAATATATTTGTTAGAAGGATACACCTTCAGGGAGAAGAAGAGGTTGATGGACTTTCTAAGAACCTGTAACACAAAAAAGAAAGTCAATACATGTATAGAAACTGAATGATTACCTAACTGTTACACACTTGCAGACAGATCTTAGCGAGTCACACACAGTTGCAGATGCACAGACCCTTGAAGGACAGATTCACCATCAGGGAGGGAGGGGTTCATGCGGTCCGGAAAAACCTGCAAGACAAGAAAAGAAAGTCAATACATGTATAGGAGCTGAAAGATTACCTACCTGTTACACATTTGCAGACAGATAGATAGCGAGACACACACAGTTGCAATGGACAGACCCTTGTTGGCTGTATGCACCATCGGGAAGGGGGGAGCCATTGGTCCTGAAAGCCTGTAAGACAACAAAAAGAAAATACATGTATAGAAACTGAATGATCACTTACCTGTTACAGAGCTGCAGAATGATGGACTGCGAACCACACACAGTTGCAGATGAAAATATATTTGTTAGAAGGATACACCTTCAGGGAGAAGAAGAGGTTGATGGACTTCTTGAGAACCTGTAACACAAAAAAGAAAGTCAATACATGTATAGAAACTAAATGATCACCTACCTGTTACACACTTGAAGATTGATAGCGAGCCACACACACAGTTGCAATGGACAGACCCTTGTTGGCTGTATGCACCATCGAGAAGGGGGGAGCCATTGGTCCTGAAAGCCTGTAAGACAACAAAAAGACAATACATGTATAGAAACTGAATGATCACTTACCTGTTACAGAGTTGCAGAATGATGGACTGCGAACCACACACAGTCGCAGATGAAAATATATTTGTTAGAAGGATACACCTTCAGGGAGAAGAAGAGGTTGATGGACTTCCTAAGAACCTGTAACACAAAAAAGAAAGTCAATACATGTATAGAAACTGAATAATCACCTACCTGTTACACACTTGAAGATTGATAGCGAGCCACACACACAGTTGCAATAGACAGACCCTTGTTGGCTGTATGCACCATCAGAAAGGGGGGAGCCATTGGTCCTAAAAACCTGTAAGAGAACAAAAAGGCAATACATGTATAGAAACTGAATGATCACTTACCTGTTACAGAGTTGCAGAATGATGGACAGCGAAACCCACACAGTTGCAGATGAAAATATATTTGTTAGAAGGATACACCTTCAGGGAGAAAAAGAGGTTGATGGACTTCTTGAGTACCTGTAACACAAAAAAGAAAGTTAATACATGTATAGAAACTGAATGATTACCTAACTGTTACACACTCGCAGGCAGATTGATAGCGAGACACATAAAGTTGCAAAGGACAGACCCTTGAAGGACAGATACACCATCAGGGAGGGAGGGGTTCATGCGGTCTGGAAAAACCTGCAAGACAAAAAAAGAATGTCAATACATGTATAGAAACTAAATGATTACCTACCTTTTACACACTTGCAGACAGATAGATAGCGAGCAACACACAAAGTTGCAATGGACAGACCCTTGTTCGCTGTATGCACCATTAGGAAGGGGGGAGCCATTGGTCCTGAATGCCTGTAAGACAACAAAAAGGCAATACATGTATAAAAACTAAAAAAAAATCACCTACCTGTTACACACTTGCAGACAGAAAGTAGCGAGTCACACACAGTTGCAGATGCACAGACCCTTGAAGGACAGATCCACCATCGGGGGGGGGGGTCTTACTGTCAAAAAAACCTGTAAGACAAAAAAAGAAAGTCAATACATGTATAGAACCTGAATGATTACCTACCTGTTACACACGTGCAGACAGATAGAAGAGAGTCACACACAGCTGCAGATGCACAGACCCTTGAAGGACAGATCCACCATGGGGGGGGGGGTCATATTGGCAAAAAAACCTGTAAGACAAAAAAAGAAAGTCAATACATGTATAGAAACTGAATGATCACCTACCTGTTACACACTTGCAGACAGATTGATAGCCAGCCACACACACAGTTGCAATGGACAGACCCTTGTTGGCTGTATACACCATCAGGAAGGGGGGAGCCATTGGTCCTGAAAGCCTGTAAGACAACAAAAAGGCAATTCATGTATAGAAACTGAATGATCACTTACAGAGTTGCAGAATGATGGACAGCGAACCGGACACAGTTGTAGATGAAAATATATTTGTTAGAAGGATACACATTTAGGGAAAAGAAGAGGTTGATGGACTTTTTCAGAACCTGTAACACAAAAAAGAAAGGCAATACATGTATAGAAACTGAATGATCACCTACCTGTTACACACTTGCAGACAGATAGTAGCGATCCACACACACAGTTGCAATGGACAGACCCTTGTTGGCTGTATGCACCATCAGGAAGAGAGGAGCCATTGGTCCTAAAAACCTGTAAGACAACAAAAAGGCAATACATGTATAGAAACTGAATGATCACTTACCTGTTACAGAGTTGCAGAATGTTGGACAGCGAACCGGACACAGTTGCAGATGGAAATATATTTGTTAGAAGGATACACCTTCAGGGAGAAAAAGAGGTTGATGGACTTCTTGAGTACCTGTAACACAAAAAAGAAAGTTAATACATGTATAGAAACTGAATGATTACCTACCTGTTACACACTTGAAGATTGATAGCGAGCCACACACACAGTTGCAATGGACAGACCCTTGTTGGCTGTATGCACAATCAAGAAGGGGGGAGCCACTGGTCTTGAAAGCCTGTAAGACAACAAAAAGACAATTCATCTGTAGAAACTGAATGATCACTTACCTGTTACAGAGTTGCAGAATGATGGACAGCGAAACCCACACAGTTGCAGATAAAAATATATTTGTTAGGAGGATACACCTTCAGGGAGAAGAAAAGGTTGATGGACTTCTTGAGAACCTGTAAGACAAAAAAAAGAAAGTCAATACATGTATAGAAACTGAATAATCACCAAACTGTTGCACACGTGCAGACAGATAGAAGCGAGTCACACACAGTTGCAGATGCACAGACCCTTGAAGGACAGATCCACTATGGGGGGGGGGGGTCATACTGTCAAAAAAACCTGTAAGACAAAAAAAGAAAGTCAATACATGTATAGAAACTGAATGATCACCTACCTGTTACACACCTGCAGACAGATTGATAGCGAGCCACACACACAGTTGCAATGGACAGACCCTTGTTGGCTGTATGCACCATCAGGAAGGGGGGAGCCATTGGTCCTAAAAACCTGTAAGACAACAAAAAGGCAATACATGTATAGAAACTGAATGATCACTTACCTGTTACAGAGTTGCAGAATGTTGGACAGCGAACCGGACACAGTTGCAGATGGAAATATATTTGTTAGAAGGATACACCTTCAGGGAGAAAAAGAGGTTGATGGACTTCTTGATTACCTGTAACACAAAAAAGAAAGTCAATACATGTATAGAAACTGAATGATTACCTACCTGTTACACACTTGCAGACAGACTGATAGCGAGCCACATACAAACAGTTGCAATGGACAGACCTTTGTTGGCTGTATGCACCATCAGGAAGGGGGGAGCCATTGGAACTGAAAGCCTGTAAGACAACAAAAATGCAATACGTGTATAGAAACTGAATGATCACCTACCTTTTACACACTTGCAGATAGATAGATAGCGAGCCACACACACAGTTGCAATGGACAGACCCTTCTTGGCTGTATGCACCATCAGGAAGGGGGGAGCCATTGGTCCTGAAAGCCTGTAAAACAAAAAGACAATTCATGTACAGAAACTGAATGATCACTTACAGAGTTGCAGAATGATGGACAGTGAACCGGACACAGTTGCAGATGAAAATATAGTTGTCAGAAGGATACACATTCAGGGAAAAGAAGAGGTTGACGGACTTCTTGAGAACCTGTAACACAAAAAAGAAAGGCAATACATGTATAGAAACTGAATGATCACCTACCTTTTACACACTTGCAGATAGATAGATAGCGAGCCACACACACAGTTGCAATGGACAGACCCTTGTTGGCTGTATGCACCATTAGGAAGGGAGGGAGGTGGTCGTGCTATCCGAAAAACTTGTAAGACAACAAAAAGGCAATACATGTATAGAAACTGAATGATCACTTACCTGTTACAGAGTTGCAGAATGATGGACAGCAAACCAAACACAGTTGCAGATGGAAATATATTTGTTAGAAGGATACACCTTCAGGGAGAAGAAGAGGTGGATGGACTTCTTGAGAACCTGTAACACAAAAAAAGAAAGTCAATACATGTATGGAAACTGAATGATCACCTACCTGTAACACACTTGCAGACAGATAGATAGTGAGCCACACACATAGTTTCAATGGACAGACCCTTGTTGGCTGTATGCACCATCAGGAAGGGGGGAGCCATTGGTCTTGAAAGTGTGTAAGAAAAAAAATGGGAATACATGTATAGAAACTGAATGATCATTTACCTGTTACAGAGTTGCAGAATGATGGACAGCGAACCACACACAGTTGCAGATGAAAATATATTTGTTAGAAGGATACACCTTCAGGGAGAAGAAGAGGTTGATGGACTTCTTGAGAACTTGTAAGACAAAAAACAGAAAGTCAATACATGTATAGAAACTGAATATAGTGAGGCCCATGGGGTAGACTTGGAAAGGAGAGTGGGATCCGTTCCCAGACCTAATGTGAGAAACTGTACATGAGCTGAACAAACATAACGTAAAAGAGATGTTAAGGGGTCCAGCTGTGTCTGCAGCACATAGACCATGTAAGTAATGGTGGGGGCTAATGATGGTTCCTCATGGATGAAATGCAGACATCCTGCATATGACAACAGTCCAACAACATATGACGTATAGTAGGGTATAAAACATAAGGTATTCCTTTGTCTGGGAGAGAGAGAAGAGGGGCACCCAGAATTGGCAGACTCCCTCCATATTGTACTTTTGATTGGAATAAAACGTTTCATTGTTACAACTGAAAGACGGTGGTCACGAGTCAAAAGAAGTCCTCCTCCGAAGAAGTACAAGAACCACGACAAAGTTTATTGAGGTACCTGCTGGAACAGCCTGACAAAAGTGTGTTGCAATAATCTAACCGTGAGGTTAAGTGTGTACTAGCTTTTCTGCATCCTGTAGAGAAGGAATGTCTTAGTTTGGCAATGTAGGCTGTCCTAGTTATTTAGTTATATGTTGCTCAAATGATAGATCGGAATCAAATAAGACACCAAGATTTGTAGCTGCTGGACCCAGAATAATGCAAAAAAGAACAGCCAAGTCTAACATTTAGTCTAAGTTTACTTCTAGTGTCTTTTGGACCTAAAAAGAAAACCTCTGTTTTGTTACTGTTAAGGAGAACGAAGTCATGTGGCATCCAGAGTACATCCTTCACACAGTCCTCAATTTTCTTTAATCTAGAGTTACTATCAGGTTTGGCTGATACAGATGCAGATGACACTGCTCTATATAAGTTAACATCCTGTCTGCTTATAACCGCCCTGTGGTAACATCTATAATGTAAATAATAAATGCCCTTAAATAGAGCATTGTGGAACACCATACCGGACTTCTGTGTAATTTAGAAATACGGACTGATAGGGTTTGTTTAGATATGATTTGAACCACAATAGGGCTGTTTCTGTGATTCCAACCATGTTCTCTAATCTTTCAAAGAGAATAGTGTTATCTATAGTTTCAAAGGCTAAACTGAGGGCGAGTAGGGCTACGTAGCCTTGATCAGAGGCAAGAAAGAGATCGTTTGTAATCTTCACTTGGGCTGTCTGAATCCAGATTGGAATTTCTCATACATTTCATTTTTACTCCGGTATAAGCAGAGTTGTTGAGCCACAGCATTTTCTAATATCTTGGACAGAAATGTCAGGCTTGAGATGGGTCTGTAATTGATAGTACACCAGGACCAAGATTTAGTTTCTTAATTAAAGGTTTTATAACTGCAAATTAAAGGGATTTGGGTACATGGCCTTAGGTAAGGGATGAATTTACTTTTGTTAAAAGAGGTCTGATTATAATTGGGAGTAATTCTGTCAGTATTTTAAAGGGAATCGGGTCAAGTGTACAGGTTGTAAAATTTACTGAGGAAATAGTTTTTTGTTAGTTCTGGCTGTGGAAGTGAGTAGAAGACTTCCAGCCTTTGTTCTACAACTAATATTTTAACTCATGTTCTAAATCAGCTACACCAGGTGACAGCCATGTTTGCTTTAATAAGGAGTGTTGGATTTGTTGTCAAATGTTTTCTATATTATTATTAAAATTATATTATAAAAATATTACTGGTTTAACAGTCTAAATTTACATTTATTTGTGGAAGTTACTGGTACTGGTAAGAATTGATACATATGTTTCCTTTCTTTCCCCCTAAGATTGTTAAAACCAATTTTCTGTTCTCAATATATGCTCAATATTGCAGGGTTTGTTTTAAATGTGAGCAAGTGATACTAATACTACTTTTTTAATACAAGCAGAGAAAGGGAAGAACAAATGGTTTGAATATAGTAAATCATCACTTACCTGACAGATCTCAGGCAGCACAGGTGTAGCCTTTCTCGGTGGTAGAGGACAGAACGTCAAACCTGCAGTCAGCAGTGGAGCGTGAAGAGTCAGCTGAATGGCTTGCTTCCTCGATCCTGGTGTCTGTTTTCTTCCAAACGGTGTCTGGAATTTAGTGTACTAGAGGTCTTCCAGGCCACAGGTACCGCAGCATTACTCTTTGGGCCCGATATGTAATAGGGTCTTACAATAAAATCTCCAACAATGAGAACACCGTCTGGAGTAGTTGCCCTCTCTGCTGGAGCATGCAGAGCCATAGACAAAGTTGATAAAGACCCAGTTGCTTCAGCGTTGAACAATATCTCTCTCAGCAAATCGCTCAAAGAAAAAAAAAATTAACATCAGCTCCCACCTTAGGCCTTCCACTTTCTTTTTGTTTTTCTTTTTTCTGGCCCTTTTTTCTGGGAGAAAGGGAATTGCGCAATATGCAGAGGTGGTCAGAGTTAGGGGACCTGTCTATAATAGGTGCCTTTCTCACACTTTTCTACGTCTGTTAAGAAAAAAATAAATAAATAAGAAAAAACATAATTAATTTGTTTACTGTAAATGCAGTGTCTTGTCTGCTAATGTTACTGAACATGTATACATTACTCTGTACACAAAATGTTCTAATTAATTTGCACTTTTAAATACAATGTAAGCTAATTACAAATCATGCTAATGGGTACGATACACACACACAGTGCAGAATACGGAATGATGAAGCATCTGGTACTAAGGTAGTGGTATGGGGGCCCCAAATGAAAATCTGCTTAGGGCCCCATAAAGTCTTGGGCTGGCCCTGGTCACGCAGATGCTCCCAGTACCTCTCCATGGCCACCATATTCCTCAAAAGTAAACACAGAAGTTAGTTAGTAAAGCAAATTACTGTAAAGTAAGACACATAGCAGACAGCACAAGGATTAAAACTATGATAAACAAGCCAAAGCTAATATTAAAGAATATAAAAGAAATGACTAGGAGGGAGTGAGATTGACAAGCAGTATGGCTGCTTGTTAGAAGTTGTCCTAAGCCCCATTAACTTAAATCCTAACTAATTGAAAGAGCACACTGCTCTCCCTGATCTCGTCCGCATGAAGACCAGCCTCAGAGATTATCTCTCGCGGTTGAACGCAGAGAGGATCAATGTCTTAAAAGCTGCGAGGGAGAAAGGAGGTGTAGTGTGGAGTGGAAGCAACATTTCCTTGTTTCCATACATGTCGAAGAAGCTGGTTGAGAGGAGGAAAACTTTCTGATTGGCAAAACAGCTGCTGCGTGACAAGAAGGTGAGGTTTCCTTTAGTCTTTCCTGCAGCGCTCCAGTTTGCGTGGAAGAGGAGAAACAAAGTTTGACGTCACAACAGAAGCTGTCAAGTTCATCGAGAAGCAAGTTACTGATGGAGAATAAACTATAAAACATCCACTAGCACAAGGAGACTGAGAGGTATGATTGGTCTGGATAGCTTTGTGTAGCTGTTTAGGCTATAACCTAGTAGACGTCTCAGACATTCCACTGACCTAAGTTAAGTTCTCTTCTTTTTTTTCTCCCTTTTTTCTCTTTGTTGTTAGTTTTGTGGACATGAACAGAAAAATGTCTCCAGTAGCCAGCTGAGGATTCTCTTCTTGTTAAATTCATGTTCTCTCCTCTGCTGTGGAGAAAAGATTTTTGTTGGCCTGTTTGGCTATGTTGGTTCTATTTAGAATTACAGGTATCCTAATAATGTTCACCGGTACAAAAGCAGTAGCCTATATTTTGAAATTAGGAAGGTCAGATGGCATGGAACGATTGCTATGCCACTCTTTTATTTCAGTTTTGTTATCTTATCATATGAATGGCAAATAGTGCTTATGTTAAGGTAGTTTCCTGGAATATTAATGGTTCTTATGGAGTTCTTATTTTGGTCCATAGAAGGTTGAACTTTACCATTACTATCCGTATATTCTCTCAGCAGAGTTATTTATATAGAAGCCAAAATAAATGGGGGGGGATAACATTATGTAATATCTATGCTTCTAGCATGGAGGATCCATCTTTCTTTCATGGAGTTAATAAATTAGGAAATGCCCAAGGACAAATGCTTTCGGCAGGACTTCAATTAGGTCTTAAATGGGATAATAGATAAAAGTAAATATCAGGTACCTCAACGCCGAAGGATAGAGCTGCCATTCACATGCTGATGGTGGACAATGACCTGATTCAATTCTAGAAACCAGGAATGCACATCTTACTACCACTGCCATAATTCCTACCCAAGACTTGACCTTGATTTTGATCTCCCAGAGTCTAACCAATACTATCATTGATAGCACTATCAATGCTATTTCCCTGTCGGACCATGCACCTGTTGAGCTTTGTGTGAATATACATTCAGACAGGCTTAGAAGAGGTAGATGGAGAATGAACACATCTCTACTACAGGAGGAGTTATTTTCGAAAGAGCTTACAGAGGACTCTTTATTGTTTTAATTTGGGTAGCACAGACAGCGTAGCAATGGTTTTGGAGGCATCAATAGCGTGCATTGGGGTAAAAGGAGACAGACTTCGAAAAGGGCAAAATAGCTCAATTAGAAAATTAAAACATTGGCAGCAGACCTAAATAGCATGGAAAAAGAGTTGGCCAGACATTACTCTGAAAGCTTATTTAAAAATATTTGTAACTGTAAGTTTCGAATTCAGGACATTATCAATAAAAAAAAACAAAAAACATTCAGACACAATTTTATGAGTCAGGAGAAAAAAACTGGTAGACTTTTGGCCAGACAGTTAAAAGAACAATACTCTGTCCACATCATTTCTAAAGGTAATAATGATGTCTTTAAAGAATTCTATGAGAACCTGTTTAGATCACGCATCTATTCTTGATGCACCAATAACCCAAGAAGAGGTTAAAACTGGCATGAAGACAGGGAAATCACCAGGAACGAATGGGTTTCCGGTGGAGTACTATAAAGAATATATAGATATAATTACTCTAATACTGGCAAATGTGTTTCAGGAGGCTTTTTTAAAGAGGCTTTTCACTTCCAACATCTATTGAAAAACACTCCTCACTCTGATACTTAAGAAAGGAAGAGATCATATGGATCCGGCTAACTTTAGACCAATCAGCCTCATTATTGTATATAGTAAGATACTGGCTAAGGTACTGACCTTCAGATTGGAAACAATCTTACCACACATTATACATTCAGACCAAGTAGGCTTTATAAAGGGTAGGTCTTCCACTGATAATTTGAGAAGGCTCATGCACCTAATGTGGTTAAATGCCTCCTAGTCAATGCGAAATGCCAGTGGCCACTGTATCGCTTGATGCTCAGAAGGCCTTCGATAGGGTCGAGTGGGACTCCTTACGCTCGGACCTGTTGAGGTTTTGCTAAATGGAAACAAATAATATTTGTCAAAACTGATGCTTTAGGGTTGCTGTATGCCACTGCTCTTATTTACAATTGCGCTGGAACCCATAGCGGTGGCCATAAGAGCGAACCCTGCCATCAAAGGAGTAAACCCAGTCACTATGCACTCTCAAGAGGTCTGGTAAAAGGTTCATAAATTGCACAGGATTTCCCACTACAAACAACATTATGCATCATTCTGGTTCAACCCAGAGGTGAAGATTGGAAAGCAGAAAGTGTTTTGGAAAGGGTGTAGACAAGGGTATACACACTGTGAATGATCTCTATAAAGAGGGGACATTTATGTAATTTACTGAACTTGTTCAACAGTAAATGCTACACGAAAAAGGTGATTTCTGGAAATATTTACAAATTAGACATTGCGTAATTAGAAGAAGACCAGCCAACCCAATGACTAACTATCTAGATAAGTCTGTTAAGGCATCAATATTTTATAAAAACTCAATTTCTTTAATTAGCAGTGTATGTGATCAATTAAGAATAATTTGGCAGAGACATATTAAGTGTGAAATGAATAGGGATACATGGAGTCAGATCATAGCACAAAATGGCAAAATTAGTTAAAGGGAAATTTATACAATGTAAAATTCTGCACTGGTATTACTGGACACATTGGAGGCTCTTTAAAATAGGACTAACACATAGTAGTTTATGTTGGAGGTGCATTTCATATGGGAATGCCACATAGTTAAACCATTTTGGCACAGTGTGTTGGAATTGTTGGACACATGGGCGGGAGTAGCCCTGCCAGTGTCTCCCTACTTATGTCTCTTGGGAGATAAAACAGAAACCCCAACTCTAACAAAAGGCGTATATTCAGTTTTGATGCAGGGGATAACCTCAGCCATCAGAGTTATATTAAGACACTGGAAATCACCCACATGTCCTACACTCCAAGAGTGGGGAATCCTAATGAGTGAGACCACATTATATGAGATTATGTTAGCTAGAATGAGGTGCAAAGGGCCTGTGGAACTGGGAATTTGGGATTATTTCATGGGTCATCTCACTTCTAACTAACAGCATGATTATAAGACTAAAACTAAGAGACGTCTGTATTCACTTTATAATTATTATTGAAGGATTGGTGTTGGTACAATGTGTATCAGTATGTATATCTGTACCACATGAGCTTTTGTTTACTGTGTTAAATTACAAAAAAGAAATGACTAGGAGTAGCAAGCAGATAGGCAAGTAAAGACTGGGATAGACAGAAAGAGATGTAATTCTTTTTAAAAGAATTGAGTGATTTTGCTGCAGACTTGGCAGTGTGCAACAACAAAGTTATAATAGTAGGAGACTTTAATATTCATTTTGAAAAAGCAGACAATCCATTAACAAAGGCCCTTGCATCGATCTTGCATCGATAACTGTAACTGGACCCACACATTATTGTAATCATACCCTAGATTTAGTTCTGACCCAGGGTGTTAGCATTGATAATCTAAATATTCTACCGCAAAGCTTAGTAACATCAGACCATTATCTAATCTCCTATGAGCTACATCTTAGACAAAAAGTTAATTTGGCCCCTTGCCACTATCTAAAGCATGCAATAACCCAATGACCGCTGTACAGTTTACTGAAAACCTCCCAGACCTATCGACCTTAGCTTACACTCCGTCAGATTAAACATAGCTATATAGATTAACAAATGGACTTTAAAATACCCTTCAATTAACCTTAGACAAAGTGGCTCCACTCACACAGTGGTACAGTGATCAAACTCGTAGACTCCACTCTGCCTGGAAGGACAGCCTTAGTCAATATAGAAAGGGACTCATTAAATCTCTTTCAGTGTATTTCGCCTCACTGATCGATAATTACAAAAACAATCCCAGAGTATTTTTAGTGAGATCTCTAAACTTACTAAATGCCAATAATAAAGTAGAAAGCATTAAACAACAAATCCAACACTCCTTATTAAATCAAACATTTGACCTTAAATCAAAATTGCCTGGTGTAGCTGCTTTAGAACATAACTTAGTTGTAGAATAAAGGCTGGAAGCCTTCTACCAATTTCCACAGCCAAAATTAGAAAAAATGATTTCCTCAGCAAATTGCACAACCTGTACACTTGACCCAATTCCCTCTAAAATACTAAAAGAAATACTCAGAATTATAATCAGACCTCTTTTAACAATAGTAAATGCATCCCTTAGCTTAGGGCATGTACCCAAAACCCTTAAATTAGCAGGCATGAAACCTTTAATCAAGAAACCAAATCTCCTAGTCCATCCATGAATAAGAAATTCCTATCAGGATTCAGACCCCATCGTAGCACAGAGACAGCCCTAGTGAAGATTACAAAGATCTCTTTCTTGCCTCTGATCAAGGCTACGTATTCTTTATTAGCCCTACTAGACCGCAGTGCAGCCTTTGATACAATAGTTCACACTATTCTACTAGAAAGATTAGAGAAAATGGTTGGAATCACAGGAACAGCCCTACCGTGGTTCAAATCATATCTAACTGAACACTATCAGTTTATAAAGATAAAAGATTTATCACCAAATTACACAAAAGTAAGATATGGAGTTCCACAATACTCTATTTTAGGACTGCTATTATTTACATTATACATGTTACCACTGGGCAGTTATAAGCAGACATGGCAATAATTTCCATTGCCATTGCAGATGACACAGCTCTATATATCAGCCCAACATGTTGATAAATTTAGATTAAAGAAAATGGAGGACTGTGTAAAGGATAGAAAACTCTGGATGTCACATAACTTCTTTCTTCTTAACAGTAACAAAACAGAAGTTCTCCTTTTACGTCAAAAAGACAGTAGAAATAAACTATTTTTATTTAGACTTAATGTTAGATCAGCTGATTTTTCCATTATTCCTGGTCCAGCAACTAAAAATCATCTGACTGAATAAAGATTTGAATAAAGTAAACCATTACTTACCTGACTGGTGTGACTGGGTAAGGTATTGGTGTAGCACCTTCTCGATGTTTCCGGAGAGCACAACAGATTCCAGGCAGCAGAGGTGATAGAGGATGTGGGCGTCATACCCAATTTAATCACTTTAACTGGTGGTACAATTTCCACATATTTCTCAGACTAGGAGAAGCTGCATTTGCAAACACTAGTAAATGAAACTTCACAAAAATGAATCGGACTGTCTTACTAATGAGCTAAAAAAACACAGTCACTTGTTTGTACATCCAAGCACATTTGAGTTTGAGAACCTTGAGTTTGGAAAGCTCAATCAACTTAGTTTGATATTGGATCATTAGATATTCACTTTGCCCCTCCTCTCACTCACAAACAATGTCCTAAAACCTCAAACATTACTTAAAAACAAAAAAACAAATGATGGAGAACAGAAACTACACTCATTATATTTATATTTATAGCCAGAATTCCTGCAACAGGTGCTGTGCGGAAACCAAAAACTCTCAGAGATAAAGAGCTGCTGGTGTTACTTATAAAGACAAACAAACCCTACTGAAGAACAGAGAAGAAATGACAATCAATGACAAACCTTAACTTCTTCAACGAACAGATATTTTTTAGCACTTTAGAGGTTCTAAACATGCATGTAGCGCATTTTCATAATGAATAAATTACTACTGTGACACTGTCGTACAATATGCCTATTTTAACCATTTTTAATGTAATATTGTTCCAGTTAAACATCCATAAAGCATATAAGTCCAAAATCAGCTGTAGTGTAGAGACACATCTGAAATATACTACTACCCTTAGAATAGCAAGATCACAATTTACAAAAAAAGCACTTAAGAGAGCCTGCAGATTTCTTGTGGACTGCTCACTAGTGCTTGAAGGTGGGTAAAATTTTGTCTGTACTCACCCTCTTATTAACGGTACTTACTTGAAGTCCATAGAACCAATCCAAATCATAGGAGTTGGAAAGCTCTCACAAAGGGGATTTGTATTTCAGACATCCTTCATCCTTCATCCACATAGTGGATGGAGTAGGAATTACCATGAAAAAAAAACAGTCACAACATTGAAGCCACACAAGTGTCAGCTATGGCTTCAAGTAGGCCTAAATCTTAGGATTTTTTTATGCCAATATAGAAAATAGACAATAGGCAAGTGGCTTAAAGTTCCACCCACAATAGGCCCAATGATACCTAAAGAACCAGCACAACAGCCCCAATGATAAATACAAATCAATACACATAACCAATCCTCAAAATTATTGCATTTTCAACAAAAAAAAACATTCTGTTAATAGTCATCTCATATGAAGACTTTTGTATCCTTTGAAAAGAACTAAATCTGGCATGTGTGACTGTCTCCTATAAATACTTATAAATAAATTAATAAATTGTAAGGTGAATGCTGTGCCAAGCTCTCACAAAGTGGTTTGTATTTCAGACATCCTTCTTTCTGATAACATTTTATAATCCTGGGTGTTTCCTTGTGAAAGGAAGGTCTGAACCATGGAAATCCCTGGTTTGAGTTGCTGAGAGTCAATTCAGGAGTGATACATTTGTCTTCTGTGTGTAAAGTTTATCCCAATGTCCATAGGAAGAGCAAGTTAGTTGTAAGGACTGCAAAAAGAGAAACAAACAAACAAACAGAAAACAAGACAAAAGGGAAGCTTTCTGCAAAAGCAGAACAGCACAAAACCTCATGAATAAAAACATACACAAAGCTTGACTGAATATAGAAAGAATTAAATGATAGCAAACTTACAGTGAGTGTTAGAACCTATAGTTCCACCAGTAAGGATCTTCATTACAGTGAGGCCTGAACTGAGCCACATCTAAACCACCTTGCTGCTTCCTAGTTCCCTCCCTTTTGGCTTGTAACCTGGCCTACTTCCAATATACTGCCACATAGTGGATGGAGTAGGAATTACCATGAAAAAAACACTGGAGTCACAGGAGTGTCAGCTATGGCTTCAAGTAGGCCTAAGTTTTTGGATTTTCTTTATGCCAATATAGAAAATAGACAATAGGCAAGTGGCTTAAAGTTCCAACCACAACAGGCCCAATGATAATGATAATTACAAATCAATACACATAACCAATCATCAAAATTATTGCATTTTCAACAACAAAAAAAACATTCTGTTAATAGTCATATCTCATATGAAGACTTTTGTATCCTTTGAAAAGAACTAAATCTGACATGTGACTGTCTCTTATAAATACTTATAAATAAATTAATAAATTGTAAGGTGAATGCTGTGCCAAGCTCTCACAAAGTGGTTTGTATTTCAGACATCCTTCTTTCTGATAACAGTTTATAATCCTGGGTGTTTCCTTGTGAAAGGAAAGTCTGAACCATGGAAATCCCTGGTTTGAGTTGCTAAGAGTCAATTCAGGAGTGATACATTTGTCTTCTGTGTGTAAAGTTTATCCCAATGTCCATAAGAAGAGCAAGTTAGTTGTAAGGACTGCAAAAAGAGAAACAAACAAACAGAAAACAAGACAAAAGTGAAGCTTTCTGCAAAAGCAGAACAGCACAAAACCTCATGAATAAAAACATACACAAAGCTTGACTGAATATAGAAAGAATTAAATGATAGCAAACTTACAGTGAGTGTTAGAACCTATAGTTCCACCAGTAAGGATCTTCATTACAGTGAGGCCTGAACTGAGCCACATCTAAACCACCTTGCTGCTTCCTAGTTCCCTCCCTTTTGGCTTGTAACCTGGCCTACTTCCAATATACTGCCACATAGTGGATGGAGTAGGAATTACCATGAAAAAAACACTGGAGTCACAGGAGTGTCAGCTATGGCTTCAAGTAGGCCTAAGTTTTTGGATTTTCTTTATGCCAATATAGAAAATAGACAATAGGCAAGTGGCTTAAAGTTCCAACCACAACAGGCCCAATGATAATGATAATTACAAATCAATACACATAACCAATCATCAAAATTATTGCATTTTCAACAACAAAAAAAAAAAACATTCTGTTTATAGTCATATCTCATATGAAGACTTTTGTATCCTTTGAAAAGAACTAAATCTGACATGTGTGACTGTCTCTTATAAATACTTATAAATAAATGAATACATTGTAAGGTGAATGCTGTGCCTAGGTCCTGCACAATTGCTTCTTATTTTAGTGACAAATAATTAGCAATTTAATACATTTATAACTATTTTACAAAGTTAGTGAGATAATGTTTACATCAATCCTGATGCTTTAAATCTCTCCCACATGGTGAGGTATACGGTTTATTTATTTAACAATGGTATCGGATCGGTACTGTGTATCGATCAATAAGTTTATGTATTGGAATCGAACTGAAAATGTTCGGTGTATCTGCAAATGTAACATATAGGAAACAGCATATGACAGCATTATTGTAAGGCATTTCTGTCAACTTCACTGGTTAATAGAATATGCCTACATTGATAAATCCCCTTAAGTTGCACCCTGATTGGTGAATGTTTAGCATGTCAAATGTATGCTTGAATGTGATTGGCTAATACCAACCACAATAATTGACATATCAAGTCCTCTGGTCAGACTATTATAGAATAGGCTAAAGATGCAGCATGTAAAATTGTAGGTTGACTGGATGAATGGTTTCTGAGAGTTATGTACTATTGTCCTTGCTTTCTTGTGACAAATGTCCACCAAACTTGACATACCCCTCAAAATAATGTGCTGAACAGATTTTGTTAAAATGGGCTTAAGTGTTCAAAAGGTACAAGTTGACATTATTCATTATTATTATTATTAATTATAAATATTGCAGGTATTTTGCTACCAGATATGTGAGGATTGGTAAAAAAAAATTCTTGAAGTAGGAAGGGTCAAGAAATTACCCCCCCCCCCGCCAAAAAAAAAAAGAAAAAAAAAAAAGAATGTGTGTAGGACACAGATGCTACAGACCAGATGCTATTGAATAAAAATGCTTAATGCTTTGCTGTAACGCCACCATCAGGCCAGTGAATGTCATTTTTCTTGAAGCTGCTGTAACTTGTTTCATGTTTCTGGGATTTACGGCTCTTTATGGCAGGAGTAAACAGACCCAAAGTGTCATTCACAGTGCTGAGGCAAGACTCCAGCTTCTTTCTGGAGAACAGCTCAATAGAACTGATTAGACCTGATTACAAAAATGCAGCCTACCTCGACCGCAGCCTTGACTTTGTATCGCAGCTAAAGACACCAATATGAGTGTATTTACACATAAGTGCACCGATCACCCAAAACTAAAGCTGAAACGGTATGAAAATTGAATGTCACAATTATAGTAACAATAATGCTTGATATAGTTATCAGTATTATCACATGCTGTTACAATGTGCTAAACAGTTAAAAAACATACTGAAATTTCAGGCTTTTCTAACTGCAATTGTGTCAGTAGTGGCGTGGTGGCGCTGTAACATAATCAGTACAGTGCACTGGGAAAGATACCCCCAGGAGTCAGCGTGCTGTGAGCCACAGATAGAAGTCTTACCACACAGCAGCACTTCTACCAAACAATGCATGATAAGTCATGTCTATTCAGCAGTAGGTTTGACAATTCCCTATTTAGGTTCACAGAATCATCAGGGACACTTTTCACCCCAGCCACACACTTCCATCCAGGAGGAGATAAAGGACCATCCTTGCCAGAATTGCTACCAGAAATCCACAGAGCTGCTAATCTGCAAACTGTCCTTCCAGCTTCAAGCTGTTCTCCTCAGTGCACAAGAACATCCAGGGCTTCAAGGGCCAATCTCCACCTCTAGATCTCTTCTCCCATGGCCCTCCATGAGGCTTTTGAACACTATTGGGTGGGTCAGTCTGAAGACCCAAACCTGTGCGCTATCCACATCAAAAGAATCACCCTCATGCCTAAACACATCCAGCTGGTCCGCGGAGAGCACGCAAACCAGGGCACCCAAATTACCCAACAGCCCTGTTAGGAGCCACCCACCCACTGTTGCCAACGTATATTTAGTGACATATTTAGCGTATCTGTCTTTCATTGGCAGGTGCCATTCGTAATATGGTACGTGGCAGTGGATGGCATTTTCAGATGATGCAGTGGCCACTTCCTAGAGCCAGATGTTGATTAGGAACTGAAATCAAACAAAATGTGGCTCAGCTCTTTACGTATTGGATAGGCTTGACTCTGGGCTTAAGTTTTCTCGCTAATCAGAGAAATCCTGCTTTGTGAAAAGCCCCCCAGGAGTGACTGAATGTTTTCATAGGATACATCTGATTTTGTTTAATTAATTAATTTTAATTAATTAATTTTGTTGCTCTTGATGTGCAGGTATCCCACCAATGCAGAGTATGTCCAAGTTACCAAAGCTTTAATGGTGAAGAGCTCTTTCCTGAGGGATGTTGAGGAGAACAGTTATGTAAGTTTGTTTAAGAACAATTTTATTATGGTTGATCACAGAAGAGTAGTTGGTGTAATATTGGTGGAGAGATTTGAGTAATTCTCTTTTTATGGTTGGAACTGATATTTTGTGTCTTTGATGAGGGAATCATGGATGTGGTTGGAGAGGATATTATGTCTGAGGCCCACAATAAGGTGTTGCCTGAAAAACCTGATTAGATGATCGTGAAGGACCTTATGAAAGCCTTTGCATTGGCAGCATGGAGAACTAGCTGAGGGAATGACTATTGAAAAGCTCTTGGAAGATTCTTTGGGGTAAGTGGAATAATGTAATGGGGATAAACAGCAGAGCCATCAAATGTGATGTGATGAACCAACTTCATATGAATAGTTGTGTTTTTTATAGTCTATTATAAGATATTTAGACCTACAGAAGACTCTTAAATCAGTGTGTATCTAATATTACACTAAATTATGTAAGTATTCTCTTGATGATGTTGGTGTAACAGGCCATCTGCATACTGAAGTGATTCCATTGTTTTGAAAAGTCACGTACTTAGTAAACATAGACGCTGTGTGGGTTCTGTGTGGTAAACTGTTGCTTCTGCTTTTTGGTGGGTGTATTTCTTTTTAATAAGGCTGATCTTCTCTGGAGTATAAACGGAACATGGATTTTTTGAGTATGGCATAAATTTTGCCATGTTGGGATGAAATATGATTTTTTTTCACCTCCATAAACCTCCTGTTGAGATGAATTTCTGTTTCTGATGCTCTTTCATTTAATGCTAAAGTTGAGTATGTTTGCTACTAAATAAACAGCATAGAAAGACATTGTGACCATTTGTGGATCTTTTAGGTACACTTTAGTCAGACTACGCTCCAGAATCTAGACTAGTCCAGAATGGCTCGTCACTGGGGTGATGCCTCTAAAAGCACACGTTGGTAACTTTTAGAAAGGGGACACAGTTGTACCATAGTTTGAAGATACATTTTAGCTTCTTAGGGTACTTAATAATAAAAAAGTACTTCTGTGTCCTCCAGACTCTGTGTGACAGCGGAGTACAGCAGCTCCACTGTGGCAGATGGAGTCCCTGTAATAGGTGGCGAGAAATGCCCAGCACCTATTTCTCATATCTACCCAATTCTATCCAACTTATTTCAGTGGCCTTTATTCACCTTACAATTTATAAAGTAATGTGAAGAAAAGGACACTCTCCCTCTCTATGGAGTTCATGTTTTCTGTACTCAAGAGTCTAATACAATGTCTTTAATATTCAGCCTCTAATTCACTCACCATTAAGGGCACAGAAGCCATTCACTTGAATAGAAAAGTGCACTCCTATATAGAGAGAAGGAATCCGTTTGGAAGAAACAGACATCTTCACTGGTCCTAAGCTTGAAAGGCATCAAGGTATATGCCTTCTTCTGCAGACATGGAAGGCCTGGCTGCTCACAACCATTGGAATGCTAATAAACCTGGCATGAGACAATGGAGAGAATACAGAGATAGAAAATGTCATGACATGAATGTAATAATGGAAATAATGCCATGAAATAAATACCACTGAAATCCTTCACTCGGTAGGGGTCATATCACTGTCTGTAAAAAACATACAAAGCATGACATCCTGCCCTTCTATTACACAGAAATATGGACAAATTTAGTTCAAATGAGAGCTGTCTTATGTTCAAACTGGGGCCAGGTTCTGTGCAGTAATTGCATCCATACGTTTGCATCCATGAATTGACAGTCCTTCGTAGTGCTCATGTCAGTCATTTTTACACAAATAACACGTATGTGACAGAAGAGATTCAAAATAATCTTATTAGTTTAAATTAAAACCTATGTCTAGCTTAGACCTCAGCCTAGACAAGCCACTGACCATTGTAATAAATTAAATAAAATACGACTATAATAAATGTAAAACAGAAGAGGCAGCGAGCTAGATGATGGGGGCTGTTAATGTTTTAATAGAACTAATTACACTCATTTATCCAGACATTACATGCTGCAAAATGCATTTTACATGAGACACCCACACATTGCTGGACCCCCTGACAGATATCTCCATTATGCGCACATGCACTCAGTCTCTAATGTTGTTGAACTGTGCATGTTTAGTGTGAAGTGGTGTAAGGTGATTGAGTTTGGAAAAAAGTCGAATCTACTGGCCTCCAAGTGGGTTGTCCTCACAACTGCACAACTACACGCTTTCACTTTGGCTATGTTTTATACTTTAGTTGGAAAAGCGGGCAGGGAAGAGGAGGAGTACTCAGTACAGCTGGTTATTCTAGTGGTCTACAGCTTTGTCTGACGTTACCACACCAAGGACTGGTACAGAGATATTCAGTTTCCCTGAATGGTTTTGTAGCATATTTCTGTTATAGAGGACCCTAACCCTCATATATAGGTATTGAAGTTACAGTTATTGCCACAGTTACTGTTACTGTGTGATAGTAACAGTAATCCACGGATGAGGTCGTTTACAGTTGCAGTATTACTGCATAGTACTAAGTACTGAATGCAGAACTGCTGTAACACAGTGTTGTGCAAAAGATGACTAGAGCAGAACAGGCAGTGATGGAAATGCAGTGCAGGTGATATACAGATGTACAATGATGCAGAGTAACAGATTCATTTGATGGATTGGAGTGTAGATTTGTACAATCTGATGGCTGTAGGAAGAAATGACCTGTCAAAGTGTTTTTCCTGCAGCGAGGTCTGCTGCCCATTGTGTGCTCTCTGTCCCTGTAGTGTTTTGTGGACTGGTTGAGAGTTCTTCATGATCACGGACACCTTTGCCAACATCCCATTACCCTCTCCAGCACCATCTCCACTGTGTCCAGTTTAGCCCCCAGGACTGAGGCGGTCAGTCTAATTATCTTGTTCAGTCTGTTTGGGTCTTTTGTTGTAGTACTGCTGCCCAGCACATAATGGCACAGAAAAATTATACTTGGCACCACAGATTTGTAGAAATTTCATAGCAGCTAGGTTGTCACACCAAAGAACCTCAGCCTTCAAAAAGTAGCGCTGGCTTTGGCCCTTCTTGTACAGCTTGTCCATGTTCACTTCCCATTCCAACTTGTCCCACAATTGAACACCCAAAAATCGTCCAAGACTAAGCTTAATCCCTGTGCAGGAAATTGGCCCCTGTAGTTTCATGGTTCTTTCATAAGAGTCTGGAATTCCATCTTCATACTGGATTTATAATCACCGTATGCTTTTTATCATCATCTACATTAGTTTAAAACCAATTCTAACTGAAAATGATTCTGATCTGCTTTTTGGGGGGTATTTTCATTTCACTTAGGTTCTCACTTTGTGTGGCCAGGCCATCTGATAGTACACCAGCCTGGTCCCTCAAAGCCCTGCAGGTTCTTGTAAGATGGCTCCACTGTTGTCTCATTTCTTCCACAAGTAGAGCCTCTTCCTCGATAAGTCTCTCCAGCTGCATCACCTTGTAAAAAACGTTCTTCTTCATGTCTAAGTGTTTCAGAGGATATAGGTAGAGCTAGCTCGTATTGGGTTTCACAGTAAACAGGATGGTGCATCGGTAAGGACACAGGAATAAAGACGAAGGAACATAATTTCTTCTTATTAAACTGTATTGTATTCCAATAGTACTTCGCAGTACAACTTGACATTCAGCATTGCTCACAGTCTGAAATAACAAATAAAAAAAACATCAAATCATATTCGAACAAATATTCTAAACTGCTAAATCAGATAAGAAATGATCACTTAATAAATAAAGAGTATTAACATTCAGTTCTAGCAGGAACAGTATTTAAGGGACATTACGTTCTAGAGAATATGCACACGGTTGCATATAGAGCTTCCCTATATGTTTGGCGAACATGAGAAGTGCACTACTATGTCCTCAGGCGGAAGCCATTTTCCGCACAGAACAAGAACTTTACTGCAGCTTGAACGACTTTCTTTCTCTCTTTATTCTTTAACATGGAGTTAATTCTCAAATGGAACAAACTTGAACAGCCAACTAGCTGGCACTTACTTGTCATCAACTCAAATCATGGATATCACCAGTTGAACTCAATTGGTTGGCAGGGGAGTGTAATTGAACTGAAAGGCGATGCACACAGCATCAGAGCTCCTGCTTCTCTCTCTCACTCCACACGTCATTTCCAGTTCTCCTGCAGTGTGAGCGTTAATAATTTGACATCTGATGTTAGTGCTGCAGCTTTCTGTCCTGACTACACAGGCAATGCGTGACTGGTTTTACATTGTGGAGGAAGAAAAGCAGAAGCACTGTGACAGTTAATCAGAGGAGTCGGGCGTTCAGTCACTTTCTCCTGACTCTGGACCATGGTCACTCTGTGAGGTTGAAAGCACAGTTTAGTGCAAGTGGGTAAAAAAGGGGGTAAAAATGTCAGGTCTAATGATCTTCATGGTCAGAATCTGCACATTTCTAAGGTCTGAAACAAATGAAAAGCACATATACGTCTTTCCTTTGAAAGTCTGAGTTTAATGAGTTCAAAAGAAGAGTCACGAAAATGGTTCATGTCAAATTTAACATACCAGAATCCCAAGTCATAACGTCAGCGAAAACAAAAGTAATCGTAGCTTACATCAGAAACAGCAGTGCTGCTAGAGTTTTTAAACGTTGTGTCCACTCACTGTCCACTCGATTAGACACTCCTACCAAGTTGGTAGGTGTGTACAATTACAAGCAAACGTCTCCAAAGTAGAATGACAAGCTCGGTTTGTCTACAGAGTGAACAGTGAAAACTCCAACAGCCCTTCTGTGTCTGATTCAGTCACACCAGTGCAATAAACTGGTACTATCTGGGTGGTGGATTATTCTCAGCACTGCAGTAACACTGACAGGGTGGTGGCGTGTTAGTGTGTGTTGCACCAGTGCGAGTGAGTCAGACACACAGCAGTGCTGCTGGAGTTTTTAAACAGCTCAGAGTCACTGAGAATAGTCCACCAATCACAAATATCCAGCCAACAGCGTCCTGTGACCAACCATCACTCTTGGCTTACATTACAAATCGGACTTGCTCATGCTAGTTTCTTCACTACAACATCTGGAAATGATAGTCTTGTGGAGGTCCTGAATACTAAAGAAAAAGGTAAAGGTGTGCTGGCAAAGTACACAGGGAAAAAGATGGATTACAGTATGTAACTGTACAACAAGACCTATATGGTCAGTGGAACTGATCAAATGGAAAACGTGCAGAAACAATGAGGTGGTTTTATTGAACATGCTCACTAGAGTATAAACACAGTATAAAGATTATGTAAGGGTTTAAGTGTACGATGTGGAAGGGGCACTTTGCTCCATGTAGAAATGTATTTGAACTGAAAATTACCTAAATTACCTACAACTTAATGATATTGTCACAGATTTCACATTTAAAAATCAATTCCACAAGTTCATGATGTCTGGGAGGCAACCTGAACATGGCTACTTACCAGTTACTCGATATAGATTCCCCCCTTTTCTGTTGCATGCCCAAGAATAGGCCTTCAATCACATGTTGCAACCCCACTGGATCATCTGATCTGGGGTCTTGTGGAGCTGTAAAGAATATTTGTCAGGTTAAGGTGGTTGACATTAAAAGTAAATCTAACATATTGAGATAAAGACAAAACAGTAAATGACTAAACAATGGGATGTAAAATTAAAAGACGACACCCATAAATGTTTTGCCAAGAAAATCTGAGAATCTATCTATAGTTTGCTCTTTTTTAGTTTTATGGTGACTAATAAGTATTCCAACATTTTGACAGAGAAAGTCACATCACTCATGCAATGAGAAAGCAATTATACAAATAATTTTGTAAATAAGTTTGTTTGCCATGGTCACTATCAGTTAAAAGGGCAGGTGTTAAGATATACTTGTAAAAAACAGCAAGATGATCCCCCCTCCTGACATGCAATGTGATCATATCCACTTGAGCTGTAATGATGAAGGAACTGATAAATGTGCCGTTTCACCAGGGCTTAGTCAACAAATATGATCAATGAAAAGTAGGGTAAAAAAGCACAATACATGAGCACTGTAAGTAAAGGTTCACTTCCCAGCCTTACTCCCAGCCTTACTGGTTTTACATTGTGGAGGAAGAAAAGCAGAAGCACTGTGACAGTTAATCAGAGGAGTCGGGCGTTCAGTCACTTCCTCCTGACTCTGGAATATGGTCACTCTGTGAGGTTGAAAGCACAGTATAGTGCAAGTGGGCAAAAAAGGGGGTAAAAATGTCAGGTATTTTGTAGTTAGAGCCACTCGTGACAAAAAGCTGTTAAATATGGTAGTGCCTACCCCTGTTTGGTTTCTTCCACACTGCTGCACCTACAGCATTTATATCAGATGTCAAGAATACAAATTTGAAGTTTTTAAACACCTCCAATATGGTAAAATACTTAAATGTGTGTTCGACAATACACAATTACCTCACATTTTGTAGAACGCCCCTTTGCATGCAGAAAAGTCTAAGTCAAGTTTTGTATTTCTGGGAATGTCTGAGTCGGCTTCTGCAGATAGGGCCAATAACCACACATTTTATCAGTGCAGAAGAACTTTCCGTTTGTTTTTGAGGCCAGTTCTTCTTGCAAAAATGGAGGATTGGCAAATATCTCCCCAATACATGTTCAGACCTTTAAGCAAATTGCCATCCATCAGGTGGGTCAATGTGGATACTGTGGAGAACTACAAATATCTAGTTTAAATTGACAACTAACTACACTGGGCTAAGAACACTGACGCTCTCTACAGGAAGGACCAAAGTCGTCTCTATTTTCTAAGGTCCTTCAATAACTGCCAGACTATGCTCAGGATCTTCTATGAGCCTGTGGTGGCAAGTGCAAGTGCATGCTGGGACAGGCTTTGAGTGGCAGACACCAACAGACTGAACAAACTGATCCAAAAGGCCAGTGATGATGTGGGTGTGGAAGTGGACTCACTGAGGCAGTGTCAGAGGGGAGGATGCTGTATAAGCTGCATGCCATTACGGATAATGGCTCCCACCCACAGGAGCACATTCAGTGCAACTCATCACCATAATGCACCACAGAGCACCACAGGTCACACCTGTGACCATCAAACTCTAACTCCTCCCTCAATGTGTGACACTGTGGTTCATCAGAAAAATACTCAAATTATACTGTTCATATGTGCAATAATAAATCAAAATCAAATCAAATCAAATTTTATTTGTCACATACATAGTCATACACAGTATAACTTGCAGTGAAATGCTTTTTTGACAGTCTGCCCACATCAAGCTATACAATAAAAATCTACATTTAAACTTAACTAAACCTTTACTTAATGAAGTAAAGTGCAAAAGTGTAAAAGAAAAATAGAATAAAAATGAAGAAAATAAAAATAGAATAAGTTACATTTAAGTTAAAGAATAAAATATAAAAATATGAAAATATAGAAATAAGCAAAAAAAAATACAAATATACAAATATATATACAGAGATGAAATAGTGCGTGTCTGTGTGTGTGTGTGTATATATATATACATATATACATACATATATACACATACATACATATACATATGTACATATTTATCTGTATGTGAGTGTATGTGTGAGTTAAAAAGAAATATTTTCATTATTGTCCGTAGTGTGTTTTCCGTGAGCCATGGTTGTGTATTGTAGTGAGTGAGGGTCCAGTTTGTGTATGTAGATACTTTGATTTAGTGTCCTAAGTCCCCGTCCCCATTCAAGGCACGGATGGCTTGTGGAAAGAAGCTCCTCCTCATTCTCTCTGTGTTAGCCTTCAGGGTTCTTAAGCGTTTCCCCGAGGGCAACAGAGAGAACAGTCCATTGTTGGGATGACTGGGGTCCTTCACAATCTTCTTGGCCTTGGTCCAACACCGCTTCTTGTAGATGGACTGCAGGTCAGGAAACTCCATCCTAGTGATTCGCTCTGCTGAACGTCTCACTCGTCGTAGCGCTTGCCTGTCCTGCTTGGTGCTGTTCCCAAACCAGACTGTGATGTTCCCCGTGAGGATGCTCTCGATGGTGCAGGAGTAGAAGGATCGTAGTACCTTGGAGGGCAGTCTGAAGTCCCTCAGTCGTCTCAGGTGGTATAGGCGCTGACGAGCCTTCTTCGTTATGGTGTTGATGTGGCAACTCCATGACAGGTCCTGAGAGATGGTCACTCCAAGGTATTTGAAGCTTCCTACCCTATCCACCGCCGTTCCACTGATGTGGACAGGTTGGTAGCTCCTCTGCTGTTTCCTGCTAAAGTCCACAATCAGCTCCTTCGTTTTGCTGGCATTTAGCTGGAGATTATTATCCTGGCACCAGTTCTCCAGGGTTCTAATCTCTTCCAGGTAGGCCATCTCGTTATTTCCTGAGATCAGGCCCACCACAACTGTGTCGTCAGCAAACTTAATGATGTTGGTGGAGCTGGAAGTGGCTTTGCAGTCTGAGGTGTACAGCGAGTACAGCAGAGGGCTAAGGACACAGCCCTGAGGGGCTCCGGTACTGAGGGTGAGGGTGGGTGAGACATGCTTGCCTACCCGAACAGCTTGTGGTCTGTTAGTCAGGAAGTTGGAGATCCAGTCACAGATGGATGGGTGGAGACCTAGATCTTCCAGCTTTGTGGTGAGTCTTGAGGGAATAATAGTGTTAAATGCTGAACTGTAGTCCACAAACAGCATTTTAACATAATTACCCCTCCCAGCATCCAGATGTGGCATCGATGTGTGGAGAAGGTGAGCGATGGCATCATCTGTGGAACGGTTTGGACGGTATGCAAACTGAAACGGGTCCAGGGTCACCAGCTTTCTTCGGGACAGGAACGATGATGGACTGTTTGAAGCACGATGGAACAATCCCCTGCGTCAGTGAGAGATTGAAGATGTCCGTGAATACCGGGGCTAGCTGATCTGCACAGGCTTTTAGGACTCGACCACAGATGCCATCGGGTCCCGCAGCCTTCCTGGTATTCACTCTTCTGAACACCCGCCGTACATCTCTCTCTGTGATGGTGAAGGCTCTTTGTTCTCTGACGTGCTCCTCTATATCAGCTGTGCCGGTGTTACTGTAGTTAACGTTGCCGGCTGCAGCATCAAAGCGAGCATAAAAGGTGTTTAGCTCGTTCGCCAGAGATAAGTCTGCAGGTAATGCAATTAATTGAAATATGTGCAATAAATCAATGGTGCAATAATTTCAACACATTACACATTATTTCACACATGGTGATTTAGATCAGAAAGGGCTGATTACCCAGACATGGATTGATCATAATCCCAGACACTAACTAGCTTTTTTCCAGTGGTGATCTTCACTGAAGTTCTCTTTTAGTCAAGGACTAGGTTTAATGCAAGTCTGGGAAACCAGCTCAGATAGTTCTAACATTCAGATGATTAACCTCAAATAATCAAATTAGCCCATTTTCACAAAACCCATCATGTAAAATACTGTTTCATGTAAAATTCTAAGGTCACATGGTGTGTGTTTTTGTACTGTGCTTACATTTGTTAACTGAGGGAGTATAAAAACTAACCAGAAAACCAGCTAACATAAACTCTACCATTAACTCACCTGTCCACGTGTCGACCTGGTACCTGCAAGAGGCAGAGAAAGATAATAAGAATAAATGATGAATAGATGTTCAAAGCTGTAAAAAAGAGAAAGATCATAATTACACATAATTAGATACAGTATGAAATCAGTTAGTACAGCATACAAGATCTCTAGCCAGCACATTGTGACAACCACAGAAAAACACCAGCTGCTTTATCTAGCAAACGCACCTCATTAGCCACCTAGCGCTAGCTAGCTAATGTACGAGCTCAGCTGACACCTCACTCTACGCTAATGAATGAGCAGACAGCATCTCCCGTTCCCTTATCTTCGCATAAGCTTTTGGTATGGTATATGTTAGAAGAACCTCTGATTTAACCACCAAACTATAAGAGAATGGCCACAACTACAGCTCGCTGTGTACCTGATGCTATGTTAGAGGTTGCATTAGCCTAGCCACCTAGCAAGCTGTTACCTACTAGCTAGATAAATCACCCTTAATCAGTAGAAAGGACCCAGTTCCCCTATATCTTTAACCTAAAAAGTGGTCAGGGGTACGTATATCCCATGAGACCAGGCTGATTATTTCACTTATCAATTAAAAACAATAAAGATAGATATATACAGGCAGATAGATATATAGATAGATATATTGGCATAACATATAAAATCATGAAATGTAATATATAGTAACAGTAAATTACTATTAGGCCCATATTTAAAGACAGATTTTGGATTACTGAAAGAACCCTGTTGATGACAGGAGTGATTTTAATGTGTTCAGGTGTTGGTGCAGGTGTGTATACATGAGTAAACTCAGGTGAGCACCAGTTCACAAATGCATCTTTCAAAAGTCAGAGAAACAGCTGCTGCTGGAACTTTAGAACTGTGTCTTTATGATGTAATAATGTTCTATTATCAATCATTCCATTAAACTCCCAGTCGCTCCTCTGATCCTCCAGCTGCAGACATGTAACCAGCACCCTCTCCACACATCAGGACAGCAAATGTAGGACAAAAAGTCTTTTCATTATTCCTGCCCCGCAGTGGCAGTGTGCTTTAGCCTTGAGGTTGCTGAACTGAGTCTTAATTTTAACTGGGTAAAAGTTGTAATGTTCAGAAGCGGATGATGTTTTTGGGATGGTGGACAGACTCAGTAATTAAGGTTTGCTAGTGGTAAAGAATTTAATCTATTGATCTATGTAGGATTAGACAGGTAGAAAAATGGATAAGTAAGAAACAGTTACAAAGAAAATAAAGATAGACAAAAGACAGACAGAAGAAGTAGGCAAACATAAAGACTAAAATGTATATAGAAAGATAAAGAGAGAGAGAGAGAGAGAGACAGCTAAAGATGCTTGAAATAAAAAGAGAGAAACATCCTGACTGTTCTACAATTCATTCAATACAGTCATTTATCTAACTGTCTTAAAAATTCTCCAAATGGATAAAAAAAAATGACGGATTAACAGACACATAGCTAGCTAGATAGATAAATAGACAGATAAAAAGTTAGACAGATGAATTTCTCAGACTTTTCTGTTCGTAGGTTGACATTTAATTAAAATAATTCTTAATATTTTTCTATTTACATGATAAACAGCATTATATGATTTCTATTTTTTCATTACAGGAACCTGTGTTTGAAATGAAACAAATACAAACACCCTGACTGTCCAAAAAATTCTCCAAATGGATAAAAAAAAAAAAAATCACGGGTTAATAGACACATAGCAAGCTAGTTAGATAAATTGACAGATAAATAGTTAGATAGATGAATTTCTCAGAGTTTTGTGCTCTCAGTAGAAGAGGTAAGAGGTAATTCAATTTAAATAATTCTTAATATTTTTCTATTTACATGATAAAAAGCATTAACTGATTACTTTTTTTCATTACAGGAACCTGTGTTTGAAATGAAACAAAGACAAACACCCTAACTGTCCTACAATTTCACCAACTGGATAAAAACAATGACGGGTTAAAAGACACAAAGCTAGCTACCTAGATAAATAAACAGATAAATAGTTAGATAGATACATTTCTCTGAGTTTTCAGCTCTCAGTATAAGAGGTAAGGGCTAATTAAATTTAAATAATTCTTAATATTTTTCTATTTACATGATAAACAGCATTATATGATTTCTATTTTTTCATTACAGGAACCTGTGTTTGAAATGAAACAAAGACAAACACCCTGACTGTCCAACAAATTCTCCAAATGGATAAAAATAAAAAATCACGGGTTAATAGACACATAGCAAGCTAGTTAGATAAATTGACAGATAAATAGTTAGATAGATTAATTTCTCAGAGTTTTGTGCTCTCAGTAGAAGAGGTAAGAGGTAATTCAATTTAAATCATTCTTAATATTTTTCTATTTACATGATTAACAGCATTTACTGATTTCTATTTTTTCATTACAGGAACCTGTGTTTGAAATGAAACAAATAAAAACACCCTGACTGTCCTACAATTTCACCAACTGGATAAAAAAATTGACGGGTTAATTGACACAAAGCTAGCTAGCTCTGAGAAATTAATTTATCTAACTATTTATCTGTCTATTTATCTAAAGCAATTTATCTATCTATTTATCTAAAGCAATTTATCTAGCTAGCAAGCTAGAAAAATAGACAGATAAATAGTTAGATAGATGAATCTTAGAGTTTTGTGCCCTCAGTAAAAGAGGTAAAGGGTAATTCAATTAAATACATTCTTAATATGTTTCTATTTACATGATAAACAGCATTATCTAATTTCTTTTTCATTACAGGAACCTGTGTTTGAAATTAAAGAAAGACAAACACCCTGACTGTCTTACAATTTCTCCAACTGGATAAAAAACATTGACCGGTTAACAGACACATAGCTAGCTACCTAGATAAATAGAAAGATAGAAAGAAAGATAGTTAGATAGATAGCTAGATAGCTAGATAGATGGAGTTTTCTGCTCTCAGTATAAAAGGTAGGTATTCTTTTTTTCATTACAGGAACCTGTGTTTGAAATGGAATAAAGAGAAACACCCTGACTGTCCTACAATTTTACCAACATAAGTAGCAATATGGCCTAGAAGCGATAATTCGGTAATACATGTAGTCCCGCTGCTAGAGGGAAAAGCTAGAGCAGCGTTTGTTGCCATGGATAACTATCGTGAACTGCATAACAGATTGAAATCACTGTCTGAAAAGTGGATCACTCCTAGAGGAAAAAAAAGAAAGAGGACATCTGGAACACCATAATTTTTAAACAGTACCTTAGAATTGTGAGTCCAGACCTCAGACGTTGGATAACTGAATGCAGCCCGGCGTCCATAACACAAGCAGTGGAAGCAGCTGAAGCTTTCGTGGCAGCAAGGCAAGCTGAGAAGGAGTTCCTGCTCTGTGATTCCAGCATCAGAGTGTACCAATACGCACAGACAAGTGAATCTGGGGGCGGGGTCAGTTGTGGTCCTAAGCCGCTAGTGAATTTATCACCACACAGGGGCGCTGGAGTACTAGCAAAAGAAGCAAAGATAGTCAGGCAACAGATAATCGCCAAACTGTTAAAACAAAGCTAGCTAAAGGTTGGCCAAAAGATTTAAGATTGTCCTAAGCTTGTTACCAGCACAAATCATCTTTGATATATTCCAAGACCCGAAATAAGCTTTCAGGAACAGGACAGTAGTGAGATAACCATACCTGTAAAAATAGGACACAAAACATTTAAAGCCCTTATTGACACTGGAGCTAGTCACATCATGATAACACCACAGTGCCTTCCAGAATCCTAGTTTGAGAGTACAGGTAAACTTGGGGTCAGGTGTATACTTAGAGATGAACAGGTATACCCCACAACTAATTTCACGGTTAACATCAACAACCAAAGCTACATATTAAAGGTAGACATAATGCAAAAATCTGCTCATGCTGTTGTTTTAGGTAGAAATATCACGATTCTGGTATATCTTTTAAACCCTGAGCAGAGAACTGCAGAGGTTATGGCTGTAACAAGGTTGTAGGCTAGAAAGGTTTAAACTGCAAACAAAACAGTGGAGTTTTAAAAGAATTACCATATGCTGTCAAACCAAAATGCAAGAAAACAAAAGGACAGGAAAAAATTAGAGGCACAAAAATAGTGGAACAATTGGATACACCCATAAGTGAAACATTTGCCTTACCTGGTGACATAGCGACGTTGCAAAGGCAGGATGAAACACTCAAACCCTTGTTTTTAGACTGTGCTAAGGAAAGAGAAGAAGCTCAGGAAAGTCAACTCATTCTGAAAGACAACAAGCTCTAGGTCAAAAATGGTGTTAAGCTATTAGTGGTTCCCAAATGTCTGAGATGAAGTTTTAAAGCTGGGTCATTCGGACCCGTGGCCAGGTCAATTGGGTCAGGCTAAAACACACAGCAGATTTGCAAGTTGATTTTACTGGCCAAGTCAGCTGCTAGATATAGCTGAATTTTGTAATGTCTGTCCAGAGTGTCAGTTAACAGCATCTGAGAAAAAGTCAGACAGTGTGCCATTAATAAGTCTGAGTTATTGACATGCCATTTTCACGGATTGCCATGGATATAATACGCCCTTTACCAAGAGGCCGGGGAGGAAATTGCCATATTTTTGTAATCTGGGTCTATGCTACCCGGAAGCTTTTGAGAAAGACTGAAAAGCTAAACATCCTGTCCTACGTTCTCAAGATGAGGGACAAGCTGAGGGAGCTGAAGGAAAGGATACCAGCTGGGCTGTTTAAAGAACAACCAGGACAGACAAGCCTCATGCAGCACATTATCTGGTACTGTTATCTGGTATCTGTCACTGGTGGCTGACTCATCACCAGCCCATACACAGTAGAGACTTGTGACTATGTGACATGTTAACTACCTGGTGATTCTGGGGGAATGAGGGCGCTGCAATTTCACCAACTGGATAAAAACAATGACGGCTGGATAGACACATAGCTAGCTAGCTAGATAAATAGATAGATAGTTGGATAGATGAATTTCTCTGAATTTTCTGCTCTTAGTATAAGAGGCAAGGGGTCATTTAATTCAATAATTCATTCTTTACATTTTTCTATTTAAACAATAAACAGCATTTTCTGCTTTTCTCTTTTCTTACAGAAACCTGTTTCTGAAACAAAACATAGAGAAATGTCCTGACTGTCCTACAATATCTTCAATTGGATCAAATCTGTCTAGTTAGGTAGATGGACAGATACATAGCACACGTAAATGTAACACAGGAGCTACGTTAGCTAACTCAGTGTCTACACCAACCGTTACACCACAATAGGAATTTCTATTAAGGGACAAATCAACCATAGGTTGGGATTCTTCAGGGGTTTGGACCAGTGTTGATATCTCACTAGGTACTCTAAGGAGAGCTTGGACAGAGATGTGACGGACCAGTGAGTACAGGGTTAAAGATACAATCATATATTTATTCACAGAAATGATGTGACCTTCTTCTTATGTGTGTGAGTGAATAGTTGTGAGTGGCTAATAGGAAAGAAAAAACATCTAAAAATGGAGTAGGAGGTATAAATGAGTTATAAGAGGAAACTGTAGTTCAATGAGGCTCTATAAAAAAAAATAACGGTACTGGAAAAATGCATAAGTTCAGATTTAACAACAAAACCCCAATACACATAAGGCCCTCAACAAAAATTTAAATGGTAGTAAAATAATAAACTTCAGAGTCAAGAATTCGTGAGATATTTTACTCAACTTTCAACAATATAACAGTCATTTAAGTCTGAAATGTGAACCAACATTTTTTTCCTTTTCTTATAATCAATGTTCCTTTCTGGAGTAATATCGTCTCAAAGTGTCAGAAAAGTGTGTTTAAATCTTCACTACCCGGATAGACTAAGGTGTGTGTGTGTGTGTGTGTGTGTGTGTGTGTGTGTGTGTGTGTGTGTGTGTGTGTTCCCGCTACTGACGTCACTCGCGCAGTACTCTGGGAAGTGTAGTCTCGGGTTGGCTCGCCATCTTGGACAAATTCGCTCGCTTTTCCCGTCAACAAAACAACTTGTACGATACAGCACTAAGTTCAGCAAGACTGTACGACAAGCATATTTATCTCAGCATGTCTCTGAGTCCGTAAACAGCAGGATTTACCACTTAACATCGTATATTTACACTTAAACAAGATGCTAATCCCGCTAGCCTCTGCCTGTTAGCCTACAGCTTAGCAGCTGAAACGAACTAGCCGAGGTCTGTCTCACACATTTATACTCCGGCTGTTTAATAATCTTTTAACTCCCTTATCAACACTTTAAACATCTTAGCACTTGGAAATCTACACTTACTAACTCATAATCCCTCCTTAAACAGCACTGTCTGAACTCACCGGTGTTTCTCTTCACAACTGAACAGAAATTGATGAGAGTTTATCAAACTCAGGACTAAAGAACACTGAAAAAACGAGGAATGGGGGATTTTATATCCCATTTGGACCCTTAATCAGCTTTTAACTTCAATAACTGCTCACAAAAAAATAGCAACACAGCATCAGCTCTGGACACAACACACACTCCCACTTGAAGAGAGCAAGAAGTGAAGAGGGGGAGAGAAGGTGGGCGGGGCAAATGAACAGCCTCTGTAGAAGAGCTCAGAAAGAGGGTCCTAATTTTAACAGGGTTACAGACAGAGAGACAGATAGATAGAGAGATAGACAGATAGATTCATTTTTATCAGAGGTTTCTGCTCTCAGTATAAGAAGTAAGAGGTCATTTACTTATTTATATTTTTGTATTTACATGATAAACAGTAGTGTTGTCACGATACCAAACTTATGACTTTAGATACCTGCCTAAATATCTCAATACCGATACTGAAACGATACCACAGCAAAAACTAAAACATTAGGAAAAGTAATGGAATAATAGATGATCGAAAATAGTTTTATTAATAAACAGAAAGGTCTGTGTGTGTGTGTGTGTGTGTGTGTGTGTGTGTGTGTGTGTGTGTGTCTGGTAGTCCAAAATGATCGAGGTCATAGTCATTGATCATACGATCAGTTTCTAACGTAATTACTGCGACAGGTCTGTTTATAACTGCTGCTGATCTACTTGTGAACGCCTGATATTTAGCAGCATGGAAGTTCAGGTAAACATAACGCTACCAGTTCTCCACATTGGTAGTTATCAATAAAGAAAAGCCAGCTAACTTCAACAGCTCTCACTACCCTAAACTCCTCCTGAAAAAACTCCCCCTCCTCTGACTGGAGCTTGGTGTGATTGTTAGAGCTGTATCACTCTTCACTGATCTGACCTTCTCTGACCTCTTTAAACTCTGCAGGTCTGTCAGAAAGAGGCTGTGCTCAGTTGGAGGTGTTGGCTCCTTTGGTCTGTACAGGTTTAAAGACAAATAATTTCACAACTTTTTCCACCTTTAATGTGACCTATAACCTGTACAATGCAAATAAAAAACAAACAGAAATCTTTCAGGGAGGTGAAGTAAAAATAAACAACTAAGATAATGTGGTTGCATAAGTGTGCACACCCTTTTATAACTGTGTTCAGATTTAACCAATTACATTCAAACTCATGTTCAATTGGAGTCAGCACACACCTGTCACCAATTAAAGTGCCTCTGATCAACCCCAAATAAAGTTCAGCTGTTCTAGTTGGCTTGTCCTGACATTTTTGTAGCCACATCTTCCAGCACAAGCCATAGTCCGCAAAGAGCTGCCAGCGCATCAGAGGGATCCCATTATTCAAAGATATCAGTCAGGTGAAGGCTATAAAAGAATTTCCCAGTCATTAAATATACCATGGAACACAGTGAAGACTGTCATCATCAAGTGGAGAAAACATGGCACAACAGTGACATTACCAAGAACAGGAAGTCCGTCCAAATTTCATGATAAGACAAGAAGAAAACTGGTCAGGGAGGCTGTTAAGAGGCTAACAGCAACACTGAAGGAGCTGCAAGAATTTCTGGCAAGTACTGGCTGTGCAGTACATGTGACAACAATCTCCTGTCTTCTTCATATGTCTGGGCTATGGGGTAGGGTGGCAGAACATCCAAGCCCGGCTTAATTTTGCAAAAAGACATCTGAAATCTTCCAAACGCATGTGGGAAAATGTGTTATGGTCTGATGAAACCAAGGTTGAACTCTTTGGACATAATTTTAAAAGGTATATTTGGCGCATTTGGCAGTGAAGCATGGTGGTGGCAGCATAATTTTTTGGGGCTGTTTTTCTTCAGCTGGAACTGGGGCCTTAGTCAGGGTGGACGGACTTATGAACAGTTCCAAATACCAGTTAGTGTTGGCACAAAACCTCCGGCCTTCTGTTAGAAAGCTGAAGATGAAGAGGAACTTCATCTTTCAGCACGACAATGCCCCAAAGCACACATCTAAATCAACAAAAGAATGGCTTCACCGGAATAAGATTAAGGCTTTACAATGGCCCAGCCAGAGTCCAGACCTGAATCCCATCAAACATCTGTGGGGTGATCTGAAGAGGGCTGTGCACAGGAGATGCCCTCGCAATCTGTCAGATTTGGAGCAGTTTTGCAAAGAAGAGTGGGCAAATATTGCCACATCAAGATGTGCCACGCTGATAGGCTCTAAAAAGCCTAAAAAGACCGAGTGCTGTAATAAAAGCCAAAGGTGCTGCAACAAAGTATTAGTATAAGGGTGTGCATATTTATATTTACTGCATCACTGTGTGGTACGGCGCCTGCACTGCGTCCTGCCACAAAATCCTCCAGCACATTGTGAGAGCAGCTGAGAAGATCGCCGGCACCTCTTCCCCCTCCCTACATGACCTACACAGCACACGCCTCACTCGGAAAGCCCTCTGCATAGCAGGGGGCCCTACCCACCCACTAAACAGCTTCTTCAGCCTGCTGCCATCAGGGAGGAGACTGCAGAGTTTCCAGGCTAGAAACAGCAGACTTGGGGACATCTCGGTCCTCCAGGCAGTCAGGATGCTCAACTCTCTTCCTGCCCTGCCTCTCCTTCCCTTTTCACCCCTTTAACATACAATAAACTATATATAAACTTTGGATCCTGCACACAAAACACACAAACTCAATACTGAACTCTGCATGATCTCTAACTGGTTATGCACACGTCACTTTAAGAGTCTATAAGCTCCAATTTGCACCACTGTTTATATTTGCACTGACCATCCCCAGATTTTTGAGTGCTGTAAGACTTCACTTTTTACGTTATTTCAGGGAGCTCTGTACATATACTTTATTCATACACTTTATAAGTACACAGCTGCATATTCCACTTTACCTCTGAGATCAATGTCAGGGAGCTCTATTTATCCATACAAACACTTAAACTCTTACATTCCTAAAACCAGCATAATACCATTTTTATGCCTTGTGTTATGTTTAAATGTTTGATGTTTATTTTGTTGCACCATGGGTCTGGGAGTAACGCAATTTCAGTCCTGTGTATGTCCTGTACATACCACCGTTTTTACAATAAAGCTGACTTTGACACTGAACTCATATCTATCTCCAATGCTGTGAACTTGAAATCCTCTCTCTCTTATTACAGGTTTATTCAATAAATGCTTTTTTCATTATAAACTGTCATCTCTTGTGTGAGTGTATACAAAGAGATTGGGTCCCTGGGTGATAGAACTGCCTTTAGAATTGAGACTGAATTTAATTCTGAACTGAAATATGAATGAAGGTAAGCTTTATTCATTTGGAGTCTAAACTGATACAATCATTGAAGTAAATTCTACAGTCCTGGGTGAAAATCTCAGGTAAATCTCAATATAATTCAGGAATACATTAATAAAATCAATGATTCAGACATTTAGTAATTAATAAATAATTCTTGGTTTGCTATAGCACTCCTAATTTCTGCTACAGTACAATACACATTGTAATTTCTACAACATTTTAAGCCAATTACCTGATCACAATTAGTTGAGCTCAGTCATTTTATCTGACCACATTTACTTTCCTCAGTTGTTAGCTTTCACAGTAATAGGTTTATCATTACTAAATTAAATAAAATGTAAATAAAAGAAAAAAAAATAGAAATACATTTAAAGATACATTGTTTGTCATAATTATCAGCAGTAAGTATGTTAAATAAGTAATGTTTATTTGATATTAAACAATTAAGCAGTTAATCTTAGTTGTTTTATGGCAATTTATTCATAATTGTATAAAGTCTAGCAAAATTCCATTTAAACTTTTCCAGTTAAGACCATAGATTTGTACCATTAACACAACTAACTAATAAAATAAATATGTTAATTTTTTGAATATGAACATTATGTTATTAGGTAGGCCCAGCCGGTCCGCCCCACGGTGGTTAGTTCAGCAATGTCCTTGTGTTTCACAGGCTGCAGTTGGATGTGTGTAAGTGCAAGAGGTTCAGTCTGTGGAAAAGGTAAGAGCTTCCTCCTACCGCACTGGGGATGAGGACTTGCAACCTGCAAAAAAACAAAAACAAAACTAAAACCTTCACAAATCAGCATCCACAGTGCTTGTGAACGGCTTTTCTGGATCCGAGTTCAGGGAGGCTCGCCATCCAACGTAGAAAGATCCCATTTGAACAGCAGTAAAAAAAAAACCTAACCTATAATAGATGATAAATCTCATCATTTCAAGTTTTAATGCTCTATGAACACAAATACCAACTCCAACCACAATTAACTGCACTTATACACAGTATGAACTATTAATTGAACTTATTTACAACATTTGAAGCTTCTGTGCACAGAAAATAAAGCAAAATGCTCCATTCAGCTCTCAAAGGTTTCAAACCGCTAAGGACAGCACCTGTCCTCCATTCCCGGCTGCGGCAGCAACCTCCTAAAACTACCGCCTTCTCAACAGTCGGATGAGCACAATGCTCATTTGCTCAATGCTGGACAGTTTTCTCTCTCCAGCTCTGTTCCTTTTTATCTGGATTTTTTTTCTGGCTCCCTTCGCAATCGCTACCTCACAGCCGACCTCCACTGACCCCAGCTGCCCGGGCCAACCTGCGGCTGTCTCCCAGGTCCTATGGCCACACTGTCTAGCCCTTTTGCCGACTGAAAGTGTCCCGCTGGTTCCCCATTGTGCTAGCTTCAGTTCATTAGCTTGCTGTTATGAATAAATTCCTCTTCGGGGTGGATTAAGTTTACTCTTTTGTAAGCCTTTTTTCTGCCTGTCTTTTGGGCCCACCACGCGCCCCCTGTCAGCCACACCTCAATAACACATTCAGCTGTGATTGTGAATTAGTACATACAATCAACAACCAGCTAATTTCACAACCTTTAGTTGAAACATACAACATATGAATAATCTAATGAAAACTTAAAAATGCCTCAGATGTATTAACCATATAAAATATATTATTTAACATTTAAAAAACAATTCTGCTATGACTAAAACAAAGTACCAAATAATGCCTCAAAATGTCATTATTACAATTAACTATTGATATCAATTTTGAAATTCTGAATATACTAATAAAACAATCAGAAATAGAAAATCTAAAAATTCAATGTATTAATAATCCATTGTAAAATGAAAAATATTTTAGATGCATTACCATCCTCATTCTTATACTAGCACACCAACATTTGATTTTTTTTTGTTTTTCTTGTTACAATAATTTTCAGTCTGCTCTAAACATGAAAATCACTAACCAGTTGTAAGTTCTTCAGTGAGTTTTAATTTTAGGAAAAGCATAAAAATAGAAACTCCAAGATAGAATACATAACTGAGAATTTGCAGCTATTGTGTTGGAGGACACAAACCTATTCATGCTTTTCCAAACCCTGCACCATTGCATTCCGAAGTCCATGGCTAATGTAAAGTCGTTATGTAGGGTGGATATGTAGTTTTCTTTAAACTCTCAAGAGGGTCAAGGGGAGCAGCCCAGAGGAGGAATGGAGTCACAGCCAGTTGTGAAGATGAGGATTTCTTCCAAGATGACTGCCTCTAGTAAAAAAACAACAACAAATATATGTATATATGCGTATATATAATACTTTGCATCACAGAAAATAGTCAGATTTTAACATTAGGATATTTAAGGGAAATGTAGGATAAAATGAAGGTGAATTACATTATAAAAACACTATTTCATTTGGGGAGAAAAAGAGGGGAAAAAAACACAAACAAAACTCACACTTAACGAACACACAGTTAAGTTAATAAAAGAGACAAAAGATTAAACTTGTGGGCATTAATTAACATGTTTATACCATACCATGTCTAAGAAAGCTTGTAAGTAATGTCTGTATGCTTAACTGTCCTCTGAAGCACACACCATTCTTCCAGTTTTGGGGTCAGCGCTGTCTTACAGCTGCATCCTGCGAGACTTACCAGACATGGTTCTGCAGTCACAGCTTCTTGCAACTCATTGCCTGTCTTTCCATCCTTGATCTAAAACACAATAATAGTTATTGTTGTGATATACAGCCCTACAGTAATGCATCAAAATCAGAGAGCAGACTTATTTAATATTCAGTCAAAATTGTCATTAAGTACAAATGAGTCCTAAGACTAATGTGTTCAGTGTAGCTCATTATTAAATGATCGGTTTGCTCCAATTAAAGTTAATTTGACTGAAATGTTGCACATTGCTTGCAATCATCATCAAAATGCATCAAAGAAAAACTGAAAACCACAAGATTTTGTTTATTTTCAGATTAGAGATTTTACAACCAGAAACTTGCCTAGTAACAGAACACATACCTGTAATGTCCTGAGTGATCCACACTATGGTAGTCCCTCATATTAAGGCCATGGACCAGCTGTATGAATGTTCCTGATCTGTTTCTTAAACTGGTTGTTTTAGGAAATAAATCTACATCTACAGAGGAGCTTTACTACCTCTGATCTGAAAGAGGAGTCTATTAAATGAGGGAGGATCATGGTTGAAGGGGTTCTAGGTTGTGCTGGTGTGTGAATTACCTGCTGAGGAGTACTGATAGACTTGGAGATGCAGCTGTAAGTGTGATCCAGCCTGGAGCTCAACACCTGTATTGAAATCTCTGGAGCTTCGGGCTTAGAAGCTCTACTTTTAGCTGCAGACGCTTCCTCCAAGTACTCTCTCAGCCGTCTAGTAGGTACTAGTTTCCTCCTGAGGCTGTACTGACCTGCAGAGGAACGATTCCTCGTATCCTGAAACTAAAATATGAATATATATAAATTATGTACAGTTACAATAATTAGTCTAATTTAATAAAAATACACATCAGAAGATAAAAGTACCATTTCTGTAGGAGATGTTTCTAAAAGAACGTAGCTGTTGTTGAAAAAGAGACAGTTCCAAGTTCTAAATTCCGTAGTTCTGAGTTCTAAATTCCGAAATTTAGAACTCAGAATTCAGAACGCGGAACTCGGAATTCGGAATTTGAAACTTGGAATTCAGAACTCCGAATTCAGAACTCCGAATTCAGAACTCGGAACTTAGAATTCAGACCTCGGAACTTAGAATTCAGAACTTGGAACTTAGAATTCAGAACTCGGAACTTAGAATTTAAAACTCTGAACTCGGAATTCAGAATTCGGAACTCGCAATGTAGAACTCGGAACTCGCAATGTAGAACTCGGAACTCGCAATGTAGAACTCAGAATTTGGAACTCGGAATTTGGAACCCGGAATTCGGAATTTAGAACTCGGAATTTAGAACTCGGAACTCGGAATTTGGAACTCGGAATTAGGCACTCGAAATTCGGAACTTAGAACTCGGAACTTAGAACTCGGAATTCACAACTAGGAACTCTACACTAACTTTGGGAACTAGGAACTAACTTATTAATTAACTAGGAACTTTACACTACTCTGCCAACTAACTAGCAGACTATGCGCTATGCTGCACGAAAGTAGGGCAGCACCCTCCCGCGTGGGGTGGACGCCATCCCTACCTAAAAAACTAGGCTTGCCCTTTAACCAATTATCTATGAAGCCCACATGATTTTCCGAACACCCCTTCGACATCCAGTGATTTAGCGATATGAGTCGGCTGTGACTCATTGGGATGGGGCCAGAGCAAATTACGGCATCGGACATCATCTGGGCCAGTTTAACCACCTCTTTAATGTTAAGCTTACTTACTTCTGACTGCAGTAGACGAATATTGTTGGCCCCTACATGAATAATATTGAAATAGAAATATTAAACATTAAGCATTAAGAGAAAGCATTAAGCATTAAGATAGTGAGTACTAAGCAGTAAGAGTAAGCATTAAGCATTAAGAGCATGAAACTAACAAAGAGACATAAGTTCATATGACAGGTTAACACACTGGAGTCAGATGGAGGAACTGGGTTTGCAGAATATAGCTCGCAGTTTGGGGGTAAGCAAAAGAGGAAGCACTTTGGCCGCAGGCAGATACGCGCCACACATACGTAGACAGTCGCGAATACATGTAGAAAACATGTTAAAATAGCACAAGAGAGACAAATAACTCTGTATAAGGTCTGGAATTGAAGGCGCTAAATGCGGGGTCCTCTGGTATTTAATGTATGGTGTTATTTGCAGACTTTGGATCTCATCTCACACTGCGCGGTGACTTGACATCTCCAGAAAGCTGCCTGCATTAGAGTGGTTTTAATTGTTCTAATACATCATTTTTTCAGTGTTTTGTTATTTTGCAGTTTAATAGTACACTCATTCTAATGCATTCTAATAATATAGTGTTTTTAATGTTTTAATGCATTTAATGTATTTCTCTTTACAGTTATTCTAATAGAGTGGCATTGTATTTGTGTTTATTTTGCATTCATATATTTTACACTGTTTTTACTGTATTTGTGTTCTAATAACATCCAATGTTTTTACTTTATTTGCTGTTATTCTAAAAGTTTTGCATTCTAATATCATACACAGTTTCTTTTACTTTATTTGTGTTTGCAAAAAATAACTGTTCTTATATAGTGTTTTTCAATGTATTGCTGTTTATTTTGCATTCTAATAATATTCAAAGTTTTATCAGAACAAGTGAAGGACGGTTTTGTTTGCCCTGGTTTGAATTTGAACCGGAGATGTCGTTTGGATTGTTTGGCTCAAGACAGAAGTAAATATCGAAATGTCATAAATTATTTGATGTGAATATGACGTTGTGTTTTGTTAATTTAATGTTAATTATTTTGACAGTAGTGGCCACAAAGGGCCAAGTAGCCAGCTAAATAACATAAGCTAGTAGTGGCCTGGCTTTGCTTTTATCACAGTTGCCATTTTATTCTGGGGTGTTATTTCAAATCGTATTGTTACTTGGTGTGAGTTGAGATGAGTGATACGAGAGTTGGTCATTCTTACTAACAAAATTTAATGTGTCTCTCTTTCTGGAATCCAAAAAGTCTTTTCAGGGCTTGGAACCAGTTTCTCAGCAAGGGTCCTGTCTTTCACAAACAAACTCTCTCCTGATCTGTTGAGCCTGATCTGTCAGTGTCCTGACTCTTAAACCGCTTCCACATGTCTGTAAATATGGGCCTGCTTTCTCACAAAAATATTGTTTATAGCTGTTGAGAATGTAAAATATGGCCCAATTAATAAATTAATAAAAAACATTGCTCTTGAAAATGAATAATAATCTGCCAATATTAACATTTATGTTAAAAAGGTAAAGAAGTATATTAAACACTGATTAAAGATACAAGTAAAATAAACTTTACTTTAAGTGCAGTTGGATTGTTTTGAAGTTTTCTTTATGAAAAAAATACTTTGTGTGTTTAAGATGGTGGTAATTTTAAGTTTCTGCAGATTGAGTTTCATTAGGATGATTGGGCTATAAATATCTGGGGGTGTGCAACAGGATGATTGGCTAAAAAGAGTGATTGCATATGGGTGTACCGAAGGCCATAGTGTGAAGGATAAAGTAAAATTTGCAGGTGTATGAAAGCGGATGGCCGTACGAGTCTACCAGCAGTCGTTAAATCCCAGTCAACAGGAAATTCTCACCATTGTTGAGCACAAGTGAGCAAAGGTCCTTTCAGAGTGTTCTTCCAGAAGTGGGTTTTAAAGGGCCTGCGTTGACTTTAAAAAGCAATTCTTGTCTGGAAGCAAAGTGATTTTCAGTCACGAGCTTTGATAAATGCTGGCGGTCCCTGTCAGAGAATTTCCTGGGACTGGGATTTTTACCACTGCTGGTAGACCATTCGCAGATTATTATTTTAGTTATTCTACCTCATTTACTTGATGTGCAGGTACTCATGCCCGCCTGTTCTAAATAAAATGCAGGAATGCAGTATCACAATGCAGGAAGCAGTATTACAATGTACTGTTCAGTGTGGCTTCATGTACTTTTTTCATTTTGTAAAGTCATATCCACATGATTGAGGATCTGCCACAATATACTTTAATCAATAGTGCAAAGGTTAATTCATTGGATTATAAGATAAGATAAGATAAGATAGTCCTTTATTAGTCCCGCAGTGGGGAAATTCCCAGTGTAACAGCAGAAAGGGATAGCAAGACACTACAAAAATTTAGATAAATAATTTACACTATATACACAATATAAATAAGAATTAAAAAAGCAATAACAATATTATTTACAGCAAAAGACTCTTAATTGCACATGGGGGGGGGGGGGGATATTGCACATAGTATTCCCTGAACATGAACATGTGTGTGTAGTTAAGTGTGTGTGTATGTGGTCCGCTGGGAGCAGTGCTGGTTGTGCAGTCTGACGGCAGCAGGAAGGAAGGACCTGCGATACCGCTCCTTCACACACTTGGGGTGAAGCAGCCTGTCGCTAAAGGAGCTGCCCAGTGCTGCCAGAGTCTCATGCATGGGGTGGGAGCTGTTCTCCAGCATGGATGCCAGCTTGGCTGTCATCCTCCTGTCTCACACCACCTGCACTGGGTCTAAGAAGCACCCCAGGACAGAGCCGGCCCTCTTTATGAGTTTGTCCAGTCTCTTCTTATCTGCCGTCAAGATGCTACTGCCCCAGCAGACCACTCCATAAAAGATGGCAGATGCCACCACTGTGAAGTCGAAGAACGTCCTCAGGAGAGCTCCCTGCACTCCAAAGGACCTCAATCTCCTCAGCAGGTAGAGTCTGCTCTGGCCTTTCTTGTAGAGTGATTTTATATAGCATTTGGTTGTGTATGTGTGTGTGTGTGTGTGTCATCAGTTTTAAATATTTAGGATTAAAAACATGATTTGCTGCAACATAAGAATTACATTTTTTAACTGGCCTGAGTTTGTATTATTGAAATAATAAGTAAAGTCAACTTCAATCAACAGATATTATAGTACAGTAAAATGTTTTCTGCAACACAATTAAATGAGTTCAGTGAACTTGAATTCTGAAGTCTGTGTGAGATTACAGTAGCTAGAAAAGTATGTAAACTCTTTGGAATTTTATGGTTTTCTGCATTCATTTAATTTGTCATAAAATGTGATCTGATCCTAATCCAAGTCAAGCATATTAACAAATATAATGTGCCTAATATAATAACACAAATATTCTGATAATTTATGTCTTCATTCAGAACAAGTATAAAAACCTCAGTGCTAGTGGAGAAAGTTTGTGAACCCTTGAGTTAATGATCTCAAAAAAGGTGACTGAAGGAGTCCTCATAAGAAAATGAGTTTGGAGGTGTGGACTAGAGCTACTCTGACTGATAAAACCCACTCAAACATTTTGAGTATGCTCTGCACAAGAAGAATATGTATGTGAGACATGTCTCGCCAAAAAGAGCTTTCAGAGGATTGTTGATTTACATAAAGCTGGAAAGGGTTACAAAGTGATTTCAAAGACTTTAGAAATCGTTAGATAGATCGTTCTCTCCACTGGCTTCCTGTAGCTGCCCGCATCAGATTTAAAACACTGACGCTGGCCTACAAAGCCAAGAACGGACCAGCCCCTCCGTATCTGATGGCAATGGTCAAAAGCCGATCCGCACCAAGAGCCCTTCGAGCTTCAAGTACGGCTCAGCTTGACCCGCCATCCCTCAAAATCCGCGGAAGACAAGCGTCCAGGCTTTTTTCTGTCCTGGCACCAAAGTGGTGGAACGAGCTGCCCCTGGGTGTCTGAACGGCCGAGTCGCTCGCTGTCTTCAAACGCAGACTGAAGACCCACCTCTTCAGAGAGTACTTGGACGAATAGTTCTATGGTCGCCTTATTGTATTGTGTTTAGCAATGTCTAAGCTTAGAGGTATCTTTTGAATTATTAGCCTATTCTAACTAGCTAAGGTTTTCTTGGGTAAATAGCAAAGCACTTTGTAAGTCGCTCTGGATAAGAGCGTCTGCTAAATGCAGTAAATGTAAATGTAAATGTAAATTTCCCAACGAGAATCCAGAGCCAGATCAAAGAACAAGGAGTTAAAACACACTGACTTCCTAAAACATTATTAAAACTTCATTAACATGAAGGAAAATACCAGAAAAAGACAGATGTGGACAACATGTGGAAAAAAAGATATAGAATTTGATCTGAAATATGATAAATGACAAAAAAATCATATAAAAAAAAAGTTTCCAAAAAAAAAGTTGTTTTCCTGAATTTCATTTTAAAATCTAGATTTTAGAAACTATGAACTGAAACTCCATTGCAGCATTTGAAGATCATTAATACTGCAACATTATGGGCCGTTTAATTTAGACATCTTAAAGACTGTAATGTCTAAACGACCAACTCCAGCATATATTAAATATAACGGCAGTTTTAAAATGCAGTTTATTAGTTCTTATCTCCTGGTGTCCGGAACCCTCACCTCACTTGACCTTGGAGAGGCAATCTGCCTGCACCCTCCCATGAGGCTTTGCAAGGTCTAGGCCACAGAGACGAGCTACAGTTTTTTTCTTTAGTTCCAGTGCATTTACACATACACTTTAAGTGAGGAGTCTACAGATTTATCAATTCTTCTGTTTACATACATTCTCCCTTTTCATGACTGTCATGAACTGAACTACATCCAGTCTTTTTCACATATTTTTTGTTTTGAGATCTGGTTCTTCTCATCCCACCTTCGACCTCGTAGTCGATTTCCAAGTATTTCATAGCTTACTTTGGTCAACTGAAGTAATTCATATTCAATATGCTGTGAAAAAAGCTCTGGCCCTTAGACAGAGTAAGATCTTCCTGTTGTGAGCATTCTGTCAGACACCTCTATAAGCATAAGTTAACAGTTAGGGTTTAATATTTTTTATGACTTCTACATAACCTGGCATACAAAGAGACTAAATCTATAACCACTAAACTACTATAATAACACACAAAGAATGATTTAAAGTAAAGTAACAGCAAACGTTAAATGTATTATTATTATAAGTGGAAACTAAGGGGTTAAAGACTGCACACACTGTTTTCAGAATATAGAAGAGTATATATGATAAACAAGCTTTGACAGCCCCAGTTTCTCTAAAGCAGGAAAGTACAAGCAGTTGGCGTAATCACTTGGCTATATGTTCAAAGTGTCAACAAGTAATAAATAATAGGAAAAGAATTGAAACAGGCAAAAAAATAATTGATAAAAGGAAAAAAAGCCTTTAAAAATGATTTCAAGTTTATTTATAAAACACTTTTCACAACGAGTGTAGTCACAAAGCAGCTTTACAGAGATCTGGTTTAAATACCTAGAATAAAACCCAGGAATAAAAACAATAAATCAATACTGAATTAAGAGAATATGGAAATGCGCCTTCAAGCCATAAAAGATGAAAACGTGAGTGAAATGTTAGGTTCAGACAGGTATGCATGATCATGCAGTGAGGTGAAGATGAATCAACACGAGGCTCCAGATCAGAACAGTGGGCAGTAGGGTAGTAGAGAGCCAGGTCTGGTGGTACAAGGATGAAACAGCTGGAACTGGGCATCTCAATATATGGTAGAGAGAGAGAGAGAGAAAACAGAAAGGAGGGGGGAAAAAAAAACAAGGGGTTAGGAGATCCAATACGCAAGGTGGGAAACAGATCATGGAAAGCTGAAAAAAAGGAAAAAAAAACAAAAAAACAACAACAACAACAACATTTCAAGCCAATTTAAAACATCTTAGATAAAACAAGGTCTTAGTTCACAGGGAAAGTCCTAAATACATAAACATACTCAAATGATTGGATACAATAAAAATGTCCTTCCCTAAGCTCAGGCCTCTTGCCACAGGACTTTCTGTACAAATGACACGGGTAGAATTCATCAAGGTCATTACAGTAGAGACAGAATTGTGGCCAAAACACATTTTTAAAGAAACAGACATATCTACCACTCAGAAAATAAGGCCTCAAATGCACAGGATAATACAGCAGACACAAGCACTGCAATCCATATGATCAACACATGAGTCCATAAACATTTTCCATTTACCAAACATGGATTTCTATCATCCCGTAAGACTGGTGTCCTCACCCCTTATTTCAGTCCTGAAGCACTGTGGCTGTAAAAGCTACATAGGACAACCACATCTGTTCATTTCCTAAAGTAGTGTTGGTAAGAGTCTTGAACATGAGAACAGCTCAGCCAGTTGAAATGAAACACTTTGTTTTGAACACAGAAACTCACAAGAGACATCGGTATGATCGACTAACTAAACATTAGGTGATGCATTGTCCTTGTGTGTGAAAACGATAGGAACCAGATTCCTGGGGGCCTGAAAGGAAGTCAAGGGTGCACAATGTTCTGGGCCATTTTACTCAGAAAGTGTTCTAAATAGTCCAGAGTTCAATCCTTTTCTGGGTGCATTCCCAACCTACAAATCCATTTCTGTTCCACCACAACTGAAACAAAGTGTCCTGGGTCAGATGTTGTAGGTGGCAGGAAGCGAGCAGTACAATCAGTCCAATCAGTCCAATGCGGTTGTTCACAGGGTGCTGAGTCAGGAATTCTCCTGTCACAGTCTTTGCCCTTCAGAGCTCAAAGTTTCAAAGTGTGGCGTGTCAGCGTCATCGCAGGCAGCCAAGGCGGCGCTAGGCTCACACCTTAGGCTGTGTTGTCAACGTAGGATGGAGTCAGGATGACCGTTTACCAGCCGTTGCCTTTGACTCTTCAGATGGTCATATCATCTGATCACATGCAGCTTAAAATCCTAACAATGACAGTGCCACTCAGGTCATTTAAAGTAAGAGAACTGTACAGAATACACTGATTATTGATCGTTACAGACTTATTCTACAATAGACTGAGTTCTACACAACTCTACACAACGACAAAGTGAAAGCAGGGTTTTAGACATTTGTGGTCATCAAAAATATATATATAAATAATAATGTAAAAAGATTTGTACACAAGTTGAAGAGAAAAACCCTGAAAGGAACCAAGACTCAAAAGGGTAACCCATCCTCCTCTGGTCAACACCGGATAGCACAACATGACAGAACAAATATAAAAATTAACAAAAGAAACACTAGTACATTTTAAGAGCTGCTGCAAATGTGACATCAAGCCATAAATGATGAAAATTTGAGAGCAATGTGAGTGTGTGTGTAGGTAAACAGGCTAAACAGGAAAAGGCTGACCCAGAACGGACTCACGTCAGCACCAAACAGCTCAGCACATGGGGAGAGCGAAGAAAAAAGACAATTAAGAAAGGGATTTAGGAGTACGAGTAGACTGATGTACAACCTGTAAACGTAGATTAGAAAGACAATAATAATCAGAACCTGTAATCAGAGCAGTACAGAACAGTGTTAGTATGAAAACAGGCTACAGCAGCATGATTAGAATACTAAAAGTGTGTCCAGAACAGCAACAGGACGTTTATTCCAGAGTTGGAGGCTCCTCCCCCAGAGTTGCTTCTTCTGAAGTGGGAAACTGATACGGTACGTTACCGGTTGTAGGGTATAAGAACTTCACCAAGATGCTGTGGGGACAAACAATCGAGAGACTCAAGTCAGAAGGAGTATTTTATAATCAACATGGAATTTAACTGGAATCCAGTGCAGGGGTGAGAGAATAGACAGATGTGGTCACAATTTCAAGCTCTAGTGAGCAGTCAAGCCGCTGCATTCTGAACTTATTTAATGACCCTGAGCTTATTTAATGATTTGTATATAACTTCCTACCAGAGCAGCATTAGATTAATCCAATCTTGAGGTCATAAATCCTTATAAATGTAATACATATCCTTTAAATATTCTTTTAATTTTAAAAATACTTTGACATTAAAAATGCTGTAATTGCAGCAGATGGACAGCTTTGTATATACACTTTCCTTTGACTTGTTCGATAAATTCAATATCACTGGAACTTACCTGGAAGTATTCAGCTGTGTCCTTGTGGTGAAGCGTCCTTCGCATCTGTTTGAAGCCACATTACCACATCACAGCCAGCCAGAGCTCCAAGTGGACAGACAGCGAGCTACAGACTTGTAGGTGGGTAAAATAGAACGAGTTGCAGATAGACAGAAAAACAACCACAGAGCTGCAGATTTAAAGACTAAGTTGCAGACAGTCAGAGTTGCAGAAAAACAGACAGACAGTCAGACAGCATTGCAGCCAGAGTCTAAACAGAATGAATTGCAGATTCATAGTCAGAGAGGTATAGACTGACAAAGAGCAGAGCAGCCAGAGCAGCACACAGCCACAGAGATGCAGACGCATAGTCAGAAAAACATCAAACATGGTTGCAGATGCATAGTCAGAAAGACTGCCAGAGTTGCCATCGACAGACAGACAGCCACTGAATTGCACACACATGGCTAAGCAGACAGCCACACAGTTTTAAATGGAGATACAGCCAGAGATGCTATAGAGCAGGCAGCCAACCAGAGATACACATGAATAGACAGCCAGTGAGCATTGCACATGGACATGCAGACAGCCATGCACAGCTGCACATGGACTGACAGCCAGCCAACCAGAGTTGCAGACGGACAGTGTGATGCAGTCACTGGTAGCGGACCCCTCACCAGCCCATACATAGAGACAATTACTAAGCATGCTATTGACCTGCTGATCCTAAAGGAATGAGAGCGCTGGCAAGTAGGTCTTCTAGGAGCCGGCAGGATCCACAGTTAACCTATAAAGGGGAGAAAACACACCAATAACATTAGGATAAGGCAATTAATTACATCTAGCTTAACTTGCCAGTATACATCAGCATGGCCATGTAAACAAGACATGTAAATAATGTTGTATTGTCATTTTAGGATGTGACGACCACCCCTATAGTGGGCACTTGATTCACTCCAGGCTAAGCGCCTGGCTTAGAAGGACTGTAGAAAAAAAAATAGGGTGTCAGTTGGTGCAGATTAAGCTGAAATCATGGTAGATGTGAGGCTTTGCAGCTCTCAGAGGAAGGCCACTGAGGCCTTATCATGTAAAGAATGTGCGACTTGGCTCTTTCATGTTCCGTTTAGACTTTGTCTATACTTTTCCTTGACTTTTTTGCACAAATTCAATAAACATCACTGGAGCATATATGGACGTATTTGGCTGTGTCCTTCTGGTGAAGCCACACTACCACATCACAGAGACAGCCAGCCAGAGTTGCAGATGGACAGACAGCAAGCGACAGTCTTGTAGACAGGTCAAACAGAACAAGTTGTAGATGGATTAAAGAAAAAATACAGAGCAGCAGTTTTATAGACAAACAGTTGCAGACTGAGAATCAGACAGTTTCACATAGATAGACAGCCATGCCAGCCACAGCATTGCATATGGACTGACAGCCAGTCAGAGTTGCAGCCAGTCTAAACAGAATGAATTGCAGATGAACAGGCAGCCAGAGAAAGGTGTACAAAGTTGCAGAGGAACATACACACAGCCAAACATAGTTGCAGATGCATAGTCGGATAAACAGCACATGGAAGATCAGCCAGCCAGAGTTGCACTTTGAAAGAAAGTTAGCCACTGAATTGCACACGCATATGGACTCATGTAGACAGCCACAAAGTTGCAGACAACAGATTGTCAGACACTGTTGCAGATTGATACAACCAGCCAAAGTTGCAGATGGATAGTCAGACAGTTTCACATGGATAGACAGCGTTGCACATGGAAAGGAAGCCAGAGTTGGTGCCAGAGCCTTAGCAGAATGAGTTATAGATGGAGACAGACAGTGATCCATAACAGTAAGCAGCCAGTGAGCCAGTCAAAGTCGCACACGGACAGCCAGTCCAGCCACAGAATTGCACACGAAAAAAAAGCCAGTCAGCCACAAAGTTACACATGGACATGCAGCCAGCGCAACACACAGTTGCAGACAGACACAGTTTAAAATGGACAGCCACACAGTCAACCAGTTGCAGATGGACAGACAGTCAGTCAGAGTTGAAGCCAGAGTCTAAACAAAACAATTTGCAGATTTATAAACAGACAGAGTGTTGTAGATGAAGACAGCCTGAGTTGTGGATCGACATACACACTGCCAAACAGTCAGAAACAGTCACACAGTCAGAAAGACAGCCAGACATTGCACATGGTTAGACAGCAAGCCACTGAACTGCACATGCATGGACAGTCACACGGTGGCAGATGGATCGTCAGACACAGTTGCAGATGGATACAGCCAGCCAGAGTTGCAGACAGATAGTAAGTTTCACACTGATAAACATCCAGCCATTAGAGTTTAAACAGAACAAATTGCAGATTTATATACAGCCAAAGAGTGTTGGACATACACACAGCCAAATATAGTCAGAAAGACAGCCAGCCACAGGCTCTATATAACATGACACTGAGGTCAGAAGACTCTGTGAAACGCTAAAAGCCTCCACAAACTTCCAGAGGGAGCGATTCTATGTCCCCCACCAATGTGAAAATCACTCCTAGGCCCTTGATTCAGAGCTCTGTATTCACTAGGTTTTGATCAAGTTTCACAGGAACATCGTGAACTAAGGAGCTGATCAGTCAAAACTTCACTGACCGTGACTTCTTTAGGGGCTAGAGATCGTATATTTAACAGCCCAAATTCAATACAGGAGCTGCTTGTACTCGGAAGGCAGAACGAATCTGTATCAATTCTAATAAAGTTGATAAAGACGATTTTCTGAGGTTACAATTATAAATCATGCGGGGACACAGACACAGTCTCCATACTGCAGGGTTTGTCTGAAACACTGAGTGACACTGATATATTACTTTTTAATACAAGCAGAGAAATTACAGAATTAATGGTTAAAAAATCAAGGAAATCCTCTTAAACTAACCTGACTGGTGGGACTGGGAAGGGCCAGTCAGTCCTGGAGTAGCAGCTTCTCGATGTTCCCGAGAGAACGACAGACCCCAGTCAGCTCGGGTGAACCTCTCTGCGGAAGAGGACCTGCCGCTCCCCAAAAATCTCCCAGAAAAATCAGCGCAGACGCCCCTGTCCGGCAGCCAGCAGTGGAGCGAAGAGCCGGTAAACCTCTCTCTTACTCGTCGGTAGGTGAGCAGAGGGCCGAAGACGATGATCCTGGAGTCTGTCTTTTTCCAAACGGGGCCGAAGCTGCCACGCTGCCGCTGAGGGACGTCCAGGACACGGGCACCTGGAGGACACGGGCACCACGGGCACCAGTTTCCCGGCCCCACTGTAGACCCGAGCACAACGAGCTGAATATAACCTGAAATATGTACTTAAATAAAATATTAATAAATAAAATGAGTGAATCTGGTTGACTTTCATTTTAAGAGAAAATAAAACATGAAGATAGTTTTTGCTTTGATTTCTACTAGAGTTTAGAAGTCGACAGCCCTTAAACTCAGGTCTCTAAATGAGTTTAATGAAGTGGAGATTTGGAGTCAGATGAACTTCACACTGTGAGGTATGGCTGTGTGTAACAGTCCGACTGTGTGTCACTGTATTAATGCGCCACAGGAGCAGCGCGCTTTTTTAGAGACAACAAATGAGTAATATATTGATCCTTTCTGGTAAAATGCATCATCTTACAGATATTCCACAAACAACACGAATTAATAATATAGAGAACTCTGAGAAACACTGAGATCTGCAGAAGAACCAGTGACTGAAAGGAACTAGACCAGGTGGCGGATGACTACATTTTGAGGACACGCTGATGAAGTTCAGCTCAATCAGGCTGGAGGGAGAAGGTCCGCTATCAGAGAGAGGAGAGTGAGGCTTTATCACCGGTGGAGGAAACTAGTCTGAATCCCAGCACTTCAGTGTATGTAGGCTACAATAATCACTTCCATGATATTAAAATATGAAATAATAAGATAAAGCTCCCATTAGTTTATTGTTGTTGTAGATTGTTAGTTAATTAAGAAGGACGTTGGCAGATCTAGCTAGAAAGTTAGGTAGCTCGGCTAATTAGCTGTTAGCTTTCCTTCCTCCACAGTTGATTCAGGTCAGAGAGCTTCTAGCCAACAAATCCTTCCTTCAGAGTTTTATACGAGTCTCTAAATGTAGATTTTGTCTCCTTCAGCAGCACTAACTCTTGATGAGTCTTTTTGTTCAGCAGTAAGAAGATAGTAAATGAATGAAATTAAAACACATTTCGTTCAGAATAAACTGCTTTAAAATCGGTGCAAAGGGAACAAAACTATTGAACTTTTTTGTGAATAGAGGATAGAGGTAAGCTTTAGTGTTTCAGGATTCTCCGATATGTCCAAAGACATTTAGTTATTTCCAGCATTTTTCTTTCTGATGGTGAAACAGTTGTTTCATTGGAGAAATGGTGCTGAGCTGCTAATGCAGGTGAGGGCTCTTCATCTCTGTGATAGCAGCTTAGCTTGAGGACTAGCTAGCTAGCTAACTACCATGTGTTCAGTGAAAGGTCAGCATTTTTATTAATGGAAACACAAAAAACTAAATGTGACTCATACTAAGAGTATTACGGTAGGAGAAGAGCTGGTACCCCTTTCTAAGGCTTACTTGGTAGGAGTGGGGGGCGCCTTTAAGACGCTCGGCTCATTGTGGGCTCGTAGGAGCTCCGCCTACGAAGTCTCGTGATATTTGCCCAATTCTCGTTTGGTTCATTGTTTGGGGCGCGTGCAGGCAGCGTGAGGAGCTGTTTTGGGGCCGTTAAGACGCTTTGCGCCTGTAGACGCTGCTTTAAAAGTCTCGCGACATCTGATCCAATTCTCGTTTGGTTCATTGTCAGGGACATGTGCAGGTAGCAGGAGGAGAGCTCTCCTTAAAGTTCAGCACAGCTTGGAAAACTTCATTTGGACGGTTTGGAGGATGTGGAGGAGTGAACTGCTGTACAGGTCAGGGAGTCCGGTATGCAGCATTGAAGGCCAGGTGCAGGTATTTACTGTTTGCTGGTTTTAGTAGTTGATGCTGTAACGTAGTCACAGTGTACGGCTGCTGTTCAGCTTGTGTGAGAGCAGGTGTCTGTTGGTTCTAGTGTGCAGCAGCTTGGACTGCAGTTTTAGTGAGGCTTTGAGGGCTTCATTTAAAATGGATGGTGTTTGTGGCATTGAACCCTGTCTGCAACAGTGAGGCCTAGATACAGGTCCCTACTGTTTGTGTCCAAGTTAGCATGTAGCAAATGTAGAGTCTGCTCGCTAATGCACTTGTCTTTAAAGCAAACTCTTACTGACTGCAGCGTGTAGCAGTGCCTGGGGTTTGGGACTGAGTCTGGGTTAGTGAGCAGAGAGCAGAGCTCTAAGGCAGATGTACTAAAGCTTTGGTTACAGGTCTGTAACTGTATGTAATTGACTGGGGGTTTTGGTGGAAGCTGCAGAGCATTAATGTAGTGTGTTTCCCCTTACAGGAGTCGTATCCCCTGCTAGTTTAAATGAATCACTGCTCTTTCCTTCACCTTTACATGCTTTTATAAATGAGTCTTAATCTCTGTTTTATTGAGTGCCAGTATCTTAGACCAGTGTTATATCTTTAGATTAGTTGTTTTAATGTACAACCGATTAGTAAATAAAGTAGTGACTCCTTTTTTTCTTTACTGTAACATCGTAAATTGAAGAGAGTAACAAGCTTTGGGTCATTGTGGAATGTATGATTCACATGTATTTATAATTTGGTGGTTTTGTAGTGAAGTTTGTAGTGTTCACTTATTTATTTAATTAATTAATTTTATTTTTGGTGTGCCCTTTAAGTTCTTGTATCTCATTGTGTTTGTTTCATGGTTGTGCTCCTGACTTCCTATATATCCAGTTAAATGGATAATTGGTACTTGAGGTTGTAATACAACACTGTCTAATTTTTACTCATTTTAATGTGAAATAATTGAACATACTGAGTGTTCTAATAAAATAATATTTTGTGCAAAGTTATCATCTTAATTCTCCTCTGGTAATTACATACCAAACCTGAGTGGGAACTGGTGGGATTGGTTAACCTTTGATGACCATTAGATGGTTTGGTAGCTCAATTTAACTATTTAGTTTATCCCAAGTAATAAAAGCAATGTGTTGTGTGGCCGGCCAGTAGCAGGGCCTACTTTTAAGTACATATTTCAGTTTATGTTCAGCTCTGTGCGCTCTGGTCTACAGCAGGACCTGGGAACCGACGCTCCTTGACACGTGACTGCGTTTCAGTGACGTAATGAAGCTTCTCGAAGACTGTAAAACACTTCAGAGTATCGGGCCCAAAGAGCAACGGCACGGTTTACTGTGTTCCAGGTGCGCGTGTCCTGGACATCGGCAAACGGTTCCTCAGCGGCAGCGTGGCGGCTTCGGCCCCGTTTGGGAAAAAGACAGACGCCTGGATCATCATCTTCGGCCCCCTGCTCACCTACCGACGAGTAAGAGAGCGTTTACCGGCTCTTCGCTCCACTGCTGGCTGCCGGACAGGAGATCTTTCAGGAGCGGCAGGTCCTCTTCCGCAGAGAGGTTCACCCGAGCGGCCTGGGGTCCGTCGTTCTCTCCGGGAACATTGAGAAGCTGCTACGCCAGGACTGACTGGCCCTTCCCAGTCCCACCAGTCCGGTTAGTTTTAAGAGGATTTCCTCGATTTTATAACCATTAATTCTGTGATTTCTCTGCTTGCATTAAAAAGTAATATCAGTGTCACTCATAGTGTTTCAGACAAACCCTGCAGTATGGAGACTATGTCTGTGTCCCCGCGTGATTTATAATCGTAACCTCAGAAAATCTTCTTTAACAACTTTATTAGAATTGATACAGATTCATTCTGCTTTCCGAGTACAAGCAGCTCCTGTATTGAATTTGGGCTGTCAAATATACGATCTCTAGCCCCTAAAGAAGTGACGGTCAGTGAAGTTCTGACTGAGCTCCTTAGTTTACGATGTCCCTGTGAAACTTTATCAAAACCTAGTGAATACATAGCTCTGAATCAAGGGCCTAGGAGTGATTTTCACATTGGTGGGGGACATAGAATCGCGCCCTCTGGAAGTTGAGGCTTTTAGCATTCATGATGGACTTCTGACCTCAATGTCATGTTATATAGAGCCTTTATGTACAGATACTGTAGCCAACACACTCGTAAAGGAGCCAGTCTGTTCCTGAGACAATAAATACACACCTTTGATTATGTTAACCAACAGAATCACAGCTAGCTTACTGTACTTCATGAAGGACCATCTAACCCTGTTTTCAGGGGGTTTGTTGTAGACCCAGTGGTCATCTAGGTTCTGTGTAAAGCCATTTTCATCTGGATAATCAGGCAACATGTTCCAGGTTCTTCCAGACTGTTTAAGAGCATACAGTGACTTGTACAGTTTACAGAAAACCTTTTCACTTGTCCTTGCATATAAGTAGACTCTTGTAACATCCACCTGGTGGAGCTCAAGGTCCTCTGCATCAACCCAATACTGTGATTTTGTTGGACGCCTCTTTGAAGCTCTGTGGTACATTACAGACTCTCTAACAGTAGTCAGTATTGGTCAGTATCTGGTCTTTAATATCTGACACACAGTCAGCTAAATACTGAGGTGCTTTCCTGTCTCTTTGAATAGTTTGTACCATGTCTTTAGCATCAGTTTTAGACTCTTGAACCTCTTCTGGAATCTGATCAACATGGTTAGCTGTTTGCAAGGGGGGGGTACACATCTCTCCATATGGAAATAATTAGCTGCTATTACCTGGTCAGTCTGGGTTTGGTGAAATTTCACCAGTCTGTGTTTAAGAACTTTCTCTGTGTCTGGGTAGTAGACTAGGTATGATGGACTGTTCTTGTCGCCCTACAAAGATTCCCTTTCACACTTTGACACTAGCTTCTTTCTGTCCTGTTTGTAAGTGTTGTGTACTGATCCAAATACTCTCGTCTTTAAAAGGTTTGGCTTTATCATAACCATATCTGCTGTGGGTCAGTATTCAGTTATTTTACACTCGGGGAGCGCTGATCGAATGAAGTGGCGTCTAATGTCGACATGCATCTTCCCATCTTTGTCGACATACAGGGTTCTTTTGAAAGAGCAATTGCTTCTTGGTTGTTGTAACATCCAATTAGTACACACTATCATATGAACAACTTACTGTTTGGTTATGGGATGTAACCACTAGGAAGAGGCCTACTCCCTTGGATAGGCTGCAAGGGTGTTTGTACTATGAAAGGCATTATGTAGTGGTGCAGGTGCACGGCGGAGCCATGCTAATTTGGTTGTCCTATCCGAATATAAGGATATAATACGTCCGTGTTCACCTCATATTAAAGGTATGCTTGCTGGTCATAATGTATTGGCAATATGTTAATACAGGTCTATTATATTAAGTTACAGGTTATGTTATGCTGCAAACTCGCGTTTATATAATCAATTATATAACTTGTTTTTCATGAGGATGCGGTTGCGAAACCACTGGAATGTACAAGTGATTGTGGAAGACTGTGCCTGGTGGGAGCGGTTGGCCCCCGCTCTCGCTCATGCATAGTTCCTCATTTTGTTAAAGATATAACGGACGGGATCCCTTTTTCCTGGTGAGAGTCGGCTGAGTGGAACTGCAGGTCCAGCTCGGCGGTCTCTTACCAGGATCGAAAGGGCTCTCCCGATCCATTGAGTGGTAAGTAACGGCAAGTCTCCGTGTGAAACTAAAAGCGTTCTACCAAGTATGCTTTCGCTTTGTTTTTGTTGATTGTGAAATAAATTTCACAAAACAGTTGTCTTCCAATATTTTAACTGATGTTTTCCTGTCTGTCTTTGGATGGTGTGTGCTATGTCTGTCTCCTGTTTAAAAACCTTCTTGATCATCAGGTTGAAACTCTTGAACCTCTTCTGGAGTCTGATCAACGTTGTTAGCTGTTAGCATGGGGGTACACTCCCCTTCATAGAAGTCATCTGACATTGCCTGGTCAGTCTGGGTTTGGTGTTCTGTAACACACACTAAGAAATGTCACCAGTCTGTGTTTATGGACTTTCGCTGTGTCTGGATAGTAGACTAGGTATGATGGACTGTTCTTGTCGCCCTACAAAGATTACCTTTCACACTGTCATTTGGAGTTGCTTCTATCTGTCATGTTTGTAAGTGTTATATGCTGATCCAAATACTCATCTTTAAAAAATTTGGCTTTCAGAGTACAAGCAGCTCTCGCATTGAATTTAGGCTGTAAAAAAACATATATTCTCTAGACCTTTAAGAAGTCACTTTCAAGAGGGCATACAGTTTTGCAGACAACCTTTTTACATCTGTTTGATTTTCCTTCAAATCCCTCTGGTTGCTCCACATACAGTTAACAATTAATCGGTGTGAGTGGCTGTCGTAACGTCTATATTGTGGAGCTGAAGGTCATACTGTGCTCTCATCTGCATCTCTGTGGTACATGACGAACCTCCTAACGGAAGTCAGTATCTGTGATTATCTGGTCTTTATTATCTGATCGAATTAAGTGGTCTCATGTGGACGTGTTGCATCTTTGTTAACATACAGGGTTCTTGGACAGAGCAATTGCTTCTTGGTTGTCTTCAGGTATTTTCACAGGTGCATATTGGTGATCACTAGCTGTGTGAGGTACAAGCTTTCCTGAATGGTTGCAGCCAGTGCCATATATTCTACTTCTCATGTAGACCAAGCAGAGAGTAAGAGGACAGTCTTCAGTTGGAGTAAAACCGGAGTCTGTTGTGCTTCGTCTGTCTTCTGCATTTGATGCTGAATCTGCATCACTGTGCCTCAATTTTTCAGTTTCTCTCCACTCTTGTGGTAACACAGTCCATGATCAGTTGAAGCCTTTTAGTACCTCATTACATGCTTGACTGCAGTCCAGTGTTGTACTTGATTACAACAACGATTACAGCTTTAAGTCATCTTGAAACTAAAAAGAAAGGAATGCAGAGAGAACCATCCACTAAGTGTTATTTTGTTTACTGCACCACAAACCCACTGAAAACACAACAAAACATACAAACATCCACCAGTCCTTTTAATGGTTCTTTCATGCTTTGTCTATTGGATGATCCAAAAACGGGAGCTCTCACCAGAGTGCATCTACAACCCTCTTTTGCACACTGGATCTGTAGGATCAGGTGGTATTTTGAGCGAGACTTCACATTGCTGTTTTGTTGCAGTCCTGCTTTGAAAGCTTGTGATGTAATTGGACCCAGAGAGTCGAGCAACTATCCCTACTTTATAGTCTTAATATTAGCTTTGTCTATTTATCTTGTAATCCCTGTGCTGTCTGCTGCCTGTGTCACTTTACAGTACTTCTCACTAACCAGCATTTGCATTTCTGTCTGTGTTTACATTCTCGAGGAACATGGCGACCGCGGAGGAACAAGATCTCCAGACGTTCTGCATGGAGCTCGTCCTGCTTGAACGGCAGATCTAGTTGCTGTTGTAGAGGCAGTTCAAACTATACGGATGGAAGACGAGGCTGGAGGCAGCCTGGGACGCCTCCAACATGGTCTTCGAAATACCAGAGAGATTGTCATTGTTTACATGCAGTTCATGTAAAACACTTCAATTTTGTGCCCAAAGAGTAATGCCACAGTCTCCTGTTTTCTAGGTGCCAGTGTCCGTGATGTCTCCTGGCTTCCACTGGTGCTTCGGTAGCATGACTCCTTCAGCATCATCGTTCTCCACTATTCTCCACCATATGCAGCGAGACCCTGAAGGAGCACTGCCGCACACTTCCGGACACCTTTTGGAAAAAGACCGCCTCAGGTCCATCGTTCATGCTTTGTGAATTGGGTAGTTGGCAGGTAAGTCATTTGGTGTGTGTGTGTGTGCTTAAGATTACTAGAATTATCCTCCTGATTTCAGTGTGTTTGTTTTGGATGCAATGGTCATCTAGGTTCTGTTAAGCCATTTTCATCTAGATAATAATGCACCCTCGTTCCAGGTTCTTCCAGACTGTTTGAGAGCATACAGTGACTTGTTCAGTTTAGACAGCCTTTTCACCAGTGTTTGATTTTTCCCTTAAATCTCTCTGATTGCTCTATGTACATCTCCCAATTAAAGCATTCAAGTAGGCGGTTGAAACCTCCATCTGCTGGCGCTGAAGATCGTACTTTGCTGTCATCTTCCTTCTCCATGACATCTATGTGGCAGTATATCAGTAGTAGGGTAGGTTACAGGCCAAAAGATGTTTAGGCCTCACTGTAATGAAGACCCTTATTGGAGGAACTATAGGTTCTAATGCTTGTACGTTTGTGATCATTTAATAGTTTATATATTCAGTCAAGCTTTTTGTGTGTTCATACGTTTTTTGCTGTTCTTTTTCAGAGGAGTTCTCGTTTGTTTGTTTGCTGTCGGACTGTTTTGGACTCTTCCTATGGACTTCAGGTATGTGCCATTTAAAAGAACTGGTGGAGGTTTGTTTGAATGTTAGGTTTTTGATTGGGTTTGGGGGGTTGTGGTGTAGAGAACCATCCACTAAGAGTTTACTGCTGGTTTACTTCTCCCTCTTTCTCTCTGTGGACGAGCTACAGAGCCATGATCGTTACAGTGTGATTGGGAATGGCTTTCTGGGTCTACAGGAAGACCGCTGCCAGGATCGTCGTCTCTAGCCAACTGCCCACCTACTGACGAGGGAGCAAGCCGTTCAGCCAGGACTGGCCCTACCCAGTCACACCAGTCAGGTAAGTGATTTACATGATTTACTTTATTCCAATCATTCATTCTGCCACTTCTCTGCTTGTATTAAGACATTTATGTCCCTAGCTCATAATATTTCTGACAAACCCTGCAGTATCTAACCTGTGTCTGTCCCTCACATTGTAACCAATCATGATCAATGAAGTTATTGGTGATGGCCACCTTAGTTCACCATGTCTAATGAATCCACTCCCCCAGGTTTTAACTATTACAGTTTCCTTCGCTGGTGTTATGGCGGCGGCGTATCTTTATTAACTTAACTTTTTTTTTTTTTTTTGCCTAGGCTCTTTGTCAATCCATCTGTAACTCTGTGGCTGGCTGTCTTTTTGACTGTGCGTCTGCAACTATATTTGGCTGTGTGTATGTCCAACATTCTTTGGCTGTCTATAAATCTGCAATTCGTTCTGTTTAAACTCTGATGGCTGGCTGTTTATCAATGTGAAACTGACTGTCTGCAACTCTGGCTGGTTCTATCCATCTGCAACTGTGTCTGACGATCCATGCATGTGCAGTTCAGTGGCTTGCTGTCTAACCATGTCCAATGTCTGGCTGTCTTTCTGACTGTGACTGTTTCTGACTGTTTGGCAGTGTGTATGTCTTAGTCTGCAACTGGCTGACTGGGTGGCTGTCCATTTTAAACTGTGTCTGTCTGCAACTGTGTGTGGCGCTGTCTACATGTGCAACTTTGTGGCTGGCTCGCTTTCTTTGCATGTGAAATTCTGTGGCTGGACTGGCTGTCCATGTGTGACTCTGACCGGCTCACTGGCTGCTTGTCGTTCTGCATCACTGTCTGTCTCCATCTAAAACTCTGCAATTCGTTCTGCTAAGGCTCTGGCACCAACTCTGGCTTCCTTTCCATGTGCAACACTGTCTAACCATGTGAAACTGGCTGACAATCTGTCTGCAACTTTGTGGCTGTCTGCATGTCCATATGCATGTGCAATTCAATGGCTAACTTTCAATGTGCAACTCTGGCTGGCTGTTTATCTGACTATGCATCTGCAACTATGTTTGGCTGTGTGCATGTTCCTCTGCAACTTTGTACACCTTTCTCTGGCTGCCTTTCTGACTGACTATCTGTTTGCAACTTTATGATAATCCATCTGCAACTGTGTGTTGGCTGGCTGTCAGGTGCAATGATGCTGTATTTCGGACTATGCGTCTGTATCTCTGTGGCTGTTAATCCATGTGCATCTCTGTGGTTGGCTGGCTTTCTGAATTTCTGCATCTCTGGCTGTCTGTGAATCTATACACCTCCCGGCTATAAATCTGTAATTCATTCTGTTTAGACTCCGTCTGCAACGCTGATGGTCTGTCTGTCTGCATGTCCATATGCGTGTGCAACTCTGTGACTGGCTGCATTTCCATGTGCAGTTCTGGTTGGCTGGCTGGCTGTTTTTCTGCCTATGCATCTGCAACTATGTTTGGCTGTGTGCATGTTCCTCTGCAACTCTGGCTGTCCATCTACACCTTTCTCTGGCTGCCTGTTCATCTGCAATTCATTCTGTTTAGACTGGCTGCAACTCTGACTGGCTGTCAGTCTATATGCAACACTCTCTGGCTGTTTGTCTGTGAAACTGTCTAATTCTCTGTCTGCATCTGTCTGTAAATCTGTTGCTCTGTATTTATTCTTCAGTCCATCTGCAACATGTTCTTTCACCTGTCTACAAGACTGTAGCTCGCCGTCTGTCCATCTGCAAGTCTGGCTAGCTGTCCCTGTGATGTGGTAGTGTGGCTTCACCAGAAGGACACAGCTGAATACTTTCCGGTACGTTCCAGTGATATTTATAGAATTTGTGCAAAAAACTCAAAGGAAAGTATAGATACCACCCCCCCCCCCCCCCCACTCTAGGGATTGGGGGGGCAGCTACCACTGACTGCATCACACGGTCCATCTGCAACTCTGGCTGGCTGGCTGGCTGGTTGTCAGTCCATGTGCAACTCCAGCCACCCGGCCATCTTCAGCTGTATGTGGCTGTCTGCATGTCCATGTGCAACGTTGCCTGGCTATCAATGTGTATCTCTGGTTGGCTGCCGGTTCTTTTGCATCTCTGGCTGTTTCTCCATTTAAAACTCTGGTTGTCTTCATCTGCAACTGGCTGCTCTGACTGGGTTTCTATCCATGTGAAACTGACTATCCGCCTTTATGATGATCTCTCTGCAACTGTGTTTGGCTGACTGTTCTTGTTCTTTCATGTGTTGACCACTTTTGACTCTTTGTTTCTTTCAGGGTTTTTCTCTAACTTGTGTACATATGACATTTTATTTATATATATATATATAATTACCACAAATGTCTAAAACCCTGCTTTCACTTTGTTGTTGTGTAAAACTCAGTCTATTGTAGAATAAGTCTGTACCAACCAGTAATCAGTGTATTCTGTACAGTTTTCTTATTTCAAATGACCTGAGTGACATTTTCATTGTTGGGATTTTAAGGAGCATGTGATCCGATGATCTGACCATCTGAAGAGTCAATGGCAACGGCTGGTAAACGGTCATCCTGACTCCATCCTACGTTGACAACACAGCCTAAGGTGTGAGCCTAGTGCCACCTTGGCTGCCTGCAATGACGCTGACACGCTACACTTAAACTTTTAGCTCTGAAGGACAAAGACTGTGACAGGAGAATTCCTGACTCGGCACCCTTTGAACAACCGCATTGGACTGATTGTATTGCTCACTTCCCACCACCTACAAGATCTGACCAGGACGCTTTGTTTCAGTTGTGGTGGAACAGAAGTGGATTTGTAGGTTGGGAATGCAACTCTGGACTATTTCTGAGTAAAATGGCCCAGAACATTGTGCACCCTTGACCTCCTTTCAGGCCCCCAGGAATCTGGTTCCTATCCCTTTCACACACAAGGACAATGCACCACCTAATGTTTTGTTAGAAACTCACAAGAGACATCGGTATGACTGTGTTCAAAACAGTGTTCCATCCAAACTGGCTGAGCTGTTCTCACGTTCAAGACTCTTACCAGCACTACTTTAGGAAATGACTGCATGTGGTTGTCCTATGTAGCTTTTACAGCCACAGTGCTTCAGGACTGAAATAACGGGTGAGGACACCAGTCTTACGGGGTGATAGAAATCCATGGTTGGTAAATGGAAAATGCTGCTGTATTATCCTGTGCATTCGAGGCCTCATTCTGATATGTCTGTTTCTTTGAAAATGTGTCCACAATTCTGTCTCTACTGTAATGACCTTGATTAATTCTACCCGTGTCATTTGTACAGGAAGTCCTGTGCCAAAAGAGGCCTGTGTTTAGGGAAGGACTTTATTTATTTATTTATTTATTTATTTATTTATTTATTTATTGATTGTATCCAAACCTTTGAGTATGTTTGTGTAGTCAGGACTTTCCTTGTTAACCAAGGCCTTGTTTTATCCAAGATGTGTTTTTGTGGGGTGTTTTTTGTTTTTTCTTCTTCAACTTGCCGTGACTTGACTCCCACCCTACCTATATTGGATCTCTTACCTCCACTCAGTCTTTCTTTTTTTATTTTCCATGTATTGAGATGCCCAGTTCCAGCTGTTCCATCCCAGTACCACCAGACCTGGCTCTCTACTACCCTACTGCCCGCTGTCCTGCTCTGGAGCCTCGTGTTGATTCATCCTCACCTGCCTGGACTTCAACATTTCACTCACGTTTTCATCTTTTATGGCTTGACGGCGCATTTCCATGTTCTCTTAATTCAGTATTGATTTATTCTTTTTATTTTGCTGTCTGGTGACCAGAGGAGGATGGGTTTCTTTTTTGGGCCTTGGTTCCTTTTTTTTTTTTTTCCTCTAGAGTTTTTCTTGCCACTGGCTTGCTTAAAAGAGGCTCTGATCCAGATCATTCTTTGTGTTTATAGTAGTCTAGTGGTCGGAGTTAGTCTCTTTGTATGCCAGGCTATTTAGAATTACTATTTAGCATATTAATTATGAAGTACTTCAGTTGACTAAGTATACAATTAAGTATGAATTATAAACAGAAGAATTGATAAATCTGTAGAATCCTCACTTGATTTCCACAGCTGTCTTTTTTTTTGTTTTACTTCATGTTAATTAAGTTTTTAAAATGTTTTAGGAAGCCAGTGTGTTTTAACTCCTCTTTTGATCTGGCTTTGGATTCTCATTGGGAAATGAGGATTGTTTACACTCATTATGGAGCTTGTAAAGGTGAAGGTCACTTTAGGTCAGTCTGAAACCACATTAAGGTCATTTTTCCAGGCCTCCTCATACTGTGGTTATTAGCACCACAAAACGGAAACAGTTCAGGGTAAAAAGAGACAAGTAGACAATTCAGTCCAGTTTCACAGTGATTACACTGATTCAGGATGAAAAATGACATAGCAGCGCCACCTACAGGTCAGATATCATACCTGCAGCAGCAGCTCCAGTCATAGACTGAAGAAGCCAACAATCATTTCCTCACTTATTAAAGAGTCTGTCTCATCACATTAAATATGTAAATATTACCATTGTTAATAAATAATGACAACCACAATAATTTCCTTTATGTATTACAGATGTGATGTTTTCATACATACAGTGGTTTTCAACAATAATAAAAAAAATAATTTAGTAGTTACTGTCATGTCTGGTCCAACGTTGCAGTGAACAAAAGGAAACACTTGTAGGGATGGACGATGCAAGACTTTAATGTAACCTGGGCAAAAGTAAACAGACACAACAAAGCAAAGCACAACCGGGGGAACAGCAATCTAATGGACAGAACCAGAAACAAAATCAAAACCTGACAACTTAAACTGGACACAGTAACACAGCCGGGACTGGGAGGAAGCTGAGCAGTATTCAGGAAAACGAGAACACTAGACGGAGCTTGGGCCAGGAGAAAGAACACAGACGAGGTATTGAAAAAACAATGAACAGAAACCTGGAAGCAGCAAAAACCAACAAACCAAAACAATAAAGGAAAAACAGCGAAGCAAAGCTTCAGATTAACAATATTAACAATCATTGAAGCATCTGAAATCAACACTGGAAGCACATGAATAAACATGAGCTGTTTATTAGCTGTTAGTGAACAGTAATGAGCCGGTGCAGTACTGTGTAAGTCAGAGATCACCTTTTACTGATTTACTTTCCAGTCAATACGACCATTAAGATATTTCCTTTTGCCAGTAACGGCTTCTTGACCGCTCAAGTCAAGTTTGATTATATATTAAGTTTGAGGCTTAACTTCTACAGAAATCCGTGTCTGAGCCTGTTTTGATGAAACCGAGGGCAACAGTGGCAAGAAAAAACTCCCTCAGAGCAAGAGGAAGAAACCTGGAGAGGAACCAAGACTTAAAAGGGAATCCATCCTCCTCTGGTCGACACCGGATCCAAAACAAGAACGCAGTAAATCCAATTAGGAGAAAGAATGGTCCACCCCCTCTGGCTATGCCCCTCCCACTCTACAGTGCTCTGTCACTGGCTCCATATCCACTTAGCACACCTGAGCCTTGTTAGCCAGACAGCAACTACAGCCTCACAGGAAGCTGAACCAGCACAACGTCTCAAGCCTCATCCTAAGTTTAGAGCTGAGCGCTCTGTTGAGGTGTGGTTTGCTACACAGAAGAGGTATGGGAGGCAACTCTCAGAGCCTGGATCAGAGGCAGAGGAGCTTTAAGTCACTGATCTGGAGACTGTGTCTAACTTCCTCTGACTTTCCTCTCATTTTGACTAGCTTCCCCTTACTTCCTCTCACTTCCTCTGAATTTTCTGACTTTCCTCTCACTTTTCTTTGGCCTTCCTCCGAATTCCTCTGATACACTCACTTCTTTCTGACTCCATTTGACTGGCTTCTGATTTTCTCTGAACGTCATTCAGACTTCCACTGAGTTTCTGTTGACTCTTATGGCTTCCTCTTACTTTCTCTGAATTCCCTTTAACTTTTCTTTGACTTCTTCTAGCTCTCTCTGAATTCCCCCTGACATTCTATTGACTTATCTGTGACTGGCCTCTGACTCTCTCTTACTTTTATTGAGTTTCCTTTGACTTTGACCTTTCCCTGACACACTCTGACTTCTTTCTGACTCCTTCTGACTGTCCTCTGAATTTCCTCAGGCTTTCTCCAAGTTTCTTTCAGACTTCCTTTAACTTTTCTCTGACTCACTCTGACTTTCCTCTAGTCTCCTCTACAGCTGTAGGTGGTTTGAGGGCCTCTAGTTTACTTCCGGTTTGGAAGCTTAAGGCCCAGCTGATCCAAATTCATCAGGCACCACTTACAGTGGAGGAAATAAGTATTTGACCCATTAGTAAAACATCATTTAATACTTGATGGCAAAACCCTTGTTGGCAAGCACAGCAGTCAGACGTTTCTTGTAGTTTTTTATAAGGTTTGCACACACACTTCAGGCGTAATTTTGGCCCACTCCTCTCTGCAGATCATCTCCAAATCCTTAAGGTTTTTAGGCGTGCATTTGGAAACGCGAAGCTTCAGCTCTCTCCACAGATTTTCTATGGGATTGAGGTCAGGAGACTGGCTAGGCCATTCCATGACCTTGATATGCTTCTTATGGAGCCACTCCTTTGTTTCCTTGGCTGTATGTTTTGGGTCGTTGTTGTGCTGGAAGACCCATCCACGGCCCATTTTGAGTGCCCTGGCAGAGGCAAGGAGGTTGTTACCCAGGATTTTGCGATACATGGCCCCGTTCATCTTCCCGTCGATGCAGTGAAGTTGGCCTGTGCCCCAAAAAAATACTACATAATACTTCCACCACCATGCTTGACGGTGGGGGATGGTGTTCTTAGGGTCATATTCTGTATTTTTCTTCCTCCGAACACGTCGAGTTGAGTTGAGGCCAAAGAGCTCAATTTTGGTCTCATCTGACCACAGCACCATCTCCCAGTCTCTCTATGAGTCATTAATATGTTCATTGGCGAACTTGAGGCGGACCTGGAAATGAGGCTTCTTGAGCAGAGGAACCTTGCGTGCACCGCAGGATTTTAAACCATTACGTCTCAGTGTAATACCAATGTTTTTTTTTGGAGACTGTGGTCCCAGCTGCCTTGAGATCATTAACCAGCTTCTCCCGTGTAGTTCATGGCTGATTTTTAACCTTTCTCATGATCAATGAGACTCCACGAGGTGATATCTTGCATGAAGCTCCAGGCCTAGGTCAATTGACAGTAATGTTCTCATCCAGCTTCTTACTTATGGTTTTATAGCCCATTCCAGCCTTGTGTAGGTCAACAATTTTGTCCCTGACATCTTTAGACAGCTGAGTCTCTTGGCCTTTTACACAGGTGACAATTTGGGACAGGTGTCTCTCATGCAGGTAACGACTTCACAGAGATTATGGTGTGTCAGTGGTCTGTGGGAGCCAACATTAGTCATGGTTTGTAGGGGATCAAATACTTAGTTCCCTAAGGACCTGGGCTGCCTGATTCAGTCTGTGAACCAGTCTCTGTTTGTGTGTGGTCTTTAGACTGGACTGGCTCTCCTTAGCAGGAGCAGCGTCTCTGCAGACAGATCACCCTGAGCTCTGTTCTCCTCCTTCTCTCCTCTTTTTCACCTTCCTCTCACTGTCTGTCTCTCTCCTTCTCTTCTTGCTCTTCTCACTGTCTCTCTCTCTCCTTCTCTTCTTGTTCTTCTCACTGTCTGTCTCTCTCCTTCTCTTCTTGTTCTTCTCACTGTCTGTCTCTCTCCTTCTCTTCTTGCTTTTCTCACTGTCTCTCTCTCTCCTTCTCTTCTTGTTCTTCTCACTGTCTGTCTCTCTCCTTCTCTTCTTTCTCTTCTCACTGTCTCTCTCTCTCTCCTTCTCTTCTTGTTCTTCTCACTGTCTGTCTCTCTCCTTCTCTTCTTGCTTTTCTCACTGTCTGTCTCTCTCCTTCTCTTCTTGCTCTTCTCACTGTCTGTCTCTCTCTTTCTCTTCTTGCTCTTCTCACTGTCTGTCTCCCTTTCTCTCTTCTCTTCTCATTGTTCTCACTGTCTGTCTCTCTCTCACTCGTCCTACTGTCGTTGGCCTGAGCCGCTATCATTGCCCTAAATCGAGCTTCGAAGTTGCCTGGATCTTTCACATCGAAGCTGTATCCTGGCTTTTGCTGGCCGGCTGTCTGCCAGGATGGGGGGGATGTAGTCAAAGCTCATGTTTAAAGGAGCAGCTGATCTCCAACAGCAGAAAGCTGTGAATGAGCCGAGTGAAGATGCACCTGCTATTTATACACTTCCAACCCTGTGATGTCATAATTGACTGTTCATGCCCTTTGTTCTGTCGTTAGTAACTGTTGCTATGGTGGACAAGCTTTAAAGAACACTGGTAAAACTGCCTGTTCCCCTCACAATATATTTATCTTACAGTATATTTATCTTACTACTGTTTCATGTGTTTATAGTCTACACTACATTTCCACTGTCCCCACAACACCAATGCACTGCAAAACATCAGTGTCAAAAGCTACGACGAATAAAAGCAAAATAAGAAAAGAAATGCTTGAATCAATATAGGCCAATATATATTAATATATTAATAATATAGAGACATTAAAATAGGTAGAAATGCTGCTACATAGCACTTGATTGAAAGACGTGTATGCATTATGCATGGTGCTGGTAAATCAACCTGTTTTTGAAACTTCAACAAAAAGTAACATTTCACTTTTAGCTTAGTAACACAAAATAACTCCATGTTCCTGAATGTGTTACAGTGTTTTATTTTTGATCTTGGGTTAGGCCACAGGTGATGGGAACATCTCAGGCAGATCCTTCATCATGACTATAGAGCATATCACTGTTCCAGACATAAGTAGATTAATTATTTAATATATTTTTGTGTTGAATTTTTTGTGTGTGTGTTTAAATCAGCATGATATTTTGCATAAAAAGTTGGATCAAACTCAGTGGGATTGCAGGTAGTCTGTATTAATGAATTTATACCTTAATATTCACATATTTAAAAAGTGGGCCAGAGGACCTCCAATATATTCTGTAGTGTTCCAACACAGTTTTGGATCTGTTTCTATTTCCAGAACCCAACATAAAGCTCTGCAGCCCCTGATGACTAAGCCTAAGTGTATAAGCAGCTGTAAAAACCTAAAAGTATTTCCTGAAAAGTTTCTAAACTTTGTCCTGTGGTGTTGGTTCTCCGAGCGAATCTTCAGGTTAAAAATAAAATCAGGGTTAGATCTGTCAAGGATACGAAGTTCATCCATAACCTGGCACAAAAAAGAGAAACACAAACACAGACAAAGATTTAACACAACGTGTTCCAGTTCTAGTTAGGGGCATACATGACATCTATACTTCTGCTTACATGATCTACTTCTCTGAAACAGGGGTATGCTTGCAGTATGTTTGCTGGCCTGTCCTGGTCTCTCAAAGTGTCAGAGTTGATGAAGACCCTATGAGCATCAAACTCAAGGTCAAGCAGCTGAGCAACTGCCTCCTTGTTAGGTTTCAGTCTTTCATACAACTCTTGCAGGGGACGGTTTTGTCTTGCTTGACTTTGCTGACTATCAGTGCCAGAAAGGACTTTTAGATCTTCAGCAGCTTCTCCTCTCTGGTCAACAATCTCTGATTCTTGAAAGCAAAGGAGTCAGTCTTTTGTTCAAATATCTTCACATATCTTACTTTTAGCTCGCTCACAAAAGTAGCAGAGCTTATACGGACATTTGATACTAGTGAGCTAGTGTTAGGTTAAGTAACTAGTTAGCTAGCTAGCTCGCGTCACAGTTAACAGTAGCTACACATTCACTAAAACACATTAGCTAACCTAGCTAGCTAATCTAGCTAGCTGAGCGACGCTAGCACTTAAGCTACATGCATTTTGTTCGCTGCAAATGTAAAAATAATGCTACCTAACTCTAAAAGTAACTACTGTAATGGAAGTTATTGATGATTCATAATCAATACCTAAATTGTTGATGCATATTCTGTGATATGTAAAGTGACCTCGGTCACCTCTTGCAATGTGTTATTTATCTATGTTGTACCAGGGTCTGTCCACACTATTATTTTCTGTCTCCCCTTTGTCAGGGTGCGATTGCACTCTGCCACAGATAACTAGAAGCGGGCCAGAGACAAGTACGTGACTGGAGAGCAGAAAGTTCTCCGATACCTTAGAATGACCTCGATAAACAGGGATCAGACGGGGTCAGTGGGGTCAAATTCTTGGAAAGGTTCTCATGCAAGTAACTGCTGAATGTATAGCTTGTTTATACCATATAAGGCATTCTTGGCGAACACTGCTGAGCGGGTTAGGGTGAAGCCCAGCGATGATAAAGGCTCCTGCAGAACCTGCCGAGCTCAGAGCAGACAGGCAGAAACTAAGGTTTTGCTTTGTGCTTCTCTCAATAAACCTTTTGTTACTCACTTTGATACAGACTCCGTGTTTCTTCTGTCACGAGTTTACCACCACAATCTGGCATCACGAACAGGATGAGCAACGAGTGCAGCGGAGGGGAGAGAAGTGAACACTCACCGAGGACGCTCTCTGGCAGAAGCTGGACCCAAAAGCAGGGAAAAAATCCCACAGAGCAAGGGAGAAGTACCGCGGGGGTGAGCGTGACTGATCATCCCTCCGCTCGCAATCCAAGCCTCATCTACGAACATTGGTGGTGAGTGACAGAATAATTACTTCCGAAAATTTTATTCCCCTCCACCTTCCCTTGAGCACTCCTTCCTGGATGAAGTTTAGTTACATGACGGCGTAACAAGTGAAGACCTGCTCATAGCGAGGCCTCTATTGATCTAAATTGAGCAATAGGTCCGGACCGTGGGAAGGAGTGCTAATAGGTTTAGGTACAGGGTACCAAATATAGAATAAGTAGGCAAAGGGAGGTGAGACGTGGTTGTTGGGGCTAAATTAAGTGAGAGAACAAGATGGGATCCCAGTTAGCTAAGCATTTAAATTTTAACCCAAAGGTTCACACTGTGGCTCTCTTTAGTCAGATGATCCAGGATTATAGCACTGATAGTGTAATGTATGTCCCATTGTGGATCAAATATTTCGGATTCCCGACTACTGGGAGCCTCAGTGTGAAATATCTGTTTAAGGATAGAGTGGGACAAGCACCTGTGGAGTGCCCACAAGCAGTAATTAAACATTGTGTGAAACATAAAGCAAGTATGTTTTGAGCAATTGGGGTTTGGATAGAAGAAGCAGAGCGCAGGCAGACAGAGAGAGAAAAGAGGGAGGGGGGTAAAACTAAACCAGTGTCTCAGTTGCTGCCAATCCTGACCTCGACGCCGCCCCGCCAAGAAGACCAGCGGAAAACCAGAACCAGCCTGAAACCACCTGAACCAGCGCCTCCCCCTCCTCCTCCATACGTCGCACCACCCTTAACACCGGGTCCCTACGCCGGCGCTCAGCGAGAGCATAGAGAGCTGATTGCTGGACAAGGGACGCCTGGCCCACTCACATCACCAATAGCCTCCCATACCAGAAGCCTTGATCCAGAAAGAGAACCTAACTTCAGCACACCCTTTAAGGGTCCGTCTGACCAAGGGGTAGTTTGCCCTGCAGTTCAAGCCCTAAGTGGCTCTTTCCCTATGGTAGAGGTGGCTGGACCAGAGGGTCCCCTCTTAGTACATCGATACTGGACTGAAAAGGACATGATGGAAGCTGCCACTGGCCTGTCTGATCCCAGACAAGTAGGACGATGCAAGTTTGGAGAAGAATCTGAGGACTTTGTTATGTCATGCCGTCCGACCTCGAATGAGATGCAACGCATTCTGTTCCGAAAATTGGCCTCCAGCTACTGCAGGGTTGATCGAGGCTTGCCGGATGGAGATGGAAAGCGCACTTGCGCAACAGCTTCCTGATGGGACTGAGATCTGGGCTCTCCAACGCCATCAAGTATTGGGTGGGGTATACCAGACATGCCCCTCGCCATCATAGAGGACCATTCCAAGCATCATGAGAACCTTCTTAATGCTCAGTCAAAGAAGAAAGAGAAAAAGCAGACAGACGTTGGATCAAGCCATGTTGACGATGGTACAGCAAGTTGCAGCCCTCCCCACTAATGCTCCACGTGGGGGAGGCCGAGGAAGAGGACAAGGGAGAGGCAGAGGCAGAGGAAGAGGATTTGCAGGCAGTGGGCCAGCTTTCCAGCCAAACCAACCAAATGTGGGTCAGGGTGAATCATGGGTAAATCGATGCTACAATTGTGGCAAGCATGGACATTTTGTCAGGGATTGTTTCGAGCAGTCCAGGAGGAGGGAAAACCAGCAGTAGTGTATCAGGAACAGTGATGGGCGACAGAGGGGCAGGATGGTGGAATGGGACCCACTGACACATCAAAAAGGGAAGTACCTTCTTCCTCTCCATATCTTTCATTAGCGCAACAGCTTACAACATGCTCATCAAGTATGCCAAATTTGACTTTGACTGTAGAAGGAAGGAGTTTGGAATTTTTGATAGATAGCGGGGCGGGCCGCTCAGTGATTAGGACTAATGAGCTTCATTGTGACACACAAAAGGGAAAATCCCAAGCATTAATAGGGGTAGGGGGAGAAGTGGTCAGAGAAAAGGTGTCTGTGCCCCTCCAATGTTCCCCAGATGGGAAAGCTTTTTAGCATTGTTTCGTAATGTCTTCTGTTTGTCCTGTGAATTTATTGGCCAGAGATTTGATGTGTAAACTAGGGTGTACTCTAATCAGCTCCCCAGAGGGTTTAGCTGTAGATTTTTCAGAAAAAACATGCATGGTACAGGTCGCGTCTGGGATCCCGGGATATGCTTACATGTGGCGCAGTGTTGATGAGCAGGGGGAGATTATCAGACACTTTCTATCAGAGGCAGAGGGTGGTGTCTAATCCTTGGAAAAAGAGTGATTTACATTGAACATATTAGCCAAGGCCCTGATCATGATTATGAAAAACATTTTTTCACATCAGGAACAGAGCCTTTGTCAACCACAGCACTGATATGGAATGATGAGATAGCAGCTGCCCTAGTCTCACTAACAAAACAGCAGGATGCGTTGTTCACAGTAGAAAATTCCTACCCCCACATCTCAGATTTAAACACACCCTCCCGTGGCGAGATATCGGGCCATGGGCCTTGAGGGTGGCCAGGGCTAATGATTGAGCCAATACCGAGTGCCCCAATGTGCAGTATAGCACTTCCACAAAGACGTGAAAGTGTCCCTTTTAGTACAGGCTGAGAGCAGAGCTGCCACACTCACAGAAGATGAGGAACTGGAGCTTGCTTCGCTTCCCCCCTCAGCTGTGGGCTTCTAGTGAGCATGATGTGGGATTGATTAAAGACTGTGAACCATTCCATTACACCAAAATCCACATATATGCCCAGACAAGCTCAGTACCCCTTGAAACTTGAAGCAGTTGACTGTATTAGACCCGTGTTTCAAGTTTTGCTTGAGGCAGGGGTCATAATTCCATGTCCAGCTTCACCAGTTAGGACACCAATTTGTCCAGTCAAGAAACTACGATGAGTGAAGGATTGTTCAGGACCTGCAGGCAGTAAATGCTGCGGTTCAGGCTCGAGCACCTGAAGTACCAAACCCCCACACTATTTTGTCTCAAATTCCTACAGACCACACCCATTACACAGTGATACATTTAGCGAATGCATTCTTCAGTGTACCAATCCATCCAGATAGCAGGTTCTGGTTCGCCTTCTCCTTTGAGGGAAAAGCCTTCGCAGACCATGTGGCCAAATGCACAGCACAACTTCCTGTAACAGACCAAGAGAAACCCACCCTGCAAGAAATTCAATCTACTGCCACTGCAGCAGAAAAAGCTCAGTGGACCAAATCAGGGTGTGTCAAACAAAACAAACAAAAACAAAATGTGGACACACATTACAACAAATAGACCATGTCTCCCAAAGGCCTACATGAAAGGGTTAATTGCTATTGCTCATGGGAGGAGTCACATGAGCAAAGGGGGGATAATGGATATGATAACAAGACACTGGTATGCACCCGGACTCTCTACACCCAAAATTTTGGTTCTAATTGTCTCACGTGCGCACAAAACACACACAGACACACACAACCTTTGTCACAACAGCCTGTGGGTCACCCCCCCAGCGACAGAGCTATTTCAGCACTGGCAGATCGACTTTGTGGAATTAACACCGGCAGAAGGGAAATGGTTTCTCCTGGTCTGTGTATGTATGTTCAGTAAATGGGTTGAAGCTTTCCCCACAGTTACTCAGGATGGCGAAGCAGTGGCAAAAACGTTCCTCAGAGAAATAATCCCCAGGTGGGGTCTGCCACAACGTGTCTCCAGTGACCATGGCACACCATTTGTACACACAGGCCTAACCAGTCTGATCAAGTACTTGGGGATAGACATGAGAAAACATTGCAGCCATCACCCCGCTAGCGCTGGGGTAGTCGAAAGGGTTAATGGAACCATTAAAAATGACACAACAAACAGGCCTTAATTGGGTTAAGTGCCTCCCCCTGGTTCTCTGGCAAAGCAGAACCAGGCCACAAAAAGGAACTGGTCTCCCAATACGGGATTAGGTCCAGCCTCACTCGATAACCAGTTACTTGACCACTCTCTCACAGCGTTTTGCGTCTCTTTGTACGAGGTGCTTCTGTCTGTGTCTAAACAGGTGAAAGCAGTGCTGCCACAACCAGCTGACCAGGTATAACTAAGTGAGCATCTATGTTTACCACAGTATTATCATTTATATTTGTATCTATATTAGGACCATGTAGAAGGACCTCTGTTTTATCAGAATTAAGTAAAAGAAAATTGAGTCATCCAGTTTTTAATTTCTTTAATACAGTCTGTTATTCGGCTGAGACACAGGTCCTCGTTAGGTTTAGCTGATATGTAAATTTGGGTATCATCAGCATAACAGTGAAAGTTAATACAGTGTTTACGGATTCTTTTACACAGCGGTAAAATATAGTATTGAACTCATTTAAAGCTATAAATTCATCAGGTTTAACCCATGTCTCCAAGAGACATAGTGCATTAAGCCGATTGTCAGTAATAATGTCATTTACAATAACTGATTTAGGTGCTAGCAATCTTATATTTAACAGTTCTAATTTAATGCGATAGTTGCTGTTGCTCTGATGGACGGACAAGTTTGTATTAATTCTAATGAGGTTGTTAAAACAGTTTTCTGGCTTTTTCGATTATAAGTTACACAGGGGACAGACACAGTCTCAATATTGAATTGTTTATTTAGCATTGTTATGAGGAAAAGACATGGAAATAGTACATGCTGAAATACAAGCAGAAAAATGGCAGGCTGAATTATTAAAATGGTATAGATCACTTACCTGGCCGGTGTGACTGGGTAGAGCCAGGTATACTGAGCATCTCAGTATACTACAATTCCCTGTGTCCGTTAACCCCTGGACCTACAACCTTTATCTAAGGTGAAATCATTGTTTTCTAGTTCTGGCTGTGGAAGTGGGTAGAATGCTTACAAAGCGGTAAATGACTAAACAGATATTGAACGCCGGCTTCACAGTACTATGAACTTAAAACAATGAACTTTTTAAAACTAGTAATAGTACAAAGTTCATTGTACATTCAATGTTAAAATAATGAAATCCTTGGCACATTAAAGTGTATGATGTTCCTGGGACCATATAATATACTAATAATGTGATTACACAGCTTATCTGCTAATGCTATTATTAAACACACTGTACTACTGTACTTTGTACAAAGCTCATTGTTCAATCACTTCTTCAAATAAATCATGTGTCAAAATTGGTGTATGATGTCCCTTTTTTAAGACTGAATGATGTTCCTGGGACTATATAAAGTGCTAATACTGTGGTCAGTCTTTTCGAGGGAGCGAACCTTGGCTGCAACAGGCTAGGTAGCAGTGGACATGCAGCCCTAGCCTTTAGCCTAGCATGTAGTCCACCTCTCTTGACCCGTTTCCACCTTGGGCACTCTGTCCATCCGCTGTGTCATCTTCCTGAGGCCAGTGCTGCTGTACCTTGCTGGCTGGTTTCGGCGGTGTCCTAGTGCAAAAGAAAATGGAAATCAGAAAGTTCATGATGAACTTTACCAAACTCCAGGAGCGCCTCTCAACTGTAACTAAGTGTTCCGGAGGAGAACTGTACGTGTAAAATAAATATTAAAGTTAAAATCAATAATAAATAGCGTCAGTTGCCAGAGCAACACACAAAGACATCTGCCATGGTGGGAATCATCTTGGAGTTGAAGATGCAGTGCTTTGTGGGAACAGTGGTTTCTATGCAGGTGCTGATGTAGCTGGTTACTCCAGAGGCATAGTCTTCTAAGTCAACAGTACAGCAGCAGTTCTGAACACATCCCAGTTTGCACTGTCAAAGTAGTCCTGAAGCACCAGATCAGTTTCTTCATTCCACACCAGCTCACGTGATAATGATTTGGGGAGGACAGTCCTCAGGTTGCTGTGGTTAAAACTGCCGGCGACAATGAACACCACGTCCGGATGTGCGGTATCTTGTTTGCTGATTGCGTCATGCAGCAGCCCCAGCACCGTCGCTGAGTTCGCACGTGACTGAACGTAAACAGCCAGGATAAACACAGCGCTTCTTTGTGTCTGAATACTACCTGTTGTTTACAAAGACGCAGACGCTGCCGCCCCCTGTTCTTCCCGGGTGCTGCCATGTGGTCCCCGGGGTGGACGGAGTGCGTTTATGCCCTCCCACAGGCCACAGATTGGAGCTAAGACCTCCCACATCCTTGATTTGCAAAACTTCATGGCTTGTCCTTCTTGGCAATGTTGAGAGTATGTTTGTTTGTGTATGAGTGAATGTAAGTGTCAAAGAGAAACAAAGAAGAAGAGACAGAAAGATGTATATCTATGTATATATTTAGAGACATGTCTGTGAAGATTTTGCCGCTGTGATTTGGCATAGCCTGATGAGTATGGTCCTGCAGCAAGAAAAGAGTATACAGTCTTCCATTTTTTCTCCAAAGCTGTCAGGAAAAATAAAAGGAAAAATATATCAATTTAAGCACACATCAAAAATAGAGAAATCTATAAGCTGTGAAAAGACAAGAAAAATGACATTCATTGGCCTGATGGTGGTGCTGCAGCAAAGTATTAAATGTTTTTATTCAATAACGTCTGACCTGTATTATTGACCTAATTATTCAAAAATGTAAGCCTGGAACTTTTGAACGCTTGAGCCTATTTAAACAAAATCTGTTCAGCACGTGATTTTAAGGTAGCATGTCGAGTTTAGTTTCAGACTTTGTAAAATAAAATATAACAAATTATCACAGATATACATTTATTGAATTGCTATTTGTTTTATTACTAAAATAAGAAATGATTTTGACTTTGGAAAGAAATGAAAGGACTTTGGCACAGAATTTGCCTTACAATGATGAAGTATTAATAGGAGTCCAGATTTTGTTATTTTCAAAAGATACTAGGCTATTCTAATATGTCTTTATATGAGATATGACTATTAACAAAATAATCGAAAATTTGATGATTAATTATGCGTATAGATTTGTTATTCGTGTATTTAGCAGTGTTGGCTCAGTACTTTAATTCTGTGTGAAGTCCAGTGAGACCAAAGGGAAGCAAGCATTGCTAATATCGGGACCAATATCCAATCCTAATATCTGATGGGTGCATCACTAGTCTCATCGGGCCTGTTGTGCTGGTTCTTTAGGTCTCATTGGGCCTGTTGTGCTGGTTCTTTAGGTTTCATTGGACCTGTTGTGGTTGTGGCAAATCCTACAACTTAGGCCTACTTAAAGCCATATCTGACACCCATATGACTCCAGTGTTGAGACAAATTGCATGTTTTTTTTCATGGTAATTCCTACTCCATCCACTATGTGGCAGTATATTGGAAATAGGCCAGGTTACAAGCCAAAAGAAGGGAATCATTCAGTAGCAAAGAGGTTTAGCTGAGGCCCACTTCAGGCCTCACTGTAATGAAAACTGAATGAAGGAACTTTGGTTCAAATACTCATTGTAAGTTTGCAGTCCTTTAATTCTTTGTATATTCTGTCAAGGTTTGTGTATATTTTATGCATGAGGTTGGGTGCTGTTGTGCTTTTGCAGAAAGCTTCTCTTTTTTCTTGTTTGTTTGTTTGTTTCTCTATTTGCACTCCTTACAACTAACTTGCTCTTCATATGGACATTGGGAAAAGCCTGTTGTGCTTCTTCTTAGGGTCTCATTGGGCCTATTTTCATGTTCCTAAGTTCTCATTTGTCATGTGCTTATGGTCTCATCGGGCCTGTTGTGCTGGTTCTTTAGGTCTCATTGGGCCTGTTGTGGTTGTGGCATAAAACAAATCCTACAACTTAGGCCTACTTGAAGCCATAGCTGACACCCATATGACTCCAGTGTTGAGACAAATGAAATGAGTACAGGCCCAATACTCATTGTAAGTTTGCAATCCTTTAATTCTTTATATATTCTATCAATGTTTGTGTATGTTTAATGCATGAGGTTGGGTGCTGTTGTGCTTTTGCAGAAAGCTTCTCTTTTTTTCTTGTTTGTTTGTTTGTTTGTTTGTTTCTCTATTTGCACTCCTTACAGCTAACTTGCTCTTCATATGGACATTGGGATAAGCTTTTCACACGAAGGTATCACTCCTAAATTAATTCTCAGCAACTCAAACCAAGGACTTCCATGGTTCAAACTTTGCTTTCACAAGGAAACACCCAGGATTATAAACTCTTTAAAGAGAAAGGATGTCCAAAGTACAAACAGCTTTGCGAGAGCTTTCCAACTCCTATGTTTTGGATAGTTTTTATGGAGTCCACGTATATACCATTAATAAGAGGGTGAATGCAGATATAATTTTACCCCCCTTTAGGCACTAGTGAGCAGTCCACAATGCTTGTCTTTCCATCACTCTGATATAGGTTAGTCTTAGTCTCATCTGTCCACAAGACCTTTCTCCAGAATTCTGCAGGCTCTCTTAAGTACTTTTTTGCAAATTGTAATCGGGCTATTCTAAGGGTAGTAGTATATTTCAGATGTGTGTCTGTACACTACAACTGACTTTGGATTTGTATGCTATCTGGATGTTTCACTTGAAGAATATTACATTACAAATTGTGAAAATCAGCATATTGTATGTATATATTTATTTTTGTTATATATTGTTTTTTGTGAGTGTTTTAGGTTTCCATCTACAGCACCAGCTGCAGGAATTCTGGCTATTTTGATTAAATATCCTTGTCAAATTGGAAAGACTGGAAATGTTGAGGAAATATAATGATTGTATTTTCTGTTTTCCTTTTTAAAAAAAATCTGAGATTTTAGGACATTGTTAGTGAGAGGAGGGAAGAAGTGAATATCTGCTGATCCAATATCAAACTAACTTGACTGAGCTCCCCAAACTCAAGTGAAAATGTGCTTGGACGTACAAAGGAACGTTTTTTGGCTCATTAGTAAGACAGCCCGATTCACTCCGGTGAAGTTTATATTGCTAGCATTTTCTGAGGAGACCCTGAAAGCTGTTTATCATGAAATTCATGTGTCATACTGTCATGTGTGTCTCTTGTATGATCTTTGTTCTTTGAAATGCAGCTTCTCCTAGTCTTAGAAATATGTGGAAATAGTACCACCAGTGAAAGTGGTGAGATTGGGTATGGGGGGGTGAGATTAGGCGCAGCCATGTTAACTGAGTTTAGTAAGTTTCTGTGGGTTGCTTTCCTGTCCAACCACAATGCTCTGTCTTTCGATAGGCTGATGGGTCTTCTTTACCTATCTGCTGTTTACTAGCTCTCATGTTGCTTGTTAATCCTAGTCATTTCTTTATATTATTTAATATTAGCTTTGGCTTGTTTCTTAACCAGTGTCAATCCCTGTGCTATCTACTATGTGTGTTACTTTACATTACTTTACAAACACTGTGTTTATTCTAAAGAAACATGATGGCCGTGGAGAGACACTGTTAGGAAGAAGACAGACGCCAGAATCGAGGGAGCAAGCCGCTCAGCTGACCGGTCCTCTACCACCTAAAAAGGCTTCACCTGTGCTGCCTGGAATCTGTCTTGCTTTATGGTAATATTGAGAAGGTGCTACTCTAGGGATTATTGTCCCTACCCAGTCACACAGGTAAGTCAGGTAGGTATTTATTTACTCTATTCAAATCATTTGTTCTGCCATTTCTCTACTTGTATTAAAGTAATATTAGTATCGCTTGCTCATATTTCAAACCCTGCAGTATCAAGACTATGTCTGTGTTTGTAATCATAGATGTCAGAAAAATGAGTTATAACAATCTGAGGAACAAAAAGAAACATATGTATCAATTCTTATGAGAACCAGTGACTTGGACATTAAATTTAAATTTGGGTTGTACAATCTTTGGCAACTAAAGCAGTCATTGTCCATTAAGCTATTACTGATAACCACCTTAGTTCACTATGTAATGTGATGAGTACATAACCCTGAATAACATCTAAAACCTGGGAGAGTGGATTCACAGTTACCCACACAGGTCTGATTTTGGTGGTGGTGTAGATGCAATTTATGGTACATTTATGATGAAAAGCTAGATTTTGTCTATTCCATCTACAACACTGTGTAGCTGTCTTTCTGTCCCTCTTCAACTTTGTCTGTCCATGTGCAACGCTGAGGCTGGCTGGCTGTCCATCTGACTATGAAACAACAATTCTGGCTAGCTCTCTATCCAAGAGAAACTGTGTTGTGTTTTTTGTTTGTTTGTTTGTTTGTTTGTTTGTTTTTTGCATTATTGCATATTCAGTTTTTTTTATATATATTGACTGTCTTTTTCCTCATACAGGTTTTCAGGATCCCATGATCCCATCCCTCTATAAAGGTATATTTGGCCAACAAGAGTCTAGCCATCTGCAAATGTGTGTGGTTGCCTCCATCTGGAACTGTGGATGGCTGGATTTCTGTCCATCTGCAAGTGTGATTCAGGTGTGATCATTCAGTTTCTATACATGTATTGACTGTATGGTCTATCCATCTGCGTCTCACTTCGCAACTATATATATATATATATATATATATATATATATATATATATATATATATATAAATACAGCTATATTCTGTCCATCTTACAGGAAAGTGATCATTCAGTTTCTATACATGAATTTACTCTTTTTTTTCTTTTTTGTCATACAGTTTCCCATGACCGACTCCCTCTCTGAAGGTGGAAACGACTAACAAGGGTTTATCCATCTGCATCTCAATTCACAACTATATATAGCTAAATAAAGCTATATTTTGTACATCTTCAACTGTGTGAGGCAGACTGTTCGTAAACAGCTATGATAAAGGTAAGTGATCATTCAGTTTCTATACATGTATTGACTTTTTATTTTTTGTCATACAGTTTCGCAGGATTCCATGTCTGACTCCCTTTCTGAAGGTGGAAATGACTAACAAGGGTCATTCCATTTGCTTCACACATTACAACTATGACTGGCTGGCTGGCTTTCCATCCATCTTCAACTGTGCAAGGCTTACTGTTCGTAAACAGCTTTGATACAGGTAAGTGATCATTCAGTTTCTATACAGGTATTGACTTTCTTTTTTGTCGACTATTAAGCTATATTTTGTCCATCTTCAACTGTGTGAGGCTGGCTGTTCGTAAACAGCTGTGATACAGGTAAGTGATCATTCAGTGTCTATACATGTATTGACTTTTTTTTCATTTTTGTCATACAGTTTCCCAGGATCCCATGATCCTCCCTCTCTGAAGGTGGAAACGACTGACAAGGGACATTCCATCTGCTTTACTCTTTACAACTATGAGTGGCTCACTGGCTTTCCATCCATCTTCAACTGTGTGAGGCTGGCTGTTCATAAACAGCTGTGATACAGGTAAGTGATCATTCAGTTTCTATACATTTATAGACTTTTTCTTTTTTGTCAAACAGTTTCCCAGAATTCCATGACCGACTCCCTCTCTGAAGGTGGAAACGACTAACAAAGGTCATTCCATCTGCATCTCCATTCTCAACTATTGCTGTCTGGCTGGCTTTCTGTTCATCTTCAACTGTGCAAGGCTGACTGTTCGTAGACAGCTATGATACAGGTAAGTGATTATTCAGTTTCTATACATGTATTGACTTCTTTTCTTTTTTGTCATACAATTTCCCAGGATCCCTTGACCGACTCCCTCTCTGAAGGTGGAAACGACTAACAACGTCTCTGCATCTCCTTTCTCTACTATGGCTGGCTGGCTGGCTGGCTTTCTGTTCATCTTCAACTCTGTGAGGCTGACTGGTCGTAAACAGCTGTGATACAGGTAAGTGATCATTCAGTTTCTATACATGTATTGACTGTCTTTTTTGTTATACAGTTTCGCAGGATTCCATGACCGACTCCCTCTCTGAAGGTGGAAACAACTAACAATGTCTCTGCATCTCCTTTCTCTACTATGGCTGGCTGGCTGGCTTTCCGTCCATCTTCAACTGTGCAAGGCTGGCTGTTCGTAAACAGCTTTGATACAGGTAAGTGATCATTCAGTTTCTATACATGTATTGACTGTCTTTTTTGTTATACAGTTACCCAGGATCCCTTGACCGACTCCCTCTCTGAAGGTGGAAATGCCTAACAAGGGTAATTCCATCTGCATCTCCATTTTCAAATGAGCAAGGCTGGCTGTTCGTAAACAGCTGTGATACAGGTAAGTGATCATTCAGTTTCTATACATGTATTGACTGTCTTTTTTGTTATACAGTTACCCAGGATCCCTTGACCGACTCCCTCTCTGAAGGTGAGAACGCCTAACAAGGGTAATTCCTTCTGCATCTCCATTGTCAACTATGACTGGCTTTCTGTCCATCTTCAACTGTGTTAGGCTGACTGTTCCTAAACAGCTATGATACAGGTAAGTGATCATTCAGTTTCTATTCATGTATTGACTTTCTTTTTGGTCAACTATTAAGCTGTATTTTGTCCATCTTCAACTGTGTGAGGCTGACTGGTCATAAACAGCTGTGATACAGGTAAGTGATCATTCAGTTTCTATACATGTATTTACTGTCTTTTTTGTAATACAGTTTCCCAGGATCCCTTGATCGACTCCCTCTCTGAAGGTGGAAATGCATATAGAGGGTAATTCCATCTGCACCTCCATTTTCAACTGTGCAAGGCTGGCTGTTCGTAAACAGCTATGATACAGGTAAGTGATCATTCAGTTTTAATACATGTATTGACTCTTTTTTCTTTTTTGTCATACAGTTTCCCAGGATCCCATGACCGACTCCCTCTCTGAAGGTGGAAACGACTAACAAAGGTCATTCCATCTGCATCTCCATTCTCAGCTATGGCTGGCTGGCTGGCTTTCTGTTCATTTTCAACTGTGCAAGGCTGACTGTTCGTAAACAGCTGTGATACAGGTAAGTGATCATTCAGTTTCTATACATGTATTGACTGTCTTTTTTGTTATACAGTTTCCCAGGATCCCTTGACCGACTCCCTCTCTGAAGGTGGAAACGTCTAACGAGGGTAATTCCATCTGCACCTCCATTTTCAACTGTGCAAGGCTGGCTGTTCGTAAACAGCTATGATACAGGTAAGTGATCATTCAGTTTTAATACATGTATTGACTTTTTTTTCTTTTTTGTCATACAGTTTCCCAGGATCCCATGACCGACTCCCTCTCTGAAGGTGGAAACGACTGACAAGGGACATTCCATCTGCTTCACTCTTTACAACTATGACTGGCTGGCTGGCTTTCCATCCATCTTCAACTGTGTGAGGCTGACTGTTTGTAAACAGTTGTGATACAGTTAAGTGATCATTCAGTTTGTATACATGTATTGACTTTCTTTTTTGTCAACTATTAAGGTATATTTTGTCCATCTTCAACTGTGTGAGGCTGACTGGTCGTAAACAGCATTGATACAGGTAAGTGATCATTCAGTTTCTATACATGTATTGACTTTTTATTTTTTGTTATTCAGTTTCCCAGGATCCCTTGACCGACTCCCTCTCTGAAGGTGGAAATGCCTAACAAGGGTAATTCCATCTGCATCTCCATTTTCAAATGAGCAAGGCTGGCTGTTCGTAAACAGCTGTGATACAGGTAAGTGATCATTCAGTTTCTATACATGTATTGACTTTTTTTTCCTTTTTTGTCATACAGTTTGCCAGGATTCCATGACCGACTCCCTGTCTGAAGGTGGAAACGACTAACAACGTCTCTGCATCTCCTTTCTCTACTATGGCTGACTGGCTGGCTTTCCATCCATCTTCAACTGTGTGAGGCTGGCTGTTCGTAAACAGCTGTGATACAGGTAAGTGATCATTCAGTTTCTATACATGTATTCTCTTTTTTTCTTTTTTGTCATACAGTTTTCCAGGATCCCATGACTGACTCCCTCTCTGAAGGTGGAAACGACTGACAAGGGACATTCCATCTGCTTCACTCTTTACAACTATGACTGGCTGGCTGGCTTTCTGTTCATCTTCATCTGTGCAAGGCTGACTGGTCGTAAACAGCTGTGATACAGGTAAGTGGTCATTTATTTTCTATACAGGTATTGACTTTTTATTTTTTGTCATACAGTTTCGCAGGATTCCATGACTGACTCCCTCTCTGAAGGTGGAAACGACTAACAAAGGTCATTCCATCCGCATCTCCATTCTCAGTTATGACTGGCTGGCTGGCTTTCTGTTCATCTTCAACTGTGCAAGGCTGACTGTTCGTAGACAGCTGTGATACAGGTAAGTGATCATTCAGTTTCTATACATGTATTGACTTCTTTTCTTTTTTGTCATACATTTTCCCATGATCCCATGACTGACTCTCTCTCTGAAGGTGGAAATGTCTAACGAGGGTAATTCCATCTGCATCTCCATTTTCAACTGTGCAAGGCTGGCTGTTCGTAAACAGCTATGATACAGGTAAGTGATCATTCAGTTTCTATACATGTATTGACTTTCTTTTTTGTCATACAGTTTCCTAGGATCCCATGACTGACTCCCTTTCTGAAGGTGGAAACGAATAACAAGGGACATTCCATTTGCTTCACTCTTTACAACTATGACTGGCTCGCTGGCTTTCCATCCATCTTCAACTGTGTGAGGCTGGCTGTTCGTAAACAGCTGTGATACTGGTAAGTGATCATTCAGTTTCTATACATGTATTGACTTTCTTTTTTGTCAACTATTAAGCTATATTTTGTCCATCTTCAACTGTGTGAGGCTGACTGGTCGTAAACAGCTGTGATACATTTAAGTGATCATTCAGTTTCTATACATGTATTGACTTTTTATTTTTTGCCATACAGTTTCGCAGGATTCCATGACTGACGCCCTCTCTGAAGGTGGAAACGACTAACAAAAGTCATTCCATCTGCATCTCCATTCTCACCTATGGCTGGCTGGCTGGCTTTCTGTTCATTTTCAACTGTGCAAGGCTGACTGTTCGTAAACAGCTGTGATACAGGTAAGTGATCATTCAGTTTCTATACATGTATTGACTTTTTATTTTTTGTTATACAGTTTCCCAGGATCCCTTGACCGACTCCCTCTCTGAAGGTGGAAACGACTGACAAGGGACATTCCATCTGCTTTACTCTTTACAACTATGAGTGGCTCGCTGGCTTTCCATCCATCTTCAACTGTGTGAGGCTGGCTGTTCATAAACAGCTGTGATACAGGTAAGTGATCATTCAGTTTCTATACATGTATTGACTGTCTTTTTTGTTATACAGTTTCCCAGGATCCCTTGACCGACTCCCTCTCTGAAGGTGGAAACGTCTAACGAGGGTAATTCCATCTGCACCTCCATTTTCAACTGTGCAAGGCTGGCTGTTAGTAAACAGCTATGATACAGGTAAGTGATTATTCAGTTTCTATACATGTATTGACTTTTTTTTTTTTTTTGTCATACAGTTTCCCAGGATCCAATGACCGACTCTCTCTCTGAAGGTGTAAATGACTAACAAAGGTCATTCCATCTGCATCTCCATTCTCAACTATGGCTGGCTGGCTGGCTTTCTGTTCATCTTCAACTGTGTGAGGCTGACTGTTCGTAAACAGCTGTGATACAGTTAAGTGATCATTCAGTTTGTATACATGTATTGACTTTCTTTTTTGTCAACTATTAAGGTATATTTTGTCCATCTTCAACTGTGTGAGGCTGACTGGTCGTAAACAGCATTGATACAGGTAAGTGATCATTCAGTTTCTATACATGTATTGACTTTTTATTTTTTGTTATCCAGTTTCCCAGGATCCCTTGACCGACTCCCTCTCTGAAGGTGGAAATGCCTAACAAGGGTAATTCCATCTGCATCTCCATTTTCAAATGAGCAAGGCTGGCTGTTCGTAAACAGCTGTGATACAGGTAAGTGATCATTCAGTTTCTATACATGTATTGACTTTTTTTTCCTTTTTTGTCATACAGTTTGCCAGGATTCCATGACCGACTCCCTGTTTGAAGGTGGAAACGACTAACAACGTCTCTGCATCTCCTTTCTCTACTATGGCTGACTGGCTGGCTTTCCATCCATCTTCAACTGTGTGAGGCTGGCTGTTCGTAAACAGCTGTGATACAGGTAAGTAATCATTCAGTTTCTATACATGTATTCTCTTTTTTTTTTTTTTGTCATACAGTTTTCCAGGATCCCATGACTGACTCCCTCTCTGAAGGTGGAAACGACTGACAAGGGACATTCCATCTGCTTCACTCTTTACAACTATGACTGGCTGGCTGGCTTTCTGTTCATCTTCATCTGTGCAAGGCTGACTGGTCGTAAACAGCTGTGATACAGGTAAGTGGTCATTCATTTTCTATACAGGTATTGACTTTTTATTTTTTGTCATACAGTTTCGCAGGATTCCATGATTGACTCCCTCTCTGAAGGTGGAAACGACTAACAAAGGTCATTCCATCCGCATCTCCATTCTCAGCTATGACTGGCTGGCTGGCTTTCTGTTCATCTTCATCTGTGCAAGGCTGACTGTTCGTAAACAGCTGTGATACAGGTAAGTGATCATTCAGTTTCTATACATCTATTGACTTTTTTTCTTTTTTGTCATACAGTTTCCCAGGATCCCATGATCCTCCCTCTCTGAAGGTGGAAACGACTGACAAGGGACATTCCATCTGCTTTACTCTTTACAACTATGAGTGGCTCGCTGGCTTTCCATCCATCTTCAACTGTGTGAGGCTGGCTGTTCATAAGTAAGTGATCATTCAGTTTCTATACATGTATTGACTTTTTTCTTTTTTGTCATACAGTTTCCAAGGATCCCATGATGTTCCCTCTCTGAAGGTGGAAACGACTGACAAGGGACATTCCATCTGCTTTACTCTTTACAACTATGAGTGGCTCGCTGGCTTTCCATCCATCTTCAACTGTGTGAGGCTGGCTGTTCCTAAACAGCTGTGATACAGGTAAGTGATCATTCAGTTTCTATACATTTATAGACTTTTTCTTTTTTGTCAAACAGTTTCCCAGAATTCCATGACCGACTCCCTCTCTGAAGGTGGAAACGCATAACAAGGGTAATTCCCTCTGCATCTCCATTGTCAACTATGACTGGCTGACTGGCTTTCTGTCCATCTTCAACTGTGTTAGGCTGACTGTTTGTAAACAGCTATGATACAGGTAAGTGATCATTCAGTTTCTATACATGTATTGACTTTTTTCTTTTTTGTCATACAGTTTCCCAGGATCCCTTGACTGACTCACTCTGAAGGTGGAAATGCCTAATGGGGGTAATTCCATCTGCATCTCAATTTTCAACTGTGCAAGGCTGGCTGTTGGTAAACAGCTGTGATACAGGTAAGTGATCATTCAGTTTCAATACATGTATTGACTTTTTTTTCTTTTTTGTCATACAGTTTCCCTGGATCCAATGACCGACTCCCTCTCTGAAGGTGGAAACGACTAACAAAGGTCATTCCATCTGCATCTCCATTCTCAACTATTGCTGTCTGGCTGGCTTTCTGTTCATCTTCAACTGTGCAAGGCTGACTGTTCGTAGACAGCTGTGATACAGGTAAGTGATCATTCAGTTTCTATACATGTATTGACTTCTTTTCTTTTTTGTCATACATTTTCCCATGATCCCATGACTGACTCTCTCTGTGAAGGTGGAAATGTCTAACGAGGGTAATTCCATCTGCATCTCCATTTTCAACTGTGCAAGGCTGGCTGTTCGTAAACAGCTATGATACAGGTAAGTGATCATTCAGTTTCTATACATGTATTGACTTTCTTTTTTGTCATACAGTTTCCTAGGATCCCATGACCGACTCCCTTTCTGAAGGTGGAAACGAATAACAAGGGACATTCCATTTGCTTCACTCTTTACAACTATGACTGGCTCGCTGGCTTTCCATCCATCTTCAACTGTGTGAGGCTGGCTGTTCGTAAACAGCTGTGATACTGGTAAGTGATCATTCAGTTTCTATACATGTATTGACTTTCTTTTTTGTCAACTATTAAGCTATATTTTGTCCATCTTCAACTGTGTGAGGCTGACTGGTCGTAAACAGCTGTGATACATTTAAGTGATCATTCAGTTTCTATACATGTATTGACGTTTTATTTTTTGCCATACAGTTTCGCAGGATTCCATGACTGACGCCCTCTCTGAAGGTGGAAACGACTAACAAAAGTCATTCCATCTGCATCTCCATTCTCACCTATGGCTGGCTGGCTGGCTTTCTGTTCATTTTCAACTGTGCAAGGCTGACTGTTCGTAAACAGCTGTGATACAGGTAAGTGATCATTCAGTTTCTATACATGTATTGACTTTTTATTTTGTTATACAGTTTCCCAGGATCCCATGACCGACTCCCTCTCTGAAGGTGGAAACGACTGACAAGGGACATTCCATCTGCTTCACTCTTTACAACTATGAGAGGCTGGCTGGCTTTCCATCCATCTTCAACTGTGTGAGGCTGGCTGTTCGTAAACAGCTGTGATAAAGGTAAGTGATCATTCAGTTTCTATACATGCATTGACTTATTTTTTTGTCAACTATTAATGTATATTTTGTCCATCTTCAACTGTGTGAGGCTGCCTGGTTGTAAACAGCTGTGATACAGGTAAGTGATCATTCAATTTCTATACATGTTTTGTCTTTTTTTCTTTTTTGTCATACAGTTTCCCAGGATCCCATGATCCTCCCTCTCTGAAGGTGGAAACGACTGACAAGGGACATTCCATCTGCTTTACTCCTTACAACTATGAGTGGCTCGCTGGCTTTCCATCCATCTTCAACTGTGTGAGGCTGGCTGTTCATAAGTAAGTGATCATTCAGTTTCTATACATGTATTGACTTTTTTTCTTTTTTGTCATACAGTTTCCCAGGATCCCATGATCTTCCCTCTCTGAAGGTGGAAACGACTGACAAGGGACATTCCATCTGCTTTACTCTTTACAACTATGAGTGGCTCGCTGGCTTTCCATCCATCTTCAACTGTGTGAGGCTGGCTGTTCCTAAACAGCTGTGATACAGGTAAGTGATCATTCAGTTTCTATACATTTATAGACTTTTTCTTTTTTGTCAAACAGTTTCCCAGAATTCCATGACCGACTCCCTCTCTGAAGGTGGAAACGCATAACAAGGGTAATTCCCTCTGCATCTCCATTCTCACCTATGGCTGGCTGGCTGGCTTTCTGTTCATTTTCAACTGTGCAAGGCTGACTGTTCGTAAACAGCTGTGATACAGGTAAGTGATCATTCAGTTTCTATACATGTATTGACTTTTTATTTTTTGTTATACAGTTTCCCAGGATCCCTTGACCGACTCCCTCTCTGAAGGTGGAAATGCCTAACAAGGGTAATTGCATCTGCATCTCCATTTTCAACTGTGCAAGGCTGGCTGTTAGTAAACAGCTGTGATAGAGGTAAGTGATCATTCAATTTCTATACATGTATTGTCTTTTTATTTTTTGTCATACAGTTTCGCAGGATTTCATGACTGACTCCCTCTCTGAAGGTGGAAACGACTAAAAAAGGTCATTCCATCTGCATCTCCATTCTCAGCTATGGCTGGCTGGCTGGCTTTCTGTTCATTTTCAACTGTGCAAGGCTGACTGTTCGTAAACAGCTGTGATACAGGTAAGTGATCATTCCGTTTCTATACATGTATTGTCTTTTTTTCTTTTTTGTCATACAGTTTTCCTGGATACCATGACAGACTCCCTCTCTGAAGGTGGAAACGACTGACAAGGGACATTCCATCTGCTTTACTCTTTACAACTATGAGTGGCTCGCTGGCTTTCCATCCATCTTCAACTGTGTGAGGCTGGCTGTTCATAAACAGCTGTGATACAGGTAAGTGATCATTCAGTTTCTATACATGTATTGACTGTCTTTTTTGTTATACAGTTTCCCAGGATCCCTTGACCGACTCCCTCTCTGAAGGTGGAAACATCTAACGAGGGTAATTCCATCTGCACCTCCATTTTCAACTGTGCAAGGCTGGCTGTTCGTAAACAGCTATGATACAGGTAAGTGATCATTCAGTTTCAATACATGTTTTGTCTTTTTTTCTTTTTTGTCATACAGTTTCCCAGGATCCCATGACCGACTCCCTCTCTGAAGGTGGAAACGACTAACAACGTCTCTGCATCTCCTTTCTCTACTATGGCTGGCTGGCTGGCTTTCCGTCCATCTTCAACTGTGCAAGGCTGGCTGTTCGTAAACAGCTTTGATACAGGTAAGTGATTATTCAGTTTCTATACATGTATTGACTTTTTTTTTTTTTTTTGTCATACAGTTTCCCAGGATCCAATGACCGACTCCCTCTCTGAAGGTGTAAATGACTAACAAAGGTCATTCCATCTGCATCTCCATTCTCAACTATGGCTGGCTGGCTGGCTGGCTGGCTGGCTTTCTGTTCATTTTCAACTGTGCAAGGCTGGCTATTCGTAAACAGCTGTGATACAGGTAAGTGATCATTCAGTTTCAATACATGTATTGACTTTTTTTTCTTTTTTGTCATACAGTTTCCCAGGATCCCATGACCGACTCCCTCTCTGAAGGTGGAAACGACTGACAAGGGACATTCCATCTGCTTCACTCTTTACAACTATTACTGGCTGGCTGGCTTTCCATCCATCTTCAACTGTGTGAGGCTGACTGTTCGTAAACAGCTGTGATAAAGGTAAGTGATCATTCAGTTTCTATACATGCATTGACTTATTTTTTTGTCAACTATTAATGTATATTTTGTCCATCTTCAACTGTGTGAGGCTGCCTGGTTGTAAACAGCTGTGATACAGGTAAGTGATCATTCAATTTCTATACATGTTTTGTCTTTTTTTCTTTTTTGTCATACAGTTTCCCAGGATCCCATGACCGACTCCCTCTCTGAAGGTGGAAACGACTAACAACGTCTCTGCATCTCCTTTCTCTACTATGGCTGGCTGGCTGGCTTTCCGTCCATCTTCAACTGTGCAAGGCTGGCTGTTCGTAAACAGCTTTGATACAGGTAAGTGATTATTCAGTTTCTATACATGTATTGACTTTTTTTTTTTTTTTTTGTCATACAGTTTCCCAGGATCCAATGACCGACTCCCTCTCTGAAGGTGTAAATGACTAACAAGGTTAATTCCATCTGCATCTCCTTTTTCAACTGTGCACGGCTGACTGTTCGTAAACAGCTGTGATACAGGTAAGTGATCATTCAGTTTCAATACATGTATTGACTTTTTTTTCTTTTTTGTCATACAGTTTCCCAGGATCCAATGACCGACTCCCTCTCTGAAGGTGTAAATGACTAACAAAGGTCATTCCATCTGCATCTCCATTCTCAACTATGGCTGGCTGGCTGGCTTTCTGTTCATCTTCAACTGTGTGAGGCTGACTGTTCGTAAACAGCTGTGATACAGGTAAGTGATCATTCAGTTTCTATACATGTATTGTCTGTCTTTTTTGACAAATATTAAGCTATCTTTTGTCCATCTTCAACTGTGTGAGGCTGAGTGGTCGTAAACAGCTGTGATACAGGTAAGTGATCATTCAGTTTCTATACATGTATTGACTGTCTTTTTTGTCATACAGTTTCGCAGGATTCCATGTCTGACTCCCTTTCTGAAGGTGGAAATGACTAACAAGGGTCATTCCATTTGCTTCACACATTACAACTATGACTGGCTCGCTGGCTTTCCATCCATCTTCAACTGTGTGAGGCTGGCTGTTCGTAAACAGCTGTGATACAGGTAAGTGATCATTCAGTTTCTATACATGTATTGACTTTTTATTTTTCTTCATACAGTTTCGCAGGATTCCATGTCTGACTCCCTTTCTGAAGGTGGAAACGACTGACAAGGGACATTCCATCTGCTTCACTCTTTACAACTATGACTGGCTGGCTGGCTTTCCATCCATCTTCAACTGTGCAAGGCTTCTTGTTCGTAAACAGCTGTGATACAGGTAAGTGATCATTCAGTTTCTATACATGTATTGACTGTCTTTTTTGTTATACAGTTTCCCAGGACCCCTTGACCAACTCCCTCTCTGAAGGTTGAAAAGTCTAACAAGGGTAATTCCATCTGCATCTCCATTTTCAACTGTGCAAGGCTGGCTGTTCGTAAACAGCTGTGATACAGGTAAGTGATCATTCAGTTTCTATACATGTATTGATTGTCTTTTTTGTTATACAGTTTCGCAGGATCCCTTGACCGACTCCCTCTCTGAAGGTGGAAACGACTAACAAAGGTCATTCCATCTGCATCTCCATTCTCAACTATGGCTGGCTGGCTGGCTTTCTGTTCATCTTCAACTGTGTGAGGCTGACTGGTCGTAAACAGCTGTGATACATTTAAGTGATCATTCAGTTTCTATACATGTATTGACTTTTTTTTTATTTTGTTATACAGTTTCCCAGGATCCCTTGACCGACTCCCTCTCTGAAGGTGGAAACGCCTAACGAGGGTAATTCCATTTGCATCTCCATTTTCAACTGTGCAAGGCTGGCTATTCGTAAACAGCTGTGATACAGGTAAGTGATCATTCAGTTTCTATACATGTATTGACTTTTTTTTCTTTTTTGTCATACAGTTTCCCAGGATCCAATGACCGACTCCCTCTCTGAAGGTGGAAACGACTAACAAAGGTCATTCCATCTGCATCTCCATTCTCAACTATGGATTGCTGGCTGGCTTTCTGTTCATCTTCAACTGTGTGAGGCTTGTGATATCCGTGATATCAAAAGTACAAAAAAAAGACAGACCAACCACACCTTTAGGTTGTCTTTAATTAACCAAGTGCTGGAACTCAGAACAACACTGTTCTCTAGGCAGCTACCAGCTTCAACTGGTTTCTTCTTCTAGGACACTCACAGTAGCTCTACTCTAGTGCCCCCTACTGGTTTTCAAAAACATAACCATTTTACACATTCACATTACTACATATTTCCCTCCTCTTAAAGAGTTCACTTAATGAAAAAACGAACAAAAAAAACATTTATAATACTGTTTCACAAAATGAATCTTTCGTTTTCCGTTTGCATTCAGTACAAAGTAGGTAGTCTTTTTTTTTTTTTTTTTTTTTTTAAACAACTATCACCTAAATCAGTAAAGCAAACAAACAGCAATCTATTAACATTAACATAACAATTGCATTCTCTCTTGTTTTTTCATTTTCAGTTTTCTCTGTTTCTTTCTTTCTTTTTTTTTTTTTATTTATTTTTTTTTTTTTTTACTGTTCATAGTCCTGTAAGTGAGTAGGCTTCCTTACAGTCCTTTGTGAGCTACGCAATGTTGTTCCACAACTCTGAGAATTGTCAGTACTGACACTGACACTCACGGATTGTCCCTGCGGATTTGGAATCTCAGAGTCCTTGACAAAGTCCTTTGTCTGTTCCTTTTCTGAGATTTTGATGGTTTCAGCTATGTCTGTTTCTAGCAACAGTGGATTTGAAAGTCTGTCTGACACATTCATCTCTGAGATCTGACTGTTCTCAGCTCCAGCCAAAATCTGATCCACATGTCTTCGTACAATCTTGCCATCACCCAGTCTGACCTTGTAGGATACTGGACCCGTCACTTCTTCAATGAGTCCCCGAATCCATTTAGGACCATGGCTGAAATTCCTTGTCATTACCACAACTCCTTGTTCAAATTCTCGACCCTGGCGTTGCTTGTCGTGACTCTTCTTCTGTTTGCCCTGTTTCTCAATCACCCTCCTCTTTAAGTCTGGATGCACCAGGTCTAAGGTTGACCTAAGTTTTCTACCTTGTAACATCTCTGCAGGTGACTTCCCTGTTGTAGACTGCGGTGTAATCCTGTAACTGAACAACACTCGAGCCACTTTTGTAGAGATGCTGCCTTCTCCAGCTTTTTTCATCATGGTCTTGAACGTCTGAACTGCTCTTTCCGCAAGACCATTTGAGGAGGCATGGAAGGGAGCAGAAGTCATGTGTGTAATTCCATTCTTTGTCATGAATTCTTTAAACTCTGCACTCATAAAGCAAGCACCATTATCTGAAACTATCATTTCTGGTAGTCCTTGGATGCTAAAACTTTTGCGCAGACACTCAATGGTAACAGAAGAGGTAGCTGCATGTACAGGATAGACATCTAACCATTTGGAATGAGCATCAATGACTATGAGAAACATTTGTCCCATAAATGGTCCTGCATAGTCGATGTGCAATCGTCTCCATGGTTTGTCCGGCCACTCCCATGGGTGAAGTGGGGCTACAGCTGGACATTTTTGCATTTCCTGACACTTTGAACATCTTTTCACTGTAGCTTCAATATCCTGGTCAAGCTTTGGCCACCAGAAATAACTTCTGGCTAGGGCCTTCATTCGGGTAACTCCAGGATGGCATTGGTGTAGTTGGTTCAGGAGATCTTGGCGTCCCCTATTTGGCACCACCACACGTGCACCCCACAAGATGCAACCATCTTGGACACTCAGTTCATCTTTTCTCACAGCAAATGGCATAAACTGAGGATCCATCACCTGCTCTGGCCAGCCTCTCATTATGTATTCTCTGACCCTGGACAAAACAGTATCTTTGGTTGTCCACTTGCGCACATCACCATCAGACACCAGTGCTATTTCCTCCATCATTAGCACTCTGTCTTCCTGTTCCTTTACCACTTCTGAACATGGAAGTGGCAATCTGCTCAGAGCGTCAGCATTGCCATGGTCTTTGCCTGGCTTGTAGATAATGACATACTCATAAGCTCGCAAGGCTACTGACCACCGTTGTACTCTTGGCGATACCATCTGAGGAACAGCTTTCATTTAATTGAAAAGGGACAGAAGGGGCTTGTGATCAGTGCAAATGGTAAACTTTCTACCATACAAGTACTTGTGAAAGCGTTGCACTCCAAACATCACAGCAAGTCCTTCCTTGTCCAATTGCGAATAATTGCGCTCCGCTGGTGTTAGTGTTCGCGACATGAAACTAATGGGCCTTTCTTCCCCATTGGACATTCGATGTGACAACACAGCCCCAACCCCGTAGGGTGATGCATCACATGAGAGAATGAGATCCTTCTGACTGTCATAATGCACTAACACGTCCGATGACTGCATGAGCTTTTTAGATTTCTCAAAAGCAGCTTCTTGCTCTTTTCCCCAGTGCCAGTTGGTATCTTTTCTCAGTAGCTGATGTAGAGGAGCTAACAAAGTTGACAGATTTGGTAGAAATCTGTTGTAATAGTTTAACAATCCCAGATACGCCTTGAGCTCTGTCACATTTGTTGGTGAAGGTGCTTCCTGAATGGCCCTGACCTTATTCTGCAGTGGGTGCAGTCCTGTAGAATCCACTTTATGTCCCAGGAACTCTGCTTCTTTGCCCATGAACGAGCATTTGCTCCGTTTTAGCCGCAAGCCTGCTTCTTCTAACCTTGTTAGAACTTCACTTAGGGCTTTGAGGTGTTCCTGGTCATTCTTGCCCGTCAGTAGAATGTCATCAAGATACACTGCTACATTGGGGATTCCCTGCAGTAATCCCTCCATGATTCGTTGGAAGATTGCAGGACTGGAGGACACTCCAAAAGGAAGTCGATTCACTGCAAACAGACCCTTGTGCGTACTAATAGTGACATAAGGTTTGGATTCCTCATCTAGAGTCACTTGTTGATAGGCATGACTTAAGTCTAACTTGGTGAACTTCTCACCACCTGCCAACTTCTCAAAGAGATCCTCAACTCTTGGAATCGGATACTGCTCTAACTTGGATACTCGGTTGACCGTTAATTTGTAATCACCACAAATTCTCACTGACTTGTCCGGTTTTAAAACTGGAACAATAGGCGCTGCCCATTCTGAGAATTTCACAGGTTCTAGAATGTTTTCCTCTACTAGCCTATCTATCTCTGCCTCTACTTTCTGCTTCATTGCATAGGGAACGGGTCTTGGTTTGAAAAACCTTGGAACAGCTTCTTTGTCAACATGGATTTTTGCGGGAGGACCCTTCCATGTCCCCAATCCTTCCTTGAACACCATGTCATGCTGTGCCAGTACGTCCTGCACTGTCTGCGTAGTAAGTTGGTTTAAAGAACACCAGTCTACAGCCAGTTCTCTGATCCACCCACGCCCTAATAAATTTGGACCCTTACCTGCCACTACTACTACAGGTAGCTGTTTGACAATGTCCTTGTACACTACACTGACCTTTGCTACACCTAAGGTTTCTACTCTTTCTCCTGTGTACGTTTTGAGATTCACAGAACACTTGCCTAGTTCCGAAATGTTTTCCTTGCTTTCTAGTTTTGCATACTCTGCCTGCGTCAAAATTGTAACGCTACACCCAGTGTCTACTTCAAAGTTGACATTCAAGTCATTAACTTTGAGCTGAAGCTTGATTGGCTCTACTTTAGGAATGTTTGTCTCTTTTAAATTGTGCATTGTGAATATCTCTTCTGCTTCATTTTCTGAGTTGGAATTTTCACTGATGTGATTGGCTGACTGCTTGTTTTCCCTTTTTTCATACCTTTTCTTTCCTCCCCCTGTAGGCCTGGAGTGATCGACAGGTAACTTTGCTCTGCACATTTTTTTAATGTGTCCCACTTTTTTTTACATTTGTGGCATTTTTTTTTTGCAAACCGGCACTCTGGCGCCATGTGTTCACCTCCACATCGGTAGCAAACAGTACGTGAGCGATTTCCATCTCGTGCTTTTGGTCCTGCAAAGAACTTGCACGCCATCTCCCGCTTGTCTGCCACGACACTGTGAAACTTACTCTGTCCTTGAAGATCCTGAATATCTTTAGAAGCAGTCTCTATTGCTTGAGCAAGCTTCAGGGCTTTGTCATATGTTAGCTCAGGCTCCGCTAACAATCTACGCTGCATGCGATCATCTTCAATACCGCAAACAAGCCTGTCCCTCAACATTTCTGTCAGCTTATCTCCATAATTGCAGTGTTGAGCCAGTTCACGAAGTACAGCCACATATTCAGAAACACTCTCCTTTGGTTTCCTATTCCTTGAATTAAACTTGAAACGCTGTACTATCTCACTTGGCTTGGGGTTGTAATGCTCTTTCAGCAGTTCCACCAGCTCATCATAGGTTTTCTCCCCTGGTTTGGTAGGACTTAACAAGTTTCTCATGAGACTGTAGGTTTGACTTCCCACCGAGCTAAGAAGAATTGCACGTTTCTTAGCAGCATCTGTAATCTCATTTGCCTCGAAGAAATGTGATAACACCTCACAATACTCCTCCCAGGACTGATTTCCATTATCAAAAGGAGTGAGAGTTCCTACCATAGCTGCCATGCTCTGGATGTCTTGCAAAAAAAACCTTGCACAGTCCTCTTTTAAAAAAAAAAAAGGTCCAAAGAGCTGAATTATTGTCCACTGTTTCCTCGTCGCCAGATGTGATATCCGTGATATCAAAAGTACAAAAAAAAGACAGACCAACCACACCTTCAAGTGCTGGAACTCACAACAACACTGTTCTCTAGGCAGCTACCAGCTTCAACTGGTTTCTTCTTCTAGGACACTCACAGTAGCTCTACTCTAGTGCCCCCTACTGGTTCTCAAAAACATAACCATTTTACACATTCACATTACTACAAGGCTGACTGTTCGTAAACAGCTGTGATACAGGTAAGTGATCATTCAGTTTCTATACATCTATTGACTTTTTTTCTTTTTTGTCATACAGTTTCCCAGGATCCCATGAGCGACTCCCTCTCTGAAGGTGGAAACGACTGACAAGGGACATTCCATCTGCTTCACTCTTTACAACTATGAGTGGCTCGCTGGCTTTCCATCCATCTTCAACTGTGTGAGGCTGGCTGTTCATAAACAGCTGTGATACAGGTAAGCGATCATTCAGTTTCTATACATGTATTGTCTTTTTTTTCTTTTTTGTCATACAGTTTTCCAGGATCCCATGACCGACTCCCTCTCTGAAGGTGGAAACGACTGACAAGGGAAATTCCATCTGCTTCACTATTTACAACTATGACTGGCTGGCTGGCTTTCTGTTCATCTTCAACTGTGCAAAGCTAACTGTTCGTAAACAGCTGTGAAACAGGTAAGCGATCATTCAGTTTCTATACATGTATTGACTTTTTCTTTTTTGTTATACAGTTTCCCAGGATCCCTTGACCGACTCCCTCTGTGAAGGTGGAAACGTCTAACGAGGGTAATTCCATCTGCATCTCCATTTTCAACTGTGGCTGGCTGGCTGGCTTCCTGTTCATTTTCAACTGTGCAAGGCTGACTGTTCGTAAACAGCTGTGACACAGGTAAGTGATCATTCAGTTTCTATACATGTATTGTCTTTTTTTTCTTTTTTGTCATACAGTTTTCCAGGATCCCATGACCGACTCCCTCTCTGAAGGTGGAAACGACTGACAAGGGAAATTCCATCTGCTTCACTATTTACAACTATGACTGGCTGGCTGGCTTTCTGTTCATCTTCAACTGTGCAAAGCTAACTGTTCGTAAACAGCTGTGAAACAGGTAAGTGATCATTCGATTTCTATACATGTATTGAGTTTTTATTTTTTGTCATACAGTTTCGCAGGATTCCATGTCTGACTCCCTTTCTGAAGGTGGAAATGACTAACAAGGGTCATTCCATTTGCTTCACACATTACAACAATGACTGGCTCGCTGGATTTCCATCCATCTTCAACTGTGTGAGGCTGGCTGTTCGTAAACAGCTGTGATACTGGTAAGTGATCATTCTGTTTCTATACATGTATTGACTTTCTTTTTTGTCTACTATTAAGGTATATTTTGTCCATCTTCAACTGTGTGAGGCTGACTGGTCGTAAACAGCTGTGATACAGGTAAGTGATCATTCAGTTTCTATACATGTATTGACTGTCTCTTTTGTTATACAGTTTCCCAGGATCCCTTGACCGACTCCCTCTCTGAAGGTGGAAACGACTGACAAGGGATATTCCATCTGCTTTACTCTTTACAATTGAGTGGCTCGCTGGCTTTCCCTCCATCTTCAACTGTGTGAGGCTGGCTGTTCATAAGTAAGTGATCATTCAGTTTCTATATATGTATTGACTTTTTTTTTTATTTTATTTTGTTATACAGTTTCCAAGGATCCCATGACCGACTCCCTCTCTGAAGGTGGAAACGACTGACAAAGGTCATTCCATCTGCATCTCCATTCTCAACTGTGGCTGGCTGGCTGGCTTTCTGTTCATCTTCAACTGTGTGAGGCTGACTGTTCGTAAACAGCTGTGATACAGGTAAGTGATCATTCAGTTTCTATACATGTATTGTCTGTCTTTTTTGTCAAATATTAAGCTATCTTTTGTATATCTTCAACTGTGTGAGGCTGACTGTTCGTAAACAGCTGTGATACAGTTAAGTGATCATTCAGTTTCTATACATGTATTGACTGTCTTTTTTGTCATACAGTTTCCCAGGATCCCATGATCCTCCCCCTCTGAAGGTGGAAACGACTAACAAGGGTCATTCCATCTGCTTCACTCTTTACAACAATGACTGGCTGGCTGGCTTTCCATCCATCTTCAACTGTTCAAGACTGACTGTTCGTAAACAGCTTTGAAACAGGTAAGTGATCATTCAATTTCAATACATGTATTGACTTTTTATTTTTTGTCAAACTGTTTTCCTGGATCCCATGACCTGCTCTCTCTGTGAAGGTGGAAACGACTTACAAAGGTCATTCCATCTGCTTTTACTTCACAACTATGGCTGTTTGGCTGGCTTTCCGTCCATCTTCAACTGTGCAAGACTGACTGTTCGTAAACAGCTGTGATACCGGTAAGTGATCATTCAGTTTCTATACATGTATTGACTGTCTTTTTTTTGTCATACAGTTTCCCAGGATCCCATGACCAAGTCCCTCTCTGAAGGTGGAAACGACTAACAACGGTCATTCCATCTGCGTTTCCGTTCTCTACTATGGCTGGCTGGCTGGATTTCCGTCCATCTTCAACTTTGCAAGGCTGGCTGTTCTTAAACAGCTTTGATACAGGTAAGTGATCATTCTGTTTCTATACATGTATTGACTTTTCTTCTTTTTTGTCATACAGTTTCCCAGGATCCCATACCTCTTTGAAAGACAATGTCAAAATACAAGAAGTCAGGCAAAGGCTGTGCTTACATCCACTCCATGGGTTAGCAGTAGACGTAGTGTTGTAAGTCAACCTACAGATATGCCAATATGAAGCATCATTTTCATGCACATGAATTCTCTAAAATTGAGTTCCCGCTTTTTGGAGGAAAAAGTGATGAGAAAGATCCCATTGGTTACCTGGAATGATGTGAAAAGTTCCTAGCTGTCCATCCGCTTACCAATGCTGAGAAACTTGCAACCCTGATGTCTGTGTTAGCTGGGACAGCTAAAGATTGGATGTTGGCAGAAAGAGGATGTCACGACATGGACGCAATTCAAAACAATGTTTTTGTATGCCTTTCTATGAAGCTAAAAGGAGGATCCGTGAGAGAAAAGAGGGTGTGCAGGAGAGTATCGGAGACTTTGCTTTTCAATATTGTGCCCGTTGTCTCAGGTGGAGAATGGATGAGAAAGGATGCCCGAGAAGGAAATAATGCAAGGCATACTGAGGAACCAGACTAGCTAGCCTTTTATGAGGAACTGTAAAAGCAGTGGAATTGGGACTCTTATTGATGAGGACCTGTCTCAAGCCAGAACATTTAGCTACAGGCTAACAGGCTAACCAAGAATGGGGTAAGAAAAAAAAAACACCTTCAAATAAAACACAAGACCAGTATGCTGCAGTGGAACCTAAGTCCCTGAAGTTATCTCTCACCATAGGCTCACACCACTGCCAGGCCATGATTGATACTGGGAGCGCACTCTCTCATCAAAGAGTCCTCTTGGCAAATCTTGAAACAGCCAACATAAATCTGGCAACCCAGCAGAGGCCGTACATTCATGATTGCTGATGGACGAGTCCACAAAGCACTTGGAAGAACCAACTGGCAGTGTTCTTTTTTGCAAGGAAAACCACTCCACCTGTCCTTGAATATCATGTCTGACGCAGACCTAGTCTTTCCATTGATAATTGGTCTGAATTTTCTGTCAGCGTGAAATCAGTATCAACTTTAACAAATCATTCATTCAGTTTCTATACATGAATTGACTTTTTTTTGTGTGTCCCCATGACTGCCTCCCTCCCCAAAGCTGGATGCTGACAACAAGGGTGAGGTGCCTCGGCTCCTTTTGCCTCCCTTTTGCTCCCTTACAATCCCTGCAGCAGGATTACAAGGTAAATACATGTAACCTGTTTACAATAATGCATTTAACATATCTTTCATACTAGATACTAAATTTTACTGATGATGTGCTACCTTTGCCACATCAGTCTGCCTATCCATCTGCAACTGTGTGAGGGTGACTATTCATATGCTTCTGTGTAAAAGGAAGGTGATCATTCAGTTTCTTTGCATGTATTGACTTTATTTTTTTGTCATACAGCAGTACATGCTGAAAAATGGGCTCGAGTCCTCATCAGGCTGAGACGACGCACTCTCCAGCCCCCTCTCCCCAGCATACTATTGGCCAATGTACAGTCCCTGGACAACAAACTGAGTGAACTTTTACAGATATAATTTCAACCGGAGATAAGCGACTGCTGTATCTGCCTCATAGAGACCAGTATGTCAGCCGAAATTTCAGACCGAGCCGGCGGGGTTCTCCCTGCACCGGGCTGATGGAACAAAGGACCTCTTAGGGAAAAACAAAGATGATGGTGTATGTTTTTTGATCAATAATGGACCTGGAATATTTCATCATCTCGTGCAGGCCGGTGTGGTTGCTGGGACAGACCTCGGGGGTCATTGTTGCCACTGTGTACATACCCCCGCAGGCTGACATGGACCTGGCGCTCGGGAAACTGTACGAGGCGATCAACCAGCAGGAAATCGTGTGCCTGGACCTGGGGACTAATAAAGCAAACCTGAGGCAGAAGCTCAAACAGGAGCTGCCCACCATCAGGGTGGTTCATTGCTGGTCCGACCAATCAGACTTTGACGGGTAACTGCTTTTATGCTCATTTTGAGGCAAACCACCATTTTGAGGCGAAAGCACCATCCACTGCTGAGTCCCACCCACCCTCTATCTCCAAAGCTGATGTGCACAGATCCTTTAAGTGTGTCAAGTAAATCTTCTGGCCCAAATGGCGTACCCAGCAGATCTCTTAAAGCATGTGCCAGTAAGCTGGCTGGAGTCTTTGCTGACATTTTTAACACCTCTCTCTCAGATGTGCCAGCATGCTTCAAACTGACCACCATTGTCCCTGTTCCAAAGACAGGCAGCATTACCTGCTTAAATGACTGCCGCCCGGTTGCTCTAACCCCTATCATAAGCAAGTGCTTTGAGATGCTGGTTAGAGACTTCATCTGCTCCTCATTACCTGGTACCTTGGACCCACTGCAACTTTCATACGGGCGGAACAGATCCACTAATGATGCCCTGACTCTGCAAATTACCCCACTTGGACAAGATCACCACCTATGTGAAACTGCTGTTTGTGGACTACAGTTCAGCATTCATCACCATCATTCCACCAAGGTTTAACACAGAGCTTCAGGATCTGGGTCTGAACAGTTCTCTGTGCAGCTGGATCCTGAACTTCTTGACAGGATGACAGCAAATGGTAAGGGTGGGCAGCAACATTTCTTCCTCACTGACCCTCAACACTGGAATCCCCCCCCAGGGATGTGTGCTCAGCCCACTCCTGTACCCCCTCTACACCTATGACTGCACAGCTGGACACAGATCCAATGTCATGATTAAATTTGCTGATAACAGGACAATTGTGGGCCTGATTTACAATGATAATGAGAGCCTACAGAGAGGAGGTTAGCTTCCTTTCACAATGGTGCCAGCAAAACAACCTTTCTCTTAACGTCAGCAAGACCAATGAGCTTATAGTAGACTTCAGGAAACAGGAGAGAGCGCACACCCCTATCTCCATTAATGGGACCACTGTCGAAGGGTCAGCAGCTTCGAGTTTCTTAGTATTCACATTACTGAGGAACTTACATGGGGAGAACACACCACACTGGTTGCAAAGAAAGCACATCAGCACCTCTTCTACCTCAGATGGCTGAGGAGGTTCGGTATGAACTCCTGCATACTGGGGACATTCCACCTGCACTGTGGAGAGCATTCTGATGTATCACCACCTGGTACGGGAACTACACGGCTCAAGAGCGGAAAGCTCTGCATTTGGGTTCAGCTGCCAAACCTTCTGGTGAAGAAGGATTATCAAGGACTCCACCCACCAAGCCATTACATGTTCTCATAGTCAGTTCAGAGACAGCTTCTATCCTCAAGCAATTAGGCTGCTTAATAAACAATAGCTTCTGGACTATGGACTTCATCTGTACCATTACACCTCCTCCCCATACAAACACACTCTGCCCTTACTATTGGACCCCTATGCAGTCCCACAGCACCTACACTACACCGGAATTCACACCCATTTAGTACCTTTTGTAAATAATGTAAACATTTAGATTATATCAGCCTGTACTATTAACTGTGTTTACCAGTGCAATATTGTTAATTGAGTATATGTGTGTGTATATGTATACTCTAAGTGAATGTGTAAATATTCAGTATTTCTATTTGTAAATGTGTTGTTTTTTTTGTTCTACTGTGAGGAACAAAGTTTTTCACTCACTTTTACATCTGTGTAATGTGACAATAAAAGTGATTTGATTTGAGTTGTCTGCATCTCCATCTGGCTTTCCATCCATCTGAAGCTCTGTCTGTCCATCAGCAACTGTAAGGCTGACTATTCGTATGCAACTGTGTAACAGGTAGGTTTCTATACATTATTGATTATCATTTTTGTCTGACAGATTCTCATGACTCAATTGCTCCCTGAAAATGGATTTGGTAAACAAGGGTCTATCCATCTGCAACTGTGTGTGGTTGCTTGCATCTTCTTCTGCAACTCTGTGAGGCTGACTTTGTGGGCATGCATGTACAAATTCTCTTCACATCATTTCCAGTGACAAAGTATTGATGGTTGTTTTTCAGAATCTGCATCATTCCCATTGTGCTCATTGTTAGTGCATTGAACAATGACTTGATAGCCTTGATATGTACCTGTAGTTTCCATTAAAGGTAATCTCTGCATGAATACAATATAAAATATCCATTGTCTTTGTCCCTTTGACATGCTAAATTTGTGTTTCTGAAGGCTGCCATTCTCTTGAGTGTAGCTTGTATAAATGTCCCATGATCATTATCTTTCTTATCCTCCTGAGACCCAGAGTTTTGCTTGGTTTGTTTGGGATTACCTAACAAGTATAAAAACTAAATTTGGTCTTTGTACCGAAAGTTGCAGGAAGAAACAATTTGCTATCAAAGTACAAAACTGTCTATTTCGAACTTTAAGCATGAGGATACAAAAACAAAAGTACAAACAATGTAAACTTTATTTTAAGCCCTAAACATGGCTATACTATAGTGCAAATGTAATTGCAATATTGAGTAAGTAGCTGACAGATAAATTGTTTCAGAGTGAAAAAGAATACAATACATGCCCCTGAAATGCAGCAAAGTAGAGGTATAAAGTACGATAAAGTCAAATGAAAGCACAAGTAAATATAAAAAATATATGTTCTGTAGTACAGTACATCACTAAATGTACCAAAACCAACACCATTCAAACTTCATCACATATGAAACTAAGAATGCACAAAAACACTTATCTACAATTACATTGAGTGATTGTTCTGCATTTAACATTGAAACTCTTCCTGTAATTATAAAATAAAAACACAACCTGTGACCTAATTTAGTCCTTCATTACAGATAGTACTTCATTACAGATGTTGTAGCATCTTATTATAGCTAAAACCTGTCATCAGTGCATGCCAAATGAAGCTAGAGATGTTATTGTACATAAATTTACTAGTTCACACATTAAATGCGATGAGAATCATGGTGCAGATAAGCAGACATGTAATGTCGCCATATGAGGATGCAGGGTCTCAAGAGGTTAAGGATAATTGTGATATTTATTATTGTTTCCTTTTTCTTTTTTTTCAATGATACAATGATGCACTTTGCATTGCATGGGACAACAAAGGACTCTTATGCGTAGACTTTTGCGTAAATAAAGACATGAACTGATGGTCAATACAAAGATTAGCATAACATGCATACATAACATACAGTTCTGTATTCTAGGGAAATTTACAGGCAGAATTATTCAAAATGGTGACAACATAATTCATGTCTATGAAACCTTATCTTACAATCCTTAACATTCCATACATACAATAAGTCAGTAGATTTGAGTAGGTTCTGTGATATGATGTATTAATACTGTGGTCACAAGTTATGTTCATCTTGTAGTAATGAGACCCCCAAGTTCTTATTAAAACAACTATAACGAAAGCTGTAAAGTTTCAAATAGAACTTTACAACAGGCCACTCTGAATGAATTGTTTAAAAAAAAAAAAAAGTGGAAATGTTCAACAAAGAATTTTATCTTGAGTAATTTACAAATTCAAATGAAGAAATGAGAGCGGTCAGTGACACTACATTACGGGTACGTTCTCTCTGCACAGCTATGGAATCTTCAATTTGATGAGAATGTTACCCATTGTCTAACTTACATTGTTGACATCAAAACCTATAGCCACAGTAAGAGCAGTCAGAATTGTTTGAAAACTGATTCTGCCTGGTTAAAGTGGAGTCAAGTGTGCTTTATTTTTTGGGAATAATAACCTTCTTTACAGATGAGACTAGGTATCTCTGATCTGACCATTGCTAACAATAAGAAGACTGACAACATTTTTTCATTACATTGTATAATCTGTTTTAAATAAAAATTAATTGCTGGATCTACAAAACATATGATTTTCCCACCTCAAGTATGTGTGCTTAAGTGGCTTACTTTAATCTTTACAATAAAGTGCATCAAATGTTTGTATTTGTCATTATCACAGAAAATGTTTGGCTAGCCACTTTTTCTATTACATGTTTGTGATAGAAATTATAGAATGTGAAGTACCTTCAGTATGGTTCAGGTAAAAAATTCTTCACTCACATCTCTATTACAAACATGGTTCTTCATAGAACTAAAAGTATCTATTTCAAAATATTCTGTGTCAATGCCAAAAAACATTTGCACAAATGTCAGAAAACATTCTGATTATGTTTATTCTCATATAGAAATGTAGAAAACAAGGAAGAAACATGGAATATGAGTGTCCTTATGGTTTACTATGGTCACAGCGCTAACGTCACTTTACTTATTCTGTTATTATTAAACACCCTTTTCTTGAGTCAACATTATAATGATGAAATATCTATCTAACAGTGATTTCCTGAAAAATATGCTAGCGAACTAGCTTACTGGTGTAGCTAAGAGATCAGACTTAGAAATGAACCACTGATCTAATTATACTATACTATTATATCTGGGTTAATGTAATTGGGGTGCATAATGTCCTTGTAAAAAAAGATGACATAATATTCCTGGAACAACATACGTTTAAATCTGCTAGGTGCTATCTCAGTTTCTATTTTATTATTAGTTGCAGTAGTAGTAGTATTAAATGTGTTTATAATTCAACATTAATTGTGTAGCTAAAACTAGTACGGAGTTGTACAGTTTTAAAATAATGCAAGTCTGGGTCAGCAAAAGTTTAGGATGTGCCCAAGCCCAGACCAGATAATGTTCCTGGGACTATATAATATGCTTACACACAGATAACAGCTCTGTTTTAAGACTTAACTGATATTAGTTCTTTGTATAACCCATATTAAAACAATAAAATCCCTGAGTCAACAATGGTGTATGGTGTTCATAGGTTAAGATTTGTTGATGTTCCTGGGACTATATAATATGGGTAGCTAAGCTAATAGAAATGTGCTACTGCTGTAACAGAGATGTGGGATGCAGTACAGTGTACAAAGCTTACTCAAAGACTTAAAAAAGTAATTAATAAAGTTTTGCATTTTATTGCTTTATATGTATTTGTAACTTAAAAACTACTATTCTTTAAATACCTTTAAAGAATGAAGAAAACCAATCAGGTTTACTGGCTGGGCAGGTTTCTTAATATGGTATAATCATTTGTCTATCAATAAAAAAAAACTGGCTTCAGGCACTCTTATACTTCACACACTGGAAACTGCACAAACCACAATCACACATCCACATAGATTCCAAGACCAGAAAGGTGGTGATTTCAAACACAGCAAACCAAGTGCAAAGAGACTGAACAGGAGAAACCTCTCAGGAGGGTAATCAGTCAGCCCGAGGAACACCACATGGACCAAATTGCCCAAAGAGGACAGAATAAAGACAAATGATTAATGAACAGTAATTATATGCCAACCCAAAACTTGCATGTAATTAACTAACTATGCCACAGTCACAGTCAGTACCCATAATCATAAAAAGACAATTCTTAAAAAAAAATCTAAAAACTTAGCAGCCTTCCTTAAAAGACAAAATAAAACACCAGACAAATCAATTTTACAGACAGTAAGAATATTCACAATAACCAAATGACAAATAACCAAACAAAGAAAACAAAAATAAAAAAATAAAGACAACTTGAACACAAAATATCAGTATAGGCAAACCAGCAGTGACTTTATGGAAGTCCAAATCTAAAAAAGCACCTTTAAGCTTTAATCACCAGTAATGGAAAGGACCAACTTGCTCAGGTTATGACGTTCTCCTAGCCTGAGTTAGTAGGCACCCAAGTTTCATGCCCAGAGTCACTGAAAGAGTCTAATAATGTCATTGATCATCAGAACAGAGAGCAGAGATTAACATTGTCCTTTCTTTGTTTTTGTCTTCTTTTATCTTTACTTCACCTCATCCAGTTGATGGCTCAGAGAAGGCAAAGATAAAATGCAAAAAAAAAGAAGACAAAGTGAACGAAGACAAAGAAGAAAAAGAAAAACAAACTAGTCAAGAATAAAAAACAAAAGACAAAGAAGAAAAAGAAAAGAAGCCAAGAAAAAGAAGAAAGACAACGATAAACTAACAAATATATAAATAAAGATGACAAAAAAGAAGAAAGACAAAGATAAAAAAAAAAAAGAAAATGGGGGAAAAGGTGGGAGTGTAGTTTTTTAGTAGCTGACTACTTTGAGCTAGGATGGTGAATGATTGAACTACAGACTAGTAAAGAACTCGCTAGACATTCGTTCTTCCTGGTTCTTTTTTTTAACTTCTTTATTTTCCTTTTGGACAGTTTTTCTTGTTTTTCTTGGGGAATGTTTTAATAAAATCACCACTCTGTTGGAACTTACCTGGAGGTGTCGTGTCTTTCTTCATGTACATTACCTTCAGCCACACTAACCAGAAAAAAAAAAAAAACAGATCTCACTATGTGTTCATACATGTGGTCCATAAGGTCTCCAGTACTGATTTTAGGGACTGAAAAGCTTGAAGGAAAGAGCTTTTTTGTTGTAAATAACAGAATGGCTGAAAAACCCATTGAAGGAGCTAAGGGTGCTGATCTATATCTATTAACTAAGAGAACAGGGAGTCAGACAGCTTTGTTTGGTGGGACGTAGTTTTGAACTACATGCTGAATTTAAATGATATTGTCTGTTAATGTATTTAAAGCATCATATGTTCATTATTTGAGTTGTTTTACTGGAAGACGGATGGAAAAACACACTAAGATTGATGCTGTACTGAAATCAGCTTCTCTTCCAAATTGATCTGTTCCACCTTAAGTGATGCATTTATTTCATGCTGGTGCTATTGGGAAGATATTCACCCCCAATGCAGTTTAGCATTACTGAATTAGGAGAAAGCACTTATGTTGGTTAATAAAGCTAATTAGCAATGGGGTGGGGGTGAATACTTTTGACTGTAACTGCTGCACCATTTAAGGTGGAACAAACAAATTAGACTGAGAAGTCAGATTAAGCCTTGTCTTTCACAAATAAACCCTCAATGACTGTCAGAATGGTGAAGAAGCAGTTCAGGGAGACATATGGGGCTAAAAAGATGACAGTTTTTTAGATTCTAATTCAGAACCGTAACCCCAATCTGGACTATGCATGCGCAGTAAAGGAATGTCATTTCTGACTTTCAGAACATGCTAATTCATGATGCCGTAAACAAACACTGTTGCACCAATGAGGCTGAAGTTATTCTCCAGCTTCTTACTGGAATCTTCTAATCCACCTTAAATGTTGCAGAACCTACAGGAGGCAGAGTGGAACTGCAGTGCTATTTTAAGTGACACTTTAGCGAGTCCACAGGCTTGCAGCAATCTTCCTTGAATAGAACTAATGTTATCCAGCACATTGGTTTCAACAAGAATAGGACGCCCTCATTCCATCCTTTTTTTTTTTACTGATTTAAGAGTTCGGTGAAAACATTTTAGAGCACCCTGAGATTCGGGGTGGTATGCACTGGACATGTGATGGTTAATCCCCAAGAATTTCAGAACTTCAGTAAAATTTGATCCCAGATCTGTTTGGGTGTATTTTGGTAACCCAAAAGTAGAAGGATTTGATCAGTGGCCAGGGCAGCAGCCCTACACAATCAACTATAAGACGTTCAAATGGCATTCCTAATGCTGGGAGTGGATAAAGTGGTGCGGATGGAATAACCTGATTGGGTTTTCACATAAAAAATTGGGAGTCCATGTTCTCATTAGTACACCATCTTGGCAAAAGAAATATTGGCATGCTGGGGCATTAGTTAGTCTACAGTTATCAAGAGATAGATCCCTACTTTGTTCCTCCATCAAAGCCTCTTTATTAAATTTCAGTTATGATGTGGAATCATTTTCTGCATCTTCTGACTAACTTTAAACCAAATAGTGTTTACCTATTATTGAGTAACTGTTACAACCCCACTTATCAAACCATTTCTCAAAATACTAGTCTAGGTCTTGGAGAGATAAGAAACAAACCAGCACAACAGATTTAATGCTCAAATGAAAATGTTGTATTATAGGTAAACATAAGCTAGCACAGTCAACATCATATAGCGTCAGTACAACAAGTACATAATAACACAGAAAAGAGTAGACTAAAATAGCTCCACATACATCATACTAAGTCAAAGCTAGTGCTCGCCAGCCATTACATCCGGGAACATACAGATTTACGAGAAGTACAATACTGAATCTTGTCTAAATAGCAAGAAAAAAAATCCAAAGTATCCGGAACAGCATAAATCACAACCGCATGTAACTACATGATAAGAAAACACAGCGGCTGACTGAATAAAAGTCAATGCCCCCATTTTAATGACAAAGCCCAGACAACGCAACCAACCAGCATACACCTTTAGATCAGCTGCTTCCAATCAGTCGATTCACCTGGAGAGAGAGAGGGAAACAAAGAAACAACAAGACAAACAGGCCACCAGATGGCAGCACTAACAGTATCAAATATGCAATACTGGATCACAGGATCACATAAGTCTTGAACGTAACAGTATTACGGTTTAATAGTGGACAGACGAGAATCTGGGCAGTCGATTGTAATGGGCACTGTAAATGCTATAAAATGGAGTGTGGTGAAGTGGACTCACCATGAACAGCGGATGAGGTTGGTGAAAGCCTTATTAATAGTCTTTGTAGCCACTCCTGAATCATCGAGGGCTGTGGACAGAAGAGAATCTGGGCAGGCGACTGTAATGGGCACTGTATGTGCTATTAAATGGAGTGTGCTAACGTAGACTCACCAAGATCTGTAGATGAGGTTACTGATCACCACATTAATGAAGTTTGTATCCACTTCTGAATCACTGAGGGCTGTAGACAGTAGAGAATCTGGACAGGCGATTGTATTGGGCACAATGAGCGGTATAAGAGATCATAAAGCGGCTCAAAAGAGAATTTGGGCAGCCAATTGTAAAGGGCACTTTATAAGGTACATCAAGGAGTATGATTAAGTGGACTCACCAAGAACAAGTGGATGAGGATTGTGAAAGCCTCATTTATGAAGTTCGTAGCCACTGCCTATCATAGAGGACTGTGGACAGAAGAGAATCTGGGCAGGCGATTGTAATGGGGGACTGTAAGTGCTATAAAATGGATAATAGTTAAAATAGATAAAATGGATTATAGTGTAAATTATTTATTTATAGTGTAAATTATTTATTTATCCAAATTTTTGTAACTGAGTGTCCTGCTATCCCTTTCTGCTGCTACACTGTGAATTTCCCCACTGCGGGACTAATAAAGGACTATCTTATCTTATCTTATCTTATAATAAGATAATTAATAAAGTTCGTAGCAACTCCCGAATTATCTAAGGCTGTAGACACAAGATGATCTGGGCAGGTAATTGTTTTGGGAACTGTAAGCTGTATAACAGGGAGTGTTATGAAGTGGACTCACCAAGAACTGTGGATGAGGTTGGTGAAATCATAGAGGGCTGTGGGCAGAAGAGAATCTGGGCAGGCGATTGTATTGGGCACAATGAGCGGTATAACAGGGAGTGTGCTAGCATAGAGGACAGAGGAAAATCCGGGCAGGCGATTGTAATAGGCACTGTAAATGCTATAAAAGGGAGTGTGATGAAGTGAACTCACCAAGAACTGTGGATGAAGCGGTTTAGCATTCCCAAATTTTCTAAGCGTGTGGACATAAGAGAATCTTGGCACCTTAAGAGGTACAACAAAGAGTGTGATGAAGTGGACTCACCAAGAACTGTAGATGAGGTTGGTGAAAGCCTCATTAATAAATTTTGTAGCCACTCAAAGTCAAAGTCAGCAAAGTCAAAAATGCAATATGTACAGGACATACACAGGATTGAAACTGCATTACTCTCAGACCCATGGTGCAACAATAAACATTTAAATAAACATCGAATATTAAATAACACAAAGCATGGACATTTTAGTTCACAAATTTGTAGGAATGTATGAGCATAGGTGTTTGTATAAATAAGTAGAGGTCCCTGACATTGACGTCAGAGGTAAAGTGGCATATGCAGCCATGCACTTAAAGTGTATGAAAAGTATATTTAAAGACCAGCAGATTAAAAGAAATCTGGGTATGGTTAGTGCAAATATAAACAGTATTTATCCACAGTTTTCATCCACAGTTTATATCCGGAATCATCAAGGGCTGTGGACAGAAGAAAATCTGAGCAGGCGATTGTAATGGGCACTGTCAGCAGTATAAAAGGGAGTGTAATAAACTGGACTCCCCAAGAACTGTGGATAAAGCAGTTTAGCAACTCCCAGATGATTTGAGGCAGTGGACAGAGGAGAATCTGGGCAGTCGATTGTAATGGGCTATAAAATGGAGTGTGGTGAAGTGGACTCACCATTAACAGTGGATGAGGTTGGTGAAAGCCACATTATTGAAGTTTGTAGCCACTCCCGAATCATAAAGGGCTGTGGACAAAAGAGAATTTGGACAGCCAGTTGTAAAGGGCACTTTAAGAGGTACAACAAGGAGTGTGATGAAGAGGACTCACCAAGAACTGTGTAGGAGGTTGGTGAAAGCCTTATTAAAGAACTTTGTAGCCACTCCTGAATCATCAAGGGCTGTGGACAGAAGAACATCTGGGCAGGCGATTGTAATGGGGGATTGTAAGTGCTATAAAGTCAAGTCAAATTTATTTGTATAGCGCTTTTTACAACTGTTGTCGTCACAAAGCAGCTTTACATAATTAGTACTTAATAAAGGACAGAGACAGAAAAGAAAGAAGAAATAACATGAAGGGTCAAAGACCCCCGTGAGCAAGCCAACGGCGACAGTGGCAAGGAAAAACTCCCTCAGAGCTGGAGGAAGAAACCTTGGGAGGAACCAAGACTCACAAGGGGGACCCATCCTCCTCTGGCCAGACTATTTAAACATGAATGGTAAAAATTACCAAAGCAGATACAACAGAAAGTTTATAGTGGTGATATTAATAGTGTCAGACAGACACAAGTCCATCTAGGTTTCAGCACGGCCACCAAACAGGCAGCAGCGGCAGGCGGGTGAGCCATGGGTGGTGGCGGGTTGGGGGGACCCGCTGGCCGGACTGGTAGGTGGCAGCTGGTTAGACGCAGGTAGAGGGGACCTCAGCGGGCAATCTTCCAGCAGGTCGGGCTGGGTGGCCATTTACTCGAAGAAGGTAAAAAGAGAAAAGTTAGTTCTAAGAGGAATTTTATGGAGGGCAGAGAATGTTGAGAATCAGCATCTGGGTATGTCTGACGATTCCGGCAGGTCTGGTTATCACAGCATAATTAAAAGGAGAGAGCCAGAAGGTAACACGGACACGGGCGCACCCTGAGAACACCAGCATCTATCTGCTCCACCTTCAACAAACCTGAGTGATCGCGTGTAAGCAGCGAGACGACAGCTCCGGCATCTCAGTGTACTACAATTCCCAGGGTCCGCGAACCCCTGGACCTGCAGCCCTTATCTAAGAAACATTAATTACCAAAAGCTAAACTAAACATATACGTTTTCAGCTTAGATTTAAAGATTGAGACTGTGCCTGAGTCCCGAACATTATCTGGAACGTTATTCCAGAGCTGGGGGGCTTTATAAGAAAAGGCTCTTTTTGGGAACGAGTAAGAGGCCAGCACCCTGAGATCTAAGTAGTCTTGATGGTTCGTAATATACAATAAGATCCTGCAGGTACTCAGGAGCGAGGCTATGTAGGGCCTTATATGTTAATAGAAGAATGTTGTATTCGATACGGAATTTAACTGGGAGCCAATGAAGTGCTGATAGAACTGGACTGACAAGGTCAAATTTTCTAGTTTTAGTAAGGACCCTGGCTGCAGCATTTTGCACCAGCTGAAGTTTATTGAGGTTCCTGCTGGAACAACCTGACAGTAGTGCGTTACAATAATCTAGCCTTGAGGTAACAAAAGCATGTACTAGCTTTTCTGCGTCTTGTAGTGATAAGGAGTTTCTTAGTTTGGAGATGTTCCTAAGCTGCATAAAGGCTGTTCTACTAATATTAGCTATATGTTGCTCAAATGATAAATCTGAGTCGAATGTGACGCCAAGATTTTTTGCTGATAAACCAGGAATGATGGAAGAATCAGCCAAGTCTAACATTAAGTCTGATAGTTTATTTCTAGAGTCTTTTGGACCTAAAAGGAGAACTTCGGTTTTGTCACTGTTGAGGAGAAGGAAGTTATGTGACATCCAGAGTTTTATATCCTTTACACAGTCCTCCATTTTCTGTAATCTAAATTTATCATCAGGTTTGACTGATATATAGAGCTGTGTGTCATCTGCATAGAAATGGAAATTAACGCCATGTCTGCTTATAACTGAGCCCAGTGGTAACATGTATAATGTAAATAATAGTGGTCCTAAAATTGAGCCTTGCGGAACTCCATATCTTACTTCTGCGTAGTTTGAAGATAAATCTTTTATCTTTACGAATTGATAGCGTCCCGTTAGATATGATTGGAACCATGATAGGGCTGTCCCTGTGATTCCAACCATTTTCTCTAATCTTTCTAGTAATATAGTATGATCTATTGTATCAAAGGCTGCACTAAGGTCTAGTAGGACTGATAAAGATACGTAGCCTTGATCAGAGGCAAGAAGGAGATCATTCGTAATCTTCACTAGGGCTGTCTCTGTGCTGTGATTGGGTCTAAATCCAGACTGGAATTTCTCATACATGTAATTTTTACTCAGGTATAAGCAGAGTTGTTGGGCCACAGCTGTTTCTTAGATACGAATGTTAAGTTTGAGATGGGTCTATAATTAGATAATACGCTAGGATCAAGATTTGGTTTCTTGATTAAAGGTTTTATAACTGCTATTTTAAGGGTTTGGGTTACATGTCCAAGGCTAAGGGATGAATTTACAATTGTTAAAAGAGGTCTGATTATAATTGGGAGAATTTCTTTTAGCAATTTAGAGGGAATCGGGTCGAGTGTACATGTTGTACAATTAGCTGAGGATATAATTTTTTTCTAGTTGTGGAAGTGGGTAGAAGGCTTCCAGCCTTTGTTCTACAACTAAGTTATGTTCTAAAGCAACTACATCAGGTGACGGCCATGTTTGATTTAATAAGCAGGGTTGGATTTGTTGTCTAATATTTTCTATTTTATTATTAAAATAGTCCATAAAAATGTGACTGGTTAAAGATGTTGGGATCTGGGGTTGAGTATCTGCCTGGCTTTTAGTAAGTTTAGAGATCTCATTAAAAAGAATTCTGGGATTGTTTTTGTTTTTCTCAATCAGCGAGGCCAAATACACTGAGCGAGCTTTAATGAGAGTCTTTCTATATTGACTAAGGCTGTCCTTCCACGCAGAGTGGAACACCTCTAGTTTGGTCGCCCGCCATTTACGCTCTAGTTTCCGCACTGTTTGTTTTAAGGTACGAGTTTGATCACTGTACCACGGTGTGAGCCTTTTTTGCCTCATCATTTTATTTTTAAACGGCGCTACTTTGTCTAATGTTGATCTTAGGGTATTTTCTAGATCATTTGTTAATTTAACGAGCTCTGTTTGGTCTGACGGAGTGTAAGCTAAGGAGATTTTTAGTAAACTGTACAGCTGTCATTGGTGTTATTGTGCGCTTTAGACAGTGTTGGGGAGAAGAATTAACATTTTGCCTTAGCTGTAGCTCAAAGGAGATTAGATAATGATCCGATATTACTGAGCTTTGAGGTAGAATATTTAGCTGATCAATGCTAACACCCAGGGTCAGGACTAAATCTAGGGTATGATTACAGTAATGTGTGGGTCCAGTTACGTTTTGTATGATGCCAACAGAATCTAAAATTGATACAAACGCCTTTGTTAATGGATCGTCTGCTTTTTCAAAGTGAATATTAAAATCTCCTACTATTATAACTTTGTTGCTGCACACTGCCGAGTCTGCAGCAAAATTACTAAATTCTTTTAAAAATTCAGAGTAGGGCCCTGAAGGCCTATAAATATTAATCAGTGAGAAAACATTTTTATTTGTGGCCGGATTTGATATGTTAATGTAGATAAGCTCAAAAGAAGTGAAGGTGTTACAGTGTTTTTGAATAATCTCTAGTGTATTCTGATAGATTATACATACTCCACCTCCTCTGCCTGATAATCTAGGGCTATGTACATATTTATAGCCTGTGGGGGTGGCTTCATTTAGAGCTATATATTGATCAGGTCTAACCCAGGTTTCGGTTAGGCAGAAAACATCTAGTTTCTGATCACATATCATTTCATTTACGATCACTGCTTTTGAGGATAGTGATCTAATGTTAAGTAGACCAAGCTTTAGGTCTGAGGTGCTGCTGTTATCGTTGAAATGAGAGATTTTAACACTGATTAAATTATTAAAACGAGCTGATCTAGATGTTCTATGTTTGTGTTTAATTCGGGGCACAGACACAGTCTCAATACAGTGAAACCTGGGTGACGCCTCAAAGCAGCTCGCAGACGGTCAGTTTAGCCTGTCTGTCTGCGGCCTGGTCCCGGCTCTGGATTGTCAGCAGCCTTTTACACTCCTCTGCCGACTAACTAGCAGACTATGAGCAATGCTGCACGAAAGTAAGGCAGCACCCTCCCGCGTGGGGTGGACACCATCCCTACCTAAAAAACCAGGCTTGCCCTCAAACTTTAACCAATTATCTATGAAGCCCACATGATTTTCGGAACACCACTTGGACATCCAGCGGTTCAGCGCTGTGAGTTGGCGGTTTAGCGCCGCGCCTCATTGGGATGGGACCAGAGCAAATTACGGCATCGGACATCGTCTGGGCCAGTTTAACCACCTGCCGCAGACGAATATCATTGGCCCCTACATGAATCACTATCCTCGAATATCTCCTGTTTGCTAGCCGCTTAAGGTTGCCGCTAATGTCCGGCGCTCTGGCTCCCGGTAAACAGCTAACAGTCACTGCTGGAGCCCCTAAAGGACTAGCTATCTTCACGTGTCGAACAATAGAGTCTCCTATTACCAGAGTACTTTGAACAGACTCCTCAGCGGGTGTTTCGCTGAGCGGGGCAAACCTGTTTGACACGCGAATGGGCGGGGGGGGGGGGGGCGTGGTGTTCCGGTGGGCTAAATTTGGCCTTTGCGCTAGCATTAGCCTTAGCTTTCCGGCTATGCTGCCGAGACGTCACCCATTCGCCCCGCTGTGAGGGCTCTAACCCTGAGGCAACGGGGGCTGCTACCAGTGACTCTTGCTCTCTATCCTTCAGTAACCCCATGATGCACACCTCTAACTGGTCCACCTTTTCCACCAGAGAGCTAACTAACTCACATTTAGTGCAAACACTATCATTATCACTAGCGGTGGGAAAAGGGTCTAGACTAAACATACCACACTTCTCACACTCAAAAAGTCCAGCAACAGCCATAATAAAATACAAACTTACCGCTTTCAGCTGATTTAGGCACCGAAATAAAGGTTGTTGTGGGGTACTCTGCTTTTTGTTTTGTCTTTTTGATAGACCTGTGGACTGTAAACATAATCTAAAAGCAGTTACGACGAAAAGCGGTAGAAAGTGATAGAAAGCAGAAAGAACAAGCTAAACACGGAGACAGTGATTCCTCCAAGGACCGGGTCTGGAGTAAGGATTTCCCACAAGCGTTAGCCTTCCCAAACGGAAGCCATTCCCATAAAATGGAGTGTGGTGAAGTGGACTCACCATGAACAGCGGATGAGGGTGGTGAAAGCCTCATTAATGAAGTTCGTAGCCACTTCCATATCATAGAGGACTGTGGACAGAAGAGAATCTGGGCAGGCAATTGTAATAGGCACTGTAAGCGGTTTAACAGGGAGTGTGATAAACTGGACTCCCCATGAACTGTAGATGAACTGTGGCATAAAGCAACATTATGTGAAGTTTATAACTTAAAAAGAATAACACTTAAATGGTGCTAAAATGGAGATAAAGGTCAGTCTGGCGCAGTATGTGAATGCATACAAGATGTTTAGAGCTAATGGACAGTTCAATGACTTTGAAAGGAATTAGGTTATTATTTTTTAACTTTACATAAAATAATACTAATAATACTTCTTACATTAAAGAGTTCTGGTTATTAAGGTAAGTTCTAGAAACTGACTATTTCACTTGTCTTATTCTTTAGTCTTTATATAGGTCATATAAGCAGAGAACCTGTAGAGAGGAGAATTATCACTTGAAGTGTCTGACAAACCTGGAAGACATTCTCAAGTCTGATTTTCACACCAAAAAATGCACTGATTTCCTCAACACAGAACAGTACCAGATGTTTCAGCACGGCAGACATATTTTAAAAAGCTCCTTTTATAAGACGCCTCCAGCATCAGAGCACCAACCAGTCAGCACTCACTCACAGTAATGCTAGCCTCTATTGCCCAAAACCTGCTTTCTGTAGAAAATGTTATCTTTGCTTTTTTTAGTGAAATACATCATTCTACTTTCCAGAATTAAAGGAAGATCCTGGTGGTTAGACACCCCCGGACATTGAGGATCTGCTTGCAGGCTCACTCTGGCACTTTGCAGTCATTTTTTGAGACAACAGGGTAAATAGGAAGTGGCTAGACTCTCCATAAACCAGCTCTGATATAAGCCTCTTTTATACAACACATCTTGACACTTGGCAAAGTATTATCTGCTAAATCTGTCTTCTCTATAAAGAGCTATTAATATATCCATGATTACAAAGGGGGTTAATACTGGACAGTGTAAAAAACATACAATAGATACAATAGTTTATTAGAGCAACACAACAGAAATGGTTCAGAAGATAAGTGTAAGAAGTCAATTCAGTCTTATGTTCCAGACAACACAGATGAATGATGAAAATCAACTCATCAGCACCACCTACAGGCGGAACAGCAGCGCTTAAGGTGGACTGGATCATTCAAATAAGAAGCTGAGGAAAGCTGAGGGAAGGCTAATTTGAACAGTGCTAATAAATAAGGTCATTTTTCTTCCTCTAATGGATTATTGTTGTTGTTTATTATTATTCACAGACAACAATCTGTTTTCCGGTGTGCTTAATCAGCCTGCCATCCATATCCCACCTTTACAGAGTTTCCGATTCGGCTCATCTCAGCGTAAATCGTGAAAAGGAAAACAGAGAACTTCCAGAAACATGTTAGTCTATGTTGGGATGAAGGTTTGGTAATGTAGGAGCACCTCACCTTAAATGTAGTCTGAAGAGAAATGGCTGAAACAGCAGCAGTGTTTGTAGAGGTGTTGGAGGAGCTTTAGTGAGTCGTGGCTGTTTAGTAAAGCTGGTCGCGTGCTGTGCTGCTGGAAAGCAGGTGACATCACAATCTGAGCAGAATGATGAAGTTCTAGAGCTTGAACTCTCACAGCCTCTCTTTATGATCACGTGGAAGTTCATGAGGACAGTAAACCACCACCAAACACCTATCAATAATAGACTAATGAAGTAGATTAGAATTATTATCACCAATAATCTTTCTATCATATTTAAACACATATTTAAAAACATCATTTCACTTTATGAAAACATTTATTTATTTAACGGTGTTTCAGCTGCTTGTTTAACTGCTTCTGGTCTTCACTATAAATACAGAACAACATAGAAGAAGCAATCTTTTCCCAGGATCAAAGCGGAGGGACAAAATATAAATGATAAACTGTGTAATATGTTTATATAAACTTTTTTCTTTTTAAATACATTTTTATTTTTCTGAACTTAAACAATATTTAATTGTAAATATTATATAAACATTCTACATACTACATTATATTTAGTAAGCACTACATAATTAAATTATGTTCCACCAAATGAATCACAACACAAAATATGATGGTACACAACTTAAAATCCTAAAATTACTAAAACGATTAGTGTGTCAAACTCCTAGTTAGGATCATTTTAGCCAATAAATGAAAAATGTAACCCTAAATTTAAACAAGTAATTCACAAAACAAGAAAAACACCAAATTTCTTTATTAAAATTATTAAACACAACAGGCTGCCATTTCAAAGGCATTAACAATTGTTTTCAGAGCTAGAAATATATTTTATAATTAAATATTTCAGAGCACAACAGACATGAAAACATGAAAACCATTATCTGCAGAGAAACACAAAAGAGCACTTGCCTTCCCCAGAAAATCATTTATACCTACACAGCTGCCTTGAAACAAAATCAATATATAATATAACACAACCTCCTCGTTTCTACTCTCACTGTCCACTAGATCAGCTCCACTGACCATATAGGAGCACTTTGTAGTTCTATAATTCCAGACTGTATCCAGCTGCTTCACTGCATACATAATGAGACAGCTATCCACCTGGGGGAGCCAGAGGGAAGACTAGATAGCAACTAGGGTGGAGTCAAAAGCAGATATGGGGTTTTGCAGGGAGCTGGGTTCGAACCTACGTTGCTGGTGTGAAAGGGCAGAGAGAAATCCCCTGGACCAAAATTAAAACAAATGAAAGGACTTAGAATTATAAGGGTTGTTGTGAAATGAGAGAAATAACTAAACCAAAAAACAGCAGTAAGATGTCCTTAAAATAAAATAAAAGGACTGTAAAAATACGATGTTTACAAAGGGAGAGAGAAAGAGGGGAATGCCTCATGGCAACCAGCGAGAGAAATCTGAGAGCCACTAGCGGCTCTAAAAGACATAAAGCGATAGAGCCTCTTGTGTGCAAAGAGGAACTGCAGAGTGACTTAGACAACTCTCGGAGAACACCAATACCGGCGTGGTCTAGCTTTCACATGGTAAAACTCAAGGATTTGATCAAGGATTGCCACCAGCTGCCGTCAATCAGGCTGATCATTAGGAGGCACGGAGCACGATCTCCCTCTGGGGTGAAGCAAAACTTGTTCTTGCACTGTTCCCATTTTCTATAAAGTCAAACTGAAAAGTCTGCACACCCCTTTCACCTTCTCCATGTTTCTTTATGTTACAGACTTATTCTACAATAGATTGAGTTCATTTTTGGCCTCATTTTTATTTTCTTGGACCCCATGGCCCCATGGGACCTTATGTAGGGAGGTGTTGGCAATCCTCAATCATGCTCAATCAACTGAAAATTTAAACAAAATGCACCTCGTCTCACTTTTGGGTGTCAAATCAAATGGTGTGCACACTTGTGTACATATAAACTGTTTACAACTGCCGTTGTCACAAAGCAGCTTTACAGGAACCAGTAATAAAACCAACTGCATTTTAAATGGTTGCAAACTGTTTCTATTAGGACACTGTTATCAAGGTGTGCTAATGTGTCTAATAGAGAGAACAGTGGGTGAACACCTCTGCAGCCCTTCTGTGTCTAAACCAATTGTACCAGCAGAACACACACTAACACACCACCACTGTGCCGGGGACACTCTGTGCCTTGTGGTGGTGTTAGTGTGTGTTCTGTTAGTACAATTGGATCAGACACAATGGTGAAAAAAAAATGGCTGGTCAGTGTACATGTATAGAACATTTATGCACATGTGCATTCAAGCTGGTTGCTTGGTTCAGTATTTCAACTCATAATTTTTCAGTCTCAGCAGGCATAGTTTCACTCACAACAATATCCCCCTCAACTTAAAGATGCTGCTGGGGCTGAAGGAGACTCCACCAGTGATGAGAAGAGTAACAGGAGTGTCGGTGATGCTGGCTCCTCTTCCTGCTGCAAAATACACACACTGTAATTATGAGGAGAGTTGCAAAAGAAATGTTACAAGTCACAACTTTTCATATGTTCATCACACTTATAGATGGTTCAGACTTTCCAACCAATTACAAGAAGTTGAGACATATCACCCATTTAACAATAGAAGAATAAAAAGAACCAGTGCATATTACAGTTTGAGTAGCTTATTTATTACATAATAACCCAAATCAAAAGGCATTTCACTTCTTTTAAAGTCATGAGATAAATGTGAAGCCACCAAAGCTCAGACTATTCTTGCATTCTTTCTTAACCTATGATAACTTTTGTGATTAATATTTTCTTCATTACTTACTGTTCTTTCTGTTGGGTTTCTACATTATCTCTTCTGTGTTAAAGCATACAGAAGTTACATAGTTGTACATCTATTTCATTTCCAGAACAAAGTCACTGTTGAACTGACTTAGCACTGCTGATGGTGAAGCGCAGAACCTTTTATCTGCCGAGAGAGTTCAGCGCTGCATTTATCCTGGCTGTTTAAATTCTGCCACGCACGAACTTGGAGATGCCACTGGGGCTGCTGCATGACACAATCAGCAAACAAGAGACCGCACACCCAGACGGCATGTTCACTGCCGATTTTAACCACAGCAACCTGAGGACTCTCCTCCCCAAACACGAAGGAGAACAACATTCTCGACCAAGTCCACAGCAACGTGAGCGGTGGCAACAAGGATGTGACTCAGCCACGGACAGTCCGACCAAATCTCTGTGTTCCTCTCTGTGTGACAACAATCTTTATTTGAATACAGAAAGGATGGAGAAAGGAAATGATGTTGATCTCAAGAGGAGGCAGGAGCTACATGCACACCTCTACATATGTGAGACAGAGGTGGAGAGGGTAAAAACCTTCAAATTCCTCTGCGTTCACATCAGTAACGATCTCACTTGGTCACACAAAACGCACCATATCGTTCAGAAGTCCCAGCAGCAGTTGTATTTTGATAAATGTCAGCCAAAATTCTCAGCAATGTCTACAGGAGCACGATCTTACCAACTCTGTCACGGTCTGGTACAGAAACTGCACCGCTCAGAACAGGAAGGCTCTCCAGAGTGTGATCAAGACTGCACAGTCCATTTCCGGAGCAGCCGCCCCCTCACTGCAGGACATCTACAGGACCAGGGTCATCAGGAGGGCCCACAGCATTATCAGGGACAATACACACCCTTTACACAGCCTCTTCATGCTCCTGCCATCGGGCCCACACTACAGGAGCGTGAAGTCCAGGACAGCCAGACTGACAAACAGTTTTTATCCACAAGCCATCAGGCTTGTAAACACCTCCTGACATGCACCCATTAATACAAGCCCACTACATATAATCACTGCTGCTGTTCTACAAATACTGTTTACTTTTGTACTTGCACAATGCACTTCCCACATGCACAACTTTCTTTACTTAGTGTTTTTCTTTTACTTAGCATTACTTTTTTTTGCTTATTTACTGTATATATTTTTGTTGTACTTTTTCTCTCTTTATTTTGATATTTATGAGATTATGTCAGTAAAGACTTGGTAAGAATTCCATGGTACAGTTTAATTGCTTGTTTCTGCTGTGCACATGATAATAAACTCTTGAATCTTGAATTGTGATTGTGTTTGCACAGGTACTTGCCAAAGGAAAGCGTGAGCTCCACTCAAATATTAGCTGTGGCTTTATTGTTGTGGGGGTAACTTCCTTTAGTAGGTTCCAAACTTCAGCACATCCTGAAGAGAAGGGCCTGCACCTGTTTCTAAAAAACAAACAAACAAACAAACAAAAAATATATCAGTAGTAGAACACAACCGGGTGGAGCCTGTCACCCTCCCCAACAACAAATCGGGGTGGCACAACAACGGGGCAGACGTGAAAGCGCGCTTAAGCGCCTGGAAGGACTCCTCAGCTTGCGGAGTCCACGTGATGCGCCTGGGAGCTCCCTTGAGCAGTGATGTGATGGGTGCTGCCAGGCTACTGAAATTCCTAATTAACCTTTGATAGAAGTTGGCAAAACCTAAAAAACGCTGGACCTCCTTAACGGAGCCAGGAGACGGCCAATCCAAGACTGCTTGGACCTTGGCCCAAACCATCTGAACCCCCCGCTCGCTGATGATGTACCCTAGAAAAGGGATTTCTTTAACATTAAACACGCACCTTTCTAGTTTGGCGTAGAGCTGGTGGGCCCTAAGCCTCGCCAGGACCAAGCAAACCTGGTGTACGTGTGTGGGCAGGTTGGGCACTAAATCAATTGCACAATCGTAGGGACGATGGGGAGGAAGCTTAGCGGCTTGGGCTTGACTGAACACGTCCTGCATATCCTTGTACTCTGGGGGGGACAAGAACACTCACCACATTGGTGCCTGGAGACCTCTCCCCGCACTCACCAGTGACCTGGCGTGATGCTCCTCTGGGTCACCGACCACAGTCCTTCCGCTGGTGCCCCGCTTGCCCGCAGTAGAAGCACAGACCCTCTCGGCTCCTCCTGCTGAGTTCCTCCGGGTGAGGCGACTGATTCCTACCACTCGACGTGGCTGATGGTGTGGTAGCTTGGGACCCTCCAGGGATTGAGGGCTGAGCGATCCGCTGTGTGACTAGGCTGGTCGACTGGGACTAGTGACGGATCCCCCAGCACACCAGGACCTGGGGGTTGGTAGGGCGACCTAAGAGCTGGATGGCAAGGGCGATGAGTTCGTCCAGCTCTAACAACTCGCCTCGGGATGCCAGCTCTCGCTGCAGATGGGGGCTAAGCCCATTACGGAACAAGACCACCAACACCAGCTGCTTCCATCCACTACCCGCTGCCATGGTGCGGAATTCCAGCGCTTACTGAGCCGTGGTTCGGCTCGATCGGCTTGCCCAATCCAGAGCTTTACTGGCGAGATATAAGGAATATATAAGGAATATATCTGGGATATAAGGAAGATGATCTTCGGCTGGTCAGTGCCGGTCGGTTAGTTGCTAAAAAAGACTGAGCACTGTAACAAGAACCCCTCTGGATCGCTATTATATGTATCCGGTTTACATTGGGCCGGGAGGACTAGCGGGCTCCAACAAAGCCTGAACAAGCTTTGCCAACCCCTGAACGCCACCCACTAGGGTGACTTGGTGCTGCTGGTCCGCCTGTTGCTGCACCAGGCTACCAACTGTCTCAAACATACTCTGAAGAGTGAGCTGCTGCTGCCCCAAGAACCGTCCTTGGGCGCGAACAGCCTGATTTAAGGCTTCCATCCCCTTCCATTCCATGTAGGCTTGGAACCTACAATTCTCGGCAAGGAGCTTAAGCCTTAAGTACCCCCCATCTCAGGTCACATTAACCAAACAAGACATGGCATAACTAACAAAACCGGGAACATGTGAGACGACAAACGAACTGAACCAAAGACATGAACATGAAGAGAACACTGAACTCAACAAAAGTCCTTAAGGGAGCCTGCGGCCCTGACTCGAGTCCGCCCCAGGGACTTTTTTTTTGCCAATAACTGGTGTTTAATTCAAATGTTCACTTAAATAAGAACACTTGTTTCCTTCCAAAATATTATTATGGGCATGTATCTCCCATCCAAAAGCAATCCTTACTTTCAACATTTGAAATGTCCGTTTCCAGTAAAGTCTGTGAGTTTGAGCGCTAGACTGCCCGACTGTTTCGTTTTTTATTTTGATGACATGATTTTTTCTGTTTCCATTTCTGTTTTCCACCCGTTTTCGGTCATGTAGATAACTTTAATTGACATAAACTGTGACACTGTATTATGGCACTGTAATCGTCCCATGGTGCATTGGGGTACATTTTAAGTGTGTATTTGATTAATCAGAATGGACTTTTGTAGTGAATTTGTTAAGCATAGCTCAGTTGTGGTTGTTTGTGTTATATTAGTCATTTTGGTGTGGTTGGTTTGTTAATTGTGAATTGATTTTGGGTATTTGCCATCATGACATTACCTAAGCAGGGATAATACCTCCAGACTGGATTGGGAATTAGGGGGTGTTTATATTTTGTGGGTTTTCTTTTGTGTTGTTAATGTAAATAGTTTGAGACTTATTTTTCAGCATTTCCGTTTCCCACCCGTTTTCAGGCATTTTTGTTTTCGCACCTGTTTACAGGCATTTTGTTTACCCACCCGTTTTCGGGCAATTTCCGTTTTCCCACCTGTTTACAGGCATTTTGTTTTCCCACCCGTTTTCGGTCATTTTTGTTTTCCCACCTGTTCCGTTTTCCCACCTGTTCCGTTTTCCCACCCATTTACAGCCATTTTAGTTTTCCCACCTATTTACAGGCCTTTTTGTTTTCCCACCCGTTTTCAGGCATTTTTGTCTGGCAATCAAATCTAGTCCTCTTCTGCATGAATGACAGCTCAGCACTGCTGAAACTTCAGCTGTTTGTTCAAATAGAGAGGTTTAGAGGTGGGAAATATCTGATGGTCAAAGTTTATATGTAGACGACTTTAATTGACAAACGGCTACACTGTATTATGGCACAGTTGTGTCCCATGGTGCATTGGGGTACCTTTTAAGTTTGTATTTGGTTAATCAGAATGGACAGAATGTGCAGGCTGGTATGAACAAGGGATGAAAGATTGTCTATAACATGAACATTTTTGTGAAATATATGATCTAACCTCTAATATGAATTTATATGAATTATGAAATGAGCTTTGAACAACTTTAAATGAAAGCATTCCCACCTAAAAATGAAGCGAGAGAGAGAGAGAGCAGGTGTTCAGTCTGCTTGGAAATAATCATTCTTTGGCTCAGGTTCTCTACACGTATGATGACACTCAGTTTAACTTTCTGGCATCATCGAGTGACACTGGTAGGGCAGAATCACAGGATAGTACTCATCATCATCATCATTTTTGCTGGTTGATTTTGTTGGTGACTAATCCTCAACCTCCAAAGGCAGTAGATCAGAAGGTAAGAGCAGGTTGTGATGCAGCACTCGTAACTTTCCCCTTCCTCTTTCAGCTCTCAGCTCATTAATGGGGATATCTTTATTCATTTCTCATACCACAACATGGAAGATGTCCTCCCAGTGATTTCCCAATTTCCCAGGTCACCTACGGGGTGTCAGGTTGCGTACTAGGACACGATAACCTGGACACAACATTGAACTCTTACTTTCTTGTGAAAGCTTCTTTTATTCAGTGAAGCAGCTTTGTGGATATTCTCTCTCTCAATTGCATTTGCCTCTTTCATCTCATTCTTCCATCTCTAGATCCACAATTCAGCAACCCACCTACTAGTGGTGGCATTCAGCTTTGCGGAGGATAAAACATAAGCCTGTGATTTACAATCACTGCAGACAGTGAAGAAGGACGCATAGTACAGATAATTGTGAAATTTCTCAGTTATGTCCCACTTCAGGGTGAGAAACTCTAACTTTCCTGAATGCAAGTGATGATTCTTTTCAGATGCTGATAAAGTGCGCGACACAGGCGATTACACAAAGCTTCCCATCTGTGAAAAGTCTGGAAACACAAGCGCAAGGGGCTGTACAAGGTAGCCAAGTAGTTCATGTAATATTTGCTGGTGTGTTTCTGTCCACTCAGTTGGTGTGTTAGAGGGACGTGTTGGACGTCCCCTTTCTTGACCGCCTCTTTCTTTAATGGTCAAAGCTTTGTCTTCTCCAGGCCGCTTGATGAGGTCATAGAGTGGACCAGCATTGTGGGAGGGAAATCCTTTATGTACTGTTTATAATAACTCAAAGCCCCAGCATTCCTCTAAGCTCACCTACAGTGCTGTGTCGCTCTGCAAGAGCTCTCACCACAGATGTGTCAGCAGGGTCCATCCTGCTTCCTTCTGTGGACACAATTCGACCAAGATAACGGACTTCTGTCTTAACCCTTTCCTGCCTGAGTAGAACATTTCATTTTCAGACACTATGTAACATAGTCATAGAAAAAACCTTATGGTGTAACTACAGTACATAGTACAGACAATAAATACACCATTATAACCAGAAAAATCAGTTCTTTAAAATGATATAAAATTCAGCATGATTATAGAAGTGTAAAATAAACAAATATATACGTATATAAGTATTCTCCAAAATCAACCTACAACACCTCTCAATTTTTTTTCATTCATAAATTCTTACATTTTTGACACATTTCTGTGCACAATAGAGAAACATATAGAGTATATGATTTTTTTTCTGAGACCATCAAGAAAATAATTTAGAATCTATCATTTTTTTTATTCAAAAGTTATAATCTATTTAGCAGAAGGTGTCATTAAGCAATTTAAAATGTTCCTTTTTTACCTCATGTTTTACCAAGGTCAGCACACACTATAAACCAATGAAAGTGTACTTTTATAAAGTACTAAATCGTCAACATCCATATTTTTAAGATAATAAAGATGTATTTGACAAAATAAACACTCCAACAGTGTTTAGTTTAAAAACATTCAATATTTCTATTAGAATTATATACACTTCTCATCTATACATAATATCAAAACAACACAAACATGGACATACTATTATTACATAAAATCGGTCAAGCTGTTTATTTGATTTTCTTGCAAATAACTACAATATAGTTTGACACTATTAAAATAATAATAAACAATGCAATGCAAAAACTCTCAAATAATCTGTCAGGCCCTCGTCATTGTGCCCAAATATGTACTTCTGCCTAATTTCCGGGTTGTTTGTGTTCATGTGTATTTGGTTCTGTTCAAATGGTTTGATTCATGTTCATTTGCGTTTACTCATTGGTCATTGTTTTGTCCATGTGTTGCACCTGGGACTGGGAGTACTTAAGGAGCTTTACCCCCTTTGTTCACTGCCGTGAATTGACTCAGTTTGCGGTTTACATTCAGGAGAAGTTCTCCAGCCTACTCTAGAGGCAAGCGAGGTATGTTCGCTCAAGTTCCAAGGCGACCCACGTTCAAGGCAGCAAAGTCAGGTTAGGTCGGCCTTGCCTTCTGGTCTGGCGGCTGGTTCCCCAGCTACTCCTCTTTTGTTTAAAGAGAGCAGCTGTACCCTTTGTTTGCTTACTCCCCCGATGCCCATGCCCGGCTTGTGGCTTTCTGTTCTAGCTCCCTCCTTGCTTCTCCCCTCCTTACATCCCTTTCTCTCACGCTCAGCTCCCGGTTCCTCCCAGTCCCAGGTTTGTTTTGTTCGCCATCTTGGCTGTTTACTGTTTTGCCTGTTTGCACTGTTTTACTAGTTGCTGCACTTCCCATTTAGTATCCCTTTGTGTTGTACCCTGTTTACGTTAATAAAATAGCTTGCTTTGATTCCATCTCTGCGAGTCATCCCTCTTGGTCTGGCCGTACACGCCATGACATAATCCAATTCAACAATGCAAGAAAAAGCTATTATTTGTTCAGGATAATCATTGAACAATTCAGTAAACAGTTATGAGGCAACAGTATATCAAATCTCATCTAAGCCATTTTGCTACACTACATCATATTTAACAGACAATGCTCAAATGACCTCCTTCCAATGAACAAACACACACTGAACTTTGACCTGTGAAGAAAAAGAGAAACAGAGTACATATACACAAACACAGGGGTTGAGGGTGGATGAGAGGAGCGGACAGTAGAAGACAGACAACTGTGAAACTCATCTCCTTCATCAAGACTGAAAACAGTTTCGATTACCAACTAAACTAAATCTTCTACCTTAACACTCAGGAGTCCTGCAATCTTTGTTTATTTTCTTTTATGATTTTTTTGTGGCAATGGCCGCAAGCTGGAGCGACAGATTTTCCTAACCCCAGTTTATCTGGCTGTAGCTAAACTAAACCCTGATGCTCCATTGGAACGATGCCAGTCCTGAAACAACACCTCCCATGTGCTTATTGTAGAGCTTTACTACAGCTGGTTGACGGACTACTTTTCTGTACCGTGTGGCACCATACTTTACCATCCCTGAAACCTCTGATGAATCATTATCACTGAGGAAATTAGAGAGGCATGTAACTGCTTGCGTGTTCTTCCCCTGAACAACTAAGACACTTCCATCAATTCTACACCACCTCATATCACCACGGTTAGCTCGCCGCTCCCCTTTTTCGACATCTTTGAAATCCACTGGGAATTTCTTATGATTAATCCTACATTGGTTCCCCACTCCTTGAGTCAGACCATAACAGTTGGTGATGTATAAAAGTTATCAAACCAAACTGTGTGACCTTGATTTTTAAATGGCTGCACAAAGTCTTCAATCACTTTTGTAGCCAAATCAGTTTTGCTCCCATCAAGACTGCCTGTGTATACATCAGAGTCTAAGGTATATCCCAAATCTGAAGCTGCAATCACCCACAACAACCCCAGCGAGTAGGTTTACCTTTTATATACTGCTGTAATCCTGATCAACCTTTTGATTCTACCATCCTCTCGTCTATGCTCAGATTTCCATCAGCCTGGAAAAGCTGCTGACACTGGGTTTTGAGGTGGTCCATCAGGTAACGCAACTTCCTAAGACAATCACAATTATTTTCTGTGACAGGATGTAGAAAATGGGGGGCTGCCATCAATTCCTTGAAACGGTCATGGGACATGAACAACTTGACCCATGAACCCTAAATAGATCTGGTATATGTACACATACACTGTACACATTTACAAATACAAACACTTGGAATACATTTATTTACACACTAGAGGTTGTTGGTTGATCCCTCTGCTCATCTTCACCATCCTCTTCTTCTCCTTCATCCAGGAGCTCCGTGTCCATGAAGTCCTCTTCTTCAATGGTCATGCCTTCATGATCTTCATCACTGTCATGTTCAGCGATAAGCCTAAGCTCGTCAGGGCCTAGCCACCAACTCCTCTTCAGAGACTCCATAGGGCATGCATATTGAGCCTGGTCTCCATCCATCTCAGAATAATCATTAAAAAGAGATTACAATGAATAAAGGTGGTGACAGTGATGTTATTTTAAAAATTATAACATTTATGTAAATTTAAATACTCTATATGGTTTTCTCAGAGAAGCTAAAGTCCACATACTCATGTTTTGTACACTGAATCAATACCTATGACAATAGTTTCTCAAATCTAAGAGGAGCAATAATTACAAAACAAAACCTGATGCTATGGTTATATTTTCAAAAATGTTGTAAATAGTTACAGACTGAATGTTATTCACCTGTTTACTTTCTGACAACATTTGATACCATATTTTAGTCCCTTTCAAATACATTAGTGTTTGTGCTAAGTTAATTTAGCCAGTCTCTTCATTGTAGTGCTCAAAAAAGGAGCTATTATGAGCAACGCTAAGGTGATTTCTAAGCAGATTTTAGACTTTAGTATTGAAGTAAAACAAGTAAACTATAACTGATTTCAAGATTGATATATAATCTTACTTTCATAAATATACCCCAGTGCTGCAGCGCGCAACAGCTCTGGTAGAGCTAGCTAGCTTAGCTTAGCTTAGTTCACTACTATTCACTTATTTGTGTAAAACTGCTGCAAACTTTACAAACTACTAAACAAACAAGACTAAAAAGGAATCTGATAAACTCTCCACACGTGTTTATTTCCATCTAGATGAAGATAAAATCATTAGAATGGATTCAAAAAGGAGAGTTGAGCACCTGACTGACTAAACTTACAACACGTCTCTCAAAATCACCTCAGCTTTGCCAAAGCGGCAGCACTAATAATATTACAATTCTACAATTAAAGCCATGTTTTCTGAGTAAAAAGCAGCTCATCTGAGGTGCCAGTCTGCATTAGGTAAGGCTGTAGGCCACCATAATGTTATCACTTGGACCGTGAGCATAAAGAGGCTCTGCAGCAGAGTAGGATCACCTTCTGCAGCAGTGTAGGATCGCCTTCTGCAGCAGCATAAATGCAACCTGCATTTAATGAACTAAGATGAGGAGTCTGTTGTTCCCCCTTTGGTGCTCTACTCCCCCTACTGGCAATTCCAGGTATTGTTTCCCCCAAAACTAACTAATGATGAGATAGGAGAGGCACAGCATTTCACAGCTTTAACATTTCTTCCATTTTAGACCCCTTACATCAGCACAGTGTCCAGAGCATGAAGCAGATACCAGGAGACAGGGCAACATGAGACGTGGAGGGGGGTGTTGGAGGGCAACAACCCAGAAGCAATACTGCTACCTCCTCCTTTGTGCAAAGTGGAGACAGGAGGAGCAGTGCCAGAGCCCTGCAAAATGACCTCCAGCAGGCCACTAATATCCATGTTTCTGCTCAAACTGTCAGAAACAGACTCCATGAGGGTGGTATGAGGGCCCAACGTCCACAAGTGGGGTTGGGGTGGAAAGTGGTGCTTACAGCCCAACACTGTTCAGTTGTTTTTATCTGAAAATAAACTAGAATAAAATCTTCACCAGATACAACTGTCTTATCTTACATACTTAAAACACAGATAAATCTGCAGACATTTCATATAGAAATCTATTGTACTGCTTTAGCATTGTTGCTGTGGAGACAGTGGAAATGTAATGTAGACTACAGACATATGAAACAGTAGTAAGATTGTAAGACTGTAAGAGAAATATATTGTGAGGGGAACAGGCAGTTTTACCAGTGTTCTTTAAAGCATGTCCACCATAGCAACAGTTACTAATGACAGAACAAAGGGCATGGACAGTCAATTATGACATCACAGGGATGGAAGTGTATAAATAGCAGGAGCATCTTCACTCTGCTCATTCACAGCTTTCTGATGTTGGAGATCAGCTGCTCCTTTAAACATGAGCCTTGAGTACATCCCCCCCAGCCTGGCAGACAGCCAGCCAGCCAGCAAAAGCTTTGATGTGAAAAATCCAGGAAACTTCGAAGCTCGACTGAGGGCAACAATAGCGGCTCAGGCCAACAACAGTAAGAGAGTGAGAGAGAGACAGACAGTGAGAACAATGAGAAGAGAGAAAGGGAGACAGACAGTGAGAAGAGCAAGAAGAGAAGGAGAGAGACAGACAGTGAGAAGAGCAAGAAGAGAAAGAGAGAGACAGACAGGGAAAGGAATACTAAGAGAAGGAGAGAGACAGACAGTGAGAGGAAGGTGATGAAGAGGAGAGAAGAAGGAGAACAGAGTTTAGGGCGATCTGTCTGCAGAGATGCTACTCCTGCTGAGGACAGCCAGTCCAGTCTAAAGACCACACACAGAGACTGTTTCACAGACTGAATCAGGAAGTCCAGGTCCTCCACAAACTTGGCCCCAGAACTGCTGAAGGCTGTTCAGCAGATAATGAAGCTGAGGATCTGCTGAAGTTAGAACTACAGCCAAGTCAGTAGCACCAATAAAGCAGACAGTCCAGTTCAGAGTCCGGCTGCATTCACTCCTGCACAGATAAGTGGTGCCTGATGAATTTCGTGAGTCAGCTTCCAAACCGGAAGTGAACTAGAGGCCTTCAAACCACCTACAGCTGTAGAGGAGACTAGATTGATGCTGTACTGAAATCAGCTTCGCTTCCAAATTGATCTGTTCCACCTTAAGTGATGCATTTATTTCATGCTGGTGCTATTGGGAAGATATTCACCCCCCAATGCAGTTTAGCATTACTGAATTAGGAGAAAGCACTTATGTTGGCTAATAAAGCTAATTAGCAATGGGGTGGGGGGTGAATACTTTTGACTGTAACTGCTGCACCATTTAAGGTGGAACGAACAAATTAGACTGAGAAGTCAGATTAAGCATTGTCTTTCACAAATAAACACCTCAATGACTGTCATCTTTTTAGCCGCATCTGACTCCCTGAACTGCTTCTTCACCATTCTGACAGTTTTTTAGATTCTAATTCAGAACCGTAACCCCAAATCTGGACTACGCATGCACAGTAAAGGAATGTCATTTCTGACTTTCAGAACATGCTAATTCATGATGCCGTAGACAAACACTGCTGCACCAACGAGGCTGGAGTTATTCTCCAGCTTCTTACTGGAATCTTCTAATCCACCTTAAATGTTGCAGAACCTACAGGAGACAGAGTGGAACTGCAGTGCTATTTTAAGTGACACTTTAGCGAGTCCACAGGCTTGCAGCAATCTTCCTTGAATAGAACTAATGTTATCCAGCACATTGGTGTTCAACAAGAATAACTAAGAAGCACTAATTTAGAAGTTTGGTGAAAACGTTTTAGAACACCCTGAGATTCGGGGTATGCACTGGACATGTGATGGTTAATCCCCAACAATTTCAGAACTTCAGTAAAATTTGTTCCCAGATCTGTTTGGGTGTATTTTGGTAACCCAAAAGTAGAAGGATTTGATCAGTGGCCAGGGCAGCAGCCCTACACAATCAACTATAAGACATTCAAATGGCGTTCCTAATGCTGGGATTGGATAAAGTGGTGCGGATGGAATAACCTGATTGGGTTTTCCCATAAAAAATTGGGAGTCCATGTTCTCATTAATACACCATCTACAGTTATCAAGAGATGGATCCCTACTTTGTTCCTCCATCAAAGCCTCTTTATTAAATTTCAGTTATGATGTGGAATCATTTTCTGCATCTTCTGACTAACTTTAAACCAAATAGTGTTTACCTTAGACGCAGGCTTAAAAGAAACGTCTCAGATAGATCTACTTTAGCAAATGAGTCACAGAGGATACAGGGAACAGAGGAACCTCTTCACTCGTATAAGAACATTCAGGCACATTGTTTGTCCTGGAAGTGGAAGATCTTCAGATCTAAGCAGAAGGGGTCCACTTTGAGATCATGTTTTCCTGATTTAACGAGTTATGTATGAAGAGCAGAACCTCTGTTCTATAACATGACTCAAATACATGAAGGTGCATTGGAACTCATCTTTTACTGAGTTGTTCACATAAACTACAACTGCACTAGTGCCACCCGCAGGTATACTGAGTAACAGCAGTTATACATTTAATCACTACATAACATTTCCAGAAAATGCTCACTCCTATAACTAATTACAGTCATAGATGTTTATTCAGTTTTTATTTTTGCAGCACATGCTTGCATTACAGTTCTACAGCATCAGACGGTCCAGAGGTTTATTAACTCTAATAAACAGAATAGAGTCTGATGTTCTTTTACAGAAGAGACATCTTGTGAGTTGTGACTAGTAGGTGGAGTCTTACTCCGCATTTCTCCAGGCATACATTGTATGTTTTCAGCTTCCGTTGATGAACATGTCTGTGCAGACATATAGACAGCCGAATGCATGGTGGATATGCTAGATAATATTGCTGTTTCTGATTCTGCACACTTTCCTGGAATAGTCTCTTTCTGGTGAGGCAGAAGTTGATCAACATGGCGTTGTCAGGATTCAGTCACACCACTGTCCACCGTGTAAGAAACTGGTCCTCTTTGGGTGATAATGACTCCTACTCTATAATCATGAGCCGACACCACATCACCAACTACACCAGCTTGTGGCCCTGCAGAAGACTTGCAACTCCTGCATGTGTCTCACAGCTGCCAGCACCACAGCAGACACTGAACGTCACTTTGATGTCAGAAAAATGGACAGATGTTAGATTTTAGTTCGAAATGAAAATCGTGTTGACGTCAAGATCCAACGTCAGGCGGACATTGAATTATGGTTGGTTATCAGTCAGGTACCACTCAAATTTATGTCAGGTTGATGTCAAGCTCCAACGTTATATATTTTAGATGGAAATTAAAATAGCGTCGACATCAAATCCTGACATTAGACAGACATTGAATTTAGGTTGAAAATCAAAGTCAGATATCTGTCAAGAAATATCTGATAAAAATTATTTTTTAAAAAGACAGACCTGGGCGAACAGGGTACCTCACCTCAGACTGAGAAAAGTGAACACAGAAAGTGAGGATCCATGTGACATAAAGGATCATTCAGAAAATGACAAGAGAACACAAGAGCTGCTGACAGCAACGTAGAAAAGGACAGAAACTGTAACTGAAGTGCAGCAGCGTGTGATTCAAACTAAGCAGACAAGCACAAAACTGGTGTACAGAATGAAGAGACACAATGCTCAGATGACAATGTAGCGAGTCAGAGTGGTACGGAGCAGGAGACTGTGGTCCAGCTAAAGACAGGACAGGTTCTCAAACACAGAGATAGAGTCAGTGGGATTTTACATACAGCGGAAGTTCTAGGACGTGCAGGCAAAGCTAGAAAAATACAAAACTGGTACAATCTGCAGTTCATTGAACCCACTAATGATGCAGGCTGTACAAATCAAATTTAGAGAGCCTTCAGATGGAACCCACTGTAACTGATGTTAATACCACTGACATCAGTGAGGATGTATGGGCAACAAGAGATCCATCATTTGACCTTGCCAAACAAGAAGAGATAAAGAACTGGATAGATAACGATGTGGTATGATGGTCTAGCAGATGCTTCACTGGTACAACAGAGTGAAGGAAATAGTGCTGACAGCATGAGGGAAATATGTCCAGAGGGGTTCGCTTCCACTGTAATACCCCATCTCAGATCTGCTTTCCAAGTCGGATGTGAGGAACATGATCATTTTTGTTATGTGGGAATAGACTTCAGGACTAATAACAAGCACAAATACACCAGGACAATTACATCCAACACATGCAGCCCATACATATGGACCCTTTACTAGCCTTAGAACAAGACTTCCCCCTTTGTGAGGAAGAGAAAGACCAACTCAGGTCAAAGATAGACCAAATTCTCTTGCTGGTGAAACACTGGCGATGTCTGAAGCAAGTGATGATGCCATTTTCTTGGCCACACTGTTCTCTGAACTAACTACTGGGAATGCTGAACATGCTCCACCCGCTGATGCGCTGGAGAAACGACTTTGTAGTTCTTTGATGGTGCTTCTCTCCAGGCAAACACAGGAGGTTGAACATGTGCTGCAGCACAGTACAAAAGAACAGCTTGTGGACTGTCTAACCAAAAAGGGGGCATCAGCTTATGAGTTACTTCATTCCTGAGTGTAGGACAATGGAAACTTGATTAACAATACATTTGGAAGGACATAATATGCTGTTCTGTGCTCTTGTGTTGTTGCTGTGTACTGTGTTGTTTAAATGGGTAAAAGTCTTTTCTCTCTGATTTTCCATTTTTTTATTTTTAAGAAGTGAGGGAGTTTGTTAAGACTTTGATATAGAAAGGCATTGTTTTATTAATATTCCCTTTTGTTAGTTGTGCTATATTGAGCTGTAAAAGTTAGTACTGTAATTCAAAAAACAATTATTATCAAGTCATGAAGTGGGAGGGGAATGGGAGCCATGGTGGGAGTGTTTGTGTAGTTGGCTGTAATGGGAGAAATAAAGGAGTTGCACTATACATGGTAAAGTTCATCTATTATTAAGTAACTGTTACAACCTCACTTATCAAACCATTTCTCAAAATACTAGTCTAGGTCTTGGAGAGATAAGAAACAAACCATCACAACAGATTTAATGCTCAAATGAAAATGTTGTATTAGAGGTAAACATAAGCTAGCACAGTCAATATCATATAGCGTCAGTACAACAAGTACATAATAACACAGAAAAGAGTAGACTAAAATAGCTCCACATACATCACACTAAGTCAAAACTAGTGCTCGCCAGCCATTACATCCGGGAACATACAGATTTACGAGAAGTACAATACTGAATTTAAGAGTGTCTGAATAGAAAGAAAAAAAATCCAAAATATCATGAACAGCATAAGTCACAACCGCATTTAATTGCATGGTGAGAACACAGCGGCTGACTGAATAATAGTCAATGCCCCCATTTTAATGACAAAGCCCAGACAATGCAACCAACCAGCATACGCCTTTAGATCAGCTGCTTCCAATCAGTCGTTTCACCTGGACAGAGAGGAAAAAAAAGAAACAACAAGACAAACAGGCCACCAGATGGCAGCAATAACAGTATCAAATATGCAATACTGGATCACAGGATCACATAAGTCTTGAACGTAACAGTATTACAGTTTAATAGTGGACAGAGTAGAATCTGGGCAGGCAATTGTAATGGGCACTGTAAGTGCCCTAAAATGTAGTGTGATGAAGTGGACTCACCATGAACAGTGGACAAGGGTGGGGAAAGCCAAATTATTGAAGTTTGTAACCACACACAGTTGCAGATGCACAGACCGATGAAGGACAGATCCACCATCAGGGAGGGAGGTTTTTTTTTTTTCGGTCCGGAAAAACCTGCAAGACAAAAAAAAAGAAAGTCAATACATGTATAGAAACTGAATGATCATCTACCTGTTACAGAGTCGCAGAATGATGGACAGCGAACCGGACACTATTGCAGATTAAAATATATTTTTTAGAAGGATACACCTTCAGGGAGAAGAAGAGGTTGATGGACTTCTTGAGAACCTGTAAGACAAAAAAGAAGAAAGTCAATACATGTATAGAAACTGAATGATCACCAACCTGTTACACACTTGCAGACAGATTGATAGCGAGCCACACACAGTTGCAGATGCACAGACCCTTGAAGGACAGATCCATCATCAGGGAGGGAGGGGTTCATGCGGTCCGAAAAAACCTGTAAAACAAAAAAAGAAAGTCAATACATGTATAGAAACTGAATGATCACCTACCTGTTGCACACTTGCAAACAGATTGATAGCGAGCCACACACACAGTTGCAATGGACAGACCCTTGTTGGCTGTATGCACCATCAGGAAGGGGGAAGCCATTCAGGAAGGGAGGGAGGCGGTCATGCTTTCAGAAAAACCTGTAAGACAAAAAAAGAAAGTCAATACATGTATAGAAACTGAATGATCACCTACCTGTTACACACTTGCAGACAGATAGATAGCGAGCCACACACACAGTTGCAATGGACAGAGCCTTGTTGGCTATATGCATCATCAGGAAGGGGGAGCCATTGGTCCTGAAAGCCTGTAAGACAAGAATAAGGCAATACATGTATAGAAACTGAATGATCACCTACCTGTTACAGAGTTGCAGAATGATGGACAGGGAACCACACACAGTTGCAGATGAAAAAATATTTGTTAGAAGGATACACCTAACGGGAGAATAAGAGGTTGATGGACTTCTTGAGAACCTGTAACACAAAAAAAGAAAGTCAATACATGTACAGAAACTGAATTATCACCAACCTGTTACAAACTTGCAGACAGATAGTAGCGAGTCACACACAGTTGCAGATGCACAGACCCTTGAAGGACAGATCCACCATCAGGGAGGGAGGGGGGTCATACTGTCTGAAAAGCCTGTAAGACAACAAAAAGGCAATACATGTATAGAAATTGAATGGTCACTTACCTGTTACAGAGTTGCAGAATGATGGACAGCGAACCACACACAGTTGCAGATGGAAATATATTTGTTAGAAGGATACACCTTCAGGGAGAAGAAGAGGTTGATGGACTTCTTGAGAACCTATAAGACAAAAAAAAGAAAGTCAATACATGTATAGAAACTGAATGATCACCAACCTGTTACACACTTGCAGACAGATTGATAGCGAGCCACACACAGTTGCAGATGCACAGACCCTTGAAGGACAGATCCATCATCAGGAAGGGAGGGAGGCGGTCATGCTTTCAGAAAAACCTGTAAGACAAAAAGAAAATCAATACATGTATAGAAACTGAATGATTACCTACCTGTTACACACTTGCAGACAGATAGTAGCGAGTCACACAGAGTTGCAGATGCACAGACCCTTGAAGGACAGATTCACCATCAGGGAGGGAGGGGTTCATGCGGTCTGGAAAAACCTGCAAGACAAAAAAAGAAAGTCTATACATGTATATAAACTGAAAGATTACCTACCTGTTACACACTTGCAGACAGATAGTAGCGAGTCACACACAGTTGCAGATGCACAGACCCTTGAAGGACAGATCCACCATCAGGGAGGGAGGGGGTCATACTGTCTGAAAAGCCTGTAAGACAACAAAAAGGCTATACATGTATAAAAACTGAATGATCACCTACCTGTTACACACTCGCAGGCAGACTGATAGCTAGCCACACACAGTTGCAATTGAGAGACCATTGTTGGCTGTATGCACCATCAGGAAGGGGGGAGCCATTGGTCCTGAAAGCCTGTGAGACAACAAAAAGACAATTCAAGTATAGAAACTGAATGATCACTTACCTGTTACAGAGTTGCAGAATGATGGACAGCGAACCACACACAGTTGCAGATGAAAATATATTTGTTAGAAGGATACACCTTCAGGGAGAAGAAGAGGTTGATGGACTTCTTGAGAACCTGTAACACAAAAAAGAAAGTCAATACATGTATAGAAACTGAATGATCACCAACCTGTTACACACTAGAAGATTGACAGCGAGTCAGACACACAGTTGCAATGGACAGACCCTTGTTGGCTGTATGCACCATCAGGAAGGGGGAAGCCATTGGTGCTGAAAACCTGTAAGACAAGAAAAAGACAATTCATGTATAGAAACTGAATGATCACTTACCTGTTACAGAGTTGCAGAATGATGGAAAGCGAACCACACACAGTTGCAGATGAAAATATATTTGTTAGAAGGATACACCTTCAGGGAGAAGAAGAGGTTGATGGACTTCTTGAGAACCTGTAAGACAAAAAAAGAAAGTCAATACATGTATAGAAACTACATTATCACCAAACTGTTACACACTTGCAGACAGATAGTATCGAGTCACACACAGTTGCAGATGCACAAACACTTTAAGGACAGATCCACCATCAGGGAGGGAGGGGGTCATACTGTCCAAAAAAACCTGTAAGACAAAAAAAGAAAGTCAATACATGTACAGAAACTGAATGATCACCTACCTGTTACACACTTGCAAACAGATTGATATTGAGCCACACACACAGTTGCAATGGACAGACCCTTGTTGGCTGTATGCATCATCAGAAAGGGGGGAGCCATTGGTCCTGAAAGCCTGTAAGACAACAAAGAGGCAATGCATGTATAAAAACTAAATGATCACCTACCTGTTACACACTTGCAGACAGAAAGTAGCGAGTCACACACAGTTGCAGATGGACAGACCCTTCAAGGACAGATCCACAATCAGGGAGGGAGTGGGTCATACTGTCTGAAAAGCCTGTAAGACAACAAAAAGGCAATACATGTATAGAAACTGAATGATCACTTACCTGTTACAGAGTTGCAGAATGATGGACAGCGAACCACACACAGTTGCAGATGAAAATATATTTGTTAGAAGGATACACCTACAGGGAGAAGAAGAGGTTGATTGACTTCTTGAGAACCTGTAACACAAAAAAGAAAGTCAATGCATGTATAGAAACTGAATGATTACCTACCTGTTACACACTTGCAGACAGATAGTAGCGAGTCACACACAGTTGCAGATGCACAGACCCTTGAAGGACAGATTCACCAACAGGGAGGGAGGGGTTCATGCAGTCCGGAAAAACCTGCAAGACAAAAAAAAGAAAGTCAATACATGTATAAAAACTAAATGATTACCTACCTGTTACACACTTGCAAGCAGATTGATAGTGAGCCACACACACAGTTGCAATGGAAAGACCCTTGTTGGCTGTATGCACCATCAGGAAGGGGGGGAGCCATTGGTCCTGAAAGCCTGTAAGACAACAAAAAGGCAATACATGTATAGAAACTGAATGATCACTTACCTGTTACAGAGTTGCAGAATGATGGACAGCGAACCACACACAGTTGCAGATGAAAATATATTTGTTAGAAGGATACACCTTCAGGGAGAAGAAGAGGTTGATGGACTTCTTGAGAACCTGTAACACAAAAAAGAAAGTCAATACATGTATAGAAACTGAATGATCACCAACCTGTTACACACTTGAAGATTGATAGCGAGCCACACACACAGTTGCAATGGACAGACCCTTGTTGGCTATATGCACCATCAGGAAGGGGGGAGCCATTGGTCCTGAAAGCCTGTAAGACAACAAAAAGACAATTCATGTATAGAAACTGAATGATCACTTACCTGTTACAGAGTTGCAGAATGATGGACAGCGAAACACACATAGTTGCAGATGGAAATATATTTGTTAGGATACACCTTCAGGGAGAAGAAGAGGTTGACGGACTTCTTGAGAACCTATAAGACAAAAAAAAAGAAAGTCAATACATGTATAGAAACTGAATGATCACCAAACTGTTACACACATGTAGACAGATAGTAGCGAATCACACACAGTTGCAGATGCGCAGACCCTTGAAGGACAGATCCACCATCAGGGAGGGAGGGAGTCATACTGTCCGAAAAACCTGTAAGACAAAAAAAGAAAGTCAATACATGTATAGAAACTGAATGATCACCTACCTGTTACACACTTGCAGACAGATTGATAGCGAGCCACACACACAGTTGCAATGGACAGACCCTTATTGGCTGTATACACCATCAGGAAGGGGGGAGCCATTGGTCCTGAAAGCCTGTAAGACAACAAAAAGGCAATTCATGTACAGAAACTGAATGATCACTTACAGAGTTGCAGAATGATGGACAGTGAACCGGACACAGTTGCAGATGAAAATATATTTGTTAGAAGGATACACATTCAGGGAAAAGAAGAGGTTGATGGACTTCTTGAGAACCTGTAACACAAAAAAGAAAGGCAATACATGTATAGAAACTGAATGATCACCTACCTGTTACACACTCGCAGGCAAACTGATAGCTAGCCACACACAGTTGCAATGGACAGACCCTTGTTGGCTGTATGCACCATCAGGAAGGGGGGAGCCATTGGTCCTGAATGCCTCTAAGACAACAAAAAGGCAATACATGTATAGAAACTCAATGATCACTAACCTGTTACAGAGTTGCAGAATGATGGACAGCGAACCACACACAGTTGCAGATGAAAATATATTTGTTAGAAGAATACACCTTCAGGGAGAAGAAGAGGTTGATGGACTTCTTGAGTACCTGTAACACAAAAAAGAGTCAATACATGTATTCAAACTGAATGATCACCAACATGTTACACATGTGCAGACAGAAAGTAGCAAGTCACACACAGTTGCAGATGCACAGACCCTTGAAGGACAGATTCACCAACAGGGAGGGAGGGGTTCATGCGGTCCGGAAAAACCAGCAAGACAAAAAAAAGAAAGTCAATACATGTATAAAAACTAAATGATTACCCACCTGTTACACACTTGCAAACAGATTGATAGTGAGCCACATACACAGTTGCAATGGAAAGACCCTTGTTGGCTGTATGCACCATCAGGAAGGGGGGGAGCCATTGGTCCTGAAAGCCTGTAAGACAACAAAAAGGCAATACATGTATGGAAACTGAATGATCACCTACCTGTTACACACTTGCAGACAGATAGATAGCGAGCCACACAAACAGTTCCAATAGACAGACCCTTGTTGGCTGTATGCACCATCAGGAAGGGGGGAGCCATTGGTCCTGAAAGCCTCTAAGACAACAAAAAGACAATACATGTATAGAAACTGAATGATCACTTACCTGTTACAGAGTTGCAGAATGTTGGACAGCGAACCAGACACAGTTGCAGATGAAACTATATTTGTTAGAAGGATACACCTTCAGGGAGAAGAAGAGGTTGATGGACTTCTTGAGTACCTGTAACACAAAAAAGAAAGTCAATACATGTATACAAACTGAATGATTACCTACCTGTTACACACTTGCAGACAGATAGTATCGAGTCACACACAGTTGCAGATGCACAGACCCTTGAAGGACAGATTCACCATCAGGGAGGGAGGGGTTCATGCGGTCCGGAAAAACCTGCAAGACAAGAAAAGAAAGTCAATACATGTATAGAAACTGAATGATTACCTACCTGTTACACACTTGCAGACAGATAATTAGCGAGCCACACACACAGTTGCAATAGACAGACCCTTGTTGGCTGTATACATAATCAAGAAGGGGGGAGCCACTGGTCTTGAAAGCCTGTAAGACAACAAAAAGACACTACATGTATAGAAACTGAATGATCACTTACCTGTTACAGAGTTGCAGAATGATGGACAGCGAACCACACACAGTTGCAGATGAAAATATATTTGTTAGAAGAATACACCTTCAGGGAGAAGAAGAGGTTGATGGACTTCTTGAGAACCTGTAACACAAAAAAAGAAAGTCAATACATGTATAAAAACTAAATGATTACCCACCTGTTACACACTTGCAAACAGATTGATAGTGAGCCACACACACAGTTGCAATGGAAAGACCCTTGTTGGCTGTATGCACCATCAGGAAGGGGGGGAGCCATTGGACCTGAAAGCCTGTAATACGACAAAAAGGCAATATATGTATAGAAAATGAATGATCACTTACCTGTTACAGAGTTGCAGAATGATGGACAGCGAACCACACACAGTTGCAGATGAAAATATATTTGTTAGAAGGATACACCTTCAGAAAGAACAAGAGGTTGTTGGACTTCTTGAGAACCTGTAACACAAAAAAGAAAGTCAATACATGTATACAAACTGAATGATTACCTACCTGTTACACACTTGCAGAAAGATAGTATTGAGTCACACACAGTTGCAGATGCACAGACCCTTGAAGGACAGATCCATCATCAGGAAGCGGGGAGCCATTGGTCCTGAAAGCCTGTAAGACAAAAAAAGGCAATACATGTATAGAAACTGAATGATGACTTACCTGTTACAGAGTTGCAGAATGATGGACAGCGAACCACACACAGTTGCAGATGAAAATATATTTGTTAGAAGGATACACCTTCAGGGAGAAGAAGAGGTTGATGGACTTCTTGAGAACCTGTAGGAAAAAAAAAGAAAGTCAATACATGTATACAAACTGAATGATCACCAACCTGTTACACATGTGCAGACAGAAAGTAGCAAGTCACACACGGTTGCAGAAGCACAGACCCTTGAAGGACCGATTCACCATCAGAGAGGGAGGGGGTCATGCGGTCCGGAAAAACCTGTAAGACAAAAAAAGAAAGTCAATACATGTATAGAAACTGAATGATCACCTACTTGTTACACACTTTCAGACAGATAGATAGCAAGCCACACATACAGTTGCAATGGACAGACTCTTGTTGGCGGTATGCACCTTCAGGAAGGGGGGAGCCATTGGTCCTGAAAGCCTGTAAGACAAAAAAAGAAAAGTCAATACATGTATAGAAACTGAATGATCGCCTACCTGTTACACACTTGCAGACAGATAGATAGCAAGCCACACACAAAGTTGCAATGGACAGACCCTTGTTCGCTGTATGCACCATCAGGAAGGGGGGAGCCATTGGTCCTGAAAGCCTGTAAGACAAAAAAAGAAAAGTCAATACATGTATAGAAACTGAATGATCGCCTACCTGTTACACACTTGCAGACAGATAAATAGCGAGCAACACACACAGTTGCAATGGACAGACCATTGTTGGCTGTATGCACCATCAAGAAGGGGGGAGCCACTGGTCTTGAAAGCCTGTAAGACAAAAAAAGGCAATACATGTATAGAAACTGAAAGATCATTTACCTGTTACAGAGTTGCAGAATGATGGACAGCGAACCACACACAGTTGCAGATGAAAATATATTTGTTAGAAAGATACACCTTCAGGGAGAAGAAGAGGTTGATGGACTTCTTGAGAACCTGTAAGACAAAAAAAGAAAGTCAATACATGTATAGAAACTACACTATCACCAAACTGTTACACACGTGCAGACAGATAGTATCGAGTCACACACAGTTGCAGATGCACAAACACTTTAAGGACAGATCCACCATCAGGGAGGGAGGGGGTCATACTGTCCAAAAAAACCTGTAAGACAAAAAAAGAAAGTCAATACATGTACAGAAACTGAATGATCACCTACCTGTTACACACTTGCAAACAGATTGATATTGAGCCACACACACAGTTGCAACGGACAGACCCTTGTTGGCTGTATGCATCATCAGGAAGAGGGGAGCCATTGGTCCTGAAAGCCTGAAAGACAAAAAAAGGCAATACATGTATAGAAACTGAATGATGACTTACCTGTTACAGAGTTGCAGAATGATGGACAGCGAACCACACACAGTTGCAGATGAAAATATATTTGTTAGAAGGATACACCTTCAGGGAGAAGAAGAGGTTGATGGACTTCTTGAGAACCTGTAGGAAAAAAAAAGAAAGTCAATACATGTATACAAACTGAATGATCACCAACCTGTTACACATGTGCAGACAGAAAGTAGCAAGTCACACACGGTTGCAGAAGCACAGACCCTTGAAGGACCGATTCACCATCAGAGAGGGAGGGGGTCATGCGGTCCGGAAAAACCTGTAAGACAAAAAAAGAAAGTCAATACATGTATAGAAACTGAATGATCACCTACTTGTTACACACTTCCAGACAGATAGATAGCAAGCCACACATACAGTTGCAATGGACAGACTCTTGTTGGCGGTATGCACCTTCAGGAAGGGGGGAGCCATTGGTCCTGAAAGCCTGTAAGACAAAAAAAGAAAAGTCAATACATGTATAGAAACTGAATGATCGCCTACCTGTTACACACTTGCAGACAGATAAATAGCGAGCAACACACACAGTTGCAATGGACAGACCATTGTTGGCTGTATGCACCATCAAGAAGGGGGGAGCCACTGGTCTTGAAAGCCTGTAAGACAAAAAAAGGCAATACATGTATAGAAACTGAAAGATCATTTACCTGTTACAGAGTTGCAGAATGATGGACAGCGAACCACACACAGTTGCAGATGAAAATATATTTGTTAGAAAGATACACCTTCAGGGAGAAGAAGAGGTTGATGGACTTCTTGAGAACCTGTAAGACAAAAAAAGAAAGTCAATACATGTATAGAAACTACACTATCACCAAACTGTTACACACGTGCAGACAGATAGTATCGAGTCACACACAGTTGCAGATGCACAAACACTTTAAGGACAGATCCACCATCAGGGAGGGAGTGGGTCATACTGTCCAAAAAAACCTGTAAGACAAAAAAAGAAAGTCAATACATGTACAGAAACTGAATGATCACCTACCTGTTACACACTTGCAAACAGATTGATATTGAGCCACACACACAGTTGCAACGGACAGACCCTTGTTGGCTGTATGCATCATCAGAAAGGGGGGAGCCATTGGTCCTGAAAGCCTGTAAGACAACAAAGAGGCAATGCATGTATAAAAACTAAATGATCACCTACCTGTTACACACTTGCAGACAGAAAGTAGCGAGTCACACACAGTTGCAGATGGACAGACCCTTCAAGGACAGATCCACAATCAGGGAGGGAGTGGGTCATACTGTCTGAAAAGCCTGTAAGACAACAAAAAGGCAATACATGTATAGAAACTGAATGATCACTTACCTGTTACAGAGTTGCAGAATGATGGACAGCGAACCACACACAGTTGCAGATGAAAATATATTTGTTAGAAGGATACACCTACAGGGAGAAGAAGAGGTTGATTGACTTCTTGAGAACCTGTAACACAAAAAAGAAAGTCAATGCATGTATAAAAACTAAATGATTACCTACCTGTTACAAACTTGCAAACAGATTGATATTGAGCCACACACACAGTTGCAATGGAAAGACCCTTGTTGGCTGTATGCACCATCAGGAAGGGGGGGAGCCATTGGTCCTGAAAGCCTGTAAGACAACAAAAAGGCAATACATGTATGGAAACTGAATGATCACCTACCTGTTACACAATTGCAGACAGATAGATAGCGAGCCACACAAACAGTTGCAATGGAAAGACCCTTCTTGGCTGTGTGCACCATCAGGAAGGGGGGAGCCATTGGTCCTGAAAGCCTGTAAGACAACAAAAAGACAATACATGTATAGAAACTGAATGATCACTTACCTGTTACAGAGTTGCAGAATGATGGACAGCGAACCGCACACAGTTGCAGATGAAACTATATTTGTTAGAAGGATACACCTTCAGGGAGAAGAAGAGGTTGATGGACTTCTTGAGAACCTGTAGGAAAAAAAAAGAAAATCAATACATGTATACAAACTGAATGATCACCAACCTGTTACACATGTGCAGACAGAAAGTAGTAAGTCACACACAGTTGCAGAAGCACAGACCCTTGAAGGACAGATTCACCATCAGGGAGGGAGGGGGTCATGCGGTACGGAAAAACCTGTAAGACAAAAAAAGAAAGTCAATACATGTATAGAAACTGAATGATCACCTACTTGTTACACACTTGCAGACAGATAGATAGCAAGCCACACACACAGTTGCAATGGACAGACTCTTGTTGGCGGTATGCACCTTCAGGAAGGGGGGAGCCATTGGTCCTGAAAGCCTGTAAGACAACAAAAAGGCAATATATGTATAGAAATTGAATGATCACCTACCTGTTACACACTCGCAGGCAGGCTGATAGCGAGCCACACACAGTTGCAATGGACAGACCCTTGTTGGCTGTATGCACCATCAGGAAGGGGGGAGCCATTGGTTCTGAAAGCCTGTAAGACAAGAAAAAGGCAATACATGTGTAGAAACTGAATGATCACTTACCTGTTACAGAGTTGCAGAATAATGGACAGCGAACCACACACAGTTGCAGATGAAAATATATTTGTTAGAAAGATACACCTTCAGGGAGAAGAAGAGGTTGATGGACTTCTTGAGAACCTGTAAGACAAAAAAAGAAAGTCAATACATGTATAGAAACTGCATTATCACCAAACTGTTACACACGTGCAGACAGATAGTATCGAGTCACACACAGTTGCAGATGCACAGACCCTTGAAGGACAGATTCACCATCAGGGAGGGAGGGGTTCAAGCGCTCCGGAAAAACCTGCAAGACAAGAAAAGAAAGTCAATACATGTATAGAAACTGAATGATTACCTACCTGTTACACACTTGCAGACAGATAATTAGCGAGCCACACACACAGTTGCAATGGACAGACCCTTGTTGGCTGTATGCACAATCAAGAAGGGGGGAGCCACTGGTCTTGAAAGCCTGTAAGACAACAAAAAGGCACTACATGTATAGAAACTGAATGATCATTTACCTGTTACAGAGTTGCAGAATGATGGACAGCGAACCACACACAGTTGCAGATGAAAATATATTTGTTAGAAGGATACACCTTCAGGGAGAAGAAGAGGTTGATGGACTTCTTGAGAACCTGTAACACAAAAAAGAAAGTCAATACATGTATAGAAACTGAATGATCACCAACCTGTTACACACTTGAAGATTGATAACGAGTCAGACACACAGTTGCAATGGATAGACCCTTGTTGGCTGTATGCACCATCAGGAAGGGGGAAGCCACTGGTGCTGAAAGCCTGTAAAACAAGAAAAAGGCAATACATGTATAGAAACTGAATGATCACCAACCTGTTAGAGTTGCAGAATGTTGGACAGCGAACCGGACACAGTTGCAGATGGAAATATATTTGTTAGAAGGATACACCTTCAGGGAGAAAAAGAGGTTGATGGACTTCTTGATTACCTGTAACACAAAAAAGAAAGTCAAAACATGTATAGAAACTGAATGATTACCTACCTGTTACACACTTGCAGACAGATAGTAGCGAACCACATACACACAGTTGCAATGGACAGACCCTTCTTGGCTGTATGCACCATCAGGAAGGGGGGAGCCATTGGTCCTGAAAGCCTGTGAGACAACAAAAAGACAATTCATGTATAGAAACTGAATGATCACTTACCTGTTACAGAGTTGCAGAATGATGGACAGCGAACCACACACAGTTTCAGATGAAAATATATTTGTTAGAAGGATACACCTTCAGGGAGAAGAAGAGGTTGATTGACTTCTTGAGGACCTGTAACACAAAAAAGAAATTCAATACATGTATGGAAACTGAATGATCACCAACCTGTTACACACTTGAAGAGTGATAGCGAGCCACACACACAGTTGCAATGGACAGACCCTTGTTAGCTGTATGCACTGTCAGGAAGGGGGGAGCCATTGGTCCTGAAAGCCTGTAAGACAACAAAAAGAAAATTCATGTATAGAAACTGAATGATTACTTACCTGTTACAGACTTGCAGAATGATGGACAGCGAACCACACACAGTTGCAGATGAAAATATATTTGTTAGAAGAATACACCTTCAGGGAGAAGAAGAGGTTGATGGACTTCTTGAGAACCTGTAGGAAAAAAATAGAAAGTCAATACATGTATACAAACTGAATGATCACCAACCTGTTACACACTTGCAGACAGATAAATAGCGAGCAACACACACAGTTGCAATGGACAGACCATTGTTGGCTGTATGCACCATCAAGAAGGGGGGAGCCACTGGTCTTGAAAGCCTGTAAGACAAAAAAAGGCAATACATGTATAGAAACTGAAAGATCATTTACCTGTTACAGAGTTGCAGAATGATGGACAGCGAACCACACACAGTTGCAGATGAAAATATATTTGTTAGAAAGATACACCTTCAGGGAGAAGAAGAGGTTGATGGACTTCTTGAGAACCTGTAAGACAAAAAAAGAAAGTCAATACATGTATAGAAACTACATTATCACCAAACTGTTACACACGTGCAGACAGATAGTATCGAGTCACACACAGTTGCAGATGCACAAACACTTTAAGGACAGATCCACCATCAGGGAGGGAGGGGGTCATACTGTCCAAAAAAACCTGTAAGACAAAAAAAGAAAGTCAATACATGTACAGAAACTGAATGATCACCTACCTGTTACACACTTGCAAACAGATTGATATTGAGCCACACACACAGTTGCAACGGACAGACCCTTGTTGGCTGTATGCACCATCAGAAAGGGGGGAGCCATTGGTCCTGAAAGCCTGTAAGACAACAAAGAGGCAATGCATGTATAAAAACTAAATGATCACCTACCTGTTACACACTTGCAGACAGAAAGTAGCGAGTCACACACAGTTGCAGATGGACAGACCCTTCAAGGACAGATCCACAATCAGGGAGGGAGTGGGTCATAGTGTCTGAAAAGCCTGTAAGACAACAAAAAGGCAATACATGTATAGAAACTGAATGATCACTTACCTGTTACAGAGTTGCAGAATGATGGACAGCGAACCACACACAGTTGCAGATGAAAATATATTTGTTAGAAGGATACACCTACAGGGAGAAGAAGAGGTTGATTGACTTCTTGAGAACCTGTAACACAAAAAAGAAAGTCAATGCATGTATAGAAACTGAATGATTACCTACCTGTTACACACTTGCAGACAGATAGTAGCGAGTCACACACAGTTGCAGATGCACAGACCCTTGAAGGACAGATTCACCAACAGGGAGGGAGGGGTTCATGCGGTCCGGAAAAACCTGCAAGACAAAAAAAAGAAAGTCAATACATGTATAAAAACTAAATGATTACCTACCTGTTACACACTTGCAAACAGATTGATAGTGAGCCACACACACAGTTGCAATGGAAAGACCCTTGTTGGCTGTATGCACCATCAGGAAGGGGGGGAGCCATTGGTCCTGAAAGCCTGTAAGACAAGAAAAAGGCAATACATGTATAGAAACTGAATGATCACTTACCTGTTACAGAGTTGCAGAATGATGGACAGCGAACCACACACAGTTGCAGATGAAAATATATTTGTTAGAAGGATACACCTTCAGGGAGAAGAAGAGGTTGATGGACTTCTTGAGAACCTGTAACACAAAAAAGAAAGTCAATACATGTATAGAAACTGAATGATCACCAACCTGTTACACACTTGAAGATTGATAACGAGTCAGACACACAGTTGCAATGGATAGACCCTTGTTGGCTGTATGCACCATCAGGAAGGGGGAAGCCACTGGTGCTGAAAGCCTGTAAAACAAGAAAAAGGCAATACATGTATAGAAACTGAATGATCACCAACCTGTTACAGAGTTGCAGAATGTTGGACAGCGAACCGGACACAGTTGCAGATGGAAATATATTTGTTAGAAGGATACACCTTCAGGGAGAAAAAGAGGTTGATGGACTTCTTGATTACCTGTAACACAAAAAAGAAAGTCAAAACATGCATAGAAACTGAATGATTACCTACCTGTTACACACTTGCAGACAGATAGTAGCGAACCACATACACACAGTTGCAATGGACAGACCCTTCTTGGCTGTATGCACCATCAGGAAGGGGGGAGCCATTGGTCCGGAAAGCCTGTGAGACAACAAAAAGACAATTCATGTATAGAAACTGAATGATCACTTACCTGTTACAGAGTTGCAGAATGATGGACAGCGAACCACACACAGTTTCAGATGAAAATATATTTGTTAGAAGGATACACCTTCAGGGAGAAGAAGAGGTTGATGGACTTCTTGAGGACCTGTAACACAAAAAAGAAATTCAATACAAGTATGGAAACTGAATGATCACCAACCTGTTACACACTTGAAGAGTGATAGCGAGCCACACACACAGTTGCAATGGACAGACCCTTGTTAGCTGTATGCACTGTCAGGAAGGGGGGAGCCATTGGTCCTGAAAGCCTGTAAGACAACAAAAAGGCAATACATGTATAGAAACTGAAAGATCATTTACCTGTTACAGAGTTGCAGAATGATGGACAGCGAACCACACACAGTTGCAGATGAAAATATATTTGTTAGAAAGATACACCTTCAGGGAGAAGAAGAGGTTGATGGACTTCTTGAGAACCTGTAACACAAAAAAGAAAGTCAATGCATGTATAGAAACTGAATGATTACCTACCTGTTACACACTTGCAGACAGATAGTAGCGAGTCACACACAGTTGCAGATGCACAGACCCTTGAAGGACAGATTCACCAACAGGGAGGGAGGGGTTCATGCGGTCCGGAAAAACCTGCAAGACAAAAAAAAGAAAGTCAATACATGTATAAAAACTAAATGATTACCTACCTATTACACACTTGCAAACAGATTGATAGTGAGCCACACACACAGTTGCAATGGAAAGACCCTTGTTGGCTGTATGCACCATCAGGAAGGGGGGGAGCCATTGGTCCTGAAAGCCTGTAAGACAACAAAAAGGCAATACATGTATGGAAATTGAATGATCACCTACCTGTTACACAATTGCAGAGAGATAGATAACGAGCCACACAAACAGTTGCAATAGACAGAACCTTCTTGGCTGTGTGCACCATCAGGAAGGGGGGAGCCATTGGTCCTGAAAGCCTGTAAGACAACAAAAAGACAATACATGTATAGAAACTGAATGATCACTTACCTGTTACAGAGTTGCAGAATGATGGACAGCGAACCGCACACAGTTGCAGATGAAACTATATTTGTTAGAAGGATACACCTTCAGGGAGAAGAAGAGGTTGATGGACTTCTTGAGAACCTGTAGGAAAAAAAAAGAAAATCAATACATGTATACAAACTGAATGATCACCAACCTGTTACACATGTGCAGACAGAAAGTAGCAAGTCACACACAGTTGCAGAAGCACAGACCCTTGAAGGACAGATTCACCATCAGGGAGGGAGGGGGTCATGCGGTACGGAAAAACCTGTAAGACAAAAAAAGAAAGTCAATACATGTATAGAAACTGAATGATCACCTACTTGTTACACACTTGCAGACAGATAGATAGCAAGCCACACACACAGTTGCAATGGACAGACTCTTGTTGGCGGTATGCACCTTCAGGAAGGGGGGAGCCATTGGTCCTGAAAGCCTGTAAGACAACAAAAAGGCAATATATGTATAGAAACTGAATGATCACTTACAGAGTTGCAGAATAATGGACAGCGAACCACACACAGTTGCAGATGAAAATATATTTGTTAGAAGGATACACCTTCAGGGAGAAGAAGAGGTTGATGGACTTCTTGAGAATCTGTAAGACAAAAAAAGAAAGTCAAAACATGTATAGAAACTGAATGATTACCTACCTGTTACACACTTGCAGACAGATAGTATCGAGTCATACATAGTTTCAGATGCACAAACACTTTAAGGACAGATCCACCATCAGGGAGGGAGGGGGTCATACTGTCCGAAAAACCTGTAAGACAAAAAAAGAAAGTCAATACATGTATAGAAACTGAATGATCACCTACCTGTTACACACTTGCAGACAGATTGTTAGCGAGCCACACACACAGTTGCAATGGACAGACCCTTGTTGGCTGTATGCACCATCACGAAGGGGGGAGCCATTGGTCCTGAAAGCCTGTAAGACAACCAAAAGGCAATACATGTATAAAAATTGAATGATCACCTACCTGTTACACACTCGCAGGCAGGCTGATAGCGAGCCACACACAGTTGCAATGGACAGACCATTGTTGGCTGTATGCACCATCAGGAAGGGGGGAGCCATTGGTTCTGAAAGCCTGTAAGACAAGAAAAAGGCAATACATGTGTAGAAACTGAATGATCACTTACCTGTTACAGAGTTGCAGAATAATGGACAGTGAACCACACACAGTTGCAGATGAAAATATATTTGTTAGAAAGATACACCTTCAGGGAGAAGAAGAGGTTGATGGACTTCTTGAGAACCTGTAAGACAAAAAAAAGAAAGTCAATACATGTATAGAAACTGCATTATCACCAAACTGTTACACACGTGCAGACAGATAGTATCGAGTCACACACAGTTGCAGATGCACAAACACTTTAAGGACAGATCCACCATCAGGGAGGGAGGGGGTCATACTGTCCAAAAAACCTGTAAGACAAAAAAAGAAAGTCAATACATGTACAGAAACTGAATGATCACCTACCTGTTACTCACTTGCAAACAGATTGATATTGAGCCACACACACAGTTGCAACGGACAGACCCTTGATGGCTGTATGCACCATCAGAAAGGGGGGATCCATTGGTCCTGAAAGCCTGTAAGACAACAAAGAGGCAATGCATGTATAAAAACTAAATGATCACCTACCTGTTACACACTTGCAGACAGAAAGTAGCGAGTCACACACAGTTGCAGATGGACAGACCCTTGAAGGACAGATCCACCATCAGGGAGGGAGTGGGTCATACTGTCTGAAAAGCCTGTAAGACAAGAAAAAGGCAATACATGTATAGAAACTGAATGATCACTTACCTGTTACAGAGTTGCAGAATGATGGACAGCGAACCACACACAGTTGCAGATGAAAATATATTTGTTAGAAGGATACACCTACAGGGAGAAGAAGAGGTTGATTGACTTCTTGAGAACCTGTAACACAAAAAAGAAAGTCAATACATGTATAGAAACTGAATGATTACCTACCTGTTACACACTTGCAGACAGATAGCAGCGAGTCACACACAGTTGCAGATGCACAGACCCTTGAAGGACAGATTCACCAACAGGGAGGGAGGGGTTCATGCGGTCCGGAAAAACCTGCAAGACAAAAAAAAGAAAGTCAATACATATATAAAAACTAAATAATTACCTACCTGTTACACACTTGCAAACAGATTGATAGTGAGCCACACACACAGTTGCAATGGAAAGACCCTTGTTGGCTGTATGCACCATCAGGAAGGGGGGAGCCATTGGTCCTGAAAGCCTGTAAGACAACAAAAAGGCAATACATGTATAGAAACTGAATGATCACTTACCTGTTACAGAGTTGCAGAATGATGGACAGCGAACCACACACAGTTGCAGATGAAAATATATTTGTTAGAAGGATACACCTACAGGGAGAAGAAGAGGTTGATTGACTTCTTGAGAACCTGTAACACAAAAAAGAAAGTCAATACATGTATAGAAACTGAATGATTACCTACCTGTTACACACTTGCAGACAGATAGTAGCGAGTCACACACAGTTGCAGATGCACAGACCCTTGAAGGACAGATTCACCAACAGGGAGGGAGGGGTTCATGCGGTCCGGAAAAACCTGCAAGACAAAAAAAAGAAAGTCAATACATGTATAAAAACTAAATAATTACCTACCTGTTACACACTTGCAAACAGATTGATAGTGAGCCACACACACAGTTGCAATGGAAAGACCCTTGTTGGCTGTATGCACCATCAGGAAGGGGGGGAGCCATTGGTCCTGAAAGCCTGTAAGACAACAAAAAAGCAATACATGTATAGAAACTGAATGATCACTTACATGTTACAGAGTTGCAGAATGATGGACAGCGAACCACACACAGTTGCAGATGAAAATATATTTGTTAGAAGGATACACCTTCAGGGAGAAGAAGAGGTTGATGGACTTCTTGAGAACCTGTAACACAAAAAAGAAAGTCAATACATGTATAGAAACTGAATGATCACCTATCTGTTACACACTTGAAGATTGATAGCGAGCCACACACACAGTTGCAATGGACAGACCCTTGTTGGCTGTATGCACCATCAGGAAGAGGGGAGCCATTGGTCCTAAAAACCTGTAAGACAACAAAAAGGCAATACATGTATAGAAACTGAATGATCAGTTACCTGTTACAGAGTTGCAGAATGTTGGACAGCGAACCACACAGAGTCTCAGATGAAAATATATTTGTTAGAAGGATACACCTTCAGGGAGAAGAAGAGGTTGATGGACTTCTTGAGAACCTGTAACACAAAAAAGAAAGTCAATACATGTATAGAAAATGAATGATCACCTACTTGTTACACACGTGCAGACAGATAGTATCTTGTCATACACAGTTGCAGATGCACAAACACTTTAAGGACAGATCCACCATCAGGGAGGGAGGGGGTCCTACTGTCCGAAAAACCTGTAAGACAAAAAAAGAAAGTCAATACATGTATAGAAACTGAATGATCACCTACCTCTTACACACTTGCAGACAGATTGTTAGCGAGCCACACACACAGTTGCAATGGACAGACCCTTGTTGGCTGTATGCACCATCACGAAGGGCGGAGCCATTGGTCCTGAAAGCCTGTAAGACAACAAAAAGGCAATACATGTATAGAAACTGAATGATCACTTACCTGTTACAGAGTTGCAAAATAATGGACAGCGAACCACACACAGTTGCAGAAGAAAATATATTTGTTAGAAAGATACACCTTCAGGGAGAAGAAGAGGTTGATGGACTTCTTGAGAACCTGTAAGACAAAAAAAGAAAGTCAATACATGTATAGAACCTGCATTATCACCAAACTGTTACACACGTGCAGACAGATAGTATCGAGCCACACACAGTCGCAGATGCACAAACACTTTAAGGACAGATCCACCATCAGGGAGGGAGGGGGTCATACTGTCCAAAAAACCTGTAAGACAAAAAAAGAAAGTCAATACATGTATAGAAACTGAATGATCACCTACCTGTTACACACTTGCAAACAGATTGATATTGAGCCACACACACAGTTGCAACGGACAGACCCTTGTTGGCTGTATGCACCATCAGAAAGGGGGGAGCCATTGGTCCTGAAAGCCTGTAAGACAACAAAGAGGCAATGCATGTATAAAAACTAAATGATCACCTACCTGTTACACACTTGCAGACAGAAAGTAGCGAGTCACACACAGTTGCAGATGGACAGACCCTTGAAGGACAGATCCACCATCAGGGAGGGAGTGGGTCATACTGTCTGAAAAGCCTGTAAGACAACAAAAAGGCAATACATGTATGGAAACTTAATGATTACCTACCTGTTACACACTTGCAGAATGATAGTAGCGAGTCACACACAGTTGCAGATGCACAGACCCTTGAAGGACAGATTCACCATCAGGGAGGAAGGGGTTCATGCGGTCCGGAAAAACCTGCAAGACAAGAAAAGAAAGTCAATACATGTATAAGAACTGAATGATTACCTACCTGTTACACACTTGCAGACAGATAGATAGCGAGACACACACAGTTGCAATGGACAGACCCTTCTTGGCTGTAATATATTTGTTAGAAGGATACACCTTCAGGGAGAAAAAGAGGTTGATGGACTTCTTGAGTACCTGTAACACAAAAAAGAAAGTTAATACATGTATTGAAACTGAATGATTACCTACCTGTTACACAAGCCACATACAAACAGTTGCAATGGAAAGACCTTTGTTGGCTGTATACACCATCAGGAAGGGGGGGGGCATTGGAACTGAAAGCCTTTCAGACAACAAAAATGCAATACGTATATAGAAACTGAATGATCACCTACCTGTTACACACTTGCAGACAGATAAATTGCGAGCCACACACACAGTTGCAATGGACAGACCCTTGAAGGACAGATCCATCATCAGGAAGGGAGGGAGGCGGTCATGCTATCCGAAAAACCTGTGAGACAAAAAAAAAAAGAAAGTCAATACATGTATAGAAACTGAATGATCACCTACCTGTTACACACTTGCAGACAGATAGATAGCAAGCAACACACACAGTTGCAATGGACAGACCCTTCTTGGCTGTATGCACCATCAGGAAGCGGGGAGCCATTGGTCCTGAAAGCCTGTAAGACAAAAAAAAGGCAATACATGTATAGAAACTGAATAATCACTTGCCTGTTACAGAGTTGCAGAATGATGGACAGCGAACCACACACAGTTGCAGATGAAAATATATTTGTTAGAAGGATACACCTTCAGGGAGAAGAAGAGGTAGATGGACTTCTTGAGTACCTGTAACACAAAAAAGAAAGTCAATACATGTATAGAAACTGAATGATTTCCTACCTGTTACACACTTGCAGAAAGATAGTAGCGAGCCACACACACAATTGCAATGGACAGACCCTTGTTGGCTGAATGCACCATCACGAAGGGGGGAGCCATTGGTCCTGAAAGCCTGTAAGACAACAAAAAGGCAATACATGTAAAGAAACTGAATAATCACTTGCCTGTTACAGAGTTGCAGAATGATGGACAGCGAACCACACACAGTTGCAGATGAAAATATATTTGTTAGAAGGATACACCTTCAGGGAGAAGAAGAGGTTGATGGACTTCTTGAGAACCTGTAACAGAAAAAAGAAAGTCAATACATGTATAGAAACTGAATGATTTCCTACCTATTACACACTTGCAGACAGATAGATAGCGAGACACACACAGTTGCAATGGACAGACCCTTGTTGGCAGTTTGCACCATCAGGAAGAGGGGAGCCATTGGCCCTAAAAACCTGTAAGACAACAAAAAGGCAATACATGTATAGAAACTGAATGATCACTTACCTGTTACAGAGTTGCAGAATGTTGTACAGCGAACCGGACACAGTTGCAGATGGAAATATATTTGTTAGAAGGATACACCTTCATGGAGAAGAAGAGGTTGATGGACTTCTTGAGAACCTGTAACACAAAAAAGAAAGTCAATACATGTATAGAAACTGAATGATTTCCTACCTGTTACACACTTGCAGAAAGATAGTAGCGATCCACACACACAATTGCAATAGACAGACCCTTGTTGGCTGAATGCACCATCACGAAGGGGGGAGCCATTGGTCCTGAAAGCCTGTAAGACAACAAAAAGGCAATACATGTAAAGAAACTGAATAATCACTTGCCTGTTACAGAGTTGCAGAATGATGGACAGCGAACCACACACAGTTGCAGATGAAAATATATTTGTTAGAAGGATACACCTTCAGGGAGAAGAAGAGATAGATGGACTTCTTGAGTACCTGTAACACAAAAAAGAAAGTCAATACATGTATAGAAACTGAATGATTTCCTACCTGTTACACACTTGCAGAAAGATAGTAGCGAGCCACACACACAATTGCAATGGACAGACCCTTGTTGGCTGAATGCACCATCACGAAGGGGGGAGCCATTGGTCCTGAAAGCCTGTAAGACAACAAAAAGGCAATACATGTAAAGAAACTGAATAATCACTTGCCTGTTACAGAGTTGCAGAATGATGGACAGCGAACCACACACAGTTGCAGATGAAAATATATTTGTTAGAAGGATACACCTTCAGGGAGAAGAAGAGGTAGATGGACTTCTTGAGTACCTGTAACACAAAAAAGAAAGTCAATACATGTATAGAAACTGAATGATCACCTATCTGTTACACACTTGAAGATTGATAGCGAGCCACACACACAGTTGCAATGGACAGACCCTTGTTGGCTGTATGCACCATCAGGAAGAGGGGAGCCATTGGCCCTAAAAACCTGTAAGACAACAAAAAGGCAATACATGTATAGAAACTGAATGATCACTTACCTGTTACAGAGTTGCAGAATGTTGGACAGCGAACCGGACACAGTTGCAGATGGAAATATATTTGTTAGAAGGATACACCTTCAGGGAGAAAAAGTGGTTGATGGACTTCTTGAGTACCTGTAACACAAAAAAGAAAGTTAATACATGTATAGAAACTGAATGATTACCTACCTGTTACACACTTGCAGACAGATAGTAGCGAGTCACACACAGTTGCAGATGCACAGACCCTTGAAGGACAGATTCACCATTAGGGAGGAAGGGGTTCATGCGGTCCGGAAAAACCTGCAAGACAAGAAAAGAAAGTCAATACATGTATAGGAACTGAATGATTACCTACCTGTTACACACTTGCAGACAGATAGATAGCGAGACACACACAGTTGCAATGGACAGACCCTTGTTGGCTGTATGCACCATCAGGAAGCGGGGAGCAATTGGTCCTGAAAGCCTGTAAGACAAAAAAAGGCAATACATGTATAGAAACTGAATGATGACTTACCTGTTACAGAGTTGCAGAATGATGGACAGCGAACCACACACAGTTGCAGATGAAAATATATTTGTTAGAAGGATACACCTTCAGGGAGAAGAAGAGGTTGATGGACTTCTTGAGAACCTGTAGGAAAAAAAAAGAAAGTCAATACATGTATACAAACTGAATGATCACCAACCTGTTACACATTTGCAGAAAGATTGATAGCGAGCCACACACATTTGCAGTGGACAGACCCTTGTTGGCTGTATGAATCATCAGTAAGGGGGGGAGCCATTGGTCCTGTAAGCCTGTAATACATCAAAAAGGCAATATATGTATAGAAACTGAATGATCACTTACAGAGTTGCAGAATGATGGACAGCGAACCACACACAGTTGCAGATGAAAATATATTTGTTAGAAGGATACACCTTCAGTGAGAAAAAGAGGTTGTTGGACTTCTTGAGAACCTGTAACACAAAAAAGAAAGTCAATACATGTATAGAAACTGAATGATCACCAACCAGTTACACACCTGCAGAAAGAGAGTATCGAGTCACACACAGTTGCAGATGCACAGACCCTTGAAGGACAGATCCATCATCAGGAAGGGAGGGAGGCGGTCATGCTAACCGAAAAACCTGTGAGACAAAAAAAAGAAAGTCAATACATGTATAGAAACTGAATGATCACCTACCTGTTACACACTTGCAGACAGATAGATAGCAAGCCACACACACAGTTGCAATGGACAGACCCTTCTTGGCTGTATGCACCATCAGGAAGCGGGGAGCCATTGGTCCTGAAAGCCTGTAAGACAAAAAAAAAGGCAATACATGTATAGAAACTGAATAATCACTTGCCTGTTACAGAGTTGCAGAATGATGGACAGCGAACCACACACAGTTGCAGATGAAAATATATTTGTTAGAAGGATACACCTTCAGGGAGAAGAAGAGGTAGATGGACTTCTTGAGTACCTGTAACACAAAAAAGAAAGTCAATACATGTATAGAAACTGAATGATTTCCTACCTGTTACACACTTGCAGAAAGATAGTAGCGAGCCACACATACAATTGCAATGGACAGACCCTTGTTGGCTGAATGCACCATCAGGAAGCGGGGAGCCATTGGTCCTGAAAGCCTGTAAGACAACAAAAAGGCAATACATGTATAGAAACTGAATGATCATTTACCTGTTACAGAGTTGCAGAATGATGGACAGCGAACCACACACAGTTGGAGATGCACAGACCCTTGAAAGGCAGATTCACCATCAGGGAGGGAGGGGTTCATGCGGTCCATAAAATCCTGCAAGACAAAAAAAGAAAGTTTATACATGTATAGAAACTAAATGATTAACTACCTGTTACACACTTGCAGACAAATAGATAGCGAGCCACACACACAGTTGCAATGGACAGACCCTTGTTCGCTGTATGCACCATCAGGAAGAGGGGAGCCATTGGTCTTGAAAGCCTGTAAGACAAAATAAAGGCAATAGATGTATAGAAACTGAATGATCACTTACCTGTTACAAAGTTGCAGAATGATGGACAGCGAACCACACACAGTTGCAGATGAAAATATATTTGTTAGAAGGATAGACCTTCAGGGAGAAGAAGAGGTTGATGGACGTCTTCAGTACCTGTAACACAAAAAAGAAAGTCAATACATGTATACAAACTGAATGATTACCTACCTGTTACACACTTGCAGACAGATCTTAGCGAGTCACACACAGTTGCAGATGCACAGACCCTTGAAGGACAGATTCACCATCAGGGAGGGAGGGGTTCATGCGGTCCGGAAAAACCTGCAAGACAAGAAAAGAAAGTCAATACATGTATAGGAACTGAAAGATTACCTACCTGTTACACACTTGCAGACACATAGATAGCGAGACACACACAGTTGCAATGGACAGACCCTTGTTGGCTGTATGCACCATCGGGAAGGGGGGAGCCATTGGTCCTGAAAGCCTGTAAGACAACAAAAAGACAATACATGTATAGAAACTGAATGATCACTTGCCTGTTACAGAGTTGCAGAATGATGGACTGCGAACCACACACAGTTGCAGATGAAAATATATTTGTTTGAAGGATACACCTTCAGGGAGAAGAAGAGGTTGATGGACTTCTTGAGAACCTGTAACACAAAAAAGAAAGTCAATACATGTATAGAAACTGAATGATTTCCTACCTGTTACACACTTGCAGACAGATAGATAGCGAGACACACACAGTTGCAATGGACAGACCCTTATTGGATGTATGCACCATCGGGAAGGGGGGAGCCATTGGTCCTGAAAGCCTGTAAGACAACAAAAAGGCAATACATGTATAGAAACTGAATGATCACTTACCTGTTACAGAGTTGCAGAATGATGGACAGCGAACCACACACAGTTGCAGATGAAAATATATTTGTTAGAAGGATACACCTTCAGGGAGAAGAAGAGGTTGATGGACTTCTTGAGAACCTGTAACACAAAAAAGAAAGTCAATACATGTATAGAAACTGAATGATCACCTATCTGTTACACACTTGAAGATTGATAGCGAGCCACACACACAGTTGCAATGGACAGACCCTTGTTGGCTGTATGCACCATCAGGAAGAGGGGAGCCATTGGCCCTAAAAACCTGTAAGACAACAAAAAGGCAATACATGTATAGAAACTGAATGATGACTTACCTGTTACAGAGTTGCAGAATGTTGGACAGCGAACCGGACACAGTTGCAGATGGAAATATATTTGTTAGAAGGATACACCTTCAGGGAGAAAAAGTGGTTGATGGACTTCTTGAGTACCTGTAACACAAAAAAGAAAGTTAATACATGTATAGAAACTGAATGATTACCTACCTGTTACACACTTGCAGACAGATAGTAGCGAGTCACACACAGTTGCAGATGCACAGACCCTTGAAGGACAGATTCACCATCAGGGAGGAAGGGGTTCATGCGGTCCGGAAAAACCTGCAAGACAAGAAAAGAAAGTCAATACATGTATAAGAACTGAATGATTACCTACCTGTTACACACTTGCAGACAGATAGATAGCGAGACACTCACAGTTGCAATGGACAGACCCTTGTTGGCTGTATGCACCATCAGGAAGCGGGGAGCCATTGGTCCTGAAAGCCTGTAAGACAAAAAAAGGCAATACATGTATAGAAACTGAATGATGACTTACCTGTTACAGAGTTGCAGAATGATGGACAGCGAACCACACACAGTTGCAGATGAAAATATATTTGTTAGAAGGATACACCTTCAGGGAGAAGAAGAGGTTGATGGACTTCTTGAGAACCTGTAGGAAAAAAAAAGAAAGTCAATACATGTATACAAACTGAATGATCACCAACCTGTTACACATGTGCAGACAGAAAGTAGCAAGTCACACACAGTTGCAGAAGCACAGACCCTTGAAGGACAGATTCACCATCAGAGAGGGAGGGGGTCATGCGGTCCGGAAAAACTTGTAAGACAAAAAAAAGGCAATACATGTATAAAAACTGAATGATCACCTACTTGTTACACACTTGCAGACAGATAGATAGCAAGCCACACACACAGTTGCAATGGACAGACTCTTGTTGGCGGTATGCACCTTCAGGAAGGGGGAGCCATTGGTCCTGAAAGCCTGTAAGACAACAAAAAGGCAATACATGTATAGAAACTGAATGATCATTTACCTGTTACAGAGTTGCAGAATGATGGACTGCGAACCACACACAGTTGCTGATGCACAGACCCTTGAAAGACAGATTCACCATCAGGGAGGGAGGGGTTCATGCGGTCCATAAAATCCTGCAAGACAAAAAAAGAAAGTTTATACATGTATAGAAACTAAATGATTAACTACCTGTTACACACTTGCAGACAAATAGATAGCGAGCCACACACACAGTTGCAATGGACAGACCCTTGTTCGCTGTATGCACCATCAGGAAGAGGGGAGCCATTGGTCTTGAAAGCCTGTAAGACAAAAAAAAGGCAATACATGTATAGAAACTGAATGATCACTTACCTGTTACAAAGTTGCAGAATGATGGACAGCGAACCACACACAGTTGCAGATGAAAATATATTTGTTAGAAGGATACACCTTCAGGGAGAAGAAGAGGTTGATGGACGTCTTCAGTACCTGTAACACAAAAAAGAAAGTCAATACATATATACAAACTGAATGATTACCTACCTGTTACACACTTGCAGACAGATCGTAGCGAGTCACACACAGTTGCAGATGCACAGACCCTTGAAGGACAGATTCACCATCAGGGAGGGAGGGGTTCATGCGGTCCGGAAAAACCTGCAAGACAAGAAAAGAAAGTCAATACATGTATAGAAACTGAATGATTTCCTACCTGTTACACACTTGCAGACAGATAGATAGCGAGACACACACAGTTGCAATGGACAGACCCTTGTTGGATGTATGCACCATCGGTAAGGGGGGAGCCATTGGTCCTGAAAGCCTGTAAGACAACAAAAAGGCAATACATGTATAGAAACTGAATGATCACTTACCTGTTACAGAGTTGCAGAATGATGGACAGCGAACCACACACAGTTGCAGATGAAAATATATTTGTTAGAAGGATACACCTTCAGGGAGAAGAAGAGGTTGATGGACTTCTTGAGAACCTGTAACACAAAAAAGAAAGTCAATACATGTATAGAAACTGAATGATCACCTATCTGTTACACACTTGAAGATTGATAGCGAGCCACACACACAGTTGCAATGGACAGACCCTTGTTGGCTGTATGCACCATCAGGAAGAGGGGAGCCATTGGCCCTAAAAACCTGTAAGACAACAAAAAGGCAATACATGTATAGAAACTGAATGATGACTTACCTGTTACAGAGTTGCAGAATGTTGGACAGCGAACCGGACACAGTTGCAGATGGAAATATATTTGTTAGAAGGATACACCTTCAGGGAGAAAAAGTGGTTGATGGACTTCTTGAGTACCTGTAACACAAAAAAGAAAGTTAATACATGTATAGAAACTGAATGATTACCTACCTGTTACACACTTGCAGACAGATAGTAGCGAGTCACACACAGTTGCAGATGCACACACCCTTGAAGGACAGATTCACCATCAGGGAGGAAGGGGTTCATGCGGTCCGGAAAAACCTGCAAGACAAGAAAAGAAAGTCAATACATGTATAGGAACTGAATGATTACCTACCTGTTACACACTTGCAGACAGATAGATAGCGAGACACACACAGTTGCAATGGACAGACCCTTGTTGGCTGTATGCACCATCAGGAAGCGGGGAGCCATTGGTCCTGAAAGCCTGTAAGCCAAAAAAAGGCAATACATGTATAGAAACTGAATGATGACTTACCTGTTACAGAGTTGCAGAATAATGGACAGCGAACCACACACAGTTGCAGATGAAAATATATTTGTTAGAAGGATACACCTTCAGGGAGAAGAAGAGGTTGATGGACTTCTTGAGAACCTGTAGGAAAAAAAAAGAAAGTCAATACATGTATACAAACTGAATGATCACCAACCTGTTACACATTTGCAGGAAGATTGATAGCGAGCCACACACATTTGCAGTGGACAGACCCTTGTTGGCTGTATGAATCATCAGTAAGGGGGGGAGCCATTGGTCCTGTAAGCCTGTAATACATCAAAAAGGCAATATATGTATAGAAACTGAATGATCACTTACAGAGTTGCAGAATGATGGACAGCGAACCACACACAGTTGCAGATGAAAATATATTTGTTAGAAGGATACACCTTCAGTGAGAACAAGAGGTTGTTGGACTTCTTGAGAACCTGTAACACAAAAAAGAAAGTCAATACATGTATAGAAACTGAATGATCACCAACCAGTTACACACCTGCAGAAAGATAGTATCGAGTCACACACAGTTGCAGATGCACAGACCCTTGAAGGACAGATCCATCATCAGGAAGGGAGGGAGGCGGTTATGCTAACCGAAAAACCTGTGAGACAAAAAAAAGAAAGTCAATACATGTATAGAAACTGAATGATCACCTACCTGTTACACACTTGCAGACAGATAGATAGCAAGCCACACACACAGTTGCAATGGACAGACCCTTCTTGGCTGTATGCACCATCAGGAAGCGGGGAGCCATTGGTCCTGAAAGCCTGTAAGACAAAAAAAAGGCAATACATGTATAGAAACTGAATAATCACTTGCCTGTTACAGAGTTGCAGAATGATGGACAGCGAACCACACACAGTTGCAGATGAAAATATATTTGTTAGAAGGATACACCTTCAGGGAGAAGAAGAGGTTGATGGACTTCTTGAGAACCTGTAACACAAAAAAGAAAGTCAATAAATGTATAGAAACTGAATGATTTCCTACCTGTTACACACTTGCAGACAGATAGATAGCAAGACACACACAGTTGCAATGGACAGACCCTTGTTGGATGTATGCACCATCGGGAAGGGGGGAGCCATTGGTCCTGAAAGCCTGTAAGACAACAAAAAGGCAATACATGTATAGAAACTGAATGATCACTTACCTGTTACAGAGTTGCAGAATGATGGACAGCAAAACACACACAGTTGCAGATGAAAATATATTTGTTAGAAGGATACACCTTCAGGGAGAAGAAGAGGTTAATGGACTTCTTGAGAACCTGTAACACAAAAAAGAAAGTCAATACATGTATAGAAACTGAATGATTACCTACCTGTTACACACTTGAAGATTGATAGTGAGCCACACACACAGTTGCAATGGACAGACCCTTGTTGGCTGTATGCACCATCAGGAAGAGGGGAGCCATTGGCCCTAAAAACCTGTAAGACAACAAAAAGGCAATACATGTATAGAAACTGAATGATCACTTACCTGTTACAGAGTTGCAGAATGTTGGACAGCGAACCGGACACAGTTGCAGATGGAAATATATTTGTTAGAAGGATACACCTTCAGGGAGAAAAAGTGGTTGATGGACTTCTTGAGTACCTGTAACACAAAAAAGAAAGTTAATACATGTATAGAAACTGAATGATTACCTACCTTTTACACACTTGCAGACAGATAGTAGCGAGTCACACACAGTTGCAGATGCACAGACCCTTGAAGGACAGATTCACCATCAGGGAGGAAGGGGTTCATGCGGTCCGGAAAAACCTGCAAGACAAGAAAAGAAAGTCAATACATGTATAGGAACTGAATGATTACCTACCTGTTACACACTTGCAGACAGATAGATAGCGAGACACACACAGTTGCAATGGACAGACCCTTGTTGGCTGTATGCACCATCAGGAAGCGGGGAGCCATTGGTCCTGAAAGCCTGTAAGACAAAAAAAGGCAATACATGTATAGAAACTGAATGATGACTTACCTGTTACAGAGTTGCAGAATGATGGACAGCGAACCACACACAGTTGCAGATGAAAATATATTTGTTAGAATGATACACCTTCAGGGAGAAGAAGAGGTTGATGGACTTCTTGAGAACCTGTAGGAAAAAAAAAGAAAGTCAATACATGTATACAAACTGAATGATCACCAACCTGTTACACATGTGCAGACAGAAAGTAGCAAGTCACACACAGTTGCAGAAGCACAGACCCTTGAAGGACAGATTCACCATCAGAGAGGGAGGGGGTCATGCGGTCCGGAAAAACCTGTAAGACAAAAAAAGAAAGTCAATACATGTATAGAAACTGAATGATCACCTACTTGTTACACACTTGCAGACAGATAGATAGCAAGCCACACACACAGTTGCAATGGACAGACTCTTGTTGGCGGTATGCACCTTCAGGAAGGGGGGAGCCATTGGTCCTGAAAGCCTGTAAGACAAAAAAAGAAAAGTCAATACATGTACAGAAACTGAATGATCACCTACCTGTTACACATTTGCAGAAAGATTGATAGCGAGCCACACACATTTGCAGTGGACAGACCCTTGTTGGCTGTATGAATCATCAGTAAGGGGGGGAGCCATTGGTCCTGTTAGCCTGTAATACATCAAAAAGGCAATATATGTATAGAAACTGAATGATCACTTACAGAGTTGCAGAATGATGGACAGCGAACCACACACAGTTGCAGATGAAAATATATTTGTTAGAAGGATACACCTTCAGTGAGAACAAGAGGTTGTTGGACTTCTTGAGAACCTGTAACACAAAAAAGAAAGTCAATACATGTATAGAAACTGAATGATCACCAACCAGTTACACACCTGCAGAAAGATAGTATCGAGTCACACACAGTTGCAGATGCACAGACCCTTGAAGGACAGATCCATCATCAGGAAGGGAGGGAGGCGGTCATGCTATCCGAAAAACCTGTGAGACAAAAAAAAGAAAGTCAATACATGTATAGAAACTGAATGATCACCTACCTGTTACACACTTGCAGACAGATAGATAGCAAGCCACACACACAGTTGCAATGGACAGATCCTTCTTGGCTGTATGCACCATCAGGAAGCGGGGAGCCATTGGTCCTGAAAACCTGTAAGACAAAAAAAAGGCAATACATGTAAAGAAACTGAATAATCACTTGCCTGTTACAGAGTTGCAGAATGATGGACAGCGAACCACACACAGTTGCAGATGAAAATATATTTGTTAGAAGGATACACCTTCAGGGAGAAGAAGAGGTTGATGGACTTCTTGAGAACCTGTAACACAAAAAAGAAAGTTAATACATGTATAGAAACTGAATGATTACCTACCTGTTACACACTTGCAGACAGATAGTAGCGAGTCACACACAGTTGCAGATGCACAGACCCTTGAAGGACAGATTCACCATCAGGGAGGAAGGGGTTCATGCGGTCCGGAAAAACCTGCAAGACAAGAAAAGAAAGTCAAAACATGTATAGGAACTGAATGATTACGTACCTGTTACACACTTGCAGACAGATAGATAGCGAGACACACACATTTGCAATGGACAGACCCTTGTTAGATGTATGCACCATCGGGAAGGGGGGAGCCATTGGTCCTGAAAGCCTGTAAGACAACAAAAAGGCAATACATGTATAGAAACTGAATGATCATTTACCTGTTACAGAGTTGCAGAATGATAGACAGCGAACCACACACAGTTGCAGATGCACAGACCCTTGAAAGACAGATTCACCATCAGGGAGGGAGGGGTTCATGCGGTCCATAAAATCCTGCAAGACAAAAAAAGAAAGTTTATACATGTATAGAAACTAAATGATTAACTACCTGTTACACACTTGCAGACAAATAGATAGCGAGCCACACACACAGTTGCAATGGACAGACCCTTGTTCGCTGTATGCACCATCAGGAATAGGGGAGCCATTGGTCTTGAAAGCTTGTAAGACAAAAAAAAGGCAATACATGTATAGAAACTGAATGATCACTTACCTGTTACAAACTTGCAGAATGATGGACAGCGAACCACACACAGTTGCAGATGAAAATATATTTGTTAGAAGGATACACCTTCAGGGAGAAGAAGAGGTTGATGGACTTCTTGAGAACCTGTAACACAAAAAAGAAAGTCAATACATGTATAGAAACTGAATGATCACCTATCTGTTACACACTTGAAGATTGATAGCGAGCCACACACACAGTTGCAATGGACAGACCCTTGTTGGCTGTATGCACCATCAGGAAGAGGGGAGCCATTGGTCCTAAGAACCTGTAAGACAAAAAAAAGGCAATACATGTATAGAAACTGAATGATCACTTACCTGTTACAGAGTTGCAGAATGTTGGACAGCGAACCGGACACAGTTGCAGATGGAAATATATTTGTTAGAAGGATACACCTTCAGGGAGAAAAAGTGGTTGATGGACTTCTTGAGTACCTGTAACACAAAAAAGAAAGTTAATACATGTATAGAAACTGAATGATTACCTACCTGTTACACACTTGCAGACAGATAGTAGCGAGTCACACACAGTTGCAGATGCACAGACCCTTGAAGGACAGATTCACCATCAGGGAGGAAGGGGTTCATGCGGTCCGGAAAAACCTGCAAGACAAGAAAAGAAAGTCAAAACATGTATAGGAACTGAATGATTACCTACCTGTTACACACTTGCAGACAGATAGATAGCGAGACACACACATTTGCAATGGACAGACCCTTGTTAGATGTATGCACCATCGGGAAGGGGGGAGCCATTGGTCCTGAAAGCCTGTAAGACAACAAAAAGGCAATACATGTATAGAAACTGAATGATCATTTACCTGTTACAGAGTTGCAGAATGATAGACAGCGAACCACACACAGTTGCAGATGCACAGACCCTTGAAAGACAGATTCACCATCAGGGAGGGAGGGGTTCATGCGGTCCATAAAATCCTGCAAGACAAAAAAAGAAAGTTTATACATGTATAGAAACTAAATGATTAACTACCTGTTACACACTTGCAGACAAATAGATAGCGAGCCACACACACAGTTGCAATGGACAGACCCTTGTTCGCTGTATGCACCATCAGGAATAGGGGAGCCATTGGTCTTGAAAGCTTGTAAGACAAAAAAAATGCAATACATGTATAGAAACTGAATGAACACTTACATGTTACAAACTTGCAGAATGATGGACAGCGAACCACACACAGTTGCAGATGAAAATATATTTGTTAGAAGGATACACCTTCAGGGAGAAGAAGAGGTTGATGGACGTCTTCAGTACCTGTAACACAAAAAAGAAAGTCAATACATGTATACAAACTGAATGATTACCTACCTGTTACACACTTGCAGACAGATCTTAGCGAGTCACACACAGTTGAAGATGCACAGACCCTTGAAGGACAGATTCATCATCAGGGAGGGAGGGGTTCATGCGGTCCGGAAAAACCTGCAAGACAAGAAAAGAAAGTCAATACATGTATAGGAACTGAAAGATTACCTACATGTTACACACTTGCAGACAGATAGATAGCGAGACACACACAGTTGCAATGGACAGACCCTTGTTGGCTGTATGCACCATCGGGAAGGGGGGAGCCATTGGTCCTGAAAGCCTGTAAGACAACAAAAAGACAATACATGTATAGAAACTGAATGATCACTTACCTGTTACAGAGTTGCAGAATGATGGACTGCGAACCACACACAGTTGCAGATGAAAATATATTTGTTAGAAGGATACACCTTCAGGGAGAAGAAGAGGTTGATGGACTTCTTGAGAACCTGTAACACAAAAAAGAAAGTCAATACATGTATAGAAACTGAATGATTTCCTACCTGTTACACACTTGCAGACAGATAGATAGCGAGACACACACAGTTGCAATGGACAGACCCTTGTTGGATGTATGCACCATCGGGAAGGGGGGAGCCATTGGTCCTGAAAGCCTGTAAGACAACAAAAAGGCAATACATTTATAGAAACTGAATGATCACTTACCTGTTACAGAGTTGCAGAATGATGGACAGCGAACCACACACAGTTGCAGATGAAAATATATTTGTTAGAAGGATACACCTTCAGGGAGAAGAAGAGGTTGATGGACTTCTTGAGAACCTGTAACACAAAAAAGAAAGTCAATACATGTATAGAAACTGAATGATCACCTATCTGTTGCACACTTGAAGATTGATAGCGAGCCACACACACAGTTGCAATGGACAGACCCTTGTTGGCTGTATGCACCATCAGGAAGAGGGGAGCCATTGGCCCTAAAAACCTGTAAGACAACAAAAAGGCAATACATGTATAGAAACTGAATGATCACTTACCTGTTACAGAGTTGCAGAATGATGGACAGCGAACCACACACAGTTGCAGATGAAAATATATTTGTTAGAAGGATACACCTTCAGGGAGAAGAAGAGGTTGATGGACTTCTTGAGAACCTGTAACACAAAAAAGAAAGTCAATACATGTATAGAAACTGAATGATCACCTATCTGTTACACACTTGAAGATTGATAGCGAGACACACACAGTTGCAATGGACAGACCCTTGTTGGCTGTATGCACCATCAGGAAGCGGGGAGCCATTGGTCCTGAAAGCCTGTAAGACAAAAAAAGGCAATACATGTATAGAAACTGAATGATGACTTGCCTGTTACAGAGTTGCAGAATGATGGACAGCGAACCACACACAGTTGCAGATGAAAATATATTTGTTAGAAGGATACACCTTCAGGGAGAAGAAGAGGTTGATGGACTTCTTGAGAACCTGTAGGAAAAAAAAAGAAAGTCAATACATGTATACAAACTCAATGATCACCAACCTGTTACACATGTGCAGACAGAAAGTAGCAAGTCACACACAGTTGCAGAAGCACAGACCCTTGAAGGACAGATTCACCATCAGAGAGGGAGGGGGTCATGCAGTCCGGAAAAACCTGTAAGACAAAAAAAAAGCAATACATGTATAAAAACTGAATGATCACCTACTTGTTACACACTTGCAGACAGATAGATAGCAAGCCACACACACAGTTGCAATGGACAGACTCTTGTTGGCGGTATGCACCTTCAGGAAGGGGGGAGCAATTGGTCCTGAAAGTCTGTAAGACAAAAAAAGAAAAGTCAATACATGTACAGAAACTGAATGATCACCTACCTGTTACACATTTGCAGAAAGATTGATAGCGAGCCACACACATTTGCAGTGGACAGACCCTTGTTGGCTGTATGAATCATCAGTAAGGGGGGGAGCCATTGGTCCTGTAAGCCTGTAATATATCAAAAAGGCAATACATGTATAGAAACTGAATAATCACTTGCCTGTTACAGAGTTGCAGAATGATGGACAGCGAACCACACACAGTTGCAGATGAAAATATATTTGTTAGAAGGATACACCTTCAGGGAGAAGAAGAGGTAGATGGACTTCTTGAGTACCTGTAACAGAAAAAAGAAAGTCAATACATGTATAGAAACTGAATGATTTCCTACCTGTTACACACTTGCAGAAAGATAGTAGCGAGTCACACACACAATTGCAATGGACAGACCCTTGTTGGCTGAATGCACCATCACGAAGGGGGGAGCCATTGGTCCTGAAAGCCTGTAAGACAACAAAAAGGCAATACATGTAAAGAAACTGAATAATCACTTACCTGTTACAGAGTTGCAGAATGATGGACAGCGAACCACACACAGTTGCAGATGAAAATATATTTGTTAGAAGGATACACCTTCAGGGAGAAGAAGAGGTTTCTGGACTTCTTGAGAGCCTGTAACACAAAAAAGAAAGTCAAAACATGTATAGAAACTGAATGATCACCTATCTGTTACACACTTGAAGATTGATAGCGAGCCACACACACAGTTGCAATGGACAGACCCTTGTTGGCTGTATGCACCATCAGGAAGAGGGGAGCCATTGGTCCTAAGAACCTGTAAGACAACAAAAAGGCAATACATGTATAGAAACTGAATGATCACTTACCTGCTACAGAGTTGCAGAATGTTGGACAGCGAACCGGACACAGTTGCAGATGGAAATATATTTGTTAGAAGGATACACCTTCAGGGAGAAAAAGTGGTTGATGGACTTCTTGAGTACCTGTAACACAAAAAAGAAAGTTAATACAGGTATAGAAACTGAATGATTACCTACCTGTTACACACTTGCAGACAGATAGTAGCGAGTCACACACAGTTGCAGATGCACAGACCCTTGAAGGACAGATTCACCATCAGGGAGGAAGGGGTTCATGCGGTCCGGAAAAACCTGCAAGACAAGAAAAGAAAGTCAATACATGTATAGGAACTGAATGATTACCTACCTGTTACACACTTGCAGACAGATAGATAGCGAGACACACACAGTTGCAATGGACAGACCCTTGTTGGATGTATGCACCATCGGGAAGGGGGGAGCCATTGGTCCTGAAAGCCTGTAAGACAACAAAAAGGCAATACATGTATAGAAACTGAATGATCATTTACCTGTTACAGAGTTGCAGAATGATGGACAGCGAACCACACACAGTTGCAGATGCACAGACCCTTGAAAGACAGATTCACCATCAGGGAGGGAGGGGTTCATGCGGTCCATAAAATCCTGCAAGACAAAAAAAGAAAGTTTTTACATGTATAGAAACTAAATGATTAACTACCTGTTACACACTTGCAGACAAATAGATAGCGAGCCACACACACAGTTGCAATGGACAGACCCTTGTTGGCTGTATGCACCATCAGGAAGAGGGGAGCCATTGGCCCTAAAAACCTGTAAGACAACAAAAAGGCAATACATGTATAGAAACTGAATGATGACTTACCTGTTACAGAGTTGCAGAATGTTGGACAGCGAACCGGACACAGTTGCAGATGGAAATATATTTGTTAGAAGGATACACCTTCAGGGAGAAAAAGTGGTTGATGGACTTCTTGAGTACCTGTAACACAAAAAAGAAAGTTAATACATGTATAGAAACTGAATGATTACCTACCTGTTACACACTTGCAGACAGATAGTAGCGAGTCACACACAGTTGCAGATGCACAGACCCTTGAAGGACAGATTCACCATCAGGGAGGAAGGGGTTCATGCGGTCCGGAAAAACCTGCAAGACAAGAAAAGAAAGTCAATACATGTATAGGAACTGAATGATTACCTACCTGTTACACACTTGCAGACAGATAGATAGCGAGACACACACAGTTGCAATGGACAGACCCTTGTTGGCTGTATGCACCATCAGGAAGCGGGGAGCCATTGGTCCTGAAAGCCTGTAAGACAAAAAAAGGCAATACATGTATAGAAACTGAATGATGACTTACCTGTTACAGAGTTGCAGAATGATGGACAGCGAACCACACACAGTTGCAGATGAAAATATATTTGTTAGAAGGATACACCTTCAGGGAGAAGAAGAGGTTGATGGACTTCTTGAGAACCTGTAGGAAAAAAAAAGAAAGTCAATACATGTATACAAACTGAATGATCACCAACCTGTTACACATTTGCAGAAAGATTGATAGCGAGCCACACACATTTGCAGTGGACAGACCCTTGTTGGCTGTATGAATCATCAGTAAGGGGGGGAGCCATTGGTCCTGTAAGCCTGTAATACATCAAAAAGGCAATATATGTATAGAAACTGAATGATCACTTACAGAGTTGCAGAATGATGGACAGCGAACCACACACAGTTGCAGATGAAAATATATTTGTTAGAAGGATACACCTTCAGTGAGAAAAAGAGGTTGTTGGACTTCTTGAGAACCTGTAACACAAAAAAGAAAGTCAATACATGTATAGAAACTGAATGATCACCAACCAGTTACACACCTGCAGAAAGATAGTATCGAGTCACACACAGTTGCAGATGCATAGACCCTTGAAGGACAGATCCATCATCAGGAAGGGAGGGAGGCGGTCATGCTAACCGAAAAACCTGTGAGACAAAAAAAAGAAAGTCAATACATGTATAGAAACTGAATGATCACCTACCTGTTACACACTTGCAGACAGATAGATAGCAAGCCACACACACAGTTGCAATGGACAGACCCTTCTTGGCTGTATGCACCATCAGGAAGCGGGGAGCCATTGGTCCTGAAAGCCTGTAAGACAAAAAAAAGGCAATACATGTATAGAAACTGAATAATCACTTGCCTGTTACAGAGTTGCAGAATGATGGACAGCGAACCACACACAGTTGCAGATGAAAATATATTTGTTAGAAGGATACACCTTCAGGGAGAAGAAGAGGTAGATGGACTTCTTGAGTACCTGTAACACAAAAAAGAAAGTCAATACATGTATAGAAACTGAATGATTTCCTACCTGTTACACACTTGCAGAAAGATAGTAGCGAGCCACACACAATTGCAATGGACAGACCCTTGTTGGCTGAATGCACCATCAGGAAGCGGGGAGCCATTGGTCCTGAAAGCCTGTAAGACAACAAAAAGGCAATACATCTATAGAAACTGAATGATCATTTACCTGTTACAGAGTTGCAGAATGATGGACAGCGAACCACACACAGTTGCAGATGCACAGACCCTTGAAAGGCAGATTCACCATCAGGGAGGGAGGGGTTCATGCGGTCCATAAAATCCTGCAAGACAAAAAAAGAAAGTTTATACATGTATAGAAACTAAATGATTAACTACCTGTTACACACTTGCAGACAGATAGATAGCGAGCCACACACACAGTTGCAATGGACAGACCCTTGTTCGCTGTATGCACCATCAGGAAGAGGGGAGCCATTGGTCTTGAAAGCCTGTAAGACAAAAAAAAGGCAATACATGTATAGAAACTGAATGATCACTTACCTGTTACAAAGTTGCAGAATGATGGACAGCGAACCACACACAGTTGCAGATGAAAATATATTTGTTAGAAGGATACACCTTCAGGGAGAAGAAGAGGTTGATGGACTTCTTGAGAACCTGTAGGAAAAAAAAAGAAAGTCAATACATGTATACAAACTGAATGATCACCAACCTGTTACACATTTGCAGAAAGATTGATAGCGAGCCACACACATTTGCAGTGGACAGACCCTTGTTGGCTGTATGAATCATCAGTAAGGGGGGGAGCCATTGGTCCTGTAAGCCTGTAATACATCAAAAAGGCAATATATGTATAGAAACTGAATGATCACTTACAGAGTTGCAGAATGATGGACAGCGAACCACACACAGTTGCAGATGAAAATATATTTGTTAGAAGGATACACCTTCAGTGAGAAAAAGAGGTTGTTGGACTTCTTGAGAACCTGTAACACAAAAAAGAAAGTCAATACATGTATAGAAACTGAATGATCACCAACCAGTTACATACCTGCAGAAAGATAGTATCGAGTCACACACAGTTGCAGATGCACAGACCCTTGAAGGACAGATTCACCATCAGGGAGGGAGGGGTTCATGCGGTCCGGAAAAACCTGCAAGACAAGAAAAGAAAGTCAATACATGTATAGAAACTGAAAGATTACCTACCTGTTACACACTTGCAGACAGATAGATAGCGAGACACACACAGTTGCAATGGACAGACCCTTGTTGGCTGTATGCACCATCAGGAAGAGGGGAGCCATTGGCCCTAAAAACCTGTAAGACAACAAAAAGGCAATACATGTATAGAAACTGAATGATCACTTACCTGTTACAGAGTTGCAGAATGTTGGACAGCGAACCGGACACAGTTGCAGATGGAAATATATTTGTTAGAAGGATACACCTTCAGGGAGAAAAAGTGGTTGATGGACTTCTTGAGTACCTGTAACACAAAAAAGAAAGTTAATACATGTATAGAAACTGAATGATTACCTACCTGTTACACACTTGCAGACAGATAGTAGCGAGTCACACACAGTTGCAGCTGCACAGACCCTTGAAGGACAGATTCACCATCAGGGAGGAAGGGGTTCATGCGGTCCGGAAAAACCTGCAAGACAAGAAAAGAAAGTCAATACATGTATAGGAACTGAATGATTACCTACCTGTTACACACTTGCAGACAGATAGATAGCGAGACACACACAGTTGCAATGGACAGACCCTTGTTGGCTGTATGCACCATCAGGAAGCGGGGAGCCATTGGTCCTGAAAGCCTGTAAGACAAAAAAAGGCAATACATGTATAGAAACTGAATGATGACTTACCTGTTACAGAGTTGCAGAATGATGGACAGCGAACCACACACAGTTGCAGATGAAAATATATTTGTTAGAAGGATACACCTTCAGGGAGAAGAAGAGGTTGATGGACTTCTTGAGAACCTGTAGGAAAAAAAAAGAAAGTCAATACATGTATACAAACTGAATGATCACCAACCTGTTACACATTTGCAGAAAGATTGATAGCGAGCCACACACATTTGCAGTGGACAGACCCTTGTTGGCTGTATGAATCATCAGTAAGGGGGGGAGCCATTGGTCCTGTAAGCCTGTAATACATCAAAAAGGCAATATATGTATAGAAACTGAATGATCACTTACAGAGTTGCAGAATGATGGACAGCGAACCACACACAGTTGCAGATGAAAATATATTTGTTAGAAGGATACACCTTCAGTGAGAAAAAGAGGTTGTTGGACTTCTTGAGAACCTGTAACACAAAAAAGAAAGTCAATACATGTATAGAAACTGAATGATCACCAACCAGTTACACACCTGCAGAAAGATAGTATCGAGTCACACACAGTTGCAGATGCACAGACCCTTGAAGGACAGATCCATCATCAGGAAGGGAGGGAGGCGGTCATGCTAACCGAAAAACCTGTGAGACAAAAAAAAGAAAGTCAATACATGTATAGAAACTGAATGATCACCTACCTGTTACACACTTGTAGACAGATAGATAGCAAGCCACACACACAGTTGCAATGGACAGACCCTTCTTGGCTGTATGCACCATCAGGAAGCGGGGAGCCATTGGTCCTGAAAGCCTGTAAGACAAAAAAAAGGCAATACATGTATAGAAACTGAATAATCACTTGCCTGTTAAGAGTTGCAGAATGATGGACAGCGAACCACACACAGTTGCAGATGAAAATATATTTGTTAGAAGGATACACCTTCAGGGAGAAGAAGAGGTAGATGGACTTCTTGAGTACCTGTAACACAAAAAAGAAAGTCAATACATGTATAGAAACTGAATGATTTCCTACCTGTTACACACTTGCAGAAAGATAGTAGCGAGCCACACACACAATTGCAATGGACAGACCCTTGTTGGCTGAATACACCATCAGGAAGCGGGGAGCCATTGGTCCTGAAAGCCTGTAAGACAACAAAAAGGCAATACATCTATAGAAACTGAATGATCATTTACCTGTTACAGAGTTGCAGAATGATGGACAGCGAACCACACACAGTTGCAGATGCACAGACCCTTGAAAGGCAGATTCACCATCAGGGAGGGAGGGGTTCATGCGGTCCATAAAATCCTGCAAGACAAAAAAAGAAAGTTTATACATGTGTAGAAACTAAATGATTAACTACCTGTTACACACTTGCAGACAAATAGATAGCGAGCCACACACACAGTTGCAATGGACAGACCCTTGTTCGCTGTATGCACCATCAGGAAGAGGGGAGCCATTGGTCTTGAAAGCCTGTAAGACAAAAAAAAGGCAATACATGTATAGAAACTGAATGATCACTTACCTGTTACAAAGTTGCAGAATGATGGACAGCGAACCACACACAGTTGCAGATGAAAATATATTTGTTAGAAGGATACACCTTCAGGGAGAAGAAGAGGTTGATGGACTTCTTGAGAACCTGTAGGAAAAAAAAAGAAAGTCAATACATGTATACAAACTGAATGATCACCAACCTGTTACACATTTGCAGAAAGATTGATAGCGAGCCACACACATTTGCAGTGGACAGACCCTTGTTGGCTGTATGAATCATCAGTAAGGGGGGGAGCCATTGGTCCTGTAAGCCTGTAATACATCAAAAAGGCAATATATGTATAGAAACTGAATGATCACTTACAGAGTTGCAGAATGATGGACAGCGAACCACACACAGTTGCAGATGAAAATATATTTGTTAGAAGGATACACCTTCAGTGAGAAAAAGAGGTTGTTGGACTTCTTGAGAACCTGTAACACAAAAAAGAAAGTCAATACATGTATAGAAACTGAATGATTTCCTACCTGTTACACACTTGCAGACAGATAGATAGCGAGACACACACAGTTGCAATGGACAGACCCTTGTTGGATGTATGCACCATCGGGAAGGGGGGAGCCATTGGTCCTGAAAGCCTGTAAGACAACAAAAAGGCAATACATGTATAGAAACTGAATGATCACTTACCTGTTACAGAGTTGCAGAATGATGGACAGCGAACCACACACAGTTGCAGATGAAAATATATTTGTTAGAAGGATACACCTTCAGGGAGAAGAAGAGGTTGATGGACTTCTTGAGAACCTGTAACACAAAAAAGAAAGTCAATACTTGTATAGAAACTGAATGATCACCTATCTGTTACACACTTGAAGATTGATAGCGAGCCACACACACAGTTGCAATGGACAGACCCTTGTTGGCTGTATGCACCATCGGGAAGAGGGGAGTCATTGGCCCTAAAAACCTGTAAGACAACAAAAAGGCAATACATGTATAGAAACTGAATGATCACTTACCTGTTACAGAGTTGCAGAATGTTGGACAGCGAACCGGACACAGTTGCAGATGGAAATATATTTGTTAGAAGGATACACCTTCAGGGAGAAAAAGTGGTTGATGGACTTCTTGAGTACCTGTAACACAAAAGAGAAAGTTAATACATGTATAGAAACTGAATGATTACCTACCTGTTACACACTTGCAGACAGATAGTAGCGAGTCACACACAGTTGCAGATGCACAGACCCTTGAAGGACAGATTCACCATCAGGGAGGAAGGGGTTCATGCGGTCCGGAAAAACCTGCAAGACAAGAAAAGAAAGTCAATACATGTATAGGAACTGAATGATTACCTACCTGTTACACACTTGCAGACAGATAGATAGCGAGACACACACAGTTGCAATGGACAGACCCTTGTTGGCTGTATGCACCATCAGGAAGCGGGGAGCCATTGGTCCTGAAAGCCTGTAAGACAAAAAAAGGCAATACATGTATAGAAACTGAATGATGACTTACCTGTTACAGAGTTGCAGAATGATGGACAGCGAACCACACACAGTTGCAGATGAAAATATATTTGTTAGAAGGATACACCTTCAGGGAGAAGAAGAGGTTGATGGACTTCTTGAGAACCTGTAGGAAAAAAAAAGAAAGTCAATACATGTATACAAACTGAATGATCACCAACCTGTTACACATTTGCAGAAAGATTGATAGCGAGCCACACACATTTGCAGTGGACAGACCCTTGTTGGCTGTATGAATCATCAGTAAGGGGGGGAGCCATTGGTCCTGTAAGCCTGTAATACATCAAAAAGGCAATATATGTATAGAAACTGAATGATCACTTACAGAGTTGCAGAATGATGGACAGCGAACCACACACAGTTGCAGATGAAAATATATTTGTTAGAAGGATACACCTTCAGTGAGAAAAAGAGGTTGTTGGACTTCTTGAGAACCTGTAACACAAAAAAGAAAGTCAATACATGTATAGAAACTGAATGATCACCAACCAGTTACACACCTGCAGAAAGATAGTATCGAGTCACACACAGTTGCAGATGCACAGACCCTTGAAGGACAGATCCATCATCAGGAAGGGAGGGAGGCGGTCATGCTAACCGAAAAACCTGTGAGACAAAAAAAAGAAAGTCAATACATGTATAGAAACTGAATGATCACCTACCTGTTACACACTTGCAGACAGATAGATAGCAAGCCACACACACAGTTGCAATGGACAGACCCTTCTTGGCTGTATGCACCATCAGGAAGCGGGGAGCCATTGGTCCTGAAAGCCTGTAAGACAAAAAAAAGGCAATACATGTATAGAAACTGAATAATCACTTGCCTGTTACAGAGTTGCAGAATGATGGACAGCGAACCACACACAGTTGCAGATGAAAATATATTTGTTAGAAGGATACACCTTCAGGGAGAAGAAGAGGTAGATGGACTTCTTGAGTACCTGTAACACAAAAAAGAAAGTCAATACATGTATAGAAACTGAATGATTTCCTACCTGTTACACACTTGCAGAAAGATAGTAGCGAGCCACACACACAATTGCAATGGACAGACCCTTGTTGGCTGAATGCACCATCAGGAAGCGGGGAGCCATTGGTCCTGAAAGCCTGTAAGACAACAAAAAGGCAATACATCTATAGAAACTGAATGATCATTTACCTGTTACAGAGTTGCAGAATGATGGACAGCGAACCACACACAGTTGCAGATGCACAGACCCTTGAAAGGCAGATTCACCATCAGGGAGGGAGGGGTTCATGCGGTCCATAAAATCCTGCAAGACAAAAAAAGAAAGTTTATACATGTATAGAAACTAAATGATTAACTACCTGTTACACACTTGCAGACAAATAGATAGCGAGCCACACACACAGTTGCAATGGACAGATCCTTGTTCGCTGTATGCACCATCAGGAAGAGGGGAGCCATTGGTCTTGAAAGCCTGTAAGACAAAAAAAAGGCAATACATGTATAGAAACTGAATGATCACTTACCTGTTACAAAGTTGCAGAATGATGGACAGCGAACCACACACAGTTGCAGATGAAAATATATTTGTTAGAAGGATACACCTTCAGGGAGAAGAAGAGGTTGATGGACTTCTTGAGAACCTGTAGGAAAAAAAAAGAAAGTCAATACATGTATACAAACTGAATGATCACCAACCTGTTACACATTTGCAGAAAGATTGATAGCGAGCCACACACATTTGCAGTGGACAGACCCTTGTTGGTTGTATGAATCATCAGTAAGGGGGGGAGCCATTGGTCCTGTAAGCCTGTAATACATCAAAAAGGCAATATATGTATAGAAACTGAATGATCACTTACAGAGTTGCAGAATGATGGACAGCGAACCACACACAGTTGCAGATGAAAATATATTTGTTAGAAGGATACACCTTCAGTGAGAAAAAGAGGTTGTTGGACTTCTTGAGAACCTGTAACACAAAAAAGAAAGTCAATACATGTATAGAAACTGAATGATTTCCTACCTGTTACACACTTGCAGACAGATAGATAGCGAGACACACACAGTTGCAATGGACAGACCCTTGTTGGATGTATGCACCATCGGGAAGGGGGGAGCCATTGGTCCTGAAAGCCTGTAAGACAACAAAAAGGCAATACATGTATAGAAACTGAATGATCACTTACCTGTTACAGAGTTGCAGAATGATGGACAGCGAACCACACACAGTTGCAGATGAAAATATATTTGTTAGAAGGATACACCTTCAGGGAGAAGAAGAGGTTGATGGACTTCTTGAGAACCTGTAACACAAAAAAGAAAGTCAATACATGTATAGAAACTGAATGATCACCTATCTGTTACACACTTGAAGATTGATAGCGAGCCACACACACAGTTGCAATGGACAGACCCTTGTTGGCTGTATGCACCATCGGGAAGAGGGGAGCCATTGGCCCTAAAAACCTGTAAGACAACACAAAGGCAATACATGTATAGAAACTGAATGATCACTTACCTGTTACAGAGTTGCAGAATGTTGGACAGCGAACCGGACACAGTTGCAGATGGAAATATATTTGTTAGAAGGATACACCTTCAGGGAGAAAAAGTGGTTGATGGACTTCTTGAGTACCTGTAACACAAAAAAAGAAAGTTAATACATGTATAGAAACTGAATGATTACCTACCTGTTACACACTTGCAGACAGATAGTAGCGAGTCACACACAGTTGCAGATGCACAGACCCTTGAAGGACAGATTCACCATCAGGGAGGAAGGGGTTCATGCGGTCCGGAAAAACCTGCAAGACAAGAAAAGAAAGTCAATACATGTATAGGAACTGAATGATTACCTACCTGTTACACACTTGCAGACAGATAGATAGCGAGACACACACAGTTGCAATGGACAGACCCTTGTTGGCTGTATGCACCATCAGGAAGCGGGGAGCCATTGGTCCTGAAAGCCTGTAAGACAAAAAAAGGCAATACATGTATAGAAACTGAATGATGACTTACCTGTTACAGAGTTGCAGAATGATGGACAGCGAACCACACACAGTTGCAGATGAAAATATATTTGTTAGAAGGATACACCTTCAGGGAGAAGAAGAGGTTGATGGACTTCTTGAGAACCTGTAGGAAAAAAAAAGAAAGTCAATACATGTATACAAACTGAATGATCACCAACCTGTTACACACTTGCAGACAGATAGTAGCGAGTCACACACAGTTGCAGATGCACAGACCCTTGAAGGACAGATTCACCATCAGGGAGGAAGGGGTTCATGCGGTCCAGAAAAACCTGCAAGACAAGAAAAGAAAGTCAATACATGTATAGGAACTGAATGATTACCTACCTGTAACACACTTGCAGACAGATAGATAGCGAGACACACACAGTTGCAATGGACAGACCCTTGTTGGCTGTATGCACCATCAGGAAGCGGGGAGCCATTGGTCCTGAAAGCCTGTAAGACAAAAAAAGGCAATACATGTATAGAAACTGAATGATGACTTGCCTGTTACAGAGTTGCAGAATGATGGACAGCGAACCACACACAGTTGCAGATGAAAATATATTTGTTAGAAGGATACACCTTCAGGGAGAAGAAGAGGTTGATGAACTTCTTGAGAACCTGTAGGAAAAAAAAAGAAAGTCAATACATGTATACAAACTGAATGATCACCAACCTGTTACACATGTGCAGACAGAAAGTAGCAAGTCACACACAGTTGCAGAAGCACAGACCCTTGAAGGACAGATTCACCATCAGAGAGGGAGGGGGTCATGCAGTCCGGAAAAACCTGTAAGACAAAAAAAAGGCAATACATGTATAAAAACTGAATGATCACCTACTTGTTACACACTTGCAGACAGATAGATAGCAAGCCACACACACAGTTGCAATGGACAGACTCTTGTTGGCGGTATGCACCTTCAGGAAGGGGGGAGCAATTGGTCCTGAAAGCCTGTAAGACAAAAAAAGAAAAGTCAATACATGTACAGAAACTGAATGATCACCTACCTGTTACACATTTGCAGAAAGATTGATAGCGAGCCACACACATTTGCAGTGGACAGACCCTTGTTGGCTGTATGAATCATCAATAAGGTGGGGAGCCATTGGTCCTGTAAGCCTGTAATATATCAAAAAGGCAATACATGTATAGAAACTGAATAATCACTTGCCTGTTACAGAGTTGCAGAATGATGGACAGCGAACCACACACAGTTGCAGATGAAAATATATTTGTTAGAAGGATACACCTTCAGGGAGAAGAAGAGGTAGATGGACTTCTTGAGTACCTGTAACACAAAAAAGAAAGTCAATACATGTATAGAAACTGAATGATTTCCTACCTGTTACACACTTGCAGAAAGATAGTAGCGAGTCACACACACAATTGCAATGGACAGACCCTTGTTGGCTGAATGCACCATCACGAAGGGGGGAGCCATTGGTCCTGAAAGCCTGTAAGACAACAAAAAGGCAATACATGTAAAGAAACTGAATAATCACTTACCTGTTACAGAGTTGCAGAATGATGGACAGCGAACCACACACATTTGCAGATGAAAATATATTTGTTAGAAGGATACACCTTTAGGGAGAAGAAGAGGTTGATGGACTTCTTGAGAACCTGTAACACAAAAAAGAAAGTCAAAACATGTATAGAAACTGAATGATCACCTATCTGTTACACACTTGAAGATTGATAGCGAGCCACACACACAGTTGCAATGGACAGACCCTTGTTGGCTGTATGCACCATCAGGAAGAGGGGAGCCATTGGTCCTAAGAACCTGTAAGACAACAAAAAGGCAATACATGTATAGAAACTGAATGATCACTTACCTGTTACAGAGTTGCAGAATGTTGGACAGCGAACCGGACACAGTTGCAGATGGAAATATATTTGTTAGAAGGATACACCTTCAGGGAGAAAAAGTGGTTGATGGACTTCTTGAGTACCTGTAACACAAAAAAGAAAGTTAATACATGTATAGAAACTGAATGATTACCTACCTGTTACACACTTGCAGACAGATAGTAGCGAGTCACACACAGTTGCAGATGCACAGACCCTTGAAGGACAGATTCACCATCAGGGAGGAAGGGGTTCATGCGGTCCGGAAAAACCTGCAAGACAAGAAAAGAAAGTCAATACATGTATAGGAACTGAATGATAACCTACCTGTTACACACTTGCAGACAGATAGATAGCGAGACACACACAGTTGCAATGGACAGACCCTTGTTGGATGTATGCACCATCGGGAAGGGGGGAGCCATTGGTCCTGAAAGCCTGTAAGACAACAAAAAGGCAATACATGTATAGAAACTGAATGATCATTTACCTGTTACAGAGTTGCAGAATGATGGACAGCGAACCACACACAGTTGCAGATGCACAGACCCTTGAAAGACAGATTCACCATCAGGGAGGGAGGGGTTCATGCGGTCCATAAAATCCTGCAAGACAAAAAAAGAAAGTTTATACATGTATAGAAACTAAATGATTAACTACCTGTTACACACTTGCAGAAAAATAGATAGCGAGCCACACACACAGTTGCAATGGACAGACCCTTGTTCGCTGTATGCACCATCAGGAAGAGGGGAGCCATTGGTCTTGAAAGCCTGTAAGACAAAAAAAGGCAATACATGTATAGAAACTGAATGATCACTTACCTGTTAAAAAGTTGCAGAATGATGGACAGCGAACCACACACAGTTGCAGATGAAAATATATTTGTTAGAAGGATACACCTTCAGGGAGAAGAAGAGGTTGATGGACGTCTTCAGTACCTGTAACACAAAAAAGAAAGTCAATACATATATACAAACTGAATGATTACCTACCTGTTACACACTTGCAGACAGATCGTAGCGAGTCACACACAGTTGCAGATGCACAGACCCTTGAAAGACAGATTTACCATCAGGGAGGGAGGGGTTCATGCGGTCCATAAAATCCTGCAAGACAAAAAAAGAAAGTTTATACATGTATAGAAACTGAATGATTTCCTACCTGTTACACACTTGCAGAAAGATAGTAGCGAGTCACACACACAATTGCAATGGACAGACCCTTGTTGGCTGAATGCACCATCACGAAGGGGGGAGCCATTGGTCCTGAAAGCCTGTAAGACAAAAAAAAGGCAATACATGTAAAGAAACTGAATAATCACTTGCCTGTTACAGAGTTGCAGAATGATGGACAGCGAACCACACACAGTTGCAGATGAAAATATATTTGTTAGAAGGATACACCTTCAGGGAGAAGAAGAGGTTGATGGACTTCTTGAGAACCTGTAACACAAAAAAGAAAGTCAATACATGTATAGAAACTGAATGATCACCTATCTGTTACACACTTGAAGATTGATAGCGAGCCACACACACAGTTGCAATGGACAGACCCTTGTTGGCTGTATGCACCATCAGGAAGAGGGGAGCCATTGGCCCTAAAAACCTGTAAGACAACAAAAAGGCAATACATGTATAGAAACTGAATGATCACTTACCTGTTACAGAGTTGCAGAATGTTGGACAGCGAACCGGACACAGTTGCAGATGGAAATATATTTGTTAGAAGGATACACCTTCAGGGAGAAAAAGTGGTTGATGGACTTCTTGAGTACCTGTAACACAAAAAAGAAAGTTAATACATGTATAGAAACTGAATGATTACCTACCTGTTACACACTTGCAGACAGATAGTAGCGAGTCACACACAGTTGCAGATGCACAGACCCTTGAAGGACAGATTCACCATCAGGGAGGAAGGGGTTCATGCGGTCCGGAAAAACCTGCAAGACAAGAAAAGAAAGTCAATACATGTATAGAAACTGAATGATTTCCTACCTGTTACACACTTGCAGACAGATAGATAGCGAGACACACACAGTTGCAATGGACAGACCCTTGTTGGATGTATGCACCATCGGGAAGGGGGGAGCCATTGGTCTTGAAAGCCTGTAAGACAAAAAAAGAAAAGTCAATACATGTACAGAAACTGAATGAGTTCCTACCTGTTACACACTTGCAGACAGATAGATAGCGAGACACACACAGTTGCAATGGACAGACCCTTGTTGGATGTATGCACCATCGGGAAGGGGGGAGCCATTGGTCCTGAAAGCCTGTAAGACAACAAAAAGGCAATACATGTATAGAAACTGAATGATCATTTACCTGTTACAGAGTTGCAGAATGATGGACAGCGAACCGGACACAGTTGCAGATGCACAGACCCTTGAAAGACAGATTCACCATCAGGGAGGGAGGGGTTCATGCGGTCCATAAAATCCTGCAAGACAAAAAAAGAAAGTTTATACATGTATAGAAACTAAATGATTAACTACCTGTTACACACTTGCAGACAAATAGATAGCGAGCCACACACACAGTTGCAATTGACAGACCCTTGTTCGCTGTATGCACCATCAGGAAGAGGGGAGCCATTGGTCTTGAAAGCTTGTAAGACAAAAAAAAGGCAATACATGTATAGAAACTGAATGATCACTTACCTGTTACAGAGTTGCAGAATGATGGACAGCGAACCACACACAGTTGCAGATGAAAATACATTTGTTAGAAGGATACACCTTCAGGGAGAAGAAGAGGTTGATGGACGTCTTCAGTACCTGTAACACAAAAAAGAAAGTCAATACATATATACAAACTGAATGATTACCTACCTGTTACACACTTGCAGACAGATCGTAGTGAGTCACACACAGTTGCAGATGCACAGACCCTTGAAAGACAGATTCACCATCAGGGAGGGAGGGGTTCATGCGGTCCCTAAAATCCTGCAAGACAAAAAAAGAAAGTTTATACATGTATAGAAACTAAATGATTAACTACCTGTTACACACTTGCAGACAGATAGATAGCGAGACACACACAGTTGCAATGGACAGACCCTTGTTGGATGTATGCACCATCGGGAAGGGGGGAGCCATTGGTCCTGAAAGCCTGTAAGACAACAAAAAGGCAATACATGTATAGAAACTGAATGATCACTTACCTGTTACAGAGTTGCAGAATGATGGACAGCGAACCACACACAGTTGCAGATGAAAATATATTTGTTAGAAGGATACACCTTCAGGGAGAAGAAGAGGTTGATGGACTTCTTGAGAACCTGTAACACAAAAAAGAAAGTCAATACATGTATAGAAACTGAATGATCACCTATCTGTTACACACTTGAAGATTGATAGCGAGCCACACACACAGTTGCAATGGACAGACCCTTGTTGGCTGTATGCACCATCGGGAAGAGGGGAGCCATTGGCCCTAAAAACCTGTAAGACAACAAAAAGACAATACATGTATAGAAACTGAATGATCACTTACCTGTTACAGAGTTGCAGAATGTTGGACAGCGAACCGGACACAGTTGCAGATGGAAATATATTTGTTAGAAGGATACACCTTCAGGGAGAAAAAGTGGTTGATGGACTTCTTGAGTACCTGTAAAACAAAAAAAGAAAGTTAAAACATGTATAGAAACTGAATGATTACCTACCTGTTACACACTTGCAGACAGATAGTAGCGAGTCACACACAGTTGCAGATGCACAGACCCTTGAAGGACAGATTCACCATCAGGGAGGAAGGGGTTCATGCGGTCCGGAAAAACCTGCAAGACAAGAAAAGAAAGTCAATACATGTATAGGAACTGAATGATTACCTACCTGTTACACACTTGCAGACAGATAGATAGCGAGACACACACAGTTGCAATGGACAGACACTTGTTGGCTGTATGCACCATCAGGAAGCGGGGAGCCATTGGTCCTGAAAGCCTGTAAGACAAAAAAAGGCAATACATGTATAGAAACTGAATGATGACTTACCTGTTACAGAGTTGCAGAATGATGGACAGCGAACCACACACAGTTGCAGATGAAAATATATTTGTTAGAAGGATACACTTTCAGGGAGAAGAAGAGGTTGATGGACTTCTTGAGAACCTGTAGGAAAAAAAAAGAAAGTCAATACATGTATAAAAACTGAATGATCACCAACCTGTTACACATGTGCAGACAGAAAGTAGCAAGTCACACACATTTGCAGAAGCACAGACCCTTGAAGGACAGATTCACCATCAGAGAGGGAGGGGGTCATGCAGTCCGGAAAAACCTGTAAGACAAAAAAAAGGCAATACATGTATAAAAACTGAATGATCACCTACTTGTTACACACTTGCAGACAGATAGATAGCGAGACACACACAGTTGCAATGGACAGACCCTTGTTGGATGTATGCACCATCGGGAAGGGGGGAGCCATTGGTCTTGAAAGCCTGTAAGACAAAAAAAGAAAAGTCAATGCATGTACAGAAACTGAATGATCACCTACCTGTTACACATTTGCAGAAAGATTGATAGCGAGCCACACACATTTGCAGTGGACAGACCCTTGTTGGCTGTATGAATCATCAGTAAGGGGGGGAGCCATTGGTCCTGTAAGCCTGTAATATATCAAAAAGGCAATACATGTATAGAAACTGAATAATCACTTGCCTGTTACAGAGTTGCAGAATGATGGACAGCGAACCACACACAGTTGCAGATGAAAATATATTTGTTAGAAGGATACACCTTCAGGGAGAAGAAGAGGTTGATGGACGTCTTCAGTACCTGTAACACAAAAAAGAAAGTCAATACATGTATACAAACTGAATGATTACCTACCTGTTACACACTTGCAGACAGATAGTAGCGAGTCACACACAGTTGCAGATGCACAGACCCTTGAAGGACAGATTCACCATCAGGGAGGAAGAGGTTCATGCGGTCCGGAAAAACCTGCAAGACAAGAAAAGAAAGTCAATACATGTATAGGAACTGAATGATTACCTACCTGTTACACACTTGCAGACAGATAGATAGCGAGACACACACAGTTGCAATGGACAGACCCTTGTTGGATGTATGCACCATCGGGAAGGGGGGAGCCATTGGTCCTGAAAGCCTGTAAGACAACAAAAAGGCAATACATGTATAGAAACTGAATGATCATTTACCTGTTACAGAGTTGCAGAATGATGGACAGCGAACCACACACAGTTGCAGATGCACAGACCCTTGAAAGACAGATTCACCATCAGGGAGGGAGGGGTTCATGCGGTCCATAAAATCCTGCAAGACAAAAAAAGAAAGTTTATACATGTATAGAAACTAAATGATTAACTACCTGTTACACACTTGCAGACAAATAGATAGCGAGCCACACACACAGTTGCAATGGACAGACCCTTGTTCGCTGTATGCACCATCAGGAAGAGGGGAGCCATTGGTCTTGAAAGCCTGTAAGACAAAAAAAAGGCAATACATGTATAGAAACTGAATGATCACTTACCTGTTACAAAGTTGCAGAATGATGGACAGCGAACCACACACAGTTGCAGATGAAAATATATTTGTTAGAAGGATACACCTTCAGGGAGAAGAAGAGGTTGATGGACGTCTTCAGTACCTGTAACACAAAAAAGAAAGTCAATACATGTATACAAACTGAATGATTACCTACCTGTTACACACTTGCAGACAGATCTTAGCGAGTCACACACAGTTGCAGATGCACAGACCCTTGAAGGACAGATTCACCATCAGGGAGGGAGGGGTTCATGCGGTCCGGAAAAACCTGCAAGACAAGAAAAGAAAGTCAATACATGTATAGGAACTGAATGATTACCTACCTGTTACACACTTGCAGACAGATAGATAGCGAGACACACACAGTTGCAATGGACAGACCCTTGTTGGCTGTATGCACCATCAGGAAGCGGGGAGCCATTGGTCCTAAAAGCCTGTAAGACAAAAAAAGGCAATACATGTATAGAAACTGAATGATGACTTACCTGTTACAGAGTTGCAGAATAATGGACAGCGAACCACACACAGTTGCAGATGAAAATATATTTGTTAGAAGGATACACCTTCAGAGAGAAGAAGAGGTTGATGGACTTCTTGAGAACCTGTAGGAAAAAAAAGAAAGTCAATACATGTATACAAACTGAATGATCACCAACCTGTTACACATTTGCAGAAAGATTGATAGCGAGCCACACACATTTGCAGTGGACAGACCCTTGTTGGCTGTATGAATCATCAGTAACGGGGGGAGCCATTGGTCCTGTAAGCCTGTAATACATCAAAAAGGCAATATATGTATAGAAACTGAATGATCACTTACAGAGTTGCAGAATGATGGACAGCGAACCACACACAGTTGCAGATGAAAATATATTTGTTAGAAGGATACACCTTCAGTGAGAACAAGAGGTTGTTGGACTTCTTGAGAACCTGTAAAACAAAAAAGAAAGTCAATACATGTATAGAAACTGAATGATCACCAACCAGTTACACACCTGCAGAAAGATAGTATCGAGTCACACACAGTTGCAGATGCACAGACCCTTGAAGGACAGATCCATCATCAGGAAGGGAGGGAGGCGGTCATGCTATCCGAAAAACCTGTGAGACAAAAAAAAGAAAGTCAATACATGTATAGAAACTGAATGATCACCTACCTGTTACACACTTGCAGACAGATAGATAGCAAGCCACACACACAGTTGCAATGGACAGACCCTTCTTGGCTGTATGCACCATCAGGAAGCGGGGAGCCATTGGTCCTGAAAGCCTGTAAGACAAAAAAAAGGCAATACATGTATAGAAACTGAATAATCACTTGCCTGTTACAGAGTTGCAGAATGATGGACAGCGAACCACACACAGTTGCAGATGAAAATATATTTGTTAGAAGGATACACCTTCAGGGAGAAGAAGAGGTTGATGGACTTCTTGAGAACCTGTAACACAAAAAAGAAAGTCAATACATGTATAGAAACTGAATGATCACCTATCTGTTACACACTTTAAGATTGATAGCGAGCCACACACACAGTTGCAATGGACAGACCCTTGTTGGCTGTATGCACCATCAGGAAGAGGGGAGCCATTGGTCCTAAGAACCTGTAAGACAACAAAAAGGCAATACATGTATAGAAACTGAATGATCACTTACCTGTTACAGAGTTGCAGAATGTTGGACAGCGAACCGGACACAGTTGCAGATGGAAATATATTTGTTAGAAGGATACACCTTCAGGGAGAAAAAGTGGTTGATGGACTTCTTGAGTACCTGTAACACAAAAAAGAAAGTTAATACATGTATAGAAACTGAATGATTACCTACCTGTTACACACTTGCAGACAGATAGTAGCGAGTCACACACAGTTGCAGATGCACAGACCCTTGAAGGACAGATTCACCATCAGGGAGGAAGGGGTTCATGCGGTCCGGAAAAACCTGCAAGACAAGAAAAGAAAGTCAATACATGTATAGGAACTGAATGATTAACTACCTGTTACACACTTGCAGACAAATAGATAGCGAGCCACACACACAGTTGCAATGGACAGACCCTTGTTGGCTGTATGCACCATCGGGAAGGGGGGAGCCATTGGTCCTGAAAGCCTGTAAGACAACAAAAAGACAATACATGTATAGAAACTGAATGATCACTTACCTGTTACAGAGTTGCAGAATGATGGACTGCGAACCACACACAGTTGCAGATGAAAATATATTTGTTAGAAGGATACACCTTCAAGGAGAAGAAGAGGTTGATGGACTTCTTGAGAACCTGTAACACAAAAAAGAAAGTCAATACATGTATAGAAACTGAATGATTTCCTACCTGTTACACACTTGCAGACAGATAGATAGCGAGACACACACAGTTGCAATGGACAGACCCTTGTTGGATGTATGCACCATCGGGAAGGGGGGAGCCATTGGTCCTGAAAGCCTGTAAGACAACAAAAAGGCAATACATGTATAGAAACTGAATGATCACTTACCTGTTACAGAGTTGCAGAATGATGGACAGCGAACCACACACAGTTGCAGATGAAAATATATTTGTTAGAAGGATACACCTTCAGGGAGAAGAAGAGGTTGATGGACTTCTTGAGAACCTGTAACACAAAAAAGAAAGTCAATACATGTATAGAAACTGAATGATCACCTATCTGTTACACACTTGAAGATTGATAGCGAGCCACACACACAGTTGCAATGGACAGACCCTTGTTGGCTGTATGGACCATCGGGAAGAGGGGAGCCATTGGCCCTAAAAACCTGTAAGACAACAAAAAGGCAATACATGTATAGAAACTGAATGATCACTTACCTGTTACAGAGTTGCAGAATGTTGGACAGCGAACCGGACACAGTTGCAGATGAAAATATATTTGTTAGAAGGATACACCTTCAGGGAGAAGAAGAGGTTGATGGACTTCTTGAGAACCTGTAGGAAAAAAAAAGAAAGTCAATTCATGTATACAAACTGAATGATCACCAACCTGTTACACATGTGCAGACAGAAAGTAGCAAGTCACACACAGTTGCAGAAGCACAGACCCTTGAAGGACAGATTCACCATCAGAGAGGGAGGGGGTCATGCGGTCCGGAAAAACCTGTAAGACAAAAAAAAGGCAATACATGTATTAAAACTGAATGATCACCTACTTGTTACACACTTGCAGACAGATAGATAGCAAGCCACACACACAGTTGCAATGGACAGACTCTTGTTGGCGGTATGCACCTTCAGGAAGGGGGGAGCCATTGGTCCTGAAAGCCTGTAAGACAAAAAAAGAAAAGTCAATACATGTACAGAAACTGAATGATCACCTACCTGTTACACATTTGCAGAAAGATTGATAGCGAGCCACACACATTTGCAGTGGACAGACCCTTGTTGGCTGTATGAATCATCAGTAAGGGGGGGAGCCATTGGTCCTGTAAGCCTGTAATATATCAAAAAGGCAATACATGTATAGAAACTGAATAATCACTTGCCTGTTACAGAGTTGCAGAATGATGGACAGCGAACCACACACAGTTGCAGATGAAAATATATTTGTTAGAAGGATACACCTTCAGGGAGAAGAAGAGGTAGATGGACTTCTTGAGTACCTGTAACACAAAAAAGAAAGTCAATACATGTATAGAAACTGAATGATTTCCTACCTGTTACACACTTGCAGAAAGATAGTAGCGAGCCACACACACAATTGCAATGGACAGACCCTTGTTGGCTGAATGCACCATCACGAAGGGGGGAGCCATTGGTCCTGAAAGCCTGTAAGACAACAAAAAGGCAATACATGTAAAGAAACTGAATAATCACTTGCCTGTTACAGAGTTGCAGAATGATGGACAGCGAACCACACACAGTTGCAGATGAAAATATATTTGTTAGAAGGATACACCTTCAGGGAGAAGAAGAGGTTGATGGACTTCTTGAGAACCTGTAACACAAAAAAGAAAGTCAATACATGTATAGAAACTGAATGATCACCTATCTGTTACACACTTGAAGATTGATAGCGAGCCACACACACAGTTGCAATGGACAGACCCTTGTTGGCTGTATGCACCATCAGGAAGATGGGAGCCATTGGTCCTAAGAACCTGTAAGACAACAAAAAGGCAATACATGTATAGAAACTGAATGATCACTTACCTGTTACAGAGTTGCAGAATGTTGGACAGCGAACCGGACACAGTTGCAGATGGAAATATATTTGTTAGAAGGATACACCTTCAGGGAGAAAAAGTGGTTGATGGACTTCTTGAGTACCTGTAACACAAAAAAGAAAGTTAATACATGTATAGAAACTGAATGATTACCTACCTGTTACACACTTGCAGACAGATAGTAGCGAGTCACACACAGTTGCAGATGCACAGACCCTTGAAGGACAGATTCACCATCAGGGAGGAAGAGGTTCATGCGGTCCGGAAAAACCTGCAAGACAAGAAAAGAAAGTCAATACATGTATAGGAACTGAATGATTACCTACCTGTTACACACTTGCAGACAGATAGATAGCGAGACACACACAGTTGCAATGGACAGACCCTTGTTGGATGTATGCACCATCGGGAAGGGGGGAGCCATTGGTCCTGAAAGCCTGTAAGACAACAAAAAGGCAATACATGTATAGAAACTGAATGATCATTTACCTGTTACACACTTGCAGACAGATAGATAGCAAGCCACACACACAGTTGCAATGGACAGACTCTTGTTGGCGGTATGCACCTTCAGGAAGGGGGGAGCCATTGGTCCTGAAAGCCTGTAAGACAAAAAAAGAAAAGTCAATACATGTACAGAAACTGAATGATCACCTACCTGTTACACATTTGCAGAAAGATTGATAGCGAGCCACGCACATTTGCAGTGGACAGACCCTTGTCGGCTGTATGAATCATCAGTAAGGGGGGGAGCCATTGGTCCTGTAAGCCTGTAATACATCAAAAAGGCAATATATGTATAGAAACTGAATGATCACTTACAGAGTTGCAGAATGATGGACAGCGAACCACACACAGTTGCAGATGAAAATATATTTGTTAGAAGGATACACCTTCAGTGAGAACAAGAGGTTGTTGGACTTCTTGAGAACCTGTAACACAAAAAAGAAAGTCAATACATGTACAGAAACTGAATGATCACCAACCAGTTACACACCTGCAGAAAGATAGTATCGAGTCACACACAGTTGCAGATGCACAGACCCTTGAAGGACAGATCCATCATCAGGAAGGGAGGGAGGCGGTCATGCTAACCGAAAAACCTGTGAGACAAAAAAAAGAAAGTCAATACATGTATAGAAACTGAATGATCACCTACCTGTTACACACTTGCAGACAGATAGATAGCAAGCCACACACACAGTTGCAATGGACAGACCCTTCTTGGCTGTATGCACCATCAGGAAGCGGGGAGCCATTGGTCCTGAAAGCCTGTAAGACAAAAAAAAGGCAATACATGTATAGAAACTGAATAATCACTTGCCTGTTACAGAGTTGCAGAATGATGGACAGCGAACCACACACAGTTGCAGATGAAAATATATTTGTTAGAAGGATACACCTTCAGGGAGAAGAAGAGGTAGATGGACTTCTTGAGTACCTGTAACACAAAAAAGAAAGTCAATACATGTATAGAAACTGAATGATTTCCTACCTGTTACACACTTGCAGAAAGATAGTAGCGAGCCACACACACAATTGCAATGGACAGACCCTTGATGGCTGAATGCACCATCACGACGGGGGGAGCCATTGGTCCTGAAAGCCTGTAAGACAACAAAAAGGCAATACATGTAAAGAAACTGAATAATCACTTGCCTGTTACAGAGTTGCAGAATGATGGACAGCGAACCACACACAGTTGCAGATGAAAATATATTTGTTAGAAGGATACACCTTCAGGGAGAAGAAGAGGTTGATGGACTTCTTGAGAACCTGTAACACAAAAAAGAAAGTCAATAAATGTATAGAAACTGAATGATTTCCTACCTGTTACACACTTGCAGACAGATAGATAGCGAGACACACACAGTTGCAATGGACAGACCCTTGTTGGATGTATGCACCATCGGGAAGGGGGGAGCCATTGGTCCTGAAAGCCTGTAAGACAACAAAAAGGCAATACATGTATAGAAACTGAATGATCACTTACCTGTTACAGAGTTGCAGAATGATGGACAGCGAAACACACACAGTTGCAGATGAAAATATATTTGTTAGAAGGATACACCTTCAGGGAGAAGAAGAGGTTAATGGACTTCTTGAGAACCTGTAACACAAAAAAGAAAGTCAATACATGTATAGAAACTGAATGATCACCTATCTGTTACACACTTGAAGATTGATAGCGAGCCACACACACAGTTGCAATGGACAGACCCTTGTTGGCTGTATGCACCATCAGGAAGAGGGGAGCCATTGGCCCTAAAAACCTGTAAGACAACAAAAAGGCAATACATGTATAGAAACTGAATGATCACTTACCTGTTACAGAGTTGCAGAATGTTGGACAGCGAACCGGACACAGTTGCAGATGGAAATATATTTGTTAGAAGGATACACCTTCAGGGAGAAAAAGTGGTTGATGGACTTCTTGAGTACCTGTAACACAAAAAAGAAAGTTAATACATGTATAGAAACTGAATGATCACCTATCTGTTACACACTTGAAGATTGATAGCGAGCCACACACACAGTTGCAATGGACAGACCCTTGAAGGACAGATTCACCATCAGGGAGGAAGGGGTTCATGCGGTCCGGAAAAACCTGCAAGACAAGAAAAGAAAGTCAATACATGTATAGGAACTGAATGATTACCTACCTGTTACACACTTGCAGACAGATAGATAGCGAGACACACACAGTTGCAATGGACAGACCCTTGTTGGCTGTATGCACCATCAGGAAGCGGGGAGCCATTGGTCCTGAAAGCCTGTAAGACAAAAAAAGGCAATACATGTATAGAAACTGAATGATGACTTACCTGTTACAGAGTTGCAGAATGATGGACAGCGAACCACACACAGTTGCAGATGAAAATATATTTGTTAGAAGGATACACCTTCAGGGAGAAGAAGAGGTTGATGGACTTCTTGAGAACCTGTAGGAACAAAAAAGAGAAAGTCAATACATGTATACAAACTGAATGATCACCAACCTGTTACACATGTGCAGACAGAAATTAGCAAGTCACACACAGTTGCAGATGCACAGACCCTTGAAGGACAGATTCACCATCAGGGAGGAAGGGGTTCATGCGGTCCGGAAAAACCTGCAAGACAAGAAAAGAAAGTCAATACATGTATAGGAACTGAATGATTACCTACCTGTTACACACTTGCAGACAGATAGATAGCAAGCCACACACACAGTTGCAATGGACAGACTCTTATTGGCGGTATGCACCTTCAGGAAGGGGGGAGCCATTGGTCCTGAAAGCCTGTAAGACAAAAAAAGAAAAGTCAATACATGTACAGAAACTGAATGATCACCTACCTGTTACACATTTGCAGAAAGATTGATAGCGAGCCACGCACATTTGCAGTGGACAGACCCTTGTTGGCTGTATGAATCATCAGTAAGGGGGGGAGCCATTGGTCCTGTAAGCCTGTAATACATCAAAAAGGCAATATATGTATAGAAACTGAATGATCACTTACAGAGTTGCAGAATGATGGACAGCGAACCACACACAGTTGCAGATGAAAATATATTTGTTAGAAGGATACACCTTCAGTGAGAACAAGAGGTTGTTGGACTTCTTGAGAACCTGTAACACAAAAAAGAAAGTCAATACATGTACAGAAACTGAATGATCACCAACCAGTTACACACCTGCAGAAAGATAGTATCGAGTCACACACAGTTGCAGATGCACAGACCCTTGAAGGACAGATCCATCATCAGGAAGGGAGGGAGGCGGTCATGCTAACCGAAAAACCTGTGAGACAAAAAAAAGAAAGTCAATACATGTATAGAAACTGAATGATCACCTACCTGTTACACACTTGCAGACAGATAGATAGCAAGCCACACACACAGTTGCAATGGACAGACCCTTCTTGGCTGTATGCACCATCAGGAAGCGGGGAGCCATTGGTCCTGAAAGCCTGTAAGACAAAAAAAAGGCAATACATGTATAGAAACTGAATAATCACTTGCCTGTTACAGAGTTGCAGAATGATGGACAGCGAACCACACACAGTTGCAGATGAAAATATATTTGTTAGAAGGATACACCTTCAGGGAGAAGAAGAGGTAGATGGACTTCTTGAGTACCTGTAACACAAAAAAGAAAGTCAATACATGTATAGAAACTGAATGATTTCCTACCTGTTACACACTTGCAGAAAGATAGTAGCGAGCCACACACACAATTGCAATGGACAGACCCTTGATGGCTGAATGCACCATCACGACGGGGGGAGCCATTGGTCCTGAAAGCCTGTAAGACAACAAAAAGGCAATACATGTAAAGAAACTGAATAATCACTTGCCTGTTACAGAGTTGCAGAATGATGGACAGCGAACCACACACAGTTGCAGATGAAAATATATTTGTTAGAAGGATACACCTTCAGGGAGAAGAAGAGGTTGATGGACTTCTTGAGAACCTGTAACACAAAAAAGAAAGTCAATAAATGTATAGAAACTGAATGATTTCCTACCTGTGACACACTTGCAGACAGATAGATAGCGAGACACACACAGTTGCAATGGACAGACCCTTGTTGGATGTATGCACCATCGGGAAGGGGGGAGCCATTGGTCCTGAAAGCCTGTAAGACAACAAAAAGGCAATACATGTATAGAAACTGAATGATCACTTACCTGTTACAGAGTTGCAGAATGTTGGACAGCGAACCGGACACAGTTGCAGATGGAAATATATTTGTTAGAAGGATACACCTTCAGGGAGAAAAAGTGGTTGATGGACTTCTTGAGTACCTGTAACACAAAAAAGAAAGTTAATACATGTATAGAAACTGAATGATTACCTACCTGTTACACACTTGCAGACAGATAGTAGCGAGTCACACACAGTTGCAGAAGCACAGACCCTTGAAGGACAGATTCACCATCAGAGAGGGAGGGGGTCATGCAGTCCGGAAAAACCTGTAAGACAAAAAAAGAAAGTCAATACATGTATAGAAACTGAATGATCACCTACTTGTTACACACTTGCAGACAGATAGATAGCAAGCCACACACACAGTTGCAATGGACAGACTCTTGTTGGTGGTATGCACCTTCAGGAAGGGGGGAGCCATTGGTCCTGAAAGCCTGTAAGACAAAAAAAGAAAAGTCAATACATGTACAGACACTGAATGATCACCTACCTGTTACACATTTGCAGAAAGATTGATAGCGAGCCACACACAGTTGCAGTGGACAGACCCTTGTTGGCTGTATGAATCATCAGTAAGGGGGGGAGCCATTGGTCCTGTAAGCCTGTAAAACAAAAAGACAATTCATGTACAGAAACTGAATGATCACTTACAGAGTTGCAGAATGATGGACAGTGAACCGGACACAGTTGCAGATGAAAATATAGTTGTTAGAAGGATACACATTCAGGGAAAAGAAGAGGTTGATGGACTTCTTGAGTACCTGTAACACAAAAAAGAAAGTCAATACATGTATAGAAACTGAATGATTACCTACCTGTTACACACTTGCAGACAGACTGATAGCGAGCCACATACAAACAGTTGCAATGGACAGACCTTTGTTGGCTGTATGCACCATCAGGAAGGGGGGAGCCATTGGAACTGAAAGCCTGTAAGACAACAAAAATGCAATACGTGTATAGAAACTGAATGATCACCTACCTTTTACACACTTGCAGATAGATAGATAGCGAGCCACACACACAGTTGCAATGGACAGACCCTTCTTGGCTGTATGCACCATCAGGAAGGGGGGAGCCATTGGTCCTGAAAGCCTGTAAAACAAAAAGACAATTCATGTACAGAAACTGAATGATCACTTACAGAGTTGCAGAATGATGGACAGTGAACCGGACACAGTTGCAGATGAAAATATAGTTGTTAGAAGGATACACATTCAGGGAAAAGAAGAGGTTGATGGACTTCTTGAGAACCTGTAACACAAAAAAGAAAGGCAATACATGTATAGAAACTGAATGATCATCTACCTGTTACACACTTGCAGACAGATAGTAGCGATCCACACACACAGTTGCAATGGACAGACCCTTGTTGGCTGTATGCACCATTAGGAAGGGAGGGAGGTGGTCGTGCTATCCGAAAAACCTGTAAGACAAAAAAAGAAAGTCAATACATGTATAGAAACTAAATGATTACCTACCTGTTACATACTTGCAGATAGATGGATAGCGAGCAACACATAAAGTTGCAATGGACAGACCCTTGTTCGCTGTATGCACCATCAGGAAGGGGGGAGCCATTGGTCCTGAATGCCTCTAAGACAACAAAAAGGAAATACATGTATAAAAACAAAAAGATCACCTACCTGTTACACACTTGCAGACAGAAAGTAGCGAGTCACACACAGTTTCAGATGCACAGACCATTGAAGGACAGATCCACCATCAGGGAGGGAGGGGGTCATACTATCTGAAAAGCCTGTAAGACAACAAAAAGGCAATACATGTATAGAAACTGAATGATCACTTACGTGTTACAGAGTTGCAGAATGATGGACAGCGAACCAAACACAGTTGCAGATGGAAATATATTTGTTAGAAGGATACACCTTCAGGGAGAAGAAGAGGTGGATGGACTTCTTGAGAACCTGTAACACAAACAAAAAAGTCAATACATGTATAGAAACTGAATGATCACCTACCTGTTACACACTCGCAGGCAGACTGATAGCTAGCCACACACAGTTGCAATGGAGAGACCATTGTTGGCTATATGCACCATCAGGAAGGGGGGAGCCATTGGTCCTGAAAGCCTGTGAGCCAACAAAAAGACAATTCAAGTATAGAAACTGAATGATCACCAACCTGTTACACACTTGAAGATTGATAGCGAGCCACACACACAGTTGCAATGGATAGACACTTGTTGGCTGTATGCATCATTCAGGAAGGGGGAAGCCATTGGTCCTAAAAACCTGTAAGACAACAAAAAGGCAATACATGTATAGAAACTGAATGATCACTTACCTGTTACAGAGTTGCAGAATGATGGACAGCGAACCACACACAGTTGCAGATGAAAATATATTTGTTAGAAGGATACACCTTCAGGGAGAAGAAGAGGTTGATGGACTTCTTGAGAACTTGTAAGACAAAAAACAGAAAGTCAATACATGTATAGAAACTGAATATAGTGAGGCCCATGGGGTAGACTTGGAAAGGAGAGTGGGATCCGTTCCCAGACCTAATGTGAGAAACTGTACATGAGCTGAACAAACATAACGTAAAAGAGATGTTAAGGGGTCCAGCTGTGTCTGCAGCACATAGACCATGTAAGTAATGGTGGGGGCTAATGATGGTTCCTCATGGATGAAATGCAGACATCCTGCATATGACAACAGTCCAACAACATATGACGTATAGTAGGGTATAAAACATAAGGTATTCCTTTGTCTGGGAGAGAGAGAAGAGGGGCACCCAGAATTGGCAGACTCACTCCATATTGTACTTTTGATTGGAATAAAATGTTTCATTGTTACAACTGAAAGACGGTGGTCACGAGTCAAAAGAAGTCCTCCTCTGAAGAAGTACAAGAACCACGACAAAGTTTATTGAGGTACCTGCTGGAACAGCCTGACAAAAGTGTGTTGCAATAATCTAACCGTGAGGTTAAGTGTGTACTAGCTTTTCTGCATCCTGTAGAGAAGGAATGTCTTAGTTTGGCAATGTAGGCTGTCCTAGTTATTTAGTTATATGTTGCTCAAATGATAGATCAGAATCAAATAAGACACCAAGATTTGTAGCTGCTGGACCCAGAATAATGCAAAAAAGAACAGCCAAGTCTAACATTTAGTCTAAGTTTACTTCTAGTGTCTTTTGGACCTAAAAAGAAAACCTCTGTTTTGTTACTGTTAAGGAGAACGAAGTCATGTGGCATCCAGAGTACATCCTTCACACAGTCCTCAATTTTCTTTAATCTAGAGTTACTATCAGGTTTGGCTGATACAGATGCAGATGACACTGCTCTATATAAGTTAACATCCTGTCTGCTTATAACCGCCCTGTGGTAACATCTATAATGTAAATAATAAATGCCCTTAAATAGAGCATTGTGGAACACCATACCGGACTTCTGTGTAATTTAGAAATACGGACTGATAGGGTTTGTTTAGATATGATTTGAACCACAATAGGGCTGTTTCTGTGATTCCAACCATGTTCTCTAATCTTTCAAAGAGAATAGTGTTATCTATAGTTTCAAAGGCTAAACTGAGGGCGAGTAGGGCTACGTAGCCTTGATCAGAGGCAAGAAAGAGATCGTTTGTAATCTTCACTTGGGCTGTCTGAATCCAGATTGGAATTTCTCATACATTTCATTTTTACTCCGGTATAAGCAGAGTTGTTGAGCCACAGCATTTTCTAATATCTTGGACAGAAATGTCAGGCTTGAGATGGGTCTGTAATTGATAGTACACCAGGACCAAGATTTAGTTTCTTAATTAAAGGTTTTATAACTGCAAATTAAAGGGATTTGGGTACATGGCCTTAGGTAAGGGATGAATTTACTTTTGTTAAAAGAGGTCTGATTATAATTGGGAGTAATTCTGTCAGTATTTTAAAGGGAATCGGGTCAAGTGTACAGGTTGTAAAATTTACTGAGGAAATAGTTTTTTGTTAGTTCTGGCTGTGGAAGTGAGTAGAAGACTTCCAGCCTTTGTTCTACAACTAATATTTTAACTCATGTTCTAAATCAGCTACACCAGGTGACAGCCATGTTTGCTTTAATAAGGAGTGTTGGATTTGTTGTCAAATGTTTTCTATATTATTATTAAAATTATATTATAAAAATATTACTGGTTTAACAGTCTAAATTTACATTTATTTGTGGAAGTTACTGGTACTGGTAAGAATTGATACATATGTTTCCTTTCTTTCCCCCTAAGATTGTTAAAACCAATTTTCTGTTCTCAATATATGCTCAATATTGCAGGGTTTGTTTTAAATGTGAGCAAGTGATACTAATATTACTTTTTTAATACAAGCAGAGAAAGGGAAGAACAAATGGTTTGAATATAGTAAATCATCACTTACCTGACAGATCTCAGGCAGCACAGGTGTAGCCTTTCTCGGTGGTAGAGGACAGAACGTCAAACCTGCAGTCAGCAGTGGTGCGCGAAGAGTCAGCTGAATGGCTTGCTTCCTCGATCCTGGTGTCTGTTTTCTTCCAAACGGTGTCTGGAATTTAGTGTACTAGAGGTCTTCCAGGCCACAGGTACCGCAGCATTACTCTTTGGGCCCGATATGTAATAGGGTCTTACAATAAAATCTCCAACAATGAGAACACCGTCTGGAGTAGTTGCCCTCTCTGCTGGAGCATGCAGAGCCATAGACAAAGTTGATAAAGACCCAGTTGCTTCAGCGTTGAACAATATCTCTCTCAGCAAATCGCTCAAAGAAAAAAAAAATTAACATCAGCTCCCACCTTAGGCCTTCCACTTTCTTTTAGTTTTTCTTTTTTCTGGCCCTTTTTTCTGGGAGAAAGGGAATTGCGCAATATGCAGAGGTGGTCAGAGTTAGGGGACCTGTCTATAATAGGTGCCTTTCTCACACTTTTCTACGTCTGTTAAGAAAAAAATAAATAAATAAGAAAAAACATAATTAATTTGTTTACTGTAAATGCAGTGTCTTGTCTGCTAATGTTACTGAACATGTATACATTACTCTGTATTTAAAAGTGCAAATTAATTAGAACATTTTGTGTACGATGTAAGCTAATTACAAATCATGCTAATGGGTACGATACACACACAGTGCAGAATACGGAATGATGAAGCATCTGGTACTAAGGTAGTGGTATGGGGGCCCCAAATGAAAATCTGCTTAGGGCCCCATAAAGTCTTGGGCTGGCCCTGGCCATGCAGATGCTCCCAGTACCTCTCCATGGCCACCATATTCCTCAAAAGTAAACACAGAAGTTAGTTAGTAAAGCAAATTACTGTAAAGTAAGACACATAGCAGACAGCACAAGGATTAAAACTATGATAAACAAGCCAAAGCTAATATTAAAGAATATAAAAGAAATGACTAGGAGGGAGTGAGATTGACAAGCGGTATGGCTGCTTGTTAGAAGTTGTCCTAAGCCCCATTAACTTAAATCCTAACTAATTGAAAGAGCACACTGCTCTCCCTGATCTCGTCCGCATGAAGACCAGCCTCAGAGATTATCTCTCGCGGTTGAACGCAGAGAGGATCAATGTCTTAAAAGCTGCGAGGGAGAAAGGAGGTGTAGTGTGGAGTGGAAGCAACATTTCCTTGTTTCCATACATGTCGAAGAAGCTGGTTGAGAGGAGGAAAACTTTCTGATTGGCAAAACAGCTGCTGCGTGACAAGAAGGTGAGGTTTCCTTTAGTCTTTCCTGCAGCGCTCCAGTTTGCGTGGAAGAGGAGAAACAAAGTTTGACGTCACAACAGAAGCTGTCAAGTTCATCGAGAAGCAAGTTACTGATGGAGAATAAACTATAAAACATCCACTAGCACAAGGAGACTGAGAGGTATGATTGGTCTGGATAGCTTTGTGTAGCTGTTTAGGCTATAACCTAGTAGACGTCTCAGACATTCCACTGACCTAAGTTAAGTTCTCTTCTTTTTTTTCAACATTATGCATCATTCTGGTTCAACCCAGAGGTGAAGATTGGAAAGCAGAAAGTGTTTTGGAAAGGGTGTAGACAAGGGTATACACACTGTGAATGATCTCTATAAAGAGGGGACATTTATGTAATTTACTGAACTTGTTCAACAGTAAATGCTACACGAAAAAGGTGATTTCTGGAAATATTTACAAATTAGACATTGCGTAATTAGAAGAAGACCAGCCAACCCAATGACTAACTATCTAGATAAGTCTGTTAAGGCATCAATATTTGATTATAAGACTAAAACTAAGAGACGTTTGTATTCACTTTATAATTATTATTGAAGGATTGGTGTTGGTACAATGTGTATCAGTATGTATATCTGTACCACATGAGCTTTTGTTTACTGTGTTAAATTACAAAAAAGAAATGACTAGGAGTAGCAAGCAGATAGGCAAGTAAAGACTGGGATAGACAGAAAGAGATGTAATTCTTTTTAAAAGAATTGAGTGATTTTGCTGCAGACTTGGCAGTGTGCAACAACAAAGTTATAATAGTAGGAGACTTTAATATTCATTTTGAAAAAGCAGACAATCCATTAACAAAGGCCCTTGCATCGATCTTGCATCGATAACTGTAACTGGACCCACACATTATTGTAATCATACCCTAGATTTAGTTCTGACCCAGGGTGTTAGCATTGATAATCTAAATATTCTACCGCAAAGCTTAGTAACATCAGACCATTATCTAATCTCCTATGAGCTACATCTTAGGCAAAAAGTTAATTTGGCCCCTTGCCACTATCTAAAGCATGCAATAACCCAATGACCGCTGTACAGTTTACTGAAAACCTCCCAGACCTATCGACCTTAGCTTACACTCCGTCAGATTAAACATAGCTATATAGATTAACAAATGGACTTTAAAATACCCTTCAATTAACCTTAGACAAAGTGGCTCCACTCACACAGTGGTACAGTGATCAAACTCGTAGACTCCACTCTGCCTGGAAGGACAGCCTTAGTCAATATAGAAAGGGACTCATTAAATCTCTTTCAGCGTATTTCGCCTCACTGATCGATAATTACAAAAACAATCCCAGAGTATTTTTAGTGAGATCTCTAAACTTACTAAATGCCAATAATAAAGTAGAAAGCATTAAACAACAAATCCAACACTCCTTATTAAATCAAACATTTGACCTTAAATCAAAATTGCCTGGTGTAGCTGCTTTAGAACATAACTTAGTTGTAGAATAAAGGCTGGAAGCCTTCTACCAATTTCCACAGCCAAAATTACAAAAAATGATTTCCTCAGCAAATTGCACAACCTGTACACTTGACCCAATTCCCTCTAAAATACTAAAAGAAATACTCAGAATTATAATCAGACCTCTTTTAACAATAGTAAATGCATCCCTTAGCTTAGGGCATGTACCCAAAACCCTTAAATTAGCAGGCATGAAACCTTTAATCAAGAAACCAAATCTCCTAGTCCATCCATGAATAAGAAATTCCTATCAGGATTCAGACCCCATCGTAGCACAGAGACAGCCCTAGTGAAGATTACAAAGATCTTTCTTGCCTCTGATCAAGGCTACGTATTCTTTATTAGCCCTACTAGACCGCAGTGCAGCCTTTGATACAATAGTTCACACTATTCTACTAGAAAGATTAGAGAAAATGGTTGGAATCACAGGAACAGCCCTACCGTGGTTCAAATCATATCTAACTGAACACTATCAGTTTATAAAGATAAAAGATGTATCACCAAATTACACAAAAGTAAGATATGGAGTTCCACAATACTCTATTTTAGGACTGCTATTATTTACATTATACATGTTACCACTGGGCAGTTATAAGCAGACATGGCAATAATTTCCATTGCCATTGCAGATGACACAGCTCTATATATAAGCCCAACATGTTGATAAATTTAGATTAAAGAAAATGGAGGACTGTGTAAAGGATAGAAAACTCTGGATGTCACATAACTTCTTTCTTCTTAACAGTAACAAAATAGAAGTTCTCCTTTTACATCAAAAAGACAGTAGAAATAAACTATTTTTATTTAGACTTAATGTTAGATCAGCTGATTTTTCCATTATTCCTGGTCCAGCAACTAAAAATCATCTGACTGAATAAAGATTTGAATAAAGTAAACCATCACTTACCTGACTGGTGTGACTGGGTAAGGTATTGGCACCTTCTCGATGTTTCCGGAGAGCACAACAGATTCCAGGCAGCAGAGGTGAAGCCTTTCTCTGTGATAGAGGAGCGGGCGTCATACCCAATTTAATCACTTTAACTGGTGGTACAATTTCCACATATTTCTCAGACTAGGAGAAGCTGCATTTGCAAACACTAGTAAATGAAACTTCACAAAAATTAATCGGACTGTCTTACTAATGAGCTAAAAAAACACAGTCACTTGTTTGTACATCCAAGCACATTTGAGTTTGAGAACCTTGAGTTTGGAAAGCTCAATCAACTTAGTTTGATATTGGATCATTAGATATTCACTTTGCCCCTCCTCTCACTCACAAACAATGTCCTAAAACCTCAAACATTACTTAAAAACAAAAAAAAAAACGATGGAGAACAGAAACTACACTCATTATATTTATATTTATAGCCAGAATTCCTGCAACAGGTGCTGTGCGGAAACCAAAAACTCTCAGAGATAAAGAGCTGCTGGTGTTACTTATAAAGACAAACAAACCCTACTGAAGAACAGAGAAGAAATGACAATCAATGACAAACCTTAACTTCTTCAACGAACAGATATTTTTTAGCACTTTAGAGGTTCTAAACATGCATGTAGCGCATTTTCATAATGAATAAATTACTACTGTGACACTGTCGTACAATATGCCTATTTTAACCATTTTTAATGTAATATTGTTCCAGTTAAACATCCATAAAGCATATAAGTCCAAAATCAGCTGTAGTGTAGAGACACATCTGAAATATACTACTACCCTTAGAATAGCAAGATCACAATTTACAAAAAAAGCACTTAAGAGAGCCTGCAGATTTCTTGTGGACTGCTCACTAGTGCTTGAAGGTGGGTAAAATTTTGTCTGTACTCACCCTCTTATTAACGGTACTTACTTGAAGTCCATAGAACCAATCCAAAACATAGGAGTTGGAAAGCTCTCACAAAGTGGTTTGTATTTCAGACATCCTTCATCCACATAGTGGATGGAGTAGGAATTACCATGAAAAAAAAAACAGTCACAACATTGAAGCCACACAAGTGTCAGCTATGGCTTCAAGTAGGCCTAAATTTTAGGATTTTTTTATGCCAATATAGAAAATAGACAATAGGCAAGTGGCTTAAAGTTCCACCCACAATAGGCCCAATGATACCTAAAGAACCAGCACAACAGCCCCAATGATAAATACAAATCAATACACATAACCAATCCTCAAAATTATTGCATTTTCAACAACAAAAAAACATTCTGTTAATAGTCATCTCATATGAAGACTTTTGTATCCTTTGAAAAGAACTAAATCTGGCATGTGTGACTGTCTCCTATAAATACTTATAAATAAATTAATAAATTGTAAGGTGAATGCTGTGCCAAGCTCTCACAAAGTGGTTTGTATTTCAGACATCCTTCTTTCTGATAACAGTTTATAATCCTGGGTGTTTCCTTGTGAAAGGAAAGTCTGAACCATGGAAATCCCTGGTTTGAGTTGCTGAGAGTCAATTCAGAAGTGATACATTTGTCTTCTGTGTGTAAAGTTTATCCCAATGTCCATAAGAAGAGCAAGTTAGTTGTAAGGACTGCAAAAAGAGAAACAAACAAACAAACAGAAAACAAGACAAAAGTGAAGCTTTCTGCAAAAGCAGAACAGCACAAAACCTCATGAATAAAAACACACACAAAGCTTGACTGAATATAGAAAGAATTAAATGATAGCAAACTTACAGTGAGTGTTAGAACCTATAGTTCCACCAGTAAGGATCTTCATTACAGTGAGGCCTGAACTGAGCCACATCTAAACCACCTTGCTGCTTCCTAGTTCCCTCCCTTTAGGCTTGTAACCTGGCCTACTTCCAATATACTGCCACATAGTGGATGGAGTAGGAATTACCATGAAAAAAACACTGGAGTCACACGAGTGTCAGCTATGGCTTCAAGTAGGCCTAAGTTTTAGGATTTTCTTTATGCCAATATAGAAAATAGACAATAGGCAAGTGGCTTAAAGTTCCAACCACAACAGGCCCAATGATAATGATAATTACAAATCAATACACATAACCAATCATCAAAATTATTGCATTTTCAACAACAAAAAAAAAACATTCTGTTAATAGTCATATCTCATATGAAGACTTTTGTATCCTTTGAAAAGAACTAAATCTGACATGTGTGACTGTCTCTTATAAATACTTATAAATAAATTAATAAATTGTAAGGTGAATGCTGTGCCAAGCTCTCACAAAGTGGTTTGTATTTCAGACATCCTTCTTTCTGATAACAGTTTATAATCCTGGGTGTTTCCTTGTGAAAGGAAAGTCTGAACCATGGAAATCCCTGGTTTGAGTTGCTGAGAGTCAATTCAGGAGTGATACATTTGTCTTCTGTGTGTAAAGTTTATCCCAATGTCCATAAGAAGAGCAAGTTAGTTGTAACGACTGCAAAAAGAGAAACAAACAAACAAACAGAAAACAAGACAAAAGTGAAGCTTTCTGCAAAAGCAGAACAGCACAAAACCTCATGAATAAAAACATACACAAAGCTTGACTGAATATAGAAAGAATTAAATGATAGCAAACTTACAGTGAGTGTTAGAACCTATAGTTCCACCAGTAAGGATCTTCATTACAGTGAGGCCTGAACTGAGCCACATCTAAACCACCTTGCTGCTTCCTAGTTCCCTCCCTTTTGGCTTGTAACCTGGCCTACTTCCAATATACTGCCACATAGTGGATGGAGTAGGAATTACCATGAAAAAAACACTGGAGTCACACGAGTGTCAGCTATGGCTTCAAGTAGGCCTAAGTTTTAGGATTTTCTTTATGCCAATATAGAAAATAGACAATAGGCAAGTGGCTTAAAGTTCCAACCACAACAGGCCCAATGATAATGATAATTACAAATCAATACACATAACCAATCATCAAAATTATTGCATTTTCAACAACAAAAAAAAACATTCTGTTAATAGTCATATCTCATATGAAGACTTTTGTATCCTTTGAAAAGAACTAAATCTGACATGTGTGACTGTCTCTTATAAATACTTATAAATAAATGAATACATTGTAAGGTGAATGCTGTGCCTAGGTCCTGCACAATTGCTTCTTATTTTAGTGACAAATAATTAGCAATTTAATACATTTATAACTATTTTACAAAGTTAGTGAGATAATGTTTACATCAATCCTGATGCTTTAAATCTCTCCCACATGGTGAGGTATACGGTTTATTTATTTAACAATGGTATCGGACCGGTTCTGTGTATCGATCAATAAGTTGATGTATTGGAATCGAACTGAAAATGTTCGGTGTATCTGCAAATGTAACATATAGGAAACAGCATATGACAGCATTATTGTAAGGCATTTCTGTCAACTTCACTGGTTAATAGAATATGCCTACATTGATAAATCCCCTTAAGTTGCACCCTGATTGGTGAATGTTTAGCATGTCAAATGTATGCTTGAATGTGATTGGCTAATACCAACCACAATAATTGACATATCAAGTCCTCTGGTCAAACTATTATAGAATAGGCTAAAGATGCAGCATGTAAAATTGTAGGTTGACTGGATGAATGGTTTCTGAGAGTTATGTACTATTGTCCTCGCTTTCTTGTGACAAATGTCCACCAAACTTGACATACCCCTCAAAATAATGTGCTGAACAGATTTTGTTAAAATGGGCTTAAGTGTTCAAAAGGTACAAGTTGACATTATTCATTATTATTATTATTAATTATAAATATTGCAGGTATTTTGCTACCAGATATGTGAGGATTGGTAAAAAAAAATTCTTGAAGTAGGAAGGGTCAAGAAATTACCCCCCCCCCCCCCCCGCAAAAAAAAAAAAAAAAAAAAAGAATGCTACAGACCAGATGCTATTGAATAAAAATGCTTAATGCTTTGCTGTAACGCCACCATCAGGCCAGTGAATGTCATTTTTCTTGAAGCTGCTGTAACTTGTTTCATGTTTCTGGGATTTACGGCTCTTTATGGCAGGAGTAAACAGACCCAAAGTGTCATTCACAGTGCTGAGGCAAGACTCCAGCTTCTTTCTGGTGAACAGCTCAATAGAACTGATTAGACCTGATTACAAAAATGCAGCCTACCTCGACTGCAGCCTTGACTTTGTATCGCAGCTAAAGACACCAATATGAGTGTATTTACACATAAGTGCACCGATCACCCAAAACTAAAGCTGAAACGGTATGAAAATTGAATGTCACAATTATAGTAACAATAATGCTTGATATAGTTATCAGTATTATCACATGCTGTTACAATGTGCTAAACAGTTAAAACATACTGAAATTTCAGGCTTTTCTAACTGCAATTGTGTCAGTAGTGGCGTGGTGGCGCTGTAACATAATCAGTACAGTGCACTGGGAAAGATACCCCCAAGAGTCAGCATGCTGTGAGCCACAGATAGAAGTCTTACCACACAGCAGCACTTCTACCAAACAATGCATGATAAGTCATGTCTATTCAGCAGTAGGTTTGACAATTCCCTATTTAGGTTCACAGAATCATCAGGGACACTTTTCACCCCAGCCACACACTTCCATCCAGGAGGAGATAAAGGACCATCCTTGCCAGAATTGCTACCAGAAATCCACAGAGCTGCTAATCTGCAAACTGTCCTTCCAGCTTCAAGCTGTTCTCCTCAGTGCACAAGAACATCCAGGGCTTCAAGGGCCAATCTCCACCCAAACCTGTGCGCTATCCACATCAAAAGAATCACCCTCATGCCTAAACACATCCAGCTGGTCGGCGGAGAGCACGCAAACCAGGGCACCCAAAATACCCAACAGCCCTGTTAGGAGCCACCCACCCAGTGTTGCCAACGTATATTTAGTGACATATTTAGCGTATCTGTCTTTCATTGGCAGGTGCCATTCGTAATATGGTACGTGGCAGTGGATGGCATTTTCAGATGATGCAGTGGCCACTTCCTAGAGCCAGATGTTGATTAGGAACTGAAATCAAACAAAATGTGCCTCAGCTCTTTACGTATTGGATGAGCTTGACTCTGGGCTTAAGTTTTCTCGCTAATCAGAGAAATCCTGCTTTGTGAAAAGCCCCCCAGGAGTGACTGAATGTTTTCATAGGATACATCTGATTTTGTTTAATTAATTAATTTTAATTCATTAATTTTGTTGCTCTTGATGTGCAGGTATCCCACCAATGCAGAGTATGTCCAAGTTACCAAAGCTTTAATGGTGAAGAGCTCTTTCCTGAGGGATGTTGAGGAGAACAGTTATGTAAGTTTGTTTAAGAACAATTTTATTATGGTTGATCACAGAAGAGTAGTTGGTGTAATATTGGTGGAGAGATTTGAGTAATTCTCTTTTTATGGTTGGAACTGATATTTTGTGTCTTTGATGAGGGAATCATGGATGTTGTAGGAGAGGATATTATGTCTGAGGCCCACAATAAGGTGTTGCCTGAAAAACCTGATTAGATGATCGTGAAGGACCTTATGAAAGCCTTTGCATTGGCAGCATGGAGAACTAGCTGAGGGAATGACTATTGAAAAGCTCTTGGAAGATTCTTTGGGGTAAGTGGAATAATGTAATGGGGATAAACAGCAGAGCCATCAGATGTGATGTGATGAACCAACTTCATATGAATAGTTGTGTTTTTTATAGTCTATTATAAGATATTTTTGACTGTTCTACGTTCTTTACTGTCCACTACTGCCCTCATCACTGTGATGGTGATGTAATGGTGTACATTATCACTGCTTCATCTGAAACAGTGCTGGAAGTTTTCCTCTAAAGGACTCCTAGGTTATCTTCAGAAGATGCTCAGCAAAAGTGTAAGCACACCACTTTCCTTTTCACCAGCAGACCTACAGAAGACTCTTAAATCAGTGTGTATCTAATATTACACTAAATTATGTAAGTATTCTCTTGATGATGTTGGTGTAACGGGCCATCTGCATACTGAAGTGATTCCATTGTTTTGAAAAGTCACGTACTTAGTAAACATAGACGCTGTGTGGGTTCTGTGTGGTAAACTGTTGCTTCTGCTTTTTGGTGGGTGTATTTCTTTTTAATAAGGCTGATCTTCTCTGGAGTATAAACGGAACATGGATTTTTTGAGTATGGCATAAATTTTGCCATGTTGGGATGAAATATGATTTTTTTTCACCTCCATAAACCTCCTGTTGAGATGAATTTCTGTTTCTGATGCTCTTTCATTTAATGCTAAAGTTGAGTATGTTTGCTACTAAATAAACAGCATAGAAAGACATTGTGATCATTTGTGGATCTTTTAGGTACACTTTAGTCAGACTACGCTCCAGAATCTAGACTAGTCCAGAATGGCTCGTCACTGGGGTGATGCCTCTAAAAGCACACGTTGGTAACTTTTAGAAAGGGGACACAGTTGTACCATAGTTTGAAGATACATTTTAGCTTCTTAGGGTACTTAATAATAAAAAAGTACTTCTGTGTCCTCCAGACTCTGTGTGACAGCGGAGTACAGCAGCTCCACTGTGGCAGATGGAGTCCCTGTAATAGGTGGCGAGAAATGCCCAGCACCTACTTCTCATATCTACCCAATTCTATCCAACTTATTTCAGTGGCCTTTATTCACCTTACAATTTATAAAGTAATGTGAAGAAAAGGACACTCTCCCTCTCTATGGAGTTCATGTTTTCTGTACTCAAGAGTCTAATACAATGTCTTTAATATTCAGCCTCTAATTCACTCACTATTAAGGGCACAGAAGCCATTCACTTGAATAGAAAAATGCACTCCTATATAGAGAGAAGGAATCCGTTTGGAAGAAACAGACATCTTCACTGGTCCTAAGCTTGAAAGGCATCAAGGTATATGCCTTCTTCTGCAGACATGGAAGGCCTGGCTGCTCACAACCATTGGAATGCTAATAAACCTGGCATGAGACAATGGAGAGAATACAGAGATAGAAAATGTCATGACATGAATGTAATAATGGAAATAATGCCATGAAATAAATACCACTGAAATCCTTCACTCGGTAGGGGTCATATCACTGTCTGTAAAAAACATACAAAGCATGACATCCTGCCCTTCTATTACACAGAAATATGGACAAATTTAGTTCAAATGAGAGCTGTCTTATGTTCAAACTGGGGCCAGGGTCTGTGCAGTAATTGCATCCATACGTTTGCATCCATGAATTGACAGTCCTTCTTAGTGCTCATGTCAGTCATTTTTACACAAATAACACGTATGTGACAGAAGAGATTCAAAATAATCTTATTAGTTTAAATTAAAACCTATGTCTAGCTTAGACCTCAGCCTAGACAAGCCACTGACCATTGTAATAAATTAAATAAAATACGACTATAATAAATGTAAAACAGAAGAGGCAGCGAGCTAGATGATGGGAGCTGTTAATGTTTTAATAGAACTAATTACACTCATTTATCCAGACATTACATGCTGCAAAATGCATTTTACATGAGACACCCACACATTGCTGGACCCCCTGACAGATATCTCCATTATGCGCACATGCACTCAGTCTCTAATGTTGTTGAACTGTGCAGGTTTAGTGTGAAGTGGTGTAAGGTGATTGAGTTTGGAAAAAAGTCAAATCTACTGGCCTCCAAGTGGGTTGTCCTCACAACTGCACAACTATACGCTTTGACTTTGGCTATGTTTTATACTTTAGTTGGAGAAGCGGGCAGGGAAGAGGAGGAGTACTCAGTACAGCTGGTTATTCTAGTGGTCTACAGCTTTGTCTGACGTTACCACACCAAGGACTGGTACAGAGATATTCAGTTTCCCTGAATGGTTTTGTAGCATATTTCTGTAATAGAGGACCCTAACCCTCATATATAGGTATTGAAGTTACAGTTATTGCCACAGTTACTGTTACTGTGTGATAGTAACAGTAATCCACGGATGAGGTCGTTTACAGTTGCAGTATTACTGCATAGTACTAAGTACTGAATGCAGAACTGCTGTAACACAGTGTTGTGCAAAAGATGACTAGAGCAGAACAGGCAGTGATGGAAATGCAGTGCAGGTGATATACAGATGTACAATGATGCAGAGTAACAGATTCATTTGATGGATTGGAGTGTAGATTTGTACAATCTGATGGCTGTAGGAAGAAATGTCAAAGTGTTTTTCCTGCAGCGAGGTCTGCTGCCCATTGTGTGCTCTCTGTCCCTGTAGTGTTTTGTGGACTGGTTGAGAGTTCTTCATGATCACGGACACCTTTGCCAACATCCCATTACCCTCTCCAGCACCATCTCCACTGTGTCCAGTTTAGCCCCCAGGACTGAGTCGGTCAGTCTAATTATCTTGTTCAGTCTGTTTGGGTCTTTTGTTGTAGTACTGCTGCCCAGCACATAATGGCACAGAAAAATTATACTTGGCACCACAGATTTGTAGAAATTTCATAGCAGCTAGGTTGTCACACCAAAGAACCTCAGCCTTCAAAAAGTAGCGCTGGCTTTGGCCCTTCTTGTACAGCTTGTCCATGTTCACTTCCCATTCCAACTTGTCCCACAATTGAACACCCAAAAATCGTCCAAGACTAAGCTTAATCCCTGTGCAGGAAATTGGCCCCTGTAGTTTCATGGTTCTTTCATAAGAGTCTGGAATTCCATCTTCATACTGGATTTATAATCACTGTATGCTTTTTATCATCACCTACATTAGTTTAAAACCAATTCTAACTGAAAATGATTCTGATCTGCTTTTTGGGGGGTATTTTCATTTCACTTAGGTTCTCACTTTGTGTGGCCAGGCCATCTGATAGTACACCAGCCTGGTCCCTCAAAGCCCTGCAGGTTCTTGTAAGATGGCTCCACTGTTGTCTCATTTCTTCCACAAGTAGAGCCTCTTCCTCGATAAGTCTCTCCAGCTGCATCACCTTGTAAAAAACGTTCTTCTTCATGTCTAAGTGTTTCAGAGGATATAGGTAGAGCTAGCTCGAATTGGGTTTCACAGTAAACAGGATGGTGCATCGGTAAGGACACAGGAATAAAGACGAGGGAACATAATTTCTTCTTATTAAACTGTATTGTATTCCAATAGTACTTCGCAGTACAACTTGACATTCAGCATTGCTCACAGTCTGAAATAACAAATAAAAAAAAACATCAAATCATATTCGAACAAATATTCTAAACTGCTAAATCAGATAAGAAATGATCACTTAATAAATAAAGAGTATTAACATTCAGTTCTAGCAGGAACAGTATTTAAGGGACATTACGTTCTAGAGAATATGCACACGGTTGCATATAGAGCTTCCCTATATGTTTGGCGAACATGAGAAGTGCACTACTATGTCCTCAGGCGGAAGCCATTTTCCGCACAGAACAAGAACTTTACTGCAGCTTGAACAACTTTCTTTCTCTCTTTATTCTTTAACATGGAGTTAATTCTCAAATGGAACAAACTTGAACAGCCAACTAGCTGGCACTTACTTGTCATCAACTCAAATCATGGATATCACCAGTTGAACTCAATTGGTTGGCAGGGGAGTGTAATTGAACTGAAAGGCAATGCACACAGCATCAGAGCTCCTGCTTCTCTCTCTCACTCCACACGTCATTTCCAGTTCTCCTGCAGTGTGAGCGTTAATAATTTGACATCTGATGTTAGTGCTGCAGCTTTCTTTCCTGACTACACAGGCAATGCGTGACTGGTTTTACATTGTGGAGGAAGAAAAGCAGAAGCACTGTGACAGTTAATCAGAGGAGTCGGGCGTTCAGTCACTTTCTCCTGACTCTGGAACATGGTCACTCTGTGAGGTTGAAAGCACAGTTTAGTGCAAGTGGGCAAAAAAGGGGGTAAAAATGTCAGGTCTAATGATCTTCATGGTCAGAATCTGCACATTTCTAAGGTCTGAAACAAATGAAAAGCACATATACGTCTTTCCTTCGAAAGTCTGAGTTTAATGAGTTCAAAAGAAGAGTCACGAAAATGGTTCATGTCAAATTTAACATACCAGAATCCCAAGTCATAACGTCAGCGAATACAAAAGTAATCGTAGCTTACATCAGAAACAGCAGTGCTGCTAGAGTTTTTAAACGTTCCACTCACTGTCCACTCGATTAGACACTCCTACCAAGTTGGTAGGTGTGTACAATTACAAGCAAACGTCTCCAAAGTAGAATGACTCCAACAGCCCTTCTGTGTCTGATTCAGTCACACCAGTGCAATAAACTGGTACTATCTGGGTGGTGGATTATTCTCAGCACTGCAGTAACACTGACAGGGTGGTGGCGTGTTAGTGTGTGTTGCACCAGTGCGAGTGAGTCAGACACACAGCAGTGCTGCTGGAGTTTTTAAACAGCTCAGTGTCACTGAGAATAGTCCACCAATCACAAATATCCAGCCAACAGCGTCCTGTGACCAACCATCACTCTTGGCTTACATTACAAATCGGACTTGCTCATGCTAGTTTCTTCACTACAACATCTGGAAATGATAGTCTTGTGGAGGTCCTGAATACTAAAGAAAAAGGTAAAGGTGTGCTGGCAAAGTACACAGGGAAAAAGATGGATTACAGTATGTAACTGTACAACAAGACCTATATGGTGCAGAAACAATGAGGTGGTTTTATTGAACATGCTCACTAGAGTATAAACACAGTATAAAGATTATGTAAGGGTTTAAGTGTACGATGTCGAAGGGGCACTTTGCTCCATGTAGAAATGTATTTGAACTGAAAATTACCTAAATTACCTACAACTTAATGTTATTGTCACGGATTTCACATTTAAAAATCAATTCCACAAGTTCATGATGTCTGGGAGGCAACCTGAACATGGCTACTTACCAGTTACTCGATATAGATTCCCCCCTTTTCTGTTGCATGCCCAAGAATAGGCCTTCAATCACATGTTGCAACCCCACTGGATCATCTGATCTGGGGTCTTGTGGAGCTGTAAAGAATATTTGTCAGGTTAAGGTGGTTGACATTAAAAGTAAATCTAACATATTGAGATAAAGACAAAACAGTAAATGACTAAACAATGGGATGTAAAATTAAAAGACGACACCCATAAATGTTTTGCCAAGAAAATCTGAGAATCTATCTATAGTTTGCTCTTTTTTAGTTTTATGGTGACTAATAAGTATTCCAACATTTTGACAGAGAAAGTCACATCACTCATGCAATGAGAAAGCAATTATACAAATAATTTTGTAAATAAGTTTGTTTGCCATGGTCACTATCAGTTAAAAGGGCAGGTGTTAAGATATACTTGTAAAAAACAGCAAGATGATCCCCCCTCCTGACATGCAATGTGATCATATCCACTTGAGCTGTAATGATGAAGGAACTGATAAATGTGCCGTTTCACCAGGGCTTAGTCAACAAATATGATCAATGAAAAGTAGGGTAAAAAAGCACAATACATGAGCACTGTAAGTAAAGGTTCACCTCCCAGCCTTACTCCCAGCCTTACTGGTTTTACATTGTGGAGGAAGAAAAGCAGAAGCACTGTGACAGTTAATCAGAGGAGTCGGGCGTTCAGTCACTTCCTCCTGACTCTGGAATATGGTCACTCTGTGAGGTTGAAAGCACAGTTTAGTGCAAGTGGGCAAAAAAGGGGGTAAAAATGTCAGGTATTTTGTAGTTAGAGCCACTCGTGACAAAAAGCTGTTAAATATGGTAGTGCCTACCCCTGTTTGGTTTCTTCCACACTGCTGCACCTACAGCATTTATATCAGATGTCAAGAATACAAATTTGAAGTTTTTAAACACCTCCAATATGGTAAAATACTTAAATGTGTGTTCGACAATACACAATTACCTCACATTTTGTAGAACGCCCCTTTGCATGCAGAAAAGTCTAAGTCAAGTTTTGTATTTCTGGGAATGTCTGAGTCGGCTTCTGCAGATAGGGCCAATAACCACACATTTTATCAGTGCAGAAGAACTTTCCGTTTGTTTTTGCGGCCAGTTCTTCTTGCAAAAATGGAGGATTGGCAAATATCTCCCCAATACATGTTCAGACCTTTAAGCAAACTGCCATCCATCAGGGGGGTCAATGTGGATACTGTGGAGAACTACAAATATCTAGTTTAAATTGACAACTAACTACACTGGGCTAAGAACACTGACGCTCTCTACAGGAAGGACCAAAGTCGTCTCTATTTTCTAAGGTCCTTCAATAACTGCCAGACTATGCTCAGGATCTTCTATGAGCCTGTGGTGGCAAGTGCAAGTGCATGCTGGGACAGGCTTTGAGTGGCAGACACCAACAGACTGAACAAACTGATCCAAAAGGCCAGTGATGATGTGGGTGTGGAGGTGGACTCACTGAGGCGGTGTCAGAGGGGAGGATGCTGTATAAGCTGCATGCCATTACGGATAATGGCTCCCACCCACAGGAGCACATTCAGTGCAACTCATCACCATAATGCACCACAGGTCATTCCTACCTGTGACCATCAAACTCTAACTCCTCCCTCAATGTGTGACACTGTGGTTCATCAGAAAAATACTCAAATTATACTGTTCATATGTGCAATAATAACAAATCAAAATCAAATCAAATCAAATTTTATTTGTCACATACATAGTCATACACAGTATAACTTGCAGTGAAATGCTTTTTTGACAGTCTGCCCACATCAAGCTATACAATAAAAATCTACATTTAAACTTAACTAAACCTTTACTTAATGAAGTAAAGTGCAAAAGTGTAAAAGAAAAATAGAATAAAAATGAAGAAAATAAAAATAGAATAAGTTACATTTAAGTTAAAGAATAAAATATAAAAATATGAAAATATAGAAATAAGCAAAAAAAAATACAAAATACAAATATATATACAGAGATGAAATAGTGCGTGTCTGTGTGTGTGTGTATATATATATACATATATACATACATATATACACATACATACATATACATATGTACATATTTATCTGTATGTGAGTGTATGTGTGAGTTAAAAAGAAATATTTTCATTATTGTCCGTAGTGTGTTTTCCGTGAGCCATGGTTGTGTATTGTAGTGAGTGAGGGTCCAGTTTGTGTATGTAGATACTTTGATTTAGTGTCCTAAGTCCCTGTCCCCATTCAAGGCACGGATGGCTTGTGGAAAGAAGCTCCTCCTCATTCTCTCTGTGTTAGCCTTCAGGGTTCTTAAGCGTTTCCCCGAGGGCAACAGAGAGAACAGTCCATTGTTGGGATGACTGGGGTCCTTCACAATCTTCTTGGCCTTGGTCCAACACCGCTTCTTGTAGATGGACTGCAGGTCAGGAAACTCCATCCTAGTGATTCGCTCTGCTGAACGTCTCACTCGTCGTAGCGCTTGCCTGTCCTGCTTGGTGCTGTTCCCAAACCAGACTGTGATGTTCCCCGTGAGGATGCTCTCGATGGTGCAGGAGTAGAAGGATCGTAGTACCTTGGAGGGCAGTCTGAAGTCCCTCAGTCGTCTCAGGTGGTATAGGCGCTGACGAGCCTTCTTCGTTATGGTGTTGATGTGGCAACTCCATGACAGGTCCTGAGAGATGGTCACTCCAAGGTATTTGAAGCTTCCTACCCTATCCACCGCCGTTCCACTGATGTGGACAGGTTGGTAGCTCTTCTGCTGTTTCCTGCTAAAGTCCACAATCAGCTCCTTCGTTTAACTGGCATTTAGCTGGAGATTATTATCCTGGCACCAGTTCTCCAGGGTTCTAATCTCTTCCAGGTAGGCCATCTCGTTATTTCCTGAGATCAGGCCCACCACAACTGTGTCGTCAGCAAACTTAATGATGTTGGTGGAGCTGGAAGTGGCTTTGCAGTCTGAGGTGTACAGCGAGTACAGCAGAGGGCTAAGGACACAGCCCTGAGGGTCTCCGGTACTGAGGGTGAGGGTGGGTGAGACATGCTTGCCTACCCGAACAGCTTGTGGTCTGTTAGTCAGGAAGTTGGAGATCCAGTCACAGATGGATGGGTGGAGACCTAGATCTTCCAGCTTTGTGGTGAGTCTTGAGGGAATAATAGTGTTAAATGCTGAACTGTAGTCCACAAACAGCATTTTAACATAATTACCCCTCCCAGCATCCAGATGTGTCATCGATGTGTGGAGAAGGTGAGCGATGGCATCATCTGTGGAACGGTTTGGACGGTATGCAAACTGAAACGGGTCCAGGGTGTCGGGCAGCGTGGATGTGATGAAGTCTCTCACCAGCTTCTCGAAGCACTTCATCACGACTGATGTGGCAACTGGGCGGTAGTCGTTGAGGCAGGCTGGCTGTGGTTTCTTCGGGACAGGAACGATGATGGACTGTTTGAAGCACGATGGAACAATCCCCTGCGTCAGTGAGAGATTGAAGATGTCCGTGAATACCGGGGCTAGCTGATCTGCACAGGCTTTTAGGACTCGACCACAGATGCCATCGGGTCCCGCAGCCTTCCTGGTATTCACTCTTCTGAACACCCGCCGTACATCTCTCTCTGTGATCGTGAAGGCTCTTTGTTCTCTGACGTGCTCCTCTATATCAGCTGTGCCGGTGTTACTGTAGTTAACGTTGCCGGCTGCAGCATCAAAGCGAGCATAAAAGGTGTTTAGCTCGTTCGCCAGAGATAAGTCTGCAGGTAATGCAATTAATTGAAATATGTGCAATAAATCAATGGTGCAATAATTTCAACACATTACACATTATTTCACACATGGTGATTTAGATCAGAAAGGGCTGATTACCCAGACATGGATTGATCATAATCCCAGACACTAACTAGCTTTTTTCCAGTGGTGATCTTCACTGAAGTTCTCTTTTAGTCAAGGACTAGGTTTAATGCAAGTCTGGGAAACCAGCTCAGATAGTTCTAACATTCAGATGATTAACCTCAAATAATCAAATTAGCCCATTTTCACAAAACCCATCATGTAAAATACTGTTTCATGTAAAATTCTAAGGTCACATGGTGTGTGTTTTTGTACTGTGCTTACATTTGTTAACTGAGGGAGTATAAAAACTAACCAGAAAACCAGCTAACATAAACTCTACCATTAACTCACCTGTCCACGTGTCGACCTGGTACCTGCAAGAGGCAGAGAAAGATAATAAGAATAAATGATGAATAGATGTTCAAAGCTGTAAAAAAGAGGAAGATCATAATTACACATAATTAGATACAGTATGAAATCAGTTAGTACAGCATACAAGATCTCTAGCCAGCACATTGTGACAACCACAGAAAAACACCAGCTGCTTTATCTAGCAAACGCACCTCATTAGCCACCTAGCGCTAGCTAGCTAATGTACGAGCTCAGCTGACACCTCACTCTACGCTAATGAATGAGCAGACAGCATCTCCCGTTCCCTTATCTTCGCATAAGCTTTTGGTATGGTATATGTTAGAAGAACCTCTGATTTAACCACCAAACTATAAGAGAATGGCCACAACTACAGCTCGCTGTGTACCTGATGCTATGTTAGAGGTTGCATTAGCCTAGCCACCTAGCAAGCTGTTACCTACTAGCTAGATAAATCACCCTTAATCAGTAGAAAGGACCCAGTTCCCCTATATCTTAAACCTAAAAAGTGGTCAGGGGTACGTATATCCCATGAGACCAGGCTGATTATTTCACTTATCAATTAAAAACAATAAAGATAGATATATACAGGCAGATAGATATATAGATAGATATATTGGCATAACATATAAAATCATGAAATGTAATATATAGTAACAGTAAATTACTATTAGGCCCATATTTGAAGACAGATTTTGGATTACTGAAAGAACCCTGTTGATGACAGGAGTGATTTTAATGTGTTCAGGTGTTGGTGCAGGTGTGTATACATGAGTAAACTCAGGTGAGCACCAGTTTACAAATGCATCTTTCAAAAGTCAGAGAAACAGCTGCTGCTGGAACTTTAGAACTGTGTCTTTATGATGTAATAATGTTCTATTATCAATCATTCCATTAAACTCCCAGTCGCTCCTCTGATCCTCCAGCTGCAGACATGTAACCAGCACCCTCTCCACACATCAGGACAGCAAATGTAGGACAAACAGTCTTTTCATTATTCCTGCTCGCAGTGGCAGTGTGCTTTAGCCTTGAGGTTGCTGAACTGAGTCTTAATTTTAACTGGGTAAAAGTTGTAATGTTCAGAAGCGGATGATGTTTTTGGGATGGTGGACAGACTCAGTAATTAAGGTTTGCTAGTGGTAAAGAATTTAATCTATTGATCTATGTAGGATTAGACAGGTAGAAAAATGGATAAGTAAGAAACAGTTACAAAGAAAATAAAGATAGACAAAATACAGACAGAAGAAAAAAATGATAAAAAAAATGACGGATTAACAGACACATAGCTAGCTAGATAGATAAATAGACAGCTAAAAAGTTAGACAGATGAATTTCTCAGACTTTTCTGTTCGTAGGTTGACATTTAATTAAAATAATTCTTTATATTTTTCTATTTACATGATAAACAGCATTATATGATTTCTATTTTTTCATTACAGGAACCTGTGTTTGAAATGAAACAAATACAAACACCCTGACTGTCCAAAAAATTCTCCAAATGGATAAAAAAAAAAATAATCACGGGTTAATAGACACATAGCAAGCTAGTTAGATAAATTGACAGATAAATAGTTAGATAGATGAATTTCTCAGAGTTTTGTGCTCTCAGTAGAAGAGGTAAGAGGTAATTCAATTTAAATAATTCTTAATATTTTTCTATTTACATGATAAAAAGCATTAACTGATTACTTTTTTTCATTACAGGAACCTGTGTTTGAAATGAAACAAAGACAAACACCCTAACTGTCCTACAATTTCACCAACTGGATAAAAACAATGACGGGTTAAAAGACACAAAGCTAGCTACCTAGATAAATAAACAGATAAATAGTTAGATAGATACATTTCTCTGAGTTTTCAGCTCTCAGTATAAGAGGTAAGGGCTAATTAAATTTAAATAATTCTTAATATTTTTCTATTTACATGATAAACAGCATTAACTGATTACTTTTTTTCATTACAGGAACCTGTGTTTGAAATGAAACAAAGACAAACACCCTGACTGTCCAACAAATTCTCCAAATGGATAAAAATAAAAAATCACGGGTTAATAGACACATAGCAAGCTAGTTAGATAAATTGACAGATAAATAGTTAGATAGATTAATTTCTCAGAGTTTTGTGCTCTCAGTAGAAGAGGTAAGAGGTAATTCAATTTAAATAATTCTTAATATTTTTCTATTTACATGATTAACAGCATTTACTGATTTCTATTTTTTCATTACAGGAACCTGTGTTTGAAATGAAACAAAGAAAAACACCCTGACTGTCCAAAAAATTCTCCAAATAGATAAAAAAAAAAAAAAATCACGGGTTAATAGACACATAGCTAGCTAGTTAGATAAATTGACAGATAAATAGTTACATAGATGAATTTCTCAGAGTTTTGTGCTCTCAGTAGAAGAGGTAAGAGGTAATTCAATTTAAATAATTCTTAATATTTTTCTATTTACATGATAAAAAGCATTAACTGATTACTTTTTTTCATTACAGGAACCTGTGTTTGAAATGAAACAAAGACAAACACCCTAACTGTCCAACAAATTCTCCAAATGGATAAAAATAAAAATCATGGGTTAATAGACACATAGCAAGCTAGTTAGATAAATTGACAGATAAATAGTTACATAGATGAATTCCTCAGAGTTTTGTGCTCTCAGTAGAAGAGGTAAGAGGTAATTCAATTTAAATAATTCTTAATATTTTTCTATTTACATGATAAACAGCATTAACTGATTTCTATTTTTTCATTACAGGAACCTGTGTTTGAAATGAAACAAAGACAAACACCCTAACTGTCCTACAATTTCACCAACTGGATAAAAACAATGACGGGTTAAAAGACACAAAGCTAGCTACCTAGATAAATAGACAGATAAATAGTTAGATAGATAAATTTCTCTGAGTTTTCAGCTCTCAGTATAAGAGGTAAGGGCTAATTAAATTAAATACATTCTCAATATTTTTCTATTTACATGATAAAAAGCATTAACTGATTACTTTTTTTCATTACAGGAACCTGTGTTTGAAATGAAACAAAGACAAACACCCTAACTGTCCTACAATTTCACCAACTGGATAAAAACAATGACGGGTTAAAAGACACAAAGCTAGCTACCTAGATAAATAGTGTGGTGGAAGTTGAGAAACAACACAACCCTGTCTTGTGTTGCAGTGAGTAATAACTTTATTCGAGCAACAGAATATAGTCGCTCCCTAACAAGTAAGCATGGCTTTCTTATATACATGGAAATGAGGAAGTTGAAACGGTCACAGACAATTTCAGTTCCTGTCGACAGTGTCTGGTACACCAAAATATCAACTCCCACATTGTTGTGCAACAGACTTCATATTTAAATTCTGCACTTATGACCCCTGCAAGTGTACATACACATATTAGGAACACTCAGACTTATTCTACCATATAAGGGCATAAACTTGAGCAACCTACAAATCAGAGTGTAACTACTCCTAACTTAAGCTTAATGATGACTCACAGAGTACATGTGTTCTATACATGTGCCATGGTATTGCATACTGCATAGGAGAGAAACAGCGTAACTTGATTACAATACATTGAATTACACTTGCATACTACTAGATTAAGAATCACACACAAAATAATAAGGTTTCCCGTAACACTCCCCCCTTTGATTATTAATCAATCCCGAATCTAGTAGTCGGGCGGTCACTCCTGGAACAGTGTACGCAATTCCAGTTCTCCAGGGTCCTGATTGTTCAGATGGAGCTGAATCATCTGATACTGCGTAAGAGAGCGACTGAACATATGCAATAAACATTTGAAAAGGCAGGGAATTAAACAGAAAACTAACAGAAATAAAAACAACATAGGAATACAAACAGTCAGAAGCCAATGGCCCAATGGTCCGAATAGGGACAGCCATTCCCACCAGCCGCTGGAATTAGTAGGTGGAGGGGTGATGGCTTGTTTCATATGGTCCACATAACTGGTAATATTATCACTCAAATCAGGAATATAAAAACAACATGATGTGTTAAGCATTTTGCACACTCCTCCCTCCTTCATAGTAAGCAGATCTAAAACCATGCGATGCTGAAGTACAGCCGCACGGATAGCCTGTTGTTCGTGGCGAAGGGCATTGATTGCCCCTGCCGTATCATTCACAACAGTTAGAAGTTGATATGCTAAGCTATTGATTTTGAGGAGAGCCACTGTGGTACCTTCACCCAAAAACAAAGACCACCCAATTGACTGACCAGGAGTGGTCCATGGATCCATCATCTTGTACCCGTTATACCATTGTCCTGACACAAGGTCCCGCTTACGACGGCTGAGGGATGTAGGGGTCGGGATGGTGGTTTGAAACCGGACATAGACTGATGCCTTTGGAGTGACCATACCGGGATAACAGCACCCAGTCCATCCTTTGGGGAGCTGTCCATATGCCCTGTCCCCACAAATCCACATGACATTAGTAGTGCCACGCGGTGTAGCCATAGTGCAGTTAAAGGAAGAGTTTCCTGCTTGGCAGGTGCGTCCATTATTGGTGAAAATATAATGATCACACCTGGACTGGCCTACTGGGCGCGTGCCATTAGTATGGCATACGCAACGGTGGCCCTTCTGGACTGCTATATGCAGAGTTATTTTGGTTGGAGAGCGGTTGTCTGGGCCGATGCAACTGGTGTTATGCTGCAATGCCTGGCACATAGATTTAGTGAGGTTTAAGATGGATGTGTCGCACTCTGAGACTGGAATGACAGTCCATGGCACGGTTACATGCTGACACACCCAGCATTCTCCATTGGCATGTGAGGCATGTATAATAGCTGACATGCATGCAGTATTGTGTCTGCACTTTACTGCCAGAACCTCAGCTTCTGTGGCGTTTGGAGCATTAAAGGGGACAAATTCTTTGAGCACGTCTAGTTCATATTGAATATCGTTATTCTGCGCCTGTTGCATTCGCTCGGATAGTTGTTCTGCATTGGCCGTTTTATTTTTGTGCCTGAGCTTGTCAGAAAATTGCGTTGCTTCCACATATACCCGAAGTCGTGGGCTACGCCCCATGCGTACCTGGAATCTGTCCAGACAGTGAGCGTTTTGCCTTCTGCCAGTTTACAAGCCTTAGTTAATGCCACCAGTTCTGCAGCTTGTGCTGAATATGAACTAGGGAGGCTTTGTGTGTGTAAGACCTCGGTAGCAGAGACCACAGCACAGGCGACTCGGTTAGTTCCTGTCTTGTCTCTGCTGGCTGAGCCATCTACAAAAAGCTCTAACTCCGCATTTGGCAGCGGTTCCTCTTTGAGGTCTATTCTGGGTGTGCATGTGTGTAGCAGCAATAGGTGACAGTCGTGTGGTTCCCCATCGTCCGGGGTAGGCAAGAGTGAGGCTGGGTTCAGAGTGGTGCAACGCTGTACCGTAACATTAGGCATATCTAGCAAGGCTATATGATAACGCAGCCACCGCTGTGCTGAGAGGTGTGCAACTTTCTGATCTTGCAGAATGCTATGCACTGAGTGTGGGACCTTGAGAGTTAAAGGAGCATATGCTACAATGTCCCTGGAAGCCACTATAGCTTTCTCAGCTGCTGCCACTGCTCTAAGGCACACTGGTAGACCCTGAGCCACAGGATCTAATTTACTAGAAAAGTATGCCACTGGGCGTGACTTGTCCCCATGTTTTTGAGTGAGTACTGATGTCATGTACATACCCTTAGCGTCCACCATCTGGACGAAGGGTTTTGTTGGGTCAGGTATGCCCAATGCTGGCATATTTTGTAACGCAACCTTAAGTTGTGTGAAAGCCTCATTTGCCTGTTCAGTCCACTGCAGTTTTGCAGTGCTTGTTCCCTTATTTGGGATAATGTCCCTCAGGGGGCTCTCTCTCTCAGCATAGGAAGGAATAAATGCACGACAGTAGGAACACATTCCCAAAAAAGACAACAATTGTTTCTTTGTCATGGGTTTTGGAGTCTGGCAAATTGCCTGAATTCTGTCAGCAGACATACGTCTTTGGCCTGCTGTAAGAATGTGGCCCAAAAGGGTAACCTCTTGCTTGCAATACTGGAGTTTCGCTTTGTTGGCTTTGTGCCCGTGCTCAGCTAGGTGTTGTAGGAGACGGAAGGTGGCCTGCCTACAAAGCTCCCGACAGGGGGCGCTAAGAAGCAGGTCATCCACGTACTGAACCAAGACTACCCCTTTAGGCAGGGCTAGTGATGCCAGACTATCTCTCAGGGCCGCATTGTAAATAGTGGGTGACTCACAATACCCCTGACAAAGTCGCATGAAGGTATAAGCTTTTCCTTTAAAAGAGAAAGCAAACCAGAATCTGCTATCTGGGTGTACCGGTACGCTAAAGAATGCATTCGCTAAATCCACCACTGTGTAATGGGTGTGATCAGTGGGAATCTGAGACAAAATAGTATGGGGGTTTGGTACTTCAGGTGCTCGAGCCTAGACTGCAGCATTTACTGCCTGCAGATCCTGAACAAACCTCCACTCATCCCGGCCGGGTTTCTTGACTGGAAAAATTCTGAAGGGGTACTGAGCTTGCCTTGGCCTATATGTAGATTTTGGAGTGATGGATACGGGTTCACAGTCTTTAATCAATCCCACATCGCACTTAGTTGATGCCCACAGCCGAAGGGGGAAAGAAGCTAGCTCCAATTCCTCCTCCTCTGTGAGTGTGGCAGCCTGAATCAGTGGAGGTGAGCCAAACAGCTCCACTGTTCGCTCTGCTCTCAGCCTGTACTGAAAAGGACACTTCCACGTTTTTGTGGAAGCGCTATACTGCACATTGGGGCGCTCTGTGTTAGCCCAATCATTAGCCCTGGCCACCCTCAAAGCCCATGGCCCGATATCTCGCCACGGGAGGGTATGTTTATGTCTGGCCAGGGAGATGTGGGGGTAGGAATTTCCCACTGTGAACAACGCATCCTGCTGTTTTGTTTGGGAGACTAGGGCAGCTGCCATCTTATCATTCCATATCAGTGTTGTGGTTGACAAAGGCTCTGTTCCTAATGTAAAAAAGTGTGCTTCATGATCAGGGCCTTGACTAATATGTGAAGTGCAGTGTAAATCACTCTTTCTCCATTGCAAAGCATTAGACACCACCCTCTCTGCCTCTGACAGAAAGTGTCTGACAATTTTCCCCCTACTCATCAATACTACTCCACATGTAACTATACTCCGGAAACCCTGACGCTACCTGTACCATGCATGTTTTTTTTTTTTTAAATCTACAGCTAAACCCTCAGGGGAGCAGATTACGGTTCACCCTAATTTACACATCAGGTCTCTAGGCTATCACACGGAATTTCCCTCTCCAATCAAAGTCAATTTAGGCATACTTAAAAGACATGAGACACTAATGAGAGATAAGGAGAGAAAAAAGGCACTTCCCTGTTTTCTGTGTCAGTGGGTCCCGTTCCGCTGTCCGACCCCTCCGCCGCCCATCACTCGTGTATTTTTGTGTACCTCTGTGGGGAGTCATTATGTCCACAACGTTCATTCCCAGGACAATCCTGAGCGTAGTGTCCAGGCCTGCCACAGTAATAACAACGATCCCAGTCCTCATCCGTTCCCTGACCGCGCCGTCAACCTCAACCTCTTCCCTGTCCTTGGCCTTTGCCCCCTCTTCCGCCCTAGTCCTGCCTTGGCTGGACTGTTGAACGGGTAGAACTGGGAGACCGGTACTTGGCTTCTGGTGTGTCCTGTTATTGGTGAGTTGAGAGGATCGGGTGGGCTTTTGCTTCCTGTCAGGTTTCGAAGTTCTCGTGAGGCTGGTTCATAGTTCATAGTCCTCTTTCAGGAACGAATGCGTAATGAAGACTGGTGGTAGGCTTGGGTGCTCTTGCCTGGAGTAGTTCCGCTGGCGGATCCGGTCCCTGGTTGTTGTGGTCCACCGTGTTGTCTTTTCGTCTGGGTGGGGCGGTGTCGAGGTCAGAATCAGCTGTAACTGAGACACACTGATACACTGGTTTAGTTTTACCTTCCTGTTTCTCCCTCTGTCAATTTTAATCTTCCTCTTTCAAAACTCTACTACCTGTTACATTTTTTTTTTTTTTGCTTGAGGACACCCTACAGGTAATTGTCCCACTTTGTCCTTAAATTTATATAAGAAACTTTAAACTAAGGCTTCCGGTTGTTGGAAAACCGAAGTACTTAATCCAAAGTGGAACATATGTGATACTATCAGTGCCATAATACTTAGTCATTTGACTTAATAAAGGGGCATTATGGATTCTAGGATCAAACCCCAATCCTTTACTAATTTGGGTACCCATTTTCGTTATTCTCTCACTGCTAAATTAATCACAGGAATTTAGTCCCAACAAACAATAACCTCGTTCAACCCACTCAGTAAGATCTTCTTCTCCACGGTCCGGACCTAATACTTCCTATGATACATCTACCATGGAAGGCCTCGCTATGACCAGGCTAGTCTTTTTGAGAGTTAGTTTTGCAACTACACTCATATAGTGTTTGTCTCACTATTTCCTATTCCAGAGAAAAGATCTGTGGGTTTCACGGGGGGAATATTAGAAGAATATTACAATTAATTTCTCTTACTCACCACCAGCAAGATATTTTCGTGATGAGGCGTGAACTAGCAGTCGGGAGAGACGCCCGTCACACTCCCGCGGTACTTTCCCTTTCTCTGTGGGTTTTCCCTTGCCTTGGGTCCGACCAATTTCGGAGAGCGTCCTCAGTGCGAACGGGAATCCTCTCCCTGCTGCTGTCCGTCGCTCATCCTGTTCGTGACGCCAAATTGTGGTGGAAGTTGAGAAACAACACAACCCTGTCTTGTGTTGCAGTGAGTAATAACTTTATTCGAGCAACAGAATATAGTCGCTCCCTAACAAGTAAGCATGGCTTTCTTATATACATGGAAATGAGGAAGTTGAAACGGTCACAGACAATTTCAGTTCCTGTCGACAGTGTCTGGTACACCAAAATATCAACTCCCACATTGTTGTGCAACAGACTTCATATTTAAATTCTGCACTTATGACCCCTGCAAGTGTACATACACATATTAGGAACACTCAGACTTATTCTACCATATAAGGGCATAAACTTGAGCAACCTACAAATCAGAGTGTAACTACTCCTAACTTAAGCTTAATGATGACTCACAGAGTACATGTGTTCTATACATGTGCCATGGTATTGCATACTGCATAGGAGAGAAACAGCGTAACTTGATTACAATACATTGAATTACACTTGCATACTACTAGATTAAGAATCACACACAAAATAATAAGGTTTCCCGTAACAATAGACAGATAAATAGTTAGATAGATACATTTCTCTGAGTTTTCAGCTCTCAGTATAAGAGGTAAGGGCTAATTAAATTTAAATAATTCTTAATATTTTTCTATTTACATGATAAACAGCATTATATGATTTCTATTTTTTCATTACAGGAACCTGTGTTTGAAATGAAACAAATACAAACACCCTGACTGTCCAAAAAATTCTCCAAATGGATAAAAAAAAAAATCACGGGTTAATAGACACATAGCTAGCTAGTTAGATAAATTGACAGATAAATAGTTAGATAGATGAATTTCTCAGAGTTTTGTGCTCTCAGTAGAAGAGGTAAGAGGTAATTCAATTTAAATAATTCTTAATATTTTTCTATTTACATGATAAACAGCATTAACTGATTTCTTTTTTTCATTACAGGAACCTGTGTTTGAAATGAAACAAAGACAAACAGCCTGACTGTCCAACAAATTCTCCAAATGGATAAAAATAAAAATCATGGGTTAATAGACACATAGCAAGCTAGTTAGATAAATTGACAGATAAATAGTTAGATAGATGAATTTCTCAGAGTTTTGTGCTCTCAGTAGAAGAGGTAAGAGGTAATTCAATTTAAATAATTCTAAATATTTTTCTATTTACATGATAAACAGCATTATCTGATTTCTATTTTTTCATTACAGGAACCTGTGTTTGAAATGAAACAAAGACAAACACCCTGACTGTCCAACAAATTCTCCAAATGGATAAAAATAAAAATCACGGGTTAATAGACACATAGCAAGCTAGTTAGATAAATTGACAGATAAATAGTTAGATAGATGAATTTCTCAGAGTTTTGTGCTCTCAGTAGAAGAGGTAAGAGGTAATTCAATTTAAATAATTCTTAATATTTTTCTATTTACATGATAAACAGCATTAACTGATTTCTTTTTTTCATTACAGGAACCTGTGTTTGAAATGAAACAAAGACAAACACCCTGACTGTCCTACAATTTCACCAACTGGATAAAAAAATTGACGGGTTAATTGACACAAAGCTAGCTACCTAGATAAATAGAAAGATAGAAAGAAAGATAGTTAGATAGATAGCTAGATAGCTAGATAGATGGAGTTTTCTGCTCTCAGTATAAGAGGTAAGAGGTATTCTTTTTTTCATTACAGGAACCTGTGTTTGAAATGGAATAAAGAGAAACACCCTGACTGTCCTACAATTTTACCAACATAAGTAGCAATATGGCCTAGAAGCGATAATTCGGTAATACATGTAGTCCCGCTGCTAGAGGGAAAAGCTAGAGCAGCGTTTGTTGCCATGGATAACTATCGTGAACTGCATAACAGATTGAAATCACTGTCTGAAAAGTAGATCACTCCTAGAGGAAAAAAAAGAAAGAGGACATCTGGAACACCATAATTTTTAAACAGTACCTTAGAATTGTGAGTCCAGACCTCAGACGTTGGATAACTGAATGCAGCCCGGCGTCCATAACACAAGCAGTGGAAGCAGCTGAAGCTTTTGTGGCAGCAAGGCAAGCTGAGAAGGAGTTCCTGCTCTGTGATTCCAGCATCAGAGTGTACCAATACGCGCAGACAAGTAAGTCTGGGGGCGGGGTCAGTTGTGGTCCTAAGCCGCTAGTGAATTTATCACCACACAGGGGCGCTGGAGTACTAGCAAAAGAAGCAAAGATAGTCAGGCAACAGATAATCGCCAAACTGTTAAAACAAAGCTAGCTAAAGGTTGGCCAAAAGATTTAAGATTGTCCTAAGCTTGTTACCAGCACAAATCATCTTTGATATATTCCAAGACCCGAAATAAGCTTTCAGGAACAGGACAGTAGTGAGATAACCATACCTGTAAAAATAGGACACAAAACATTTAAAGCCCTTATTGACACTGGAGCTAGTCACATCATGATAACACCACAGTGTCTTCCAGAATCCTAGTTTGAGAGTACAGGTAAACTTGAGGTCAGGTGTATACTTAGAGATGAACAGGTATACCCCACAACTAAACTCACGGTTAACATCAACAACCAAAGCTACATATTAAAGGTAGACATAATGCAAAAATCTGCTCATGCTGTTGTTTTAGGCAGAAATATCACGATTCTGGTATATCTTTTAAACCCTGAGCAGAGAACTGCAGAGGTTATGGCTGTAACAAGGTTGTAGGCTAGAAAGGTTTAAACTGCAAACAAAACAGTGGAGTTTTAAAAGAATTACCATATGCTGTCAAACCAAAATGCAAGAAAACAAAAGGACAGGAAAAAATTAGAGGCACAAAAATAGTGGAACAATTGGATACACCCATAAGTGAAACATTTGCCTTACCTGGTGACATAGCGACGTTGCAAAGGCAGGATGAAACACTCAAACCCTTGTTTTTAGACTGTGCTAAGGAAAGAGAAGAAGCTCAGGAAAGTCAACTCATTCTGAAAGACAACAAGCTCTAGGTCAAAAATGGTGTTAAGCTATTAGTGGTTCCCAAATGTCTGAGATGAAGTTTTAAAGCTGGGTCATTCGGACCCGTGGCCAGGTCAATTGGGTCAGGCTAAAACACACAGCAGATTTGCAAGTTGATTTTACTGGCCAAGTCAGCTGCTAGATATAGCTGAATTTTGTAATGTCTGTCCAGAGTGTCAGTTAACAGCATCTGAGAAAAAGTCAGACAGTGTGCCATTAATAAGTCTGAGTTATTGACATGCCATTTTCACGGATTGCCATGGATATAATACGCCCTTTACCAAGAGGCCGGGGAGGAAATTGCCATATTTTTGTAATCTGGGTCTATGCTACCCGGAAGCTTTTGAGAAAGACTGAAAAGCTAAACATCCTGTCCTACGTTCTCAAGATGAGGGACAAGCTGAGGGAGCTGAAGGAAAGGATACCAGCTGGGCTGTTTAAAGAACAACCAGGACAGACAAGCCTCATGCAGCACATTATCTGGTACTGTTATCTGGTATCTGTCACTGGTGGCTGACTCATCACCAGCCCATACACAGTAGAGACTTGTGACTATGTGACATGTTAACTACCTGGTGATTCTGGGGGAATGAGGGCGCTGCAATTTCACCAACTGGATAAAAACAATGACGGGTGGATAGACACATAGCTAGCTAGCTAGATAAATAGATAGATAGTTGGATAGATGAATTTCTCTGAATTTTCTGCTCTTAGTATAAGAGGCAAGGGGTCATTTAATTCAATAATTCATTCTTTACATTTTTCTATTTAAACAATAAACAGCATTTTCTGCTTTTCTCTTTTCTTATAGAAACCTGTTTCTGAAACAAAACATAGAGAAATGTCCTGACTGTCCTACAATATCTTCAATTGGATCAAATCTGTCTAGTTAGGTAGATGGACAGATACATAGCACACGTAAATGTAACACAGGAGCTACGTTAGCTAACTCAGTGTCTACACCAACCGTTACACCACAATAGGAATTTCTATTGAGGGACAAATCAACCATAGGTTGGGATTCTTCAGGGGTTTGGACCAGTGTTGATATCTCACTAGGTACTCTAAGGAGAGCTTGGACAGAGATGCGACGGACCAGTGAGTACAGGGTTAAAGATACAATCATATATTTATTCACAGAAATGATGTGACCTTCTTCTTATGTGTGTGAGTGAATAGTTGTGAGTGGCTAATAGGAAAGAAAAAACATCTAAAAATGGAGTAGGAGGTATAAATGAGTTATAAGAGGAAACTGTAGTTCAATGAGGTTCTATAAAAAAAAATAACGGTACTGGAAAAATGCATAAGTTCAGATTTAACAACAAAACCCCAATACACATAAGGCCCTCAACAAAAATTTAAATGTTAGTAAAATAATAAACTTCAGAGTCAAGAATTCGTGAGATATTTTACTCAACTTTCAACAATATAACAGTCATTTAAGTCTGAAATGTGAACCAACATTTTTTTCCTTTTCTTATAATCAATGTTCCTTTCTGGAGTAACATCGCCTCAAAGTGTCAGAAAAGTGTGTTTAAATCTTCACTACCCGGATAGACTAAGGTGTGTGTGTGTGTGTGTGTGTGTGTGTGTGTGTGTGTGTGTGTGTGTGTGTGTGTGTGTGTGTGTGTGTGTGTGTGTGTTCCCGCTACTGACGTCACTCGCGCAGTACTCTGGGAGGTGTAGTCTCGGGTTGGCTCGCCATCTTGGACAAATTCGCTCGCTTTTCCCGTCAACAAAACAACTTGTACGATACAGCACTAAATTCAGCAAGACTGTACGACAAGCATATTCATCTCAGCATGTCTCTGAGTCCGTAAACAGCAGGATTTACCACTTAACATCGTATATTTACACTTAAACAAGATGCTAATCCCGCTAGCCTCTGCCTGTTAGCCTACAGCTTAGCAGCTGAAACGAACTAGCCGAGGTCTGTCTCACACATTTATACTCCGGCTGTTTAATAATCTTTTAACTCCCTTATCAACACTTTAAACATCTTAGCACTTGGAAATCTACACTTACTAACTCATAATCCCTCCTTAAACAGCACTGTCTGAACTCACCGGTGTTTCTCTTCACAACTGAACAGAAATTGATGAGAGTTTATCAAACTCAGGACTAAAGAACACTGAAAAAACGAGGAATGGGGGATTTTATATCCCATTTGGACCCTTAATCAGCTTTTAACTTCAATAACTGCTCACAAAAAAATAGCAACACAGCATCAGCTCTGGACACAACACACACTCTCACTTGAAGAGAGCAAGAAGTGAAGAGGGGGAGAGAAGGTGGGCGGGGCAAATGAACAGCCTCTGTAGAAGAGCTCAGAAAGAGGGTCCTACTTTTAACAGGGTTACAGACAGAGAGACAGATAGATAGAGAGATAGACAGATAGATTCATTTTTATCAGAGGTTTCTGCTCTCAGTATAAGAAGTAAGAGGTCATTTACTTATTTATATTTTTGTATTTACATGATAAACAGTAGTGTTGTCACGATACCAAACTTATGACTTTAGATACCTGCCTAAATATCTCAATACCGATACTGAAACGATACCACAGCAAAAACTAAAACATTAGGAAAAGTAATTGAATAATAGATGATCGAAAATAGTTTTATTAATAAACAGAAAGTCTGTGTGTGTGTGTGTGTGTGTGTGTGTGTGTGTCTGGTAGTCCAAAATGATCGAGGTCATAATCATTGATCATACGATCAGTTTCTAACGTAATTACTGCGACAGGTCTGTTTATAACTGCTGCTGATCTACTTGTGAACGCCTGATATTTAGCAGCATGGAAGTTCAGGTAAACATAACGCTACCAGTTCTCCACATTGGTAGTTATCAATAAAGAAAAGCCAGCTAACTTCAACAGCTCTCACTACCCTAAACTCCTCCTGAAAAAACTCCCCCTCCTCTGACTGGAGCTTGGTGTGATTGTTAGAGCTGTATCACTCTTCACTGATCTGACCTTCTCTGACCTCTTTAAACTCTGCAGGTCTGTCAGAAAGAGGCTGTGCTCAGTTGGAGGTGTTGGCTCCTTTGGTCTGTACAGGTTTAAAGACAAATAATTTCACAACTTTTTCCACCTTTAATGTGACCTATAACCTGTACAATGCAAATAAAAAACAAACAGAAATCTTTCAGGGAGGTGAAGTAAAAATAAACAACTAAGATAATGTGGTTGCATAAGTGTGCACACCCTTTTATAACTGTGTTCAGATTTAACCAATTACATTGAAACTCATGTTCAATTGGAGTCAGCACACACCTGTCACCAATTAAAGTGCCTCTGATCAACCCCAAATAAAGTTCAGCTGTTCTAGTTGGCTTGTCCTGACATTTTTGTAGCCACATCTTCCAGCACAAGCCATAGTCCGCAAAGAGCTGCCAGCGCATCAGAGGGATCCCATTATTCAAAGATATCAGTCAGGTGAAGGCTATAAAAGAATTTCCCAGTCATTAAATATACCATGGAACACAGTGAAGACTGTCATCATCAAGTGGAGAAAACATGGCACAACAGTGACATTACCAAGAACAGGAAGTCCGTCCAAATTTCATGATAAGACAAGAAGAAAACTGGTCAGGGAGGCTGTTAAGAGGCTAACAGCAACACTGAAGGAGCTGCAAGAATTTCTGGCAAGTACTGGCTGTGCAGTACATGTGACAACAATCTCCTGTCTTCTTCATATGTCTGGGCTATGGGGTAGGGTGGCAGAACATCCAAGCCCGGCTTAATTTTGCAAAAAGACATCTGAAATCTTCCAAACACATGTGGGAAAATGTGTTATGGTCTGATGAAACCAAGGTTGAACTCTTTGGACATAATTTTAAAAGGTATATTTGGCGCATTTGGCAGTGAAGCATGGTGGTGGCAGCATAATTTTTTGGGGCTGTTTTTCTTCAGCTGGAACTGGGGCCTTAGTCAGGGTGGATGGACTTATGAACAGTTCCAAATACCAGTTAGTGTTGGCACAAAACCTCCGGCCTTCTGTTAGAAAGCTGAAGATGAAGAGGAACTTCATCTTTTAGCACGACAATGCCCCAAAGCACACATCTAAATCAACAAAAGAATGGCTTCACCGGAATAAGATTAAGGCTTTACAATGGCCCAGCCAGAGTCCAGACCTGAATCCCATCAAACATCTGTGGGGTGATCTGAAGAGGGCTGTGCACAGGAGATGCCCTCGCAATCTGTCAGATTTGGAGCAGTTTTGCAAAGAAGAGTGGGCAAATATTGCCACATCAAGATGTGCCACGCTGATAGGCTCTAAAAAGCCTAAAAAGACTGAGTGCTGTAATAAAAGCCAAAGGTGCTGCAACAAAGTATTAGTATAAGGGTGTGCATATTTATGCAACCAGGTTATTTTAAGTTTTTATTTTAGATTTTTCCGCTGTAAAGATTTCTGTTTGTTTTTTAATTGCATTGTACAGGTTATAGGTCACATTAAAGGTGGAAAAAGTTGTGTGTCTTGCTGTCATTTTTTTACATCACAAAAACCTGGCATTTGAACAGGGGTGTGTAGACTTTTTATATCCACTGTATCTCCTAAACATAGGCAGCTGGAGTGCTATGTTTAAGAGACACACACCTACGGGCAAGTAAGCACAGCCAATTCACCTACCATGTGGAGGTGGGAGGAAGCTTACTTGGACACAGGATGAACACACCAAACTTCTCACAATGACCAGAGCCAGGGTTTAAGCCACAACCTGGAGCCCCTGGAGCTGTGCCACCCACACCCTGCGCCACTGCCATGCTGCACTAATGCTAAAGCACATTAGATGCAGATGAGGTAAACCAGACATCCACCCCAACCCACTGACATGGACACCTCCTTGTAGGGCACTGGGTCCTAGCTCAAGTTATTAAAGCAGTCATTAAAAGGGAGAACACAACTTTAAAACCCCTCTTTGGAGGACAGAGGAGTGCTCATTCCAGAACACCTTAACTGATGTTCACTCTTACTACAGAGATCATCACCCTGTTAGGAAGGACATGTTTCTTGACCAATGCTAACCTTTTAACAGACCCAGGTAACATATTCTATGGGAATTTATATTTCTAATGAAAACTGCCTCTCACAAAGATGAGTCTATCCCAGAACTTTTCAGTCGTCAGACACACTGTTACTACTCAACATTCTCTGCTCTCCATAAAATCCTCTCAGAACTAACTCTGTCTTTTTACCTTCTCCGAGTAAATGGCCACGCAGCCCAACCTGCTGGAAGATTCCCACTGAGGTCCCCTCTATCTGTGTCAGACCAGCTGCCACAGCACCTCTACTTCCTTTGCAAGCTGAGAAGAGCCAGAGCCCCAACCCCCATAATGTGCACCTTCTAGGCACCTTTGAGAGCATCCTGACCAGGTGCATCACTATGTGGTACGGCGCCTGCACTGCGTCCTGCCACAAAATCCTCCAGCACATTGTGAGAGCAGCTGAGAAGATCGCCGGCACCTCTTCCCCCTCCCTACATGACCTACACAGCACACGCCTCACTCGGAAAGCCCTCTGCATAGCAGGGGGCCCTACCCACCCACTAAACAGCTTCTTCAGCCTGCTGCCATCAGGGAGTAGACTGCAGAGTTTCCAGGCTAGAAACAGCAGACTTGGGGACATCTCGGTCCTCCAGGCAGTCAGGATGCTCAACTCTCTTCCTGCCCTGCCTCTCCTTCCCTTTTCACCCCTTTAACATACAATAAACTATATATAAACTTTGGATCCTGCACACAAAACACACAAACTCAATACTGAACTCTGCATGATCTCTAACTAGTTATGCACACGTCACTTTAAGAGTCTATAAGCTCCAATTTGCACCACTGTTTATATTTGCACTGACCATCCCCAGATTTTTGAGTGCTGTAAGACTTCACTTTTTACGTTATTTCAGGGAGCTCTGTACATATACTTTATTCATACACTTTATAAGTACACAGCTGCATATTCCACTTTACCTCTGAGATCAATGTCAGGGAGCTCTATTTATCCATACAAACACTTAAACTCTTACATTCCTAAAACCAGCATAATACCATTTTTATGCCTTGTGTTATGTTTAAATGTTTGATGTTTATTTTGTTGCACCATGGGTCTGGGAGTAACGCAATTTCAGTCCTGTGTATGTCCTGTACATACCACCGTTTTTACAATAAAGCTGACTTTGACACTGAACTCATATCTATCTCCAATGCTGTGAACTTGAAATCCTCTCTCTCTTATTACAGGTTTATTCAATAAATGCTTTTTTCATTATAAACTGGCATCTCTTGTGTGAGTGTATACAAAGAGATTGGGTCCCTGGGTGATAGAACTGCCTTTAGAATTGAGACTGAATTTAATTCTGAACTGAAATATGAATGAAGGTAAGCTTTATTCATTTGGAGTCTAAACTGATACAATCATTAAAGGTAAATTCTACAGTCCTGGGTGAAAATCTCAGGTAAATCTCAATATAATTCAGGAATACATTAATAAAATCAATGATTCAGACATTTCGTAATTAATAAATAATTCTTGGTTTGCTATAGCACTCCTAATTTCTGCTACAGTACAATACACATTGTAATTTCTACAACATTTTAAGCCAATTACCTAATCACAATTAGTTGAGCTCAGTCATTTTATCTGACCACATTTACTTTCCTCAGTTGTTAGCTTTCACAGTAATAGGTTTATCATTACTAAATTAAATAAAATGTAAATAAAAGAAAAAAAATTAGAAATACATTTAAAGATACATTGTTTGTCATAATTATCAGCAGTAAGTATGTTAAATAAGTAATGTTTATTTGATATTAAACAATTAAGCAGTTAATCTTAGTTGTTTTATGGCAATTTATTCATAATTGTATAAAGTCTAGCAAAATTCCATTTAAACTTTTCCAGTTAAGACCATAGATTTTTACCATTAACACAACTAACTAATAAAATAAATATGTTAATTTTTTGAATATGAACATTATGTTATTAGGTAGGCCCAGCCGGTCCGCCCCACGGTGGTTAGTTCAGCAATGTCCTTGTGTTTCACAGGCTGCAGTTGGATGTGTGTAAGTGCAAGAGGTTCAGTCTGTGGAAAAGGTAAGAGCTTCCTCCTACCGCACTGGGGATGAGGACTTGCAACCTGCAAAAAAACAAAACTAAAACCTTCACAAATCAGCATCCACAGTGCTTGTGAACGGCTTTTCTGGATCCGAGTTCAGGGAGGCTCGCCATCCAACGTAGAAAGATCCCATTTGAACAGCAGTAAAAAAAAAACCTAACCTATAATAGATGATAAATCTCATAATTTCAAGTTTTAATGCTCTATGAACACAAATACCAACTCCAACCACAATTAACTGCACTTATACACAGTATGAACTATTAATTGAACTTATTTACAACATTTGAAGCTTCTGTGCACAGAAAATAAAGCAAAATGCTCCATTCAGCTCTCAAAGGTTTCAAACCGCTAAGGACAGCACCTGTCCTCCATTCCTGGCTGCGGCAGCAACCTCCTAAAACTACCGCCTTCTCAACAGTCGGATGAGCACAATGCTCATTTGCTCAATGCTGGACAGTTTTCTCTCTCCAGCTCTGTTCCTTTTTATCTGGATTTTTTTCTGGCTCCCTTCGCTATCGCTACCTCACAGCCGACCTCCACTGACCCCAGCTGCCCGGGCCAACCTGCGGCTGTCTCCCAGGTCCTATGGCCACACTGTCTAGCCCTTTTGCCGACTGAAAGTGTCCCGCTGGTTCCCCATTGTGCTAGCTTCAGTTCATTAGCTTGCTGTTATGAATAAATTCCTCTTCGGGGTGGATTAAGTTTACTCTTTTGTAAGCCTTTTTTCTGCCTGTCTTTTGGGCCCACCACGCGCCCCCTGTCAGCCACACCTCAATAACACATTCAGCTGTGATTGTGAATTAGTACATACAATCAACAACCAGCTAATTTCACAACCTTTAGTTGAAACATACAACATATGAATAATCTAATGAAAACTTAAAAATGCCTCAGATGTATTAACCATATAAAATATATTATTTAACATTTAAAAAACAATTCTGCTATGACTAAAACAAAGTACCAAATAATGCCTCAAAATGTCATTATTACAATTAACTATTGATATCAATTTTGAAATTCTGAATATACTAATAAAACAATCAGAAATAGAAAATCTAAAAATTCAATGTATTAATAATCCATTGTAAAATGAAAAATATTTTAGATGCATTACCATCCTCATTCTTATACTAGCACACCAACATTTGATTTTTTTTTGTTTTTCTTGTTACAATAATTTTCAGTCTGCTCTGAACATGAAAATCACTAACCAGTTGTAAGTTCTTCAGTGAGTTTTAATTTTAGGAAAAGCATAAAAATAGAAACTCCAAGATAGAATACATAACTGAGAATTTGCAGCTATTGTGTTGGAGGACACAAACCTATTCATGCTTTTCCAAACCCTGCACCATTGCATTCCGAAGTCCATGGCTAATGTAAAGTCGTTATGTAGGGTGGATATGTAGTTTTCTTTAAACTCTCAAGAGGGTCAAGGGGAGCAGCCCAGAGGAGGAATGGAGTCACAGCCAGTTGTGAAGATGAGGATTTCTTCCAAGATGACTGCCTCTAGTAAAAAAACAACAACAAATATATGTATATATGCGTATATATAATACTTTGCATCACAGAAAATAGTCAGATTTTAACATTAGGATATTTAAGGGAAATGTAGGATAAAATGAAGGTGAATTACATTATAAAAACACTATTTCATTTGGGGAGAAAAAGAGGGGAAAAAAACACAAACAAAACTCACACTTAACGAACACACAGTTAAGTTAATAAAAGAGACAAAAGATTAAACTTGTGGGCATTAATTAACATGTTTATACCATACCATGTCTAAGAAAGCTTGTAAGTAATGTCTGTATGCTTAACTGTCCTCTGAAGCACACACCATTCTTCCAGTTTTGGGGTCAGCGCTGTCTTACAGCTGCATCCTGCGAGACTTACCAGACATGGTTCTGCAGTCACAGCTTCTTGCAACTCATTGCCTGTCTTTCCATCCTTGATCTAAAACACAATAATAGTTATTGTTGTGATATACAGCCCTACAGTAATGCATCAAAATCAGAGAGCAGACTTATTTAATATTCAGTCAAAATTGTCATTAAGTACAAATGAGTCCTAAGACTAATGTGTTCAGTGTAGCTCATTATTAAATGATCGGTTTGCTCCAATTAAAGTTAATTTGACTGAAATGTTGCACATTGCTTGCAATCATCATCAAAATGCATCAAAGAAAAACTGAAAACCACAAGATTTTGTTTATTTTCAGATTAGAGATTTTACAACCAGAAACTTGCCTAGTAACAGAACACATACCTGTAATGTCCTGAGTGATCCACACTATGGTAGTCCCTCATATTAAGGCCATGGACCAGCAGCTCGTCTTTGGGACTGACTCAGGAGCAGTGGGTAGACTGACGACAGTCTAAATCAAGAGCAGAAAGCACAATAAGAAGATTCAGAACCTGATTTCTGAAAACCTCTTCAGTTGAGTCATGTATGAATGTTCCTGATCTGTTTCTTAAACTGGTTGTTTTAGGAAATAAATCTACATCTACAGAGGAGCTTTACTACCTCTGATCTGAAAGAGGAGTCTATTAAATGAGGGAGGATCATGGTTGAAGGGGTTCTAGGTTGTGCTGGTGTGTGAATTACCTGCTGAGGAGTACTGATAGACTTGGAGATGCAGCTGTAAGTGTGATCCAGCCTGGAGCTCAACACCTGTATTGAAATCTCTGGAGCTTCGGGCTTAGAAGCTCTACTTTTAGCTGCAGACGCTTCCTCCAAGTACTCTCTCAGCCGTCTAGTAGGTACTAGTTTCCTCCTGAGGCTGTACTGACCTGCAGAGGAACGATTCCTCGTATCCTGAAACTAAAATATGAATATATATAAATTATGTACAGTTACAATAATTAGTCTAATTTAATAAAAATACACATCAGAAGATAAAAGTACCATTTCTGTAGGAGATGGTTCTAAAAGAACGTAGCTGTTGTTGAAAAAGAGACAGTTCCAAGTTCTAAATTCCGTAGTTCTGAGTTCTAAATTCCGAGTTCTGAGTTCTAAATTCCGAGTTCCAAATTCCGAGTTCTGAATTCTAAGTTCTGAATTCCGAATTCTGAATTCCGAGTTCCAGGAATTTAGAACTCAGAATTCAGAACGCGGAACTCGGAATTCGGAATTTGAAACTTGGAATTCAGAACTCCGAATTCAGAACTCGGAACTTAGAATTCAGAACTCGGAACTTAGAATTCAGAACTCGGAACTTAGAATTTAAAACTCTGAACTCGGAATTCAGAATTCGGAACTCGCAATGTAGAACTCGGAACTCGCAATGTAGAACTCAGAATTTGGAACTCGGAATTTGGAACCCGGAATTCGGAATTTAGAACTCGGAATTTAGAACTCGGAACTCGGAATTTGGAACTCGGAATTAGGGATTTGGAACTCGGAATTTGGAACTCGGAATTAGGCACTCGAAATTCGGAACTTAGAACTCGGAACTTAGAACTCGAAATTCACAACTAGGAACTCTACACTAACTTTGGGAACTAGGAACTAACTTATTAATTAACTAAGAACTTTACACTACTCTGCCAACTAACTAGCAGACTATGCGCTATGCTGCACGAAAGTAGGGCAGCACCCTCCCGCGTGGGGTGGACGCCATCCCTACCTAAAAAACTAGGCTTGCCCTTTAACCAATTATCTATGAAGCCCACATGATTTTCCGAACACCCCTTCGACATCCAGTGATTTAGCGATATGAGTCGGCTGTGACTCATTGGGATGGGGCCAGAGCAAATTACGGCATCGGACATCATCTGGGCCAGTTTAACCACCTCTTTAATGTTAAGCTTACTTACTTCTGACTGCAGCAGACGAATATTGTTGGCCCCTACATGAATAATATTGAAATAGAAATATTAAACATTAAGCATTAAGAGAAAGCATTAAGCATTAAGATAGTGAGTACTAAGCAGTAAGAGTAAGCATTAAGCATTAAGAGCATGAAACTAACAAAGAGACATAAATTCATATGACAGGTACTGGGTTTGCAGAATATAGCTCGCAGTTTGGGGGTAAGCAAAAGAGGAAGCACTTTGGCCGCAGGCAGATACGCGCCACACATACGTAGACAGTCGCGAATACATGTAGAAAACATGTTAAAATAGCACAAGAGAGACAAATAACTCTGTATAAGGTCTGGAATTGAAGGCGCTAAATGCGGGGTCCTCTGGTATTTAATGTATGGTGTTATTTGCAGACTTTGGATCTCATCTCACACTGCGCGGTGACTTGACATCTCCAGAAAGCTGCCTGCATTAGAGTGGTTTTAATTGTTCTAATACATCATTTTTTCAGTGTTTTGTTATTTTGCAGTTTAATAGTACACTCATTCTAATGCATTCTAATAATATAGTGTTTTTAATGTTTTAATGTATTTAATGTATTTCTCTTTACAGTTATTCTAATAGAGTGGCATTGTATTTGTGTTTATTTTGCATTCATATATTTTACACTGTTTTTACTGTATTTGTGTTCTAATAACATCCAATGTTTTTACTTTATTTGCTGTTATTCTAAAAGTTTTGCATTCTAATATCATACACAGTTTCTTTTACTTTATTTGTGTTTGCAAAAAATAACTGTTCTTATATAGTGTTTTTCAATGTATTGCTGTTTATTTTGCATTCTAATAATATTCAAAGTTTTATCAGAACAAGTGAAGGACGGTTTTGTTTGCCCTGGTTTGAATTTGAACCGGAGATGTTTGGATTGTTTGGCTCAAGACAGAAGTAAGTATCGAAATGTCATAAATTATTTGATGTGAATATGACGTTGTGTTTTGTTAATTTAATATTAATTATTTTGACAGTAGTGGCCACAAAGGGCCAAGTAGCCAGCTAAATAACATAAGCTAGTAGTGGCCTGGCTTTGCTTTTATCACAGTTGCCATTTTATTCTGGGGTGTTATTTCAAATCGTATTGTTACTTGGTGTGAGTTGAGATGAGTGATACGAGAGTTGGTCATTCTTACTAACAGGATTTAATGTGTCTCTCTTTCTGGAATCCAAAAAGTCTTTTCAGGGCTTGGAACCAGTTTCTCAGCAAGGGTCCTGTCTTTCACAAACAAACTCTTAGTCTCCTGATCTGTTGAGCCAAGACTGAGTTAAAGGCCAAACCACACCACCACATTATTCAATGTCCACCTTTCAGTGTTTGATGCCTGAGCAAATATTGAAGGGGCAGATGTCAGTGTCCTGACTCTTAAACCGCTTCCACATGTCTGTAAATATGGGCCTGCTTTCTCACAAAAATATTGTTTATAGCTGTTGAGAATGTAAAATATGGCCCAATTAATAAATTAATAAAAAACATTGCTCTTGAAAATGAATAATAGTCTGCCAATCTACCAATATTAACATTTATGTTAAAAAGGTAAAGAAGTATATTAAACACTGATTAAAGATAGTAAAATAAACTTTACTTTAAGTGCAGTTGGATTGTTTTGAAGTTTTCTTTATGAAAAAAATACTTTGTGTGTTTAAGATGGTGGTAATTTTAAGTTTCTGCAGATTGAGTTTCATTAGGATGATTGGGCTATAAATATCTGGGGGTGTGCAACAGGATGATTGGCTAAAAAGAGTGATTGCATATGGGTGTACCGAAGGCCATAGTGTGAAGGATAAAGTAAAATTTGCAGGTGTATGAAAGCGGATGGCCGTACGAGTCTACCAGCAGTCGTTAAATCCCAGTCAACAGGAAATTCTCACCATTGTTGAGCACAAGTGAGCAAAGGTCCCTTCAGAGTGTTCTTCCAGAAGTGGGTTTTAAAGGGCCTGCGTTGACTTTAAGAAGCAATTCTTGTCTGGAAGCAAAGTGATTTTCAGTCATGAGCTGTGATAAATGCTGGCGGTCCCTGTCAGAGAATTTCCTGGGACTGGGATTTTTACCACTGCTGGTAGACCATTCGCAGATTATTATTTTAGTTATTCTACCTCATTTACTTGATGTGCAGGTAGTCATGCCCGCCTGTTCTAAATAAAATGCAGGAATGCAGTATCACAATGCAGGAAGCAGTATTACAATGTACTGTTCAGTGTGGCTTCATGTACTTTTTTCATTTTGTAAAGTCATATCCACATGATTGAGGATCTGCCACAATATACTTTAATCAATAGTGCAAAGGTTAATTCATTGGATTATAAGATAAGATAAGATAAGATAAGATAGTCCTTTATTAGTCCCGCAGTGGGGAAATTCCCAGTGTAACAGCAGAAAGGGATAGCAAGACACTACAAAAATTTAGATAAATAATTTACACTATATACACAATATAAATAAGAATTAAAAAAGCAATAACAATATTATTTACAGCAAAAGACTCTTAATTGCACATGGGGGGGGGGGGGGGGATATTGCACATAGTATTCCCTGAACATGAACATGTGTGTGTAGTTAAGTGTGTGTGTATGTGGTCCGCTGGGAGCAGTGCTGGTTGTGCAGTCTGACGGCAGCAGGAAGGAAGGACCTGCGATACCGCTCCTTCACACACTTGGGGTGAAGCAGCCTGTCGCTAAAGGAGCTGCCCAGTGCTGCCAGAGTCTCATGCATGGGGTGGGAGCTGTTCTCCAGCATGGATGCCAGCTTGGCTGTCATCCTCCTGTCTCCCACCACCTGCACTGGGTCTAAGAAGCACCCCAGGACAGAGCCGGCCCTCTTTATGAGTTTGTCCAGTCTCTTCTTATCTGCCGTCAAGATGCTACTGCCCCAGCAGACCACTCCATAAAAGATGGCAGATGCCACCACTGTGAAGTCGAAGAACGTCCTCAGGAGAGCTCCCTGCACTCCAAAGGACCTCAATCTCCTCAGCAGGTAGAGTCTGCTCTGGCCTTTCTTGTAGAGTGATTTTATATAGCATTTGGTTGTGTATGTGTGTGTGTGTGTGTCGTCAGTTTTAAATATTTAGGATTAAAAACATGATTTGCTGCAACATAAGAATTACATTTTTTAACTGGCCTGAGTTTGTATTATTGAAATAATAAGTAAAGTCAACTTCAATCAACAGATATTATAGTACAGTAAAATGTTTTCTGCAACACAATTAAATGAGTTCAGTGAACTTGAATTCTGAAGTCTGTGTGAGATTACAGTAGCTAGAAAAGTATGTAAACTCTTTGGAATTTTATGGTTTTCTGCATTCATTTAATTTGTCATAAAATGTGATCTGATCCTAATCCAAGTCAAGCATATTAACAAATATAATGTGCCTAATATAATAACACAAATATTCTGATAATTTATGTCTTCATTCAGAACAAGTATAAAAACCTCAGTGCTAGTGGAGAAAGTTTGTGAACCCTTGAGTTAATGATCTCAAAAAAGGTGACTGAAGGAGTCCTCATAAGAAAATGAGTTTGGAGGTGTGGACTAGAGCTACTCTGACTGATAAAACCCACTCAAACATTTTGAGTATGCTCTGCACAAGAAGAATATGTATGTGAGACATGTCTCGCCAAAAAGAGCTTTCAGAGGATCTACGATCAGAAATTGTTGATTTACATAAAGCTGGAAAAGGTTACAAAGTGATTTCAAAGACTTTAGAAATCCACCAGTCTACAGTGAGGCACACAATCTACAAATGGAGACAATTTGGAACTGTGGCTACTCTGCCAAGAAGTGGGCACCCAGTCAAAATGACCCCAAAAGCACAATGGAGACTCATCAATGAGGTTAAGAAACAACCCTGAGTGAGAGCCCAAGATTTGAAGGCATTATTGGTACAGACTAACATCTGTGTTCATGAGTCCACAGTCCGTAAAACCTTGAACAAGCAGGGTGTCTATGGCAGGACACCACGAAGGAAGCCACTGCTTACTAAAAAGAACATTGCTGCATGGCTAAAGTTTGTGAAAGAGCTCTCTGACACTCCACAACAGCTATTTCAACTAGCTATTAATTCCAAGGGTTTACTTACTTTCCCACTACCATGGGAATGTTGAATGAGTGTGTTCAATCAAGACCTGCAAGATCATGTTTTTTTATGTTATTATTTTAGGCACATTATATTTGGCAATATGTTTGACTTGAAATTAATGCAGAACACCATCAAATTCTGTTCAGATAGTTTTTCTTGACACTGTAGATTACTGGAATTGATTATAAACTTGAAACTAAGTAAACTATTACTTGATTACTGAGAATTTAAAAATCGTATTTTCCTCAACACACTTAAATACGTTTGGTGTGCTTGATTTTTTAAGTTTATCATTTTTGACGTTACCTTACAGTGTGAACTGTTCCCACAGCTCGTTCAGAAAACACCAGGGTCGACCTGTCCGACCCTGGTGTTTTCTGAACGAGCTGTGGGAACAGTTCACACAGTCCATTTAATACACAGCATCTACAGCGTTACTCTACCAACACATGGGTTGTGTGTTAAGTAGCAAACAAGCCGGTCCAGATCTACATCTAACCATCATCACAGTTCAGAACAAGACCTAGAAACTGTAGCGCTGTCAACCTGGAAAGTGCTCCAGCTGTTGAAGAAAGCAGCACTGCTGGCATGTTGGACTCAACCTTGTCTTCAACCTGCCTGAACATCTCTCTAATGTTCCTCTGATGTTCCTCCAATGTTATTATATTTACAAAGCAAAGACAAGCTACCAGCATTGTAACTATTCCTGCAGGATTCCTCTCATTTCTCAAAGTGTAGAGCAGAGCTCAGGATTACAGCTACAGCAGGACTCTTGCTTAACACGGTTCCACCAGTCTGTTCTACTGAACTCAGTCTAATGCATTTCTCACCTGCTGAGCTCTTCACTCTTAACATTCCCTTCACATTACGTTCACACAGTTTAACAACCTCCTCTCATTTACTAATTACTTAATTAGGAATTAGGAATGCAGTTATAAATGATAACCTATATATTTCTAACTATGTAAATAAATGATAAATATGTTAATTAGTGTGATTGTCACCATGGAGCGTCCATGGAGCAACAGGAGCGTCCAAAGAAATGACTGTGGCCAAAACCCTCCCATCGTAGAACTGATCCGACTGACAGTTCTCCTAAAAGGATCCTACATTTTCTCCCCATAGAAATTAATGGCGGAATGTTCAGAGATGATGTCACAATGGGCAGCTCTCCCACACACAGCTGAGAGAACGGGAGCGGTGCCCTTTATCTCCACTGCTCGCCAGTCCTGTCTGTGCATGGAGGAGCTTCTGGACCAAGCATCAATTGGACAAAAGTTTGTGGACAGAGATCTATTAGCCAGACATTTTGAATGAGCTAATGTACCAACTATATGCCCTAGCAACCCCTTAGCAACAAACACATATTACAGCAACATTACTGAGTCACAATCACTCTCTTGTTAACGATCAATAAATGTATTGATGGTAAACACTGTATATTATAATTAGCTTAATGATGATCTTAATTACACATGTTGATCAGTAGTGTTGTGTTAATGAGCTCCACTCTCATCTTTCTCCTTCTTCTCCTCCATTTCCAGTCTAACTAACGAGGTGACGTCTGTCTCTCACGCTCTCCACACTGAAAAAAGTACTGGAACCTAGTGATGGCACAGTCGACCTGCCCCTCCCCTTAGTTACCGTTGTTAACCAGCTCCATCAGAATTCTTTATTCGCCAAGGACCAGTACAAGGACTTTCAAGTAATGAATAAAGAACATCATTATTATTACTGTTGTTGTTGTTCATTCTTAATTAACAATAATGGCAATATAAATATATTCAAATATGTAAAACTGTAAATATAACCGTTATTATTAATAGTAAAATAAATGATATAAATAAATTGTGTAAATACAGAGTAATAATTGTAACTGTCAGGCCCTTGGATTGCTGTACCCCCAGTTGTGCTTTGCTTTATTGTTTCTGTTTACTTTTGCCCAGTTTACATTAAAGTCTTACATCGGCCATCCCTGCAAGTGTTTCCTTGTGTTCACTGCCACGTCTGACCAGGCATGACAGGAACTTATCAATTATTATTTATTATTATTATTATTATTGTTATATTATTTTTGAAAACAACTGCATCATGAAAACATCACATCTGTAATAAATAGAGGAAATTATTATTGTGGTTGTCATAATTTATTAATAATAATAATAATAATAATAATAATAATAATAATAATAACAATGGTAATATTTACATATTTAATGTGATGAGACAGTTAGCCTCATTAATAAGTGAGGAAATGCTCCTTGGCTTCTTCTCAGTCTGTGACTGGAGTTGCTGCTGCAGGTATGATATTTGACCTGTAGGTGGCGCTGCTGTGTCGCTCTTCATCCTGAATCAGTGTAATCTCTGTGAAACTGGACTGAATTGTCTACTTGTGTCTCTTTACTCTGAACTGTCTGTTTTGTTGTGCTAATAACCATAGTATGAGGAGGCCTGGAAAAAATGACCTTAACGTGGCTTTAGACTGACCTAAAGTGACCTTCACCTTTACAAGTTCCATAATGAGTGCAAACAGTCCTCATTTCCCAAGTCCCAAAATTTAGCCATGTCACTCCACTGCTGCGTTCTCTCCACTGGCTTCCTGTAGCTGCCCTCATCAGATTTAAAACACTGACGCTGGCCTACAAAGCCAAGAACGGACCAGCCCCTCCGTATCTGATGGCAATGGTCAAAAGCCGATCCGCACCAAGAGCCCTTCGAGCTTCAAGTACGGCTCGGCTTGACCCGCCATCCCTCAAAATCCGCGCAAGACAAACCCCTGGGTGTCCGAACGGCCGAGTCACTCGCTGTCTTCAAACGCAGACTGAAGACCCACCTCTTCAGAGAGTACTTGGACGAATAGTTCTATGGTCGTCTTATTGTATTGTGTTTAGCAATGTCTAAGCTTAGAGGTATCTTTTGAATTATTAGCCTATTCTAACTAGCTAAGGTTTTCTTGGGTAAATAGCAAAGCACTTTGTAAGTCGCTCTGGATAAGAGCGTCTGCTAAATGCAGTAAATGTAAATGTAAATGTAAATTTCCCAACGAGAATCCAGAGCCAGATCAAAGGACAAGGAGTTAAAACACACTGACTTCCTAAAACATTATTAAAACTTCATTAACATGAAGGAAAATACCAGAAAAAGACAGATGTGGACAACATGTGGAAAAAAAGATATAGAATTTGATCTGAAATATGATAAATGACAAAAAAATCATATAAAAAAAAAGTTTCCAAAAAAAAAGCTGTTTTCCTGAATTTCATTTTAAAATCTATATTTTAGAAACTATGAACTGAAACTCCATCGCAGCATTTGAAGATCATTAATACTACAACATTATGGGCCGTTTAATTTAGACATCTTAAAGACTGTAATGTCTAAACGACCAACTTTAGGATTAAAAACATGATTTGCTGCAACATAAGAATTACATTTTTTAACTGGCCTGAGTTTGTATTATTGAAATAATAAGTAAAGTCAACTTCAATCAACAGATATTATAGTACAGTAAAATGTTTTCTGCAACACAATTAAATGAGTTCAGTGAACTTGAATTCTGAAGTCTGTGTGAGATTACAGTAGCTAGAAAAGTATGTAAACTCTTTGGAATTTTATGGTTTTCTGCATTCATTTAATTTGTCATAAAATGTGATCTGATCCTAATCCAAGTCAAGCATATTAACAAATATAATGTGCCTAATATAATAACACAAATATTCTGATAATTTATGTCTTCATTCAGAACAAGTATAAAAACCTCAGTGCTAGTGGAGAAAGTTTGTGAACCCTTGAGTTAATGATCTCAAAAAAGGTGACTGAAGGAGTCCTCATAAGAAAATGAGTTTGGAGGTGTGGACTAGAGCTACTCTGACTGATAAAACCCACTCAAACATTTTGAGTATGCTCTGCACAAGAAGAATATGTATGTGAGACATGTCTCGCCAAAAAGAGCTTTCAGAGGATTGTTGATTTACATAAAGCTGGAAAGGGTTACAAAGTGATTTCAAAGACTTTAGAAATCGTTAGATAGATCGTTCTCTCCACTGGCTTCCTGTAGCTGCCCGCATCAGATTTAAAACACTGACGCAGGCCTACAAAGCCAAGAACGGACCAGCCCCTCCGTATCTGATGGCAATGGTCAAAAGCCGATCCGCACCAAGAGCCCTTCGAGCTTCAAGTACGGCTCGGCTTGACCCGCCATCCCTCAAAATCCGCGGAAGACAAGCGTCCAGGCTTTTTTCTGTCCTGGCACCAAAGTGGTGGAACGAGCTGCCCCTGGGTGTCCGAACGGCCGAGTCGCTCGCTGTCTTCAAACGCAGACTGAAGACCCACCTCTTCAGAGAGTACTTGGACGAATAGTTCTATGGTCGCCTTATTGTATTGTGTTTAGCAATGTCTAAGCTTAGAGGTATCTTTTGAATTATTAGCCTATTCTAACTAGCTAAGGTTTTCTTGGGTAAATAGCAAAGCACTTTGTAAGTCGCTCTGGATAAGAGCGTCTGCTAAATGCAGTAAATGTAAATGTAAATGTAAATTTCCCAACGAGAATCCAGAGCCAGATCAAAGGACAAGGAGTTAAAACACACTGACTTCCTAAAACATTATTAAAACTTCATTAACATGAAGGAAAATACCAGAAAAAGACAGATGTGGACAACATGTGGAAAAAAAGATATAGAATTTGATCTGAAATATGATAAATGACAAAAAAATCATATAAAAAAAAAGTTTCCAAAAAAAAAGTTGTTTTCCTGAATTTCATTTTAAAATCTAGATTTTAGAAACTATGAACTGAAACTCCATCGCAGCATTTGAAGATCATTAATACTGCAACATTATGGGCCGTTTAATTTAGACATCTTAAAGACTGTAATGTCTAAACGACCAACTCCGGCATATATTAAATATAACGGCAGTTTTAAAATGCAGTTTATTAGTTCTTATCTCCTGTTGTCCGGAACCCTCACCTCACTTGACCTTGGAGAGGCAATCTGCCTGCACCCTCCCATGAGGCTTTGCAAGGTCTAGGCCACAGAGACGAGCTACAGTTTTTTTCTTTAGTTCCAGTGCATTTACACATACACTTTAAGTGAGGAGTCTACAGATTTATCAATTCTTCTGTTTACATACATTCTCCCTTTTCATGACTGTCATGAACTGAACTACATCCAGTCTTTTTCACATATTTTTTGTTTTGAGATCTGGTTCTTCTCATCCCACCTTCGACCTCGGAGTCGATTTCCAAGTATTTCATAGCTTACTTTGGTCAACTGAAGTAATTCATATTCAATATGCTGTGAAAAAAGCTCTGGCCCTTAGACAGAGTAAGATCTTCCTGTTGTGAGCATTCTGTCAGACACCTCTATAAGCATAAGTTAACAGTTAGGGTTTAATATTTTTTATGACTTCTACATAACCTGGCATACAAAGAGACTAAATCTATAACCACTAAACTACTATAATAACACACAAAGAATGATTTAAAGTAAAGTAACAGCAAACGTTAAATGTATTATTATTATAAGTGGAAACTAAGGGGTTAAAGACTGCACGCACTGCTTTCAGAATATAGAAGAGTATATATGATAAACAAGCTTTGACAGCCCCAGTTTCTCTAAAGCAGGAAAGTACAAGCAGTTGGCGTAATCACTTGGCTATATGTTCAAAGTGTCAACAAGTAATAAATAATAGGAAAAGAATTGAAACAGGCAAAAAAATAATTGATAAAAGGAAAAAAAGCCTTTAAAAATGATTTCAAGTTTATTTATAAAACACTTTTCACAACGAGTGTAGTCACAAAGCAGCTTTACAGAGATCTGGTTTAAATACCTAGAATAAAACCCAGGAATAAAAACAATAAATCAATACTGAATTAAGAGAATATGGAAATGCGCCTTCAAGCCATAAAAGATGAAAACGTGAGTGAAATGTTAGGTTCAGACAGGTATGCATGATCATGCAGTGAGGTGAAGATGAATCAACACGAGGCTCCAGATCAGGACAGTGGGCAGTAGGGTAGTAGAGAGCCAGGTCTGGTGGTACAAGGATGAAACAGCTGGAACTGGGCATCTCAATATATGGTAGAGAGAGAGAGAGAGAAAACAGAAAGGAGGGGGGGAAAAAAAACAAGGGGTTAGGAGATCCAATACGCAAGGTGGGAAACAGATCATGGAAAGCTGAAAAAAAGGAAAAAAAAACAAAAAAACAACAACATTTCAAGCCAATTTAAAACATCTTAGATAAAACAAGGTCTTAGTTCACAGGGAAAGTCCTAAATACATAAACATACTCAAATGATTGGATACAATAAAAATGTCCTTCCCTAAGCTCAGGCCTCTTGCCACAGGACTTTCTGTACAAATGACACGGGTAGAATTCATCAAGGTCATTACAGTAGAGACAGAATTGTGGCCAAAACACATTTTTAAAGAAACAGACATATCTACCACTCAGAAAATAAGGCCTCAAATGCACAGGATAATACAGCAGACACAAGCACTGCAATCCATATGATCAACACATGAGTCCATAAACATTTTCCATTTACCAAACATGGATTTCTATCATCCCGTAAGACTGGTGTCCTCACCCCTTATTTCAGTCCTGAAGCACTGTGGCTGTAAAAGCTACATAGGACAACCACATCTGTTCATTTCCTAAAGTAGTGTTGGTAAGAGTCTTGAACATGAGAACAGCTCAGCCAGTTGAAATGAAACACTTTGTTTTGAACACAGAAACTCACAAGAGACATCGGTATGATCGACTAACTAAACATTAGGTGATGCATTGTCCTTGTGTGTGAAAACGATAGGAACCAGATTCCTGGGGGCCTGAAAGGAAGTCAAGGGTGCACAATGTTCTGGGCCATTTTACTCAGAAAGTGTTCTAAATAGTCCAGAGTTCAATCCTTTTCTGGGTGCATTCCCAACCTACAAATCCATTTCTGTTCCACCACAACTGAAACAAAGTGTCCTGGGTCAGATGTTGTAGGTGGCAGGAAGCGAGCAGTACAATCAGTCCAATCAGTCCAATGCGGTTGTTCACAGGGTGCTGAGTCAGGAATTCTCCTGTCACAGTCTTTGCCCTTCAGAGCTCAAAGTTTCAAAGTGTGGCGTGTCAGCGTCATCGCAGGCAGCCAAGGCGGCGCTAGGCTCACACCTTAGGCTGTGTTGTCAACGTAGGATGGAGTCAGGATGACCGTTTACCAGCCGTTGCCTTTGACTCTTCAGATGGTCATATCATCTGATCACATGCAGCTTAAAATCCTAACAATGACAGTGCCACTCAGGTCATTTAAAGTAAGAGAACTGTACAGAATACACTGATTATTGATCGTTACAGACTTATTCTACAATAGACTGAGTTCTACACAACTCTACACAACGACAAAGTGAAAGCAGGGTTTTAGACATTTGTGGTCATCAAAAATATATATATAAATAATAATGTAAAAAGATTTGTACACAAGTTGAAGAGAAAAACCCTGAAAGGAACCAAGACTCAAAAGGGTAACCCATCCTCCTCTGGTCAACACCGGATAGCACAACATGACAGAACAAATATAAAAATTAACAAAAGAAACACTAGTACATTTTAAGAGCTGCTGCAAATGTGACATCAAGCCATAAATGATGAAAATTTGAGAGCAATGTGAGTGTGTGTGTAGGTAAACAGGCTAAACAGGAAAAGGCTGACCCAGAACGGACTCACGTCAGCACCAAACAGCTCAGCACATGGGGAGAGCGAAGAAAAAAGACAATTAAGAAAGGGATTTAGGAGTACGAGTAGACTGATGTACAACCTGTAAACGTAGATTAGAAAGACAATAATAATCAGAACCTGTAATCAGAGCAGTACAGAACAGTGTTAGTATGAAAACAGGCTACAGCAGCATGATTAGAATACTAAAAGTGTGTCCAGAACAGCAACAGGACGTTTATTCCAGAGTTGGAGGCTCCTCCCCCAGAGTTGCTTCTTCTGAAGTGGGAAACTGATACGGTACGTTACCGGTTGTAGGGTATAAGAACTTCACCAAGATGCTGTGGGGACAAACAATCGAGAGACTCAAGTCAGAAGGAGTATTTTATAATCAACATGGAATTTAACTGGAATCCAGTGCAGGGGTGAGAGAATAGACAGATGTGGTCACAATTTCAAGCTCTAGTGAGCAGTCAAGCCGCTGCATTCTGAACTTATTTAATGACCCTGAGCTTATTTAATGATTTGTATATAACTTCCTACCAGAGCAGCATTAGATTAATCCAATCTTGAGGTCATAAATCCTTATAAATGTAATACATATCCTTTAAATATTCTTTTAATTTTAAAAATACTTTGACATTAAAAATGCTGTAATTGCAGCAGATGGACAGCTTTGTATATACACTTTCCTTTGACTTGTTCGATAAATTCAATATCACTGGAACTTACCTGGAAGTATTCAGCTGTGTCCTTGTGGTGAAGCGTCCTTCGCATCTGTTTGAAGCCACATTACCACATCACAGCCAGCCAGAGCTCCAAGTGGACAGACAGCGAGCTACAGACTTGTAGGTGGGTAAAATAGAACGAGTTGCAGATAGACAGAAAAACAACCACAGAGCTGCAGATTTAAAGACTAAGTTGCAGACAGTCAGAGTTGCAGAAAAACAGACAGACAGTCAGACAGCATTGCAGCCAGAGTCTAAACAGAATGAATTGCAGATTCATAGTCAGAGAGGTATAGACTGACAAAGAGCAGAGCAGCCAGAGCAGCACACAGCCACAGAGATGCAGACGCATAGTCAGAAAAACATCAAACATGGTTGCAGATGCATAGTCAGAAAGACTGCCAGAGTTGCCATCGACAGACAGACAGCCACTGAATTGCACACACATGGCTAAGCAGACAGCCACACAGTTTTAAATGGAGATACAGCCAGAGATGCTATAGAGCAGGCAGCCAACCAGAGATACACATGAATAGACAGCCAGTGAGCATTGCACATGGACATGCAGACAGCCATGCACAGCTGCACATGGACTGACAGCCAGCCAACCAGAGTTGCAGACGGACAGTGTGATGCAGTCACTGGTAGCGGACCCCTCACCAGCCCATACATAGAGACAATTACTAAGCATGCTATTGACCTGCTGATCCTAAAGGAATGAGAGCGCTGGCAAGTAGGTCTTCTAGGAGCCGGCAGGATCCACAGTTAACCTATAAAGGGGAGAAAACACACCAATAACATTAGGATAAGGCAATTAATTACATCTAGCTTAACTTGCCAGTATACATCAGCATGGCCATGTAAACAAGACATGTAAATAATGTTGTATTGTCATTTTAGGATGTGACGACCACCCCTATAGTGGGCACTTGATTCACTCCAGGCTAAGCGCCTGGCTTAGAAGGACTGTAGAAAAAAAAATAGGGTGTCAGTTGGTGCAGATTAAGCTGAAATCATGGTAGATGTGAGGCTTTGCAGCTCTCAGAGGAAGGCCACTGAGGTCTTATCATGTAAAGAATGTGCGACTTGGCTCTTTCATGTTCCGTTTAGACTTTGTCTATACTTTTCCTTGACTTTTTTGCACAAATTCAATAAACATCACTGGAGCATATATGGACGTATTTGGCTGTGTCCTTCTGGTGAAGCCACACTACCACATCACAGAGACAGCCAGCCAGAGTTGCAGATGGACAGACAGCAAGCGACAGTCTTGTAGACAGGTCAAACAGAACAAGTTGTAGATGGATTAAAGAAAAAATACAGAGCAGCAGTTTTATAGACAAACAGTTGCAGACTGAGAATCAGACAGTTTCACATAGATAGACAGCCATGCCAGCCACAGCATTGCATATGGACTGACAGCCAGTCAGAGTTGCAGCCAGTCTAAACAGAATGAATTGCAGATGAACAGACAGCCAGAGAAAGGTGTACAAAGTTGCAGAGGAACATACACACAGCCAAACATAGTTGCAGATGCATAGTCGGATAAACAGCACATGGAAGATCAGCCAGCCAGAGTTGCACTTTGAAAGAAAGTTAGCCACTGAATTGCACACGCATATGGACTCATGTAGACAGCCACAAAGTTGCAGACAACAGATTGTCAGACACTGTTGCAGATTGATACAACCAGCCAAAGTTGCAGATGGATAGTCAGACAGTTTCACATGGATAGACAGCGTTGCACATGGAAAGGAAGCCAGAGTTGGTGCCAGAGCCTTAGCAGAATGAGTTATAGATGGAGACAGACAGTGATCCATAACAGTAAGCAGCCAGTGAGCCAGTCAAAGTCGCACACGGACAGCCAGTCCAGCCACAGAATTGCACACGAAAAAAAAGCCAGTCAGCCACAAAGTTACACATGGACATGCAGCCAGCGCAACACACAGTTGCAGACAGACACAGTTTAAAATGGACAGCCACACAGTCAACCAGTTGCAGATGGACAGACAGTCAGTCAGAGTTGAAGCCAGAGTCTAAACAAAACAATTTGCAGATTTATAAACAGACAGAGTGTTGTAGATGAAGACAGCCTGAGTTGTGGATCGACATACACACTGCCAAACAGTCAGAAACAGTCACACAGTCAGAAAGACAGCCAGACATTGCACATGGTTAGACAGCAAGCCACTGAACTGCACATGCATGGACAGTCACACGGTGGCAGATGGATCGTCAGACACAGTTGCAGATGGATACAGCCAGCCAGAGTTGCAGACAGATAGTAAGTTTCACACTGATAAACATCCAGCCATTAGAGTTTAAACAGAACAAATTGCAGATTTATATACAGCCAAAGAGTGTTGGACATACACACAGCCAAATATAGTCAGAAAGACAGCCAGCCACAGGCTCTATATAACATGACACTGAGGTCAGAAGACTCTGTGAAACGCTAAAAGCCTCCACAAACTTCCAGAGGGAGCGATTCTATGTCCCCCACCAATGTGAAAATCACTCCTAGGCCCTTGATTCAGAGCTCTGTATTCACTAGGTTTTGATCAAGTTTCACAGGAACATCGTGAACTAAGGAGCTGATCAGTCAAAACTTCACTGACCGTGACTTCTTTAGGGGCTAGAGATCGTATATTTGACAGCCCAAATTCAATACAGGAGCTGCTTGTACTCGGAAGGCAGAACGAATCTGTATCAATTCTAATAAAGTTGATAAAGACGATTTTCTGAGGTTACAATTATAAATCATGCGGGGACACAGACACAGTCTCCATACTGCAGGGTTTGTCTGAAACACTGAGTGACACTGATATATTACTTTTTAATACAAGCAGAGAAATTACAGAATTAATGGTTAAAAAATCAAGGAAATCCTCTTAAACTAACCTGACTGGTGGGACTGGGAAGGGCCAGTCAGTCCTGGAGTAGCAGCTTCTCGATGTTCCCGAGAGAACGACAGACCCCAGTCAGCTCGGGTGAACCTCTCTGCGGAAGAGGACCTGCCGCTCCCCAAAAATCTCCCAGAAAAATCAGCGCAGACGCCCCTGTCCGGCAGCCAGCAGTGGAGCGAAGAGCCGGTAAACATCTCTCTTACTCGTCGGTAGGTGAGCAGAGGGCCGAAGACGATGATCCTGGAGTCTGTCTTTTTCCAAACGGGGCCGAAGCTGCCACGCTGCCGCTGAGGGACGTCCAGGACACGGGCACCCGGAGGACACGGGCACCACGGGCACCAGTTTCCCGGCCCCACTGTAGACCCGAGCACAACGAGCTGAATATAACCTGAAATATGTACTTAAATAAAATATTAATAAATAAAATGAGTGAATCTGGTTGACTTTCATTTTAAGAGAAAATAAAACATGAAGATAGTTTTTGCTTTGATTTCTGCTAGAGTTTAGAAGTCGTCAGCCCTTAAACTCAGGTCTCTAAATGAGTTTAATGAAGTGGAGATTTGGAGTCAGATGAACTTCACACTGTGAGGTATGGCTGTGTCTAACAGTCCGACTGTGTGTCACTGTATTAATGCGCCACAGGAGCAGCGCGCTTTTTTAGAGACAACAAATGAGTAATATATTGATCCTTTCTGGTAAAATGCATCATCTTACAGATATTCCACAAACAACACGAATTAATAATATAGAGAACTCTAAGAGAAACACTGAGATCTGCAGAAGAACCAGTGACTGAAAGGAACTAGACCAGGCGGCGGATGACTACATTTTGAGGACACGCTGATGAAGTTCAGCTCAATCAGGCTGGAGGGAGAAGGTCCGCTATCAGAGAGAGGAGAGTGAGGCTTTATCACCGGTGGAGGAAACTAGTCTGAATCCCAGCACTTCAGTGTATGTAGGCTACAATAATCACTTCCATGATATTAAAATATGAAATAATAAGATAAAGCTCCCATTAGTTTATTGTTGTTGTAGATTGTTAGTTAATTAAGAAGGACGTTGGCAGATCTAGCTAGAAAGTTAGGTAGCTCGGCTAATTAGCTGTTAGCTTTCCTTCCTCCACAGTTGATTCAGGTCAGAGAGCTTCTAGCCAACAAATCCACGCCCTTCCTTCAGAGTTTTATACGAGTCTCTAAATGTAGATTTTGTCTCCTTCAGCAGCACTAACTCTTGATGAGTCTTTTTGTTCAGCAGTAAGAAGATAGTAAATGAATGAAATTAAAACACATTTCGTTCAGAATAAACTGCTTTAAAATCGGTGCAAAGGGAACAAAACTATTGAACTTTTTTGTGAATAGAGGATAGAGGTAAGCTTTAGTGTTTCAGGATTCTCCGATATGTCCAAAGACATTTAGTTATTTCCAGCATTTTTCTTTCTGATGGTGAAACAGTTGTTTCATTGGAGAAATGGTGCTGAGCTGCTAATGCAGGTGAGGGCTCTTCATCTCTGTGATAGCAGCTTAGCTTGAGGACTAGCTAGCTAGCTAACTACCATGTGTTCAGTGAAAGGTCAGCATTTTTATTAATGGAAACACAAAAAACTAAATGTGACTCATACTAAGAGTATTACGGTAGGAGAAGAGCTGGTACCCCTTTCTAAGGCTTACTTGGTAGGAGGGGGGGGCGCCTTTAAGACGCTCGGCTCGTTGTGGGCTTGTAGGAGCTCCGCCTACGAAGTCTCGTGATATTTGCCCAATTCTCGTTTGGTTCATTGTTTGGGGCGCGTGCAGGCAGCGTGAGGAGCTGTTTTGGGGCCGTTAAGACGCTTTGCGCATGTAGGCGCTGCTTTAAAAGTCTCGCGACATCTGATCCAATTCTCGTTTGGTTCATTGTCAGGGACATGTGCAGGTAGCAGGAGGAGAGCTCTCCTTAAAGTTCAGCACAGCTTGGAAAACTTCATTTGGACGGTTTGGAGGATGTGGAGGAGTGAACTGCTGTACAGGTCAGGGAGTCCGGTATGCAGCATTGAAGGCCAGGTGCAGGTATTTACTGTTTGCTGGTTTTAGTAGTTGATGCTGTAACGTAGTCACAGTATACGGCTGCTGTTCAGCTTGTGTGAGAGCAGGTGTCTGTTGGTTCTAGTGTGCAGCAGCTTGGACTGCAGTTTTAGTGAGGCTTTGAGGGCTTCATTTAAAATGGATGGTGTTTGTGGCATTGAACCCTGTCTGCAACAGTGAGGCCTAGATACAGGTCCCTACTGTTTGTGTCCAAGTTAGCATGTAGCAAATGTAGAGTCTGCTCGCTAATGCACTTGTCTTTAAAGCAAACTCTTACTGACTGCAGCGTGTAGCAGTGCCTGGGGTTTGGGACTGAGTCTGGGTTAGTGAGCAGAGAGCAGAGCTCTAAGGCAGATGTACTAAAGCTTTGGTTACAGGTCTGTAACTGTATGTAATTGACTGGGGGTTTTGGTGGAAGCTGCAGAGCATTAATGTAGTGTGTTTCCCCTTACAGGAGTCGTATCCCCTGCTAGTTTAAATGAATCACTGCTCTTTCCTTCACCTTTACATGCTTTTATAAATGAGTCTTAATCTCTGTTTTATTGAGTGCCAGTATCTTAGACCAGTGTTATATCTTTAGATTAGTTGTTTTAATGTACAACCGATTAGTAAATAAAGTAGTGACTCCTTTTTTTCTTTACTGTAACATCGTAAATTGAAGAGAGTAACAAGCTTTGGGTCATTGTGGAATGTAAGATTCACATGTATTTATAATTTGGTGGTTTTGTAGTGAAGTTTGTAGTGTTCACTTATTTATTTAATTAATTAATTTTATTTTTGGTGTGCCCTTTAAGTTCTTGTATCTCATTGTGTTTGTTTCATGGTTGTGCTCCTGACTTCCTATATATCCAGTTAAATGGATAATTGGTACTTGAGGTTGTAATACAACACTGTCTAATTTTTACTCATTTTAATGTGAAATAATTGAACATACTGAGTGTTCTAATAAAAGAATATTTTGTGCAAAGTTATCATCTTAATTCTCCTCTGGTAATTACATACCAAACCTGAGTGGGAACTGGTGGGATTGGTTAACCTTTGATGACCATTAGATGGTTTGGTAGCTCAATTTAACTATTTAGTTTATCCCAAGTAATAAAAGCAATGTGTTGTGTGGCCGGCCAGTAGCAGGGCCTACTTTTAAGTACATATTTCAGTTTATGTTCAGCTCTGTGCGCTCTGGTCTACAGCAGGACCTGGGAACTGACGCTCCTTGACACGTGATTGCGTTTCAGTGACGTAATGAAGCTTCTCGAAGACTGTAAAACACTTCAGAGTATCGGGCCCAAAGAGCAACGGCACGGTTTACTGTGCGCGTTTACTGTGGTGCGCGTGTCCTGGACGTCGGCAAACGGTTCCTCAGCGGCAGCGTGGCGGCTTCGGCCCCGTTTGGGGAAAAAGACAGACGCCTGGATCATCGTCTTCGGCCCCCTGCTCACCTACCGACGAGTAAGAGAGCGTTTACCGGCTCTTCGCTCCACTGCTGGCTGCCGGACAGGAGATCTTTCAGGAGCGGCAGGTCCTCTTCCGCAGAGAGGTTCACCCGAGCGGCCTGGGGTCCGTCGTTCTCTCCGGGAACATTGAGAAGCTGCTACGCCAGGACTGACTGGCCCTTCCCAGTCCCACCAGTCCGGTTAGTTTTAAGAGGATTTCCTCGATTTTATAACCATTAATTCTGTGATTTCTCTGCTTGCATTAAAAAGTAATATCAGTGTCACTCATAGTGTTTCAGACAAACCCTGCAGTATGGAGACTATGTCTGTGTCCCCGCATGATTTATAATCGTAACCTCAGAAAATCTTCTTTAACAACTTTATTAGAATTGATACAGATTCATTCTGCTTTCCGAGTACAAGCAGCTCCTGTATTGAATTTGGGCTGTCAAATATACGATCTCTAGCCCCTAAAGAAGTGACGGTCAGTGAAGTTCTGACTGAGCTCCTTAGTTTACGATGTCCCTGTGAAACTTTATCAAAACCTAGTGAATACATAGCTCTGAATCAAGGGCCTAGGAGTGATTTTCACATTGGTGGGGGACATAGAATCGCTCCCTCTGGAAGTTGAGGCTTTTAGCATTCATGATGGACTTCTGACCTCAATGTCATGTTATATAGAGCCTTTATGTACAGATACTGTAGCCAACACACTCGTAAAGGAGCCAGTCTGTTCCTGAGACAATAAATACACACCTTTGATTATGTTAACCAACAATCACAGCTAGCTTACTGTACTTCATGAAGGACCATCTAACCCTGTTTTCAGGGGGTTTGTTGTAGACCCAGTGGTCATCTAGGTTCTGTGTAAAGCCATTTTCATCTGGATAATCAGGCAACATGTTTCAGGTTCTTCCAGACTGTTTAAGAGCATACAGTGACTTGTACAGTTTACAGAAAACCTTTTCACTTGTCCTTGCATATAAGTAGACTCTTGTAACATCCACCTGGTGGAGCTCAAGGTCCTCTGCATCAACCCAATACTGTGATTTTGTTGGACGCCTCTTTGAAGCTCTGTGGTACATTACAGACTCTCTAACAGTAGTCAGTATTGGTCAGTATCTGGTCTTTAATATCTGACACACAGTCAGCTAAATACTGAGGTGCTTTCCTGTCTCTTTGAATAGTTTGTACCATGTCTTTAGCATCAGTTTTAGACTCTTGAACCTCTTCTGGAATCTGATCAACATGGTTAGCTGTTTGCAAGGGGGGGGTACACATCTCTCCATATGGAAATAATTAGCTGCTATTACCTGGTCAGTCTGGGTTTGGTGTTCTGTAACACACTCTGTAAGAAATTTCACCAGTCTGTGTTTAAGAACTTTCTCTGTGTCTGGGTAGTAGACTAGGTATGATGGACTGTTCTTGTCGCCCTACAAAGATTCCCTTTCACACTTTGACACTAGCTTCTTTCTGTCCTGTTTGTAAGTGTTGTGTACTGATCCAAATACTCTCGTCTTTAAAAGGTTTGGCTTTATCATAACCATATCTGCTGTGGGTCAGTATTCAGTTATTTTACACTCGGGGAGCGCTGATCGAATGAAGTGGCGTCTAATGTCGACATGCATCTTCCCATCTTTATCGACATACAGGGTTCTTTTGAAAGAGCAATTGCTTCTTGGTTGTTGTAACATCCAATTAGTACACACTATCATATGAACAACTTACTGTTTGGTTATGGGATGTAACCACTAGGAAGAGGCCTACTCCCTTGGATAGGCTGCAAGGGTGTTTGTACTATGAAAGGCATTATGTAGTGGTGCAGGTGCACGGCGGAGCCATGCTAATTTGGTTGTCCTATCCGAATATAAGGATATAATACGTCCGTGTTCACCTCATATTAAAGGTATGCTTGCTGGTCATAATGTATTGGCAATATGTTAATACAGGTCTATTATATTAAGTTACAGGTTATGTTATGCTGCAAACTCGCGTTTATATAATCAATTATATAACTTGTTTTTCATGAGGATGCGGTTGCGAAACCACTGGAATGTACAAGTGATTGTGGAAGACTGTGCCTGGTGGGAGCGGTTGGCCCCCGCTCTCGCTCATGCATAGTTCCTCATTTTGTTAAAGATATAACGGACGGGATCCCTTTTTCCTGGTGAGAGTCGGCTGAGTGGAACTGCAGGTCCAGCTCGGCGGTCTCTTACCAGGATCGAAAGGGCTCTCCCGATCCATTGAGTGGTAAGTAACGGCAAGTCTCCGTGTGAAACTAAAAGCGTTCTACCAAGTATGCTTTCGCTTTGTTTTTGTTGATTGTGAAATAAATTTCACAAAACAGTTGTCTTCCAATATTTTAACTGATGTTTTCCTGTCTGTCTTTGGATGGTGTGTGCTATGTCTGTCTCCTGTTTAAAAACCTTCTTGATCATCAGGTTGAAACTCTTGAACCTCTTCTGGAGTCTGATCAACGTTGTTAGCTGTTAGCATGGGGGTACACTCCCCTTCATAGAAGTCATCTGACATTGCCTGGTCAGTCTGGGTTTGGTGTTCTGTAACACACACTAAGAAATGTCACCAGTCTGTGTTTATGGACTTTCGCTGTGTCTGGATAGTAGACTAGGTATGATGGACTGTTCTTGTCGCCCTACAAAGATTACCTTTCACACTGTCATTTGGAGTTGCTTCTATCTGTCATGTTTGTAAGTGTTATATGCTGATCCAAATACTCATCTTTAAAAAATTTGGCTTTCAGAGTACAAGCAGCTCTCGCATTGAATTTAGGCTGTAAAAAAACATATATTCTCTAGACCTTTAAGAAGTCACTTTCAAGAGGGCATACAGTTTTGCAGACAACCTTTTTACATCTGTTTGATTTTCCTTCAAATCCCTCTGGTTGCTCCACATACAGTTAACAATTAATCGGTGTGAGTGGCTGTCGTAACGTCTATATTGTGGAGCTGAAGGTCATACTGTGCTGTCATCTGCATCTCTGTGGTACATGACGAACCTCCTAACGGAAGTCAGTATCTGTGATTATCTGGTCTTTATTATCTGATCGAATTAAGTGGTCTCATGTGGACGTGTTGCATCTTTAACATACAGGGTTCTTGGACAGAGCAATTGCTTCTTGGTTGTCTTCAGGTATTTTCACAGGTGCATATTGGTGATCACTAGCTGTGTGAGGTACAAGCTTTCCTGAATGGTTGCAGCCAGTGCCATATATTCTACTTCTCATGTAGACCAAGCAGAGAGTAAGAGGACAGTCTTCAGTTGGAGTAAAACCGGAGTCTGTTGTGCTTCGTCTGTCTTCTGCATTTGATGCTGAATCTGCATCACTGTGCCTCAATTTTTCAGTTTCTCTCCACTCTTGTGGTAACACAGTCCATGATCAGTTGAAGCCTTTTAGTACCTCATTACATGCTTGACTGCAGTCCAGTGTTGTACTTGATTACAACAACGATTACAGCTTTAAGTCATCTTGAAACTAAAAAGAAAGGAATGCAGAGAGAACCATCCACTAAGTGTTATTTTGTTTACTGCACCACAAACCCACTGAAAACACAACAAAACATACAAACATCCACCAGTCCTTTTAATGGTTCTTTCATGCTTTGTCTATTGGATGATCCAAAAACGGGAGCTCTCACCAGAGTGCATCTACAACCCTCTTTTGCACACTGGATCTGTAGGATCAGGTGGTATTTTGAGCGAGACTTCACATTGCTGTTTTGTTGCAGTCCTGCTTTGAAAGCTTGTGATGTAATTGGACCCAGAGAGTCGAGCAACTATCCCTACTTTATAGTCTTAATATTAGCTTTGTCTATTTATCTTGTAATCCCTGTGCTGTCTGCTGCCTGTGTCACTTTACAGTACTTCTCACTAACCAGCATTTGCATTTCTGTCTGTGTTTACATTCTCGAGGAACATGGCGACCGCGGAGGAACAAGATCTCCAGACGTTCTGCATGGAGCTCGTCCTGCTTGAACGGCAGATCTAGTTGCTGTTGTAGAGGCAGTTCAAACTATACGGATGGAAGACGAGGCTGGAGGCAGCCTGGGACGCCTCCAACATGGTCTTCGAAATACCAGAGAGATTGTCATTGTTTACATGCAGTTCATGTAAAACACTTCAATTTTGTGCCCAAAGAGTAATGCCACAGTCTCCTGTTTTCTAGGTGCCAGTGTCCGTGATGTCTCCTGGCTTCCACTGGTGCTTCGGTAGCATGACTCCTTCAGCATCATCGTTCTCCACTATTCTCCACCATATGCAGCGAGACCCTGAAGGAGCACTGCCGCACACTTCCGGACACCTTTTGGAAAAAGACCGCCTCAGGTCCATCGTTCATGCTTTGTGAATTGGGTAGTTGGCAGGTAAGTCATTTGGTGTGTGTGTGTGTGTGTGTGTGTGTGTGTGTGTGTGTGTTTAAGATTACTAGAATTATCCTCCTGATTTCAGTGTGTTTGTTTTGGATGCAATGGTCATCTAGGTTCTGTTAAGCCATTTTCATCTAGATAATAATGCACCCTCGTTCCAGGTTCTTCCAGACTGTTTGAGAGCATACAGTGACTTGTTCAGTTTAGACAGCCTTTTCACCAGTGTTTGATTTTTCCCTTAAATCTCTCTGATTGCTCTATGTACATCTCCCAATTAAAGCATTCAAGTAGGCGGTTGAAACCTCCATCTGCTGGCGCTGAAGATCGTACTTTGCTGTCATCTTCCTTCTCCATGACATCTATGTGGCAGTATATCAGTAGTAGGGTAGGTTACAGGCCAAAAGATGTTTAGGCCTCACTGTAATGAAGACCCTTATTGGAGGAACTATAGGTTCTAATGCTTGTACGTTTGTGATCATTTAATAGTTTATATATTCAGTCAAGCTTTTTGTGTGTTCATACGTTTTTTGCTGTTCTTTTTCAGAGGAGTTCTCGTTTGTTTGTTTGCTGTCGGACTGTTTTGGACTCTTCCTATGGACTTCAGGTATGTGCCATTTAAAAGAACTGGTGGAGGTTTGTTTGAATGTTAGGTTTTTGATTGGGTTTGGGGGGTTGTGGTGTAGAGAACCATCCACTAAGAGTTTACTGCTGGTTTACTTCTCCCTCTTTCTCTCTGTGGACGAGCTACAGAGCCATGATCGTTACGGTGTGATTGGGAATGGCTTTCTGGGTCTACAGGAAGACCGCTGCCAGGATCGTCGTCTCTAGCCAACTGCCCACCTACTGACGAGGGAGCAAGCCGTTCAGCCAGGACTGGCCCTACCCAGTCACACCAGTCAGGTAAGTGATTTACATGATTTACTTTATTCCAATCATTCATTCTGCCACTTCTCTGCTTGTATTAAGACATTTATGTCCCTAGCTCATAATATTTCTGACAAACCCTGCAGTATCTAACCTGTGTCTGTCCCTCACATTGTAACCAATCATGATCAATGAAGTTATTGGTGATGGCCACCTTAGTTCACCATGTCTAATGAATCCACTCCCCCAGGTTTTAACTATTACAGTTTCCTTCGCTGGTGTTATGGCGGCGGCGTATCTTTATTAACTTTTTTTTTTTTTTGCCTAGGCTCTTTGTCAATCCATCTGTAACTCTGTGGCTGGCTGTCTTTTTGACTGTGCGTCTGCAACTATATTTGGCTGTGTGTATGTCCAACATTCTTTGGCTGTCTATAAATCTGCAATTCGTTCTGTTTAAACTCTGATGGCTGGCTGTTTATCAATGTGAAACTGACTGTCTGCAACTCTGGCTGGTTCTATCCATCTGCAACTGTGTCTGACGATCCATGCATGTGCAGTTCAGTGGCTTGCTGTCTAACCATGTCCAATGTCTGGCTGTCTTTCTGACTGTGACTGTTTCTGACTGTTTGGCAGTGTGTATGTCTTAGTCTGCAACTGGCTGACTGGGTGGCTGTCCATTTTAAACTGTGTCTGTCTGCAACTGTGTGTGGCGCTGTCTACATGTGCAACTTTGTGGCTGGCTCGCTTTCTTTGCATGTGAAATTCTGTGGCTGGACTGGCTGTCCATGTGTGACTCTGACCGGCTCACTGGCTGCTTGTCGTTCTGCATCACTGTCTGTCTCCATCTAAAACTCTGCAATTCGTTCTGCTAAGGCTCTGGCACCAACTCTGGCTTCCTTTCCATGTGCAACACTGTCTAACCATGTGAAACTGGCTGACAATCTGTCTGCAACTTTGTGGCTGTCTGCATGTCCATATGCATGTGCAATTCAATGGCTAACTTTCAATGTGCAACTCTGGCTGGCTGTTTATCTGACTATGCATCTGCAACTATGTTTGGCTGTGTGCATGTTCCTCTGCAACTTTGTACACCTTTCTCTGGCTGCCTGTTCATCTGCAATTCATTCTGTTTAGACTGGCTGCCACTCTGACTGGCTGTCAGTCCATATGCAGCGCTGTCTGCCCATGTGAAACTGTCTAATTCTCCATCTGCAACTGTCTATCTATAAATGTTGCTCTGTATTTGTTCTTCAGTCCATCTGCAACTTGTTCTGTTTTACCTGTCTACAAGACTGTTGCTTGCACTCTGGCTGGCTGTCTCTCTCATGTGGTAGTGTGGCTTCACTAGATGGACACAGCCGAATACTTCCAGGCACGTTCCAGTGACATTTATTTGCACCAACCCCCGATTTCTTTTTACAGTCCTAAGCCAGGTGCTCGTCCTTTGCTCAGCTTGGAGTGAACCAAGTGCACACCATAGGGGTGGTCATCTTAAAATGACAATACCACATTATTTACATGTCTTGTTTAGATGGCCTTGCTGATGTATACTGGTGAGTTAAGCTAGATGTAATTATTTGTCTTCTCCTAATGTTATTGGTGTGTGTTTCCTCTTTATAGGTTAACTGTGGATCCTGCCAGTTCCTAGAAGACCCACTCACCAGCGCCCTCATTCCCCTAGGATCACCAGGTCAATAACCTGCTTAGTAATTGTCTCTAGGTACAGGCTGGTGAGGGGTCAGCTACCAGTGACTGCATCACACTGTCCATCTGCAACTCTGCCTGCCTGGCTCGCTGGCTGTCAGTCAATGTGCAACTCTGGTTGGCTGCCTGTTCTTTTTCATCTCTGGCTGCCTCTCTGTCTACAACCCTCAGGCAGACAGCCACACGGCAGATAGAAAGCCAATCAATGTGCAACTCTGGCAGTTTTTCCCTGACTATGCGTCTGCAACCATGTTTGACTGTGTATGTCCCTTTGCAACTCTGTCTGGCATCAACACTGCAAGTCATTCTGTTTTGAATCTGGCAGCAACTCTGACTGACTATCTGTTTGCAACTTTATGATAATCCATCTGCAACTGTGTGTTGGCTGGCTGTCAGGTGCAATGATGCTGTATTTCGGACTATGCGTCTGTATCTCTGTGGCTGTTAATCCATGTGCATCTCTGTGGTTGGCTGGCTTTCTGAATTTCTGCATCTCTGGCTGTCTGTGAATCTATACACCTCCCGGCTATAAATCTGTAATTCATTCTGTTTAGACTCCGTCTGCAACGCTGATGGTCTGTCTGTCTGCATGTCCATATGCGTGTGCAACTCTGTGACTGGCTGCATTTCCATGTGCAGTTCTGGTTGGCTGGCTGGCTGTTTTTCTGCCTATGCATCTGCAACTATGTTTGGCTGTGTGTATGTTCCTCTGCAACTCTGGCTGTCCATCTACACCTTTCTCTGGCTGCCTGTTCATCTGCAATTCATTCTGTTTAGACTGGCTGCAACTCTGACTGGCTGTCAGTCTATATGCAACACTCTCTGGCTGTTTGTCTGTGAAACTGTCTAATTCTCTGTCTGCATCTGTCTGTAAATCTGTTGCTCTGTATTTATTCTTCAGTCCATCTGCAACATGTTCTTTCACCTGTCTACAAGACTGTAGCTCGCCGTCTGTCCATCTGCAAGTCTGGCTAGCTGTCCCTGTGATGTGGTAGTGTGGCTTCACCAGAAGGACACAGCTGAATACTTTCCGGTACGTTCCAGTGATATTTATAGAATTTGTGCAAAAAACTCAAAGGAAAGTATAGATACCCCCCCCCCCCAAAGGTTAACTGTAGATCCCGCTGGCTCCTAGAAGACCCACTCTAGGGATTGGGGGGGCAGCTACCACTGACACTACATCACACGGTCCATCTGCAACTCTGGCTGGCTGGCTGGTTGTCAGTCCATGTGCAACTCCAGCCACCCGGCCATCTTCAACTGTATGTGGCTGTCTGCATGTCCATGTGCAACGTTGCCTGGCTATCAATGTGTATCTCTGGTTGGCTGCCGGTTCTTTTGCATCTCTGGCTGTTTCTCCATTTAAAACTCTGGTTGTCTTCATCTGCAACTGGCTGCTCTGACTGGGTTTCTATCCGCCTTTATGATCTCTCTGCAACTGTGTTTGGCTGGCTGTTCTTGTTCTTTCATGTGTTGACCACTTTTGACTCTGTTTCTTTCAGGGTTTTTCTCTAACTTGTGTACATATGACATTTTATTTATATATATATATATAATTACCACAAATGTCTAAAACCCTGCTTTCACTTTGTCGTTGTGTAAAACTCAGTCTATTGTAGAATAAGTCTGTACCAACCAGTAATCAGTGTATTCTGTACAGTTTTCTTATTTCAAATGACCTGAGTGACATTTTCATTGTTGGGATTTTAAGGAGCATGTGATCCGATGATCTGACCATCTGAAGAGTCAATGGCAACGGCTGGTAAACGGTCATCCTGACTCCATCCTACGTTGACAACACAGCCTAAGGTGTGAGCCTAGTGCCACCTTGGCTGCCTGCAATGACGCTGACACGCTACACTTAAACTTTTAGCTCTGAAGGACAAAGACTGTGACAGGAGAATTCCTGACTCGGCACCCTTTGAACAACCGCATTGGACTGATTGTATTGCTCACTTCCCACCACCTACAAGATCTGACCAGGACGCTTTGTTTCAGTTGTGGTGGAACAGAAGTGGATTTGTAGGTTGGGAATGCAACTCTGGACTATTTCTGAGTAAAATGGCCCAGAACATTGTGCACCCTTGACCTCCTTTCAGGCCCCCAGGAATCTGGTTCCTATCCCTTTCACACACAAGGACAATGCACCACCTAATGTTTTGTTAGAAACTCACAAGAGACATCGGTATGACTGTGTTCAAAACAGTGTTCCATCCAAACTGGCTGAGCTGTTCTCACGTTCAAGACTCTTACCAGCACTACTTTAGGAAATGACTGCATGTGGTTGTCCTATGTAGCTTTTACAGCCACAGTGCTTCAGGACTGAAATAACGGGTGAGGACACCAGTCTTACGGGGTGATAGAAATCCATGTTTGGTAAATGGAAAATGCTGCTGTATTATCCTGTGCATTCGAGGCCTCATTCTGATATGTCTGTTTCTTTGAAAATGTGTCCACAATTCTGTCTCTACTGTAATGACCTTGATTAATTCTACCCGTGTCATTTGTACAGGAAGTCCTGTGCCAAAAGAGGCCTGTGTTTAGGGAAGGACTTTATTTATTTATTTATTTATTTATTTATTTATTTATTTATTGTATCCAAACCTTTGAGTATGTTTGTGTAGTCAGGACTTTCCTTGTTAACCAAGGCCTTGTTTTATCCAAGATGTGTTTTTGTGGGGTGTTTTTTGTTTTTTCTTCTTCAACTTGCCGTGACTTGACTCCCACCCTACCTATATTGGATCTCTTACCTCCACTCAGTCTCTCTTTTTTTATTTTCCATGTATTGAGATGCCCAGTTCCAGCTGTTCCATCCCAGTACCACCAGACCTGGCTCTCTACTACCCTACTGCCCGCTGTCCTGCTCTGGAGCCTCGTGTTGATTCATCCTCACCTGCCTGGACTTCAACATTTCACTCACGTTTTCATCTTTTATGGCTTGACGGCGCATTTCCATGTTCTCTTAATTCAGTATTGATTTATTCTTTTTATTTTGCTGTCTGGTGACCAGAGGAGGATGGGTTTCTTTTTTGGGCCTTGGTTCCTTTTTTTTTTTTTTTCCTCTAGAGTTTTTCTTGCCACTGGCTTGCTTAAAAGAGGCTCTGATCCAGATCATTCTTTGTGTTTATAGTAGTCTAGTGGTCGGAGTTAGTCTCTTTGTATGCCAGGCTATTTAGAATTACTATTTAGCATATTAATTATGAAGTACTTCAGTTGACTAAGTATACAATTAAGTATGAATTGTAAACAGAAGAATTGATAAATCTGTAGAATCCTCACTTGATTTCCACAGCTGTCTTTTTTTGTTTTACTTCATGTTAATTAAGTTTTTAAAATGTTTTAGGAAGCCAGTGTGTTTTAACTCCTCTTTTGATCTGGCTTTGGATTCTCATTGGGAAATGAGGATTGTTTACACTCATTATGGAGCTTGTAAAGGTGAAGGTCACTTTAGGTCAGTCTGAAACCACATTAAGGTCATTTTTCCAGGCCTCCTCATACTGTGGTTATTAGCACCACAAAATGGAAACAGTTCAGGGTAAAAAGAGACAAGTAGACAATTCAGTCCAGTTTCACAGTGATTACACTGATTCAGGATGAAAAATGACATAGCATGACATACTGGTCAGATATCATACCTGCAGCAGCAGCTCCAGTCATAGACTGAAGAAGAAGCCAACAATCATTTCCTCACTTATTAAAGAGTCTGTCTCATCACATTAAATATGTAAATATTACCATTGTTAATAAATAATGACAACCACAATAATTTCCTTTATGTATTACAGATGTGATGTTTTCATACATACAGTGGTTTTCAACAATAATAAAAAAAATAATTTAGTAGTTACTGTCATGTCTGGTCCAACGTTGCAGTGAACAAAAGGAAACACTTGCAGGGATGGACGATGCAAGACTTTAATGTAACCTGGGCAAAAGTAAACAGACACAACAAAGCAAAGCACAACCGGGGGAACAGCAATCTAATGGACAGAACCAGAAACAAAATCAAAACCTGACAACTTAAACTGGACACAGTAACACAGCCGGGACTGGGAGGAAGCTGAGCAGTATTCAGGAAAACGAGAACACTAGACGGAGCTTGGGCCAGGAGAAAGAACACAGACGAGGTATTGAAAAAACAATGAACAGAAACCTGGAAGCAGCAAAAACCAACAAACCAAAACAATAAAGGAAAAACAGCGAAGCAAAGCTTCAGATTAACAATATTAACAATCATTGAAGCATCTGAAATCAACACTGGAAGCACATGAATAAACATGAGCTGTTTATTAGCTGTTAGTGAACAGTAATGAGCCGGTGCAGTACTGTGTAAGTCAGAGATCACCTTTTACTGATTTACTTTCCAGTCAATACGACCATTAAGATATTTCCTTTTGCCAGTAACGGCTTCTTGACCGCTCAAGTCAAGTTTGATTATATATTAAGTTTGAGGCTTAACTTCTACAGAAATCCGTGTCTGAGCCTGTTTTGATGAAACCGAGGGCAACAGTGGCAAGAAAAAACTCCCTCAGAGCAAGAGGAAGAAACCTGGAGAGGAACCAAGACTTAAAAGGGAATCCATCCTCCTCTGGTCGACACCGGATCCAAAACAAGAACGCAGTAAATCCAATTAGGAGAAAGAATGGTCCACCCCCTCTGGCTATGCCCCTCCCACTCTACAGTGCTCTGTCACTGGCTCCATATCCACTTAGCACACCTGAGCCTTGTTAGCCAGACAGCAAGTACAGCCTCACAGGAAGCTGAACCAGCACAACGTCTCAAGCCTCATCCTGAGTTTAGAGCTGAGCGCTCTGTTGAGGTGTGGTTTGCTACACAGAAGAGGTATGGGAGGCAACTCTCAGAGCCTGGATCAGAGGCAGAGGAGCTTTAAGTCACTGATCTGGAGACTGTGTCTAACGTCCTCTGACTTTCCTCTCATTTTGACTAGCTTCCCCTTACTTCCTCTCACTTCCTCTGAATTTTCTGACTTTCCTCTCACTTTCCTTTGGCCTTCCTCCGAATTCCTCTGATACACTCACTTCTTTCTGACTCCATTTGACTGGCTTCTGATTTTCTCTGAACGTCATTCAGACTTCCACTGAGTTTCTGTTGACTCTTATGGCTTCCTCTTACTTTCTCTGAATTCCCTTTAACTTTTCTTTGACTTCTTCTAGCTCTCTCTGAATTCCCCCTGACATTCTATTGACTTATCTGTGACTGGCCTCTGACTCTCTCTTACTTTTATTGAGTTTCCTTTGACTTTGACCTTTCCCTGACACACTCTGACTTCTTTCTGACTCCTTCTGACTGTCCTCTGAATTTCCTCAGGCTTTCTCCAAGTTTCTTTCAGACTTCCTTTAACTTTTCTCTGACTCACTCTGACTTTCCTCTAGTCTCCTCTACAGCTGTAGGTGGTTTGAGGGCCTCTAGTTTACTTCCGGTTTGGAAGCTTAAGGCCCAGCTGATCCAAATTCATCAGGCACCACTTACAGTGGAGGAAATAAGTATTTGACCCATTAGTAAAACATCATTTAATACTTGATGGCAAAACCCTTGTTGGCAAGCACAGCAGTCAGACGTTTCTTGTAGTTTTTTATAAGGTTTGCACACACACTTCAGGCGTAATTTTGGCCCACTCCTCTCTGCAGATCATCTCCAAATCCTTAAGGTTTTTAGGCGTGCATTTGGAAACGCGAAGCTTCAGCTCTCTCCACAGATTTTCTATGGGATTGAGGTCAGGAGACTGGCTAGGCCATTCCATGACCTTGATATGCTTCTTATGGAGCCACTCCTTTGTTTCCTTGGCTGTATGTTTTGGGTCGTTGTTGTGCTGGAAGACCCATCCACGGCCCATTTTGAGTGCCCTGGCAGAGGCAAGGAGGTTGTTACCCAGGATTTTGCGATACATGGCCCCGTTCATCTTCCCGTCGATGCAGTGAAGTTGGCCTGTGCCCCAAAAAAATACTACATAATACTTCCACCACCATGCTTGACGGTGGGGGATGGTGTTCTTAGGGTCATATTCTGTATTTTTCTTCCTCCGAACACGTCGAGTTGAGTTGAGGCCAAAGAGCTCAATTTTGGTCTCATCTGACCACAGCACCATCTCCCAGTCTCTCTATGAGTCATTAATATGTTCATTGGCGAACTTGAGGCGGACCTGGAAATGAGGCTTCTTGAGCAGAGGAACCTTGCGTGCACTGCAGGATTTTAAACCATTACGTCTCAGTGTAATACCAATGTTTTTTTTTTGGAGACTGTGGTCCCAGCTGCCTTGAGATCATTAACCAGCTTCTCCCGTGTAGTTCATGGCTGATTTTTAACCTTTCTCATGATCAATGAGACTCCACGAGGTGATATCTTGCATGAAGCTCCAGGCCTAGGTCAATTGACAGTAATGTTCTCATCCAGCTTCTTACTTATGGCTTTATAGCCCATTCCAGCCTTGTGTAGGTCAACAATTTTGTCCCTGACATCTTTAGACAGCTCTTTAGTCTTGCCCATGGTGGAGATGTTGTCACTGAGTCTCTTGGCCTTTTACACAGGTGACAATTTGGGACAGGTGTCTCTCATGCAGGTAACGACTTCACAGAGATTATGGTGTGTCAGTGGTCTGTGGGAGCCAACATTAGTCATGGTTTGTAGGGGATCAAATACTTAGTTCCCTAAGGACCTGGGCTGCCTGATTCAGTCTGTGAACCAGTCTCTGTTTGTGTGTGGTCTTTAGACTGGACTGGCTCTCCTTAGCAGGAGCAGCGTCTCTGCAGACAGATCACCCTGAGCTCTGTTCTCCTCCTTCTCTCCTCTTTTTCACCTTCCTCTCATTGTCTGTCTCTCTCCTTCTCTTCTTGCTCTTCTCACTGTCTGTCTCTCTCCTTCTCTTCTTGCTCTTCTCACTGTCTCTCTCTCTCTCCTTCTCTTCTTGTTCTTCTCACTGTCTGTCTCTCTCCTTCTCTTCTTGCTTTTCTCACTGTCTGTCTCTCTCCTTCTCTTCTTGCTCTTCTCACTGTCTGTCTCTCTCTTTCTCTTCTTGCTCTTCTCACTGTCTGTCTCCCTTTCTCTCTTCTCTTCTCATTGTTCTCACTGTCTGTCTCTCTCTCACTCGTCCTACTGTCGTTGGCCTGAGCCGCTATCATTGCCCTAAATCGAGCTTCGAAGTTGCCTGGATCTTTCACATCGAAGCTGTATCCTGGCTTTTGCTGGCCGGCTGTCTGCCAGGATGGGGGGGATGTAGTCAAAGCTCATGTTTAAAGGAGCAGCTGATCTCCAACAGCAGAAAGCTGTGAATGAGCCGAGTGAAGATGCACCTGCTATTTATACACTTCCAACCCTGTGATGTCATAATTGACTGTTCATGCCCTTTGTTCTGTCGTTAGTAACTGTTGCTATGGTGGACAAGCTTTAAAGAACACTGGTAAAACTGCCTGTTCCCCTCACAATATATTTATCTTACAGTATATTTATCTTACTACTGTTTCATGTGTTTATAGTCTACACTACATTTCCACTGTCCCCACAACACCAATGCACTGCAAAACATCAGTGTCAAAAGCTACGACGAATAAAAGCAAAATAAGAAAAGAAATGCTTGAATCAATATAGGCCAATATATATTAATATATTAATAGTATAGAGACATTAAAATAGGTAGAAATGCTGCTACATAGCACTTGATTGAAAGACGTGTATGCATTATGCATGGTGCTGGTAAATCAACCTGTTTTTGAAACTTCAACAAAAAGTAACATTTCACTTTTAGCTTAGTAACACAAAATAACTCCATGTTCCTGAATGTGTTACAGTGTTTTATTTTTGATCTTGGGTTAGGCCACAGGTGATGGGAACATCTCAGGCAGATCCTTCATCATGACTATAGAGCATATCACTGTTCCAGACATAAGTAGATTAATTATTTAATATATTTTTGTGTTGAATTTTTTGTGTGTGTGTTTAAATCAGCATGATATTTTGCATAAAAAGTTGGATCAAACTCAGTGGGATTGCAGGTAGTCTGTATTAATGAATTTATACCTTAATATTCACATATTTAAAAAGTGGGCCAGAGGACCTCCAATATATTCTGTAGTGTTCCAACACAGTTTTGGATCTGTTTCTATTTCCAGAACCCAACATAAAGCTCTGCAGCCCCTGATGACTAAGCCTAAGTGTATAAGCAGCTGTAAAAACCTAAAAGTATTTCCTGAAAAGTTTCTAAACTTTGTCCTGTGGTGTTGGTTCTCCGAGCGAATCTTCAGGTTAGAAATAAAATCAGGGTTAGATCTGTCAAGGATACGAAGTTCATCCATAACCTGGCACAAAAAAGAGAAACACAAACACAGACAAAGATTTAACACAACGTGTTCCAGTTCTAGTTAGGGGCATACATGACATCTATACTTCTGCTTACATGATCTACTTCTCTGAAACAGGGGTATGCTTGCAGTATGTTTGCTGGCCTGTCCTGGTCTCTCAAAGTGTCAGAGTTGATGAAGACCCTATGAGCATCAAACTCAAGGTCAAGCAGCTGAGCAACTGCCTCCTTGTTAGGTTTCAGTCTTTCATACAACTCTTGCAGGGGACGGTTTTGTCTTGCTTGACTTTGCTGACTATCAGTGCCAGAAAGGACTTTTAGATCTTCAGCAGCTTCTCCTCTCTGGTCAACAATCTCTGATTCTTGAAAGCAAAGGAGTCAGTCTTTTGTTCAAATATCTTCACATATCTTACTTTTAGCTCGCTCACAAAAGTAGCAGAGCTTATACGGACATTTGATACTAGTGAGCTAGTGTTAGGTTAAGTAACTAGTTAGCTAGCTAGCTCGCGTCACAGTTAACAGTAGCTACACATTCACTAAAACACATTAGCTAACCTAGCTAGCTAATCTAGCTAGCTGAGCGACGCTAGCACTTAAGCTACATGCATTTTGTTCGCTGCAAATGTAAAAATAATGCTACCTAACTCTAAAAGTAACTACTGTAATGGAAGTTAATGATGATTCATAATCAATACCTAAATTGTTGATGCATATTCTGTGATATGTAAAGTGACCTCGGTCACCTCTTGCAATGTGTTATTTATCTATGTTGTACCAGGGTCTGTCCACACTATTATTTTCTGTCTCCCCTTTGTCAGGGTGCGATTGCACTCTGCCACAGATAACTAGAAGCGGGCCAGAGACAAGTACGTGACTGGAGAGCAGAAAGTTCTCCGATACCTTAGAATGACCTCGATAAACAGGGATCAGACGGGGTCAGTGGGGTCAAATTCTTGGAAAGGTTCTCATGCAAGTAACTGCTGAATGTATAGCTTGTTTATACCATATAAGGCATTCTTGGCGAACGCTGCTGAGCGGGTTAGGGTGAAGCCCAGCGATGATAAAGGCTCCTGCAGAACCTGCCGAGCTCAGAGCAGACAGGCAGAAACTAAGGTTTTGCTTTGTGCTTCTCTCAATAAACCTTTTGTTACTCACTTTGATACAGACTCCGTGTTTCTTCTGTCACGAGTTTACCACCACAATCTGGCATCACGAACAGGATGAGCAACGAGTGCAGCGGAGGGGAGAGAAGTGAACACTCACCGAGGACGCTCTCTGGCAGAAGCTGGACCCAAAAGCAGGGAAAAAATCCCACAGAGCAAGGGAGAAGTACCGCGGGGGTGAGCGTGACTGATCATCCCTCCGCTCGCAATCCAAGCCTCATCTACGAACATTGGTGGTGAGTGACAGAATAATTACTTCCGAAAATTTTATTCCCCTCCACCTTCCCTTGAGCACTCCTTCCTGGATGAAGTTTAGTTACATGACGGCGTAACAAGTGAAGACCTGCTCATAGCGAGGCCTCTATTGATCTAAATTGAGCAATAGGTCCGGACCGTGGGAAGGAGTGCTAATAGGTTTAGGTACAGGGTACCAAATATAGAATAAGTAGGCAAAGGGAGGTGAGACGTGGTTGTTGGGGCTAAATTAAGTGAGAGAACAAGATGGGATCCCAGTTAGCTAAGCATTTAAATTTTAACCCAAAGGTTCACACTGTGGCTCTCTTTAGTCAGATGATCCAGGATTATAGCACTGATAGTGTAATGTATGTCCCATTGTGGATCAAATATTTCGGATTCCCGACTACTGGGAGCCTCAGTGTGAAATATCTGTTTAAGGATAGAGTGGGACAAGCACCTGTGGAGTGCCCACAAGCAGTAATTAAACATTGTGTGAAACATAAAGCAAGTATGTTTTGAGCAATTGGGGTTTGGATAGAAGAAGCAGAGCGCAGGCAGACAGAGAGAGAAAAGAGGGAGGGGGGTAAAACTAAACCAGTGTCTCAGTTGCTGCCAATCCTGACCTCGACGCCGCCCCGCCAAGAAGACCAGCGGAAAACCAGAACCAGCCTGAAACCACCTGAACCAGCGCCTCCCCCTCCTCCTCCATACGTCGCACCACCCTTAACACCGGGTCCCTACGCCGGCGCTCAGCGAGAGCATAGAGAGCTGATTGCTGGACAAGGGACACCTGGCCCACTCACATCACCAATAGCCTCCCATACCAGAAGCCTTGATCCAGAAAGAGAACCTAACTTCAGCACACCCTTTAAGGGTCCGTCTGACCAAGGGGTAGTTTGCCCTGCAGTTCAAGCCCTAAGTGGCTCTTTCCCTATGGTAGAGGTGGCTGGACCAGAGGGTCCCCTCTTAGTACATCGATACTGGACTGAAAAGGACATGATGGAAGCTGCCACTGGCCTGTCTGATCCCAGACAAGTAGGAGGATGCAAGTTTGGAGAAGAATCTGAGGACTTTGTTATGTCATGCCGTCCGACCTCGAATGAGATGCAACGCATTCTGTTCCGAAAATTGGCCTCCAGCTACTGCAGGGTTGATCGAGGCTTGCCGGATGGAGATGTACGCCTGGCTAATCCCACCTACAACCCCAAAGTTAACATTCATCCGGACCCCAATGCCCCTTATCAGAACACAGGAAAAATAGATGGAGAGAAGATGGAGAGACTGTTCAGGATTATCTGGTCTGCCTGACAAGACTTCACACAGACTTTAGCAGACTGGAAGCACCTGTGACGAGAGCAAATAATCCAGAAGATGTGACCCCATGGAAAGCGCACTTGCGCAACAGCTTCCTGATGGGACTGAGATCTGGGCTCTCCAATGCCATCAAGTATTGGGTGGGGTATACCAGACATGCCCCTCGCCATCATAGAGGACCATTCCAAGCATCATGAGAACCTTCTTAATGCTCAGTCAAAGAAGAAAGAGAAAAAGCAGACAGACGTTGGATCAAGCCATGTTGACGATGGTACAGCAAGTTGCAGCCCTCCCCACTAATGCTCCACGTGGGGGAGGCCGAGGAAGAGGACAAGGGAGAGGCAGAGGCAGAGGAAGAGGATTTGCAGGCAGTGGGCCAGCTTTCCAGCCAAACCAACCAAATGTGGGTCAGGGTGAATCATGGGTAAATCGATGCTACAATTGTGGCAAGCATGGACATTTTGTCAGGGATTGTTTCGAGCAGTCCAGGAGGAGGGAAAACCAGCAGTAGTGTATCAGGAACAGTGATGGGCGACAGAGGGGCAGGATGGTGGAATGGGACCCACTGACACATCAAAAAGGGAAGTACCTTCTTCCTCTCCATATCTTTCATTAGCGCAACAGCTTACAACATGCTCATCAAGTATGCCAAATTTGACTTTGACTGTAGAAGGAAGGAGTTTGGAATTTTTGATAGATAGCGGGGCGGGCCGCTCAGTGATTAGGACTAATGAGCTTCATTGTGACACACAAAAGGGAAAATCCCAAGCATTAATAGGGGTAGGGGGAGAAGTGGTCAGAGAAAAGGTGTCTGTGCCCCCCCAATGTTCCCCAGATGGGAAAGCTTTTTAGCATTGTTTCGTAATGTCTTCTGTTTGTCCTGTGAATTTATTGGCCAGAGATTTGATGTGTAAACTAGGGTGTACTCTAATCAGCTCCCCAGAGGGTTTAGCTGTAGATTTTTCAGAAAAAACATGCATGGTACAGGTCGCGTCTGGGATCCCGGGATATGCTTACATGTGGCGCAGTGTTGATGAGCAGGGGGAGATTATCAGACACTTTCTATCAGAGGCAGAGGGTGGTGTCTAATCCTTGGAAAAAGAGTGATTTACATTGAACATATTAGCCAAGGCCCTGATCATGATTATGAAAAACATTTTTTCACATCAGGAACAGAGCCTTTGTCAACCACAGCACTGATATGGAATGATGAGATAGCAGCTGCCCTAGTCTCACTAACAAAACAGCAGGATGCGTTGTTCACAGTAGAAAATTCCTACCCCCACATCTCAGATTTAAACACACCCTCCCGTGGCGAGATATCGGGCCATGGGCCTTGAGGGTGGCCAGGGCTAATGATTGAGCCAATACCGAGTGCCCCAATGTGCAGTATAGCACTTCCACAAAGACGTGAAAGTGTCCCTTTTAGTACAGGCTGAGAGCAGAGCTGCCACACTCACAGAAGATGAGGAACTGGAGCTTGCTTCGCTTCCCCCCTCAGCTGTGGGCTTCTAGTGAGCATGATGTGGGATTGATTAAAGACTGTGAACCATTCCATTACACCAAAATCCACATATATGCCCAGACAAGCTCAGTACCCCTTGAAACTTGAAGCAGTTGACTGTATTAGACCGTGTTTCAAGTTTTGCTTGAGGCAGGGGTCATAATTCCATGTCCAGCTTCACCAGTTAGGACACCAATTCGTCCAGTCAAGAAACTACGATGAGTGAAGGATTGTTCAGGACCTGCAGGCAGTAAATGCTGCGGTTCAGGCTCGAGCACCTGAAGTACCAAACCCCCACACTATTTTGTCTCAAATTCCTACAGACCACACCCATTACACAGTGATACATTTAGCGAATGCATTCTTCAGTGTACCAATCCATCCAGATAGCAGGTTCTGGTTCGCCTTCTCCTTTGAGGGAAAAGCCTTCGCAGACCATGTGGCCAAATGCACAGCACAACTTCCTGTAACAGACCAAGAGAAACCCACCCTGCAAGAAATTCAATCTACTGCCACTGCAGCAGAAAAAGCTCAGTGGACCAAATCAGGGTGTGTCAAACAAAACAAACAAAAACAAAATGTGGACACACATTACAACAAATAGACCATGTCTCCCAAAGGCCTACATGAAAGGGTTAATTGCTATTGCTCATGGGAGGAGTCACATGAGCAAAGGGGGGATAATGGATATGATAACAAGACACTGGTATGCACCCGGACTCTCTACACCCAAAATGTTGGTTCTAATTGTCTCACGTGCGCACAAAACACACACAGACACACACAACCTTTGTCACAACAGCCTGTGGGTCACCCCCCCAGCGACAGAGCTATTTCAGCACTGGCAGATCGACTTTGTGGAATTAACACCGGCAGAAGGGAAATGGTTTCTCCTGGTCTGTGTATGTATGTTCAGTAAATGGGTTGAAGCTTTCCCCACAGTTACTCAGGATGGCGAAGCAGTGGCAAAAACGTTCCTCAGAGAAATAATCCCCAGGTGGGGTCTGCCACAACGTGTCTCCAGTGACCATGGCACACCATTTGTACACACAGGCCTAACCAGTCTGATCAAGTACTTGGGGATAGACATGAGAAAACATTGCAGCCATCACCCCGCTAGCGCTGGGGTAGTCGAAAGGGTTAATGGAACCATTAAAAATGACACAACAAACAGGCCTTAATTGGGTTAAGTGCCTCCCCCTGGTTCTCTGGCAAAGCAGAACCAGGCCACAAAAAAGAACTGGTCTCCCAATACGGGATTAGGTCCAGCCTCACTCGATAACCAGTTACTTGACCACTCTCTCACAGCGTTTTGCGTCTCTTTGTACGAGGTGCTTCTGTCTGTGTCTAAACAGGTGAAAGCAGTGCTGCCACAACCAGCTGACCAGGTATAACTAAGTGAGCATCTATGTTTACCACAGTATTATCATTTATATTTGTATCTATATTAGGACCATGTAGAAGGACCTCTGTTTTATCAGAATTAAGTAAAAGAAAATTGAGTCATCCAGTTTTTAATTTCTTTAATACAGTCTGTTATTCGGCTGAGACACAGGTCCTCGTTAGGTTTAGCTGATATGTAAATTTGGGTATCATCAGCATAACAGTGAAAGTTAATACAGTGTTTACGGATTCTTTTACACAGCGGTAAAATATAGTATTGAACTCATTTAAAGCTATAAATTCATCAGGTTTAACCCATGTCTCCAAGAGACATAGTGCATTAAGCCGATTGTCAGTAATAATGTCATTTACAATAACTGATTTAGGTGCTAGCAATCTTATATTTAACAGTTCTAATTTAATGCGATAGTTGCTGTTGCTCTGATGGACGGACAAGTTTGTATTAATTCTAATGAGGTTGTTAAAACAGTTTTCTGGCTTTTTCGATTATAAGTTACACAGGGGACAGACACAGTCTCAATATTGAATTGTTTATTTAGCATTGTTATGAGGAAAAGACATGGAAATAGTACATGCTGAAATACAAGCAGAAAAATGGCAGGCTGAATTATTAAAATGGTATAGATCACTTACCTGGCCGGTGTGACTGGGTAGAGCCAGGTATACTGAGCATCTCAGTATACTACAATTCCCTGTGTCCGTTAACCCCTGGACCTACAACCTTTATCTAAGGTGAAATCATTGTTTTCTAGTTCTGGCTGTGGAAGTGGGTAGAATGCTTACAAAGCGGTAAATGACTAAACAGATATTGAACGCCAGCTTCACAGTACTATGAACTTAAAACAATGAACTTTTTAAAACTAGTAATAGTACAAAGTTCATTGTACATTCAATGTTAAAATAATGAAATCCTTGGCACATTAAAGTGTATGATGTTCCTGGGACCATATAATATACTAATAATGTGATTACACAGCTTATCTGCTAATGCTATTATTAAACACACTGTACTACTGTACTTTGTACAAAGCTCATTGTTCAATCACTTCTTCAAATAAATCATGTGTCAAAATTGGTGTATGATGTCCCTTTTTTAAGACTGAATGATGTTCCTGGGACTATATAATGTGCTAATACTGTGGTCAGTCTTTTCGAGGGAGCGAACGTTGGCTGCAACAGGCTAGGTAGCAGTGGACATGCAGCCCTAGCCTTTAGCCTAGCATGTAGTCCACCTCTCTTGACCCGTTTCCACCTTGGGCACTCTGTCCATCCGCTGTGTCATCTTCCTGAGGCCAGTGCTGCTGTACCTTGCTGGCTGGTTTCGGTGGTGTCCTAGTGCAAAAGAAAATGGAAATCAGAAAGTTCATGATGAACTTTACCAAACTCCAGGAGCGCCTCTCAACTGTAACTAAGTGTTCCGGAGGAGAACTGTACGTGTAAAATAAATATTAAAGTTAAAATCAATAATAAATAGCGTCAGTTGCCAGAGCAACACACAAAGACATCTGCCATGGTGGGAATCATCTTGGAGTTGAAGATGCAGTGCTTTGTGGGAACAGTGGTTTCTATGCAGGTGCTGATGTAGCTGGTTACTCCAGAGGCATAGTCTTCTAAGTCAACAGTACAGCAGCAGTTCTGAACACATCCCAGTTTGCACTGTCAAAGTAGTCCTGAAGCACCAGATCAGTTTCTTCATTCCACACCAGCTCACGTGATAATGATTTGGGGAGGACAGTCCTCAGGTTGCTGTGGTTAAAACTGCCGGCGACAATGAACACCACGTCCGGATGTGCGGTATCTTGTTTGCTGATTGCGTCATGCAGCAGCCCCAGCACCGTCGCTGAGTTCGCACGTGACTGAACGTAAACAGCCAGGATAAACACAGCGCTTCTTTGTGTCTGAATACTACCTGTTGTTTACAAAGACGCAGACGCTGCCGCCCCCTGTTCTTCCCGGGTGCTGCCATGTGGTCCCCGGGGTGGACGGAGTGCGTTTATGCCCTCCCACAGGCCACAGATTGGAGCTAAGACCTCCCACATCCTTGATTTGCAAAACTTCATGGCTTGTCCTTCTTGGCAATGTTGAGAGTATGTTTGTTTGTGTATGAGTGAATGTAAGTGTCAAAGAGAAACAAAGAAGAAGAGACAGAAAGATGTATATCTATGTATATATTTAGAGACATGTCTGTGAAGATTTTGCCGCTGTGATTTGGCATAGCCTGATGAGTATGGTCCTGCAGCAAGAAAAGAGTATATAGTCTTCCATTTTTTCTCCAAAGCTGTCAGGAAAAATAAAAGGAAAAATATATCAATTTAAGCACACATCAAAAATAGAGAAATCTATAAGCTGTGAAAAGACAAGAAAAATGACATTCACTGGCCTGATGGTGGTGCTGCAGCAAAGTATTAAATGTTTTTATTCAATAACGTCTGACCTGTATTATTGACCTAATTATTAAAAAATGTAAGCCTGGAACTTTTGAACGCTTGAGCCTATTTAAACAAAATCTGTTCAGCACGTGATTTTAAGGTAGCATGTCGAGTTTAGTTTCAGACTTTGTAAAATAAAATATAACAAATTATCACAGATATACATTTATTGAATTGCTATTTGTTTTATTACTAAAATAAGAAATGATTTTGACTTTGGAAAGAAATGAAAGGACTTTGGCACAGAATTTGCCTTACAATGATGAAGTATTAATAGGAGTCCAGATTTTGTTATTTTCAAAAGATACTAGGCTATTCTAATATGTCTTTATATGAGATATGACTATTAACAAAATAATCGAAAATTTGATGATTAATTATGCGTATAGATTTGTTATTCGTGTATTTAGCAGTACTTTAATTCTGTGTGAAGTCCAGTGAGACCAAAGGGAAGCAAGCATTGCTAATATCGGGACCAATATCCAATCCTAATATCTGATGGGTGCATCACTAGTCTCATCGGGCCTGTTGTGCTGGTTCTTTAGGTCTCATTGGGCCTGTTGTGCTGGTTCTTTAGGTTTCATTGGACCTGTTGTGGTTGTGGCAAATCCTACAACTTAGGCCTACTTAAAGCCATATCTGACACCCATATGACTCCAGTGTTGAGACAAATTGCATGTTTTTTTTCATGGTAATTCCTACTCCATCCACTATGTGGCAGTATATTGGAAATAGGCCAGGTTACAAGCCAAAAGAAGGGAATCATTCAGTAGCAAAGAGGTTTAGCTGAGGCCCACTTCAGGCCTCACTGTAATGAAAACTGAATGAAGGAACTTTGGTTCAAATACTCATTGTAAGTTTGCAGTCCTTTAATTCTTTGTATATTCTGTCAAGGTTTGTGTATATTTTATGCATGAGGTTGGGTGCTGTTGTGCTTTTGCAGAAAGCTTCTCTTTTTTCTTGTTTGTTTGTTTGTTTCTCTATTTGCACTCCTTACAACTAACTTGCTCTTCATATGGACATTGGGAAAAGCCTGTTGTGCTTCTTCTTAGGGTCTCATTGGGCCTATTTTCATGTTCCTAAGTTCTCATTTGTCATGTGCTTATGGTCTCATCGGGCCTGTTGTGCTGGTTCTTTAGGTCTCATTGGGCCTGTTGTGGTTGTGGCATAAAACAAATCCTACAACTTAGGCCTACTTGAAGCCATAGCTGACACCCATATGACTCCAGTGTTGAGACAAATGAAATGAGTACAGGCCCAATACTTATTGTAAGTTTGCAATCCTTTAATTCTTTATATATTCTATCAATGTTTGTGTATGTTTAATGCATGAGGTTGGGTGCTGTTGTGCTTTTGCAGAAAGCTTCTCTTTTTTTCTTGTTTGTTTGTTTGTTTGTTTGTTTCTCTATTTGCACTCCTTACAGCTAACTTGCTCTTCATATGGACATTGGGATAAGCTTTTCACACGAAGGTATCACTCCTAAATTAATTCTCAGCAACTCAAACCAAGGACTTCCATGGTTCAAACTTTGCTTTCACAAGGAAACACCCAGGATTATAAACTCTTTAAAGAGAAAGGATGTCCGAAGTACAAACAGCTTTGCGAGAGCTTTCCAACTCCTATGTTTTGGATAGTTTTTATGGAGTCCACGTATATACCATTAATAAGAGGGTGAATGCAGATATAGTTTTACCCCCCATTTAGGCACTAGTGAGCAGTCCACAATGCTTGTCTTTCCATCACTCTGATATAGGTTAGTCTTAGTCTCATCTGTCCACAAGACCTTTCTCCAGAATTCTGCAGGCTCTCTTAAGTACTTTTTTGCAAATTGTAATCGGGCTATTCTAAGGGTAGTAGTATATTTCAGATGTGTGTCTGTACACTACAACTGACTTTGGATTTGTATGCTATCTGGATGTTTCACTTGAAGAATATTACATTACAAATTGTGAAAATCAGCATATTGTATGTATATATTTATTTTTGTTATATATTGTTTTTTGTGAGTGTTTTAGGTTTCCATCTACAGCACCAGCTGCAGGAATTCTGGCTATTTTGATTAAATATCCTTGTCAAATTGGAAAGACTGGAAATGTTGAGGAAATATAATGATTGTGTTTTCCTTTTTAAAAAAAATCTGAGATTTTAGGACATTGTTAGTGAGAGGAGGGAAGAAGTGAATATCTGCTGATCCAATATCAAACTAACTTGACTGAGCTCCCCAAACTCAAGTGAAAATGTGCTTGGACGTACAAAGGAACGTTTTTTGGCTCATTAGTAAGACAGCCCGATTCACTCCGGTGAAGTTTATATTGCTAGCATTTTCTGAGGAGACCCTGAAAGCTGTTTATCATGAAATTCATGTGTCATACTGTCATGTGTGTCTCTTGTATGATCTTTGTTCTTTGAAATGCAGCTTCTCCTAGTCTTAGAAATATGTGGAAATAGTACCACCAGTGAAAGTGGTGAGATTGGGTATGGGGGGGTGAGATTAGGCGCAGCCATGTTAACTGAGTTTAGTAAGTTTCTGTGGGTTGCTTTCCTGTCCAACCACAATGCTCTGTCTTTCGATAGGCTGATGGGTCTTCTTTACCTATCTGCTGTTTACTAGCTCTCATGTTGCTTGTTAATCCTAGTCATTTCTTTATATTATTTAATATTAGCTTTGGCTTGTTTCTTAACCAGTGTCAATCCCTGTGCTATCTACTATGTGTGTTACTTTACATTACTTTACAAACACTGTGTTTATTCTAAAGAAACATGATGGCCGTGGAGAGACACTGTTAGGAAGAAGACAGACGCCAGAATCGAGGGAGCAAGCCGCTCAGCTGACCGGTCCTCTACCACCTAAAAAGGCTTCACCTGTGCTGCCTGGAATCTGTCTTGCTTTATGGTAATATTGAGAAGGTGCTACTCTAGGGATTATTGTCCCTACCCAGTCACACAGGTAAGTCAGGTAGGTATTTATTTACTCTATTCAAATCATTTGTTCTGCCATTTCTCTACTTGTATTAAAGTAATATTAGTATCGCTTGCTCATATTTCAAACCCTGCAGTATCAAGACTATGTCTGTGTTTGTAATCATATATGTCAGAAAAATTAGTTATAACAATCTGAGGAACAAAAAGAAACATATGTATCAATTCTTATGAGAACCAGTGACTTGGACATTAAATTTAAATTTGGGTTGTACAATCTTTGGCAACTAAAGCAGTCATTGTCCATTAAGCTATTACTGATAACCACCTTAGTTCACTATGTAATGTGATGAGTACATAACCCTGAATAACATCTAAAACCTGGGAGAGTGGATTCACAGTTACCCACACAGGTCTGATTTTGGTGGTGGTGTAGATGCAATTTATGGTACATTTATGATGAAAAGCTAGATTTTGTCTATTCCATCTACAACACTGTGTAGCTGTCTTTCTGTCCCTCTTCAACTTTGTCTGTCCATGTGCAACGCTGAGGCTGGCTGGCTGTCCATCTGACTATGAAACAACAATTCTGGCTAGCTCTCTATCCAAGAGAAACTGTGTTGTGTTTTTTGTTTGTTTGTTTGTTTGTTTTTTGCATTATTGCATATTCAGTTTTTTTTATATATATTGACTGTCTTTTTCCTCATACAGGTTTTCAGGATCCCATGATCCCATCCCTCTATAAAGGTATATTTGGCCAACAAGAGTCTAGCCATCTGCAAATGTGTGTGGTTGCCTCCATCTGGAACTGTGGCTGGCTGGATTTCTGTCCATCTGCAAGTGTGATTCAGGTGTGATCATTCAGTTTCTATACATGTATTGACTGTATGGTCTATCCATCTGCGTCTCACTTCGCAACTATATATATATATATATATAAATACAGCTATATTCTGTCCATCTTACAGGAAAGTGATCATTCAGTTTCTATACATGAATTTACTCTTTTTTTTCTTTTTTGTCATACAGTTTCCCATGACCGACTCCCTCTCTGAAGGTGGAAACGACTAACAAGGGTTTATCCATCTGCATCTCAATTCACAACTATATATAGCTAAATAAAGCTATATTTTGTACATCTTCAACTGTGTGAGGCAGACTGTTCGTAAACAGCTATGATAAAGGTAAGTGATCATTCAGTTTCTATACATGTATTGACTTTTTATTTTTTGTCATACAGTTTCGCAGGATTCCATGTCTGACTCCCTTTCTGAAGGTGGAAATGACTAACAAGGGTCATTCCATTTGCCTCACACATTACAACTATGACTGGCTGGCTGGCTTTCCATCCATCTTCAACTGTGCAAGGCTTACTGTTCGTAAACAGCTGTGATACAGGTAAGTGATCATTCAGTTTCTATACAGGTATTGACTTTTTATTTTTTGTCATACAGTTTCGCAGGATTCCATGACTGACTCCCTCTCTGAAGGTGGAAACGACTAACAAAGGTCATTCCATCCGCATCTCCATTCTCAGCTATGACTGGCTGGCTGGCTTTCTGTTCATCTTCATCTGTGCAAGGCTGACTGTTCATAAACAGCTGTGATACAGGTAAGTGATCATTCTGTTTCTATACATGTATTGACTTTCTTTTTTGTCGACTATTAAGCTATATTTTGTCCATCTTCAACTGTGTGAGGCTGGCTGTTCGTAAACAGCTGTGATACAGGTAAGTGATCATTCAGTGTCTATACATGTATTGACTTTTTTTTCTTTTTTGTCATACAGTTTCCCAGGATCCCATGATCCTCCCTCTCTGAAGGTGGAAACGACTAACAACGTCTCTGCATCTCCTTTCTCTACTATGGCTGGCTGGCTGGCTGGCTTTCTGTTCATCTTCAACTCTGTGAGGCTGACTGGTCGTAAACAGCTGTGATACAGGTAAGTGATCATTCAGTTTCTATACATGTATTGACTGTCTTTTTTGTTATACAGTTTCGCAGGATTCCATGAACGACTCCCTCTCTGAAGGTGGAAACGACTAACAACGTCTCTGCATCTCCTTTCTCTACTATGGCTGGCTGGCTGGCTTTCCGTCCATCTTCAACTGTGCAAGGCTGGCTGTTCGTAAACAGCTTTGATACAGGTAAGTGATCATTCAGTTTCTATACATGTATTGACTGTCTTTTTTGTTATACAGTTTCCCAGGATCCCTTGACCGACTCCCTCTCTGAAGGTGAGAACGCCTAACAAGGGTAATTCCTTCTGCATCTCCATTGTCAACTATGACTGGCTTTCTGTCCATCTTCAACTGTGTTAGGCTGACTGTTCCTAAACAGCTATGATACAGGTAAGTGATCATTCAGTTTCTATTCATGTATTGACTTTCTTTTTTGTCAACTATTAAGCTGTATTTTGTCCATCTTAAACTGTGTGAGGCTGACTAGTCATAAACAGCTGTGATACAGGTAAGTGATCATTCAGTTTCTATACATGTATTTACTGTCTTTTTTGTAATACAATTTCCCAGGATCCCTTGATCGACTCCCTCTCTGAAGGTGGAAATGCATATAGAGGGTAATTCCATCCGCACCTCCATTTTCAACTGTGCAAGGCTGGCTGTTCGTAAACAGCTGTGATACAGGTAAGTGATCATTCAGTTTCAATACATGTATTGACTTTTTATTTTTTGTCATACAGTTTCGCAGGATTCCATGTCTGACTCCCTTTCTGAAGGTGGAAACGACTGACAAGGGACATTCCATCTGCTTCACTCTTTACAACTATGACTGGCTGGCTGGCTTTCCATCCATCTTCAACTGTGTGAGGCTGACTGTTTGTGAACAGTTGTGATACAGTTAAGTGATCATTCAGTTTGTATACATGTATTGACTTTCTTTTTTGTCAACTATTAAGGTATATTTTGTCCATCTTCAACTGTGTGAGGCTGACTGGTCGTAAACAGCATTGATACAGGTAAGTGATCATTCAGTTTCTATACATGTATTGACTTTTTATTTTTTGTTATCCAGTTTCCCAGGATCCCTTGACCGACTCCCTCTCTGAAGGTGGAAATGCCGAACAAGGGTAATTCCATCTGCATCTCCATTTTCAAATGAGCAAGGCTGGCTGTTCGTAAACAGCTGTGATACAGGTAAGTGATCATTCAGTTTCTATACATGTATTGACTTTTTTTTCCTTTTTTGTCATACAGTTTGCCAGGATTCCATGACCGACTCCCTGTCTGAAGGTGGAAACGACTAACAACGTCTCTGCATCTCCTTTCTCTACTATGGCTGACTGGCTGGCTTTCCATCCATCTTCAACTGTGTGAGGCTGGCTGTTCGTAAACAGCTGTGATACAGGTAAGTGATCATTCAGTTTCTATACATGTATTCTCTTTTTTTCTTTTTTGTCATACAGTTTTCCAGGATCCCATGACTGACTCCCTCTCTGAAGGTGGAAACGACTGACAAGGGACATTCCATCTGCTTCACTCTTTACAACTATGACTGGCTGGCTGGCTTTCTGTTCATCTTCATCTGTGCAAGGCTGACTGGTCGTAAACAGCTGTGATACAGGTAAGTGGTCATTCATTTTCTATACAGGTATTGACTTTTTATTTTTTGTCATACAGTTTCGCAGGATTCCATGACTGACTCCCTCTCTGAAGGTGGAAACGACTAACAAAGGTCATTCCATCCGCATCTCCATTCTCAGCTATGACTGGCTGGCTGGCTTTCTGTTCATCTTCATCTGTGCAAGGCTGACTGTTCGTAAACAGCTGTGATACAGGTAAGTGATCATTCAGTTTCTATACATGTATTGACTGTCTTTTTTGTTATACAGTTTCCCAGGACCCCTTGACCAACTCCCTCTCTGAAGGTTGAAAAGTCTAACAAGGGTAATTCCATCTGCATCTCCATTTTCAACTGTGCAAGGCTGGCTGTTCGTAAACAGCTGTGATACAGGTAAGTGATCATTCAGTTTCTATACATGTATTGATTGTCTTTTTTGTTATACAGTTTCGCAGGATCCCTTGACCGACTCCCTCTCTGAAGGTGGAAATGACTAACAAAGGTCATTCAATCTGCATCTCCATTCTCAACTATGGCTGGCTGGCTGGCTTTCTGTTCATCTTCAACTGTGTGAGGCTGACTGGTCGTAAACAGCTGTGATACATTTAAGTGATCATTCAGTTTCTATACATGTATTGACTTTTTTTTTATTTTGTTATACAGTTTCCCAGGATCCCTTGACCGACTCCCTCTCTGAAGGTGGAAATGCCGAACAAGGGTAATTCCATCTGCATCTCCATTTTCAAATGAGCAAGGCTGGCTGTTCGTAAACAGCTGTGATACAGGTAAGTGATCATTCAGTTTCTATACATGTATTGACTTTTTTTTCCTTTTTTGTCATACAGTTTGCCAGGATTCCATGACCGACTCCCTGTCTGAAGGTGGAAACGACTAACAACGTCTCTGCATCTCCTTTCTCTACTATGGCTGACTGGCTGGCTTTCCATCCATCTTCAACTGTGTGAGGCTGGCTGTTCGTAAACAGCTGTGATACAGGTAAGTGATCATTCAGTTTCTATACATGTATTCTCTTTTTTTCTTTTTTGTCATACAGTTTTCCAGGATCCCATGACTGACTCCCTCTCTGAAGGTGGAAACGACTGACAAGGGACATTCCATCTGCTTCACTCTTTACAACTATGACTGGCTGGCTGGCTTTCTGTTCATCTTCATCTGTGCAAGGCTGACTGGTCGTAAACAGCTGTGATACAGGTAAGTGGTCATTCATTTTCTACACAGGTATTGACTTTTTATTTTTTGTCATACAGTTTCGCAGGATTCCATGACTGACTCCCTCTCTGAAGGTGGAAACGACTAACAAAGGTCATTCCATCCGCATCTCCATTCTCAGCTATGACTGGCTGGCTGGCTGGCTTTCTGTTCATCTTCATCTGTGCAAGGCTGACTGTTCGTAAACAGCTGTGATACAGGTAAGTGATCATTCAGTTTCTATACATGTATTGACTGTCTTTTTTGTTATACAGTTTCCCAGGACCCCTTGACCAACTCCCTCTCTGAAGGTTGAAAAGTCTAACAAGGGTAATTCCATCTGCATCTCCATTTTCAACTGTGCAAGGCTGGCTGTTCGTAAACAGCTGTGATACAGGTAAGTGATCATTCAGTTTCTATACATGTATTGATTGTCTTTTTTGTTTTACAGTTTCGCAGGATCCCTTGACCGACTCCCTCTCTGAAGGTGGAAATGACTAACAAAGGTCATTCAATCTGCATCTCCATTCTCAACTATGGCTGGCTGGCTGGCTTTCTGTTCATCTTCAACTGTGTGAGGCTGACTGGTCGTAAACAGCTGTGATACATTTAAGTGATCATTCAGTTTCTATACATGTATTGACTTTTTTTTTATTTTGTTATACAGTTTCCCAGGATCCCTTGACCGACTCCCTCTCTGAAGGTGGAAACGCCTAACGAGGGTAATTCCATTTGCATCTCCATTTTCAACTGTGTAAGGCTGGCTATTCGTAAACAGCTGTGATACAGGTAAGTGATCATTCAGTTTCAATACATGTATTGACTTTTTTTTCTTTTTTGTCATACAGTTTCCCAGGATCCCATGACCGACTCCCTCTCTGAAGGTGGAAACGACTGACAAGGGACATTCCATCTGCCTCACTCTTTACAACTATTACTGGCTGGCTGGCTTTCCATCCATCTTCAACTGTGTGAGGCTGATTGTTCGTAAACAGTTGTGATACAGGTAAGTGATCATTCAGTTTGTATACATGTATTGACTTTCTTTTTTGTAAACTATTAAGGTATATTTTGTCCATCTTCAACTGTGTGAGGCTGACTGGTCGTAAACAGCATTGATACAGGTAAGTGATCATTCAGTTTCTATACATGTATTGACTTTTTATTTTTTGTCATACAGTTTCGCAGGATTCCATGTCTGACTCCCTCTCTGAAGGTGGAAATGCCTAACGAGGGTTATTCCATCTGCATCTCCATTTTCAACTGTGCACGACTGGCTGTTCGTAAACAGCTGTGATACAGGTAAGTGATCATTCAGTTTCAATACATGTATTGACTTTTTTTTCTTTTTTGTCATACAGTTTCCCAGGATCCAATGACCGACTCCCTCTCTGAAGGTGGAAACGACTAACAAAGGTCATTCCATCTGCATCTCCATTCTAAACTATGGATTGCTGGCTGGCTTTCTGTTCATCTTCAACTGTGTGAGGCTGACTGTTCGTAAACAGCTGTGATACAGGTAAGTGATCATTCAGTTTCTATACATCTATTGACTTTTTTTCTTTTTTGTCATACAGTTTCCCAGGATCCCATGATCCTCCCTCTCTGAAGGTGGAAACGACTGACAAGGGACATTCCATCTGCTTTACTCTTTACAACTATGAGTGGCTCGCTGGCTTTCCATCCATCTTCAACTGTGTGAGGCTGGCTGTTCATAAGTAAGTGATCATTCAGTTTCTATACATGTATTGACTTTTTTTCTTGTTTGTCATACAGTTTCCCAGGATCCCATGATCTTCCCTCTCTGAAGGTGGAAACGACTGACAAGGGACATTCCATCTGCTTTACTCTTTACAACTATGAGTGGCTCGCTGGCTTTCCATCCATCTTCAACTGTGTGAGGCTGGCTGTTCCTAAACAGCTGTGATACAGGTAAGTGATCATTCAGTTTCTATACATTTATAGACTTTTTCTTTTTTGTCATACAGTTTCCCAGAATTCCATGACCGACTCCCTCTCTGAAGGTGGAAACGCATAACAAGGGTAATTCCCTCTGCATCTCCATTGTCAACTATGACTGGCTGACTGGCTTTCTGTCCATCTTCAACTGTGTTAGGCTGACTGTTTGTAAACAGCTATGATACAGGTAAGTGATCATTCAGTTTCTATACATGTATTGACTTTTTTCTTTTTTGTCATACAGTTTCCCAGGATCCCTTGACTGACTCACTCTGAAGGTGGAAATGCCTAACGGGGGTAATTCCATCTGCATCTCAATTTTCAACTGTGCAAGGCTGGCTGTTGGTAAACAGCTGTGATACAGGTAAGTGATCATTCAGTATCAATACATGTATTGACTTTTTTTTCTTTTTTGTCATACAGTTTCCCTGGATCCAATGACCGACTCCCTCTCTGAAGGTGGAAACGACTAACAAAGGTCATTCCATCTGCATCTCCATTCTCAACTATTGCTGTCTGGCTGGCTTTCTGTTCATCTTCAACTGTGCAAGGCTGACTGTTCGTAGACAGCTGTGATACAGGTAAGTGATCATTCAGTTTCTATACATGTATTGACTTCTTTTCTTTTTTGTCATACATTTTCCCATGATCCCATGACTGACTCTCTCTCTGAAGGTGGAAATGTCTAACGAGGGTAATTCCATCTGCATCTCCATTTTCAACTGTGCAAGGCTGGCTGTTCGTAAACAGCTATGATACAGGTAAGTGATCATTCAGTTTCTATACATGTATTGACTTTCTTTTTTGTCATACAGTTTCCTAGGATCCCATGACCGACTCCCTTTCTGAAGGTGGAAACGAATAACAAGGGACATTCCATTTGCTTCACTCTTTACAACTATGACTGGCTCACTGGCTTTCCATCCATCTTCAACTGTGTGAGGCTGGCTGTTCGTAAACAGCTGTGATACTGGTAAGTGATCATTCAGTTTCTATACATGTATTGACTTTTTATTTTTTGCCATACAGTTTCGCAGGATTCCATGACTGACGCCCTCTCTGAAGGTGGAAACGACTAACAAAAGTCATTCCATCTGCATCTCCATTCTCACCTATGGCTAGCTGGCTGGCTTTCTGTTCATTTTCAACTGTGCAAGGCTGACTGTTCGTAAACAGCTGTGATACAGGTAAGTGATCATTCAGTTTCTATACATGTATTGACTTTTTATTTTTTGTTATACAGTTTCCCAGGATCCCTTGACCGACTCCCTCTCTGAAGGTGGAAATGCCTAACAAGGGTAATTGCATCTGCATCTCCATTTTCAACTGTGCAAGGCTGGCTGTTAGTAAACACCTGTGATAGAGGTAAGTGATCATTCAATTTCTATACATGTATTGTCTTTTTATTTTTTGTCATACAGTTTCGCAGGATTTCATGACTGACTCCCTCTCTGAAGGTGGAAACGACTAAAAAAGGTCATTCCATCTGCATCTCCATTCTCAGCTATGGCTGGCTGGCTGGCTTTCTGTTCATTTTCAACTGTGCAAGGCTGACTGTTCGTAAACAGCTGTGGTACAGGTAAGTGATAATTCCGTTTCTATACATGTATTGTCTTTTTTTCTTTTTTGTCATACAGTTTTCCTGGATACCATGACCGACTCCCTCTCTGAAGGTGGAAACGACTGACAAGGGACATTCCATCTGCTTTACTCTTTACAACTATGAGTGGCTCGCTGGCTTTCCATCCATCTTCAACTGTGTGAGGCTGGCTGTTCATAAACAGCTGTGATACAGGTAAGTGATCATTCAGTTTCTATACATGTATTGACTGTCTTTTTTGTTATACAGTTTCCCAGGATCCCTTGACCGACTCCCTCTCTGAAGGTGGAAACGTCTAACGAGGGTAATTCCATCTGCACCTCCATTTTCAACTGTGCAAGGCTGGCTGTTCGTAAACAGCTATGATACAGGTAAGTGATCATTCAGTTTCAATACATGTATTGACTTTTTTTTTTGTCATACAGTTTCCCAGGATCCCATGACCGACTCCCTCTCTGAAGGTGGAAACGACTGACAAGGGACATTCCATCTGCTTCACTCTTTACAACTATGACAGGCTGGCTGGCTTTCCATCCATCTTCAACTGTGTGAGGCTGGCTGTTCGTAAACAGCTGTGATAAAGGTAAGTGATCATTCAGTTTCTATACATGCATTGACTTATTTTTTTGTCAACTATTAATGTATATTTTGTCCATCTTCAACTGTGTGAGGCTGCCTGGTTGTAAACAGCTGTGATACAGGTAAGTGATCATTCAATTTCTATACATGTATTGTCTTTTTTTCTTTTTTGTCATACAGTTTCCCAGGATCCCATGACCGACTCCCTCTCTGAAGGTGGAAACGACTAACAACGTCTCTGCATCTCCTTTCTCTACTATGGCTGGCTGGCTGGCTTTCCGTCCATCTTCAACTGTGCAAGGCTGGCTGTTCGTAAACAGCTTTGATACAGGTAAGTGATTATTCAGTTTCTATACATGTATTGACTTTTTTTTTTTTTTTGTCATACAGTTTCCCAGGATCCAATGACCGACTCCCTCTCTGAAGGTGTAAATGACTAACGAGGTTAATTCCATCTGCATCTCCTTTTTCAACTGTGCACGGCTGGCTGTTCGTAAACAGCTGTGATACAGGTAAGTGATCATTCAGTTTCAATACATGTATTGACTTTTTTTTCTTTTTTGTCATACAGTTTCCCAGGATCCAATGACCGACTCCCTCTCTGAAGGTGTAAATGACTAACAAAGGTCATTCCATCTGCATCTCCATTCTCAACTATGGCTGGCTGGCTGGCTTTCTGTTCATCTTCAACTGTGTGAGGCTGACTGTTCGTAAACAGCTGTGATACAGGTAAGTGATCATTCAGTTTCTATACATGTATTGTCTGTCTTTTTTGACAAATATTAAGCTATCTTTTGTCCATCTTCAACTGTGTGAGGCTGAGTGGTCGTAAACAGCTGTGATACAGGTAAGTGATCATTCAGTTTCTATACATGTATTGACTTTTTATTTTTCTTCATACAGTTTCGCAGGATTCCATGTCTGACTCCCTTTCTGAAGGTGGAAACGACTGACAAGGGACATTCCATCTGCTTCACTCTTTACAACTATGACTGGCTGGCTGGCTTTCTGTTCATTTTCAACTGTGCAAGGCTTCTTGTTCGTAAACAGCTGTGATACAGGTACGTGATCATTCAGTTTCTATACATGTATTGACTGTCTTTTTTGTTATACAGTTTCCCAGGACCCCTTGACCAACTCCCTCTCTGAAGGTTGAAAAGTCTAACAAGGGTAATTCCATCTGCATCTCCATTTTCAACTGTGCAAGGCTGGCTGTTCGTAAACAGCTGTGATACAGGTAAGTGATCATTCAGTTTCTATACATGTATTGATTGTCTTTTTTGTTATACAGTTTCGCAGGATCCCTTGACCGACTCCCTCTCTGAAGGTGGAAACGACTAACAAAGGTCATTCCATCTGCATCTCCATTCTCAACTATGGCTGGCTGGCTGGCTTTCTGTTCATCTTCAACTGTGTGAGGCTGACTGGTCGTAAACAGCTGTGATACATTTAAGTGATCATTCAGTTTCTATACATGTATTGACTTTTTTTTTATTTTGTTATACAGTTTCCCAGGATCCCTTGACCGACTCCCTCTCTGAAGGTGGAAACGCCTAACGAGGGTAATTCCATTTGCATCTCCATTTTCAACTGTGCAAGGCTGGCTATTTGTAAACAGCTGTGATACAGGTAAGTGATCATTCAGTTTCAATACATGTATTGACTTTTTTTTCTTTTTTGTCATACAGTTTCCCAGGATCCCATGACCGACTCCCTCTCTGAAGGTGAAAACGACTAACAAAGGTCATTCCATCTGCATCTCCATTCTCAACTATGGCTGGCTGGCTGGCTGGCTGGCTTTCTGTTCATTTTCAACTGTGCAAGGCTGTCTATTCGTAAACAGCTGTGATACAGGTAAGTGATCATTCAGTTTCAATACATGTATTGACTTTTTTTTCTTTTTTGTCATACAGTTTCCCAGGATCCCATGACCGACTCCCTCTCTGAAGGTGGAAACGACTGACAAGGGACATTCCATCTGCTTCACTCTTTACAACTATTACTGGCTGGCTGGCTTTCCATCCATCTTCAACTGTGTGAGGCTGACTGTTCGTAAACAGTTGTGATACAGGTAAGTGATCATTCAGTTTGTATACATGTATTGACTTTCTTTTTTGTCAACTATTAAGGTATATTTTGTCCATCTTCAACTGTGTGAGGCTGACTGGTCGTAAACAGCATTGATACAGGTAAGTGATCATTCAGTTTCTATACATGTATTGACTTTTTTTTTATTTTGTTATACAGTTTCCCAGGATCCCTTGACCGACTCCCTCTCTGAAGGTGGAAACGCCTAACGAGGGTAATTCCATTTGCATCTCCATTTTCAACTGTGCAAGGCTGGCTATTTGTAAACAGCTGTGATACAGGTAAGTGATCATTCAGTTTCAATACATGTATTGACTTTTTTTTCTTTTTTGTCATACAGTTTCCCAGGATCCCATGACCGACTCCCTCTCTGAAGGTGAAAACGACTAACAAAGGTCATTCCATCTGCATCTCCATTCTCAACTATGGCTGGCTGGCTGGCTGGCTGGCTTTCTGTTCATTTTCAACTGTGCAAGGCTGGCTATTCGTAAACAGCTGTGATACAGGTAAGTGATCATTCAGTTTCAATACATGTATTGACTTTTTTTTCTTTTTTGTCATACAGTTTCCCAGGATCCCATGACCGACTCCCTCTCTGAAGGTGGAAACGACTGACAAGGGACATTCCATCTGCTTCACTCTTTACAACTATTACTGGCTGGCTGGCTTTCCATCCATCTTCAACTGTGTGAGGCTGACTGTTCGTAAACAGTTGTGATACAGGTAAGTGATCATTCAGTTTGTATACATGTATTGACTTTCTTTTTTGTCAACTATTAAGGTATATTTTGTCCATCTTCAACTGTGTGAGGCTGACTGGTCGTAAACAGCATTGATACAGGTAAGTGATCATTCAGTTTCTATACATGTATTGACTTTTTATTTTTTGTCATACAGTTTCACAGGATTCCATGTCTGACTCCCTCTCTGAAGGTGGAAATGCCTAACGAGGGTAATTCCATCTGCATCTCCTTTTTCAACTGTGCACGGCTGGCTGTTCGTAAACAGCTGTGATACAGGTAAGTGATCATTCAGTATAAATACATGTATTGACTTTTTTTTCTTTTTTGTCATACAGTTTCCCAGGATCCAATGACCGACTCCCTCTCTGAAGGTGGAAACGACTAACAAAGGTCATTCCATCTGCATCTCCATTCTCAACTATGGATTGCTGGCTGGCTTTCTGTTCATCTTCAACTGTGTGAGGCTTGTGATATCCGTGATATCAAAAGTACAAAAAAAAAGACAGACCAACCACACCTTTAGGTTGTCTTTAATTAACCAAGTGCTGGAACTCACAACAACACTGTTCTCTAGGCAGCTACCAGCTTCAACTGGTTTCTTCTTCTAGGACACTCACAGTAGCTCTACTCTAGTGCCCCCTACTGGTTCTCAAAAACATAACCATTTTACACATTCACATTACTACATATTTCCCTCCTCTTAAAGAGTTCACTTAATGAAAAAACGAACAAAAAAAACATTTATAATACTGTTTCACAAAATGAATCTTTCGTTTTCCGTTTGCATTCAGTACAAAGTAGGTAGTCTTTTTTTTTTTTTTTTTTTTTTTTTTTTTAAACAACTATCACCTAAATCAGTAAAGCAAACAAACAGCAATCTATTAACATTAACATAATTGCATTCTCTCTTGTTTTTTCATTTTCAGTTTTCTCTGTTTCTTTCTTTCTTTTTTTTTTTTTATTTTTTTTTTTTACTGTTCGTAGTCCTGTAAGTGAGTAGGCTTCCTTACAGTCCTTTGTGAGCGACGCAATGTTGTTCCACAACTCTGAGAATTGTCAGTACTGACACTGACACTCACGGATTGTCCCTGCGGATTTGGAATCTCAGAGTCCTTGACAAAGTCCTTTGTCTGTTCCTTTTCTGAGATTTTGATGGTTTCAGCTATGTCTGTTTCTAGCAACAGTGGATTTGAAAGTCTGTCTGACACATTCATCTCTGAGATCTGACTGTTCTCAGCTCCAGCCAAAATCTGATCCACATGTCTTCGTACAATCTTGCCATCACCCAGTCTGACCTTGTAGGATACTGGACCCGTCACTTCTTCAATGAGTCCCCGAATCCATTTAGGACCATGGCTGAAATTCCTTGTCATTACCACAACTCCTTGTTCAAATTCTCGACCCTGGCGTTGCTTGTCGTGACTCTTCTTCTGTTTGCCCTGTTTCTCAATCACCCTCCTCTTTAAGTCTGGATGCACCAGGTCTAAGGTTGACCTAAGTTTTCTACCTTGTAACATCTCTGCAGGTGACTTCCCTGTTGTAGACTGCGGTGTAATCCTGTAACTGAACAACACTCGAGCCACTTTTGTAGAGATGCTGCCTTCTCCAGCTTTTTTCATCATGGTCTTGAACGTCTGAACTGCTCTTTCCGCAAGACCATTTGAGGAGGCATGGAAGGGAGCAGAAGTCACGTGTGTAATTCCATTCTTTGTCATGAATTCTTTAAACTCTGCACTCATAAAGCAAGCACCATTATCTGAAACTATCATTTCCGGTAGTCCTTGGATGCTAAAACTTTTGCGCAGACACTCAATGGTAACAGAAGAGGTAGCTGCATGTACAGGATAGACATCTAACCATTTGGAATGAGCATCAATGACTATGAGAAACATTTGTCCCATAAATGGTCCTGCATAGTCGATGTGCAATCGTCTCCATGGTTTGTCCGGCCACTCCCATGGGTGAAGTGGGGCTACAGCTGGACATTTTTGCATTTCCTGACACTTTGAACATCTTTTCACTGTAGCTTCAATATCCTGGTCAAGCTTTGGCCACCAGAAATAACTTCTGGCTAGGGCCTTCATTCGGGTAACTCCAGGATGGCATTGGTGTAGTTGGTTCAGGAGATCTTGGCGTCCCCTATTTGGCACCACCACACGTGCACCCCACAAGATGCAACCATCTTGGACACTCAGTTCATCTTTTCTCACAGCAAATGGCATAAACTGAGGATCCATCACCTGCTCTGGCCAGCCTCTCATTATGTATTCTCTGACCCTGGACAAAACAGTATCTTTGGTTGTCCACTTGCGCACATCACCATCAGACACCAGTGCTATTTCCTCCATCATTAGCACTCTGTCTTCCTGTTCCTTTACCACTTCTGAACATGGAAGTGGCAATCTGCTCAGAGCGTCAGCATTGCCATGGTCTTTGCCTGGCTTGTAGATAATGACATACTCATAAGCTCGCAAGGCTACTGACCACCGTTGTACTCTTGGCGATACCATCTGAGGAACAGCTTTCATTTCATTGAAAAGGGACAGAAGGGGCTTGTGATCAGTGCAAATGGTAAACTTTCTACCATACAAGTACTTGTGAAAGCGTTGCACTCCAAACATCACAGCAAGTCCTTCCTTGTCCAATTGCGAATAATTGCGCTCCGCTGGTGTTAGTGTTCGCGACATGAAACTAATGGGCCTTTCTTCCCCATTGGACATTCGATGTGACAACACAGCCCCAACCCCGTAGGGTGATGCATCACATGAGAGAATGAGATCCTTCTGACTGTCATAATGCACTAACACGTCCGATGACTGCATGAGCTTTTTAGATTTCTCAAAAGCAGCTTCTTGCTCTTTTCCCCAGTGCCAGTTGGTATCTTTTCTCAGTAGCTGATGTAGAGGAGCTAACAAAGTTGACAGATTTGGTAGAAATCTGTTGTAATAGTTTAACAATCCCAGATACGCCTTGAGCTCTGTCACATTTGTTGGTGAAGGTGCTTCCTGAATGGCCCTGACCTTATTCTGCAGTGGGTGCAGTCCTGTAGAATCCACTTTATGTCCCAGGAACTCTGCTTCTTTGCCCATGAACGAGCATTTGCTCCGTTTTAGCCGCAAGCCTGCTTCTTCTAACCTTGTTAGAACTTCACTTAGGGCTTTGAGGTGTTCCTGGTCATTCTTGCCCGTCAGTAGAATGTCATCAAGATACACTGCTACATTGGGGATTCCCTGCAGTAATCCCTCCATGATTCGTTGGAAGATTGCAGGACTGGAGGACACTCCAAAAGGAAGTCGATTCACTGCAAACAGACCCTTGTGCGTACTAATAGTGACATAAGGTTTGGATTCCTCATCTAGAGTCACTTGTTGATAGGCATGACTTAAGTCTAACTTAGTGAACTTCTCACCACCTGCCAACTTCTCAAAGAGATCCTCAACTCTTGGAATCGGATACTGCTCTAACTTGGATACTCGGTTGACCGTTAATTTGTAATCACCACAAATTCTCACTGACTTGTCCGGTTTTAAAACTGGAACAATAGGCGCTGCCCATTCTGAGAATTTCACAGGTTCTAGAATGTTTTCCTCTACTAGCCTATCTATCTCTGCCTCTACTTTCTGCTTCATTGCATAGGGAACGGGTCTTGGTTTGAAAAACCTTGGAACAGCTTCTTTGTCAACATGGATTTTTGCGGGAGGACCCTTCCATGTCCCCAATCCTTCCTTGAACACCATGTCATGCTGTGCCAGTACGTCCTGCACTGTCTGCGTAGTCGCAGTAAGTTGGTTTAAAGAACACCAGTCTACAGCCAGTTCTCTGATCCACCCACGCCCTAATAAATTTGGACCCTTACCTGCCACTACTACTACAGGTAGCTGTTTGACAATGTCCTTGTACACTACACTGACCTTTGCTACACCTAAGGTTTCTACTCTTTCTCCTGTGTACGTTTTGAGATTCACAGAACACTTGCCTAGTTCCGAAATGTTTTCCTTGCTTTCTAGTTTTGCATACTCTGCCTGCGTCAAAATTGTAACGCTACACCCAGTGTCTACTTCAAAGTTGACATTCAAGTCATTAACTTTGAGCTGAAGCTTGATTGGCTCTACTTTAGGAATGTTTGTCTCTTTTAAATTGTGCATTGTGAATATCTCTTCTGCTTCATTTTCTGAGTTGGAATTTTCACTGATGTGATTGGCTGACTGCTTGTTTTCCCTTTTTTCATACCTTTTCTTTCCTCCCCCTGTAGGCCTGGAGTGATCGACAGGTAACTTTGCTCTGCACATTTTTTTAATGTGTCCCACTTTTTTTACATTTGTGGCATTTTTCTTTTGCAAACCGGCACTCTGGCGCCATGTGTTCACCTCCACATCGGTAGCAAACAGTACGTGAGCGATTTCCATCTCGTGCTTTTGGTCCTGCAAAGAACTTGCACACTATCTCCCGCTTGTCTGCCACGACACTGTGAAACTTACTCTGTCCTTGAAGATCCTGAATATCTTTAGAAGCAGTCTCTATTGCTTGAGCAAGCTTCAGGGCTTTGTCATATGTTAGCTCAGGCTCCGCTAACAATCTACGCTGCATGCGATCATCTTCAATACCGCAAACAAGCCTGTCCCTCAACATTTCTGTCAGCTTATCTCCATAATTGCAGTGTTGAGCCAGTTCACGAAGTACAGCCACATATTCAGAAACACTCTCCTTTGGTTTCCTATTCCTTGAATTAAACTTGAAACGCTGTACTATCTCACTTGGCTTGGGGTTGTAATGCTCTTTCAGCAGTTCCACCAGCTCATCATAGGTTTTCTCCCCTGGTTTGGTAGGACTTAACAAGTTTCTCATGAGACTGTAGGTTTGACTTCCCACCGAGCTAAGAAGAATTGCACGTTTCTTAGCAGCATCTGTAATCTCATTTGCCTCGAAGAAATGTGATAACACCTCACAATACTCCTCCCAGGACTGATTTCCATTATCAAAAGGAGTGAGAGTTCCTACCATAGCTGCCATGCTCTGGATGTCTTGCAAAAAAAACCTTGCACAGTCCTCTTTTAAAAAAAAAAAAGGTCCAAAGAGCTGAAATATTGTCCACTGTTTCCTCGTCGCCAGATGTGATATCCGTGATATCAAAAGTACAAAAAAAAGACAGACCAACCACACCTTTAGGTTGTCTTTAATTAACCAAGTGCTGGAACTCACAACAACACTGTTCTCTAGGCAGCTACCAGCTTCAACTGGTTTCTTCTTCTAGGACACTCACAGTAGCTCTACTCTAGTGCCCCCTACTGGTTCTCAAAAACATAAACATTTTACACATTCACATTACTACAAGGCTGACTGTTCGTAAACAGCTGTGATACAGGTAAGTGATCATTCAGTTTCTATACATCTATTGACTTTTTTTCTTTTTTGTCATACAGTTTCCCAGGATCCCATGATCCTCCCTCTCTGAAGGTGGAAACGACTGACAAGGGACATTCCATCTGCTTTACTCTTTACAACTATGAGTGGCTCGCTGGCTTTCCATCCATCTTCAACTGTGTGAGGCTGGCTTTTCATAAACAGCTGTGATACAGGTAAGTGATCATTCAGTTTCTATACATGTATTGACTGTCTTTTTTGTTATACAGTTTCCCAGGATCCCTTGACCGACTCCCTCTCTGAAGGTGGAAACGTCTAACGAGGGTAATTCCATCTGCACCTCCATTTTCAACTGTGCAAGGCTGGCTGTTCGTAAACAGCTATGATACAGGTAAGTGATCATTCAGTTTCAATACATGTATTGACTTTTTTTCTTTTTTGTCATACAGTTTCCCAGGATCCCGTGACCGACTCCCTCTCTGAAGGTGGAAACGACTAACAAAGGTCATTCCATCTGCATCTCCATTCTCAACTAAGGCTGGCTGGCTGGCTGGCTTTCTGTTCATCTTCAACTGTGTGAGGCTGACTGGTCGTAAACAGCTGTGATACAGGTAAGTGATCATTCAGTTTCTATACATGTATAGTCTTTTTATTTTTTGTCATACAGTTTCGCAGGATTCCATGACCGATTCCCTCTCTGAAGGTGGAAGCGACTAACAACGTCTCTGCATCTCCTTTCTCTACTATGGCTGGCTGGCTGGCTTTCCGCCCATCTTCAACTCTGCAAGGCTGGCTGTTCGTAAACAGCTTTGATACAGGTAAGTGATCATTCAGTTTCTATACATGTATTGACTGTCTTTTTTGTTATAGAGTTTCCCAGGATCCCTTGACCGACTCCCTCTCTGAAGGTGAGAACGCCTAACAAGGGTAATTCCTTCTGCATCTCCATTGTCAACTATGACTGGCTTTCTGTCCATCTTCAACTGTGTTAGGCTGACTGTGCCTAAACAGCTATGATACAGGTAAGTGATCATTCAGTTTCTATAAATGTATTGACTTTTTATTTTTTGTCATACAGTTTCCCAGGATTCCATGACTGACTCACTCTCTGAAGGTGGAAACAACTAACAAAGGTCATTCCATCTGAATCTCCATTTTCAACTATGGCTGGCTGGCTGGCTTTACGTGCATCTTCAACTGTGCAAGGTTGACTGTTCGTAAACAGCTGTGATACAGGTAAGTGATCATTCAGTTTCTATACATGTATTGACTTTCTTTTTTGTCAACTATTAAGCTGTATTTTGTCCATCTTCAACTGTGTGAGGCTGACAGGTCGTAAACAGCTGTGATACAGGTAAGTGATCATTCAGTTTCTATACATGTATTGACTGTCTTTTTTGCCATACAGTTTCCCAGGATCCCCTGACCGACTCCCTCTCTGAAGGTGGAAATGCATATAGAGGGTAATTCCATCTGCATCTCCATTTTCAACTGTGCAAGGCTGGCTGTTCGTAAACAGCTGTGATACAGGTAAGTGATCATTCAGTTTCAATACATGTATTGACTTTTTATTTTTTGTCATACAGTTTCGCAGGATTCCATGTCTGACTCCCTTTCTGAAGGTGGAAATGACTAACAAGGGTCATTCCATTTGCTTCACTCTTTACAACTATGACTGGCTCGCTGGCTTTCCATCCATCTTCAACTGTGTGAGGCTGGCTGTTCGTAAACAGCTGTGATACAGGTAAGTGATCATTCAGTTTCTATACATATATTGACTTTTTATTTTTTGTCATACAGTTTCGCACGATTCCATTTCTGACTCCCTTTCTGAAGGTGGAAACGACTGACAAGGGACATTCCATCTGCTTCACTCTTTACAACCATGACTGGCTGGCTGGCTTTCCATCCATCTTCAACTGTGCGAGGCTTACTGTTCGTAAACAGCTGTGACACAGGTAAGTGATCATTCAGTTTCTATACATGTATTGACTTTTTTTTCTTTTTTGTCATACAGTTTCCCAGGATCCCTTGACCGACTCCCTCTCTGAAGGTGGAAATGCCTAACGAGGGTAATTCCATTTGCATCTCCATTTTCAACTGTGCAAGGCTGGCTGTTCGTAAACAGCTGTGATACAGGTAAGTGATCATTCAGTTTCTATACATCTATTGACTTTTTTTCTTTTTTGTCATACAGTTTCCCAGGATCCCATGATCCTCCCTCTCTGAAGGTGGAAACGACTGACAAGGGACATTCCATCTGCTTTACTCTTTACAACTATGAGTGGCTCGCTGGCTTTCCATCCATCTTCAACTGTGTGAGGCTGGCTGTTCATAAACAGCTGTGATACAGGTAAGTGATCATTCAGTTTCTATACATGTATTGACTGTCTTTTTTGTTATACAGTTTCCCAGGATCCCTTGACCGACTCCCTCTCTGAAGGTGGAAACGTCTAACGAGGGTAATTCCATCTGCACCTCCATTTTCAACTGTGCAAGGCTGGCTGTTCGTAAACAGCTATGATACAGGTAAGTGATCATTCAGTTTCAATACATGTATTGACTTTTTTTCTTTTTTGTCATACAGTTTCCCAGGATCCAATGACCGACTCCCTCTCTGAAGGTGGAAACGACTAACAAAGGTCATTCCATCTGCATCTCCATTCTCAACTAAGGCTGGCTGGCTGGCTGGCTTTCTGTTCATCTTCAACTGTGTGAGGCTGACTGGTCGTAAACAGCTGTGATACAGGTATGTGATCATTCAGTTTCTATACATGTATCGTCTTTTTATGTTTTGTCATACAGTTTCGCAGGATTCCATGACCGACTCCCTCTCTGAAGGTGGAAACGACTAACAACGTCTCTGCATCTCCTTTCTCTACTATGGCTGGCTGGCTGGCTTTCCGCCCATCTTCAACTCTGCAAGGCTGGCTGTTCGTAAACAGCTTTGATACAGGTAAGTGATCATTCAGTTTCTATACATGTATTGACTGTCTTTTTTGTTATAGAGTTTCCCAGGATCCCTTGACCGACTCCCTCTCTAAAGGTGAGAACGCCTAACAAGGGTAATTCCTTCTGCATCTCCATTGTCAACTATGACTGGCTTTCTGTCCATCTTCAACTGTGTTAGGCTGACTGTGCCTAAACAGCTATGATACAGGTAAGTGATCATTCAGTTTCTATAAATGTATTGACTTTTTATTTTTTGTCATACAGTTTCCCAGGATTCCATGACTGACTCCCTCTCTGAAGGTGGAAACAACTAACAAAGGTCATTCCATCTGAATCTCCATTTTCAACTATGGCTGGCTGGCTGGCTTTACGTGCATCTTCAACTGTGCAAGGTTGACTGTTCGTAAACAGCTGTGATACAGGTAAGTGATCATTTAGTTTCTATACATGTATTGACTTTCTTTTTTGTCAACTATTAAGCTGTATTTTGTCCATCTTCAACTGTGTGAGGCTGACAGGTCGTAAACAGCTGTGATACAGGTAAGTGATCATTCAGTTTCTATACATGTATTGACTGTCTTTTTTGCCATACAGTTTCCCAGGATCCCCTGACCGACTCCCTCTCTGAAGGTGGAAATGCATATAGAGGGTAATTCCATCTGCATCTCCATTTTCAACTGTGCAAGGCTGGCTGTTCGTAAACAGCTGTGATACAGGTAAGTCATCATTCAGTTTCAATACATGTATTGACTTTTTCTTTTTTGTTATACAGTTTCCCAGGATCCCTTGACCGACTCCCTCTGTGAAGGTGGAAACGTCTAACGAGGGTAATTCCATCTGCATCTCCATTTTCAACTGTGGCTGGCTGGCTGGCTTCCTGTTCATTTTCAACTGTGCAAGGCTGACTGTTCGTAAACAGCTGTGACACAGGTAATTGATCATTCAGTTTCTATACATGTATTGTCTTTTTTTTCTTTTTTGTCATACAGTTTCCCAGGATCCCATGACCGACTCCCTCTCTGAAGGTGGAAACGACTGACAAGGGACATTCCATCTGCTTCACTATTTACAACTATGACTGGCTGGCTGGCTTTCTGTTCATCTTCAACTGTGCAAAGCTAACTGTTCGTAAACAGCTGTGAAACAGGTAAGTGATCATTCGATTTCTATACATGTATTGAGTTTTTATTTTTTGTCATACAGTTTCGCAGGATTCCATGTCTGACTCCCTTTCTGAAGGTGGAAATGACTAACAAGGGTCATTCCATTTGCTTCACACATTACAACAATGACTGGCTCGCTGGATTTCCATCCATCTTCAACTGTGTGAGGCTGGCTGTTCGTAAACAGCTGTGATACTGGTAAGTGATCATTCTGTTTCTATACATGTATTGACTTTCTTTTTTGTCTACTATTAAGGTATATTTTGTCCATCTTCAACTGTGTGAGGCTGACTGGTCGTAAACAGCTGTGATACAGGTAAGTGATCATTCAGTTTCTATACATGTATTGACTGTCTCTTTTGTTATACAGTTTCCCAGGATCCCTTGACCGACTCCCTCTCTGAAGGTGGAAACGACTAACAAAGGTCATTCCATCTGCATCTCCATTCTCAACTATGGCTGGCTGGCTGGCTTTCTGTTCATCTTCAACTGTGTGTGGCTGACTGTTCGTAAACAGCTGTGATACAGGTAAGTGGTCATTCAGTTTCTATACATGTATTGACTTTTTTTCTTTTTTGTTATACAGTTTCCCAGGATCCCATGACCCTCCCTCTCTGAAGGTGGAAACGACTGACAAGGGATATTCCATCTGCTTTACTCTTTACAACTGAGTGGCTCGCTGGCTTTCCATCCATCTTCAACTGTGTGAGGCTGGCTGTTCATAAGTAAGTGATCATTCAGTTTCTATATATGTATTGACTTTTTTTTTTTTTATTTTGTTATACAGTTTCCAAGGATCCCTTGACCGACTCCCTCTCTGAAGGTGGAAACGCCTAACGAGGGTAATACCATTTGCATCTCCATTTTCAACTGTGCAAGGCTGGCTGTTCGTAAACAGCTATGATACAGGTAAGTGATCATTCAGTTTCTATATATGTATTGACTTTTTTTCTTTTTTGTCATACAATTTCCCAGGATCCCTTGACCGACTCCCTCTCTGAAGGTGGAAATGCCTAACGAGGGTAATTCCATCTGCACCTCCATTTTCAACTGTGCAAGGCTGGCTGTTCGTAAACAGCTATGATACAGGTAAGTGATCATTCAGTTTCAATACATGTATTGACTTTTTTTTCTTTTTTGTCATACAGTTTCCCAGGATCCAATGACCGACTCCCTCTCTGAAGGTGTAAATGACTAACAAAGGTCATTCCATCTGCATCTCCATTCTCAACTGTGGCTGGCTGGCTGGCTTTCTGTTCATCTTCAACTGTTTGAGGCTGACTGTTCGTAAACAGCTGTGATACAGGTAAGTGATCATTCAGTTTCTATACATGTATTGTCTGTCTTTTTTGTCAAATATTAAGCTATCTTTTGTATATCTTCAACTGTGTGAGGCTGACTGTTCGTAAACAGCTGTGATACCGGTAAGTGATCATTCAGTTTCTATACATGTATTGACTGTCTTTTTTGCCATACAGTTTCCCAGGATCCCCTGACCGACTCCCTCTCTGAAGGTGGAAATGCATATAGAGGGTAATTCCATCTGCATCTCCATTTTCAACTGTGCAAGGCTGGCTGTTCGTAAACAGCTGTGATACAGGTAAGTGATCATTCAGTTTCAATACATGTATTGACTTTTTATTTTTTGTCATACAGTTTCGCAGGATTCCATGTCTGACTCCCTTTCTGAAGGTGGAAATGACTAACAAGGGTCATTCCATTTGCTTCACACATTACAACTATGACTGGCTCGCTGGCTTTCCATCCATCTTCAACTGTGTGAGGCTGGCTGTTCATAAAGAGCTGTGATACAGGTAAGTGATCATTCAGTTTCTATACATGTATTGACTTTTTATTTTTTGTCATACAGTTTCACACGATTCCATTTCTGACTCCCTTTCTGAAGGTGGAAACGACTGACAAGGGACATTCCATCTGCTTCACTCTTTACAACCATGACTGGCTGGCTAGCTTTCCATCCATCTTCAACTGTGCGAGGCTTACTGTTCGTAAACAGCTGTGACACAGGTAAGTGATCATTCAGTTTCTATACATGTATTGACTTTTTTTTCTTTTTTGTCATACAGTTTCCCAGGATCCCTTGACCGACTCCCTCTCTGAAGGTGGAAACGCCTAACGAGGGTAATTCCATTTGCATCTCCATTTTCAACTGTGCAAGGCTGGCTGTTCGTAAACAGCTGTGATAGAGGTAAGTGATCATTCAGTTTCAATACATGTATTGACTTTTTTTTCTTTTTTGTCATACAGTTTCCCAGGATCCAATGACCGACTCCCTCTCTGAAGGTGGAAACGACTAAGAAAGGTCATTCCATCTGCATCTCCATTCTCAGCTATGGCTGGCTGGCTGGCTTTCTGTTCATTTTCAACTGTGCAAGGCTGACTGTTCGTAAACAGCTGTGATACAGGTAAGTGATCATTCAGTTTCTATACATGTATTGACTGTCTTTTTTGTTATACAGTTTCCCAGGATCCCTTGACCGACTCCCTCTCTGAAGATGGAAACGTCTATCGAGGGTAAATCCATCTGCACCTCCATATTCAACTGTGCAAGGCTGGCTGTTCGTAAACAGCTGTGATAGAGGTAAGTGATCATTCAGTTTCAATATAAGTATTGTCTTCTTTTTCTTTTTTGTCATACAGTTTTCCAGGATCCCATGACCGACTCCCTCTCTGAAGGTGGAAACGACTGACAAGGGAAATTCCATCTGCTTCACTATTTACAACTATGACTGGCTGGCTGGCTTTCTGTTCATCTTCAACTGTGCAAAGCTAACTGTTCATAAACAGCTATGAAACAGGTAAGTGATCATTCAGTTTCTATACATGTATTGAGTTTTTATTTTTTGTCATACAGTTTCGCAGGATTCCATGTCTGACTCCCTTTCTGAAGGTGGACATGACTAACAAGGGTCATTCCATTTGCTTCACACATTACAACAATGACTGGCTCGCTGGATTTCCATCCATCTTCAACTGTGTGAGGCTGGCTGTTCGTAAACAGCTGTGATACTGGTAAGTGATCATTCTGTTTCTATACATGTATGGACTTTCTTTTTTGTCTACTATTAAGGTATATTTTGTCCATCTTCAACTGTGTGAGGCTAACTGGTCGTAAACAGCTGTGATACAGGTAAGTGATCATTCAGTTTCTATACATGTATTGACTGTCTCTTTTGTTATACAGTTTCCCAGGATCCCTTGACCGACTCCCTCTCTGAAGGTGGAAACGACTAACAAAGGTCATTCCATCTGCATCTCCATTCTCAACTATGGCTGGCTGGCTGGCTTTCTGTTCATCTTCAACTGTGAGTGGCTGACTGTTCGTAAACAGCTGTGATACAGGTAAGTGGTCATTCAGTTTCTATACATGTATTGACTTTTTTTCTTTTTTGTTATACAGTTTCCCAGGATCCCATGACACCTCCCTCTCTGAAGGTGGAAACGACTGACAAGGGATATTCCATCTGCTTCACTCTTTACAACTGAGTGGCTCGCTGGCTTTCCATCCATCTTCAACTGTGTGAGGCTGGCTGTTCATAAGTAAGTGATCATTCAGTTTCTATATATGTATTGACTTTTTTTTTTTTTATTTTGTTATACAGTTTCCAAGGATCCCTTGACTGACTCCCTCTCTGAAGGTGGAAACGCCTAACGAGGGTAATACCATTTGCATCTCCATTTTCAACTGTGCAAGGCTGGCTATTTGTAAACAGCTGTGATACAGGTAAGTGATCATTCAGTTTCAATACATGTATTGACTTTTTTTTCTTTTTTGTCATACAGTTTCGCAGGATTCCATGACTGACTCCCTCTCTGAAGGTGGAAACGACTAAGAAAGGTCATTCCATCTGTATCTCCATTCTCAGCTATGGCTGGCTGGCTTTCTGTTCATTTTCAACTGTGCAAGGCTGACTGTTCGTAAACAGCTGTGATACAGGTAAGTGATCATTCAGTTTCTATACATGTATTGACTGTCTTTTTTTTGTCATACAGTTTCCCAGGATCCCATGACCGACTCCTTCTCTGAAGGTGGAAACGACTGACAAGGGACATTCCATCTGCTTCACTCTTTACAACTATGACTGGCTGTCTGGCTTTCCATCCATCTTCAACTGTGTGAGGCTGACTGTTCGTAAACAACTGTGATACAGGTAAGTGATCATTCAGTTTCTATACGTGTATTGACTTTTTATTTTTTGTTATACAGTTTCCCAGAATCCCTCCACCGACTCCCTCTCTGAAGGTGGAAATGCCTAACAAGGGTAATTCCATCTGCATCTCCATTTTCAACTGTGCAAGGCTGGCTGTTAGTAAACAGCTGTGATACAGGTAAGTGTTCATTCAGTTTCTATACATGTATTGACTTTCTTTTTTGTCAACTATTAATGTATATTTTGTCCATCTTCAACTGTGTGAGGTTGCCTGGTTGTAAACAGCTGTGATACAGGTAAGTGATCATTCAGTTTCTATACATGAATTGACTGCTTTTCTTTTTTGTCATACACTTTCCCAGGATCCCATGAGCGACTCCCTCTCTGAAGGTGGAAACGACTGACAAGGGACATTCCATCTGCTTCACTCTTTACAACTATGAGTGGCTCGCTGGCTTTCCATCCATCTTCAACTGTGTGAGGCTGGCTGTTCATAAACAGCTGTGATACAGGTAAGCGATCATTCAGTTTCTATACATGTATTGTCTTTTTTTTCTTTTTTGTCATACAGTTTTCCGGGATCCCATGACCGACTCCCTCTCTGAAGGTGGAAACGACTGACAAGGGAAATTCCATCTGCTTCACTATTTACAACTATGACTGGCTGGCTGGCTTTCTGTTCATCTTCAACTGTGCAAAGCTAACTGTTCGTAAACAGCTGTGAAACAGGTAAGCGATCATTCAGTTTCTATACATGTATTGACTTTTTCTTTTTTGTTATACAGTTTCCCAGGATCCCTTGACCGACTCCCTCTGTGAAGGTGGAAACGTCTAACGAGGGTAATTCCATCTGCATCTCCATTTTCAACTGTGGCTGGCTGGCTGGCTTCCTGTTCATTTTCAACTGTGCAAGGCTGACTGTTCGTAAACAGCTGTGACACAGGTAAGTGATCATTCAGTTTCTATACATGTATTGTCTTTTTTTTCTTTTTTGTCATACAGTTTTCCAGGATCCCATGACCGACTCCCTCTCTGAAGGTGGAAACGACTGACAAGGGAAATTCCATCTGCTTCACTATTTACAACTATGACTGGCTGGCTGGCTTTCTGTTCATCTTCAACTGTGCAAAGCTAACTGTTCGTAAACAGCTGTGAAACAGGTAAGTGATCATTCGATTTCTATACATGTATTGAGTTTTTATTTTTTGTCATACAGTTTCGCAGGATTCCATGTCTGACTCCCTTTCTGAAGGTGGAAATGACTAACAAGGGTCATTCCATTTGCTTCACACATTACAACAATGACTGGCTCGCTGGATTTCCATCCATCTTCAACTGTGTGAGGCTGGCTGTTCGTAAACAGCTGTGATACTGGTAAGTGATCATTCTGTTTCTATACATGTATTGACTTTCTTTTTTGTCTACTATTAAGGTATATTTTGTCCATCTTCAACTGTGTGAGGCTGACTGGTCGTAAACAGCTGTGATACAGGTAAGTGATCCTTCAGTTTCTATACATGTATTGACTGTCTCTTTTGTTATACAGTTTCCCAGGATCCCTTGACCGACTCCCTCTCTGAAGGTGGAAACGACTGACAAGGGATATTCCATCTGCTTTACTCTTTACAATTGAGTGGCTCGCTGGCTTTCCCTCCATCTTCAACTGTGTGAGGCTGGCTGTTCATAAGTAAGTGATCATTCAGTTTCTATATATGTATTGACTTTTTTTTTATTTTATTTTGTTATACAGTTTCCAAGGATCCCATGACCGACTCCCTCTCTGAAGGTGGAAACGACTGACAAAGGTCATTCCATCTGCATCTCCATTCTCAACTGTGGCTGGCTGGCTGGCTTTCTGTTCATCTTCAACTGTGTGAGGCTGACTGTTCGTAAACAGCTGTGATACAGGTAAGTGATCATTCAGTTTCTATACATGTATTGTCTGTCTTTTTTGTCAAATATTAAGCTATCTTTTGTATATCTTCAACTGTGTGAGGCTGACTGTTCGTAAACAGCTGTGATACAGTTAAGTGATCATTCAGTTTCTATACATGTATTGACTGTCTTTTTTGTCATACAGTTTCCCAGGATCCCATGATCCTCCCCCTCTGAAGGTGGAAACGACTAACAAGGGTCATTCCATCTGCTTCACTCTTTACAACAATGACTGGCTGGCTGGCTTTCCATCCATCTTCAACTGTTCAAGACTGACTGTTCGTAAACAGCTTTGAAACAGGTAAGTGATCATTCAATTTCAATACATGTATTGACTTTTTATTTTTTGTCAAACTGTTTTCCTGGATCCCATGACCTGCTCTCTCTGTGAAGGTGGAAACGACTTACAAAGGTCATTCCATCTGCTTTTACTTCACAACTATGGCTGTTTGGCTGGCTTTCCGTCCATCTTCAACTGTGCAAGACTGACTGTTCGTAAACAGCTGTGATACCGGTAAGTGATCATTCAGTTTCTATACATGTATTGACTGTCTTTTTTTTGTCATACAGTTTCCCAGGATCCCATGACCAAGTCCCTCTCTGAAGGTGGAAACGACTAACAACGGTCATTCCATCTGCGTTTCCGTTCTCTACTATGGCTGGCTGGCTGGATTTCCGTCCATCTTCAACTTTGCAAGGCTGGCTGTTCTTAAACAGCTTTGATACAGGTAAGTGATCATTCTGTTTCTATACATGTATTGACTTTTCTTCTTTTTTGTCATACAGTTTCCCAGGATCCCATACCTCTTTGAAAGACAATGTCAAAATACAAGAAGTCAGGCAAAGGCTGTGCTTACATCCACTCCATGGGTTAGCAGTAGACGTAGTGTTGTAAGTCAACCTACAGATATGCCAATATGAAGCATCATTTTCATGCACATGAATTCTCTAAAATTGAGTTCCCGCTTTTTGGAGGAAAAAGTGATGAGAAAGATCCCATTGGTTACCTGGAATGATGTGAAAAGTTCCTAGCTGTCCATCCGCTTACCAATGCTGAGAAACTTGCAACCCTGATGTCTGTGTTAGCTGGGACAGCTAAAGATTGGATGTTGGCAGAAAGAGGATGTCACGACATGGACGCAATTCAAAACAATGTTTTTGTATGCCTTTCTATGAAGCTAAAAGGAGGATCCGTGAGAGAAAAGAGGGTGTGCAGGAGAGTATCGGAGACTTTGCTTTTCAATATTGTGCCCGTTGTCTCAGGTGGAGAATGGATGAGAAAGGATGCCCGAGAAGGAAATAATGCAAGGCATACTGAGGAACCAGACTAGCTAGCCTTTTATGAGGAACTGTAAAAGCAGTGGAATTGGGACTCTTATTGATGAGGACCTGTCTCAAGCCAGAACATTTAGCTACAGGCTAACAGGCTAACCAAGAATGGGGTAAGAAAAAAAAAACACCTTCAAATAAAACACAAGACCAGTATGCTGCAGTGGAACCTAAGTCCCTGAAGTTATCTCTCACCATAGGCTCACACCACTGCCAGGCCATGATTGATACTGGGAGCGCACTCTCTCATCAAAGAGTCCTCTTGGCAAATCTTGAAACAGCCAACATAAATCTGGCAACCCAGCAGAGGCCGTACATTCATGATTGCTGATGGACGAGTCCACAAAGCACTTGGAAGAACCAACTGGCAGTGTTCTTTTTTGCAAGGAAAACCACTCCACCTGTCCTTGAATATCATGTCTGACGCAGACCTAGTCTTTCCATTGATAATTGGTCTGAATTTTCTGTCAGCGTGAAATCAGTATCAACTTTAACAAATCATTCATTCAGTTTCTATACATGAATTGACTTTTTTTTGTGTGTCCCCATGACTGCCTCCCTCCCCAAAGCTGGATGCTGACAACAAGGGTGAGGTGCCTCGGCTCCTTTTGCCTCCCTTTTGCTCCCTTACAATCCCTGCAGCAGGATTACAAGGTAAATACATGTAACCTGTTTACAATAATGCATTTAACATATCTTTCATACTAGATACTAAATTTTACTGATGATGTGCTACCTTTGCCACATCAGTCTGCCTATCCATCTGCAACTGTGTGAGGGTGACTATTCATATGCTTCTGTGTAAAAGGAAGGTGATCATTCAGTTTCTTTGCATGTATTGACTTTATTTTTTGTCATACAGCAGTACATGCTGAAAAATGGGCTCGAGTCCTCATCAGGCTGAGACGACGCACTCTCCAGCCCCCTCTCCCCAGCATACTATTGGCCAATGTACAGTCCCTGGACAACAAACTGAGTGAACTTTTACAGATATAATTTCAACCGGAGATAAGCGACTGCTGTATCTGCCTCATAGAGACCAGTATGTCAGCCGAAATTTCAGACCGAGCCGGCGGGGTTCTCCCTGCACCGGGCTGATGGAACAAAGGACCTCTTAGGGAAAAACAAAGATGATGGTGTATGTTTTTTGATCAATAATGGACCTGGAATATTTCATCATCTCGTGCAGGCCAGTGTGGTTGCTGGGACAGACCTCGGGGGTCATTGTTGCCACTGTGTACATACCCCCGCAGGCTGACATGGACCTGGCGCTCGGGAAACTGTACGAGGCGATCAACCAGCAGGAAATCGTGTGCCTGGACCTGGGGACTAATAAAGCAAACCTGAGGCAGAAGCTCAAACAGGAGCTGCCCACCATCAGGGTGGTTCATTGCTGGTCCGACCAATCAGACTTTGACGGGTAACTGCTTTTATGCTCATTTTGAGGCAAACCACCATTTTGAGGCGAAAGCACCATCCACTGCTGAGTCCCACCCACCCTCTATCTCCAAAGCTGATGTGCACAGATCCTTTAAGTGTGTCAAGTAAATCTTCTGGCCCAAATGGCGTACCCAGCAGATCTCTTAAAAATGTCAGCAAAGACTCCAGCCAGCTTACTGGCACATGCTTTAACACCTCTCTCTCAGATGTGCCAGCATGCTTCAAACTGACCACCATTGTCCCTGTTCCAAAGACAGGCAGCATTACCTGCTTAAATGACTGCCGCCCGGTTGCTCTAACCCCTATCATAAGCAAGTGCTTTGAGATGCTGGTTAGAGACTTCATCTGCTCCTCATTACCTGGTACCTTGGACCCACTGCAACTTTCATACGGGCGGAACAGATCCACTAATGATGCCCTGACTCTGCAAATTACCCCACTTGGACAAGATCACCACCTATGTGAAACTGCTGTTTGTGGACTACAGTTCAGCATTCATCACCATCATTCCACCAAGGTTTAACACAGAGCTTCAGGATCTGGGTCTGAACAGTTCTCTGTGCAGCTGGATCCTGAACTTCTTGACAGGATGACAGCAAATGGTAAGGGTGGGCAGCAACATTTCTTCCTCACTGACCCTCAACACTGGAATCCCCCCCCAGGGATGTGTGCTCAGCCCACTCCTGTACCCCCTCTACACCTATGACTGCACAGCTGGACACAGATCCAATGTCATGATTAAATTTGCTGATAACAGGACAATTGTGGGCCTGATTTACAATGATAATGAGAGCCTACAGAGAGGAGGTTAGCTTCCTATCACAATGGTGCCAGCAAAACAACCTTTCTCTTAACGTCAGCAAGACCAATGAGCTTATAGTAGACTTCAGGAAACAGGAGAGAGCGCACACCCCTATCTCCATTAATGGGACCACTGTCGAAGGGTCAGCAGCTTCGAGTTTCTTAGTATTCACATTACTGAGGAACTTACATGGGGAGAACACACCACACTGGTTGCAAAGAAAGCACATCAGCACCTCTTCTACCTCAGATGGCTGAGGAGGTTCGGTATGAACTCCTGCATACTGGGGACATTCCACCTGCACTGTGGAGAGCATTCTGATGTATCACCACCTGGTACGGGAACTACACGGCTCAAGAGCGGAAAGCTCTGCATTTGGGTTCAGCTGCCAAACCTTCTGGTGAAGAAGGATTATCAAGGACTCCACCCACCAAGCCATTACATGTTCTCATAGTCAGTTCAGAGACAGCTTCTATCCTCAAGCAATTAGGCTGCTTAATAAACAATAGCTTCTGGACTATGGACTTCATCTGTACCATTACACCTCCTCCCCATACAAACACACTCTGCCCTTACTATTGGACCCCTATGCAGTCCCACAGCACCTACACTACACCGGAATTCACACCCATTTAGTACCTTTTGTAAATAATGTAAACATTTAGATTATATCAGCCTGTACTATTAACTGTGTTTACCAGTGCAATATTGTTAATTGAGTATATGTGTGTGTATATGTATACTCTAAGTGAATGTGTAAATATTCAGTATTTCTATTTGTAAATGTGTTGTTTTTTTTGTTCTACTGTGAGGAACAAAGTTTTTCACTCACTTTTACATCTGTGTAATGTGACAATAAAAGTGATTTGATTTGAGTTGTCTGCATCTCCATCTGGCTTTCCATCCATCTGAAGCTCTGTCTGTCCATCAGCAACTGTAAGGCTGACTATTCGTATGCAACTGTGTAACAGGTAGGTTTCTATACATTATTGATTATCATTTTTGTCTGACAGATTCTCATGACTCAATTGCTCCCTGAAAATGGATTTGGTAAACAAGGGTCTATCCATCTGCAACTGTGTGTGGTTGCTTGCATCTTCTTCTGCAACTCTGTGAGGCTGACTTTGTGGGCATGCATGTACAAATTCTCTTCACATCATTTCCAGTGACAAAGTATTGATGGTTGTTTTTCAGAATCTGCATCATTCCCATTGTGCTCATTGTTAGTGCATTGAACAATGACTTGATAGCCTTGATATGTACCTGTAGTTTCCATTAAAGGTAATCTCTGCATGAATACAATATAAAATATCCATTGTCCCTTTGACATGCTAAATTTGTGTTTCTGAAGGCTGCCATTCTCTTGAGTGTAGCTTGTATAAATGTCCCATGATCATTATCTTTCTTATCCTCCTGAGACCCAGAGTTTTGCTTGGTTTGTTTGGGATTACCTAACAAGTATAAAAACTAAATTTGGTCTTTGTACCGAAAGTTGCAGGAAGAAACAATTTGCTATCAAAGTACAAAACTGTCTATTTCGAACTTTAAGCATGAGGATACAAAAACAAAAGTACAAACAATGTAAACTTTATTTTAAGCCCTAAACATGGCTATACTATAGTGCAAATGTAATTGCAATATTGAGTAAGTAGCTGACAGATAAATTGTTTCAGAGTGAAAAAGAATACAATACATGCCCCTGAAATGCAGCAAAGTAGAGGTATAAAGTACGATAAAGTCAAATGAAAGCACAAGTAAATATAAAAAATATATGTTCTGTAGTACAGTACATCACTAAATGTACCAAAACCAACACCATTCAAACTTCATCACATATGAAACTAAGAATGCACAAAAACACTTATCTACAATTACATTGAGTGATTGTTCTGCATTTAACATTGAAACTCTTCCTGTAATTATAAAATAAAAACACAACCTGTGACCTAATTTAGTCCTTCATTACAGATAGTACTTCATTACAGATGTTGTAGCATCTTATTATAGCTAAAACCTGTCATCAGTGCATGCCAAATGAAGCTAGAGATGTTATTGTACATAAATTTACTAGTTCACACATTAAATGCGATGAGAATCATGGTGCAGATAAGCAGACATGTAATGTCGCCATATGAGGATGCAGGGTCTCAAGAGGTTAAGGATAATTGTGATATTTATTATTGTTTCCTTTTTCTTTTTTTTCAATGATACAATGATGCACTTTGCATTGCATGGGACAACAAAGGACTCTTATGCGTAGACTTTTGCGTAAATAAAGACATGAACTGATGGTCAATACAAAGATTAGCATAACATGCATACATAACATACAGTTCTGTATTCTAGGGAAATTTACAGGCAGAATTATTCAAAATGGTGACAACATAATTCATGTCTATGAAACCTTATCTTACAATCCTTAACATTCCATACATACAATAAGTCAGTAGATTTGAGTAGGTTCTGTGATATGATGTATTAATACTGTGGTCACAAGTTATGTTCATCTTGTAGTAATGAGACCCCCAAGTTCTTATTAAAACAACTATAACGAAAGCTGTAAAGTTTCAAATAGAACTTTACAACAGGCCACTCTGAATGAATTGTTTAAAAAAAAAAAAAAGTGGAAATGTTCAACAAAGAATTTTATCTTGAGTAATTTACAAATTCAAATGAAGAAATGAGAGCGGTCAGTGACACTACATTACGGGTACGTTCTCTCTGCACAGCTATGGAATCTTCAATTTGATGAGAATGTTACCCATTGTCTAACTTACATTGTTGACATCAAAACCTATAGCCACAGTAAGAGCAGTCAGAATTGTTTGAAAACTGATTCTGCCTGGTTAAAGTGGAGTCAAGTGTGCTTTATTTTTTGGGAATAATAACCTTCTTTACAGATGAGACTAGGTATCTCTGATCTGACCATTGCTAACAATAAGAAGACTGACAACATTTTTTCATTACATTGTATAATCTGTTTTAAATAAAAATTAATTGCTGGATCTACAAAACATATGATTTTCCCACCTCAAGTATGTGTGCTTAAGTGGCTTACTTTAATCTTTACAATAAAGTGCATCAAATGTTTGTATTTGTCATTATCACAGAAAATGTTTGGCTAGCCACTTTTTCTATTACATGTTTGTGATAGAAATTATAGAATGTGAAGTACCTTCAGTATGGTTCAGGTAAAAAATTCTTCACTCACATCTCTATTACAAACATGGTTCTTCATAGAACTAAAAGTATCTATTTCAAAATATTCTGTGTCAATGCCAAAAAACATTTGCACAAATGTCAGAAAACATTCTGATTATGTTTATTCTCATATAGAAATGTAGAAAACAAGGAAGAAACATGGAATATGAGTGTCCTTATGGTTTACTATGGTCACAGCGCTAACGTCACTTTACTTATTCTGTTATTATTAAACACCCTTTTCTTGAGTCAACATTATAATGATGAAATATCTATCTAACAGTGATTTCCTGAAAAATATGCTAGCGAACTAGCTTACTGGTGTAGCTAAGAGATCAGACTTAGAAATGAACCACTGATCTAATTATACTATACTATTATATCTGGGTTAATGTAATTGGGGTGCATAATGTCCTTGTAAAAAAAGACATAATATTCCTGGAACAACATACGTTTAAATCTGCTAGGTGCTATCTCAGTTTCTATTTTATTATTAGTTGCAGTAGTAGTAGTATTAAATGTGTTTATAATTCAACATTAATTGTGTAGCTAAAACTAGTATGGAGTTGTACAGTTTTAAAATAATGCAAGTCTGGGTCAGCAAAAGTTTAGGATGTGCCCAAGCCCAGACCAGATAATGTTCCTGGGACTATATAATATGCTTACACACAGATAACAGCTCTGTTTTAAGACTTAACTGATATTAGTTCTTTGAATAACCCATATTAAAACAATAAAATCCCTGAGTCAACAATGGTGTATGGTGTTCATAGGTTAAGATTTGTTGATGTTCCTGGGACTATATAATATGGGTAGCTAAGCTAATAGAAATGTGCTACTGCTGTAACAGAGATGTGGGATGCAGTACAGTGTACAAAGCTTACTCAAAGACTTAAAAAAGTAATTAATAAAGTTTTGCATTTTATTGCTTTATATGTATTTGTAACTTAAAAACTACTATTCTTTAAATACCTTTAAAGAATGAAGAAAACCAATCAGGTTTACTGGCTGGGCAGGTTTCTTAATATGGTATAATCATTTGTCTATCAATAAAAAAACACTGGCTTCAGGCACTCTTATACTTCACACACTGGAAACTGCACAAACCACAATCACACATCCACATAGATTCCAAGACCAGAAAGGTGGTGATTTCAAACACAGCAAACCAAGTGCAAAGAGACTGAACAGGAGAAACCTCTCAGGAGGGTAATCAGTCAGCCCGAGGAACACCACATGGACCAAATTGCCCAAAGAGGACAGAATAAAGACAAATGATTAATGAACAGTAATTATATGCCAACCCAAAACTTGCATGTAATTAACTAACTATGCCACAGTCACAGTCAGTACCCATAATCATAAAAAGACAATTCTTAAAAAAAAATCTAAAAACTTAGCAGCCTTCCTTAAAAGACAAAATAAAACACCAGACAAATCAATTTTACAGACAGTAAGAATATTCACAATAACCAAATGACAAATAACCAAACAAAGAAAACAAAAATAAAAAAATAAAGACAACTTGAACACAAAATATCAGTATAGGCAAACCAGCAGTGACTTTATGGAAGTCCAAATCTAAAAAAGCACCTTTAAGCTTTAATCACCAGTAATGGAAAGGACCAACTTGCTCAGGTTATGACGTTCTCCTAGCCTGAGTTAGTAGGCACCCAAGTTTCATGCCCAGAGTCACTGAAAGAGTCTAATAATGTCATTGATCATCAGAACAGAGAGCAGAGATTAACATTGTCCTTTCTTTGTTTTTGTCTTCTTTTATCTTTACTTCACCTCATCCAGTTGATGGCTCAGAGAAGGCAAAGATAAAAATGCAAAAAAAAAGAAGACAAAGTGAACGAAGACAAAGAAGAAAAAGAAAAACAAACTAGTCAAGAATAAAAAACAAAAGACAAAGAAGAAAAAGAAAAGAAGCCAAGAAAAAGAAGAAAGACAACGATAAACTAACAAATATATAAATAAAGATGACAAAAAAGAAGAAAGACAAAGATAAAAAAAAAAAAGAAAATGGGGGAAAAGGTGGGAGTGTAGTTTTTTAGTAGCTGACTACTTTGAGCTAGGATGGTGAATGATTGAACTACAGACTAGTAAAGAACTCGCTAGACATTCGTTCTTCCTGGTTCTTTTTTTTAACTTCTTTATTTTCCTTTTGGACAGTTTTTCTTGTTTTTCTTGGGGAATGTTTTAATAAAATCACCACTCTGTTGGAACTTACCTGGAGGTGTCGTGTCTTTCTTCATGTACATTACCTTCAGCCACACTAACCAGAAAAAAAAAAAAACAGATCTCACTATGTGTTCATACATGTGGTCCATAAGGTCTCCAGTACTGATTTTAGGGACTGAAAAGCTTGAAGGAAAGAGCTTTTTTGTTGTAAATAACAGAATGGCTGAAAAACCCATTGAAGGAGCTAAGGGTGCTGATCTATATCTATTAACTAAGAGAACAGGGAGTCAGACAGCTTTGTTTGGTGGGACGTAGTTTTGAACTACATGCTGAATTTAAATGATATTGTCTGTTAATGTATTTAAAGCATCATATGTTCATTATTTGAGTTGTTTTACTGGAAGACGGATGGAAAAACACACTAAGATTGATGCTGTACTGAAATCAGCTTCTCTTCCAAATTGATCTGTTCCACCTTAAGTGATGCATTTATTTCATGCTGGTGCTATTGGGAAGATATTCACCCCCAATGCAGTTTAGCATTACTGAATTAGGAGAAAGCACTTATGTTGGTTAATAAAGCTAATTAGCAATGGGGTGGGGGTGAATACTTTTGACTGTAACTGCTGCACCATTTAAGGTGGAACAAACAAATTAGACTGAGAAGTCAGATTAAGCCTTGTCTTTCACAAATAAACCCTCAATGACTGTCAGAATGGTGAAGAAGCAGTTCAGGGAGACATATGGGGCTAAAAAGATGACAGTTTTTTAGATTCTAATTCAGAACCGTAACCCCAATCTGGACTATGCATGCGCAGTAAAGGAATGTCATTTCTGACTTTCAGAACATGCTAATTCATGATGCCGTAAACAAACACTGTTGCACCAATGAGGCTGAAGTTATTCTCCAGCTTCTTACTGGAATCTTCTAATCCACCTTAAATGTTGCAGAACCTACAGGAGGCAGAGTGGAACTGCAGTGCTATTTTAAGTGACACTTTAGCGAGTCCACAGGCTTGCAGCAATCTTCCTTGAATAGAACTAATGTTATCCAGCACATTGGTTTCAACAAGAATAGGACGCCCTCATTCCATCCTTTTTTTTTTTACTGATTTAAGAGTTCGGTGAAAACATTTTAGAGCACCCTGAGATTCGGGGTGGTATGCACTGGACATGTGATGGTTAATCCCCAAGAATTTCAGAACTTCAGTAAAATTTGATCCCAGATCTGTTTGGGTGTATTTTGGTAACCCAAAAGTAGAAGGATTTGATCAGTGGCCAGGGCAGCAGCCCTACACAATCAACTATAAGACGTTCAAATGGCATTCCTAATGCTGGGAGTGGATAAAGTGGTGCAGATGGAATAACCTGATTGGGTTTTCACATAAAAAATTGGGAGTCCATGTTCTCATTAGTACACCATCTTGGCAAAAAAAATATTGGCATGCTGGGGCATTAGTTAGTCTACAGTTATCAAGAGATAGATCCCTACTTTGTTCCTCCATCAAAGCCTCTTTATTAAATTTCAGTTATGATGTGGAATCATTTTCTGCATCTTCTGACTAACTTTAAACCAAATAGTGTTTACCTATTATTGAGTAACTGTTACAACCCCACTTATCAAACCATTTCTCAAAATACTAGTCTAGGTCTTGGAGAGATAAGAAACAAACCAGCACAACAGATTTAATGCTCAAATGAAAATGTTGTATTATAGGTAAACATAAGCTAGCACAGTCAACATCATATAGCGTCAGTACAACAAGTACATAATAACACAGAAAAGAGTAGACTAAAATAGCTCCACATACATCATACTAAGTCAAAGCTAGTGCTCGCCAGCCATTACATCCGGGAACATACAGATTTACGAGAAGTACAATACTGAATCTTGTCTAAATAGCAAGAAAAAAAATCCAAAGTATCCGGAACAGCATAAATCACAACCGCATGTAACTACATGATAAGAAAACACAGCGGCTGACTGAATAAAAGTCAATGCCCCCATTTTAATGACAAAGCCCAGACAACGCAACCAACCAGCATACACCTTTAGATCAGCTGCTTCCAATCAGTCGATTCACCTGGAGAGAGAGAGGGAAACAAAGAAACAACAAGACAAACAGGCCACCAGATGGCAGCACTAACAGTATCAAATATGCAATACTGGATCACAGGATCACATAAGTCTTGAACGTAACAGTATTACGGTTTAATAGTGGACAGACGAGAATCTGGGCAGTCGATTGTAATGGGCACTGTAAATGCTATAAAATGGAGTGTGGTGAAGTGGACTCACCATGAACAGCGGATGAGGTTGGTGAAAGCCTTATTAATAGTCTTTGTAGCCACTCCTGAATCATCGAGGGCTGTGGACAGAAGAGAATCTGGGCAGGCGACTGTAATGGGCACTGTATGTGCTATTAAATGGAGTGTGCTAACGTAGACTCACCAAGATCTGTAGATGAGGTTACTGATCACCACATTAATGAAGTTTGTATCCACTTCTGAATCACTGAGGGCTGTAGACAGTAGAGAATCTGGACAGGCGATTGTATTGGGCACAATGAGCGGTATAAGAGATCATAAAGCGGCTCAAAAGAGAATTTGGGCAGCCAATTGTAAAGGGCACTTTATAAGGTACATCAAGGAGTATGATTAAGTGGACTCACCAAGAACAAGTGGATGAGGATTGTGAAAGCCTCATTTATGAAGTTCGTAGCCACTGCCTATCATAGAGGACTGTGGACAGAAGAGAATCTGGGCAGGCGATTGTAATGGGGGACTGTAAGTGCTATAAAATGGATAATAGTTAAAATAGATAAAATGGATTATAGTGTAAATTATTTATTTATAGTGTAAATTATTTATTTATCCAAATTTTTGTAACTGAGTGTCCTGCTATCCCTTTCTGCTGCTACACTGTGAATTTCCCCACTGCGGGACTAATAAAGGACTATCTTATCTTATCTTATCTTATAATAAGATAATTAATAAAGTTCGTAGCAACTCCCGAATTATCTAAGGCTGTAGACACAAGATGATCTGGGCAGGTAATTGTTTTGGGAACTGTAAGCTGTATAACAGGGAGTGTTATGAAGTGGACTCACCAAGAACTGTGGATGAGGTTGGTGAAATCATAGAGGGCTGTGGGCAGAAGAGAATCTGGGCAGGCGATTGTATTGGGCACAATGAGCGGTATAACAGGGAGTGTGCTAGCATAGAGGACAGAGGAAAATCCGGGCAGGCGATTGTAATAGGCACTGTAAATGCTATAAAAGGGAGTGTGATGAAGTGAACTCACCAAGAACTGTGGATGAAGCGGTTTAGCATTCCCAAATTTTCTAAGCGTGTGGACATAAGAGAATCTTGGCACCTTAAGAGGTACAACAAAGAGTGTGATGAAGTGGACTCACCAAGAACTGTAGATGAGGTTGGTGAAAGCCTCATTAATAAATTTTGTAGCCACTCAAAGTCAAAGTCAGCAAAGTCAAAAATGCAATATGTACAGGACATACACAGGATTGAAACTGCATTACTCTCAGACCCATGGTGCAACAATAAACATTTAAATAAACATCGAATATTAAATAACACAAAGCATGGACATTTTAGTTCACAAATTTGTAGGAATGTATGAGCATAGGTGTTTGTATAAATAAGTAGAGGTCCCTGACATTGACGTCAGAGGTAAAGTGGCATATGCAGCCATGCACTTAAAGTGTATGAAAAGTATATTTAAAGACCAGCAGATTAAAAGAAATCTGGGTATGGTTAGTGCAAATATAAACAGTATTTATCCACAGTTTTCATCCACAGTTTATATCCGGAATCATCAAGGGCTGTGGACAGAAGAAAATCTGAGCAGGCGATTGTAATGGGCACTGTCAGCAGTATAAAAGGGAGTGTAATAAACTGGACTCCCCAAGAACTGTGGATAAAGCAGTTTAGCAACTCCCAGATGATTTGAGGCAGTGGACAGAGGAGAATCTGGGCAGTCGATTGTAATGGGCTATAAAATGGAGTGTGGTGAAGTGGACTCACCATTAACAGTGGATGAGGTTGGTGAAAGCCACATTATTGAAGTTTGTAGCCACTCCCGAATCATAAAGGGCTGTGGACAAAAGAGAATTTGGACAGCCAGTTGTAAAGGGCACTTTAAGAGGTACAACAAGGAGTGTGATGAAGAGGACTCACCAAGAACTGTGTAGGAGGTTGGTGAAAGCCTTATTAAAGAACTTTGTAGCCACTCCTGAATCATCGAGGGCTGTGGACAGAAGAACATCTGGGCAGGCGATTGTAATGGGGGATTGTAAGTGCTATAAAGTCAAGTCAAATTTATTTGTATAGCGCTTTTTACAACTGTTGTCGTCACAAAGCAGCTTTACATAATTAGTACTTAATAAAGGACAGAGACAGAAAAGAAAGAAGAAATAACATGAAGGGTCAAAGACCCCCGTGAGCAAGCCAACGGCGACAGTGGCAAGGAAAAACTCCCTCAGAGCTGGAGGAAGAAACCTTGGGAGGAACCAAGACTCACAAGGGGGACCCATCCTCCTCTGGCCAGACTATTTAAACATGAATGGTAAAAATTACCAAAGCAGATACAACAGAAAGTTTATAGTGGTGATATTAATAGTGTCAGACAGACACAAGTCCATCTAGGTTTCAGCACGGCCACCAAACAGGCAGCAGCGGCAGGCGGGTGAGCCATGGGTGGTGGCGGGTTGGGGGGACCCGCTGGCCGGACTGGTAGGTGGCAGCTGGTTAGACGCAGGTAGAGGGGACCTCAGCGGGCAATCTTCCAGCAGGTCGGGCTGGGTGGCCATTTACTCGAAGAAGGTAAAAAGAGAAAAGTTAGTTCTAAGAGGAATTTTATGGAGGGCAGAGAATGTTGAGAATCAGCATCTGGGTATGTCTGACGATTCCGGCAGGTCTGGTTATCACAGCATAATTAAAAGGAGAGAGCCAGAAGGTAACACGGACACGGGCGCACCCTGAGAACACCAGCATCTATCTGCTCCACCTTCAACAAACCTGAGTGATCGCGTGTAAGCAGCGAGACGACAGCTCCGGCATCTCAGTGTACTACAATTCCCAGGGTCCGCGAACCCCTGGACCTGCAGCCCTTATCTAAGAAACATTAATTACCAAAAGCTAAACTAAACATATACGTTTTCAGCTTAGATTTAAAGATTGAGACTGTGCCTGAGTCCCGAACATTATCTGGAACGTTATTCCAGAGCTGGGGGGCTTTATAAGAAAAGGCTCTTTTTGGGAACGAGTAAGAGGCCAGCACCCTGAGATCTAAGTAGTCTTGATGGTTCGTAATATACAATAAGATCCTGCAGGTACTCAGGAGCGAGGCTATGTAGGGCCTTATATGTTAATAGAAGAATGTTGTATTCGATACGGAATTTAACTGGGAGCCAATGAAGTGCTGATAGAACTGGACTGACAAGGTCAAATTTTCTAGTTTTAGTAAGGACCCTGGCTGCAGCATTTTGCACCAGCTGAAGTTTATTGAGGTTCCTGCTGGAACAACCTGACAGTAGTGCGTTACAATAATCTAGCCTTGAGGTAACAAAAGCATGTACTAGCTTTTCTGCGTCTTGTAGTGATAAGGAGTTTCTTAGTTTGGAGATGTTCCTAAGCTGCATAAAGGCTGTTCTACTAATATTAGCTATATGTTGCTCAAATGATAAATCTGAGTCGAATGTGACGCCAAGATTTTTTGCTGATAAACCAGGAATGATGGAAGAATCAGCCAAGTCTAACATTAAGTCTGATAGTTTATTTCTAGAGTCTTTTGGACCTAAAAGGAGAACTTCGGTTTTGTCACTGTTGAGGAGAAGGAAGTTATGTGACATCCAGAGTTTTATATCCTTTACACAGTCCTCCATTTTCTGTAATCTAAATTTATCATCAGGTTTGACTGATATATAGAGCTGTGTGTCATCTGCATAGAAATGGAAATTAACGCCATGTCTGCTTATAACTGAGCCCAGTGGTAACATGTATAATGTAAATAATAGTGGTCCTAAAATTGAGCCTTGCGGAACTCCATATCTTACTTCTGCGTAGTTTGAAGATAAATCTTTTATCTTTACGAATTGATAGCGTCCCGTTAGATATGATTGGAACCATGATAGGGCTGTCCCTGTGATTCCAACCATTTTCTCTAATCTTTCTAGTAATATAGTATGATCTATTGTATCAAAGGCTGCACTAAGGTCTAGTAGGACTGATAAAGATACGTAGCCTTGATCAGAGGCAAGAAGGAGATCATTCGTAATCTTCACTAGGGCTGTCTCTGTGCTGTGATTGGGTCTAAATCCAGACTGGAATTTCTCATACATGTAATTTTTACTCAGGTATAAGCAGAGTTGTTGGGCCACAGCTGTTTCTTAGATACGAATGTTAAGTTTGAGATGGGTCTATAATTAGATAATACGCTAGGATCAAGATTTGGTTTCTTGATTAAAGGTTTTATAACTGCTATTTTAAGGGTTTGGGTTACATGTCCAAGGCTAAGGGATGAATTTACAATTGTTAAAAGAGGTCTGATTATAATTGGGAGAATTTCTTTTAGCAATTTAGAGGGAATCGGGTCGAGTGTACATGTTGTACAATTAGCTGAGGATATAATTTTTTTCTAGTTGTGGAAGTGGGTAGAAGGCTTCCAGCCTTTGTTCTACAACTAAGTTATGTTCTAAAGCAACTACATCAGGTGACGGCCATGTTTGATTTAATAAGCAGGGTTGGATTTGTTGTCTAATATTTTCTATTTTATTATTAAAATAGTCCATAAAAATGTGACTGGTTAAAGATGTTGGGATCTGGGGTTGAGTATCTGCCTGGCTTTTAGTAAGTTTAGAGATCTCATTAAAAAGAATTCTGGGATTGTTTTTGTTTTTCTCAATCAGCGAGGCCAAATACACTGAGCGAGCTTTAATGAGAGTCTTTCTATATTGACTAAGGCTGTCCTTCCACGCAGAGTGGAACACCTCTAGTTTGGTCGCCCGCCATTTACGCTCTAGTTTCCGCACTGTTTGTTTTAAGGTACGAGTTTGATCACTGTACCACGGTGTGAGCCTTTTTTGCCTCATCATTTTATTTTTAAACGGCGCTACTTTGTCTAATGTTGATCTTAGGGTATTTTCTAGATCATTTGTTAATTTAACGAGCTCTGTTTGGTCTGACGGAGTGTAAGCTAAGGAGATTTTTAGTAAACTGTACAGCTGTCATTGGTGTTATTGTGCGCTTTAGACAGTGTTGGGGAGAAGAATTAACATTTTGCCTTAGCTGTAGCTCAAAGGAGATTAGATAATGATCCGATATTACTGAGCTTTGAGGTAGAATATTTAGCTGATCAATGCTAACACCCAGGGTCAGGACTAAATCTAGGGTATGATTACAGTAATGTGTGGGTCCAGTTACGTTTTGTATGATGCCAACAGAATCTAAAATTGATACAAACGCCTTTGTTAATGGATCGTCTGCTTTTTCAAAGTGAATATTAAAATCTCCTACTATTATAACTTTGTTGCTGCACACTGCCGAGTCTGCAGCAAAATTACTAAATTCTTTTAAAAATTCAGAGTAGGGCCCTGAAGGCCTATAAATATTAATCAGTGAGAAAACATTTTTATTTGTGGCCGGATTTGATATGTTAATGTAGATAAGCTCAAAAGAAGTGAAGGTGTTACAGTGTTTTTGAATAATCTCTAGTGTATTCTGATAGATTATACATACTCCACCTCCTCTGCCTGATAATCTAGGGCTATGTACATATTTATAGCCTGTGGGGGTGGCTTCATTTAGAGCTATATATTGATCAGGTCTAACCCAGGTTTCGGTTAGGCAGAAAACATCTAGTTTCTGATCACATATCATTTCATTTACGATCACTGCTTTTGAGGATAGTGATCTAATGTTAAGTAGACCAAGCTTTAGGTCTGAGGTGCTGCTGTTATCGTTGAAATGAGAGATTTTAACACTGATTAAATTATTAAAACGAGCTGATCTAGATGTTCTATGTTTGTGTTTAATTCGGGGCACAGACACAGTCTCAATACAGTGAAACCTGGGTGACGCCTCAAAGCAGCTCGCAGACGGTCAGTTTAGCCTGTCTGTCTGCGGCCTGGTCCCGGCTCTGGATTGTCAGCAGCCTTTTACACTCCTCTGCCGACTAACTAGCAGACTATGAGCAATGCTGCACGAAAGTAAGGCAGCACCCTCCCGCGTGGGGTGGACACCATCCCTACCTAAAAAACCAGGCTTGCCCTCAAACTTTAACCAATTATCTATGAAGCCCACATGATTTTCGGAACACCACTTGGACATCCAGCGGTTCAGCGCTGTGAGTTGGCGGTTTAGCGCCGCGCCTCATTGGGATGGGACCAGAGCAAATTACGGCATCGGACATCGTCTGGGCCAGTTTAACCACCTGCCGCAGACGAATATCATTGGCCCCTACATGAATCACTATCCTCGAATATCTCCTGTTTGCTAGCCGCTTAAGGTTGCCGCTAATGTCCGGCGCTCTGGCTCCCGGTAAACAGCTAACAGTCACTGCTGGAGCCCCTAAAGGACTAGCTATCTTCACGTGTCGAACAATAGAGTCTCCTATTACCAGAGTACTTTGAACAGACTCCTCAGCGGGTGTTTCGCTGAGCGGGGCAAACCTGTTTGACACGCGAATGGGGGGGGGGGGGGGGCGTGGTGTTCCGGTGGGCTAAATTTGGCCTTTGCGCTAGCATTAGCCTTAGCTTTCCGGCTATGCTGCCGAGACGTCACCCATTCGCCCCGCTGTGAGGGCTCTAACCCTGAGGCAACGGGGGCTGCTACCAGTGACTCTTGCTCTCTATCCTTCAGTAACCCCATGATGCACACCTCTAACTGGTCCACCTTTTCCACCAGAGAGCTAACTAACTCACATTTAGTGCAAACACTATCATTATCACTAGCGGTGGGAAAAGGGTCTAGACTAAACATACCACACTTCTCACACTCAAAAAGTCCAGCAACAGCCATAATAAAATACAAACTTACCGCTTTCAGCTGATTTAGGCACCGAAATAAAGGTTGTTGTGGGGTACTCTGCTTTTTGTTTTGTCTTTTTGATAGACCTGTGGACTGTAAACATAATCTAAAAGCAGTTACGGCGAAAAGCGGTAGAAAGTGATAGAAAGCAGAAAGAACAAGCTAAACACGGAGACAGTGATTCCTCCAAGGACCGGGTCTGGAGTAAGGATTTCCCACAAGCGTTAGCCTTCCCAAACGGAAGCCATTCCCATAAAATGGAGTGTGGTGAAGTGGACTCACCATGAACAGCGGATGAGGGTGGTGAAAGCCTCATTAATGAAGTTCGTAGCCACTTCCATATCATAGAGGACTGTGGACAGAAGAGAATCTGGGCAGGCAATTGTAATAGGCACTGTAAGCGGTTTAACAGGGAGTGTGATAAACTGGACTCCCCATGAACTGTAGATGAACTGTGGCATAAAGCAACATTATGTGAAGTTTATAACTTAAAAAGAATAACACTTAAATGGTGCTAAAATGGAGATAAAGGTCAGTCTGGCGCAGTATGTGAATGCATACAAGATGTTTAGAGCTAATGGACAGTTCAATGACTTTGAAAGGAATTAGGTTATTATTTTTTAACTTTACATAAAATAATACTAATAATACTTCTTACATTAAAGAGTTCTGGTTATTAAGGTAAGTTCTAGAAACTGACTATTTCACTTGTCTTATTCTTTAGTCTTTATATAGGTCATATAAGCAGAGAACCTGTAGAGAGGAGAATTATCACTTGAAGTGTCTGACAAACCTGGAAGACATTCTCAAGTCTGATTTTCACACCAAAAAATGCACTGATTTCCTCAACACAGAACAGTACCAGATGTTTCAGCACGGCAGACATATTTTAAAAAGCTCCTTTTATAAGACGCCTCCAGCATCAGAGCACCAACCAGTCAGCACTCACTCACAGTAATGCTAGCCTCTATTGCCCAAAACCTGCTTTCTGTAGAAAATGTTATCTTTGCTTTTTTTAGTGAAATACATCATTCTACTTTCCAGAATTAAAGGAAGATCCTGGTGGTTAGACACCCCCGGACATTGAGGATCTGCTTGCAGGCTCACTCTGGCACTTTGCAGTCATTTTTTGAGACAACAGGGTAAATAGGAAGTGGCTAGACTCTCCATAAACCAGCTCTGATATAAGCCTCTTTTATACAACACATCTTGACACTTGGCAAAGTATTATCTGCTAAATCTGTCTTCTCTATAAAGAGCTATTAATATATCCATGATTACAAAGGGGGTTAATACTGGACAGTGTAAAAAACATACAATAGATACAATAGTTTATTAGAGCAACACAACAGAAATGGTTCAGAAGATAAGTGTAAGAAGTCAATTCAGTCTTATGTTCCAGACAACACAGATGAATGATGAAAATCAACTCATCAGCACCACCTACAGGCGGAACAGCAGCGCTTAAGGTGGACTGGATCATTCAAATAAGAAGCTGAGGAAAGCTGAGGGAAGGCTAATTTGAACAGTGCTAATAAATAAGGTCATTTTTCTTCCTCTAATGGATTATTGTTGTTGTTTATTATTATTCACAGACAACAATCTGTTTTCCGGTGTGCTTAATCAGCCTGCCATCCATATCCCACCTTTACAGAGTTTCCGATTCGGCTCATCTCAGCGTAAATCGTGAAAAGGAAAACAGAGAACTTCCAGAAACATGTTAGTCTATGTTGGGATGAAGGTTTGGTAATGTAGGAGCACCTCACCTTAAATGTAGTCTGAAGAGAAATGGCTGAAACAGCAGCAGTGTTTGTAGAGGTGTTGGAGGAGCTTTAGTGAGTCGTGGCTGTTTAGTAAAGCTGGTCGCGTGCTGTGCTGCTGGAAAGCAGGTGACATCACAATCTGAGCAGAATGATGAAGTTCTAGAGCTTGAACTCTCACAGCCTCTCTTTATGATCACGTGGAAGTTCATGAGGACAGTAAACCACCACCAAACACCTATCAATAATAGACTAATGAAGTAGATTAGAATTATTATCACCAATAATCTTTCTATCATATTTAAACACATATTTAAAAACATCATTTCACTTTATGAAAACATTTATTTATTTAACGGTGTTTCAGCTGCTTGTTTAACTGCTTCTGGTCTTCACTATAAATACAGAACAACATAGAAGAAGCAATCTTTTCCCAGGATCAAAGCGGAGGGACAAAATATAAATGATAAACTGTGTAATATGTTTATATAAACTTTTTTCTTTTTAAATACATTTTTATTTTTCTGAACTTAAACAATATTTAATTGTAAATATTATATAAACATTCTACATACTACATTATATTTAGTAAGCACTACATAATTAAATTATGTTCCACCAAATGAATCACAACACAAAATATGATGGTACACAACTTAAAATCCTAAAATTACTAAAACGATTAGTGTGTCAAACTCCTAGTTAGGATCATTTTAGCCAATAAATGAAAAATGTAACCCTAAATTTAAACAAGTAATTCACAAAACAAGAAAAACACCAAATTTCTTTATTAAAATTATTAAACACAACAGGCTGCCATTTCAAAGGCATTAACAATTGTTTTCAGAGCTAGAAATATATTTTATAATTAAATATTTCAGAGCACAACAGACATGAAAACATGAAAACCATTATCTGCAGAGAAACACAAAAGAGCACTTGCCTTCCCCAGAAAATCATTTATACCTACACAGCTGCCTTGAAACAAAATCAATATATAATATAACACAACCTCCTCGTTTCTACTCTCACTGTCCACTAGATCAGCTCCACTGACCATATAGGAGCACTTTGTAGTTCTATAATTCCAGACTGTATCCAGCTGCTTCACTGCATACATAATGAGACAGCTATCCACCTGGGGGAGCCAGAGGGAAGACTAGATAGCAACTAGGGTGGAGTCAAAAGCAGATATGGGGTTTTGCAGGGAGCTGGGTTCGAACCTACGTTGCTGGTGTGAAAGGGCAGAGAGAAATCCCCTGGACCAAAATTAAAACAAATGAAAGGACTTAGAATTATAAGGGTTGTTGTGAAATGAGAGAAATAACTAAACCAAAAAACAGCAGTAAGATGTCCTTAAAATAAAATAAAAGGACTGTAAAAATACGATGTTTACAAAGGGAGAGAGAAAGAGGGGAATGCCTCATGGCAACCAGCGAGAGAAATCTGAGAGCCACTAGCGGCTCTAAAAGACATAAAGCGATAGAGCCTCTTGTGTGCAAAGAGGAACTGCAGAGTGACTTAGACAACTCTCGGAGAACACCAATACCGGCGTGGTCTAGCTTTCACATGGTAAAACTCAAGGATTTGATCAAGGATTGCCACCAGCTGCCGTCAATCAGGCTGATCATTAGGAGGCACGGAGCACGATCTCCCTCTGGGGTGAAGCAAAACTTGTTCTTGCACTGTTCCCATTTTCTATAAAGTCAAACTGAAAAGTCTGCACACCCCTTTCACCTTCTCCATGTTTCTTTATGTTACAGACTTATTCTACAATAGATTGAGTTCATTTTTGGCCTCATTTTTATTTTCTTGGACCCCATGGCCCCATGGGACCTTATGTAGGGAGGTGTTGGCAATCCTCAATCATGCTCAATCAACTGAAAATTTAAACAAAATGCACCTCGTCTCACTTTTGGGTGTCAAATCAAATGGTGTGCACACTTGTGTACATATAAACTGTTTACAACTGCCGTTGTCACAAAGCAGCTTTACAGGAACCAGTAATAAAACCAACTGCATTTTAAATGGTTGCAAACTGTTTCTATTAGGACACTGTTATCAAGGTGTGCTAATGTGTCTAATAGAGAGAACAGTGGGTGAACACCTCTGCAGCCCTTCTGTGTCTAAACCAATTGTACCAGCAGAACACACACTAACACACCACCACTGTGCCGGGGACACTCTGTGCCTTGTGGTGGTGTTAGTGTGTGTTCTGTTAGTACAATTGGATCAGACACAATGGTGAAAAAAAAATGGCTGGTCAGTGTACATGTATAGAACATTTATGCACATGTGCATTCAAGCTGGTTGCTTGGTTCAGTATTTCAACTCATAATTTTTCAGTCTCAGCAGGCATAGTTTCACTCACAACAATATCCCCCTCAACTTAAAGATGCTGCTGGGGCTGAAGGAGACTCCACCAGTGATGAGAAGAGTAACAGGAGTGTCGGTGATGCTGGCTCCTCTTCCTGCTGCAAAATACACACACTGTAATTATGAGGAGAGTTGCAAAAGAAATGTTACAAGTCACAACTTTTCATATGTTCATCACACTTATAGATGGTTCAGACTTTCCAACCAATTACAAGAAGTTGAGACATATCACCCATTTAACAATAGAAGAATAAAAAGAACCAGTGCATATTACAGTTTGAGTAGCTTATTTATTACATAATAACCCAAATCAAAAGGCATTTCACTTCTTTTAAAGTCATGAGATAAATGTGAAGCCACCAAAGCTCAGACTATTCTTGCATTCTTTCTTAACCTATGATAACTTTTGTGATTAATATTTTCTTCATTACTTACTGTTCTTTCTGTTGGGTTTCTACATTATCTCTTCTGTGTTAAAGCATACAGAAGTTACATAGTTGTACATCTATTTCATTTCCAGAACAAAGTCACTGTTGAACTGACTTAGCACTGCTGATGGTGAAGCGCAGAACCTTTTATCTGCCGAGAGAGTTCAGCGCTGCATTTATCCTGGCTGTTTAAATTCTGCCACGCACGAACTTGGAGATGCCACTGGGGCTGCTGCATGACACAATCAGCAAACAAGAGACCGCACACCCAGACGGCATGTTCACTGCCGATTTTAACCACAGCAACCTGAGGACTCTCCTCCCCAAACACGAAGGAGAACAACATTCTCGACCAAGTCCACAGCAACGTGAGCGGTGGCAACAAGGATGTGACTCAGCCACGGACAGTCCGACCAAATCTCTGTGTTCCTCTCTGTGTGACAACAATCTTTATTTGAATACAGAAAGGATGGAGAAAGGAAATGATGTTGATCTCAAGAGGAGGCAGGAGCTACATGCACACCTCTACATATGTGAGACAGAGGTGGAGAGGGTAAAAACCTTCAAATTCCTCTGCGTTCACATCAGTAACGATCTCACTTGGTCACACAAAACGCACCATATCGTTCAGAAGTCCCAGCAGCAGTTGTATTTTGATAAATGTCAGCCAAAATTCTCAGCAATGTCTACAGGAGCACGATCTTACCAACTCTGTCACGGTCTGGTACAGAAACTGCACCGCTCAGAACAGGAAGGCTCTCCAGAGTGTGATCAAGACTGCACAGTCCATTTCCGGAGCAGCCGCCCCCTCACTGCAGGACATCTACAGGACCAGGGTCATCAGGAGGGCCCACAGCATTATCAGGGACAATACACACCCTTTACACAGCCTCTTCATGCTCCTGCCATCGGGCCCACACTACAGGAGCGTGAAGTCCAGGACAGCCAGACTGACAAACAGTTTTTATCCACAAGCCATCAGGCTTGTAAACACCTCCTGACATGCACCCATTAATACAAGCCCACTACATATAATCACTGCTGCTGTTCTACAAATACTGTTTACTTTTGTACTTGCACAATGCACTTCCCACATGCACAACTTTCTTTACTTAGTGTTTTTCTTTTACTTAGCATTACTTTTTTTTGCTTATTTACTGTATATATTTTTGTTGTACTTTTTCTCTCTTTATTTTGATATTTATGAGATTATGTCAGTAAAGACTTGGTAAGAATTCCATGGTACAGTTTAATTGCTTGTTTCTGCTGTGCACATGATAATAAACTCTTGAATCTTGAATTGTGATTGTGTTTGCACAGGTACTTGCCAAAGGAAAGCGTGAGCTCCACTCAAATATTAGCTGTGGCTTTATTGTTGTGGGGGTAACTTCCTTTAGTAGGTTCCAAACTTCAGCACATCCTGAAGAGAAGGGCCTGCACCTGTTTCTAAAAAACAAACAAACAAACAAACAAAAAATATATCAGTAGTAGAACACAACCGGGTGGAGCCTGTCACCCTCCCCAACAACAAATCGGGGTGGCACAACAACGGGGCAGACGTGAAAGCGCGCTTAAGCGCCTGGAAGGACTCCTCAGCTTGCGGAGTCCACGTGATGCGCCTGGGAGCTCCCTTGAGCAGTGATGTGATGGGTGCTGCCAGGCTACTGAAATTCCTAATTAACCTTTGATAGAAGTTGGCAAAACCTAAAAAACGCTGGACCTCCTTAACGGAGCCAGGAGACGGCCAATCCAAGACTGCTTGGACCTTGGCCCAAACCATCTGAACCCCCCGCTCGCTGATGATGTACCCTAGAAAAGGGATTTCTTTAACATTAAACACGCACCTTTCTAGTTTGGCGTAGAGCTGGTGGGCCCTAAGCCTCGCCAGGACCAAGCAAACCTGGTGTACGTGTGTGGGCAGGTTGGGCACTAAATCAATTGCACAATCGTAGGGACGATGGGGAGGAAGCTTAGCGGCTTGGGCTTGACTGAACACGTCCTGCATATCCTTGTACTCTGGGGGGGACAAGAACACTCACCACATTGGTGCCTGGAGACCTCTCCCCGCACTCACCAGTGACCTGGCGTGATGCTCCTCTGGGTCACCGACCACAGTCCTTCCGCTGGTGCCCCGCTTGCCCGCAGTAGAAGCACAGACCCTCTCGGCTCCTCCTGCTGAGTTCCTCCGGGTGAGGCGACTGATTCCTACCACTCGACGTGGCTGATGGTGTGGTAGCTTGGGACCCTCCAGGGATTGAGGGCTGAGCGATCCGCTGTGTGACTAGGCTGGTCGACTGGGACTAGTGACGGATCCCCCAGCACACCAGGACCTGGGGGTTGGTAGGGCGACCTAAGAGCTGGATGGCAAGGGCGATGAGTTCGTCCAGCTCTAACAACTCGCCTCGGGATGCCAGCTCTCGCTGCAGATGGGGGCTAAGCCCATTACGGAACAAGACCACCAACACCAGCTGCTTCCATCCACTACCCGCTGCCATGGTGCGGAATTCCAGCGCTTACTGAGCCGTGGTTCGGCTCGATCGGCTTGCCCAATCCAGAGCTTTACTGGCGAGATATAAGGAATATATAAGGAATATATCTGGGATATAAGGAAGATGATCTTCGGCTGGTCAGTGCCGGTCGGTTAGTTGCTAAAAAAGACTGAGCACTGTAACAAGAACCCCTCTGGATCGCTATTATATGTATCCGGTTTACATTGGGCCGGGAGGACTAGCGGGCTCCAACAAAGCCTGAACAAGCTTTGCCAACCCCTGAACGCCACCCACTAGGGTGACTTGGTGCTGCTGGTCCGCCTGTTGCTGCACCAGGCTACCAACTGTCTCAAACATACTCTGAAGAGTGAGCTGCTGCTGCCCCAAGAACCGTCCTTGGGCGCGAACAGCCTGATTTAAGGCTTCCATCCCCTTCCATTCCATGTAGGCTTGGAACCTACAATTCTCGGCAAGGAGCTTAAGCCTTAAGTACCCCCCATCTCAGGTCACATTAACCAAACAAGACATGGCATAACTAACAAAACCGGGAACATGTGAGACGACAAACGAACTGAACCAAAGACATGAACATGAAGAGAACACTGAACTCAACAAAAGTCCTTAAGGGAGCCTGCGGCCCTGACTCGAGTCCGCCCCAGGGACTTTTTTTTTGCCAATAACTGGTGTTTAATTCAAATGTTCACTTAAATAAGAACACTTGTTTCCTTCCAAAATATTATTATGGGCATGTATCTCCCATCCAAAAGCAATCCTTACTTTCAACATTTGAAATGTCCGTTTCCAGTAAAGTCTGTGAGTTTGAGCGCTAGACTGCCCGACTGTTTCGTTTTTTATTTTGATGACATGATTTTTTCTGTTTCCATTTCTGTTTTCCACCCGTTTTCGGTCATGTAGATAACTTTAATTGACATAAACTGTGACACTGTATTATGGCACTGTAATCGTCCCATGGTGCATTGGGGTACATTTTAAGTGTGTATTTGATTAATCAGAATGGACTTTTGTAGTGAATTTGTTAAGCATAGCTCAGTTGTGGTTGTTTGTGTTATATTAGTCATTTTGGTGTGGTTGGTTTGTTAATTGTGAATTGATTTTGGGTATTTGCCATCATGACATTACCTAAGCAGGGATAATACCTCCAGACTGGATTGGGAATTAGGGGGTGTTTATATTTTGTGGGTTTTCTTTTGTGTTGTTAATGTAAATAGTTTGAGACTTATTTTTCAGCATTTCCGTTTCCCACCCGTTTTCAGGCATTTTTGTTTTCGCACCTGTTTACAGGCATTTTGTTTACCCACCCGTTTTCGGGCAATTTCCGTTTTCCCACCTGTTTACAGGCATTTTGTTTTCCCACCCGTTTTCGGTCATTTTTGTTTTCCCACCTGTTCCGTTTTCCCACCTGTTCCGTTTTCCCACCCATTTACAGCCATTTTAGTTTTCCCACCTATTTACAGGCCTTTTTGTTTTCCCACCCGTTTTCAGGCATTTTTGTCTGGCAATCAAATCTAGTCCTCTTCTGCATGAATGACAGCTCAGCACTGCTGAAACTTCAGCTGTTTGTTCAAATAGAGAGGTTTAGAGGTGGGAAATATCTGATGGTCAAAGTTTATATGTAGACGACTTTAATTGACAAACGGCTACACTGTATTATGGCACAGTTGTGTCCCATGGTGCATTGGGGTACCTTTTAAGTTTGTATTTGGTTAATCAGAATGGACAGAATGTGCAGGCTGGTATGAACAAGGGATGAAAGATTGTCTATAACATGAACATTTTTGTGAAATATATGATCTAACCTCTAATATGAATTTATATGAATTATGAAATGAGCTTTGAACAACTTTAAATGAAAGCATTCCCACCTAAAAATGAAGCGAGAGAGAGAGAGAGCAGGTGTTCAGTCTGCTTGGAAATAATCATTCTTTGGCTCAGGTTCTCTACACGTATGATGACACTCAGTTTAACTTTCTGGCATCATCGAGTGACACTGGTAGGGCAGAATCACAGGATAGTACTCATCATCATCATCATTTTTGCTGGTTGATTTTGTTGGTGACTAATCCTCAACCTCCAAAGGCAGTAGATCAGAAGGTAAGAGCAGGTTGTGATGCAGCACTCGTAACTTTCCCCTTCCTCTTTCAGCTCTCAGCTCATTAATGGGGATATCTTTATTCATTTCTCATACCACAACATGGAAGATGTCCTCCCAGTGATTTCCCAATTTCCCAGGTCACCTACGGGGTGTCAGGTTGCGTACTAGGACACGATAACCTGGACACAACATTGAACTCTTACTTTCTTGTGAAAGCTTCTTTTATTCAGTGAAGCAGCTTTGTGGATATTCTCTCTCTCAATTGCATTTGCCTCTTTCATCTCATTCTTCCATCTCTAGATCCACAATTCAGCAACCCACCTACTAGTGGTGGCATTCAGCTTTGCGGAGGATAAAACATAAGCCTGTGATTTACAATCACTGCAGACAGTGAAGAAGGACGCATAGTACAGATAATTGTGAAATTTCTCAGTTATGTCCCACTTCAGGGTGAGAAACTCTAACTTTCCTGAATGCAAGTGATGATTCTTTTCAGATGCTGATAAAGTGCGCGACACAGGCGATTACACAAAGCTTCCCATCTGTGAAAAGTCTGGAAACACAAGCGCAAGGGGCTGTACAAGGTAGCCAAGTAGTTCATGTAATATTTGCTGGTGTGTTTCTGTCCACTCAGTTGGTGTGTTAGAGGGACGTGTTGGACGTCCCCTTTCTTGACCGCCTCTTTCTTTAATGGTCGAAGCTTTGTCTTCTCCAGGCCGCTTGATGAGGTCATAGAGTGGACCAGCATTGTGGGAGGGAAATCCTTTATGTACTGTTTATAATAACTCAAAGCCCCAGCATTCCTCTAAGCTCACCTACAGTGCTGTGTCGCTCTGCAAGAGCTCTCACCACAGATGTGTCAGCAGGGTCCATCCTGCTTCCTTCTGTGGACACAATTCGACCAAGATAACGGACTTCTGTCTTAACCCTTTCCTGCCTGAGTAGAACATTTCATTTTCAGACACTATGTAACATAGTCATAGAAAAAACCTTATGGTGTAACTACAGTACATAGTACAGACAATAAATACACCATTATAACCAGAAAAATCAGTTCTTTAAAATGATATAAAATTCAGCATGATTATAGAAGTGTAAAATAAACAAATATATACGTATATAAGTATTCTCCAAAATCAACCTACAACACCTCTCAATTTTTTTTCATTCATAAATTCTTACATTTTTGACACATTTCTGTGCACAATAGAGAAACATATAGAGTATATGATTTTTTTTCTGAGACCATCAAGAAAATAATTTAGAATCTATCATTTTTTTTATTCAAAAGTTATAATCTATTTAGCAGAAGGTGTCATTAAGCAATTTAAAATGTTCCTTTTTTACCTCATGTTTTACCAAGGTCAGCACACACTATAAACCAATGAAAGTGTACTTTTATAAAGTACTAAATCGTCAACATCCATATTTTTAAGATAATAAAGATGTATTTGACAAAATAAACACTCCAACAGTGTTTAGTTTAAAAACATTCAATATTTCTATTAGAATTATATACACTTCTCATCTATACATAATATCAAAACAACACAAACATGGACATACTATTATTACATAAAATCGGTCAAGCTGTTTATTTGATTTTCTTGCAAATAACTACAATATAGTTTGACACTATTAAAATAATAATAAACAATGCAATGCAAAAACTCTCAAATAATCTGTCAGGCCCTCGTCATTGTGCCCAAATATGTACTTCTGCCTAATTTCCGGGTTGTTTGTGTTCATGTGTATTTGGTTCTGTTCAAATGGTTTGATTCATGTTCATTTGCGTTTACTCATTGGTCATTGTTTTGTCCATGTGTTGCACCTGGGACTGGGAGTACTTAAGGAGCTTTACCCCCTTTGTTCACTGCCGTGAATTGACTCAGTTTGCGGTTTACATTCAGGAGAAGTTCTCCAGCCTACTCTAGAGGCAAGCGAGGTATGTTCGCTCAAGTTCCAAGGCGACCCACGTTCAAGGCAGCAAAGTCAGGTTAGGTCGGCCTTGCCTTCTGGTCTGGCGGCTGGTTCCCCAGCTACTCCTCTTTTGTTTAAAGAGAGCAGCTGTACCCTTTGTTTGCTTACTCCCCCGATGCCCATGCCCGGCTTGTGGCTTTCTGTTCTAGCTCCCTCCTTGCTTCTCCCCTCCTTACATCCCTTTCTCTCACGCTCAGCTCCCGGTTCCTCCCAGTCCCAGGTTTGTTTTGTTCGCCATCTTGGCTGTTTACTGTTTTGCCTGTTTGCACTGTTTTACTAGTTGCTGCACTTCCCATTTAGTATCCCTTTGTGTTGTACCCTGTTTACGTTAATAAAATAGCTTGCTTTGATTCCATCTCTGCGAGTCATCCCTCTTGGTCTGGCCGTACACGCCATGACATAATCCAATTCAACAATGCAAGAAAAAGCTATTATTTGTTCAGGATAATCATTGAACAATTCAGTAAACAGTTATGAGGCAACAGTATATCAAATCTCATCTAAGCCATTTTGCTACACTACATCATATTTAACAGACAATGCTCAAATGACCTCCTTCCAATGAACAAACACACACTGAACTTTGACCTGTGAAGAAAAAGAGAAACAGAGTACATATACACAAACACAGGGGTTGAGGGTGGATGAGAGGAGCGGACAGTAGAAGACAGACAACTGTGAAACTCATCTCCTTCATCAAGACTGAAAACAGTTTCGATTACCAACTAAACTAAATCTTCTACCTTAACACTCAGGAGTCCTGCAATCTTTGTTTATTTTCTTTTATGATTTTTTTGTGGCAATGGCCGCAAGCTGGAGCGACAGATTTTCCTAACCCCAGTTTATCTGGCTGTAGCTAAACTAAACCCTGATGCTCCATTGGAACGATGCCAGTCCTGAAACAACACCTCCCATGTGCTTATTGTAGAGCTTTACTACAGCTGGTTGACGGACTACTTTTCTGTACCGTGTGGCACCATACTTTACCATCCCTGAAACCTCTGATGAATCATTATCACTGAGGAAATTAGAGAGGCATGTAACTGCTTGCGTGTTCTTCCCCTGAACAACTAAGACACTTCCATCAATTCTACACCACCTCATATCACCACGGTTAGCTCGCCGCTCCCCTTTTTCGACATCTTTGAAATCCACTGGGAATTTCTTATGATTAATCCTACATTGGTTCCCCACTCCTTGAGTCAGACCATAACAGTTGGTGATGTATAAAAGTTATCAAACCAAACTGTGTGACCTTGATTTTTAAATGGCTGCACAAAGTCTTCAATCACTTTTGTAGCCAAATCAGTTTTGCTCCCATCAAGACTGCCTGTGTATACATCAGAGTCTAAGGTATATCCCAAATCTGAAGCTGCAATCACCCACAACAACCCCAGCGAGTAGGTTTACCTTTTATATACTGCTGTAATCCTGATCAACCTTTTGATTCTACCATCCTCTCGTCTATGCTCAGATTTCCATCAGCCTGGAAAAGCTGCTGACACTGGGTTTTGAGGTGGTCCATCAGGTAACGCAACTTCCTAAGACAATCACAATTATTTTCTGTGACAGGATGTAGAAAATGGGGGGCTGCCATCAATTCCTTGAAACGGTCATGGGACATGAACAACTTGACCCATGAACCCTAAATAGATCTGGTATATGTACACATACACTGTACACATTTACAAATACAAACACTTGGAATACATTTATTTACACACTAGAGGTTGTTGGTTGATCCCTCTGCTCATCTTCACCATCCTCTTCTTCTCCTTCATCCAGGAGCTCCGTGTCCATGAAGTCCTCTTCTTCAATGGTCATGCCTTCATGATCTTCATCACTGTCATGTTCAGCGATAAGCCTAAGCTCGTCAGGGCCTAGCCACCAACTCCTCTTCAGAGACTCCATAGGGCATGCATATTGAGCCTGGTCTCCATCCATCTCAGAATAATCATTAAAAAGAGATTACAATGAATAAAGGTGGTGACAGTGATGTTATTTTAAAAATTATAACATTTATGTAAATTTAAATACTCTATATGGTTTTCTCAGAGAAGCTAAAGTCCACATACTCATGTTTTGTACACTGAATCAATACCTATGACAATAGTTTCTCAAATCTAAGAGGAGCAATAATTACAAAACAAAACCTGATGCTATGGTTATATTTTCAAAAATGTTGTAAATAGTTACAGACTGAATGTTATTCACCTGTTTACTTTCTGACAACATTTGATACCATATTTTAGTCCCTTTCAAATACATTAGTGTTTGTGCTAAGTTAATTTAGCCAGTCTCTTCATTGTAGTGCTCAAAAAAGGAGCTATTATGAGCAACGCTAAGGTGATTTCTAAGCAGATTTTAGACTTTAGTATTGAAGTAAAACAAGTAAACTATAACTGATTTCAAGATTGATATATAATCTTACTTTCATAAATATACCCCAGTGCTGCAGCGCGCAACAGCTCTGGTAGAGCTAGCTAGCTTAGCTTAGCTTAGTTCACTACTATTCACTTATTTGTGTAAAACTGCTGCAAACTTTACAAACTACTAAACAAACAAGACTAAAAAGGAATCTGATAAACTCTCCACACGTGTTTATTTCCATCTAGATGAAGATAAAATCATTAGAATGGATTCAAAAAGGAGAGTTGAGCACCTGACTGACTAAACTTACAACACGTCTCTCAAAATCACCTCAGCTTTGCCAAAGCGGCAGCACTAATAATATTACAATTCTACAATTAAAGCCATGTTTTCTGAGTAAAAAGCAGCTCATCTGAGGTGCCAGTCTGCATTAGGTAAGGCTGTAGGCCACCATAATGTTATCACTTGGACCGTGAGCATAAAGAGGCTCTGCAGCAGAGTAGGATCACCTTCTGCAGCAGTGTAGGATCGCCTTCTGCAGCAGCATAAATGCAACCTGCATTTAATGAACTAAGATGAGGAGTCTGTTGTTCCCCCTTTGGTGCTCTACTCCCCCTACTGGCAATTCCAGGTATTGTTTCCCCCAAAACTAACTAATGATGAGATAGGAGAGGCACAGCATTTCACAGCTTTAACATTTCTTCCATTTTAGACCCCTTACATCAGCACAGTGTCCAGAGCATGAAGCAGATACCAGGAGACAGGGCAACATGAGACGTGGAGGGGGGTGTTGGAGGGCAACAACCCAGAAGCAATACTGCTACCTCCTCCTTTGTGCAAAGTGGAGACAGGAGGAGCAGTGCCAGAGCCCTGCAAAATGACCTCCAGCAGGCCACTAATATCCATGTTTCTGCTCAAACTGTCAGAAACAGACTCCATGAGGGTGGTATGAGGGCCCAACGTCCACAAGTGGGGTTGGGGTGGAAAGTGGTGCTTACAGCCCAACACTGTTCAGTTGTTTTTATCTGAAAATAAACTAGAATAAAATCTTCACCAGATACAACTGTCTTATCTTACATACTTAAAACACAGATAAATCTGCAGACATTTCATATAGAAATCTATTGTACTGCTTTAGCATTGTTGCTGTGGAGACAGTGGAAATGTAATGTAGACTACAGACATATGAAACAGTAGTAAGATTGTAAGACTGTAAGAGAAATATATTGTGAGGGGAACAGGCAGTTTTACCAGTGTTCTTTAAAGCATGTCCACCATAGCAACAGTTACTAATGACAGAACAAAGGGCATGGACAGTCAATTATGACATCACAGGGATGGAAGTGTATAAATAGCAGGAGCATCTTCACTCTGCTCATTCACAGCTTTCTGATGTTGGAGATCAGCTGCTCCTTTAAACATGAGCCTTGAGTACATCCCCCCCAGCCTGGCAGACAGCCAGCCAGCCAGCAAAAGCTTTGATGTGAAAAATCCAGGAAACTTCGAAGCTCGACTGAGGGCAACAATAGCGGCTCAGGCCAACAACAGTAAGAGAGTGAGAGAGAGACAGACAGTGAGAACAATGAGAAGAGAGAAAGGGAGACAGACAGTGAGAAGAGCAAGAAGAGAAGGAGAGAGACAGACAGTGAGAAGAGCAAGAAGAGAAAGAGAGAGACAGACAGGGAAAGGAATACTAAGAGAAGGAGAGAGACAGACAGTGAGAGGAAGGTGATGAAGAGGAGAGAAGAAGGAGAACAGAGTTTAGGGCGATCTGTCTGCAGAGATGCTACTCCTGCTGAGGACAGCCAGTCCAGTCTAAAGACCACACACAGAGACTGTTTCACAGACTGAATCAGGAAGTCCAGGTCCTCCACAAACTTGGCCCCAGAACTGCTGAAGGCTGTTCAGCAGATAATGAAGCTGAGGATCTGCTGAAGTTAGAACTACAGCCAAGTCAGTAGCACCAATAAAGCAGACAGTCCAGTTCAGAGTCCGGCTGCATTCACTCCTGCACAGATAAGTGGTGCCTGATGAATTTCGTGAGTCAGCTTCCAAACCGGAAGTGAACTAGAGGCCTTCAAACCACCTACAGCTGTAGAGGAGACTAGATTGATGCTGTACTGAAATCAGCTTCGCTTCCAAATTGATCTGTTCCACCTTAAGTGATGCATTTATTTCATGCTGGTGCTATTGGGAAGATATTCACCCCCCAATGCAGTTTAGCATTACTGAATTAGGAGAAAGCACTTATGTTGGCTAATAAAGCTAATTAGCAATGGGGTGGGGGGTGAATACTTTTGACTGTAACTGCTGCACCATTTAAGGTGGAACGAACAAATTAGACTGAGAAGTCAGATTAAGCATTGTCTTTCACAAATAAACACCTCAATGACTGTCATCTTTTTAGCCGCATCTGACTCCCTGAACTGCTTCTTCACCATTCTGACAGTTTTTTAGATTCTAATTCAGAACCGTAACCCCAAATCTGGACTACGCATGCACAGTAAAGGAATGTCATTTCTGACTTTCAGAACATGCTAATTCATGATGCCGTAGACAAACACTGCTGCACCAACGAGGCTGGAGTTATTCTCCAGCTTCTTACTGGAATCTTCTAATCCACCTTAAATGTTGCAGAACCTACAGGAGACAGAGTGGAACTGCAGTGCTATTTTAAGTGACACTTTAGCGAGTCCACAGGCTTGCAGCAATCTTCCTTGAATAGAACTAATGTTATCCAGCACATTGGTGTTCAACAAGAATAACTAAGAAGCACTAATTTAGAAGTTTGGTGAAAACGTTTTAGAACACCCTGAGATTCGGGGTATGCACTGGACATGTGATGGTTAATCCCCAACAATTTCAGAACTTCAGTAAAATTTGTTCCCAGATCTGTTTGGGTGTATTTTGGTAACCCAAAAGTAGAAGGATTTGATCAGTGGCCAGGGCAGCAGCCCTACACAATCAACTATAAGACATTCAAATGGCGTTCCTAATGCTGGGATTGGATAAAGTGGTGCGGATGGAATAACCTGATTGGGTTTTCCCATAAAAAATTGGGAGTCCATGTTCTCATTAATACACCATCTACAGTTATCAAGAGATGGATCCCTACTTTGTTCCTCCATCAAAGCCTCTTTATTAAATTTCAGTTATGATGTGGAATCATTTTCTGCATCTTCTGACTAACTTTAAACCAAATAGTGTTTACCTTAGACGCAGGCTTAAAAGAAACGTCTCAGATAGATCTACTTTAGCAAATGAGTCACAGAGGATACAGGGAACAGAGGAACCTCTTCACTCGTATAAGAACATTCAGGCACATTGTTTGTCCTGGAAGTGGAAGATCTTCAGATCTAAGCAGAAGGGGTCCACTTTGAGATCATGTTTTCCTGATTTAACGAGTTATGTATGAAGAGCAGAACCTCTGTTCTATAACATGACTCAAATACATGAAGGTGCATTGGAACTCATCTTTTACTGAGTTGTTCACATAAACTACAACTGCACTAGTGCCACCCGCAGGTATACTGAGTAACAGCAGTTATACATTTAATCACTACATAACATTTCCAGAAAATGCTCACTCCTATAACTAATTACAGTCATAGATGTTTATTCAGTTTTTATTTTTGCAGCACATGCTTGCATTACAGTTCTACAGCATCAGACGGTCCAGAGGTTTATTAACTCTAATAAACAGAATAGAGTCTGATGTTCTTTTACAGAAGAGACATCTTGTGAGTTGTGACTAGTAGGTGGAGTCTTACTCCGCATTTCTCCAGGCATACATTGTATGTTTTCAGCTTCCGTTGATGAACATGTCTGTGCAGACATATAGACAGCCGAATGCATGGTGGATATGCTAGATAATATTGCTGTTTCTGATTCTGCACACTTTCCTGGAATAGTCTCTTTCTGGTGAGGCAGAAGTTGATCAACATGGCGTTGTCAGGATTCAGTCACACCACTGTCCACCGTGTAAGAAACTGGTCCTCTTTGGGTGATAATGACTCCTACTCTATAATCATGAGCCGACACCACATCACCAACTACACCAGCTTGTGGCCCTGCAGAAGACTTGCAACTCCTGCATGTGTCTCACAGCTGCCAGCACCACAGCAGACACTGAACGTCACTTTGATGTCAGAAAAATGGACAGATGTTAGATTTTAGTTCGAAATGAAAATCGTGTTGACGTCAAGATCCAACGTCAGGCGGACATTGAATTATGGTTGGTTATCAGTCAGGTACCACTCAAATTTATGTCAGGTTGATGTCAAGCTCCAACGTTATATATTTTAGATGGAAATTAAAATAGCGTCGACATCAAATCCTGACATTAGACAGACATTGAATTTAGGTTGAAAATCAAAGTCAGATATCTGTCAAGAAATATCTGATAAAAATTATTTTTTTAAAAGACAGACCTGGGCGAACAGGGTACCTCACCTCAGACTGAGAAAAGTGAACACAGAAAGTGAGGATCCATGTGACATAAAGGATCATTCAGAAAATGACAAGAGAACACAAGAGCTGCTGACAGCAACGTAGAAAAGGACAGAAACTGTAACTGAAGTGCCTCAGCGTGTGATTCAAACTAAGCAGACAAGCACAAAACTGGTGTACAGAATGAAGAGACACAATGCTCAGATGACAATGTAGCGAGTCAGAGTGGTACGGAGCAGGAGACTGTGGTCCAGCTAAAGACAGGACAGGTTCTCAAACACAGAGATAGAGTCAGTGGGATTTTACATACAGCGGAAGTTCTAGGACGTGCAGGCAAAGCTAGAAAAATACAAAACTGGTACAATCTGCAGTTCATTGAACCCACTAATGATGCAGGCTGTACAAATCAAATTTAGAGAGCCTTCAGATGGAACCCACTGTAACTGATGTTAATACCACTGACATCAGTGAGGATGTATGGGCAACAAGAGATCCATCATTTGACCTTGCCAAACAAGAAGAGATAAAGAACTGGATAGATAACGATGTGGTATGATGGTCTAGCAGATGCTTCACTGGTACAACAGAGTGAAGGAAATAGTGCTGACAGCATGAGGGAAATATGTCCAGAGGGGTTCGCTTCCACTGTAATACCCCATCTCAGATCTGCTTTCCAAGTCGGATGTGAGGAACATGATCATTTTTGTTATGTGGGAATAGACTTCAGGACTAATAACAAGCACAAATACACCAGGACAATTACATCCAACACATGCAGCCCATACATATGGACCCTTTACTAGCCTTAGAACAAGACTTCCCCCTTTGTGAGGAAGAGAAAGACCAACTCAGGTCAAAGATAGACCAAATTCTCTTGCTGGTGAAACACTGGCGATGTCTGAAGCAAGTGATGATGCCATTTTCTTGGCCACACTGTTCTCTGAACTAACTACTGGGAATGCTGAACATGCTCCACCCGCTGATGCGCTGGAGAAACGACTTTGTAGTTCTTTGATGGTGCTTCTCTCCAGGCAAACACAGGAGGTTGAACATGTGCTGCAGCACAGTACAAAAGAACAGCTTGTGGACTGTCTAACCAAAAAGGGGGCATCAGCTTATGAGTTACTTCATTCCTGAGTGTAGGACAATGGAAACTTGATTAACAATACATTTGGAAGGACATAATATGCTGTTCTGTGCTCTTGTGTTGTTGCTGTGTACTGTGTTGTTTAAATGGGTAAAAGTCTTTTCTCTCTGATTTTCCATTTTTTTATTTTTAAGAAGTGAGGGAGTTTGTTAAGACTTTGATATAGAAAGGCATTGTTTTATTAATATTCCCTTTTGTTAGTTGTGCTATATTGAGCTGTAAAAGTTAGTACTGTAATTCAAAAAACAATTATTATCAAGTCATGAAGTGGGAGGGGAATGGGAGCCATGGTGGGAGTGTTTGTGTAGTTGGCTGTAATGGGAGAAATAAAGGAGTTGCACTATACATGGTAAAGTTCATCTATTATTAAGTAACTGTTACAACCTCACTTATCAAACCATTTCTCAAAATACTAGTCTAGGTCTTGGAGAGATAAGAAACAAACCATCACAACAGATTTAATGCTCAAATGAAAATGTTGTATTAGAGGTAAACATAAGCTAGCACAGTCAATATCATATAGCGTCAGTACAACAAGTACATAATAACACAGAAAAGAGTAGACTAAAATAGCTCCACATACATCACACTAAGTCAAAACTAGTGCTCGCCAGCCATTACATCCGGGAACATACAGATTTACGAGAAGTACAATACTGAATTTAAGAGTGTCTGAATAGAAAGAAAAAAAATCCAAAATATCATGAACAGCATAAGTCACAACCGCATTTAATTGCATGGTGAGAACACAGCGGCTGACTGAATAATAGTCAATGCCCCCATTTTAATGACAAAGCCCAGACAATGCAACCAACCAGCATACGCCTTTAGATCAGCTGCTTCCAATCAGTCGTTTCACCTGGACAGAGAGGAAAAAAAAGAAACAACAAGACAAACAGGCCACCAGATGGCAGCAATAACAGTATCAAATATGCAATACTGGATCACAGGATCACATAAGTCTTGAACGTAACAGTATTACAGTTTAATAGTGGACAGAGTAGAATCTGGGCAGGCAATTGTAATGGGCACTGTAAGTGCCCTAAAATGTAGTGTGATGAAGTGGACTCACCATGAACAGTGGACAAGGGTGGGGAAAGCCAAATTATTGAAGTTTGTAACCACACACAGTTGCAGATGCACAGACCGATGAAGGACAGATCCACCATCAGGGAGGGAGGTTTTTTTTTTTTCGGTCCGGAAAAACCTGCAAGACAAAAAAAAAGAAAGTCAATACATGTATAGAAACTGAATGATCATCTACCTGTTACAGAGTCGCAGAATGATGGACAGCGAACCGGACACTATTGCAGATTAAAATATATTTTTTAGAAGGATACACCTTCAGGGAGAAGAAGAGGTTGATGGACTTCTTGAGAACCTGTAAGACAAAAAAGAAGAAAGTCAATACATGTATAGAAACTGAATGATCACCAACCTGTTACACACTTGCAGACAGATTGATAGCGAGCCACACACAGTTGCAGATGCACAGACCCTTGAAGGACAGATCCATCATCAGGGAGGGAGGGGTTCATGCGGTCCGAAAAAACCTGTAAAACAAAAAAAGAAAGTCAATACATGTATAGAAACTGAATGATCACCTACCTGTTGCACACTTGCAAACAGATTGATAGCGAGCCACACACACAGTTGCAATGGACAGACCCTTGTTGGCTGTATGCACCATCAGGAAGGGGGAAGCCATTCAGGAAGGGAGGGAGGCGGTCATGCTTTCAGAAAAACCTGTAAGACAAAAAAAGAAAGTCAATACATGTATAGAAACTGAATGATCACCTACCTGTTACACACTTGCAGACAGATAGATAGCGAGCCACACACACAGTTGCAATGGACAGAGCCTTGTTGGCTATATGCATCATCAGGAAGGGGGAGCCATTGGTCCTGAAAGCCTGTAAGACAAGAATAAGGCAATACATGTATAGAAACTGAATGATCACCTACCTGTTACAGAGTTGCAGAATGATGGACAGGGAACCACACACAGTTGCAGATGAAAAAATATTTGTTAGAAGGATACACCTAACGGGAGAATAAGAGGTTGATGGACTTCTTGAGAACCTGTAACACAAAAAAAGAAAGTCAATACATGTACAGAAACTGAATTATCACCAACCTGTTACAAACTTGCAGACAGATAGTAGCGAGTCACACACAGTTGCAGATGCACAGACCCTTGAAGGACAGATCCACCATCAGGGAGGGAGGGGGGTCATACTGTCTGAAAAGCCTGTAAGACAACAAAAAGGCAATACATGTATAGAAATTGAATGGTCACTTACCTGTTACAGAGTTGCAGAATGATGGACAGCGAACCACACACAGTTGCAGATGGAAATATATTTGTTAGAAGGATACACCTTCAGGGAGAAGAAGAGGTTGATGGACTTCTTGAGAACCTATAAGACAAAAAAAAGAAAGTCAATACATGTATAGAAACTGAATGATCACCAACCTGTTACACACTTGCAGACAGATTGATAGCGAGCCACACACAGTTGCAGATGCACAGACCCTTGAAGGACAGATCCATCATCAGGAAGGGAGGGAGGCGGTCATGCTTTCAGAAAAACCTGTAAGACAAAAAGAAAATCAATACATGTATAGAAACTGAATGATTACCTACCTGTTACACACTTGCAGACAGATAGTAGCGAGTCACACAGAGTTGCAGATGCACAGACCCTTGAAGGACAGATTCACCATCAGGGAGGGAGGGGTTCATGCGGTCTGGAAAAACCTGCAAGACAAAAAAAGAAAGTCTATACATGTATATAAACTGAAAGATTACCTACCTGTTACACACTTGCAGACAGATAGTAGCGAGTCACACACAGTTGCAGATGCACAGACCCTTGAAGGACAGATCCACCATCAGGGAGGGAGGGGGTCATACTGTCTGAAAAGCCTGTAAGACAACAAAAAGGCAATACATGTATAAAAACTGAATGATCACTTACCTGTTACACACTTGAAGATTGATAGCGAGCCACACACATAGTTGCAATGGACAGACCCTTGTTGGCTGTATGCACCATCAGGAAGGGGGGAGCCATTGGTCCTAAAAACCTGTAAGACAACAAAAAGGCAATACATGTATAGAAACTTAATTGTCACTTACCGGTTACAGAGTTGCAGAATGTTGGACAGTGAACCACAAACAGTTGCAGATGAAAATATATTTGTTAGAAGGATACACCTTCAGGGAGAAGAAAAGGTTGATGGACTTCTTGAGAACCTGTAACACAAAAAAGAAAGTCAATACATGTATAGAAACTGAATGATCACCTACCTGTTACACACTTGAAGATTGATAGCGAGCCACACACACCGTTGCAATGGACAGACCCTTGTTGGCTGTATGCACCATCAGTAAGGGGGGAGCCATTGGAACTGAAAGCCTGTAAGACAACAAAAATGCAATACGTGTATAGAAACTGAATGATCACCTACCTGTTACACACTTGCAGACAGATAGTAGCGATCCACACACACAGTTGCAATGGACAGACCCTTCTTGGCTGTATGCACCATCAGGAAGGGGGGAGCCATTGGTCCTGAAATCCTTTAAAACAAAAAGACAATTCATGTATAGAAACTGAATGATCACTTACCTGTTACAGAGTTGCAGAATGATGGACAACGAAACACACACAGTTGCAGATGGAAATATATTTGTTAGAAGGATACACCTTCAGGGAGAAGAAGAGGTTGATGGACTTCTTGAGAACCTATAAGACAAAAAAAAGAAAGTCAATACATGTATAGAAACTGAATGATCACCAAACTGTTACACACATGTAGACAGATAGTAGCGAGTCACACACAGTTGCAGATGCACAGACCCTTGAAGGACAGATCCACCATCAGGGAGGGAGGGGGTCATACTGTCCGAAAAACCTGTAAGACAAAAAAAGAAAGTCAATACATGTATAGAAACTGAATGATCACCTACCTGTTACACACTTGCAGACAGATTGATAGCGAGCCACACACACAGTTGCAGATGCACAGACCCTTATTGGCTGTATACACCATCAGGAAGGGGGGAGCCATTGGTCCTGAAAGCCTGTAAGACAACAAAAATGCAATTCATGGACAGAAACTGAATGATCACTTACAAAGTTGCAGAATGATGGACAGTGAACCGGACACAGTTGCAGATGAAAATATAGTTGTTAGAAGGATACACATTCAGGGAAAAGAAGAGGTTGATGGACTTCTTGAGAACCTGTAACACAAAAAAGAAAGGCAATACATGTATAGAAACTGAATGATCACCTACCTGTTACACACTTGCAGACAGATAGTAGCGATCCACAAACACAGTTGCAATGGACAGACCCTTGTTGGCTGTATGCACCATTAGGGAGGGAGGTGGTCGTGCTATCCGAAAAACCTGTAAGACAAAAAAAGAAAGTCAATACATGTATAGAAACTAAATGATTACCTACCTGTTACACACTTGCAGATAGATGGATAGCGAGCAACACAGAAAGTTGCAATGGACAGACCCTTGTTCGCTGTATGCACCATCAGGAAGGGGGGAGCCATTGGTCCTGAATGCCACTAAGACAACAAAAAGGAAATACATGTATAAAAACAAAAAGATCACCTACCTTTTACACACTTGCAGACAGAAAGTAGCGAGTCACACACAGTTTCAGATGCACAGACCATTGAAGGACAGATCCACCATCAGGGAGGGAGGGGGTCATACTATCTGAAAAGCCTGTAAGACAACAAAAAGGCAATACATGTATAGAAACTGAATGATCACTTACCTGTTACAGAGTTGCAGAATGATGGACAGCGAACCAAACACAGTTGCAGATGGAAATATATTTGTTAGAAGGATACACCTTCAGGGAGAAGAAGAGGTGGATGGACCTCTTGAGAACCTGTAACACAAACAAAAAAGTCAATACATGTATAGAAACTGAATGATCACCTACCTGTTACACACTCGCAGGCAGACTGATAGCTAGCCACACACAGTTGCAATGGAGAGACCATTGTTGGCTGTATGCACCATCAGGAAGGGGGGAGCCATTGGTCCTGAAAGCCTGTGAGACAACAAAAAGACAATTCAAGTATAGAAACTGAATGATCACTTACCTGTTACAGAGTTGCAGAATGATGGACAGCGAACCACACACAGTTGCAGATGAAAATATATTTGTTAGAAGGATACACCTTCAGGGAGAAGAAGAGGTTGATGGACTTCTTGAGAACCTGTAACACAAAAAAGAAAGTCAATACATGTATAGAAACTGAATGATCACCAACCTGTTACACACTAGAAGATTGACAGCGAGTCAGACACACAGTTGCAATGGACAGACCCTTGTTGGCTGTATGCACCATCAGGAAGGGGGAAGCCATTGGTGCTGAAAACCTGTAAGACAAGAAAAAGACAATTCATGTATAGAAACTGAATGATCACTTACCTGTTACAGAGTTGCAGAATGATGGAAAGCGAACCACACACAGTTGCAGATGAAAATATATTTGTTAGAAGGATACACCTTCAGGGAGAAGAAGAGGTTGATGGACTTCTTGAGAACCTGTAAGACAAAAAAAGAAAGTCAATACATGTATAGAAACTACATTATCACCAAACTGTTACACACTTGCAGACAGATAGTATCGAGTCACACACAGTTGCAGATGCACAAACACTTTAAGGACAGATCCACCATCAGGGAGGGAGGGGGTCATACTGTCCAAAAAAACCTGTAAGACAAAAAAAGAAAGTCAATACATGTACAGAAACTGAATGATCACCTACCTGTTACACACTTGCAAACAGATTGATATTGAGCCACACACACAGTTGCAATGGACAGACCCTTGTTGGCTGTATGCATCATCAGAAAGGGGGGAGCCATTGGTCCTGAAAGCCTGTAAGACAACAAAGAGGCAATGCATGTATAAAAACTAAATGATCACCTACCTGTTACACACTTGCAGACAGAAAGTAGCGAGTCACACACAGTTGCAGATGGACAGACCCTTCAAGGACAGATCCACAATCAGGGAGGGAGTGGGTCATACTGTCTGAAAAGCCTGTAAGACAACAAAAAGGCAATACATGTATAGAAACTGAATGATCACTTACCTGTTACAGAGTTGCAGAATGATGGACAGCGAACCACACACAGTTGCAGATGAAAATATATTTGTTAGAAGGATACACCTACAGGGAGAAGAAGAGGTTGATTGACTTCTTGAGAACCTGTAACACAAAAAAGAAAGTCAATGCATGTATAGAAACTGAATGATTACCTACCTGTTACACACTTGCAGACAGATAGTAGCGAGTCACACACAGTTGCAGATGCACAGACCCTTGAAGGACAGATTCACCAACAGGGAGGGAGGGGTTCATGCAGTCCGGAAAAACCTGCAAGACAAAAAAAAGAAAGTCAATACATGTATAAAAACTAAATGATTACCTACCTGTTACACACTTGCAAACAGATTGATAGTGAGCCACACACACAGTTGCAATGGAAAGACCCTTGTTGGCTGTATGCACCATCAGGAAGGGGGGGAGCCATTGGTCCTGAAAGCCTGTAAGACAACAAAAAGGCAATACATGTATAGAAACTGAATGATCACTTACCTGTTACAGAGTTGCAGAATGATGGACAGCGAACCACACACAGTTGCAGATGAAAATATATTTGTTAGAAGGATACACCTTCAGGGAGAAGAAGAGGTTGATGGACTTCTTGAGAACCTGTAACACAAAAAAGAAAGTCAATACATGTATAGAAACTGAATGATCACCAACCTGTTACACACTTGAAGATTGATAGCGAGCCACACACACAGTTGCAATGGACAGACCCTTGTTGGCTATATGCACCATCAGGAAGGGGGGAGCCATTGGTCCTGAAAGCCTGTAAGACAACAAAAAGACAATTCATGTATAGAAACTGAATGATCACTTACCTGTTACAGAGTTGCAGAATGATGGACAGCGAAACACACATAGTTGCAGATGGAAATATATTTGTTAGGATACACCTTCAGGGAGAAGAAGAGGTTGACGGACTTCTTGAGAACCTATAAGACAAAAAAAAAGAAAGTCAATACATGTATAGAAACTGAATGATCACCAAACTGTTACACACATGTAGACAGATAGTAGCGAATCACACACAGTTGCAGATGCGCAGACCCTTGAAGGACAGATCCACCATCAGGGAGGGAGGGAGTCATACTGTCCGAAAAACCTGTAAGACAAAAAAAGAAAGTCAATACATGTATAGAAACTGAATGATCACCTACCTGTTACACACTTGCAGACAGATTGATAGCGAGCCACACACACAGTTGCAATGGACAGACCCTTATTGGCTGTATACACCATCAGGAAGGGGGGAGCCATTGGTCCTGAAAGCCTGTAAGACAACAAAAAGGCAATTCATGTACAGAAACTGAATGATCACTTACAGAGTTGCAGAATGATGGACAGTGAACCGGACACAGTTGCAGATGAAAATATATTTGTTAGAAGGATACACATTCAGGGAAAAGAAGAGGTTGATGGACTTCTTGAGAACCTGTAACACAAAAAAGAAAGGCAATACATGTATAGAAACTGAATGATCACCTACCTGTTACACACTCGCAGGCAAACTGATAGCTAGCCACACACAGTTGCAATGGACAGACCCTTGTTGGCTGTATGCACCATCAGGAAGGGGGGAGCCATTGGTCCTGAATGCCTCTAAGACAACAAAAAGGCAATACATGTATAGAAACTCAATGATCACTAACCTGTTACAGAGTTGCAGAATGATGGACAGCGAACCACACACAGTTGCAGATGAAAATATATTTGTTAGAAGAATACACCTTCAGGGAGAAGAAGAGGTTGATGGACTTCTTGAGTACCTGTAACACAAAAAAGAGTCAATACATGTATTCAAACTGAATGATCACCAACATGTTACACATGTGCAGACAGAAAGTAGCAAGTCACACACAGTTGCAGATGCACAGACCCTTGAAGGACAGATTCACCAACAGGGAGGGAGGGGTTCATGCGGTCCGGAAAAACCAGCAAGACAAAAAAAAGAAAGTCAATACATGTATAAAAACTAAATGATTACCCACCTGTTACACACTTGCAAACAGATTGATAGTGAGCCACACACACAGTTGCAATGGAAAGACCCTTGTTGGCTGTATGCACCATCAGGAAGGGGGGGAGCCATTGGTCCTGAAAGCCTGTAAGACAACAAAAAGGCAATACATGTATGGAAACTGAATGATCACCTACCTGTTACACACTTGCAGACAGATAGATAGCGAGCCACACAAACAGTTCCAATAGACAGACCCTTGTTGGCTGTATGCACCATCAGGAAGGGGGGAGCCATTGGTCCTGAAAGCCTCTAAGACAACAAAAAGACAATACATGTATAGAAACTGAATGATCACTTACCTGTTACAGAGTTGCAGAATGTTGGACAGCGAACCAGACACAGTTGCAGATGAAACTATATTTGTTAGAAGGATACACCTTCAGGGAGAAGAAGAGGTTGATGGACTTCTTGAGTACCTGTAACACAAAAAAGAAAGTCAATACATGTATACAAACTGAATGATTACCTACCTGTTACACACTTGCAGACAGATAGTATCGAGTCACACACAGTTGCAGATGCACAGACCCTTGAAGGACAGATTCACCATCAGGGAGGGAGGGGTTCATGCGGTCCGGAAAAACCTGCAAGACAAGAAAAGAAAGTCAATACATGTATAGAAACTGAATGATTACCTACCTGTTACACACTTGCAGACAGATAATTAGCGAGCCACACACACAGTTGCAATAGACAGACCCTTGTTGGCTGTATACATAATCAAGAAGGGGGGAGCCACTGGTCTTGAAAGCCTGTAAGACAACAAAAAGACACTACATGTATAGAAACTGAATGATCACTTACCTGTTACAGAGTTGCAGAATGATGGACAGCGAACCACACACAGTTGCAGATGAAAATATATTTGTTAGAAGAATACACCTTCAGGGAGAAGAAGAGGTTGATGGACTTCTTGAGAACCTGTAACACAAAAAAAGAAAGTCAATACATGTATAAAAACTAAATGATTACCCACCTGTTACACACTTGCAAACAGATTGATAGTGAGCCACACACACAGTTGCAATGGAAAGACCCTTGTTGGCTGTATGCACCATCAGGAAGGGGGGGAGCCATTGGACCTGAAAGCCTGTAAGACAACAGAAAGGCAATACATGTATGGAAACTGAATGATCACCTACCTGTTACACACTTGCAGACAGATAGATAGCGAGCCACACAAACAGTTCCAATTGACAGACCCTTGTTGGCTGTATGCACCAACAGGAAGGGAGGGGGCCATTGGTCCTGAAAGCCTGTAATACGACAAAAAGGCAATATATGTATAGAAAATGAATGATCACTTACCTGTTACAGAGTTGCAGAATGATGGACAGCGAACCACACACAGTTGCAGATGAAAATATATTTGTTAGAAGGATACACCTTCAGAAAGAACAAGAGGTTGTTGGACTTCTTGAGAACCTGTAACACAAAAAAGAAAGTCAATACATGTATACAAACTGAATGATTACCTACCTGTTACACACTTGCAGAAAGATAGTATTGAGTCACACACAGTTGCAGATGCACAGACCCTTGAAGGACAGATCCATCATCAGGAAGCGGGGAGCCATTGGTCCTGAAAGCCTGTAAGACAAAAAAAGGCAATACATGTATAGAAACTGAATGATGACTTACCTGTTACAGAGTTGCAGAATGATGGACAGCGAACCACACACAGTTGCAGATGAAAATATATTTGTTAGAAGGATACACCTTCAGGGAGAAGAAGAGGTTGATGGACTTCTTGAGAACCTGTAGGAAAAAAAAAGAAAGTCAATACATGTATACAAACTGAATGATCACCAACCTGTTACACATGTGCAGACAGAAAGTAGCAAGTCACACACGGTTGCAGAAGCACAGACCCTTGAAGGACCGATTCACCATCAGAGAGGGAGGGGGTCATGCGGTCCGGAAAAACCTGTAAGACAAAAAAAGAAAGTCAATACATGTATAGAAACTGAATGATCACCTACTTGTTACACACTTTCAGACAGATAGATAGCAAGCCACACATACAGTTGCAATGGACAGACTCTTGTTGGCGGTATGCACCTTCAGGAAGGGGGGAGCCATTGGTCCTGAAAGCCTGTAAGACAAAAAAAGAAAAGTCAATACATGTATAGAAACTGAATGATCGCCTACCTGTTACACACTTGCAGACAGATAGATAGCAAGCCACACACAAAGTTGCAATGGACAGACCCTTGTTCGCTGTATGCACCATCAGGAAGGGGGGAGCCATTGGTCCTGAAAGCCTGTAAGACAAAAAAAGAAAAGTCAATACATGTATAGAAACTGAATGATCGCCTACCTGTTACACACTTGCAGACAGATAAATAGCGAGCAACACACACAGTTGCAATGGACAGACCATTGTTGGCTGTATGCACCATCAAGAAGGGGGGAGCCACTGGTCTTGAAAGCCTGTAAGACAAAAAAAGGCAATACATGTATAGAAACTGAAAGATCATTTACCTGTTACAGAGTTGCAGAATGATGGACAGCGAACCACACACAGTTGCAGATGAAAATATATTTGTTAGAAAGATACACCTTCAGGGAGAAGAAGAGGTTGATGGACTTCTTGAGAACCTGTAAGACAAAAAAAGAAAGTCAATACATGTATAGAAACTACACTATCACCAAACTGTTACACACGTGCAGACAGATAGTATCGAGTCACACACAGTTGCAGATGCACAAACACTTTAAGGACAGATCCACCATCAGGGAGGGAGGGGGTCATACTGTCCAAAAAAACCTGTAAGACAAAAAAAGAAAGTCAATACATGTACAGAAACTGAATGATCACCTACCTGTTACACACTTGCAAACAGATTGATATTGAGCCACACACACAGTTGCAACGGACAGACCCTTGTTGGCTGTATGCATCATCAGGAAGAGGGGAGCCATTGGTCCTGAAAGCCTGTAAGACAAAAAAAGGCAATACATGTATAGAAACTGAATGATGACTTACCTGTTACAGAGTTGCAGAATGATGGACAGCGAACCACACACAGTTGCAGATGAAAATATATTTGTTAGAAGGATACACCTTCAGGGAGAAGAAGAGGTTGATGGACTTCTTGAGAACCTGTAGGAAAAAAAAAGAAAGTCAATACATGTATACAAACTGAATGATCACCAACCTGTTACACATGTGCAGACAGAAAGTAGCAAGTCACACACGGTTGCAGAAGCACAGACCCTTGAAGGACCGATTCACCATCAGAGAGGGAGGGGGTCATGCGGTCCGGAAAAACCTGTAAGACAAAAAAAGAAAGTCAATACATGTATAGAAACTGAATGATCACCTACTTGTTACACACTTCCAGACAGATAGATAGCAAGCCACACATACAGTTGCAATGGACAGACTCTTGTTGGCGGTATGCACCTTCAGGAAGGGGGGAGCCATTGGTCCTGAAAGCCTGTAAGACAAAAAAAGAAAAGTCAATACATGTATAGAAACTGAATGATCGCCTACCTGTTACACACTTGCAGACAGATAAATAGCGAGCAACACACACAGTTGCAATGGACAGACCATTGTTGGCTGTATGCACCATCAAGAAGGGGGGAGCCACTGGTCTTGAAAGCCTGTAAGACAAAAAAAAGGCAATACATGTATAGAAACTGAAAGATCATTTACCTGTTACAGAGTTGCAGAATGATGGACAGCGAACCACACACAGTTGCAGATGAAAATATATTTGTTAGAAAGATACACCTTCAGGGAGAAGAAGAGGTTGATGGACTTCTTGAGAACCTGTAAGACAAAAAAAGAAAGTCAATACATGTATAGAAACTACACTATCACCAAACTGTTACACACGTGCAGACAGATAGTATCGAGTCACACACAGTTGCAGATGCACAAACACTTTAAGGACAGATCCACCATCAGGGAGGGAGGGGGTCATACTGTCCAAAAAAACCTGTAAGACAAAAAAAGAAAGTCAATACATGTACAGAAACTGAATGATCACCTACCTGTTACACACTTGCAAACAGATTGATATTGAGCCACACACACAGTTGCAACGGACAGACCCTTGTTGGCTGTATGCATCATCAGAAAGGGGGGAGCCATTGGTCCTGAAAGCCTGTAAGACAACAAAGAGGCAATGCATGTATAAAAACTAAATGATCACCTACCTGTTACACACTTGCAGACAGAAAGTAGCGAGTCACACACAGTTGCAGATGGACAGACCCTTCAAGGACAGATCCACAATCAGGGAGGGAGTGGGTCATACTGTCTGAAAAGCCTGTAAGACAACAAAAAGGCAATACATGTATAGAAACTGAATGATCACTTACCTGTTACAGAGTTGCAGAATGATGGACAGCGAACCACACACAGTTGCAGATGAAAATATATTTGTTAGAAGGATACACCTACAGGGAGAAGAAGAGGTTGATTGACTTCTTGAGAACCTGTAACACAAAAAAGAAAGTCAATGCATGTATAAAAACTAAATGATTACCTACCTGTTACACACTTGCAAACAGATTGATATTGAGCCACACACACAGTTGCAATGGAAAGACCCTTGTTGGCTGTATGCACCATCAGGAAGGGGGGGAGCCATTGGTCCTGAAAGCCTGTAAGACAACAAAAAGGCAATACATGTATGGAAACTGAATGATCACCTACCTGTTACACAATTGCAGACAGATAGATAGCGAGCCACACAAACAGTTGCAATGGAAAGACCCTTCTTGGCTGTGTGCACCATCAGGAAGGGGGGAGCCATTGGTCCTGAAAGCCTGTAAGACAACAAAAAGACAATACATGTATAGAAACTGAATGATCACTTACCTGTTACAGAGTTGCAGAATGATGGACAGCGAACCGCACACAGTTGCAGATGAAACTATATTTGTTAGAAGGATACACCTTCAGGGAGAAGAAGAGGTTGATGGACTTCTTGAGAACCTGTAGGAAAAAAAAAGAAAATCAATACATGTATACAAACTGAATGATCACCAACCTGTTACACATGTGCAGACAGAAAGTAGTAAGTCACACACAGTTGCAGAAGCACAGACCCTTGAAGGACAGATTCACCATCAGGGAGGGAGGGGGTCATGCGGTACGGAAAAACCTGTAAGACAAAAAAAGAAAGTCAATACATGTATAGAAACTGAATGATCACCTACTTGTTACACACTTGCAGACAGATAGATAGCAAGCCACACACACAGTTGCAATGGACAGACTCTTGTTGGCGGTATGCACCTTCAGGAAGGGGGGAGCCATTGGTCCTGAAAGCCTGTAAGACAACAAAAAGGCAATATATGTATAGAAATTGAATGATCACCTACCTGTTACACACTCGCAGGCAGGCTGATAGCGAGCCACACACAGTTGCAATGGACAGACCCTTGTTGGCTGTATGCACCATCAGGAAGGGGGGAGCCATTGGTTCTGAAAGCCTGTAAGACAAGAAAAAGGCAATACATGTGTAGAAACTGAATGATCACTTACCTGTTACAGAGTTGCAGAATAATGGACAGCGAACCACACACAGTTGCAGATGAAAATATATTTGTTAGAAAGATACACCTTCAGGGAGAAGAAGAGGTTGATGGACTTCTTGAGAACCTGTAAGACAAAAAAAGAAAGTCAATACATGTATAGAAACTGCATTATCACCAAACTGTTACACACGTGCAGACAGATAGTATCGAGTCACACACAGTTGCAGATGCACAGACCCTTGAAGGACAGATTCACCATCAGGGAGGGAGGGGTTCAAGCGCTCCGGAAAAACCTGCAAGACAAGAAAAGAAAGTCAATACATATATAGAAACTGAATGATTACCTACCTGTTACACACTTGCAGACAGATAATTAGCGAGCCACACACACAGTTGCAATGGACAGACCCTTGTTGGCTGTATGCACAATCAAGAAGGGGGGAGCCACTGGTCTTGAAAGCCTGTAAGACAACAAAAAGGCACTACATGTATAGAAACTGAATGATCATTTACCTGTTACAGAGTTGCAGAATGATGGACAGCGAACCACACACAGTTGCAGATGAAAATATATTTGTTAGAAGGATACACCTTCAGGGAGAAGAAGAGGTTGATGGACTTCTTGAGAACCTGTAACACAAAAAAGAAAGTCAATACATGTATAGAAACTGAATGATCACCAACCTGTTACACACTTGAAGATTGATAACGAGTCAGACACACAGTTGCAATGGATAGACCCTTGTTGGCTGTATGCACCATCAGGAAGGGGGAAGCCACTGGTGCTGAAAGCCTGTAAAACAAGAAAAAGGCAATACATGTATAGAAACTGAATGATCACCAACCTGTTAGAGTTGCAGAATGTTGGACAGCGAACCGGACACAGTTGCAGATGGAAATATATTTGTTAGAAGGATACACCTTCAGGGAGAAAAAGAGGTTGATGGACTTCTTGATTACCTGTAACACAAAAAAGAAAGTCAAAACATGTATAGAAACTGAATGATTACCTACCTGTTACACACTTGCAGACAGATAGTAGCGAACCACATACACACAGTTGCAATGGACAGACCCTTCTTGGCTGTATGCACCATCAGGAAGGGGGGAGCCATTGGTCCTGAAAGCCTGTGAGACAACAAAAAGACAATTCATGTATAGAAACTGAATGATCACTTACCTGTTACAGAGTTGCAGAATGATGGACAGCGAACCACACACAGTTTCAGATGAAAATATATTTGTTAGAAGGATACACCTTCAGGGAGAAGAAGAGGTTGATTGACTTCTTGAGGACCTGTAACACAAAAAAGAAATTCAATACATGTATGGAAACTGAATGATCACCAACCTGTTACACACTTGAAGAGTGATAGCGAGCCACACACACAGTTGCAATGGACAGACCCTTGTTAGCTGTATGCACTGTCAGGAAGGGGGGAGCCATTGGTCCTGAAAGCCTGTAAGACAACAAAAAGAAAATTCATGTATAGAAACTGAATGATTACTTACCTGTTACAGACTTGCAGAATGATGGACAGCGAACCACACACAGTTGCAGATGAAAATATATTTGTTAGAAGAATACACCTTCAGGGAGAAGAAGAGGTTGATGGACTTCTTGAGAACCTGTAGGAAAAAAATAGAAAGTCAATACATGTATACAAACTGAATGATCACCAACCTGTTACACACTTGCAGACAGATAAATAGCGAGCAACACACACAGTTGCAATGGACAGACCATTGTTGGCTGTATGCACCATCAAGAAGGGGGGAGCCACTGGTCTTGAAAGCCTGTAAGACAAAAAAAGGCAATACATGTATAGAAACTGAAAGATCATTTACCTGTTACAGAGTTGCAGAATGATGGACAGCGAACCACACACAGTTGCAGATGAAAATATATTTGTTAGAAAGATACACCTTCAGGGAGAAGAAGAGGTTGATGGACTTCTTGAGAACCTGTAAGACAAAAAAAGAAAGTCAATACATGTATAGAAACTACATTATCACCAAACTGTTACACACGTGCAGACAGATAGTATCGAGTCACACACAGTTGCAGATGCACAAACACTTTAAGGACAGATCCACCATCAGGGAGGGAGGGGGTCATACTGTCCAAAAAAACCTGTAAGACAAAAAAAGAAAGTCAATACATGTACAGAAACTGAATGATCACCTACCTGTTACACACTTGCAAACAGATTGATATTGAGCCACACACACAGTTGCAACGGACAGACCCTTGTTGGCTGTATGCACCATCAGAAAGGGGGGAGCCATTGGTCCTGAAAGCCTGTAAGACAACAAAGAGGCAATGCATGTATAAAAACTAAATGATCACCTACCTGTTACACACTTGCAGACAGAAAGTAGCGAGTCACACACAGTTGCAGATGGACAGACCCTTCAAGGACAGATCCACAATCAGGGAGGGAGTGGGTCATAGTGTCTGAAAAGCCTGTAAGACAACAAAAAGGCAATACATGTATAGAAACTGAATGATCACTTACCTGTTACAGAGTTGCAGAATGATGGACAGCGAACCACACACAGTTGCAGATGAAAATATATTTGTTAGAAGGATACACCTACAGGGAGAAGAAGAGGTTGATTGACTTCTTGAGAACCTGTAACACAAAAAAGAAAGTCAATGCATGTATAGAAACTGAATGATTACCTACCTGTTACACACTTGCAGACAGATAGTAGCGAGTCACACACAGTTGCAGATGCACAGACCCTTGAAGGACAGATTCACCAACAGGGAGGGAGGGGTTCATGCGGTCCGGAAAAACCTGCAAGACAAAAAAAAGAAAGTCAATACATGTATAAAAACTAAATGATTACCTACCTGTTACACACTTGCAAACAGATTGATAGTGAGCCACACACACAGTTGCAATGGAAAGACCCTTGTTGGCTGTATGCACCATCAGGAAGGGGGGGAGCCATTGGTCCTGAAAGCCTGTAAGACAAGAAAAAGGCAATACATGTATAGAAACTGAATGATCACTTACCTGTTACAGAGTTGCAGAATGATGGACAGCGAACCACACACAGTTGCAGATGAAAATATATTTGTTAGAAGGATACACCTTCAGGGAGAAGAAGAGGTTGATGGACTTCTTGAGAACCTGTAACACAAAAAAGAAAGTCAATACATGTATAGAAACTGAATGATCACCAACCTGTTACACACTTGAAGATTGATAACGAGTCAGACACACAGTTGCAATGGATAGACCCTTGTTGGCTGTATGCACCATCAGGAAGGGGGAAGCCACTGGTGCTGAAAGCCTGTAAAACAAGAAAAAGGCAATACATGTATAGAAACTGAATGATCACCAACCTGTTACAGAGTTGCAGAATGTTGGACAGCGAACCGGACACAGTTGCAGATGGAAATATATTTGTTAGAAGGATACACCTTCAGGGAGAAAAAGAGGTTGATGGACTTCTTGATTACCTGTAACACAAAAAAGAAAGTCAAAACATGCATAGAAACTGAATGATTACCTACCTGTTACACACTTGCAGACAGATAGTAGCGAACCACATACACACAGTTGCAATGGACAGACCCTTCTTGGCTGTATGCACCATCAGGAAGGGGGGAGCCATTGGTCCTGAAAGCCTGTGAGACAACAAAAAGACAATTCATGTATAGAAACTGAATGATCACTTACCTGTTACAGAGTTGCAGAATGATGGACAGCGAACCACACACAGTTTCAGATGAAAATATATTTGTTAGAAGGATACACCTTCAGGGAGAAGAAGAGGTTGATGGACTTCTTGAGGACCTGTAACACAAAAAAGAAATTCAATACAAGTATGGAAACTGAATGATCACCAACCTGTTACACACTTGAAGAGTGATAGCGAGCCACACACACAGTTGCAATGGACAGACCCTTGTTAGCTGTATGCACTGTCAGGAAGGGGGGAGCCATTGGTCCTGAAAGCCTGTAAGACAACAAAAAGGCAATACATGTATAGAAACTGAAAGATCATTTACCTGTTACAGAGTTGCAGAATGATGGACAGCGAACCACACACAGTTGCAGATGAAAATATATTTGTTAGAAAGATACACCTTCAGGGAGAAGAAGAGGTTGATGGACTTCTTGAGAACCTGTAACACAAAAAAGAAAGTCAATGCATGTATAGAAACTGAATGATTACCTACCTGTTACACACTTGCAGACAGATAGTAGCGAGTCACACACAGTTGCAGATGCACAGACCCTTGAAGGACAGATTCACCAACAGGGAGGGAGGGGTTCATGCGGTCCGGAAAAACCTGCAAGACAAAAAAAAGAAAGTCAATACATGTATAAAAACTAAATGATTACCTACCTGTTACACACTTGCAAACAGATTGATAGTGAGCCACACACACAGTTGCAATGGAAAGACCCTTGTTGGCTGTATGCACCATCAGGAAGGGGGGGAGCCATTGGTCCTGAAAGCCTGTAAGACAACAAAAAGGCAATACATGTATGGAAATTGAATGATCACCTACCTGTTACACAATTGCAGAGAGATAGATAACGAGCCACACAAACAGTTGCAATAGACAGAACCTTCTTGGCTGTGTGCACCATCAGGAAGGGGGGAGCCATTGGTCCTGAAAGCCTGTAAGACAACAAAAAGACAATACATGTATAGAAACTGAATGATCACTTACCTGTTACAGAGTTGCAGAATGATGGACAGCGAACCGCACACAGTTGCAGATGAAACTATATTTGTTAGAAGGATACACCTTCAGGGAGAAGAAGAGGTTGATGGACTTCTTGAGAACCTGTAGGAAAAAAAAAGAAAATCAATACATGTATACAAACTGAATGATCACCAACCTGTTACACATGTGCAGACAGAAAGTAGCAAGTCACACACAGTTGCAGAAGCACAGACCCTTGAAGGACAGATTCACCATCAGGGAGGGAGGGGGTCATGCGGTACGGAAAAACCTGTAAGACAAAAAAAGAAAGTCAATACATGTATAGAAACTGAATGATCACCTACTTGTTACACACTTGCAGACAGATAGATAGCAAGCCACACACACAGTTGCAATGGACAGACTCTTGTTGGCGGTATGCACCTTCAGGAAGGGGGGAGCCATTGGTCCTGAAAGCCTGTAAGACAACAAAAAGGCAATATATGTATAGAAACTGAATGATCACTTACAGAGTTGCAGAATAATGGACAGCGAACCACACACAGTTGCAGATGAAAATATATTTGTTAGAAGGATACACCTTCAGGGAGAAGAAGAGGTTGATGGACTTCTTGAGAATCTGTAAGACAAAAAAAGAAAGTCAAAACATGTATAGAAACTGAATGATTACCTACCTGTTACACACTTGCAGACAGATAGTATCGAGTCATACATAGTTTCAGATGCACAAACACTTTAAGGACAGATCCACCATCAGGGAGGGAGGGGGTCATACTGTCCGAAAAACCTGTAAGACAAAAAAAGAAAGTCAATACATGTATAGAAACTGAATGATCACCTACCTGTTACACACTTGCAGACAGATTGTTAGCGAGCCACACACACAGTTGCAATGGACAGACCCTTGTTGGCTGTATGCACCATCACGAAGGGGGGAGCCATTGGTCCTGAAAGCCTGTAAGACAACCAAAAGGCAATACATGTATAAAAATTGAATGATCACCTACCTGTTACACACTCGCAGGCAGGCTGATAGCGAGCCACACACAGTTGCAATGGACAGACCATTGTTGGCTGTATGCACCATCAGGAAGGGGGGAGCCATTGGTTCTGAAAGCCTGTAAGACAAGAAAAAGGCAATACATGTGTAGAAACTGAATGATCACTTACCTGTTACAGAGTTGCAGAATAATGGACAGTGAACCACACACAGTTGCAGATGAAAATATATTTGTTAGAAAGATACACCTTCAGGGAGAAGAAGAGGTTGATGGACTTCTTGAGAACCTGTAAGACAAAAAAAAGAAAGTCAATACATGTATAGAAACTGCATTATCACCAAACTGTTACACACGTGCAGACAGATAGTATCGAGTCACACACAGTTGCAGATGCACAAACACTTTAAGGACAGATCCACCATCAGGGAGGGAGGGGGTCATACTGTCCAAAAAACCTGTAAGACAAAAAAAGAAAGTCAATACATGTACAGAAACTGAATGATCACCTACCTGTTACTCACTTGCAAACAGATTGATATTGAGCCACACACACAGTTGCAACGGACAGACCCTTGATGGCTGTATGCACCATCAGAAAGGGGGGATCCATTGGTCCTGAAAGCCTGTAAGACAACAAAGAGGCAATGCATGTATAAAAACTAAATGATCACCTACCTGTTACACACTTGCAGACAGAAAGTAGCGAGTCACACACAGTTGCAGATGGACAGACCCTTGAAGGACAGATCCACCATCAGGGAGGGAGTGGGTCATACTGTCTGAAAAGCCTGTAAGACAAGAAAAAGGCAATACATGTATAGAAACTGAATGATCACTTACCTGTTACAGAGTTGCAGAATGATGGACAGCGAACCACACACAGTTGCAGATGAAAATATATTTGTTAGAAGGATACACCTACAGGGAGAAGAAGAGGTTGATTGACTTCTTGAGAACCTGTAACACAAAAAAGAAAGTCAATACATGTATAGAAACTGAATGATTACCTACCTGTTACACACTTGCAGACAGATAGCAGCGAGTCACACACAGTTGCAGATGCACAGACCCTTGAAGGACAGATTCACCAACAGGGAGGGAGGGGTGCATGCGGTCCGGAAAAACCTGCAAGACAAAAAAAAGAAAGTCAATACATATATAAAAACTAAATAATTACCTACCTGTTACACACTTGCAAACAGATTGATAGTGAGCCACACACACAGTTGCAATGGAAAGACCCTTGTTGGCTGTATGCACCATCAGGAAGGGGGGAGCCATTGGTCCTGAAAGCCTGTAAGACAACAAAAAGGCAATACATGTATAGAAACTGAATGATCACTTACCTGTTACAGAGTTGCAGAATGATGGACAGCGAACCACACACAGTTGCAGATGAAAATATATTTGTTAGAAGGATACACCTACAGGGAGAAGAAGAGGTTGATTGACTTCTTGAGAACCTGTAACACAAAAAAGAAAGTCAATACATGTATAGAAACTGAATGATTACCTACCTGTTACACACTTGCAGACAGATAGTAGCGAGTCACACACAGTTGCAGATGCACAGACCCTTGAAGGACAGATTCACCAACAGGGAGGGAGGGGTTCATGCGGTCCGGAAAAACCTGCAAGACAAAAAAAAGAAAGTCAATACATGTATAAAAACTAAATAATTACCTACCTGTTACACACTTGCAAACAGATTGATAGTGAGCCACACACACAGTTGCAATGGAAAGACCCTTGTTGGCTGTATGCACCATCAGGAAGGGGGGGAGCCATTGGTCCTGAAAGCCTGTAAGACAACAAAAAGGCAATACATGTATAGAAACTGAATGATCACTTACATGTTACAGAGTTGCAGAATGATGGACAGCGAACCACACACAGTTGCAGATGAAAATATATTTGTTAGAAGGATACACCTTCAGGGAGAAGAAGAGGTTGATGGACTTCTTGAGAACCTGTAACACAAAAAAGAAAGTCAATACATGTATAGAAACTGAATGATCACCTATCTGTTACACACTTGAAGATTGATAGCGAGCCACACACACAGTTGCAATGGACAGACCCTTGTTGGCTGTATGCACCATCAGGAAGAGGGGAGCCATTGGTCCTAAAAACCTGTAAGACAACAAAAAGGCAATACATGTATAGAAACTGAATGATCAGTTACCTGTTACAGAGTTGCAGAATGTTGGACAGCGAACCACACAGAGTCTCAGATGAAAATATATTTGTTAGAAGGATACACCTTCAGGGAGAAGAAGAGGTTGATGGACTTCTTGAGAACCTGTAACACAAAAAAGAAAGTCAATACATGTATAGAAAATGAATGATCACCTACTTGTTACACACGTGCAGACAGATAGTATCTTGTCATACACAGTTGCAGATGCACAAACACTTTAAGGACAGATCCACCATCAGGGAGGGAGGGGGTCCTACTGTCCGAAAAACCTGTAAGACAAAAAAAGAAAGTCAATACATGTATAGAAACTGAATGATCACCTACCTCTTACACACTTGCAGACAGATTGTTAGCGAGCCACACACACAGTTGCAATGGACAGACCCTTGTTGGCTGTATGCACCATCACGAAGGGCGGAGCCATTGGTCCTGAAAGCCTGTAAGACAACAAAAAGGCAATACATGTATAGAAACTGAATGATCACTTACCTGTTACAGAGTTGCAAAATAATGGACAGCGAACCACACACAGTTGCAGAAGAAAATATATTTGTTAGAAAGATACACCTTCAGGGAGAAGAAGAGGTTGATGGACTTCTTGAGAACCTGTAAGACAAAAAAAGAAAGTCAATACATGTATAGAACCTGCATTATCACCAAACTGTTACACACGTGCAGACAGATAGTATCGAGCCACACACAGTCGCAGATGCACAAACACTTTAAGGACAGATCCACCATCAGGGAGGGAGGGGGTCATACTGTCCAAAAAACCTGTAAGACAAAAAAAGAAAGTCAATACATGTATAGAAACTGAATGATCACCTACCTGTTACACACTTGCAAACAGATTGATATTGAGCCACACACACAGTTGCAACGGACAGACCCTTGTTGGCTGTATGCACCATCAGAAAGGGGGGAGCCATTGGTCCTGAAAGCCTGTAAGACAACAAAGAGGCAATGCATGTATAAAAACTAAATGATCACCTACCTGTTACACACTTGCAGACAGAAAGTAGCGAGTCACACACAGTTGCAGATGGACAGACCCTTGAAGGACAGATCCACCATCAGGGAGGGAGTGGGTCATACTGTCTGAAAAGCCTGTAAGACAACAAAAAGGCAATACATGTATGGAAACTTAATGATTACCTACCTGTTACACACTTGCAGAATGATAGTAGCGAGTCACACACAGTTGCAGATGCACAGACCCTTGAAGGACAGATTCACCATCAGGGAGGAAGGGGTTCATGCGGTCCGGAAAAACCTGCAAGACAAGAAAAGAAAGTCAATACATGTATAAGAACTGAATGATTACCTACCTGTTACACACTTGCAGACAGATAGATAGCGAGACACACACAGTTGCAATGGACAGACCCTTCTTGGCTGTAATATATTTGTTAGAAGGATACACCTTCAGGGAGAAAAAGAGGTTGATGGACTTCTTGAGTACCTGTAACACAAAAAAGAAAGTTAATACATGTATTGAAACTGAATGATTACCTACCTGTTACACAAGCCACATACAAACAGTTGCAATGGAAAGACCTTTGTTGGCTGTATACACCATCAGGAAGGGGGGGGGCATTGGAACTGAAAGCCTTTCAGACAACAAAAATGCAATACGTATATAGAAACTGAATGATCACCTACCTGTTATACACTTGCAGACAGATAAATTGCGAGCCACACACACAGTTGCAATGGACAGACCCTTGAAGGACAGATCCATCATCAGGAAGGGAGGGAGGCGGTCATGCTATCCGAAAAACCTGTGAGACAAAAAAAAAAAGAAAGTCAATACATGTATAGAAACTGAATGATCACCTACCTGTTACACACTTGCAGACAGATAGATAGCAAGCAACACACACAGTTGCAATGGACAGACCCTTCTTGGCTGTATGCACCATCAGGAAGCGGGGAGCCATTGGTCCTGAAAGCCTGTAAGACAAAAAAAAGGCAATACATGTATAGAAACTGAATAATCACTTGCCTGTTACAGAGTTGCAGAATGATGGACAGCGAACCACACACAGTTGCAGATGAAAATATATTTGTTAGAAGGATACACCTTCAGGGAGAAGAAGAGGTAGATGGACTTCTTGAGTACCTGTAACACAAAAAAGAAAGTCAATACATGTATAGAAACTGAATGATTTCCTACCTGTTACACACTTGCAGAAAGATAGTAGCGAGCCACACACACAATTGCAATGGACAGACCCTTGTTGGCTGAATGCACCATCACGAAGGGGGGAGCCATTGGTCCTGAAAGCCTGTAAGACAACAAAAAGGCAATACATGTAAAGAAACTGAATAATCACTTGCCTGTTACAGAGTTGCAGAATGATGGACAGCGAACCACACACAGTTGCAGATGAAAATATATTTGTTAGAAGGATACACCTTCAGGGAGAAGAAGAGGTTGATGGACTTCTTGAGAACCTGTAACAGAAAAAAGAAAGTCAATACATGTATAGAAACTGAATGATTTCCTACCTATTACACACTTGCAGACAGATAGATAGCGAGACACACACAGTTGCAATGGACAGACCCTTGTTGGCAGTTTGCACCATCAGGAAGAGGGGAGCCATTGGCCCTAAAAACCTGTAAGACAACAAAAAGGCAATACATGTATAGAAACTGAATGATCACTTACCTGTTACAGAGTTGCAGAATGTTGTACAGCGAACCGGACACAGTTGCAGATGGAAATATATTTGTTAGAAGGATACACCTTCATGGAGAAGAAGAGGTTGATGGACTTCTTGAGAACCTGTAACACAAAAAAGAAAGTCAATACATGTATAGAAACTGAATGATTTCCTACCTGTTACACACTTGCAGAAAGATAGTAGCGATCCACACACACAATTGCAATGGACAGACCCTTGTTGGCTGAATGCACCATCACGAAGGGGGGAGCCATTGGTCCTGAAAGCCTGTAAGACAACAAAAAGGCAATACATGTAAAGAAACTGAATAATCACTTGCCTGTTACAGAGTTGCAGAATGATGGACAGCGAACCACACACAGTTGCAGATGAAAATATATTTGTTAGAAGGATACACCTTCAGGGAGAAGAAGAGATAGATGGACTTCTTGAGTACCTGTAACACAAAAAAGAAAGTCAATACATGTATAGAAACTGAATGATTTCCTACCTGTTACACACTTGCAGAAAGATAGTAGCGAGCCACACACACAATTGCAATGGACAGACCCTTGTTGGCTGAATGCACCATCACGAAGGGGGGAGCCATTGGTCCTGAAAGCCTGTAAGACAACAAAAAGGCAATACATGTAAAGAAACTGAATAATCACTTGCCTGTTACAGAGTTGCAGAATGATGGACAGCGAACCACACACAGTTGCAGATGAAAATATATTTGTTAGAAGGATACACCTTCAGGGAGAAGAAGAGGTAGATGGACTTCTTGAGTACCTGTAACACAAAAAAGAAAGTCAATACATGTATAGAAACTGAATGATCACCTATCTGTTACACACTTGAAGATTGATAGCGAGCCACACACACAGTTGCAATGGACAGACCCTTGTTGGCTGTATGCACCATCAGGAAGAGGGGAGCCATTGGCCCTAAAAACCTGTAAGACAACAAAAAGGCAATACATGTATAGAAACTGAATGATCACTTACCTGTTACAGAGTTGCAGAATGTTGGACAGCGAACCGGACACAGTTGCAGATGGAAATATATTTGTTAGAAGGATACACCTTCAGGGAGAAAAAGTGGTTGATGGACTTCTTGAGTACCTGTAACACAAAAAAGAAAGTTAATACATGTATAGAAACTGAATGATTACCTACCTGTTACACACTTGCAGACAGATAGTAGCGAGTCACACACAGTTGCAGATGCACAGACCCTTGAAGGACAGATTCACCATTAGGGAGGAAGGGGTTCATGCGGTCCGGAAAAACCTGCAAGACAAGAAAAGAAAGTCAATACATGTATAGGAACTGAATGATTACCTACCTGTTACACACTTGCAGACAGATAGATAGCGAGACACACACAGTTGCAATGGACAGACCCTTGTTGGCTGTATGCACCATCAGGAAGCGGGGAGCAATTGGTCCTGAAAGCCTGTAAGACAAAAAAAGGCAATACATGTATAGAAACTGAATGATGACTTACCTGTTACAGAGTTGCAGAATGATGGACAGCGAACCACACACAGTTGCAGATGAAAATATATTTGTTAGAAGGATACACCTTCAGGGAGAAGAAGAGGTTGATGGACTTCTTGAGAACCTGTAGGAAAAAAAAAGAAAGTCAATACATGTATACAAACTGAATGATCACCAACCTGTTACACATTTGCAGAAAGATTGATAGCGAGCCACACACATTTGCAGTGGACAGACCCTTGTTGGCTGTATGAATCATCAGTAAGGGGGGGAGCCATTGGTCCTGTAAGCCTGTAATACATCAAAAAGGCAATATATGTATAGAAACTGAATGATCACTTACAGAGTTGCAGAATGATGGACAGCGAACCACACACAGTTGCAGATGAAAATATATTTGTTAGAAGGATACACCTTCAGTGAGAAAAAGAGGTTGTTGGACTTCTTGAGAACCTGTAACACAAAAAAGAAAGTCAATACATGTATAGAAACTGAATGATCACCAACCAGTTACACACCTGCAGAAAGAGAGTATCGAGTCACACACAGTTGCAGATGCACAGACCCTTGAAGGACAGATCCATCATCAGGAAGGGAGGGAGGCGGTCATGCTAACCGAAAAACCTGTGAGACAAAAAAAAGAAAGTCAATACATGTATAGAAACTGAATGATCACCTACCTGTTACACACTTGCAGACAGATAGATAGCAAGCCACACACACAGTTGCAATGGACAGACCCTTCTTGGCTGTATGCACCATCAGGAAGCGGGGAGCCATTGGTCCTGAAAGCCTGTAAGACAAAAAAAAAGGCAATACATGTATAGAAACTGAATAATCACTTGCCTGTTACAGAGTTGCAGAATGATGGACAGCGAACCACACACAGTTGCAGATGAAAATATATTTGTTAGAAGGATACACCTTCAGGGAGAAGAAGAGGTAGATGGACTTCTTGAGTACCTGTAACACAAAAAAGAAAGTCAATACATGTATAGAAACTGAATGATTTCCTACCTGTTACACACTTGCAGAAAGATAGTAGCGAGCCACACATACAATTGCAATGGACAGACCCTTGTTGGCTGAATGCACCATCAGGAAGCGGGGAGCCATTGGTCCTGAAAGCCTGTAAGACAACAAAAAGGCAATACATGTATAGAAACTGAATGATCATTTACCTGTTACAGAGTTGCAGAATGATGGACAGCGAACCACACACAGTTGGAGATGCACAGACCCTTGAAAGGCAGATTCACCATCAGGGAGGGAGGGGTTCATGCGGTCCATAAAATCCTGCAAGACAAAAAAAGAAAGTTTATACATGTATAGAAACTAAATGATTAACTACCTGTTACACACTTGCAGACAAATAGATAGCGAGCCACACACACAGTTGCAATGGACAGACCCTTGTTCGCTGTATGCACCATCAGGAAGAGGGGAGCCATTGGTCTTGAAAGCCTGTAAGACAAAATAAAGGCAATAGATGTATAGAAACTGAATGATCACTTACCTGTTACAAAGTTGCAGAATGATGGACAGCGAACCACACACAGTTGCAGATGAAAATATATTTGTTAGAAGGATAGACCTTCAGGGAGAAGAAGAGGTTGATGGACGTCTTCAGTACCTGTAACACAAAAAAGAAAGTCAATACATGTATACAAACTGAATGATTACCTACCTGTTACACACTTGCAGACAGATCTTAGCGAGTCACACACAGTTGCAGATGCACAGACCCTTGAAGGACAGATTCACCATCAGGGAGGGAGGGGTTCATGCGGTCCGGAAAAACCTGCAAGACAAGAAAAGAAAGTCAATACATGTATAGGAACTGAAAGATTACCTACCTGTTACACACTTGCAGACACATAGATAGCGAGACACACACAGTTGCAATGGACAGACCCTTGTTGGCTGTATGCACCATCGGGAAGGGGGGAGCCATTGGTCCTGAAAGCCTGTAAGACAACAAAAAGACAATACATGTATAGAAACTGAATGATCACTTGCCTGTTACAGAGTTGCAGAATGATGGACTGCGAACCACACACAGTTGCAGATGAAAATATATTTGTTTGAAGGATACACCTTCAGGGAGAAGAAGAGGTTGATGGACTTCTTGAGAACCTGTAACACAAAAAAGAAAGTCAATACATGTATAGAAACTGAATGATTTCCTACCTGTTACACACTTGCAGACAGATAGATAGCGAGACACACACAGTTGCAATGGACAGACCCTTGTTGGATGTATGCACCATCGGGAAGGGGGGAGCCATTGGTCCTGAAAGCCTGTAAGACAACAAAAAGGCAATACATGTATAGAAACTGAATGATCACTTACCTGTTACAGAGTTGCAGAATGATGGACAGCGAACCACACACAGTTGCAGATGAAAATATATTTGTTAGAAGGATACACCTTCAGGGAGAAGAAGAGGTTGATGGACTTCTTGAGAACCTGTAACACAAAAAAGAAAGTCAATACATGTATAGAAACTGAATGATCACCTATCTGTTACACACTTGAAGATTGATAGCGAGCCACACACACAGTTGCAATGGACAGACCCTTGTTGGCTGTATGCACCATCAGGAAGAGGGGAGCCATTGGCCCTAAAAACCTGTAAGACAACAAAAAGGCAATACATGTATAGAAACTGAATGATGACTTACCTGTTACAGAGTTGCAGAATGTTGGACAGCGAACCGGACAAAGTTGCAGATGGAAATATATTTGTTAGAAGGATACACCTTCAGGGAGAAAAAGTGGTTGATGGACTTCTTGAGTACCTGTAACACAAAAAAGAAAGTTAATACATGTATAGAAACTGAATGATTACCTACCTGTTACACACTTGCAGACAGATAGTAGCGAGTCACACACAGTTGCAGATGCACAGACCCTTGAAGGACAGATTCACCATCAGGGAGGAAGGGGTTCATGCGGTCCGGAAAAACCTGCAAGACAAGAAAAGAAAGTCAATACATGTATAAGAACTGAATGATTACCTACCTGTTACACACTTGCAGACAGATAGATAGCGAGACACTCACAGTTGCAATGGACAGACCCTTGTTGGCTGTATGCACCATCAGGAAGCGGGGAGCCATTGGTCCTGAAAGCCTGTAAGACAAAAAAAGGCAATACATGTATAGAAACTGAATGATGACTTACCTGTTACAGAGTTGCAGAATGATGGACAGCGAACCACACACAGTTGCAGATGAAAATATATTTGTTAGAAGGATACACCTTCAGGGAGAAGAAGAGGTTGATGGACTTCTTGAGAACCTGTAGGAAAAAAAAAGAAAGTCAATACATGTATACAAACTGAATGATCACCAACCTGTTACACATGTGCAGACAGAAAGTAGCAAGTCACACACAGTTGCAGAAGCACAGACCCTTGAAGGACAGATTCACCATCAGAGAGGGAGGGGGTCATGCGGTCCGGAAAAACTTGTAAGACAAAAAAAAGGCAATACATGTATAAAAACTGAATGATCACCTACTTGTTACACACTTGCAGACAGATAGATAGCAAGCCACACACACAGTTGCAATGGACAGACTCTTGTTGGCGGTATGCACCTTCAGGAAGGGGGAGCCATTGGTCCTGAAAGCCTGTAAGACAACAAAAAGGCAATACATGTATAGAAACTGAATGATCATTTACCTGTTACAGAGTTGCAGAATGATGGACAGCGAACCACACACAGTTGCTGATGCACAGACCCTTGAAAGACAGATTCACCATCAGGGAGGGAGGGGTTCATGCGGTCCATAAAATCCTGCAAGACAAAAAAAGAAAGTTTATACATGTATAGAAACTAAATGATTAACTACCTGTTACACACTTGCAGACAAATAGATAGCGAGCCACACACACAGTTGCAATGGACAGACCCTTGTTCGCTGTATGCACCATCAGGAAGAGGGGAGCCATTGGTCTTGAAAGCCTGTAAGACAAAAAAAAGGCAATACATGTATAGAAACTGAATGATCACTTACCTGTTACAAAGTTGCAGAATGATGGACAGCGAACCACACACAGTTGCAGATGAAAATATATTTGTTAGAAGGATACACCTTCAGGGAGAAGAAGAGGTTGATGGACGTCTTCAGTACCTGTAACACAAAAAAGAAAGTCAATACATATATACAAACTGAATGATTACCTACCTGTTACACACTTGCAGACAGATCGTAGCGAGTCACACACAGTTGCAGATGCACAGACCCTTGAAGGACAGATTCACCATCAGGGAGGGAGGGGTTCATGCGGTCCGGAAAAACCTGCAAGACAAGAAAAGAAAGTCAATACATGTATAGAAACTGAATGATTTCCTACCTGTTACACACTTGCAGACAGATAGATAGCGAGACACACACAGTTGCAATGGACAGACCCTTGTTGGATGTATGCACCATCGGGAAGGGGGGAGCCATTGGTCCTGAAAGCCTGTAAGACAACAAAAAGGCAATACATGTATAGAAACTGAATGATCACTTACCTGTTACAGAGTTGCAGAATGATGGACAGCGAACCACACACAGTTGCAGATGAAAATATATTTGTTAGAAGGATACACCTTCAGGGAGAAGAAGAGGTTGATGGACTTCTTGAGAACCTGTAACACAAAAAAGAAAGTCAATACATGTATAGAAACTGAATGATCACCTATCTGTTACACACTTGAAGATTGATAGCGAGCCACACACACAGTTGCAATGGACAGACCCTTGTTGGCTGTATGCACCATCAGGAAGAGGGGAGCCATTGGCCCTAAAAACCTGTAAGACAACAAAAAGGCAATACATGTATAGAAACTGAATGATGACTTACCTGTTACAGAGTTGCAGAATGTTGGACAGCGAACCGGACACAGTTGCAGATGGAAATATATTTGTTAGAAGGATACACCTTCAGGGAGAAAAAGTGGTTGATGGACTTCTTGAGTACCTGTAACACAAAAAAGAAAGTTAATACATGTATAGAAACTGAATGATTACCTACCTGTTACACACTTGCAGACAGATAGTAGCGAGTCACACACAGTTGCAGATGCACAGACCCTTGAAGGACAGATTCACCATCAGGGAGGAAGGGGTTCATGCGGTCCGGAAAAACCTGCAAGACAAGAAAAGAAAGTCAATACATGTATAGGAACTGAATGATTACCTACCTGTTACACACTTGCAGACAGATAGATAGCGAGACACACACAGTTGCAATGGACAGACCCTTGTTGGCTGTATGCACCATCAGGAAGCGGGGAGCCATTGGTCCTGAAAGCCTGTAAGCCAAAAAAAGGCAATACATGTATAGAAACTGAATGATGACTTACCTGTTACAGAGTTGCAGAATAATGGACAGCGAACCACACACAGTTGCAGATGAAAATATATTTGTTAGAAGGATACACCTTCAGGGAGAAGAAGAGGTTGATGGACTTCTTGAGAACCTGTAGGAAAAAAAAAGAAAGTCAATACATGTATACAAACTGAATGATCACCAACCTGTTACACATTTGCAGGAAGATTGATAGCGAGCCACACACATTTGCAGTGGACAGACCCTTGTTGGCTGTATGAATCATCAGTAAGGGGGGGAGCCATTGGTCCTGTAAGCCTGTAATACATCAAAAAGGCAATATATGTATAGAAACTGAATGATCACTTACAGAGTTGCAGAATGATGGACAGCGAACCACACACAGTTGCAGATGAAAATATATTTGTTAGAAGGATACACCTTCAGTGAGAACAAGAGGTTGTTGGACTTCTTGAGAACCTGTAACACAAAAAAGAAAGTCAATACATGTATAGAAACTGAATGATCACCAACCAGTTACACACCTGCAGAAAGATAGTATCGAGTCACACACAGTTGCAGATGCACAGACCCTTGAAGGACAGATCCATCATCAGGAAGGGAGGGAGGCGGTTATGCTAACCGAAAAACCTGTGAGACAAAAAAAAGAAAGTCAATACATGTATAGAAACTGAATGATCACCTACCTGTTACACACTTGCAGACAGATAGATAGCAAGCCACACACACAGTTGCAATGGACAGACCCTTCTTGGCTGTATGCACCATCAGGAAGCGGGGAGCCATTGGTCCTGAAAGCCTGTAAGACAAAAAAAAGGCAATACATGTATAGAAACTGAATAATCACTTGCCTGTTACAGAGTTGCAGAATGATGGACAGCGAACCACACACAGTTGCAGATGAAAATATATTTGTTAGAAGGATACACCTTCAGGGAGAAGAAGAGGTTGATGGACTTCTTGAGAACCTGTAACACAAAAAAGAAAGTCAATAAATGTATAGAAACTGAATGATTTCCTACCTGTTACACACTTGCAGACAGATAGATAGCAAGACACACACAGTTGCAATGGACAGACCCTTGTTGGATGTATGCACCATCGGGAAGGGGGGAGCCATTGGTCCTGAAAGCCTGTAAGACAACAAAAAGGCAATACATGTATAGAAACTGAATGATCACTTACCTGTTACAGAGTTGCAGAATGATGGACAGCAAAACACATACAGTTGCAGATGAAAATATATTTGTTAGAAGGATACACCTTCAGGGAGAAGAAGAGGTTAATGGACTTCTTGAGAACCTGTAACACAAAAAAGAAAGTCAATACATGTATAGAAACTGAATGATCACCTATCTGTTACACACTTGAAGATTGATAGTGAGCCACACACACAGTTGCAATGGACAGACCCTTGTTGGCTGTATGCACCATCAGGAAGCGGGGAGCCATTGGTCCTGAAAGCCTGTAAGCCAAAAAAAGGCAATACATGTATAGAAACTGAATGATGACTTACCTGTTACAGAGTTGCAGAATAATGGACAGCGAACCACACACAGTTGCAGATGAAAATATATTTGTTAGAAGGATACACCTTCAGGGAGAAGAAGAGGTTGATGGACTTCTTGAGAACCTGTAGGAAAAAAAAAGAAAGTCAATACATGTATACAAACTGAATGATCACCAACCTGTTACACATTTGCAGGAAGATTGATAGCGAGCCACACACATTTGCAGTGGACAGACCCTTGTTGGCTGTATGAATCATCAGTAAGGGGGGGAGCCATTGGTCCTGTAAGCCTGTAATACATCAAAAAGGCAATATATGTATAGAAACTGAATGATCACTTACAGAGTTGCAGAATGATGGACAGCGAACCACACACAGTTGCAGATGAAAATATATTTGTTAGAAGGATACACCTTCAGTGAGAACAAGAGGTTGTTGGACTTCTTGAGAACCTGTAACACAAAAAAGAAAGTCAATACATGTATAGAAACTGAATGATCACCAACCAGTTACACACCTGCAGAAAGATAGTATCGAGTCACACACAGTTGCAGATGCACAGACCCTTGAAGGACAGATCCATCATCAGGAAGGGAGGGAGGCGGTTATGCTAACCGAAAAACCTGTGAGACAAAAAAAAGAAAGTCAATACATGTATAGAAACTGAATGATCACCTACCTGTTACACACTTGCAGACAGATAGATAGCAAGCCACACACACAGTTGCAATGGACAGACCCTTCTTGGCTGTATGCACCATCAGGAAGCGGGGAGCCATTGGTCCTGAAAGCCTGTAAGACAAAAAAAAGGCAATACATGTATAGAAACTGAATAATCACTTGCCTGTTACAGAGTTGCAGAATGATGGACAGCGAACCACACACAGTTGCAGATGAAAATATATTTGTTAGAAGGATACACCTTCAGGGAGAAGAAGAGGTTGATGGACTTCTTGAGAACCTGTAACACAAAAAAGAAAGTCAATAAATGTATAGAAACTGAATGATTTCCTACCTGTTACACACTTGCAGACAGATAGATAGCAAGACACACACAGTTGCAATGGACAGACCCTTGTTGGATGTATGCACCATCGGGAAGGGGGGAGCCATTGGTCCTGAAAGCCTGTAAGACAACAAAAAGGCAATACATGTATAGAAACTGAATGATCACTTACCTGTTACAGAGTTGCAGAATGATGGACAGCAAAACACATACAGTTGCAGATGAAAATATATTTGTTAGAAGGATACACCTTCAGGGAGAAGAAGAGGTTAATGGACTTCTTGAGAACCTGTAACACAAAAAAGAAAGTCAATACATGTATAGAAACTGAATGATCACCTATCTGTTACACACTTGAAGATTGATAGTGAGCCACACACACAGTTGCAATGGACAGACCCTTGTTGGCTGTATGCACCATCAGGAAGAGGGGAGCCATTGGCCCTAAAAACCTGTAAGACAACAAAAAGGCAATACATGTATAGAAACTGAATGATCACTTACCTGTTACAGAGTTGCAGAATGTTGGACAGCGAACCGGACACAGTTGCAGATGGAAATATATTTGTTAGAAGGATACACCTTCAGGGAGAAAAAGTGGTTGATGGACTTCTTGAGTACCTGTAACACAAAAAAGAAAGTTAATACATGTATAGAAACTGAATGATTACCTACCTTTTACACACTTGCAGACAGATAGTAGCGAGTCACACACAGTTGCAGATGCACAGACCCTTGAAGGACAGATTCACCATCAGGGAGGAAGGGGTTCATGCGGTCCGGAAAAACCTGCAAGACAAGAAAAGAAAGTCAATACATGTATAGGAACTGAATGATTACCTACCTGTTACACACTTGCAGACAGATAGATAGCGAGACACACACAGTTGCAATGGACAGACCCTTGTTGGCTGTATGCACCATCAGGAAGCGGGGAGCCATTGGTCCTGAAAGCCTGTAAGACAAAAAAAGGCAATACATGTATAGAAACTGAATGATGACTTACCTGTTACAGAGTTGCAGAATGATGGACAGCGAACCACACACAGTTGCAGATGAAAATATATTTGTTAGAATGATACACCTTCAGGGAGAAGAAGAGGTTGATGGACTTCTTGAGAACCTGTAGGAAAAAAAAAGAAAGTCAATACATGTATACAAACTGAATGATCACCAACCTGTTACACATGTGCAGACAGAAAGTAGCAAGTCACACACAGTTGCAGAAGCACAGACCCTTGAAGGACAGATTCACCATCAGAGAGGGAGGGGGTCATGCGGTCCGGAAAAACCTGTAAGACAAAAAAAGAAAGTCAATACATGTATAGAAACTGAATGATCACCTACTTGTTACACACTTGCAGACAGATAGATAGCAAGCCACACACACAGTTGCAATGGACAGACTCTTGTTGGCGGTATGCACCTTCAGGAAGGGGGGAGCCATTGGTCCTGAAAGCCTGTAAGACAAAAAAAGAAAAGTCAATACATGTACAGAAACTGAATGATCACCTACCTGTTACACATTTGCAGAAAGATTGATAGCGAGCCACACACATTTGCAGTGGACAGACCCTTGTTGGCTGTATGAATCATCAGTAAGGGGGGGAGCCATTGGTCCTGTTAGCCTGTAATACATCAAAAAGGCAATATATGTATAGAAACTGAATGATCACTTGCCTGTTACAGAGTTGCAGAATGATGGACAGCGAACCACACACAGTTGCAGATGAAAATATATTTGTTAGAAGGATACACCTTCAGGGAGAAGAAGAGGTTGATGGACTTCTTGAGAACCTGTAACACAAAAAAGAAAGTTAATACATGTATAGAAACTGAATGATTACCTACCTGTTACACACTTGCAGACAGATAGTAGCGAGTCACACACAGTTGCAGATGCACAGACCCTTGAAGGACAGATTCACCATCAGGGAGGAAGGGGTTCATGCGGTCCGGAAAAACCTGCAAGACAAGAAAAGAAAGTCAAAACATGTATAGGAACTGAATGATTACGTACCTGTTACACACTTGCAGACAGATAGATAGCGAGACACACACATTTGCAATGGACAGACCCTTGTTAGATGTATGCACCATCGGGAAGGGGGGAGCCATTGGTCCTGAAAGCCTGTAAGACAACAAAAAGGCAATACATGTATAGAAACTGAATGATCATTTACCTGTTACAGAGTTGCAGAATGATAGACAGCGAACCACACACAGTTGCAGATGCACAGACCCTTGAAAGACAGATTCACCATCAGGGAGGGAGGGGTTCATGCGGTCCATAAAATCCTGCAAGACAAAAAAAGAAAGTTTATACATGTATAGAAACTAAATGATTAACTACCTGTTACACACTTGCAGACAAATAGATAGCGAGCCACACACACAGTTGCAATGGACAGACCCTTGTTCGCTGTATGCACCATCAGGAATAGGGGAGCCATTGGTCTTGAAAGCTTGTAAGACAAAAAAAAGGCAATACATGTATAGAAACTGAATGATCACTTACCTGTTACAAACTTGCAGAATGATGGACAGCGAACCACACACAGTTGCAGATGAAAATATATTTGTTAGAAGGATACACCTTCAGGGAGAAGAAGAGGTTGATGGACTTCTTGAGAACCTGTAACACAAAAAAGAAAGTCAATACATGTATAGAAACTGAATGATCACCTATCTGTTACACACTTGAAGATTGATAGCGAGCCACACACACAGTTGCAATGGACAGACCCTTGTTGGCTGTATGCACCATCAGGAAGAGGGGAGCCATTGGTCCTAAGAACCTGTAAGACAAAAAAAAGGCAATACATGTATAGAAACTGAATGATCACTTACCTGTTACAGAGTTGCAGAATGTTGGACAGCGAACCGGACACAGTTGCAGATGGAAATATATTTGTTAGAAGGATACACCTTCAGGGAGAAAAAGTGGTTGATGGACTTCTTGAGTACCTGTAACACAAAAAAGAAAGTTAATACATGTATAGAAACTGAATGATTACCTACCTGTTACACACTTGCAGACAGATAGTAGCGAGTCACACACAGTTGCAGATGCACAGACCCTTGAAGGACAGATTCACCATCAGGGAGGAAGGGGTTCATGCGGTCCGGAAAAACCTGCAAGACAAGAAAAGAAAGTCAAAACATGTATAGGAACTGAATGATTACCTACCTGTTACACACTTGCAGACAGATAGATAGCGAGACACACACATTTGCAATGGACAGACCCTTGTTAGATGTATGCACCATCGGGAAGGGGGGAGCCATTGGTCCTGAAAGCCTGTAAGACAACAAAAAGGCAATACATGTATAGAAACTGAATGATCATTTACCTGTTACAGAGTTGCAGAATGATAGACAGCGAACCACACACAGTTGCAGATGCACAGACCCTTGAAAGACAGATTCACCATCAGGGAGGGAGGGGTTCATGCGGTCCATAAAATCCTGCAAGACAAAAAAAGAAAGTTTATACATGTATAGAAACTAAATGATTAACTACCTGTTACACACTTGCAGACAAATAGATAGCGAGCCACACACACAGTTGCAATGGACAGACCCTTGTTCGCTGTATGCACCATCAGGAATAGGGGAGCCATTGGTCTTGAAAGCTTGTAAGACAAAAAAAATGCAATACATGTATAGAAACTGAATGAACACTTACATGTTACAAACTTGCAGAATGATGGACAGCGAACCACACACAGTTGCAGATGAAAATATATTTGTTAGAAGGATACACCTTCAGGGAGAAGAAGAGGTTGATGGACGTCTTCAGTACCTGTAACACAAAAAAGAAAGTCAATACATGTATACAAACTGAATGATTACCTACCTGTTACACACTTGCAGACAGATCTTAGCGAGTCACACACAGTTGAAGATGCACAGACCCTTGAAGGACAGATTCATCATCAGGGAGGGAGGGGTTCATGCGGTCCGGAAAAACCTGCAAGACAAGAAAAGAAAGTCAATACATGTATAGGAACTGAAAGATTACCTACATGTTACACACTTGCAGACAGATAGATAGCGAGACACACACAGTTGCAATGGACAGACCCTTGTTGGCTGTATGCACCATCGGGAAGGGGGGAGCCATTGGTCCTGAAAGCCTGTAAGACAACAAAAAGACAATACATGTATAGAAACTGAATGATCACTTACCTGTTACAGAGTTGCAGAATGATGGACTGCGAACCACACACAGTTGCAGATGAAAATATATTTGTTAGAAGGATACACCTTCAGGGAGAAGAAGAGGTTGATGGACTTCTTGAGAACCTGTAACACAAAAAAGAAAGTCAATACATGTATAGAAACTGAATGATTTCCTACCTGTTACACACTTGCAGACAGATAGATAGCGAGACACACACAGTTGCAATGGACAGACCCTTGTTGGATGTATGCACCATCGGGAAGGGGGGAGCCATTGGTCCTGAAAGCCTGTAAGACAACAAAAAGGCAATACATTTATAGAAACTGAATGATCACTTACCTGTTACAGAGTTGCAGAATGATGGACAGCGAACCACACACAGTTGCAGATGAAAATATATTTGTTAGAAGGATACACCTTCAGGGAGAAGAAGAGGTTGATGGACTTCTTGAGAACCTGTAACACAAAAAAGAAAGTCAATACATGTATAGAAACTGAATGATCACCTATCTGTTGCACACTTGAAGATTGATAGCGAGCCACACACACAGTTGCAATGGACAGACCCTTGTTGGCTGTATGCACCATCAGGAAGAGGGGAGCCATTGGCCCTAAAAACCTGTAAGACAACAAAAAGGCAATACATGTATAGAAACTGAATGATCACTTACCTGTTACAGAGTTGCAGAATGATGGACAGCGAACCACACACAGTTGCAGATGAAAATATATTTGTTAGAAGGATACACCTTCAGGGAGAAGAAGAGGTTGATGGACTTCTTGAGAACCTGTAACACAAAAAAGAAAGTCAATACATGTATAGAAACTGAATGATCACCTATCTGTTACACACTTGAAGATTGATAGCGAGACACACACAGTTGCAATGGACAGACCCTTGTTGGCTGTATGCACCATCAGGAAGCGGGGAGCCATTGGTCCTGAAAGCCTGTAAGACAAAAAAAGGCAATACATGTATAGAAACTGAATGATGACTTGCCTGTTACAGAGTTGCAGAATGATGGACAGCGAACCACACACAGTTGCAGATGAAAATATATTTGTTAGAAGGATACACCTTCAGGGAGAAGAAGAGGTTGATGGACTTCTTGAGAACCTGTAGGAAAAAAAAAGAAAGTCAATACATGTATACAAACTCAATGATCACCAACCTGTTACACATGTGCAGACAGAAAGTAGCAAGTCACACACAGTTGCAGAAGCACAGACCCTTGAAGGACAGATTCACCATCAGAGAGGGAGGGGGTCATGCAGTCCGGAAAAACCTGTAAGACAAAAAAAAAGCAATACATGTATAAAAACTGAATGATCACCTACTTGTTACACACTTGCAGACAGATAGATAGCAAGCCACACACACAGTTGCAATGGACAGACTCTTGTTGGCGGTATGCACCTTCAGGAAGGGGGGAGCAATTGGTCCTGAAAGTCTGTAAGACAAAAAAAGAAAAGTCAATACATGTACAGAAACTGAATGATCACCTACCTGTTACACATTTGCAGAAAGATTGATAGCGAGCCACACACATTTGCAGTGGACAGACCCTTGTTGGCTGTATGAATCATCAGTAAGGGGGGGAGCCATTGGTCCTGTAAGCCTGTAATATATCAAAAAGGCAATACATGTATAGAAACTGAATAATCACTTGCCTGTTACAGAGTTGCAGAATGATGGACAGCGAACCACACACAGTTGCAGATGAAAATATATTTGTTAGAAGGATACACCTTCAGGGAGAAGAAGAGGTAGATGGACTTCTTGAGTACCTGTAACAGAAAAAAGAAAGTCAATACATGTATAGAAACTGAATGATTTCCTACCTGTTACACACTTGCAGAAAGATAGTAGCGAGTCACACACACAATTGCAATGGACAGACCCTTGTTGGCTGAATGCACCATCACGAAGGGGGGAGCCATTGGTCCTGAAAGCCTGTAAGACAACAAAAAGGCAATACATGTAAAGAAACTGAATAATCACTTACCTGTTACAGAGTTGCAGAATGATGGACAGCGAACCACACACAGTTGCAGATGAAAATATATTTGTTAGAAGGATACACCTTCAGGGAGAAGAAGAGGTTTCTGGACTTCTTGAGAGCCTGTAACACAAAAAAGAAAGTCAAAACATGTATAGAAACTGAATGATCACCTATCTGTTACACACTTGAAGATTGATAGCGAGCCACACACACAGTTGCAATGGACAGACCCTTGTTGGCTGTATGCACCATCAGGAAGAGGGGAGCCATTGGTCCTAAGAACCTGTAAGACAACAAAAAGGCAATACATGTATAGAAACTGAATGATCACTTACCTGCTACAGAGTTGCAGAATGTTGGACAGCGAACCGGACACAGTTGCAGATGGAAATATATTTGTTAGAAGGATACACCTTCAGGGAGAAAAAGTGGTTGATGGACTTCTTGAGTACCTGTAACACAAAAAAGAAAGTTAATACAGGTATAGAAACTGAATGATTACCTACCTGTTACACACTTGCAGACAGATAGTAGCGAGTCACACACAGTTGCAGATGCACAGACCCTTGAAGGACAGATTCACCATCAGGGAGGAAGGGGTTCATGCGGTCCGGAAAAACCTGCAAGACAAGAAAAGAAAGTCAATACATGTATAGGAACTGAATGATTACCTACCTGTTACACACTTGCAGACAGATAGATAGCGAGACACACACAGTTGCAATGGACAGACCCTTGTTGGATGTATGCACCATCGGGAAGGGGGGAGCCATTGGTCCTGAAAGCCTGTAAGACAACAAAAAGGCAATACATGTATAGAAACTGAATGATCATTTACCTGTTACAGAGTTGCAGAATGATGGACAGCGAACCACACACAGTTGCAGATGCACAGACCCTTGAAAGACAGATTCACCATCAGGGAGGGAGGGGTTCATGCGGTCCATAAAATCCTGCAAGACAAAAAAAGAAAGTTTTTACATGTATAGAAACTAAATGATTAACTACCTGTTACACACTTGCAGACAAATAGATAGCGAGCCACACACACAGTTGCAATGGACAGACCCTTGTTGGCTGTATGCACCATCAGGAAGAGGGGAGCCATTGGCCCTAAAAACCTGTAAGACAACAAAAAGGCAATACATGTATAGAAACTGAATGATGACTTACCTGTTACAGAGTTGCAGAATGTTGGACAGCGAACCGGACACAGTTGCAGATGGAAATATATTTGTTAGAAGGATACACCTTCAGGGAGAAAAAGTGGTTGATGGACTTCTTGAGTACCTGTAACACAAAAAAGAAAGTTAATACATGTATAGAAACTGAATGATTACCTACCTGTTACACACTTGCAGACAGATAGTAGCGAGTCACACACAGTTGCAGATGCACAGACCCTTGAAGGACAGATTCACCATCAGGGAGGAAGGGGTTCATGCGGTCCGGAAAAACCTGCAAGACAAGAAAAGAAAGTCAATACATGTATAGGAACTGAATGATTACCTACCTGTTACACACTTGCAGACAGATAGATAGCGAGACACACACAGTTGCAATGGACAGACCCTTGTTGGCTGTATGCACCATCAGGAAGCGGGGAGCCATTGGTCCTGAAAGCCTGTAAGACAAAAAAAGGCAATACATGTATAGAAACTGAATGATGACTTACCTGTTACAGAGTTGCAGAATGATGGACAGCGAACCACACACAGTTGCAGATGAAAATATATTTGTTAGAAGGATACACCTTCAGGGAGAAGAAGAGGTTGATGGACTTCTTGAGAACCTGTAGGAAAAAAAAAGAAAGTCAATACATGTATACAAACTGAATGATCACCAACCTGTTACACATTTGCAGAAAGATTGATAGCGAGCCACACACATTTGCAGTGGACAGACCCTTGTTGGCTGTATGAATCATCAGTAAGGGGGGGAGCCATTGGTCCTGTAAGCCTGTAATACATCAAAAAGGCAATATATGTATAGAAACTGAATGATCACTTACAGAGTTGCAGAATGATGGACAGCGAACCACACACAGTTGCAGATGAAAATATATTTGTTAGAAGGATACACCTTCAGTGAGAAAAAGAGGTTGTTGGACTTCTTGAGAACCTGTAACACAAAAAAGAAAGTCAATACATGTATAGAAACTGAATGATCACCAACCAGTTACACACCTGCAGAAAGATAGTATCGAGTCACACACAGTTGCAGATGCACAGACCCTTGAAGGACAGATCCATCATCAGGAAGGGAGGGAGACGGTCATGCTAACCGAAAAACCTGTGAGACAAAAAAAAGAAAGTCAATACATGTATAGAAACTGAATGATCACCTACCTGTTACACACTTGCAGACAGATAGATAGCAAGCCACACACACAGTTGCAATGGACAGACCCTTCTTGGCTGTATGCACCATCAGGAAGCGGGGAGCCATTGGTCCTGAAAGCCTGTAAGACAAAAAAAAGGCAATACATGTATAGAAACTGAATAATCACTTGCCTGTTACAGAGTTGCAGAATGATGGACAGCGAACCACACACAGTTGCAGATGAAAATATATTTGTTAGAAGGATACACCTTCAGGGAGAAGAAGAGGTAGATGGACTTCTTGAGTACCTGTAACACAAAAAAGAAAGTCAATACATGTATAGAAACTGAATGATTTCCTACCTGTTACACACTTGCAGAAAGATAGTAGCGAGCCACACACAATTGCAATGGACAGACCCTTGTTGGCTGAATGCACCATCAGGAAGCGGGGAGCCATTGGTCCTGAAAGCCTGTAAGACAACAAAAAGGCAATACATCTATAGAAACTGAATGATCATTTACCTGTTACAGAGTTGCAGAATGATGGACAGCGAACCACACACAGTTGCAGATGCACAGACCCTTGAAAGGCAGATTCACCATCAGGGAGGGAGGGGTTCATGCGGTCCATAAAATCCTGCAAGACAAAAAAAGAAAGTTTATACATGTATAGAAACTAAATGATTAACTACCTGTTACACACTTGCAGACAGATAGATAGCGAGCCACACACACAGTTGCAATGGACAGACCCTTGTTCGCTGTATGCACCATCAGGAAGAGGGGAGCCATTGGTCTTGAAAGCCTGTAAGACAAAAAAAAGGCAATACATGTATAGAAATTGAATGATCACTTACCTGTTACAAAGTTGCAGAATGATGGACAGCGAACCACACACAGTTGCAGATGAAAATATATTTGTTAGAAGGATACACCTTCAGGGAGAAGAAGAGGTTGATGGACTTCTTGAGAACCTGTAGGAAAAAAAAAGAAAGTCAATACATGTATACAAACTGAATGATCACCAACCTGTTACACATTTGCAGAAAGATTGATAGCGAGCCACACACATTTGCAGTGGACAGACCCTTGTTGGCTGTATGAATCATCAGTAAGGGGGGGAGCCATTGGTCCTGTAAGCCTGTAATACATCAAAAAGGCAATATATGTATAGAAACTGAATGATCACTTACAGAGTTGCAGAATGATGGACAGCGAACCACACACAGTTGCAGATGAAAATATATTTGTTAGAAGGATACACCTTCAGTGAGAAAAAGAGGTTGTTGGACTTCTTGAGAACCTGTAACACAAAAAAGAAAGTCAATACATGTATAGAAACTGAATGATCACCAACCAGTTACATACCTGCAGAAAGATAGTATCGAGTCACACACAGTTGCAGATGCACAGACCCTTGAAGGACAGATTCACCATCAGGGAGGGAGGGGTTCATGCGGTCCGGAAAAACCTGCAAGACAAGAAAAGAAAGTCAATACATGTATAGAAACTGAAAGATTACCTACCTGTTACACACTTGCAGACAGATAGATAGCGAGACACACACAGTTGCAATGGACAGACCCTTGTTGGCTGTATGCACCATCAGGAAGAGGGGAGCCATTGGCCCTAAAAACCTGTAAGACAACAAAAAGGCAATACATGTATAGAAACTGAATGATCACTTACCTGTTACAGAGTTGCAGAATGTTGGACAGCGAACCGGACACAGTTGCAGATGGAAATATATTTGTTAGAAGGATACACCTTCAGGGAGAAAAAGTGGTTGATGGACTTCTTGAGTACCTGTAACACAAAAAAGAAAGTTAATACATGTATAGAAACTGAATGATTACCTACCTGTTACACACTTGCAGACAGATAGTAGCGAGTCACACACAGTTGCAGCTGCACAGACCCTTGAAGGACAGATTCACCATCAGGGAGGAAGGGGTTCATGCGGTCCGGAAAAACCTGCAAGACAAGAAAAGAAAGTCAATACATGTATAGGAACTGAATGATTACCTACCTGTTACACACTTGCAGACAGATAGATAGCGAGACACACACAGTTGCAATGGACAGACCCTTGTTGGCTGTATGCACCATCAGGAAGCGGGGAGCCATTGGTCCTGAAAGCCTGTAAGACAAAAAAAGGCAATACATGTATAGAAACTGAATGATGACTTACCTGTTACAGAGTTGCAGAATGATGGACAGCGAACCACACACAGTTGCAGATGAAAATATATTTGTTAGAAGGATACACCTTCAGGGAGAAGAAGAGGTTGATGGACTTCTTGAGAACCTGTAGGAAAAAAAAAGAAAGTCAATACATGTATACAAACTGAATGATCACCAACCTGTTACACATTTGCAGAAAGATTGATAGCGAGCCACACACATTTGCAGTGGACAGACCCTTGTTGGCTGTATGAATCATCAGTAAGGGGGGGAGCCATTGGTCCTGTAAGCCTGTAATACATCAAAAAGGCAATATATGTATAGAAACTGAATGATCACTTACAGAGTTGCAGAATGATGGACAGCGAACCACACACAGTTGCAGATGAAAATATATTTGTTAGAAGGATACACCTTCAGTGAGAAAAAGAGGTTGTTGGACTTCTTGAGAACCTGTAACACAAAAAAGAAAGTCAATACATGTATAGAAACTGAATGATCACCAACCAGTTACACACCTGCAGAAAGATAGTATCGAGTCACACACAGTTGCAGATGCACAGACCCTTGAAGGACAGATCCATCATCAGGAAGGGAGGGAGGCGGTCATGCTAACCGAAAAACCTGTGAGACAAAAAAAAGAAAGTCAATACATGTATAGAAACTGAATGATCACCTACCTGTTACACACTTGTAGACAGATAGATAGCAAGCCACACACACAGTTGCAATGGACAGACCCTTCTTGGCTGTATGCACCATCAGGAAGCGGGGAGCCATTGGTCCTGAAAGCCTGTAAGACAAAAAAAAGGCAATACATGTATAGAAACTGAATAATCACTTGCCTGTTAAGAGTTGCAGAATGATGGACAGCGAACCACACACAGTTGCAGATGAAAATATATTTGTTAGAAGGATACACCTTCAGGGAGAAGAAGAGGTAGATGGACTTCTTGAGTACCTGTAACACAAAAAAGAAAGTCAATACATGTATAGAAACTGAATGATTTCCTACCTGTTACACACTTGCAGAAAGATAGTAGCGAGCCACACACACAATTGCAATGGACAGACCCTTGTTGGCTGAATACACCATCAGGAAGCGGGGAGCCATTGGTCCTGAAAGCCTGTAAGACAACAAAAAGGCAATACATCTATAGAAACTGAATGATCATTTACCTGTTACAGAGTTGCAGAATGATGGACAGCGAACCACACACAGTTGCAGATGCACAGACCCTTGAAAGGCAGATTCACCATCAGGGAGGGAGGGGTTCATGCGGTCCATAAAATCCTGCAAGACAAAAAAGAAAGTTTATACATGTATAGAAACTAAATGATTAACTACCTGTTACACACTTGCAGACAAATAGATAGCGAGCCACACACACAGTTGCAATGGACAGACCCTTGTTCGCTGTATGCACCATCAGGAAGAGGGGAGCCATTGGTCTTGAAAGCCTGTAAGACAAAAAAAAGGCAATACATGTATAGAAACTGAATGATCACTTACCTGTTACAAAGTTGCAGAATGATGGACAGCGAACCACACACAGTTGCAGATGAAAATATATTTGTTAGAAGGATACACCTTCAGGGAGAAGAAGAGGTTGATGGACTTCTTGAGAACCTGTAGGAAAAAAAAAGAAAGTCAATACATGTATACAAACTGAATGATCACCAACCTGTTACACATTTGCAGAAAGATTGATAGCGAGCCACACACATTTGCAGTGGACAGACCCTTGTTGGCTGTATGAATCATCAGTAAGGGGGGGAGCCATTGGTCCTGTAAGCCTGTAATACATCAAAAAGGCAATATATGTATAGAAACTGAATGATCACTTACAGAGTTGCAGAATGATGGACAGCGAACCACACACAGTTGCAGATGAAAATATATTTGTTAGAAGGATACACCTTCAGTGAGAAAAAGAGGTTGTTGGACTTCTTGAGAACCTGTAACACAAAAAAGAAAGTCAATACATGTATAGAAACTGAATGATCACCAACCAGTTACACACCTGCAGAAAGATAGTATCGAGTCACACACAGTTGCAGATGCACAGACCCTTGAAGGACAGATTCACCATCAGGGAGGGAGGGGTTCATGCGGTCCGGAAAAACCTGCAAGACAAGAAAAGAAAGTCAATACATGTATAGGAACTGAAAGATTACCTACCTGTTACACACTTGCAGACAGATAGATAGCGAGACACACACAGTTGCAATGGACAGACCCTTGTTGGCTGTATGCACCATCGGGAAGGGGGGAGCCATTGGTCCTGAAAGCCTGTAAGACAACAAAAAGACAATACATGTATAGAAACTGAATGATCACTTACCTGTTACAGAGTTGCAGAATGATGGACTGCGAACCACACACAGTTGCAGATGAAAATATATTTGTTTGAAGGATACACCTTCAGGGAGAAGAAGAGGTTGATGGACTTCTTGAGAACCTGTAACACAAAAAAGAAAGTCAATACATGTATAGAAACTGAATGATTTCCTACCTGTTACACACTTGCAGACAGATAGATAGCGAGACACACACAGTTGCAATGGACAGACCCTTGTTGGATGTATGCACCATCGGGAAGGGGGGAGCCATTGGTCCTGAAAGCCTGTAAGACAACAAAAAGGCAATACATGTATAGAAACTGAATGATCACTTACCTGTTACAGAGTTGCAGAATGATGGACAGCGAACCACACACAGTTGCAGATGAAAATATATTTGTTAGAAGGATACACCTTCAGGGAGAAGAAGAGGTTGATGGACTTCTTGAGAACCTGTAGGAAAAAAAAAGAAAGTCAATACATGTATACAAACTGAATGATCACCAACCTGTTACACATTTGCAGAAAGATTGATAGCGAGCCACACACATTTGCAGTGGACAGACCCTTGTTGGCTGTATGAATCATCAGTAACGGGGGGAGCCATTGGTCCTGTAAGCCTGTAATACATCAAAAAGGCAATATATGTATAGAAACTGAATGATCACTTACAGAGTTGCAGAATGATGGACAGCGAACCACACACAGTTGCAGATGAAAATATATTTGTTAGAAGGATACACCTTCAGTGAGAAAAAGAGGTTGTTGGACTTCTTGAGAACCTGTAACACAAAAAAGAAAGTCAATACATGTATAGAAACTGAATGATCACCAACCAGTTACACACCTGCAGAAAGATAGTATCGAGTCACACACAGTTGCAGATGCACAGACCCTTGAAGGACAGATCCATCATCAGGAAGGGAGGGAGGCGGTCATGCTAACCGAAAAACCTGTGAGACAAAAAAAAGAAAGTCAATACATGTATAGAAACTGAATGATCACCTACCTGTTACACACTTGCAGACAGATAGATAGCAAGCCACACACACAGTTGCAATGGTCAGACCCTTCTTGGCTGTATGCACCATCAGGAAGCGGGGAGCCATTGGTCCTGAAAGCCTGTAAGACAAAAAAAAGGCAATACATGTATAGAAACTGAATAATCACTTGCCTGTTACAGAGTTGCAGAATGATGGACAGCGAACCACACACAGTTGCAGATGAAAATATATTTGTTAGAAGGATACACCTTCAGGGAGAAGAAGAGGTAGATGGACTTCTTGAGTACCTGTAACACAAAAAAGAAAGTCAATACATGTATAGAAACTGAATGATTTCCTACCTGTTACACACTTGCAGAAAGATAGTAGCGAGCCACACACACAATTGCAATGGACAGACCCTTGTTGGCTGAATGCACCATCAGGAAGCGGGGAGCCATTGGTCCTGAAAGCCTGTAAGACAACAAAAAGGCAATACATCTATAGAAACTGAATGATCATTTACCTGTTACAGAGTTGCAGAATGATGGACAGCGAACCACACACAGTTGCAGATGCACAGACCCTTGAAAGGCAGATTCACCATCAGGGAGGGAGGGGTTCATGCGGTCCATAAAATCCTGCAAGACAAAAAAAGAAAGTTTATACATGTATAGAAACTAAATGATTAACTACCTGTTACACACTTGCAGACAAATAGATAGCGAGCCACACACACAGTTGCAATGGACAGATCCTTGTTCGCTGTATGCACCATCAGGAAGAGGGGAGCCATTGGTCTTGAAAGCCTGTAAGACAAAAAAAAGGCAATACATGTATAGAAACTGAATGATCACTTACCTGTTACAAAGTTGCAGAATGATGGACAGCGAACCACACACAGTTGCAGATGAAAATATATTTGTTAGAAGGATACACCTTCAGGGAGAAGAAGAGGTTGATGGACTTCTTGAGAACCTGTAGGAAAAAAAAAGAAAGTCAATACATGTATACAAACTGAATGATCACCAACCTGTTACACATTTGCAGAAAGATTGATAGCGAGCCACACACATTTGCAGTGGACAGACCCTTGTTGGCTGTATGAATCATCAGTAAGGGGGGGAGCCATTGGTCCTGTAAGCCTGTAATACATCAAAAAGGCAATATATGTATAGAAACTGAATGATCACTTACAGAGTTGCAGAATGATGGACAGCGAACCACACACAGTTGCAGATGAAAATATATTTGTTAGAAGGATACACCTTCAGTGAGAAAAAGAGGTTGTTGGACTTCTTGAGAACCTGTAACACAAAAAAGAAAGTCAATACATGTATAGAAACTGAATGATTTCCTACCTGTTACACACTTGCAGACAGATAGATAGCGAGACACACACAGTTGCAATGGACAGACCCTTGTTGGATGTATGCACCATCGGGAAGGGGGGAGCCATTGGTCCTGAAAGCCTGTAAGACAACAAAAAGGCAATACATGTATAGAAACTGAATGATCACTTACCTGTTACAGAGTTGCAGAATGATGGACAGCGAACCACACACAGTTGCAGATGAAAATATATTTGTTAGAAGGATACACCTTCAGGGAGAAGAAGAGGTTGATGGACTTCTTGAGAACCTGTAACACAAAAAAGAAAGTCAATACATGTATAGAAACTGAATGATCACCTATCTGTTACACACTTGAAGATTGATAGCGAGCCACACACACAGTTGCAATGGACAGACCCTTGTTGGCTGTATGCACCATCGGGAAGAGGGGAGCCATTGGCCCTAAAAACCTGTAAGACAACACAAAGGCAATACATGTATAGAAACTGAATGATCACTTACCTGTTACAGAGTTGCAGAATGTTGGACAGCGAACCGGACACAGTTGCAGATGGAAATATATTTGTTAGAAGGATACACCTTCAGGGAGAAAAAGTGGTTGATGGACTTCTTGAGTACCTGTAACACAAAAAAAGAAAGTTAATACATGTATAGAAACTGAATGATTACCTACCTGTTACACACTTGCAGACAGATAGTAGCGAGTCACACACAGTTGCAGATGCACAGACCCTTGAAGGACAGATTCACCATCAGGGAGGAAGGGGTTCATGCGGTCCGGAAAAACCTGCAAGACAAGAAAAGAAAGTCAATACATGTATAGGAACTGAATGATTACCTACCTGTTACACACTTGCAGACAGATAGATAGCGAGACACACACAGTTGCAATGGACAGACCCTTGTTGGCTGTATGCACCATCAGGAAGCGGGGAGCCATTGGTCCTGAAAGCCTGTAAGACAAAAAAAGGCAATACATGTATAGAAACTGAATGATGACTTACCTGTTACAGAGTTGCAGAATGATGGACAGCGAACCACACACAGTTGCAGATGAAAATATATTTGTTAGAAGGATACACCTTCAGGGAGAAGAAGAGGTTGATGGACTTCTTGAGAACCTGTAGGAAAAAAAAAGAAAGTCAATACATGTATACAAACTGAATGATCACCAACCTGTTACACACTTGCAGACAGATAGTAGCGAGTCACACACAGTTGCAGATGCACAGACCCTTGAAGGACAGATTCACCATCAGGGAGGAAGGGGTTCATGCGGTCCAGAAAAACCTGCAAGACAAGAAAAGAAAGTCAATACATGTATAGGAACTGAATGATTACCTACCTGTAACACACTTGCAGACAGATAGATAGCGAGACACACACAGTTGCAATGGACAGACCCTTGTTGGCTGTATGCACCATCAGGAAGCGGGGAGCCATTGGTCCTGAAAGCCTGTAAGACAAAAAAAGGCAATACATGTATAGAAACTGAATGATGACTTGCCTGTTACAGAGTTGCAGAATGATGGACAGCGAACCACACACAGTTGCAGATGAAAATATATTTGTTAGAAGGATACACCTTCAGGGAGAAGAAGAGGTTGATGAACTTCTTGAGAACCTGTAGGAAAAAAAAAGAAAGTCAATACATGTATACAAACTGAATGATCACCAACCTGTTACACATGTGCAGACAGAAAGTAGCAAGTCACACACAGTTGCAGAAGCACAGACCCTTGAAGGACAGATTCACCATCAGAGAGGGAGGGGGTCATGCAGTCCGGAAAAACCTGTAAGACAAAAAAAAGGCAATACATGTATAAAAACTGAATGATCACCTACTTGTTACACACTTGCAGACAGATAGATAGCAAGCCACACACACAGTTGCAATGGACAGACTCTTGTTGGCGGTATGCACCTTCAGGAAGGGGGGAGCAATTGGTCCTGAAAGCCTGTAAGACAAAAAAAGAAAAGTCAATACATGTACAGAAACTGAATGATCACCTACCTGTTACACATTTGCAGAAAGATTGATAGCGAGCCACACACATTTGCAGTGGACAGACCCTTGTTGGCTGTATGAATCATCAATAAGGTGGGGAGCCATTGGTCTTGAAAGCCTGTAAGACAAAAAAAGGCAATACATGTATAGAAACTGAATGATCACTTACCTGTTAAAAAGTTGCAGAATGATGGACAGCGAACCACACACAGTTGCAGATGAAAATATATTTGTTAGAAGGATACACCTTCAGGGAGAAGAAGAGGTTGATGGACGTCTTCAGTACCTGTAACACAAAAAAGAAAGTCAATACATATATACAAACTGAATGATTACCTACCTGTTACACACTTGCAGACAGATCGTAGCGAGTCACACACAGTTGCAGATGCACAGACCCTTGAAAGACAGATTTACCATCAGGGAGGGAGGGGTTCATGCGGTCCATAAAATCCTGCAAGACAAAAAAAGAAAGTTTATACATGTATAGAAACTGAATGATTTCCTACCTGTTACACACTTGCAGAAAGATAGTAGCGAGTCACACACACAATTGCAATGGACAGACCCTTGTTGGCTGAATGCACCATCACGAAGGGGGGAGCCATTGGTCCTGAAAGCCTGTAAGACAAAAAAAAGGCAATACATGTAAAGAAACTGAATAATCACTTGCCTGTTACAGAGTTGCAGAATGATGGACAGCGAACCACACACAGTTGCAGATGAAAATATATTTGTTAGAAGGATACACCTTCAGGGAGAAGAAGAGGTTGATGGACTTCTTGAGAACCTGTAACACAAAAAAGAAAGTCAATACATGTATAGAAACTGAATGATCACCTATCTGTTACACACTTGAAGATTGATAGCGAGCCACACACACAGTTGCAATGGACAGACCCTTGTTGGCTGTATGCACCATCAGGAAGAGGGGAGCCATTGGCCCTAAAAACCTGTAAGACAACAAAAAGGCAATACATGTATAGAAACTGAATGATCACTTACCTGTTACAGAGTTGCAGAATGTTGGACAGCGAACCGGACACAGTTGCAGATGGAAATATATTTGTTAGAAGGATACACCTTCAGGGAGAAAAAGTGGTTGATGGACTTCTTGAGTACCTGTAACACAAAAAAGAAAGTTAATACATGTATAGAAACTGAATGATTACCTACCTGTTACACACTTGCAGACAGATAGTAGCGAGTCACACACAGTTGCAGATGCACAGACCCTTGAAGGACAGCTTCACCATCAGGGAGGAAGGGGTTCATGCGGTCCGGAAAAACCTGCAAGACAAGAAAAGAAAGTCAATACATGTATAGGAACTGAATGATTACCTACCTGTTACACACTTGCAGACAGATAGATAGCGAGACACACACAGTTGCAATGGACAGACCCTTGTTGGATGTATGCACCATCGGGAAGGGGGGAGCCATTGGTCCTGAAAGCCTGTAAGACAACAAAAAGGCAATACATGTATAGAAACTGAATGATCATTTACCTGTTACAGAGTTGCAGAATGATGGACAGCGAACCACACACAGTTGCAGATGCACAGACCCTTGAAAGACAGATTCACCATCAGGGAGGGAGGGGTTCATGCGGTCCATAAAATCCTGCAAGACAAAAAAAGAAAGTTTATACATGTATAGAAACTAAATGATTAACTACCTGTTACACACTTGCAGACAAATAGATAGCGAGCCACACACACAGTTGCAATTGACAGACCCTTGTTCGCTGTATGCACCATCAGGAAGAGGGGAGCCATTGGTCTTGAAAGCTTGTAAGACAAAAAAAAGGCAATACATGTATAGAAACTGAATGATCACTTACCTGTTACAAAGTTGCAGAATGATGGACAGCGAACCACACACAGTTGCAGATGAAAATATATTTGTTAGAAGGATACACCTTCAGGGAGAAGAAGAGGTTGATGGACGTCTTCAGTACCTGTAACACAAAAAAGAAAGTCAATACATGTATACAAACTGAATGATTACCTACCTGTTACACACTTGCAGACAGATCTTAGCGAGTCACACACAGTTGCAGATGCACAGACCCTTGAAGGACAGATTCACCATCAGGGAGGGAGGGGTTCATGCGGTCCGGAAAAACCTGCAAGACAAGAAAAGAAAGTCAATACATGTATAGGAACTGAATGATTACCTACCTGTTACACACTTGCAGACAGATAGATAGCGAGACACACACAGTTGCAATGGACAGACCCTTGTTGGCTGTATGCACCATCAGGAAGCGGGGAGCCATTGGTCCTAAAAGCCTGTAAGACAAAAAAAGGCAATACATGTATAGAAACTGAATGATGACTTACCTGTTACAGAGTTGCAGAATAATGGACAGCGAACCACACACAGTTGCAGATGAAAATATATTTGTTAGAAGGATACACCTTCAGAGAGAAGAAGAGGTTGATGGACTTCTTGAGAACCTGTAGGAAAAAAAAAGAAAGTCAATACATGTATACAAACTGAATGATCACCAACCTGTTACACATTTGCAGAAAGATTGATAGCGAGCCACACACATTTGCAGTGGACAGACCCTTGTTGGCTGTATGAATCATCAGTAACGGGGGGAGCCATTGGTCCTGTAAGCCTGTAATACATCAAAAAGGCAATATATGTATAGAAACTGAATGATCACTTACAGAGTTGCAGAATGATGGACAGCGAACCACACACAGTTGCAGATGAAAATATATTTGTTAGAAGGATACACCTTCAGTGAGAACAAGAGGTTGTTGGACTTCTTGAGAACCTGTAACACAAAAAAGAAAGTCAATACATGTATAGAAACTGAATGATCACCAACCAGTTACACACCTGCAGAAAGATAGTATCGAGTCACACACAGTTGCAGATGCACAGACCCTTGAAGGACAGATCCATCATCAGGAAGGGAGGGAGGTGGTCATGCTATCCGAAAAACCTGTGAGACAAAATAAAGAAAGTCAATACATGTATAGAAACTGAATGATCACCTACCTGTTACACACTTGCAGACAGATAGATAGCAAGCCACACACACAGTTGCAATGGACAGACCCTTCTTGGCTGTATGCACCATCAGGAAGCGGGGAGCCATTGGTCCTGAAAGCCTGTAAGACAAAAAAAAGGCAATACATGTATAGAAACTGAATAATCACTTGCCTGTTACAGAGTTGCAGAATGATGGACAGCGAACCACACACAGTTGCAGATGAAAATATATTTGTTAGAAGGATACACCTTCAGGGAGAAGAAGAGGTTGATGGACTTCTTGAGAACCTGTAACACAAAAAAGAAAGTCAATACATGTATAGAAACTGAATGATCACCTATCTGTTACACACTTTAAGATTGATAGCGAGCCACACACACAGTTGCAATGGACAGACCCTTGTTGGCTGTATGCACCATCAGGAAGAAGGGAGCCATTGGTCCTAAGAACCTGTAAGACAACAAAAAGGCAATACATGTATAGAAACTGAATGATCACTTACCTGTTACAGAGTTGCAGAATGTTGGACAGCGAACCGGACACAGTTGCAGATGGAAATATATTTGTTAGAAGGATACACCTTCAGGGAGAAAAAGTGGTTGATGGACTTCTTGAGTACCTGTAACACAAAAAAGAAAGTTAATACATGTATAGAAACTGAATGATTACCTACCTGTTACACACTTGCAGACAGATAGTAGCGAGTCACACACAGTTGCAGATGCACAGACCCTTGAAGGACAGATTCACCATCAGGGAGGAAGGGGTTCATGCGGTCCGGAAAAACCTGCAAGACAAGAAAAGAAAGTCAATACATGTATAGGAACTGAATGATTAACTACCTGTTACACACTTGCAGACAAATAGATAGCGAGCCACACACACAGTTGCAATGGACAGACCCTTGTTGGCTGTATGCACCATCGGGAAGGGGGGAGCCATTGGTCCTGAAAGCCTGTAAGACAATAAAAAGACAATACATGTATAGAAACTGAATGATCACTTACCTGTTACAGAGTTGCAGAATGATGGACTGCGAACCACACACAGTTGCAGATGAAAATATATTTGTTAGAAGGATACACCTTCAAGGAGAAGAAGAGGTTGATGGACTTCTTGAGAACCTGTAACACAAAAAAGAAAGTCAATACATGTATAGAAACTGAATGATTTCCTACCTGTTACACACTTGCAGACAGATAGATAGCGAGACACACACAGTTGCAATGGACAGACCCTTGTTGGATGTATGCACCATCGGGAAGGGGGGAGCCATTGGTCCTGAAAGCCTGTAAGACAACAAAAAGGCAATACATGTATAGAAACTGAATGATCACTTACCTGTTACAGAGTTGCAGAATGATGGACAGCGAACCACACACAGTTGCAGATGAAAATATATTTGTTAGAAGGATACACCTTCAGGGAGAAGAAGAGGTTGATGGACTTCTTGAGAACCTGTAACACAAAAAAGAAAGTCAATACATGTATAGAAACTGAATGATCACCTATCTGTTACACACTTGAAGATTGATAGCGAGCCACACACACAGTTGCAATGGACAGACCCTTGTTGGCTGTATGGACCATCGGGAAGAGGGGAGCCATTGGCCCTAAAAACCTGTAAGACAACAAAAAGGCAATACATGTATAGAAACTGAATGATCACTTACCTGTTACAGAGTTGCAGAATGTTGGACAGCGAACCGGACACAGTTGCAGATGAAAATATATTTGTTAGAAGGATACACCTTCAGGGAGAAGAAGAGGTTGATGGACTTCTTGAGAACCTGTAGGAAAAAAAAAGAAAGTCAATACATGTATACAAACTGAATGATCACCAACCTGTTACACATGTGCAGACAGAAAGTAGCAAGTCACACACAGTTGCAGAAGCACAGACCCTTGAAGGACAGATTCACCATCAGAGAGGGAGGGGGTCATGCGGTCCGGAAAAACCTGTAAGACAAAAAAAAGGCAATACATGTATTAAAACTGAATGATCACCTACTTGTTACACACTTGCAGACAGATAGATAGCAAGCCACACACACAGTTGCAATGGACAGACTCTTGTTGGCGGTATGCACCTTCAGGAAGGGGGGAGCCATTGGTCCTGAAAGCCTGTAAGACAAAAAAAGAAAAGTCAATACATGTACAGAAACTGAATGATCACCTACCTGTTACACATTTGCAGAAAGATTGATAGCGAGCCACACACATTTGCAGTGGACAGACCCTTGTTGGCTGTATGAATCATCAGTAAGGGGGGGAGCCATTGGTCCTGTAAGCCTGTAATATATCAAAAAGGCAATACATGTATAGAAACTGAATAATCACTTGCCTGTTACAGAGTTGCAGAATGATGGACAGCGAACCACACACAGTTGCAGATGAAAATATATTTGTTAGAAGGATACACCTTCAGGGAGAAGAAGAGGTAGATGGACTTCTTGAGTACCTGTAACACAAAAAAGAAAGTCAATACATGTATAGAAACTGAATGATTTCCTACCTGTTACACACTTGCAGAAAGATAGTAGCGAGCCACACACACAATTGCAATGGACAGACCCTTGTTGGCTGAATGCACCATCACGAAGGGGGGAGCCATTGGTCCTGAAAGCCTGTAAGACAACAAAAAGGCAATACATGTAAAGAAACTGAATAATCACTTGCCTGTTACAGAGTTGCAGAATGATGGACAGCGAACCACACACAGTTGCAGATGAAAATATATTTGTTAGAAGGATACACCTTCAGGGAGAAGAAGAGGTTGATGGACTTCTTGAGAACCTGTAACACAAAAAAGAAAGTCAATACATGTATAGAAACTGAATGATCACCTATCTGTTACACACTTGAAGATTGATAGCGAGCCACACACACAGTTGCAATGGACAGACCCTTGTTGGCTGTATGCACCATCAGGAAGATGGGAGCCATTGGTCCTAAGAACCTGTAAGACAACAAAAAGGCAATACATGTATAGAAACTGAATGATCACTTACCTGTTACAGAGTTGCAGAATGTTGGAAAGCGAACCGGACACAGTTGCAGATGGAAATATATTTGTTAGAAGGATACACCTTCAGGGAGAAAAAGTGGTTGATGGACTTCTTGAGTACCTGTAACACAAAAAAGAAAGTTAATACATGTATAGAAACTGAATGATTACCTACCTGTTACACACTTGCAGACAGATAGTAGCGAGTCACACACAGTTGCAGATGCACAGACCCTTGAAGGACAGATTCACCATCAGGGAGGAAGAGGTTCATGCGGTCCGGAAAAACCTGCAAGACAAGAAAAGAAAGTCAATACATGTATAGGAACTGAATGATTACCTACCTGTTACACACTTGCAGACAGATAGATAGCGAGACACACACAGTTGCAATGGACAGACCCTTGTTGGATGTATGCACCATCGGGAAGGGGGGAGCCATTGGTCCTGAAAGCCTGTAAGACAACAAAAAGGCAATACATGTATAGAAACTGAATGATCATTTACCTGTTACAGAGTTGCAGAATGATGGACAGCGAACCACACACAGTTGCAGATGCACAGACCCTTGAAAGACAGATTCACCATCAGGGAGGGAGGGGTTCATGCGGTCCATAAAATCCTGCAAGACAAAAAAAGAAAGTTTATACATGTATAGAAACTAAATGATTAACTACCTGTTACACACTTGTAGACAAATAGATAGCGAGCCACACACACAGTTGCAATGGACAGACCCTTGTTCGCTGTATGCACCATGAGGAAGAGGGGAGCCATTGGTCTTGAAAGCCTGTAAGACAAAAAAAAGGCAATACATGTATAGAAACTGAATGATCACTTACCTGTTACAAAGTTGCAGAATGATGGACAGCGAACCACACACAGTTGCAGATGAAAATATATTTGTTAGAAGGATACACCTTCAGGGAGAAGAAGAGGTTGATGGACGTCTTCAGTACCTGTAACACAAAAAAGAAAGTCAATACATGTATACAAACTGAATGATTACCTACCTGTTACACACTTGCAGACAGATAGTAGCGAGTCACACACAGTTGCAGATGCACAGACCCTTGAAGGACAGATTCAAAATCAGGGAGGGAGGGGTTCATGCGGTCCGGAAAAACCTGCAAGACAAGAAAAGAAAGTCAATACATGTATAGAAACTGAATGATTTCCTACCTGTTACACACTTGCAGACAGATAGATAGCGAGACACACACACAGTTGCAATGGACAGACCCTTGTTGGCTGTATGCACCATCAGGAAGAGGGGAGCCATTGGCCCTAAAAACCTGTAAGACAACAAAAAGGCAATACATGTATAGAAACTGAATGATCACTTACCTGTTACAGAGTTGCAGAATGTTGGACAGAGAACCGGACACAGTTGCAGATGAAAATATATTTGTTAGAAGGATACACCTTCAGGGAGAAGAAGAGGTTGATGGACTAATTGAGAACCTGTAGGAAAAAAAAAGAAAGTCAATACATGTATACAAACTGAATGATCACCAACCTGTTACACATGTGCAGACAGAAAGTAGCAAGTCACACACAGTTGCAGAAGCACAGACCCTTGAAGGACAGATTCACCATCAGAGAGGGAGGGAGTCATGCAGTCCGGAAAAACCTGTAAGACAAAAAAAGAAAGTCAATACATGTATAGAAACTGAATGATCACCTACTTGTTACACACTTGCAGACAGATAGATAGCAAGCCACACACACAGTTGCAATGGACAGACTCTTGTTGGCGGTATGCACCTTCAGGAAGGGGGGAGCCATTGGTCCTGAAAGCCTGTAAGACAAAAAAAGAAAAGTCAATACATGTATAGAAACTGAATGATCACCTACCTGTTACACATTTGCAGAAAGATTGATAGCGAGCCACACACATTTGCAGTGGACAGACCCTTGTTGGCTGTATGAATCATCAGTAAGGGGGGGTGCCATTGGTCCTGTAAGCCTGTAATACATCAAAAAGGCAATATATGTATAGAAACTGAATGATCACTTACAGAGTTGCAGAATGATGGACAGCGAACCACACACAGTTGCAGATGAAAATATATTTGTTAGAAGGATACACCTTCAGTGAGAACAAGAGGTTGATGGACTTCTTGAGAACCTGTAACACAAAAAAGAAAGTCAATAAATGTATAGAAACTGAATGATTTCCTACCTGTGACACACTTGCAGACAGATAGATAGCGAGACACACACAGTTGCAATGGACAGACCCTTGTTGGATGTATGCACCATCGGGAAGGGGGGAGCCATTGGTCCTGAAAGCCTGTAAGACAACAAAAAGGCAATACATGTATAGAAACTGAATGATCACTTACCTGTTACAGAGTTGCAGAATGATGGACAGCGAACCACACACAGTTGCAGATGAAAATATATTTGTTAGAAGGATACACCTTCAGGGAGAAGAAGAGGTTAATGGACTTCTTGATAACCTGTAACACAAAAAAGAAAGTCAATACATGTATAGAAACTGAATGATCACCTATCTGTTACACACTTGAAGATTGATAGCGAGCCACACACACAGTTGCAATGGACAGACCCTTGTTGGCTGTATGCACCATCAGGAAGAGGGGAGCCATTGGCCCTAAAAACCTGTAAGACAACAAAAAGGCAATACATGTATAGAAACTGAATGATCACTTACCTGTTACAGAGTTGCAGAATGTTGGACAGCGAACCGGACACAGTTGCAGATGGAAATATATTTGTTAGAAGGATACACCTTCAGGGAGAAAAAGTGGTTGATGGACTTCTTGAGTACCTGTAACACAAAAAAGAAAGTTAATACATGTATAGAAACTGAATGATTACCTTCCTGTTACACACTTGCAGACAGATAGTAGCGAGTCACACACAGTTGCAGATGCACAGACCCTTGAAGGACAGATTCACCATCAGGGAGGAAGGGGTTCTTGCGGTCCGGAAAAACCTGCAAGACAAGAAAAGAAAGTCAATACATGTATAGGAACTGAATGATTACCTACCTGTTACACACTTGCAGACAGATAGATAGCGAGACACACACAGTTGCAATGGACAGACCCTTGTTGGCTGTATGCACCATCAGGAAGCGGGGAGCCGTTGGTCCTGAAAGCCTGTAAGACAAAAAAAGGCAATACATGTATAGAAACTGAATGATGACTTACCTGTTACAGAGTTGCAGAATGATGGACAGCGAACCACACACAGTTGCAGATGAAAATATATTTGTTAGAAGGATACACCTTCAGGGAGAAGAAGAGGTTGATGGACTTCTTGAGAACCTGTAGGAAAAAAAAAGAAAGTCAATACATGTATACAAACTGAATGATCACCAACCTGTTACACATGTGCAGACAGAAAGTAGCAAGTCACACACAGTTGCAGAAGCACAGACCCTTGAAGGACAGATTCACCATCAGAGAGGGAGGGGGTCATGCGGTCCGGAAAAACCTGTAAGACAAAAAAAGAAAGTCAATACATGTATAGAAACTGAATGATCACCTACTTGTTACACACTTGCAGACAGATAGATAGCAAGCCACACACACAGTTGCAATGGACAGACTCTTGTTGGCGGTATGCACCTTCAGGAAGGGGGGAGCCATTGGTCCTGAAAGCCTGTAAGACAAAAAAAGAAAAGTCAATACATGTACAGAAACTGAATGATCACCTACCTGTTACACATTTGCAGAAAGATTGATAGCGAGCCACACACATTCGCAGTGGACAGACCCTTGTTGGCTGTATGAATCATCAGTAAGGGGGGGAGCCATTGGTCCTGTAAGCCTGTAATACATCAAAAAGGCAATATATGTATAGAAACTGAATGATCACTTACAGAGTTGCAGAATGATGGACAGCGAACCACACACAGTTGCAGATGAAAATATATTTGTTAGAAGGATACACCTTCAGGGAGAAGAAGAGGTTGATGGACTTCTTGAGAACCTGTAGGAAAAAAAAAGAAAGTCAATACATGTATACAAACTGAATGATCACCAACCTGTTACACATTTGCAGGAAGATTGATAGCGAGCCACACACATTTGCAGTGGACAGACCCTTGTTGGCTGTATGAATCATCAGTAAGGGGGGGAGCCATTGGTCCTGAAAGCCTGTAATACATCAAAAAGGCAATATATGTATAGAAACTGAATGATCACTTACAGAGTTGCAGAATGATGGACAGCGAACCACACACAGTTGCAGATGAAAATATATTTGTTAGAAGGATACACCTTCAGTGAGAACAAGAGGTTGTTGGACTTCTTGAGAACCTGTAACACAAAAAAGAAAGTCAATACATGTATAGAAACTGAATGATCACCAACCAGTTACACACCTGCAGAAAGATAGTATCGAGTCACACACAGTTGCAGATGCACAGACCCTTGAAGGACAGATCCATCATCAGGAAGGGAGGGAGGCGGTCATGCTAACCGAAAAACCTGTGAGACAAAAAAAAGAAAGTCAATACATGTATAGAAACTGAATGATCACCTACCTGTTACACACTTGCAGACAGATAGATAGCAAGCCACACACACAGTTGCAATGGACAGACCCTTCTTGGCTGTATGCACCATCAGGAAGCAGGGAGCCATTGGTCCTGAAAGCCTGTAAGACAAAAAAAAGGCAATACATGTAAAGAAACTGAATAATCACTTGCCTGTTACAGAGTTGCAGAATGATGGACAGCGAACCACACACAGTTGCAGATGAAAATATATTTGTTAGAAGGATACACCTTCAGGGAGAAGAAGAGGTTGATGGACTTCTTGAGAACCTGTAACACAAAAAAGAAAGTCAATAAATGTATAGAAACTGAATGATTTCCTACCTGTTACACACTTGCAGACAGATAGATAGCGAGACACACACAGTTGCAATGGACAGACCCTTGTTGGATGTATGCACCATCGGGAAGGGGGGAGCCATTGGTCCTGAAAGCCTGTAAGACAATAAAAAGGCAATACATGTATAGAAACTGAATGATCACTTACCTGTTACAGAGTTGCAGAATGATGGACAGCGAAACACACACAGTTGCAGATGAAAATATATTTGTTAGAAGGATACACCTTCAGGGAGAAGAAGAGGTTAATGGACTTCTTGAGAACCTGTAACACAAAAAAGAAAGTCAATACATGTATAGAAACTGAATGATCACCTATCTGTTACACACTTGAAGATTGATAGCGAGCCACACACACAGTTGCAATGGACAGACCCTTGTTGGCTGTATGCACCATCAGGAAGAGGGGAGCCATTGGCCCTAAAAACCTGTAAGACAACAAAAAGGCAATACATGTATAGAAACTGAATGATCACTTACCTGTTACAGAGTTGCAGAATGTTGGACAGCGAACCGGACACAGTTGCAGATGGAAATATATTTGTTAGAAGGATACACCTTCAGGGAGAAAAAGAGGTTGATGGACTTCTTGATTACCTGTAACACAAAAAAGAAAGTCAAAACATGTATAGAAACTGAATGATTACCTACCTGTTACACACTTGCAGACAGATAGATAGCGAGACACTCACAGTTGCAATGGACAGACCCTTGTTGGCTGTATGCACCATCAGGAAGCGGGGAGCCATTGGTCCTGAAAGCCTGTAAGACAAAAAAAGGCAATACATGTATAGAAACTGAATGATGACTTACCTGTTACAGAGTTGCAGAATGATGGACAGCGAACCACACACAGTTGCAGATGAAAATATATTTGTTAGAAGGATACACCTTCAGGAAGAAGAAGAGGTTGATGGACTTCTTGAGAACCTGTAGGAAAAAAAAAAAAAGGCAATACATGTATAGAAACTGAATAATCACTTGTCTGTTACAGAGTTGCAGAATGATGGACAGCGAACCACACACAGTTGCAGATGAAAATATATTTGTTAGAAGGATACACCTTCAGGGAGAAGAAGAGGTTGATGGACTTCTTGAGAACCTGTAACACAAAAAAGAAAGTCAATAAATGTATAGAAACTGAATGATTTCCTACCTGTTACACACTTGCAGACAGATAGATAGCGAGACACACACAGTTGCAATGGACAGACCCTTGTTGGATGTATGCACCATCGGGAAGGGGGGAGCCATTGGTCCTGAAAGCCTGTAAGACAACAAAAAGGCAATACATGTATAGAAACTGAATGATCACTTACCTGTTACAGAGTTGCAGAATGATGGACAGCGAAACACACACAGTTGCAGATGAAAATATATTTGTTAGAAGGATACACCTTCAGGGAGAAGAAGAGGTTAATGGACTTCTTGAGAACCTGTAACACAAAAAAGAAAGTCAATACATGTATAGAAACTGAATGATCACCTATCTGTTACACACTTGAAGATTGATAGCGAGCCACACACACAGTTGCAATGGACAGACCCTTGTTGGCTGTATGCACCATCAGGAAGAGGGGAGCCATTGGCCCTAAAAACCTGTAAGACAACAAAAAGGCAATACATGTATAGAAACTGAATGATCACTTACCTGTTACAGAGTTGCAGAATGTTGGACAGCGAACCGGACACAGTTGCAGATGGAAATATATTTGTTAGAAGGATACACCTTCAGGGAGAAAAAGTGGTTGATGGACTTCTTGAGTACCTGTAACACAAAAAAGAAAGTTAATACATGTATAGAAACTGAATGATCACCTATCTGTTACACACTTGAAGATTGATAGCGAGCCACACACACAGTTGCAATGGACAGACCCTTGAAGGACAGATTCACCATCAGGGAGGAAGGGGTTCATGCGGTCCGGAAAAACCTGCAAGACAAGAAAAGAAAGTCAATACATGTATAGGAACTGAATGATTACCTACCTGTTACACACTTGCAGACAGATAGATAGCGAGACACACACAGTTGCAATGGACAGACCCTTGTTGGCTGTATGCACCATCAGGAAGCGGGGAGCCATTGGTCCTGAAAGCCTGTAAGACAAAAAAAGGCAATACATGTATAGAAACTGAATGATGACTTACCTGTTACAGAGTTGCAGAATGATGGACAGCGAACCACACACAGTTGCAGATGAAAATATATTTGTTAGAAGGATACACCTTCAGGGAGAAGAAGAGGTTGATGGACTTCTTGAGAACCTGTAGGAACAAAAAAGAGAAAGTCAATACATGTATACAAACTGAATGATCACCAACCTGTTACACATGTGCAGACAGAAATTAGCAAGTCACACACAGTTGCAGATGCACAGACCCTTGAAGGACAGATTCACCATCAGGGAGGAAGGGGTTCATGCGGTCCGGAAAAACCTGCAAGACAAGAAAAGAAAGTCAATACATGTATAGGAACTGAATGATTACCTACCTGTTACACACTTGCAGACAGATAGATAGCAAGCCACACACACAGTTGCAATTTACAGACTCTTGTTGGCGGTATGCACCTTCAGGAAGGGGGGAGCCATTGGTCCTGAAAGCCTGTAAGACAAAAAAAGAAAAGTCAATACATGTACAGAAACTGAATGATCACCTACCTGTTACACATTTGCAGAAAGATTGATAGCGAGCCACGCACATTTGCAGTGGACAGACCCTTGTCGGCTGTATGAATCATCAGTAAGGGGGGGAGCCATTGGTCCTGTAAGCCTGTAATACATCAAAAAGGCAATATATGTATAGAAACTGAATGATCACTTACAGAGTTGCAGAATGATGGACAGCGAACCACACACAGTTGCAGATGAAAATATATTTGTTAGAAGGATACACCTTCAGTGAGAACAAGAGGTTGTTGGACTTCTTGAGAACCTGTAACACAAAAAAGAAAGTCAATACATGTACAGAAACTGAATGATCACCAACCAGTTACACACCTGCAGAAAGATAGTATCGAGTCACACACAGTTGCAGATGCACAGACCCTTGAAGGACAGATCCATCTTCAGGAAGGGAGGGAGGCGGTCATGCTAACCGAAAAACCTGTGAGACAAAAAAAAGAAAGTCAATACATGTATAGAAACTGAATGATCACCTACCTGTTACACACTTGCAGACAGATAGATAGCAAGCCACACACACAGTTGCAATGGACAGACCCTTCTTGGCTGTATGCACCATCAGGAAGCGGGGAGCCATTGGTCCTGAAAGCCTGTAAGACAAAAAAAAGGCAATACATGTATAGAAACTGAATAATCACTTGCCTGTTACAGAGTTGCAGAATGATGGACAGCGAACCACACACAGTTGCAGATGAAAATATATTTGTTAGAAGGATACACCTTCAGGGAGAAGAAGAGGTAGATGGACTTCTTGAGTACCTGTAACACAAAAAAGAAAGTCAATACATGTATAGAAACTGAATGATTTCCTACCTGTTACACACTTGCAGAAAGATAGTAGCGAGCCACACACACAATTGCAATGGACAGACCCTTGATGGCTGAATGCACCATCACGACGGGGGGAGCCATTGGTCCTGAAAGCCTGTAAGACAACAAAAAGGCAATACATGTAAAGAAACTGAATAATCACTTGCCTGTTACAGAGTTGCAGAATGATGGACAGCGAACCACACACAGTTGCAGATGAAAATATATTTGTTAGAAGGATACACCTTCAGGGAGAAGAAGAGGTTGATGGACTTCTTGAGAACCTGTAACACAAAAAAGAAAGTCAATAAATGTATAGAAACTGAATGATTTCCTACCTGTGACACACTTGCAGACAGATAGATAGCGAGACACACACAGTTGCAATGGACAGACCCTTGTTGGATGTATGCACCATCGGGAAGGGGGGAGCCATTGGTCCTGAAAGCCTGTAAGACAACAAAAAGGCAATACATGTATAGAAACTGAATGATCACTTACCTGTTACAGAGTTGCAGAATGATGGACAGCGAAACACACACAGTTGCAGATGAAAATATATTTGTTAGAAGGATACACCTTCAGGGAGAAGAAGAGGTTAATGGACTTCTTGATAACCTGTAACACAAAAAAAGAAAGTCAATACATGTATAGAAACTGAATGATCACCTATCTGTTACACACTTGAAGATTGATAGCGAGCCACACACACAGTTGCAATGGACAGACCCTTGTTGGCTGTATGCACAATCAGGAAGAGGGGAGCCATTGGCCCTAAAAACCTGTAAGACAACAAAAAGGCAATACATGTATAGAAACTGAATGATCACTTACCTGTTACAGAGTTGCAGAATGTTGGACAGCGAACCGGACACAGTTGCAGATGGAAATATATTTGTTAGAAGGATACACCTTCAGGGAGAAAAAGTGGTTGATGGACTTCTTGAGTACCTGTAACACAAAAAAGAAAGTTAATACATGTATAGAAACTGAATGATTACCTTCCTGTTACACACTTGCAGACAGATAGTAGCGAGTCACACACAGTTGCAGATGCACAGACCCTTGAAGGACAGATTCACCATCAGGGAGGAAGGGGTTCATGCGGTCCGGAAAAACCTGCAAGACAAGAAAAGAAAGTCAATACATGTATAGGAACTGAATGATTACCTACCTGTTACACACTTGCAGACAGATAGATAGCAAGCCACACACACAGTTGCAATGGACAGACTCTTGTTGGCGGTATGCACCTTCAGGAAGGGGGGAGCCATTGGTCCTGAAAGCCTGTAAGACAAAAAAAGAAAAGTCAATACATGTACAGAAACTGAATGATCACCTACCTGTTACACATTTGCAGAAAGATTGATAGCGAGCCACGCACATTTGCAGTGGACAGACCCTTGTTGGCTGTATGAATCATCAGTAAGGGGGGGAGCCATTGGTCCTGTAAGCCTGTAATACATCAAAAAGGCAATATATGTATAGAAACTGAATGATCACTTACAGAGTTGCAGAATGATGGACAGCGAACCACACACAGTTGCAGATGAAAATATATTTGTTAGAAGGATACACCTTCAGTGAGAACAAGAGGTTGTTGGACTTCTTGAGAACCTGTAACACAAAAAAGAAAGTCAATACATGTACAGAAACTGAATGATCACCAACCAGTTACACACCTGCAGAAAGATAGTATCGAGTCACACACAGTTGCAGATGCACAGACCCTTGAAGGACAGATCCATCATCAGGAAGGGAGGGAGGCGGTCATGCTAACCGAAAAACCTGTGAGACAAAAAAAAGAAAGTCAATACATGTATAGAAACTGAATGATCACCTACCTGTTACACACTTGCAGACAGATAGATAGCAAGCCACACACACAGTTGCAATGGACAGACCCTTCTTGGCTGTATGCACCATCAGGAAGCGGGGAGCCATTGGTCCTGAAAGCCTGTAAGACAAAAAAAAGGCAATACATGTATAGAAACTGAATAATCACTTGCCTGTTACAGAGTTGCAGAATGATGGACAGCGAACCACACACAGTTGCAGATGAAAATATATTTGTTAGAAGGATACACCTTCAGGGAGAAGAAGAGGTAGATGGACTTCTTGAGTACCTGTAACACAAAAAAGAAAGTCAATACATGTATAGAAACTGAATGATTTCCTACCTGTTACACACTTGCAGAAAGATAGTAGCGAGCCACACACACAATTGCAATGGACAGACCCTTGATGGCTGAATGCACCATCACGACGGGGGGAGCCATTGGTCCTGAAAGCCTGTAAGACAACAAAAAGGCAATACATGTAAAGAAACTGAATAATCACTTGCCTGTTACAGAGTTGCAGAATGATGGACAGCGAACCACACACAGTTGCAGATGAAAATATATTTGTTAGAAGGATACACCTTCAGGGAGAAGAAGAGGTTGATGGACTTCTTGAGAACCTGTAACACAAAAAAGAAAGTCAATAAATGTATAGAAACTGAATGATTTCCTACCTGTGACACACTTGCAGACAGATAGATAGCGAGACACACACAGTTGCAATGGACAGACCCTTGTTGGATGTATGCACCATCGGGAAGGGGGGAGCCATTGGTCCTGAAAGCCTGTAAGACAACAAAAAGGCAATACATGTATAGAAACTGAATGATCACTTACCTGTTACAGAGTTGCAGAATGATGGACAGCGAAACACACACAGTTGCAGATGAAAATATATTTGTTAGAAGGATACACCTTCAGGGAGAAGAAGAGGTTAATGGACTTCTTGATAACCTGTAACACAAAAAAAGAAAGTCAATACATGTATAGAAACTGAATGATCACCTATCTGTTACACACTTGAAGATTGATAGCGAGCCACACACACAGTTGCAATGGACAGACCCTTGTTGGATGTATGCACCATTGGGAAGGGGGGAGCCATTGGTCCTGAAAGCCTGTAAGACAACAAAAAGGCAATACATGTATAGAAACTGAATGATCACTTACCTGTTACAGAGTTGCAGAATGATGGACAGCGAAACACACACAGTTGCAGATGAAAATGTATTTGTTAGAAGGATACACCTTCAGGGAGAAGAAGAGGTTAATGGACTTCTTGAGAACCTGTAACACAAAAAAGAAAGTCAATACATGTATAGAAACTGAATGATCACCTATCTGTTACACACTTGAAGATTGATAGCGAGCCACACACACAGTTGCAATGGACAGACCCTTGTTGGCTGTATGCACCATCAGGAAGAGGGGAGCCATTGGCCCTAAAAACCTGTAAGACAACAAAAAGGCAATACATGTATAGAAACTGAATGATCACTTACCTGTTACAGAGTTGCAGAATGTTGGACAGCGAACCACACACAGTTGCAGATGGAAATATATTTGTTAGAAGGATACACCTTCAGGGAGAAAAAGAGGTTGATGGACTTCTTGATTACCTGTAACACAAAAAAGAAAGTCAAAACATGTATAGAAACTGAATGATTACCTACCTGTTACACACTTGCAGACAGATAGATAGCGAGACACTCACAGTTGCAATGGACAGACCCTTGTTGGCTGTATGCACCATCAGGAAGCGGGGAGCCATTGGTCCTGAAAGCCTGTAAGACAAAAAAAGGCAATACATGTATAGAAACTGAATGATGACTTACCTGTTACAGAGTTGCAGAATGATGGACAGCGAACCACACACAGTTGCAGATGAAAATATATTTGTTAGAAGGATACACCTTCAGGAAGAAGAAGAGGTTGATGGACTTCTTGAGAACCTGTAGGAAAAAAAAAAAAAGGCAATACATGTATAGAAACTGAATAATCACTTGTCTGTTACAGAGTTGCAGAATGATGGACAGCGAACCACACACAGTTGCAGATGAAAATATATTTGTTAGAAGGATACACCTTCAGGGAGAAGAAGAGGTTGATGGACTTCTTGAGAACCTGTAACACAAAAAAGAAAGTCAATAAATGTATAGAAACTGAATGATTTCCTACCTGTTACACACTTGCAGACAGATAGATAGCGAGACACACACAGTTGCAATGGACAGACCCTTGTTGGATGTATGCACCATCGGGAAGGGGGGAGCCATTGGTCCTGAAAGCCTGTAAGACAACAAAAAGGCAATACATGTATAGAAACTGAATGATCACTTACCTGTTACAGAGTTGCAGAATGATGGACAGCGAAACACACACAGTTGCAGATGAAAATATATTTGTTAGAAGGATACACCTTCAGGGAGAAGAAGAGGTTAATGGACTTCTTGAGAACCTGTAACACAAAAAAGAAAGTCAATACATGTATAGAAACTGAATGATCACCTATCTGTTACACACTTGAAGATTGATAGCGAGCCACACACACAGTTGCAATGGACAGACCCTTGTTGGCTGTATGCACCATCAGGAAGAGGGGAGCCATTGGCCCTAAAAACCTGTAAGACAACAAAAAGGCAATACATGTATAGAAACTGAATGATCACTTACCTGTTACAGAGTTGCAGAATGTTGGACAGCGAACCGGACACAGTTGCAGATGGAAATATATTTGTTAGAAGGATACACCTTCAGGGAGAAAAAGTGGTTGATGGACTTCTTGAGTACCTGTAACACAAAAAAGAAAGTTAATACATGTATAGAAACTGAATGATCACCTATCTGTTACACACTTGAAGATTGATAGCGAGCCACACACACAGTTGCAATGGACAGACCCTTGAAGGACAGATTCACCATCAGGGAGGAAGGGGTTCATGCGGTCCGGAAAAACCTGCAAGACAAGAAAAGAAAGTCAATACATGTATAGGAACTGAATGATTACCTACCTGTTACACACTTGCAGACAGATAGATAGCGAGACACACACAGTTGCAATGGACAGACCCTTGTTGGCTGTATGCACCATCAGGAAGCGGGGAGCCATTGGTCCTGAAAGCCTGTAAGACAAAAAAAGGCAATACATGTATAGAAACTGAATGATGACTTACCTGTTACAGAGTTGCAGAATGATGGACAGCGAACCACACACAGTTGCAGATGAAAATATATTTGTTAGAAGGATACACCTTCAGGGAGAAGAAGAGGTTGATGGACTTCTTGAGAACCTGTAGGAACAAAAAAGAGAAAGTCAATACATGTATACAAACTGAATGATCACCAACCTGTTACACATGTGCAGACAGAAATTAGCAAGTCACACACAGTTGCAGATGCACAGACCCTTGAAGGACAGATTCACCATCAGGGAGGAAGGGGTTCATGCGGTCCGGAAAAACCTGCAAGACAAGAAAAGAAAGTCAATACATGTATAGGAACTGAATGATTACCTACCTGTTACACACTTGCAGACAGATAGATAGCAAGCCACACACACAGTTGCAATGGACAGACTCTTGTTGGCGGTATGCACCTTCAGGAAGGGGGGAGCCATTGGTCCTGAAAGCCTGTAAGACAAAAAAAGAAAAGTCAATACATGTACAGAAACTGAATGATCACCTACCTGTTACACATTTGCAGAAAGATTGATAGCGAGCCACGCACATTTGCAGTGGACAGACCCTTGTTGGCTGTATGAATCATCAGTAAGGGGGGGAGCCATTGGTCCTGTAAGCCTGTAATACATCAAAAAGGCAATATATGTATAGAAACTGAATGATCACTTACAGAGTTGCAGAATGATGGACAGCGAACCACACACAGTTGCAGATGAAAATATATTTGTTAGAAGGATACACCTTCAGTGAGAACAAGAGGTTGTTGGACTTCTTGAGAACCTGTAACACAAAAAAGAAAGTCAATACATGTACAGAAACTGAATGATCACCAACCAGTTACACACCTGCAGAAAGATAGTATCGAGTCACACACAGTTGCAGATGCACAGACCCTTGAAGGACAGATCCATCATCAGGAAGGGAGGGAGGCGGTCATGCTAACCGAAAAACCTGTGAGACAAAAAAAAGAAAGTCAATACATGTATAGAAACTGAATGATCACCTACCTGTTACACACTTGCAGACAGATAGATAGCAAGCCACACACACAGTTGCAATGGACAGACCCTTCTTGGCTGTATGCACCATCAGGAAGCGGGGAGCCATTGGTCCTGAAAGCCTGTAAGACAAAAAAAAGGCAATACATGTATAGAAACTGAATAATCACTTGCCTGTTACAGAGTTGCAGAATGATGGACAGCGAACCACACACAGTTGCAGATGAAAATATATTTGTTAGAAGGATACACCTTCAGGGAGAAGAAGAGGTAGATGGACTTCTTGAGTACCTGTAACACAAAAAAGAAAGTCAATACATGTATAGAAACTGAATGATTTCCTACCTGTTACACACTTGCAGAAAGATAGTAGCGAGCCACACACACAATTGCAATGGACAGACCCTTGATGGCTGAATGCACCATCACGACGGGGGGAGCCATTGGTCCTGAAAGCCTGTAAGACAACAAAAAGGCAATACATGTAAAGAAACTGAATAATCACTTGCCTGTTACAGAGTTGCAGAATGATGGACAGCGAACCACACACAGTTGCAGATGAAAATATATTTGTTAGAAGGATACACCTTCAGGGAGAAGAAGAGGTTGATGGACTTCTTGAGAACCTGTAACACAAAAAAGAAAGTCAATAAATGTATAGAAACTGAATGATTTCCTACCTGTGACACACTTGCAGACAGATAGATAGCGAGACACACACAGTTGCAATGGACAGACCCTTGTTGGATGTATGCACCATCGGGAAGGGGGGAGCCATTGGTCCTGAAAGCCTGTAAGACAACAAAAAGGCAATACATGTATAGAAACTGAATGATCACTTACCTGTTACAGAGTTGCAGAATGTTGGACAGCGAACCGGACACAGTTGCAGATGGAAATATATTTGTTAGAAGGATACACCTTCAGGGAGAAAAAGTGGTTGATGGACTTCTTGAGTACCTGTAACACAAAAAAGAAAGTTAATACATGTATAGAAACTGAATGATTACCTACCTGTTACACACTTGCAGACAGATAGTAGCGAGTCACACACAGTTGCAGAAGCACAGACCCTTGAAGGACAGATTCACCATCAGAGAGGGAGGGGGTCATGCAGTCCGGAAAAACCTGTAAGACAAAAAAAGAAAGTCAATACATGTATAGAAACTGAATGATCACCTACTTGTTACACACTTGCAGACAGATAGATAGCAAGCCACACACACAGTTGCAATGGACAGACTCTTGTTGGTGGTATGCACCTTCAGGAAGGGGGGAGCCATTGGTCCTGAAAGCCTGTAAGACAAAAAAAGAAAAGTCAATACATGTACAGACACTGAATGATCACCTACCTGTTACACATTTGCAGAAAGATTGATAGCGAGCCACACACAGTTGCAGTGGACAGACCCTTGTTGGCTGTATGAATCATCAGTAAGGGGGGGAGCCATTGGTCCTGTAAGCCTGTAAAACAAAAAGACAATTCATGTACAGAAACTGAATGATCACTTACAGAGTTGCAGAATGATGGACAGTGAACCGGACACAGTTGCAGATGAAAATATAGTTGTTAGAAGGATACACATTCAGGGAAAAGAAGAGGTTGATGGACTTCTTGAGTACCTGTAACACAAAAAAGAAAGTCAATACATGTATAGAAACTGAATGATTACCTACCTGTTACACACTTGCAGACAGACTGATAGCGAGCCACATACAAACAGTTGCAATGGACAGACCTTTGTTGGCTGTATGCACCATCAGGAAGGGGGGAGCCATTGGAACTGAAAGCCTGTAAGACAACAAAAATGCAATACGTGTATAGAAACTGAATGATCACCTACCTTTTACACACTTGCAGATAGATAGATAGCGAGCCACACACACAGTTGCAATGGACAGACCCTTCTTGGCTGTATGCACCATCAGGAAGGGGGGAGCCATTGGTCCTGAAAGCCTGTAAAACAAAAAGACAATTCATGTACAGAAACTGAATGATCACTTACAGAGTTGCAGAATGATGGACAGTGAACCGGACACAGTTGCAGATGAAAATATAGTTGTTAGAAGGATACACATTCAGGGAAAAGAAGAGGTTGATGGACTTCTTGAGAACCTGTAACACAAAAAAGAAAGGCAATACATAGTATAGAAACTGAATGATCATCTACCTGTTACACACTTGCAGACAGATAGTAGCGATCCACACACACAGTTGCAATGGACAGACCCTTGTTGGCTGTATGCACCATTAGGAAGGGAGGGAGGTGGTCGTGCTATCCGAAAAACCTGTAAGACAAAAAAAGAAAGTCAATACATGTATAGAAACTAAATGATTACCTACCTGTTACATACTTGCAGATAGATGGATAGCGAGCAACACATAAAGTTGCAATGGACAGACCCTTGTTCGCTGTATGCACCATCAGGAAGGGGGGAGCCATTGGTCCTGAATGCCTCTAAGACAACAAAAAGGAAATACATGTATAAAAACAAAAAGATCACCTACCTGTTACACACTTGCAGACAGAAAGTAGCGAGTCACACACAGTTTCAGATGCACAGACCATTGAAGGACAGATCCACCATCAGGGAGGGAGGGGGTCATACTATCTGAAAAGCCTGTAAGACAACAAAAAGGCAATACATGTATAGAAACTGAATGATCACTTACGTGTTACAGAGTTGCAGAATGATGGACAGCGAACCAAACACAGTTGCAGATGGAAATATATTTGTTAGAAGGATACACCTTCAGGGAGAAGAAGAGGTGGATGGACTTCTTGAGAACCTGTAACACAAACAAAAAAGTCAATACATGTATAGAAACTGAATGATCACCTACCTGTTACACACTCGCAGGCAGACTGATAGCTAGCCACACACAGTTGCAATGGAGAGACCATTGTTGGCTATATGCACCATCAGGAAGGGGGGAGCCATTGGTCCTGAAAGCCTGTGAGCCAACAAAAAGACAATTCAAGTATAGAAACTGAATGATCACCAACCTGTTACACACTTGAAGATTGATAGCGAGCCACACACACAGTTGCAATGGATAGACACTTGTTGGCTGTATGCATCATTCAGGAAGGGGGAAGCCATTGGTCCTAAAAACCTGTAAGACAACAAAAAGGCAATACATGTATAGAAACTGAATGATCACTTACCTGTTACAGAGTTGCAGAATGATGGACAGCGAACCACACACAGTTGCAGATGAAAATATATTTGTTAGAAGGATACACCTTCAGGGAGAAGAAGAGGTTGATGGACTTCTTGAGAACTTGTAAGACAAAAAACAGAAAGTCAATACATGTATAGAAACTGAATATAGTGAGGCCCATGGGGTAGACTTGGAAAGGAGAGTGGGATCCGTTCCCAGACCTAATGTGAGAAACTGTACATGAGCTGAACAAACATAACGTAAAAGAGATGTTAAGGGGTCCAGCTGTGTCTGCAGCACATAGACCATGTAAGTAATGGTGGGGGCTAATGATGGTTCCTCATGGATGAAATGCAGACATCCTGCATATGACAACAGTCCAACAACATATGACGTATAGTAGGGTATAAAACATAAGGTATTCCTTTGTCTGGGAGAGAGAGAAGAGGGGCACCCAGAATTGGCAGACTCACTCCATATTGTACTTTTGATTGGAATAAAATGTTTCATTGTTACAACTGAAAGACGGTGGTCACGAGTCAAAAGAAGTCCTCCTCTGAAGAAGTACAAGAACCACGACAAAGTTTATTGAGGTACCTGCTGGAACAGCCTGACAAAAGTGTGTTGCAATAATCTAACCGTGAGGTTAAGTGTGTACTAGCTTTTCTGCATCCTGTAGAGAAGGAATGTCTTAGTTTGGCAATGTAGGCTGTCCTAGTTATTTAGTTATATGTTGCTCAAATGATAGATCAGAATCAAATAAGACACCAAGATTTGTAGCTGCTGGACCCAGAATAATGCAAAAAAGAACAGCCAAGTCTAACATTTAGTCTAAGTTTACTTCTAGTGTCTTTTGGACCTAAAAAGAAAACCTCTGTTTTGTTACTGTTAAGGAGAACGAAGTCATGTGGCATCCAGAGTACATCCTTCACACAGTCCTCAATTTTCTTTAATCTAGAGTTACTATCAGGTTTGGCTGATACAGATGCAGATGACACTGCTCTATATAAGTTAACATCCTGTCTGCTTATAACCGCCCTGTGGTAACATCTATAATGTAAATAATAAATGCCCTTAAATAGAGCATTGTGGAACACCATACCGGACTTCTGTGTAATTTAGAAATACGGACTGATAGGGTTTGTTTAGATATGATTTGAACCACAATAGGGCTGTTTCTGTGATTCCAACCATGTTCTCTAATCTTTCAAAGAGAATAGTGTTATCTATAGTTTCAAAGGCTAAACTGAGGGCGAGTAGGGCTACGTAGCCTTGATCAGAGGCAAGAAAGAGATCGTTTGTAATCTTCACTTGGGCTGTCTGAATCCAGATTGGAATTTCTCATACATTTCATTTTTACTCCGGTATAAGCAGAGTTGTTGAGCCACAGCATTTTCTAATATCTTGGACAGAAATGTCAGGCTTGAGATGGGTCTGTAATTGATAGTACACCAGGACCAAGATTTAGTTTCTTAATTAAAGGTTTTATAACTGCAAATTAAAGGGATTTGGGTACATGGCCTTAGGTAAGGGATGAATTTACTTTTGTTAAAAGAGGTCTGATTATAATTGGGAGTAATTCTGTCAGTATTTTAAAGGGAATCGGGTCAAGTGTACAGGTTGTAAAATTTACTGAGGAAATAGTTTTTTGTTAGTTCTGGCTGTGGAAGTGAGTAGAAGACTTCCAGCCTTTGTTCTACAACTAATATTTTAACTCATGTTCTAAATCAGCTACACCAGGTGACAGCCATGTTTGCTTTAATAAGGAGTGTTGGATTTGTTGTCAAATGTTTTCTATATTATTATTAAAATTATATTATAAAAATATTACTGGTTTAACAGTCTAAATTTACATTTATTTGTGGAAGTTACTGGTACTGGTAAGAATTGATACATATGTTTCCTTTCTTTCCCCCTAAGATTGTTAAAACCAATTTTCTGTTCTCAATATATGCTCAATATTGCAGGGTTTGTTTTAAATGTGAGCAAGTGATACTAATATTACTTTTTTAATACAAGCAGAGAAAGGGAAGAACAAATGGTTTGAATATAGTAAATCATCACTTACCTGACAGATCTCAGGCAGCACAGGTGTAGCCTTTCTCGGTGGTAGAGGACAGAACGTCAAACCTGCAGTCAGCAGTGGTGCGCGAAGAGTCAGCTGAATGGCTTGCTTCCTCGATCCTGGTGTCTGTTTTCTTCCAAACGGTGTCTGGAATTTAGTGTACTAGAGGTCTTCCAGGCCACAGGTACCGCAGCATTACTCTTTGGGCCCGATATGTAATAGGGTCTTACAATAAAATCTCCAACAATGAGAACACCGTCTGGAGTAGTTGCCCTCTCTGCTGGAGCATGCAGAGCCATAGACAAAGTTGATAAAGACCCAGTTGCTTCAGCGTTGAACAATATCTCTCTCAGCAAATCGCTCAAAGAAAAAAAAAATTAACATCAGCTCCCACCTTAGGCCTTCCACTTTCTTTTTGTTTTTCTTTTTTCTGGCCCTTTTTTCTGGGAGAAAGGGAATTGCGCAATATGCAGAGGTGGTCAGAGTTAGGGGACCTGTCTATAATAGGTGCCTTTCTCACACTTTTCTACGTCTGTTAAGAAAAAAATAAATAAATAAGAAAAAACATAATTAATTTGTTTACTGTAAATGCAGTGTCTTGTCTGCTAATGTTACTGAACATGTATACATTACTCTGTATTTAAAAGTGCAAATTAATTAGAACATTTTGTGTACGATGTAAGCTAATTACAAATCATGCTAATGGGTACGATACACACACAGTGCAGAATACGGAATGATGAAGCATCTGGTACTAAGGTAGTGGTATGGGGGCCCCAAATGAAAATCTGCTTAGGGCCCCATAAAGTCTTGGGCTGGCCCTGGCCATGCAGATGCTCCCAGTACCTCTCCATGGCCACCATATTCCTCAAAAGTAAACACAGAAGTTAGTTAGTAAAGCAAATTACTGTAAAGTAAGACACATAGCAGACAGCACAAGGATTAAAACTATGATAAACAAGCCAAAGCTAATATTAAAGAATATAAAAGAAATGACTAGGAGGGAGTGAGATTGACAAGCAGTATGGCTGCTTGTTAGAAGTTGTCCTAAGCCCCATTAACTTAAATCCTAACTAATTGAAAGAGCACACTGCTCTCCCTGATCTCGTCCGCATGAAGACCAGCCTCAGAGATTATCTCTCGCGGTTGAACGCAGAGAGGATCAATGTCTTAAAAGCTGCGAGGGAGAAAGGAGGTGTAGTGTGGAGTGGAAGCAACATTTCCTTGTTTCCATACATGTCGAAGAAGCTGGTTGAGAGGAGGAAAACTTTCTGATTGGCAAAACAGCTGCTGCGTGACAAGAAGGTGAGGTTTCCTTTAGTCTTTCCTGCAGCGCTCCAGTTTGCGTGGAAGAGGAGAAACAAAGTTTGACGTCACAACAGAAGCTGTCAAGTTCATCGAGAAGCAAGTTACTGATGGAGAATAAACTATAAAACATCCACTAGCACAAGGAGACTGAGAGGTATGATTGGTCTGGATAGCTTTGTGTAGCTGTTTAGGCTATAACCTAGTAGACGTCTCAGACATTCCACTGACCTAAGTTAAGTTCTCTTCTTTTTTTTCAACATTATGCATCATTCTGGTTCAACCCAGAGGTGAAGATTGGAAAGCAGAAAGTGTTTTGGAAAGGGTGTAGACAAGGGTATACACACTGTGAATGATCTCTATAAAGAGGGGACATTTATGTAATTTACTGAACTTGTTCAACAGTAAATGCTACACGAAAAAGGTGATTTCTGGAAATATTTACAAATTAGACATTGCGTAATTAGAAGAAGACCAGCCAACCCAATGACTAACTATCTAGATAAGTCTGTTAAGGCATCAATATTTGATTATAAGACTAAAACTAAGAGACGTTTGTATTCACTTTATAATTATTATTGAAGGATTGGTGTTGGTACAATGTGTATCAGTATGTATATCTGTACCACATGAGCTTTTGTTTACTGTGTTAAATTACAAAAAAGAAATGACTAGGAGTAGCAAGCAGATAGGCAAGTAAAGACTGGGATAGACAGAAAGAGATGTAATTCTTTTTAAAAGAATTGAGTGATTTTGCTGCAGACTTGGCAGTGTGCAACAACAAAGTTATAATAGTAGGAGACTTTAATATTCATTTTGAAAAAGCAGACAATCCATTAACAAAGGCCCTTGCATCGATCTTGCATCGATAACTGTAACTGGACCCACACATTATTGTAATCATACCCTAGATTTAGTTCTGACCCAGGGTGTTAGCATTGATAATCTAAATATTCTACCGCAAAGCTTAGTAACATCAGACCATTATCTAATCTCCTATGAGCTACATCTTAGGCAAAAAGTTAATTTGGCCCCTTGCCACTATCTAAAGCATGCAATAACCCAATGACCGCTGTACAGTTTACTGAAAACCTCCCAGACCTATCGACCTTAGCTTACACTCCGTCAGATTAAACATAGCTATATAGATTAACAAATGGACTTTAAAATACCCTTCAATTAACCTTAGACAAAGTGGCTCCACTCACACAGTGGTACAGTGATCAAACTCGTAGACTCCACTCTGCCTGGAAGGACAGCCTTAGTCAATATAGAAAGGGACTCATTAAATCTCTTTCAGCGTATTTCGCCTCACTGATCGATAATTACAAAAACAATCCCAGAGTATTTTTAGTGAGATCTCTAAACTTACTAAATGCCAATAATAAAGTAGAAAGCATTAAACAACAAATCCAACACTCCTTATTAAATCAAACATTTGACCTTAAATCAAAATTGCCTGGTGTAGCTGCTTTAGAACATAACTTAGTTGTAGAATAAAGGCTGGAAGCCTTCTACCAATTTCCACAGCCAAAATTAGAAAAAATGATTTCCTCAGCAAATTGCACAACCTGTACACTTGACCCAATTCCCTCTAAAATACTAAAAGAAATACTCAGAATTATAATCAGACCTCTTTTAACAATAGTAAATGCATCCCTTAGCTTAGGGCATGTACCCAAAACCCTTAAATTAGCAGGCATGAAACCTTTAATCAAGAAACCAAATCTCCTAGTCCATCCATGAATAAGAAATTCCTATCAGGATTCAGACCCCATCGTAGCACAGAGACAGCCCTAGTGAAGATTACAAAGATCTTTCTTGCCTCTGATCAAGGCTACGTATTCTTTATTAGCCCTACTAGACCGCAGTGCAGCCTTTGATACAATAGTTCACACTATTCTACTAGAAAGATTAGAGAAAATGGTTGGAATCACAGGAACAGCCCTACCGTGGTTCAAATCATATCTAACTGAACACTATCAGTTTATAAAGATAAAAGATGTATCACCAAATTACACAAAAGTAAGATATGGAGTTCCACAATACTCTATTTTAGGACTGCTATTATTTACATTATACATGTTACCACTGGGCAGTTATAAGCAGACATGGCAATAATTTCCATTGCCATTGCAGATGACACAGCTCTATATATAAGCCCAACATGTTGATAAATTTAGATTAAAGAAAATGGAGGACTGTGTAAAGGATAGAAAACTCTGGATGTCACATAACTTCTTTCTTCTTAACAGTAACAAAATAGAAGTTCTCCTTTTACATCAAAAAGACAGTAGAAATAAACTATTTTTATTTAGACTTAATGTTAGATCAGCTGATTTTTCCATTATTCCTGGTCCAGCAACTAAAAATCATCTGACTGAATAAAGATTTGAATAAAGTAAACCATCACTTACCTGACTGGTGTGACTGGGTAAGGTATTGGCACCTTCTCGATGTTTCCGGAGAGCACAACAGATTCCAGGCAGCAGAGGTGAAGCCTTTCTCTGTGATAGAGGAGCGGGCGTCATACCCAATTTAATCACTTTAACTGGTGGTACAATTTCCACATATTTCTCAGACTAGGAGAAGCTGCATTTGCAAACACTAGTAAATGAAACTTCACAAAAATTAATCGGACTGTCTTACTAATGAGCTAAAAAAACACAGTCACTTGTTTGTACATCCAAGCACATTTGAGTTTGAGAACCTTGAGTTTGGAAAGCTCAATCAACTTAGTTTGATATTGGATCATTAGATATTCACTTTGCCCCTCCTCTCACTCACAAACAATGTCCTAAAACCTCAAACATTACTTAAAAACAAAAAAAAAACGATGGAGAACAGAAACTACACTCATTATATTTATATTTATAGCCAGAATTCCTGCAACAGGTGCTGTGCGGAAACCAAAAACTCTCAGAGATAAAGAGCTGCTGGTGTTACTTATAAAGACAAACAAACCCTACTGAAGAACAGAGAAGAAATGACAATCAATGACAAACCTTAACTTCTTCAACGAACAGATATTTTTTAGCACTTTAGAGGTTCTAAACATGCATGTAGCGCATTTTCATAATGAATAAATTACTACTGTGACACTGTCGTACAATATGCCTATTTTAACCATTTTTAATGTAATATTGTTCCAGTTAAACATCCATAAAGCATATAAGTCCAAAATCAGCTGTAGTGTAGAGACACATCTGAAATATACTACTACCCTTAGAATAGCAAGATCACAATTTACAAAAAAAGCACTTAAGAGAGCCTGCAGATTTCTTGTGGACTGCTCACTAGTGCTTGAAGGTGGGTAAAATTTTGTCTGTACTCACCCTCTTATTAACGGTACTTACTTGAAGTCCATAGAACCAATCCAAAACATAGGAGTTGGAAAGCTCTCACAAAGTGGTTTGTATTTCAGACATCCTTCATCCACATAGTGGATGGAGTAGGAATTACCATGAAAAAAAAAACAGTCACAACATTGAAGCCACACAAGTGTCAGCTATGGCTTCAAGTAGGCCTAAATTTTAGGATTTTTTTATGCCAATATAGAAAATAGACAATAGGCAAGTGGCTTAAAGTTCCACCCACAATAGGCCCAATGATACCTAAAGAACCAGCACAACAGCCCCAATGATAAATACAAATCAATACACATAACCAATCCTCAAAATTATTGCATTTTCAACAACAAAAAAACATTCTGTTAATAGTCATCTCATATGAAGACTTTTGTATCCTTTGAAAAGAACTAAATCTGGCATGTGTGACTGTCTCCTATAAATACTTATAAATAAATTAATAAATTGTAAGGTGAATGCTGTGCCAAGCTCTCACAAAGTGGTTTGTATTTCAGACATCCTTCTTTCTGATAACAGTTTATAATCCTGGGTGTTTCCTTGTGAAAGGAAAGTCTGAACCATGGAAATCCCTGGTTTGAGTTGCTGAGAGTCAATTCAGGAGTGATACATTTGTCTTCTGTGTGTAAAGTTTATCCCAATGTCCATAAGAAGAGCAAGTTAGTTGTAAGGACTGCAAAAAGAGAAACAAACAAACAAACAGAAAACAAGACAAAAGTGAAGCTTTCTGCAAAAGCAGAACAGCACAAAACCTCATGAATAAAAACACACACAAAGCTTGACTGAATATAGAAAGAATTAAATGATAGCAAACTTACAGTGAGTGTTAGAACCTATAGTTCCACCAGTAAGGATCTTCATTACAGTGAGGCCTGAACTGAGCCACATCTAAACCACCTTGCTGCTTCCTAGTTCCCTCCCTTTAGGCTTGTAACCTGGCCTACTTCCAATATACTGCCACATAGTGGATGGAGTAGGAATTACCATGAAAAAAACACTGGAGTCACACGAGTGTCAGCTATGGCTTCAAGTAGGCCTAAGTTTTAGGATTTTCTTTATGCCAATATAGAAAATAGACAATAGGCAAGTGGCTTAAAGTTCCAACCACAACAGGCCCAATGATAATGATAATTACAAATCAATACACATAACCAATCATCAAAATTATTGCATTTTCAACAACAAAAAAAAAACATTCTGTTAATAGTCATATCTCATATGAAGACTTTTGTATCCTTTGAAAAGAACTAAATCTGACATGTGTGACTGTCTCTTATAAATACTTATAAATAAATTAATAAATTGTAAGGTGAATGCTGTGCCAAGCTCTCACAAAGTGGTTTGTATTTCAGACATCCTTCTTTCTGATAACAGTTTATAATCCTGGGTGTTTCCTTGTGAAAGGAAAGTCTGAACCATGGAAATCCCTGGTTTGAGTTGCTGAGAGTCAATTCAGGAGTGATACATTTGTCTTCTGTGTGTAAAGTTTATCCCAATGTCCATAAGAAGAGCAAGTTAGTTGTAACGACTGCAAAAAGAGAAACAAACAAACAAACAGAAAACAAGACAAAAGTGAAGCTTTCTGCAAAAGCAGAACAGCACAAAACCTCATGAATAAAAACATACACAAAGCTTGACTGAATATAGAAAGAATTAAATGATAGCAAACTTACAGTGAGTGTTAGAACCTATAGTTCCACCAGTAAGGATCTTCATTACAGTGAGGCCTGAACTGAGCCACATCTAAACCACCTTGCTGCTTCCTAGTTCCCTCCCTTTTGGCTTGTAACCTGGCCTACTTCCAATATACTGCCACATAGTGGATGGAGTAGGAATTACCATGAAAAAAACACTGGAGTCACACGAGTGTCAGCTATGGCTTCAAGTAGGCCTAAGTTTTAGGATTTTCTTTATGCCAATATAGAAAATAGACAATAGGCAAGTGGCTTAAAGTTCCAACCACAACAGGCCCAATGATAATGATAATTACAAATCAATACACATAACCAATCATCAAAATTATTGCATTTTCAACAACAAAAAAAAACATTCTGTTAATAGTCATATCTCATATGAAGACTTTTGTATCCTTTGAAAAGAACTAAATCTGACATGTGTGACTGTCTCTTATAAATACTTATAAATAAATGAATACATTGTAAGGTGAATGCTGTGCCTAGGTCCTGCACAATTGCTTCTTATTTTAGTGACAAATAATTAGCAATTTAATACATTTATAACTATTTTACAAAGTTAGTGAGATAATGTTTACATCAATCCTGATGCTTTAAATCTCTCCCACATGGTGAGGTATACGGTTTATTTATTTAACAATGGTATCGGACCGGTTCTGTGTATCGATCAATAAGTTGATGTATTGGAATCGAACTGAAAATGTTCGGTGTATCTGCAAATGTAACATATAGGAAACAGCATATGACAGCATTATTGTAAGGCATTTCTGTCAACTTCACTGGTTAATAGAATATGCCTACATTGATAAATCCCCTTAAGTTGCACCCTGATTGGTGAATGTTTAGCATGTCAAATGTATGCTTGAATGTGATTGGCTAATACCAACCACAATAATTGACATATCAAGTCCTCTGGTCAAACTATTATAGAATAGGCTAAAGATGCAGCATGTAAAATTGTAGGTTGACTGGATGAATGGTTTCTGAGAGTTATGTACTATTGTCCTCGCTTTCTTGTGACAAATGTCCACCAAACTTGACATACCCCTCAAAATAATGTGCTGAACAGATTTTGTTAAAATGGGCTTAAGTGTTCAAAAGGTACAAGTTGACATTATTCATTATTATTATTATTAATTATAAATATTGCAGGTATTTTGCTACCAGATATGTGAGGATTGGTAAAAAAAAATTCTTGAAGTAGGAAGGGTCAAGAAATTACCCCCCCCCCCCCCGCAAAAAAAAAAAAAAAAAAAAAAGAATGCTACAGACCAGATGCTATTGAATAAAAATGCTTAATGCTTTGCTGTAACGCCACCATCAGGCCAGTGAATGTCATTTTTCTTGAAGCTGCTGTAACTTGTTTCATGTTTCTGGGATTTACGGCTCTTTATGGCAGGAGTAAACAGACCCAAAGTGTCATTCACAGTGCTGAGGCAAGACTCCAGCTTCTTTCTGGTGAACAGCTCAATAGAACTGATTAGACCTGATTACAAAAATGCAGCCTACCTCGACTGCAGCCTTGACTTTGTATCGCAGCTAAAGACACCAATATGAGTGTATTTACACATAAGTGCACCGATCACCCAAAACTAAAGCTGAAACGGTATGAAAATTGAATGTCACAATTATAGTAACAATAATGCTTGATATAGTTATCAGTATTATCACATGCTGTTACAATGTGCTAAACAGTTAAAACATACTGAAATTTCAGGCTTTTCTAACTGCAATTGTGTCAGTAGTGGCGTGGTGGCGCTGTAACATAATCAGTACAGTGCACTGGGAAAGATACCCCCAAGAGTCAGCATGCTGTGAGCCACAGATAGAAGTCTTACCACACAGCAGCACTTCTACCAAACAATGCATGATAAGTCATGTCTATTCAGCAGTAGGTTTGACAATTCCCTATTTAGGTTCACAGAATCATCAGGGACACTTTTCACCCCAGCCACACACTTCCATCCAGGAGGAGATAAAGGACCATCCTTGCCAGAATTGCTACCAGAAATCCACAGAGCTGCTAATCTGCAAACTGTCCTTCCAGCTTCAAGCTGTTCTCCTCAGTGCACAAGAACATCCAGGGCTTCAAGGGCCAATCTCCACCCAAACCTGTGCGCTATCCACATCAAAAGAATCACCCTCATGCCTAAACACATCCAGCTGGTCGGCGGAGAGCACGCAAACCAGGGCACCCAAAATACCCAACAGCCCTGTTAGGAGCCACCCACCCAGTGTTGCCAACGTATATTTAGTGACATATTTAGCGTATCTGTCTTTCATTGGCAGGTGCCATTCGTAATATGGTACGTGGCAGTGGATGGCATTTTCAGATGATGCAGTGGCCACTTCCTAGAGCCAGATGTTGATTAGGAACTGAAATCAAACAAAATGTGCCTCAGCTCTTTACGTATTGGATGAGCTTGACTCTGGGCTTAAGTTTTCTCGCTAATCAGAGAAATCCTGCTTTGTGAAAAGCCCCCCAGGAGTGACTGAATGTTTTCATAGGATACATCTGATTTTGTTTAATTAATTAATTTTAATTCATTAATTTTGTTGCTCTTGATGTGCAGGTATCCCACCAATGCAGAGTATGTCCAAGTTACCAAAGCTTTAATGGTGAAGAGCTCTTTCCTGAGGGATGTTGAGGAGAACAGTTATGTAAGTTTGTTTAAGAACAATTTTATTATGGTTGATCACAGAAGAGTAGTTGGTGTAATATTGGTGGAGAGATTTGAGTAATTCTCTTTTTATGGTTGGAACTGATATTTTGTGTCTTTGATGAGGGAATCATGGATGTTGTTGGAGAGGATATTATGTCTGAGGCCCACAATAAGGTGTTGCCTGAAAAACCTGATTAGATGATCGTGAAGGACCTTATGAAAGCCTTTGCATTGGCAGCATGGAGAACTAGCTGAGGGAATGACTATTGAAAAGCTCTTGGAAGATTCTTTGGGGTAAGTGGAATAATGTAATGGGGATAAACAGCAGAGCCATCAGATGTGATGTGATGAACCAACTTCATATGAATAGTTGTGTTTTTTATAGTCTATTATAAGATATTTTTGACTGTTCTAGGTTCTTTACTGTCCACTACTGCCCTCATCACTGTGATGGTGATGTAATGGTGTACATTATCACTGCTTCATCTGAAACAGTGCTGGAAGTTTTCCTCTAAAGGACTCCTAGGTTATCTTCAGAAGATGCTCAGCAAAAGTGTAAGCACACCACTTTCCTTTTCACCAGCAGACCTACAGAAGACTCTTAAATCAGTGTGTATCTAATATTACACTAAATTATGTAAGTATTCTCTTGATGATGTTGGTGTAACGGGCCATCTGCATACTGAAGTGATTCCATTGTTTTGAAAAGTCACGTACTTAGTAAACATAGACGCTGTGTGGGTTCTGTGTGGTAAACTGTTGCTTCTGCTTTTTGGTGGGTGTATTTCTTTTTAATAAGGCTGATCTTCTCTGGAGTATAAACGGAACATGGATTTTTTGAGTATGGCATAAATTTTGCCATGTTGGGATGAAATATGATTTTTTTTCACCTCCATAAACCTCCTGTTGAGATGAATTTCTGTTTCTGATGCTCTTTCATTTAATGCTAAAGTTGAGTATGTTTGCTACTAAATAAACAGCATAGAAAGACATTGTGATCATTTGTGGATCTTTTAGGTACACTTTAGTCAGACTACGCTCCAGAATCTAGACTAGTCCAGAATGGCTCGTCACTGGGGTGATGCCTCTAAAAGCACACGTTGGTAACTTTTAGAAAGGGGACACAGTTGTACCATAGTTTGAAGATACATTTTAGCTTCTTAGGGTACTTAATAATAAAAAAGTACTTCTGTGTCCTCCAGACTCTGTGTGACAGCGGAGTACAGCAGCTCCACTGTGGCAGATGGAGTCCCTGTAATAGGTGGCGAGAAATGCCCAGCACCTACTTCTCATATCTACCCAATTCTATCCAACTTATTTCAGTGGCCTTTATTCACCTTACAATTTATAAAGTAATGTGAAGAAAAGGACACTCTCCCTCTCTATGGAGTTCATGTTTTCTGTACTCAAGAGTCTAATACAATGTCTTTAATATTCAGCCTCTAATTCACTCACTATTAAGGGCACAGAAGCCATTCACTTGAATAGAAAAATGCACTCCTATATAGAGAGAAGGAATCCGTTTGGAAGAAACAGACATCTTCACTGGTCCTAAGCTTGAAAGGCATCAAGGTATATGCCTTCTTCTGCAGACATGGAAGGCCTGGCTGCTCACAACCATTGGAATGCTAATAAACCTGGCATGAGACAATGGAGAGAATACAGAGATAGAAAATGTCATGACATGAATGTAATAATGGAAATAATGCCATGAAATAAATACCACTGAAATCCTTCACTCGGTAGGGGTCATATCACTGTCTGTAAAAAACATACAAAGCATGACATCCTGCCCTTCTATTACACAGAAATATGGACAAATTTAGTTCAAATGAGAGCTGTCTTATGTTCAAACTGGGGCCAGGGTCTGTGCAGTAATTGCATCCATACGTTTGCATCCATGAATTGACAGTCCTTCTTAGTGCTCATGTCAGTCATTTTTACACAAATAACACGTATGTGACAGAAGAGATTCAAAATAATCTTATTAGTTTAAATTAAAACCTATGTCTAGCTTAGACCTCAGCCTAGACAAGCCACTGACCATTGTAATAAATTAAATAAAATACGACTATAATAAATGTAAAACAGAAGAGGCAGCGAGCTAGATGATGGGAGCTGTTAATGTTTTAATAGAACTAATTACACTCATTTATCCAGACATTACATGCTGCAAAATGCATTTTACATGAGACACCCACACATTGCTGGACCCCCTGACAGATATCTCCATTATGCGCACATGCACTCAGTCTCTAATGTTGTTGAACTGTGCAGGTTTAGTGTGAAGTGGTGTAAGGTGATTGAGTTTGGAAAAAAGTCAAATCTACTGGCCTCCAAGTGGGTTGTCCTCACAACTGCACAACTATACGCTTTGACTTTGGCTATGTTTTATACTTTAGTTGGAGAAGCGGGCAGGGAAGAGGAGGAGTACTCAGTACAGCTGGTTATTCTAGTGGTCTACAGCTTTGTCTGACGTTACCACACCAAGGACTGGTACAGAGATATTCAGTTTCCCTGAATGGTTTTGTAGCATATTTCTGTAATAGAGGACCCTAACCCTCATATATAGGTATTGAAGTTACAGTTATTGCCACAGTTACTGTTACTGTGTGATAGTAACAGTAATCCACGGATGAGGTCGTTTACAGTTGCAGTATTACTGCATAGTACTAAGTACTGAATGCAGAACTGCTGTAACACAGTGTTGTGCAAAAGATGACTAGAGCAGAACAGGCAGTGATGGAAATGCAGTGCAGGTGATATACAGATGTACAATGATGCAGAGTAACAGATTCATTTGATGGATTGGAGTGTAGATTTGTACAATCTGATGGCTGTAGGAAGAAATGTCAAAGTGTTTTTCCTGCAGCGAGGTCTGCTGCCCATTGTGTGCTCTCTGTCCCTGTAGTGTTTTGTGGACTGGTTGAGAGTTCTTCATGATCACGGACACCTTTGCCAACATCCCATTACCCTCTCCAGCACCATCTCCACTGTGTCCAGTTTAGCCCCCAGGACTGAGGCGGTCAGTCTAATTATCTTGTTCAGTCTGTTTGGGTCTTTTGTTGTAGTACTGCTGCCCAGCACATAATGGCACAGAAAAATTATACTTGGCACCACAGATTTGTAGAAATTTCATAGCAGCTAGGTTGTCACACCAAAGAACCTCAGCCTTCAAAAAGTAGCGCTGGCTTTGGCCCTTCTTGTACAGCTTGTCCATGTTCACTTCCCATTCCAACTTGTCCCACAATTGAACACCCAAAAATCGTCCAAGACTAAGCTTAATCCCTGTGCAGGAAATTGGCCCCTGTAGTTTCATGGTTCTTTCATAAGAGTCTGGAATTCCATCTTCATACTGGATTTATAATCACTGTATGCTTTTTATCATCACCTACATTAGTTTAAAACCAATTCTAACTGAAAATGATTCTGATCTGCTTTTTGGGGGGTATTTTCATTTCACTTAGGTTCTCACTTTGTGTGGCCAGGCCATCTGATAGTACACCAGCCTGGTCCCTCAAAGCCCTGCAGGTTCTTGTAAGATGGCTCCACTGTTGTCTCATTTCTTCCACAAGTAGAGCCTCTTCCTCGATAAGTCTCTCCAGCTGCATCACCTTGTAAAAAACGTTCTTCTTCATGTCTAAGTGTTTCAGAGGATATAGGTAGAGCTAGCTCGAATTGGGTTTCACAGTAAACAGGATGGTGCATCGGTAAGGACACAGGAATAAAGACGAGGGAACATAATTTCTTCTTATTAAACTGTATTGTATTCCAATAGTACTTCGCAGTACAACTTGACATTCAGCATTGCTCACAGTCTGAAATAACAAATAAAAAAAAACATCAAATCATATTCGAACAAATATTCTAAACTGCTAAATCAGATAAGAAATGATCACTTAATAAATAAAGAGTATTAACATTCAGTTCTAGCAGGAACAGTATTTAAGGGACATTACGTTCTAGAGAATATGCACACGGTTGCATATAGAGCTTCCCTATATGTTTGGCGAACATGAGAAGTGCACTACTATGTCCTCAGGCGGAAGCCATTTTCCGCACAGAACAAGAACTTTACTGCAGCTTGAACAACTTTCTTTCTCTCTTTATTCTTTAACATGGAGTTAATTCTCAAATGGAACAAACTTGAACAGCCAACTAGCTGGCACTTACTTGTCATCAACTCAAATCATGGATATCACCAGTTGAACTCAATTGGTTGGCAGGGGAGTGTAATTGAACTGAAAGGCAATGCACACAGCATCAGAGCTCCTGCTTCTCTCTCTCACTCCACACGTCATTTCCAGTTCTCCTGCAGTGTGAGCGTTAATAATTTGACATCTGATGTTAGTGCTGCAGCTTTCTTTCCTGACTACACAGGCAATGCGTGACTGGTTTTACATTGTGGAGGAAGAAAAGCAGAAGCACTGTGACAGTTAATCAGAGGAGTCGGGCGTTCAGTCACTTTCTCCTGACTCTGGAACATGGTCACTCTGTGAGGTTGAAAGCACAGTTTAGTGCAAGTGGGCAAAAAAGGGGGTAAAAATGTCAGGTCTAATGATCTTCATGGTCAGAATCTGCACATTTCTAAGGTCTGAAACAAATGAAAAGCACATATACGTCTTTCCTTCGAAAGTCTGAGTTTAATGAGTTCAAAAGAAGAGTCACGAAAATGGTTCATGTCAAATTTAACATACCAGAATCCCAAGTCATAACGTCAGCGAATACAAAAGTAATCGTAGCTTACATCAGAAACAGCAGTGCTGCTAGAGTTTTTAAACGTTCCACTCACTGTCCACTCGATTAGACACTCCTACCAAGTTGGTAGGTGTGTACAATTACAAGCAAACGTCTCCAAAGTAGAATGACTCCAACAGCCCTTCTGTGTCTGATTCAGTCACACCAGTGCAATAAACTGGTACTATCTGGGTGGTGGATTATTCTCAGCACTGCAGTAACACTGACAGGGTGGTGGCGTGTTAGTGTGTGTTGCACCAGTGCGAGTGAGTCAGACACACAGCAGTGCTGCTGGAGTTTTTAAACAGCTCAGTGTCACTGAGAATAGTCCACCAATCACAAATATCCAGCCAACAGCGTCCTGTGACCAACCATCACTCTTGGCTTACATTACAAATCGGACTTGCTCATGCTAGTTTCTTCACTACAACATCTGGAAATGATAGTCTTGTGGAGGTCCTGAATACTAAAGAAAAAGGTAAAGGTGTGCTGGCAAAGTACACAGGGAAAAAGATGGATTACAGTATGTAACTGTACAACAAGACCTATATGGTGCAGAAACAATGAGGTGGTTTTATTGAACATGCTCACTAGAGTATAAACACAGTATAAAGATTATGTAAGGGTTTAAGTGTACGATGTCGAAGGGGCACTTTGCTCCATGTAGAAATGTATTTGAACTGAAAATTACCTAAATTACCTACAACTTAATGTTATTGTCACGGATTTCACATTTAAAAATCAATTCCACAAGTTCATGATGTCTGGGAGGCAACCTGAACATGGCTACTTACCAGTTACTCGATATAGATTCCCCCCTTTTCTGTTGCATGCCCAAGAATAGGCCTTCAATCACATGTTGCAACCCCACTGGATCATCTGATCTGGGGTCTTGTGGAGCTGTAAAGAATATTTGTCAGGTTAAGGTGGTTGACATTAAAAGTAAATCTAACATATTGAGATAAAGACAAAACAGTAAATGACTAAACAATGGGATGTAAAATTAAAAGACGACACCCATAAATGTTTTGCCAAGAAAATCTGAGAATCTATCTATAGTTTGCTCTTTTTTAGTTTTATGGTGACTAATAAGTATTCCAACATTTTGACAGAGAAAGTCACATCACTCATGCAATGAGAAAGCAATTATACAAATAATTTTGTAAATAAGTTTGTTTGCCATGGTCACTATCAGTTAAAAGGGCAGGTGTTAAGATATACTTGTAAAAAACAGCAAGATGATCCCCCCTCCTGACATGCAATGTGATCATATCCACTTGAGCTGTAATGATGAAGGAACTGATAAATGTGCCGTTTCACCAGGGCTTAGTCAACAAATATGATCAATGAAAAGTAGGGTAAAAAAGCACAATACATGAGCACTGTAAGTAAAGGTTCACCTCCCAGCCTTACTCCCAGCCTTACTGGTTTTACATTGTGGAGGAAGAAAAGCAGAAGCACTGTGACAGTTAATCAGAGGAGTCGGGCGTTCAGTCACTTCCTCCTGACTCTGGAATATGGTCACTCTGTGAGGTTGAAAGCACAGTTTAGTGCAAGTGGGCAAAAAAGGGGGTAAAAATGTCAGGTATTTTGTAGTTAGAGCCACTCGTGACAAAAAGCTGTTAAATATGGTAGTGCCTACCCCTGTTTGGTTTCTTCCACACTGCTGCACCTACAGCATTTATATCAGATGTCAAGAATACAAATTTGAAGTTTTTAAACACCTCCAATATGGTAAAATACTTAAATGTGTGTTCGACAATACACAATTACCTCACATTTTGTAGAACGCCCCTTTGCATGCAGAAAAGTCTAAGTCAAGTTTTGTATTTCTGGGAATGTCTGAGTCGGCTTCTGCAGATAGGGCCAATAACCACACATTTTATCAGTGCAGAAGAACTTTCCGTTTGTTTTTGCGGCCAGTTCTTCTTGCAAAAATGGAGGATTGGCAAATATCTCCCCAATACATGTTCAGACCTTTAAGCAAACTGCCATCCATCAGGGGGGTCAATGTGGATACTGTGGAGAACTACAAATATCTAGTTTAAATTGACAACTAACTACACTGGGCTAAGAACACTGACGCTCTCTACAGGAAGGACCAAAGTCGTCTCTATTTTCTAAGGTCCTTCAATAACTGCCAGACTATGCTCAGGATCTTCTATGAGCCTGTGGTGGCAAGTGCAAGTGCATGCTGGGACAGGCTTTGAGTGGCAGACACCAACAGACTGAACAAACTGATCCAAAAGGCCAGTGATGATGTGGGTGTGGAGGTGGACTCACTGAGGCGGTGTCAGAGGGGAGGATGCTGTATAAGCTGCATGCCATTACGGATAATGGCTCCCACCCACAGGAGCACATTCAGTGCAACTCATCACCATAATGCACCACAGGTCATTCCTACCTGTGACCATCAAACTCTAACTCCTCCCTCAATGTGTGACACTGTGGTTCATCAGAAAAATACTCAAATTATACTGTTCATATGTGCAATAATAACAAATCAAAATCAAATCAAATCAAATTTTATTTGTCACATACATAGTCATACACAGTATAACTTGCAGTGAAATGCTTTTTTGACAGTCTGCCCACATCAAGCTATACAATAAAAATCTACATTTAAACTTAACTAAACCTTTACTTAATGAAGTAAAGTGCAAAAGTGTAAAAGAAAAATAGAATAAAAATGAAGAAAATAAAAATAGAATAAGTTACATTTAAGTTAAAGAATAAAATATAAAAATATGAAAATATAGAAATAAGCAAAAAAAAATACAAAATACAAATATATATACAGAGATGAAATAGTGCGTGTCTGTGTGTGTGTGTATATATATATACATATATACATACATATATACACATACATACATATACATATGTACATATTTATCTGTATGTGAGTGTATGTGTGAGTTAAAAAGAAATATTTTCATTATTGTCCGTAGTGTGTTTTCCGTGAGCCATGGTTGTGTATTGTAGTGAGTGAGGGTCCAGTTTGTGTATGTAGATACTTTGATTTAGTGTCCTAAGTCCCTGTCCCCATTCAAGGCACGGATGGCTTGTGGAAAGAAGCTCCTCCTCATTCTCTCTGTGTTAGCCTTCAGGGTTCTTAAGCGTTTCCCCGAGGGCAACAGAGAGAACAGTCCATTGTTGGGATGACTGGGGTCCTTCACAATCTTCTTGGCCTTGGTCCAACACCGCTTCTTGTAGATGGACTGCAGGTCAGGAAACTCCATCCTAGTGATTCGCTCTGCTGAACGTCTCACTCGTCGTAGCGCTTGCCTGTCCTGCTTGGTGCTGTTCCCAAACCAGACTGTGATGTTCCCCGTGAGGATGCTCTCGATGGTGCAGGAGTAGAAGGATCGTAGTACCTTGGAGGGCAGTCTGAAGTCCCTCAGTCGTCTCAGGTGGTATAGGCGCTGACGAGCCTTCTTCGTTATGGTGTTGATGTGGCAACTCCATGACAGGTCCTGAGAGATGGTCACTCCAAGGTATTTGAAGCTTCCTACCCTATCCACCGCCGTTCCACTGATGTGGACAGGTTGGTAGCTCTTCTGCTGTTTCCTGCTAAAGTCCACAATCAGCTCCTTCGTTTAACTGGCATTTAGCTGGAGATTATTATCCTGGCACCAGTTCTCCAGGGTTCTAATCTCTTCCAGGTAGGCCATCTCGTTATTTCCTGAGATCAGGCCCACCACAACTGTGTCGTCAGCAAACTTAATGATGTTGGTGGAGCTGGAAGTGGCTTTGCAGTCTGAGGTGTACAGCGAGTACAGCAGAGGGCTAAGGACACAGCCCTGAGGGTCTCCGGTACTGAGGGTGAGGGTGGGTGAGACATGCTTGCCTACCCGAACAGCTTGTGGTCTGTTAGTCAGGAAGTTGGAGATCCAGTCACAGATGGATGGGTGGAGACCTAGATCTTCCAGCTTTGTGGTGAGTCTTGAGGGAATAATAGTGTTAAATGCTGAACTGTAGTCCACAAACAGCATTTTAACATAATTACCCCTCCCAGCATCCAGATGTGTCATCGATGTGTGGAGAAGGTGAGCGATGGCATCATCTGTGGAACGGTTTGGACGGTATGCAAACTGAAACGGGTCCAGGGTGTCGGGCAGCGTGGATGTGATGAAGTCTCTCACCAGCTTCTCGAAGCACTTCATCACGACTGATGTGGCAACTGGGCGGTAGTCGTTGAGGCAGGCTGGCTGTGGTTTCTTCGGGACAGGAACGATGATGGACTGTTTGAAGCACGATGGAACAATCCCCTGCGTCAGTGAGAGATTGAAGATGTCCGTGAATACCGGGGCTAGCTGATCTGCACAGGCTTTTAGGACTCGACCACAGATGCCATCGGGTCCCGCAGCCTTCCTGGTATTCACTCTTCTGAACACCCGCCGTACATCTCTCTCTGTGATGGTGAAGGCTCTTTGTTCTCTGACGTGCTCCTCTATATCAGCTGTGCCGGTGTTACTGTAGTTAACGTTGCCGGCTGCAGCATCAAAGCGAGCATAAAAGGTGTTTAGCTCGTTCGCCAGAGATAAGTCTGCAGGTAATGCAATTAATTGAAATATGTGCAATAAATCAATGGTGCAATAATTTCAACACATTACACATTATTTCACACATGGTGATTTAGATCAGAAAGGGCTGATTACCCAGACATGGATTGATCATAATCCCAGACACTAACTAGCTTTTTTCCAGTGGTGATCTTCACTGAAGTTCTCTTTTAGTCAAGGACTAGGTTTAATGCAAGTCTGGGAAACCAGCTCAGATAGTTCTAACATTCAGATGATTAACCTCAAATAATCAAATTAGCCCATTTTCACAAAACCCATCATGTAAAATACTGTTTCATGTAAAATTCTAAGGTCACATGGTGTGTGTTTTTGTACTGTGCTTACATTTGTTAACTGAGGGAGTATAAAAACTAACCAGAAAACCAGCTAACATAAACTCTACCATTAACTCACCTGTCCACGTGTCGACCTGGTACCTGCAAGAGGCAGAGAAAGATAATAAGAATAAATGATGAATAGATGTTCAAAGCTGTAAAAAAGAGGAAGATCATAATTACACATAATTAGATACAGTATGAAATCAGTTAGTACAGCATACAAGATCTCTAGCCAGCACATTGTGACAACCACAGAAAAACACCAGCTGCTTTATCTAGCAAACGCACCTCATTAGCCACCTAGCGCTAGCTAGCTAATGTACGAGCTCAGCTGACACCTCACTCTACGCTAATGAATGAGCAGACAGCATCTCCCGTTCCCTTATCTTCGCATAAGCTTTTGGTATGGTATATGTTAGAAGAACCTCTGATTTAACCACCAAACTATAAGAGAATGGCCACAACTACAGCTCGCTGTGTACCTGATGCTATGTTAGAGGTTGCATTAGCCTAGCCACCTAGCAAGCTGTTACCTACTAGCTAGATAAATCACCCTTAATCAGTAGAAAGGACCCAGTTCCCCTATATCTTAAACCTAAAAAGTGGTCAGGGGTACGTATATCCCATGAGACCAGGCTGATTATTTCACTTATCAATTAAAAACAATAAAGATAGATATATACAGGCAGATAGATATATAGATAGATATATTGGCATAACATATAAAATCATGAAATGTAATATATAGTAACAGTAAATTACTATTAGGCCCATATTTGAAGACAGATTTTGGATTACTGAAAGAACCCTGTTGATGACAGGAGTGATTTTAATGTGTTCAGGTGTTGGTGCAGGTGTGTATACATGAGTAAACTCAGGTGAGCACCAGTTTACAAATGCATCTTTCAAAAGTCAGAGAAACAGCTGCTGCTGGAACTTTAGAACTGTGTCTTTATGATGTAATAATGTTCTATTATCAATCATTCCATTAAACTCCCAGTCGCTCCTCTGATCCTCCAGCTGCAGACATGTAACCAGCACCCTCTCCACACATCAGGACAGCAAATGTAGGACAAACAGTCTTTTCATTATTCCTGCTCGCAGTGGCAGTGTGCTTTAGCCTTGAGGTTGCTGAACTGAGTCTTAATTTTAACTGGGTAAAAGTTGTAATGTTCAGAAGCGGATGATGTTTTTGGGATGGTGGACAGACTCAGTAATTAAGGTTTGCTAGTGGTAAAGAATTTAATCTATTGATCTATGTAGGATTAGACAGGTAGAAAAATGGATAAGTAAGAAACAGTTACAAAGAAAATAAAGATAGACAAAAGACAGACAGAAGAAGTAGGCAAACATAAAGACTAAAATGTATATAGACAGATAAAGAGAGAGAGAGAGAGAGAGAGAGAGACAGCTAAAGATGCTTGAAATAAAAAGAGAGAAACATCCTGACTGTTCTACAATTCTTTCAATACAGTCATTTATCTAACTGTCTTAAAAATTCTCCAAATGGATAAAAAAAAATGACGGATTAACAGACACATAGCTAGCTAGATAGATAAATAGACAGCTAAAAAGTTAGACAGATGAATTTCTCAGACTTTTCTGTTCGTAGGTTGACATTTAATTAAAATAATTCTTTATATTTTTCTATTTACATGATAAACAGCATTATATGATTTCTATTTTTTCATTACAGGAACCTGTGTTTGAAATGAAACAAATACAAACACCCTGACTGTCCAAAAAATTCTCCAAATGGATAAAAAAAAAAATAATCACGGGTTAATAGACACATAGCAAGCTAGTTAGATAAATTGACAGATAAATAGTTAGATAGATACATTTCTCTGAGTTTTCAGCTCTCAGTATAAGAGGTAAGGGCTAATTAAATTTAAATAATTCTTAATATTTTTCTATTTACATGATAAACAGCATTAACTGATTACTTTTTTTCATTACAGGAACCTGTGTTTGAAATGAAACAAAGACAAACACCCTGACTGTCCAACAAATTCTCCAAATGGATAAAAATAAAAAATCACGGGTTAATAGACACATAGCAAGCTAGTTAGATAAATTGACAGATAAATAGTTAGATAGATTAATTTCTCAGAGTTTTGTGCTCTCAGTAGAAGAGGTAAGAGGTAATTCAATTTAAATAATTCTTAATATTTTTCTATTTACATGATTAACAGCATTTACTGATTTCTATTTTTTCATTACAGGAACCTGTGTTTGAAATGAAACAAAGAAAAACACCCTGACTGTCCAAAAAATTCTCCAAATAGATAAAAAAAAAAAAAAAATCACGGGTTAATAGACACATAGCTAGCTAGTTAGATAAATTGACAGATAAATAGTTACATAGATGAATTTCTCAGAGTTTTGTGCTCTCAGTAGAAGAGGTAAGAGGTAATTCAATTTAAATAATTCTTAATATTTTTCTATTTACATGATAAAAAGCATTAACTGATTACTTTTTTTCATTACAGGAACCTGTGTTTGAAATGAAACAAAGACAAACACCCTAACTGTCCAACAAATTCTCCAAATGGATAAAAATAAAAATCATGGGTTAATAGACACATAGCAAGCTAGTTAGATAAATTGACAGATAAATAGTTACATAGATGAATTCCTCAGAGTTTTGTGCTCTCAGTAGAAGAGGTAAGAGGTAATTCAATTTAAATAATTCTTAATATTTTTCTATTTACATGATAAACAGCATTAACTGATTTCTATTTTTTCATTACAGGAACCTGTGTTTGAAATGAAACAAAGACAAACACCCTAACTGTCCTACAATTTCACCAACTGGATAAAAACAATGACGGGTTAAAAGACACAAAGCTAGCTACCTAGATAAATAGACAGATAAATAGTTAGATAGATAAATTTCTCTGAGTTTTCAGCTCTCAGTATAAGAGGTAAGGGCTAATTAAATTAAATACATTCTCAATATTTTTCTATTTACATGATAAAAAGCATTAACTGATTACTTTTTTTCATTACAGGAACCTGTGTTTGAAATGAAACAAAGACAAACACCCTAACTGTCCTACAATTTCACCAACTGGATAAAAACAATGACGGGTTAAAAGACACAAAGCTAGCTACCTAGATAAATAGTGTGGTGGAAGTTGAGAAACAACACAACCCTGTCTTGTGTTGCAGTGAGTAATAACTTTATTCGAGCAACAGAATATAGTCGCTCCCTAACAAGTAAGCATGGCTTTCTTATATACATGGAAATGAGGAAGTTGAAACGGTCACAGACAATTTCAGTTCCTGTCGACAGTGTCTGGTACACCAAAATATCAACTCCCACATTGTTGTGCAACAGACTTCATATTTAAATTCTGCACTTATGACCCCTGCAAGTGTACATACACATATTAGGAACACTCAGACTTATTCTACCATATAAGGGCATAAACTTGAGCAACCTACAAATCAGAGTGTAACTACTCCTAACTTAAGCTTAATGATGACTCACAGAGTACATGTGTTCTATACATGTGCCATGGTATTGCATACTGCATAGGAGAGAAACAGCGTAACTTGATTACAATACATTGAATTACACTTGCATACTACTAGATTAAGAATCACACACAAAATAATAAGGTTTCCCGTAACACTCCCCCCTTTGATTATTAATCAATCCCGAATCTAGTAGTCGGGCGGTCACTCCTGGAACAGTGTACGCAATTCCAGTTCTCCAGGGTCCTGATTGTTCAGATGGAGCTGAATCATCTGATACTGCGTAAGAGAGCGACTGAACATATGCAATAAACATTTGAAAAGGCAGGGAATTAAACAGAAAACTAACAGAAATAAAAACAACATAGGAATACAAACAGTCAGAAGCCAATGGCCCAATGGTCCGAATAGGGACAGCCATTCCCACCAGCCGCTGGAATTAGTAGGTGGAGGGGTGATGGCTTGTTTCATATGGTCCACATAACTGGTAATATTATCACTCAAATCAGGAATATAAAAACAACATGATGTGTTAAGCATTTTGCACACTCCTCCCTCCTTCATAGTAAGCAGATCTAAAACCATGCGATGCTGAAGTACAGCCGCACGGATAGCCTGTTGTTCGTGGCGAAGGGCATTGATTGCCCCTGCCGTATCATTCACAACAGTTAGAAGTTGATATGCTAAGCTATTGATTTTGAGGAGAGCCACTGTGGTACCTTCACCCAAAAACAAAGACCACCCAATTGACTGACCAGGAGTGGTCCATGGATCCATCATCTTGTACCCGTTATACCATTGTCCTGACACAAGGTCCCGCTTACGACGGCTGAGGGATGTAGGGGTCGGGATGGTGGTTTGAAACCGGACATAGACTGATGCCTTTGGAGTGACCATACCGGGATAACAGCACCCAGTCCATCCTTTGGGGAGCTGTCCATATGCCCTGTCCCCACAAATCCACATGACATTAGTAGTGCCACGCGGTGTAGCCATAGTGCAGTTAAAGGAAGAGTTTCCTGCTTGGCAGGTGCGTCCATTATTGGTGAAAATATAATGATCACACCTGGACTGGCCTACTGGGCGCGTGCCATTAGTATGGCATACGCAACGGTGGCCCTTCTGGACTGCTATATGCAGAGTTATTTTGGTTGGAGAGCGGTTGTCTGGGCCGATGCAACTGGTGTTATGCTGCAATGCCTGGCACATAGATTTAGTGAGGTTTAAGATGGATGTGTCGCACTCTGAGACTGGAATGACAGTCCATGGCACGGTTACATGCTGACACACCCAGCATTCTCCATTGGCATGTGAGGCATGTATAATAGCTGACATGCATGCAGTATTGTGTCTGCACTTTACTGCCAGAACCTCAGCTTCTGTGGCGTTTGGAGCATTAAAGGGGACAAATTCTTTGAGCACGTCTAGTTCATATTGAATATCGTTATTCTGCGCCTGTTGCATTCGCTCGGATAGTTGTTCTGCATTGGCCGTTTTATTTTTGTGCCTGAGCTTGTCAGAAAATTGCGTTGCTTCCACATATACCCGAAGTCGTGGGCTACGCCCCATGCGTACCTGGAATCTGTCCAGACAGTGAGCGTTTTGCCTTCTGCCAGTTTACAAGCCTTAGTTAATGCCACCAGTTCTGCAGCTTGTGCTGAATATGAACTAGGGAGGCTTTGTGTGTGTAAGACCTCGGTAGCAGAGACCACAGCACAGGCGACTCGGTTAGTTCCTGTCTTGTCTCTGCTGGCTGAGCCATCTACAAAAAGCTCTAACTCCGCATTTGGCAGCGGTTCCTCTTTGAGGTCTATTCTGGGTGTGCATGTGTGTAGCAGCAATAGGTGACAGTCGTGTGGTTCCCCATCGTCCGGGGTAGGCAAGAGTGAGGCTGGGTTCAGAGTGGTGCAACGCTGTACCGTAACATTAGGCATATCTAGCAAGGCTATATGATAACGCAGCCACCGCTGTGCTGAGAGGTGTGCAACTTTCTGATCTTGCAGAATGCTATGCACTGAGTGTGGGACCTTGAGAGTTAAAGGAGCATATGCTACAATGTCCCTGGAAGCCACTATAGCTTTCTCAGCTGCTGCCACTGCTCTAAGGCACACTGGTAGACCCTGAGCCACAGGATCTAATTTACTAGAAAAGTATGCCACTGGGCGTGACTTGTCCCCATGTTTTTGAGTGAGTACTGATGTCATGTACATACCCTTAGCGTCCACCATCTGGACGAAGGGTTTTGTTGGGTCAGGTATGCCCAATGCTGGCATATTTTGTAACGCAACCTTAAGTTGTGTGAAAGCCTCATTTGCCTGTTCAGTCCACTGCAGTTTTGCAGTGCTTGTTCCCTTATTTGGGATAATGTCCCTCAGGGGGCTCTCTCTCTCAGCATAGGAAGGAATAAATGCACGACAGTAGGAACACATTCCCAAAAAAGACAACAATTGTTTCTTTGTCATGGGTTTTGGAGTCTGGCAAATTGCCTGAATTCTGTCAGCAGACATACGTCTTTGGCCTGCTGTAAGAATGTGGCCCAAAAGGGTAACCTCTTGCTTGCAATACTGGAGTTTCGCTTTGTTGGCTTTGTGCCCGTGCTCAGCTAGGTGTTGTAGGAGACGGAAGGTGGCCTGCCTACAAAGCTCCCGACAGGGGGCGCTAAGAAGCAGGTCATCCACGTACTGAACCAAGACTACCCCTTTAGGCAGGGCTAGTGATGCCAGACTATCTCTCAGGGCCGCATTGTAAATAGTGGGTGACTCACAATACCCCTGACAAAGTCGCATGAAGGTATAAGCTTTTCCTTTAAAAGAGAAAGCAAACCAGAATCTGCTATCTGGGTGTACCGGTACGCTAAAGAATGCATTCGCTAAATCCACCACTGTGTAATGGGTGTGATCAGTGGGAATCTGAGACAAAATAGTATGGGGGTTTGGTACTTCAGGTGCTCGAGCCTAGACTGCAGCATTTACTGCCTGCAGATCCTGAACAAACCTCCACTCATCCCGGCCGGGTTTCTTGACTGGAAAAATTCTGAAGGGGTACTGAGCTTGCCTTGGCCTATATGTAGATTTTGGAGTGATGGATACGGGTTCACAGTCTTTAATCAATCCCACATCGCACTTAGTTGATGCCCACAGCCGAAGGGGGAAAGAAGCTAGCTCCAATTCCTCCTCCTCTGTGAGTGTGGCAGCCTGAATCAGTGGAGGTGAGCCAAACAGCTCCACTGTTCGCTCTGCTCTCAGCCTGTACTGAAAAGGACACTTCCACGTTTTTGTGGAAGCGCTATACTGCACATTGGGGCGCTCTGTGTTAGCCCAATCATTAGCCCTGGCCACCCTCAAAGCCCATGGCCCGATATCTCGCCACGGGAGGGTATGTTTATGTCTGGCCAGGGAGATGTGGGGGTAGGAATTTCCCACTGTGAACAACGCATCCTGCTGTTTTGTTTGGGAGACTAGGGCAGCTGCCATCTTATCATTCCATATCAGTGTTGTGGTTGACAAAGGCTCTGTTCCTAATGTAAAAAAGTGTGCTTCATGATCAGGGCCTTGACTAATATGTGAAGTGCAGTGTAAATCACTCTTTCTCCATTGCAAAGCATTAGACACCACCCTCTCTGCCTCTGACAGAAAGTGTCTGACAATTTTCCCCCTACTCATCAATACTACTCCACATGTAACTATACTCCGGAAACCCTGACGCTACCTGTACCATGCATGTTTTTTTTTTTTTAAATCTACAGCTAAACCCTCAGGGGAGCAGATTACGGTTCACCCTAATTTACACATCAGGTCTCTAGGCTATCACACGGAATTTCCCTCTCCAATCAAAGTCAATTTAGGCATACTTAAAAGACATGAGACACTAATGAGAGATAAGGAGAGAAAAAAGGCACTTCCCTGTTTTCTGTGTCAGTGGGTCCCGTTCCGCTGTCCGACCCCTCCGCCGCCCATCACTCGTGTATTTTTGTGTACCTCTGTGGGGAGTCATTATGTCCACAACGTTCATTCCCAGGACAATCCTGAGCGTAGTGTCCAGGCCTGCCACAGTAATAACAACGATCCCAGTCCTCATCCGTTCCCTGACCGCGCCGTCAACCTCAACCTCTTCCCTGTCCTTGGCCTTTGCCCCCTCTTCCGCCCTAGTCCTGCCTTGGCTGGACTGTTGAACGGGTAGAACTGGGAGACCGGTACTTGGCTTCTGGTGTGTCCTGTTATTGGTGAGTTGAGAGGATCGGGTGGGCTTTTGCTTCCTGTCAGGTTTCGAAGTTCTCGTGAGGCTGGTTCATAGTTCATAGTCCTCTTTCAGGAACGAATGCGTAATGAAGACTGGTGGTAGGCTTGGGTGCTCTTGCCTGGAGTAGTTCCGCTGGCGGATCCGGTCCCTGGTTGTTGTGGTCCACCGTGTTGTCTTTTCGTCTGGGTGGGGCGGTGTCGAGGTCAGAATCAGCTGTAACTGAGACACACTGATACACTGGTTTAGTTTTACCTTCCTGTTTCTCCCTCTGTCAATTTTAATCTTCCTCTTTCAAAACTCTACTACCTGTTACATTTTTTTTTTTTTTGCTTGAGGACACCCTACAGGTAATTGTCCCACTTTGTCCTTAAATTTATATAAGAAACTTTAAACTAAGGCTTCCGGTTGTTGGAAAACCGAAGTACTTAATCCAAAGTGGAACATATGTGATACTATCAGTGCCATAATACTTAGTCATTTGACTTAATAAAGGGGCATTATGGATTCTAGGATCAAACCCCAATCCTTTACTAATTTGGGTACCCATTTTCGTTATTCTCTCACTGCTAAATTAATCACAGGAATTTAGTCCCAACAAACAATAACCTCGTTCAACCCACTCAGTAAGATCTTCTTCTCCACGGTCCGGACCTAATACTTCCTATGATACATCTACCATGGAAGGCCTCGCTATGACCAGGCTAGTCTTTTTGAGAGTTAGTTTTGCAACTACACTCATATAGTGTTTGTCTCACTATTTCCTATTCCAGAGAAAAGATCTGTGGGTTTCACGGGGGGAATATTAGAAGAATATTACAATTAATTTCTCTTACTCACCACCAGCAAGATATTTTCGTGATGAGGCGTGAACTAGCAGTCGGGAGAGACGCCCGTCACACTCCCGCGGTACTTTCCCTTTCTCTGTGGGTTTTCCCTTGCCTTGGGTCCGACCAATTTCGGAGAGCGTCCTCAGTGCGAACGGGAATCCTCTCCCTGCTGCTGTCCGTCGCTCATCCTGTTCGTGACGCCAAATTGTGGTGGAAGTTGAGAAACAACACAACCCTGTCTTGTGTTGCAGTGAGTAATAACTTTATTCGAGCAACAGAATATAGTCGCTCCCTAACAAGTAAGCATGGCTTTCTTATATACATGGAAATGAGGAAGTTGAAACGGTCACAGACAATTTCAGTTCCTGTCGACAGTGTCTGGTACACCAAAATATCAACTCCCACATTGTTGTGCAACAGACTTCATATTTAAATTCTGCACTTATGACCCCTGCAAGTGTACATACACATATTAGGAACACTCAGACTTATTCTACCATATAAGGGCATAAACTTGAGCAACCTACAAATCAGAGTGTAACTACTCCTAACTTAAGCTTAATGATGACTCACAGAGTACATGTGTTCTATACATGTGCCATGGTATTGCATACTGCATAGGAGAGAAACAGCGTAACTTGATTACAATACATTGAATTACACTTGCATACTACTAGATTAAGAATCACACACAAAATAATAAGGTTTCCCGTAACAATAGACAGATAAATAGTTAGATAGATACATTTCTCTGAGTTTTCAGCTCTCAGTATAAGAGGTAAGGGCTAATTAAATTTAAATAATTCTTAATATTTTTCTATTTACATGATAAACAGCATTATATGATTTCTATTTTTTCATTACAGGAACCTGTGTTTGAAATGAAACAAATACAAACACCCTGACTGTCCAAAAAATTCTCCAAATGGATAAAAAAAAAAATCACGGGTTAATAGACACATAGCTAGCTAGTTAGATAAATTGACAGATAAATAGTTAGATAGATGAATTTCTCAGAGTTTTGTGCTCTCAGTAGAAGAGGTAAGAGGTAATTCAATTTAAATAATTCTTAATATTTTTCTATTTACATGATAAACAGCATTAACTGATTTCTTTTTTTCATTACAGGAACCTGTGTTTGAAATGAAACAAAGACAAACAGCCTGACTGTCCAACAAATTCTCCAAATGGATAAAAATAAAAATCATGGGTTAATAGACACATAGCAAGCTAGTTAGATAAATTGACAGATAAATAGTTAGATAGATGAATTTCTCAGAGTTTTGTGCTCTCAGTAGAAGAGGTAAGAGGTAATTCAATTTAAATAATTCTAAATATTTTTCTATTTACATGATAAACAGCATTATCTGATTTCTATTTTTTCATTACAGGAACCTGTGTTTGAAATGAAACAAAGACAAACACCCTGACTGTCCAACAAATTCTCCAAATGGATAAAAATAAAAATCACGGGTTAATAGACACATAGCAAGCTAGTTAGATAAATTGACAGATAAATAGTTAGATAGATGAATTTCTCAGAGTTTTGTGCTCTCAGTAGAAGAGGTAAGAGGTAATTCAATTTAAATAATTCTTAATATTTTTCTATTTACATGATAAACAGCATTAACTGATTTCTTTTTTTCATTACAGGAACCTGTGTTTGAAATGAAACAAAGACAAACACCCTGACTGTCCTACAATTTCACCAACTGGATAAAAAAATTGACGGGTTAATTGACACAAAGCTAGCTACCTAGATAAATAGAAAGATAGAAAGAAAGATAGTTAGATAGATAGCTAGATAGCTAGATAGATGGAGTTTTCTGCTCTCAGTATAAGAGGTAAGAGGTATTCTTTTTTTCATTACAGGAACCTGTGTTTGAAATGGAATAAAGAGAAACACCCTGACTGTCCTACAATTTTACCAACATAAGTAGCAATATGGCCTAGAAGCGATAATTCGGTAATACATGTAGTCCCGCTGCTAGAGGGAAAAGCTAGAGCAGCGTTTGTTGCCATGGATAACTATCGTGAACTGCATAACAGATTGAAATCACTGTCTGAAAAGTAGATCACTCCTAGAGGAAAAAAAAGAAAGAGGACATCTGGAACACCATAATTTTTAAACAGTACCTTAGAATTGTGAGTCCAGACCTCAGACGTTGGATAACTGAATGCAGCCCGGCGTCCATAACACAAGCAGTGGAAGCAGCTGAAGCTTTTGTGGCAGCAAGGCAAGCTGAGAAGGAGTTCCTGCTCTGTGATTCCAGCATCAGAGTGTACCAATACGCGCAGACAAGTAAGTCTGGGGGCGGGGTCAGTTGTGGTCCTAAGCCGCTAGTGAATTTATCACCACACAGGGGCGCTGGAGTACTAGCAAAAGAAGCAAAGATAGTCAGGCAACAGATAATCGCCAAACTGTTAAAACAAAGCTAGCTAAAGGTTGGCCAAAAGATTTAAGATTGTCCTAAGCTTGTTACCAGCACAAATCATCTTTGATATATTCCAAGACCCGAAATAAGCTTTCAGGAACAGGACAGTAGTGAGATAACCATACCTGTAAAAATAGGACACAAAACATTTAAAGCCCTTATTGACACTGGAGCTAGTCACATCATGATAACACCACAGTGTCTTCCAGAATCCTAGTTTGAGAGTACAGGTAAACTTGGGGTCAGGTGTATACTTAGAGATGAACAGGTATACCCCACAACTAAACTCACGGTTAACATCAACAACCAAAGCTACATATTAAAGGTAGACATAATGCAAAAATCTGCTCATGCTGTTGTTTTAGGCAGAAATATCACGATTCTGGTATATCTTTTAAACCCTGAGCAGAGAACTGCAGAGGTTATGGCTGTAACAAGGTTGTAGGCTAGAAAGGTTTAAACTGCAAACAAAACAGTGGAGTTTTAAAAGAATTACCATATGCTGTCAAACCAAAATGCAAGAAAACAAAAGGACAGGAAAAAATTAGAGGCACAAAAATAGTGGAACAATTGGATACACCCATAAGTGAAACATTTGCCTTACCTGGTGACATAGCGACGTTGCAAAGGCAGGATGAAACACTCAAACCCTTGTTTTTAGACTGTGCTAAGGAAAGAGAAGAAGCTCAGGAAAGTCAACTCATTCTGAAAGACAACAAGCTCTAGGTCAAAAATGGTGTTAAGCTATTAGTGGTTCCCAAATGTCTGAGATGAAGTTTTAAAGCTGGGTCATTCGGACCCGTGGCCAGGTCAATTGGGTCAGGCTAAAACACACAGCAGATTTGCAAGTTGATTTTACTGGCCAAGTCAGCTGCTAGATATAGCTGAATTTTGTAATGTCTGTCCAGAGTGTCAGTTAACAGCATCTGAGAAAAAGTCAGACAGTGTGCCATTAATAAGTCTGAGTTATTGACATGCCATTTTCACGGATTGCCATGGATATAATACGCCCTTTACCAAGAGGCCGGGGAGGAAATTGCCATATTTTTGTAATCTGGGTCTATGCTACCCGGAAGCTTTTGAGAAAGACTGAAAAGCTAAACATCCTGTCCTACGTTCTCAAGATGAGGGACAAGCTGAGGGAGCTGAAGGAAAGGATACCAGCTGGGCTGTTTAAAGAACAACCAGGACAGACAAGCCTCATGCAGCACATTATCTGGTACTGTTATCTGGTATCTGTCACTGGTGGCTGACTCATCACCAGCCCATACACAGTAGAGACTTGTGACTATGTGACATGTTAACTACCTGGTGATTCTGGGGGAATGAGGGCGCTGCAATTTCACCAACTGGATAAAAACAATGACGGGTGGATAGACACATAGCTAGCTAGCTAGATAAATAGATAGATAGTTGGATAGATGAATTTCTCTGAATTTTCTGCTCTTAGTATAAGAGGCAAGGGGTCATTTAATTCAATAATTCATTCTTTACATTTTTCTATTTAAACAATAAACAGCATTTTCTGCTTTTCTCTTTTCTTATAGAAACCTGTTTCTGAAACAAAACATAGAGAAATGTCCTGACTGTCCTACAATATCTTCAATTGGATCAAATCTGTCTAGTTAGGTAGATGGACAGATACATAGCACACGTAAATGTAACACAGGAGCTACGTTAGCTAACTCAGTGTCTACACCAACCGTTACACCACAATAGGAATTTCTATTGAGGGACAAATCAACCATAGGTTGGGATTCTTCAGGGGTTTGGACCAGTGTTGATATCTCACTAGGTACTCTAAGGAGAGCTTGGACAGAGATGCGACGGACCAGTGAGTACAGGGTTAAAGATACAATCATATATTTATTCACAGAAATGATGTGACCTTCTTCTTATGTGTGTGAGTGAATAGTTGTGAGTGGCTAATAGGAAAGAAAAAACATCTAAAAATGGAGTAGGAGGTATAAATGAGTTATAAGAGGAAACTGTAGTTCAATGAGGTTCTATAAAAAAAAATAACGGTACTGGAAAAATGCATAAGTTCAGATTTAACAACAAAACCCCAATACACATAAGGCCCTCAACAAAAATTTAAATGTTAGTAAAATAATAAACTTCAGAGTCAAGAATTCGTGAGATATTTTACTCAACTTTCAACAATATAACAGTCATTTAAGTCTGAAATGTGAACCAACATTTTTTTCCTTTTCTTATAATCAATGTTCCTTTCTGGAGTAACATCGCCTCAAAGTGTCAGAAAAGTGTGTTTAAATCTTCACTACCCGGATAGACTAAGGTGTGTGTGTGTGTGTGTGTGTGTGTGTGTGTGTGTGTGTGTGTGTGTGTGTGTGTGTGTGTGTGTGTGTGTGTGTGTTCCCGCTACTGACGTCACTCGCGCAGTACTCTGGGAGGTGTAGTCTCGGGTTGGCTCGCCATCTTGGACAAATTCGCTCGCTTTTCCCGTCAACAAAACAACTTGTACGATACAGCACTAAATTCAGCAAGACTGTACGACAAGCATATTCATCTCAGCATGTCTCTGAGTCCGTAAACAGCAGGATTTACCACTTAACATCGTATATTTACACTTAAACAAGATGCTAATCCCGCTAGCCTCTGCCTGTTAGCCTACAGCTTAGCAGCTGAAACGAACTAGCCGAGGTCTGTCTCACACATTTATACTCCGGCTGTTTAATAATCTTTTAACTCCCTTATCAACACTTTAAACATCTTAGCACTTGGAAATCTACACTTACTAACTCATAATCCCTCCTTAAACAGCACTGTCTGAACTCACCGGTGTTTCTCTTCACAACTGAACAGAAATTGATGAGAGTTTATCAAACTCAGGACTAAAGAACACTGAAAAAACGAGGAATGGGGGATTTTATATCCCATTTGGACCCTTAATCAGCTTTTAACTTCAATAACTGCTCACAAAAAAATAGCAACACAGCATCAGCTCTGGACACAACACACACTCTCACTTGAAGAGAGCAAGAAGTGAAGAGGGGGAGAGAAGGTGGGCGGGGCAAATGAACAGCCTCTGTAGAAGAGCTCAGAAAGAGGGTCCTAATTTTAACAGGGTTACAGACAGAGAGACAGATAGATAGAGAGATAGACAGATAGATTCATTTTTATCAGAGGTTTCTGCTCTCAGTATAAGAAGTAAGAGGTCATTTACTTATTTATATTTTTGTATTTACATGATAAACAGTAGTGTTGTCACGATACCAAACTTATGACTTTAGATACCTGCCTAAATATCTCAATACCGATACTGAAACGATACCACAGCAAAAACTAAAACATTAGGAAAAGTAATGGAATAATAGATGATCGAAAATAGTTTTATTAATAAACAGAAAGTCTGTGTGTGTGTGTGTGTGTGTGTGTGTGTGTGTGTCTGGTAGTCCAAAATGATCGAGGTCATAATCATTGATCATACGATCAGTTTCTAACGTAATTACTGCGACAGGTCTGTTTATAACTGCTGCTGATCTACTTGTGAACGCCTGATATTTAGCAGCATGGAAGTTCAGGTAAACATAACGCTACCAGTTCTCCACATTGGTAGTTATCAATAAAGAAAAGCCAGCTAACTTCAACAGCTCTCACTACCCTAAACTCCTCCTGAAAAAACTCCCCCTCCTCTGACTGGAGCTTGGTGTGATTGTTAGAGCTGTATCACTCTTCACTGATCTGACCTTCTCTGACCTCTTTAAACTCTGCAGGTCTGTCAGAAAGAGGCTGTGCTCAGTTGGAGGTGTTGGCTCCTTTGGTCTGTACAGGTTTAAAGACAAATAATTTCACAACTTTTTCCACCTTTAATGTGACCTATAACCTGTACAATGCAAATAAAAAACAAACAGAAATCTTTCAGGGAGGTGAAGTAAAAATAAACAACTAAGATAATGTGGTTGCATAAGTGTGCACACCCTTTTATAACTGTGTTCAGATTTAACCAATTACATTGAAACTCATGTTCAATTGGAGTCAGCACACACCTGTCACCAATTAAAGTGCCTCTGATCAACCCCAAATAAAGTTCAGCTGTTCTAGTTGGCTTGTCCTGACATTTTTGTAGCCACATCTTCCAGCACAAGCCATAGTCCGCAAAGAGCTGCCAGCGCATCAGAGGGATCCCATTATTCAAAGATATCAGTCAGGTGAAGGCTATAAAAGAATTTCCCAGTCATTAAATATACCATGGAACACAGTGAAGACTGTCATCATCAAGTGGAGAAAACATGGCACAACAGTGACATTACCAAGAACAGGAAGTCCGTCCAAATTTCATGATAAGACAAGAAGAAAACTGGTCAGGGAGGCTGTTAAGAGGCTAACAGCAACACTGAAGGAGCTGCAAGAATTTCTGGCAAGTACTGGCTGTGCAGTACATGTGACAACAATCTCCTGTCTTCTTCATATGTCTGGGCTATGGGGTAGGGTGGCAGAACATCCAAGCCCGGCTTAATTTTGCAAAAAGACATCTGAAATCTTCCAAACACATGTGGGAAAATGTGTTATGGTCTGATGAAACCAAGGTTGAACTCTTTGGACATAATTTTAAAAGGTATATTTGGCGCATTTGGCAGTGAAGCATGGTGGTGGCAGCATAATTTTTTGGGGCTGTTTTTCTTCAGCTGGAACTGGGGCCTTAGTCAGGGTGGATGGACTTATGAACAGTTCCAAATACCAGTTAGTGTTGGCACAAAACCTCCGGCCTTCTGTTAGAAAGCTGAAGATGAAGAGGAACTTCATCTTTTAGCACGACAATGCCCCAAAGCACACATCTAAATCAACAAAAGAATGGCTTCACCGGAATAAGATTAAGGCTTTACAATGGCCCAGCCAGAGTCCAGACCTGAATCCCATCAAACATCTGTGGGGTGATCTGAAGAGGGCTGTGCACAGGAGATGCCCTCGCAATCTGTCAGATTTGGAGCAGTTTTGCAAAGAAGAGTGGGCAAATATTGCCACATCAAGATGTGCCACGCTGATAGGCTCTAAAAAGCCTAAAAAGACTGAGTGCTGTAATAAAAGCCAAAGGTGCTGCAACAAAGTATTAGTATAAGGGTGTGCATATTTATGCAACCAGGTTATTTTAAGTTTTTATTTTAGATTTTTCCGCTGTAAAGATTTCTGTTTGTTTTTTAATTGCATTGTACAGGTTATAGGTCACATTAAAGGTGGAAAAAGTTGTGTGTCTTGCTGTCATTTTTTTACATCACAAAAACCTGGCATTTGAACAGGGGTGTGTAGACTTTTTATATCCACTGTATCTCCTAAACATAGGCAGCTGGAGTGCTATGTTTAAGAGACACACACCTACGGGCAAGTAAGCACAGCCAATTCACCTACCATGTGGAGGTGGGAGGAAGCTTACTTGGACACAGGATGAACACACCAAACTTCTCACAATGACCAGAGCCAGGGTTTAAGCCACAACCTGGAGCCCCTGGAGCTGTGCCACCCACACCCTGCGCCACTGCCATGCTGCACTAATGCTAAAGCACATTAGATGCAGATGAGGTAAACCAGACATCCACCCCAACCCACTGACATGGACACCTCCTTGTAGGGCACTGGGTCCTAGCTCAAGTTATTAAAGCAGTCATTAAAAGGGAGAACACAACTTTAAAACCCCTCTTTGGAGGACAGAGGAGTGCTCATTCCAGAACACCTTAACTGATGTTCACTCTTACTACAGAGATCATCACCCTGTTAGGAAGGACATGTTTCTTGACCAATGCTAACCTTTTAACAGACCCAGGTAACATATTCTATGGGAATTTATATTTCTAATGAAAACTGCCTCTCACAAAGATGAGTCTATCCCAGAACTTTTCAGTCGTCAGACACACTGTTACTACTCAACATTCTCTGCTCTCCATAAAATCCTCTCAGAACTAACTCTGTCTTTTTACCTTCTCCGAGTAAATGGCCACGCAGCCCAACCTGCTGGAAGATTCCCACTGAGGTCCCCTCTATCTGTGTCAGACCAGCTGCCACAGCACCTCTACTTCCTTTGCAAGCTGAGAAGAGCCAGAGCCCCAACCCCCATAATGTGCACCTTCTAGGCACCTTTGAGAGCATCCTGACCAGCTGCATCACTATGTGGTACGGCGCCTGCACTGCGTCCTGCCACAAAATCCTCCAGCACATTGTGAGAGCAGCTGAGAAGATCGCCGGCACCTCTTCCCCCTCCCTACATGACCTACACAGCACACGCCTCACTCGGAAAGCCCTCTGCATAGCAGGGGGCCCTACCCACCCACTAAACAGCTTCTTCAGCCTGCTGCCATCAGGGAGTAGACTGCAGAGTTTCCAGGCTAGAAACAGCAGACTTGGGGACATCTCGGTCCTCCAGGCAGTCAGGATGCTCAACTCTCTTCCTGCCCTGCCTCTCCTTCCCTTTTCACCCCTTTAACATACAATAAACTATATATAAACTTTGGATCCTGCACACAAAACACACAAACTCAATACTGAACTCTGCATGATCTCTAACTAGTTATGCACACGTCACTTTAAGAGTCTATAAGCTCCAATTTGCACCACTGTTTATATTTGCACTGACCATCCCCAGATTTTTGAGTGCTGTAAGACTTCACTTTTTACGTTATTTCAGGGAGCTCTGTACATATACTTTATTCATACACTTTATAAGTACACAGCTGCATATTCCACTTTACCTCTGAGATCAATGTCAGGGAGCTCTATTTATCCATACAAACACTTAAACTCTTACATTCCTAAAACCAGCATAATACCATTTTTATGCCTTGTGTTATGTTTAAATGTTTGATGTTTATTTTGTTGCACCATGGGTCTGGGAGTAACGCAATTTCAGTCCTGTGTATGTCCTGTACATACCACCGTTTTTACAATAAAGCTGACTTTGACACTGAACTCATATCTATCTCCAATGCTGTGAACTTGAAATCCTCTCTCTCTTATTACAGGTTTATTCAATAAATGCTTTTTTCATTATAAACTGGCATCTCTTGTGTGAGTGTATACAAAGAGATTGGGTCCCTGGGTGATAGAACTGCCTTTAGAATTGAGACTGAATTTAATTCTGAACTGAAATATGAATGAAGGTAAGCTTTATTCATTTGGAGTCTAAACTGATACAATCATTAAAGGTAAATTCTACAGTCCTGGGTGAAAATCTCAGGTAAATCTCAATATAATTCAGGAATACATTAATAAAATCAATGATTCAGACATTTCGTAATTAATAAATAATTCTTGGTTTGCTATAGCACTCCTAATTTCTGCTACAGTACAATACACATTGTAATTTCTACAACATTTTAAGCCAATTACCTAATCACAATTAGTTGAGCTCAGTCATTTTATCTGACCACATTTACTTTCCTCAGTTGTTAGCTTTCACAGTAATAGGTTTATCATTACTAAATTAAATAAAATGTAAATAAAAGAAAAAAAATTAGAAATACATTTAAAGATACATTGTTTGTCATAATTATCAGCAGTAAGTATGTTAAATAAGTAATGTTTATTTGATATTAAACAATTAAGCAGTTAATCTTAGTTGTTTTATGGCAATTTATTCATAATTGTATAAAGTCTAGCAAAATTCCATTTAAACTTTTCCAGTTAAGACCATAGATTTTTACCATTAACACAACTAACTAATAAAATAAATATGTTAATTTTTTGAATATGAACATTATGTTATTAGGTAGGCCCAGCCGGTCCGCCCCACGGTGGTTAGTTCAGCAATGTCCTTGTGTTTCACAGGCTGCAGTTGGATGTGTGTAAGTGCAAGAGGTTCAGTCTGTGGAAAAGGTAAGAGCTTCCTCCTACCGCACTGGGGATGAGGACTTGCAACCTGCAAAAAAACAAAACTAAAACCTTCACAAATCAGCATCCACAGTGCTTGTGAACGGCTTTTCTGGATCCGAGTTCAGGGAGGCTCGCCATCCAACGTAGAAAGATCCCATTTGAACAGCAGTAAAAAAAAAACCTAACCTATAATAGATGATAAATCTCATAATTTCAAGTTTTAATGCTCTATGAACACAAATACCAACTCCAACCACAATTAACTGCACTTATACACAGTATGAACTATTAATTGAACTTATTTACAACATTTGAAGCTTCTGTGCACAGAAAATAAAGCAAAATGCTCCATTCAGCTCTCAAAGGTTTCAAACCGCTAAGGACAGCACCTGTCCTCCATTCCTGGCTGCGGCAGCAACCTCCTAAAACTACCGCCTTCTCAACAGTCGGATGAGCACAATGCTCATTTGCTCAATGCTGGACAGTTTTCTCTCTCCAGCTCTGTTCCTTTTTATCTGGATTTTTTTCTGGCTCCCTTCGCTATCGCTACCTCACAGCCGACCTCCACTGACCCCAGCTGCCCGGGCCAACCTGCGGCTGTCTCCCAGGTCCTATGGCCACACTGTCTAGCCCTTTTGCCGACTGAAAGTGTCCCGCTGGTTCCCCATTGTGCTAGCTTCAGTTCATTAGCTTGCTGTTATGAATAAATTCCTCTTCGGGGTGGATTAAGTTTACTCTTTTGTAAGCCTTTTTTCTGCCTGTCTTTTGGGCCCACCACGCGCCCCCTGTCAGCCACACCTCAATAACACATTCAGCTGTGATTGTGAATTAGTACATACAATCAACAACCAGCTAATTTCACAACCTTTAGTTGAAACATACAACATATGAATAATCTAATGAAAACTTAAAAATGCCTCAGATGTATTAACCATATAAAATATATTATTTAACATTTAAAAAACAATTCTGCTATGACTAAAACAAAGTACCAAATAATGCCTCAAAATGTCATTATTACAATTAACTATTGATATCAATTTTGAAATTCTGAATATACTAATAAAACAATCAGAAATAGAAAATCTAAAAATTCAATGTATTAATAATCCATTGTAAAATGAAAAATATTTTAGATGCATTACCATCCTCATTCTTATACTAGCACACCAACATTTGATTTTTTTTTGTTTTTCTTGTTACAATAATTTTCAGTCTGCTCTGAACATGAAAATCACTAACCAGTTGTAAGTTCTTCAGTGAGTTTTAATTTTAGGAAAAGCATAAAAATAGAAACTCCAAGATAGAATACATAACTGAGAATTTGCAGCTATTGTGTTGGAGGACACAAACCTATTCATGCTTTTCCAAACCCTGCACCATTGCATTCCGAAGTCCATGGCTAATGTAAAGTCGTTATGTAGGGTGGATATGTAGTTTTCTTTAAACTCTCAAGAGGGTCAAGGGGAGCAGCCCAGAGGAGGAATGGAGTCACAGCCAGTTGTGAAGATGAGGATTTCTTCCAAGATGACTGCCTCTAGTAAAAAAACAACAACAAATATATGTATATATGCGTATATATAATACTTTGCATCACAGAAAATAGTCAGATTTTAACATTAGGATATTTAAGGGAAATGTAGGATAAAATGAAGGTGAATTACATTATAAAAACACTATTTCATTTGGGGAGAAAAAGAGGGGAAAAAAACACAAACAAAACTCACACTTAACGAACACACAGTTAAGTTAATAAAAGAGACAAAAGATTAAACTTGTGGGCATTAATTAACATGTTTATACCATACCATGTCTAAGAAAGCTTGTAAGTAATGTCTGTATGCTTAACTGTCCTCTGAAGCACACACCATTCTTCCAGTTTTGGGGTCAGCGCTGTCTTACAGCTGCATCCTGCGAGACTTACCAGACATGGTTCTGCAGTCACAGCTTCTTGCAACTCATTGCCTGTCTTTCCATCCTTGATCTAAAACACAATAATAGTTATTGTTGTGATATACAGCCCTACAGTAATGCATCAAAATCAGAGAGCAGACTTATTTAATATTCAGTCAAAATTGTCATTAAGTACAAATGAGTCCTAAGACTAATGTGTTCAGTGTAGCTCATTATTAAATGATCGGTTTGCTCCAATTAAAGTTAATTTGACTGAAATGTTGCACATTGCTTGCAATCATCATCAAAATGCATCAAAGAAAAACTGAAAACCACAAGATTTTGTTTATTTTCAGATTAGAGATTTTACAACCAGAAACTTGCCTAGTAACAGAACACATACCTGTAATGTCCTGAGTGATCCACACTATGGTAGTCCCTCATATTAAGGCCATGGACCAGCAGCTCGTCTTTGGGACTGACTCAGGAGCAGTGGGTAGACTGACGACAGTCTAAATCAAGAGCAGAAAGCACAATAAGAAGATTCAGAACCTGATTTCTGAAAACCTCTTCAGTTGAGTCATGTATGAATGTTCCTGATCTGTTTCTTAAACTGGTTGTTTTAGGAAATAAATCTACATCTACAGAGGAGCTTTACTACCTCTGATCTGAAAGAGGAGTCTATTAAATGAGGGAGGATCATGGTTGAAGGGGTTCTAGGTTGTGCTGGTGTGTGAATTACCTGCTGAGGAGTACTGATAGACTTGGAGATGCAGCTGTAAGTGTGATCCAGCCTGGAGCTCAACACCTGTATTGAAATCTCTGGAGCTTCGGGCTTAGAAGCTCTACTTTTAGCTGCAGACGCTTCCTCCAAGTACTCTCTCAGCCGTCTAGTAGGTACTAGTTTCCTCCTGAGGCTGTACTGACCTGCAGAGGAACGATTCCTCGTATCCTGAAACTAAAATATGAATATATATAAATTATGTACAGTTACAATAATTAGTCTAATTTAATAAAAATACACATCAGAAGATAAAAGTACCATTTCTGTAGGAGATGGTTCTAAAAGAACGTAGCTGTTGTTGAAAAAGAGACAGTTCCAAGTTCTAAATTCCGTAGTTCTGAGTTCTAAATTCCGAGTTCTGAGTTCTAAATTCCGAGTTCCAAATTCCGAGTTCTGAATTCTAAGTTCTGAATTCCGAATTCTGAATTCCGAGTTCCAGGAATTTAGAACTCAGAATTCAGAACGCGGAACTCGGAATTCGGAATTTGAAACTTGGAATTCAGAACTCCGAATTCAGAACTCGGAACTTAGAATTCAGAACTCGGAACTTAGAATTCAGAACTCGGAACTTAGAATTTAAAACTCTGAACTCGGAATTCAGAATTCGGAACTCGCAATGTAGAACTCGGAACTCGCAATGTAGAACTCAGAATTTGGAACTCGGAATTTGGAACCCGGAATTCGGAATTTAGAACTCGGAATTTAGAACTCGGAACTCGGAATTTGGAACTCGGAATTAGGGATTTGGAACTCGGAATTTGGAACTCGGAATTAGGCACTCGAAATTCGGAACTTAGAACTCGGAACTTAGAACTCGAAATTCACAACTAGGAACTCTACACTAACTTTGGGAACTAGGAACTAACTTATTAATTAACTAAGAACTTTACACTACTCTGCCAACTAACTAGCAGACTATGCGCTATGCTGCACGAAAGTAGGGCAGCACCCTCCCGCGTGGGGTGGACGCCATCCCTACCTAAAAAACTAGGCTTGCCCTTTAACCAATTATCTATGAAGCCCACATGATTTTCCGAACACCCCTTCGACATCCAGTGATTTAGCGATATGAGTCGGCTGTGACTCATTGGGATGGGGCCAGAGCAAATTACGGCATCGGACATCATCTGGGCCAGTTTAACCACCTCTTTAATGTTAAGCTTACTTACTTCTGACTGCAGCAGACGAATATTGTTGGCCCCTACATGAATAATATTGAAATAGAAATATTAAACATTAAGCATTAAGAGAAAGCATTAAGCATTAAGATAGTGAGTACTAAGCAGTAAGAGTAAGCATTAAGCATTAAGAGCATGAAACTAACAAAGAGACATAAATTCATATGACAGGTACTGGGTTTGCAGAATATAGCTCGCAGTTTGGGGGTAAGCAAAAGAGGAAGCACTTTGGCCGCAGGCAGATACGCGCCACACATACGTAGACAGTCGCGAATACATGTAGAAAACATGTTAAAATAGCACAAGAGAGACAAATAACTCTGTATAAGGTCTGGAATTGAAGGCGCTAAATGCGGGGTCCTCTGGTATTTAATGTATGGTGTTATTTGCAGACTTTGGATCTCATCTCACACTGCGCGGTGACTTGACATCTCCAGAAAGCTGCCTGCATTAGAGTGGTTTTAATTGTTCTAATACATCATTTTTTCAGTGTTTTGTTATTTTGCAGTTTAATAGTACACTCATTCTAATGCATTCTAATAATATAGTGTTTTTAATGTTTTAATGTATTTAATGTATTTCTCTTTACAGTTATTCTAATAGAGTGGCATTGTATTTGTGTTTATTTTGCATTCATATATTTTACACTGTTTTTACTGTATTTGTGTTCTAATAACATCCAATGTTTTTACTTTATTTGCTGTTATTCTAAAAGTTTTGCATTCTAATATCATACACAGTTTCTTTTACTTTATTTGTGTTTGCAAAAAATAACTGTTCTTATATAGTGTTTTTCAATGTATTGCTGTTTATTTTGCATTCTAATAATATTCAAAGTTTTATCAGAACAAGTGAAGGACGGTTTTGTTTGCCCTGGTTTGAATTTGAACCGGAGATGTTTGGATTGTTTGGCTCAAGACAGAAGTAAGTATCGAAATGTCATAAATTATTTGATGTGAATATGACGTTGTGTTTTGTTAATTTAATATTAATTATTTTGACAGTAGTGGCCACAAAGGGCCAAGTAGCCAGCTAAATAACATAAGCTAGTAGTGGCCTGGCTTTGCTTTTATCACAGTTGCCATTTTATTCTGGGGTGTTATTTCAAATCGTATTGTTACTTGGTGTGAGTTGAGATGAGTGATACGAGAGTTGGTCATTCTTACTAACAGGATTTAATGTGTCTCTCTTTCTGGAATCCAAAAAGTCTTTTCAGGGCTTGGAACCAGTTTCTCAGCAAGGGTCCTGTCTTTCACAAACAAACTCTTAGTCTCCTGATCTGTTGAGCCAAGACTGAGTTAAAGGCCAAACCACACCACCACATTATTCAATGTCCACCTTTCAGTGTTTGATGCCTGAGCAAATATTGAAGGGGCAGATGTCAGTGTCCTGACTCTTAAACCGCTTCCACATGTCTGTAAATATGGGCCTGCTTTCTCACAAAAATATTGTTTATAGCTGTTGAGAATGTAAAATATGGCCCAATTAATAAATTAATAAAAAACATTGCTCTTGAAAATGAATAATAGTCTGCCAATCTACCAATATTAACATTTATGTTAAAAAGGTAAAGAAGTATATTAAACACTGATTAAAGATACAAGTAAAATAAACTTTACTTTAAGTGCAGTTGGATTGTTTTGAAGTTTTCTTTATGAAAAAAATACTTTGTGTGTTTAAGATGGTGGTAATTTTAAGTTTCTGCAGATTGAGTTTCATTAGGATGATTGGGCTATAAATATCTGGGGGTGTGCAACAGGATGATTGGCTAAAAAGAGTGATTGCATATGGGTGTACCGAAGGCCATAGTGTGAAGGATAAAGTAAAATTTGCAGGTGTATGAAAGCGGATGGCCGTACGAGTCTACCAGCAGTCGTTAAATCCCAGTCAACAGGAAATTCTCACCATTGTTGAGCACAAGTGAGCAAAGGTCCCTTCAGAGTGTTCTTCCAGAAGTGGGTTTTAAAGGGCCTGCGTTGACTTTAAGAAGCAATTCTTGTCTGGAAGCAAAGTGATTTTCAGTCATGAGCTGTGATAAATGCTGGCGGTCCCTGTCAGAGAATTTCCTGGGACTGGGATTTTTACCACTGCTGGTAGACCATTCGCAGATTATTATTTTAGTTATTCTACCTCATTTACTTGATGTGCAGGTAGTCATGCCCGCCTGTTCTAAATAAAATGCAGGAATGCAGTATCACAATGCAGGAAGCAGTATTACAATGTACTGTTCAGTGTGGCTTCATGTACTTTTTTCATTTTGTAAAGTCATATCCACATGATTGAGGATCTGCCACAATATACTTTAATCAATAGTGCAAAGGTTAATTCATTGGATTATAAGATAAGATAAGATAAGATAAGATAGTCCTTTATTAGTCCCGCAGTGGGGAAATTCCCAGTGTAACAGCAGAAAGGGATAGCAAGACACTACAAAAATTTAGATAAATAATTTACACTATATACACAATATAAATAAGAATTAAAAAAGCAATAACAATATTATTTACAGCAAAAGACTCTTAATTGCACATGGGGGGGGGGGGGGATATTGCACATAGTATTCCCTGAACATGAACATGTGTGTGTAGTTAAGTGTGTGTGTATGTGGTCCGCTGGGAGCAGTGCTGGTTGTGCAGTCTGACGGCAGCAGGAAGGAAGGACCTGCGATACCGCTCCTTCACACACTTGGGGTGAAGCAGCCTGTCGCTAAAGGAGCTGCCCAGTGCTGCCAGAGTCTCATGCATGGGGTGGGAGCTGTTCTCCAGCATGGATGCCAGCTTGGCTGTCATCCTCCTGTCTCCCACCACCTGCACTGGGTCTAAGAAGCACCCCAGGACAGAGCCGGCCCTCTTTATGAGTTTGTCCAGTCTCTTCTTATCTGCCGTCAAGATGCTACTGCCCCAGCAGACCACTCCATAAAAGATGGCAGATGCCACCACTGTGAAGTCGAAGAACGTCCTCAGGAGAGCTCCCTGCACTCCAAAGGACCTCAATCTCCTCAGCAGGTAGAGTCTGCTCTGGCCTTTCTTGTAGAGTGATTTTATATAGCATTTGGTTGTGTATGTGTGTGTGTGTGTGTCGTCAGTTTTAAATATTTAGGATTAAAAACATGATTTGCTGCAACATAAGAATTACATTTTTTAACTGGCCTGAGTTTGTATTATTGAAATAATAAGTAAAGTCAACTTCAATCAACAGATATTATAGTACAGTAAAATGTTTTCTGCAACACAATTAAATGAGTTCAGTGAACTTGAATTCTGAAGTCTGTGTGAGATTACAGTAGCTAGAAAAGTATGTAAACTCTTTGGAATTTTATGGTTTTCTGCATTCATTTAATTTGTCATAAAATGTGATCTGATCCTAATCCAAGTCAAGCATATTAACAAATATAATGTGCCTAATATAATAACACAAATATTCTGATCATTTATGTCTTCATTCAGAACAAGTATAAAAACCTCAGTGCTAGTGGAGAAAGTTTGTGAACCCTTGAGTTAATGATCTCAAAAAAGGTGACTGAAGGAGTCCTCATAAGAAAATGAGTTTGGAGGTGTGGACTAGAGCTACTCTGACTGATAAAACCCACTCAAACATTTTGAGTATGCTCTGCACAAGAAGAATATGTATGTGAGACATGTCTCGCCAAAAAGAGCTTTCAGAGGATCTACGATCAGAAATTGTTGATTTACATAAAGCTGGAAAAGGTTACAAAGTGATTTCAAAGACTTTAGAAATCCACCAGTCTACAGTGAGGCACACAATCTACAAATGGAGACAATTTGGAACTGTGGCTACTCTGCCAAGAAGTGGGCACCCAGTCAAAATGACCCCAAAAGCACAATGGAGACTCATCAATGAGGTTAAGAAACAACCCTGAGTGAGAGCCCAAGATTTGAAGGCATTATTGGTACAGACTAACATCTGTGTTCATGAGTCCACAGTCCGTAAAACCTTGAACAAGCAGGGTGTCTATGGCAGGACACCACGAAGGAAGCCACTGCTTACTAAAAAGAACATTGCTGCATGGCTAAAGTTTGTGAAAGAGCTCTCTGACACTCCACAACAGCTATTTCAACTAGCTATTAATTCCAAGGGTTTACTTACTTTCCCACTACCATGGGAATGTTGAATGAGTGTGTTCAATCAAGACCTGCAAGATCATGTTTTTTTATGTTATTATTTTAGGCACATTATATTTGGCAATATGTTTGACTTGAAATTAATGCAGAACACCATCAAATTCTGTTCAGATAGTTTTTCTTGACACTGTAGATTACTGGAATTGATTATAAACTTGAAACTAAGTAAACTATTACTTGATTACTGAGAATTTAAAAATCGTATTTTCCTCAACACACTTAAATACGTTTGGTGTGCTTGATTTTTTAAGTTTATCATTTTTGACGTTACCTTACAGTGTGAACTGTTCCCACAGCTCGTTCAGAAAACACCAGGGTCGACCTGTCCGACCCTGGTGTTTTCTGAACGAGCTGTGGGAACAGTTCACACAGTCCATTTAATACACAGCATCTACAGCGTTACTCTACCAACACATGGGTTGTGTGTTAAGTAGCAAACAAGCCGGTCCAGATCTACATCTAACCATCATCACAGTTCAGAACAAGACCTAGAAACTGTAGCGCTGTCAACCTGGAAAGTGCTCCAGCTGTTGAAGAAAGCAGCACTGCTGGCATGTTGGACTCAACCTTGTCTTCAACCTGCCTGAACATCTCTCTAATGTTCCTCTGATGTTCCTCCAATGTTATTATATTTACAAAGCAAAGACAAGCTACCAGCATTGTAACTATTCCTGCAGGATTCCTCTCATTTCTCAAAGTGTAGAGCAGAGCTCAGGATTACAGCTACAGCAGGACTCTTGCTTAACACGGTTCCACCAGTCTGTTCTACTGAACTCAGTCTAATGCATTTCTCACCTGCTGAGCTCTTCACTCTTAACATTCCCTTCACATTACGTTCACACAGTTTAACAACCTCCTCTCATTTACTAATTACTTAATTAGGAATTAGGAATGCAGTTATAAATGATAACCTATATATTTAACTATAAATGATAACCTATATATTTAACTATAGATAACTATGTAAATAAATGATAAATATGTTAATTAGTGTGATTGTCACCATGGAGCGTCCATGGAGCAACAGGAGCGTCCAAAGAAATGACTGTGGCCAAAACCCTCCCATCGTAGAACTGATCCGACTGACAGTTCTCCTAAAAGGATCCTACATTTTCTCCCCATAGAAATTAATGGCGGAATGTTCAGAGATGATGTCACAATGGGCAGCTCTCCCACACACAGCTGAGAGAACGGGAGCGGTGCCCTTTATCTCCACTGCTCGCCAGTCCTGTCTGTGCATGGAGGAGCTTCTGGACCAAGCATCAATTGGACAAAAGTTTGTGGACAGAGATCTATTAGCCAGACATTTTGAATGAGCTAATGTACCAACTATATGCCCTAGCAACCCCTTAGCAACAAACACATATTACAGCAACATTACTGAGTCACAATCACTCTCTTGTTAACGATCAATAAATGTATTGATGGTAAACACTGTATATTATAATTAGCTTAATGATGATCTTAATTACACATGTTGATCAGTAGTGTTGTGTTAATGAGCTCCACTCTCATCTTTCTCCTTCTTCTCCTCCATTTCCAGTCTAACTAACGAGGTGACGTCTGTCTCTCACGCTCTCCACACTGAAAAAAGTACTGGAACCTAGTGATGGCACAGTCGACCTGCCCCTCCCCTTAGTTACCGTTGTTAACCAGCTCCATCAGAATTCTTTATTCGCCAAGGACCAGTACAAGGACTTTCAAGTAATGAATAAAGAACATCATTATTATTACTGTTGTTGTTGTTCATTCTTAATTAACAATAATGGCAATATAAATATATTCAAATATGTAAAACTGTAAATATAACCGTTATTATTAATAGTAAAATAAATGATATAAATAAATTGTGTAAATACAGAGTAATAATTGTAACTGTCAGGCCCTTGGATTGCTGTACCCCCAGTTGTGCTTTGCTTTATTGTTTCTGTTTACTTTTGCCCAGTTTACATTAAAGTCTTACATCGGCCATCCCTGCAAGTGTTTCCTTGTGTTCACTGCCACGTCTGACCAGGCATGACAGGAACTTATCAATTATTATTTATTATTATTATTATTATTGTTATATTATTTTTGAAAACAACTGCATCATGAAAACATCACATCTGTAATAAATAGAGGAAATTATTATTGTGGTTGTCATAATTTATTAATAATAATAATAATAATAATAATAATAATAATAACAATGGTAATATTTACATATTTAATGTGATGAGACAGTTAGCCTCATTAATAAGTGAGGAAATGCTCCTTGGCTTCTTCTCAGTCTGTGACTGGAGTTGCTGCTGCAGGTATGATATTTGACCTGTAGGTGGCGCTGCTGTGTCGCTCTTCATCCTGAATCAGTGTAATCTCTGTGAAACTGGACTGAATTGTCTACTTGTGTCTCTTTACTCTGAACTGTCTGTTTTGTTGTGCTAATAACCATAGTATGAGGAGGCCTGGAAAAAATGACCTTAACGTGGCTTTAGACTGACCTAAAGTGACCTTCACCTTTACAAGTTCCATAATGAGTGCAAACAGTCCTCATTTCCCAAGTCCCAAAATTTAGCCATGTCACTCCACTGCTGCGTTCTCTCCACTGGCTTCCTGTAGCTGCCCTCATCAGATTTAAAACACTGACGCTGGCCTACAAAGCCAAGAACGGACCAGCCCCTCCGTATCTGATGGCAATGGTCAAAAGCCGATCCGCACCAAGAGCCCTTCGAGCTTCAAGTACGGCTCGGCTTGACCCGCCATCCCTCAAAATCCGCGCAAGACAAACCCCTGGGTGTCCGAACGGCCGAGTCACTCGCTGTCTTCAAACGCAGACTGAAGACCCACCTCTTCAGAGAGTACTTGGACGAATAGTTCTATGGTCGTCTTATTGTATTGTGTTTAGCAATGTCTAAGCTTAGAGGTATCTTTTGAATTATTAGCCTATTCTAACTAGCTAAGGTTTTCTTGGGTAAATAGCAAAGCACTTTGTAAGTCGCTCTGGATAAGAGCGTCTGCTAAATGCAGTAAATGTAAATGTAAATGTAAATTTCCCAACGAGAATCCAGAGCCAGATCAAAGGACAAGGAGTTAAAACACACTGACTTCCTAAAACATTATTAAAACTTCATTAACATGAAGGAAAATACCAGAAAAAGACAGATGTGGACAACATGTGGAAAAAAAGATATAGAATTTGATCTGAAATATGATAAATGACAAAAAAATCATATAAAAAAAAAGTTTCCAAAAAAAAAGCTGTTTTCCTGAATTTCATTTTAAAATCTATATTTTAGAAACTATGAACTGAAACTCCATCGCAGCATTTGAAGATCATTAATACTACAACATTATGGGCCGTTTAATTTAGACATCTTAAAGACTGTAATGTCTAAACGACCAACTTTAGGATTAAAAACATGATTTGCTGCAACATAAGAATTACATTTTTTAACTGGCCTGAGTTTGTATTATTGAAATAATAAGTAAAGTCAACTTCAATCAACAGATATTATAGTACAGTAAAATGTTTTCTGCAACACAATTAAATGAGTTCAGTGAACTTGAATTCTGAAGTCTGTGTGAGATTACAGTAGCTAGAAAAGTATGTAAACTCTTTGGAATTTTATGGTTTTCTGCATTCATTTAATTTGTCATAAAATGTGATCTGATCCTAATCCAAGTCAAGCATATTAACAAATATAATGTGCCTAATATAATAACACAAATATTCTGATAATTTATGTCTTCATTCAGAACAAGTATAAAAACCTCAGTGCTAGTGGAGAAAGTTTGTGAACCCTTGAGTTAATGATCTCAAAAAAGGTGACTGAAGGAGTCCTCATAAGAAAATGAGTTTGGAGGTGTGGACTAGAGCTACTCTGACTGATAAAACCCACTCAAACATTTTGAGTATGCTCTGCACAAGAAGAATATGTATGTGAGACATGTCTCGCCAAAAAGAGCTTTCAGAGGATTGTTGATTTACATAAAGCTGGAAAGGGTTACAAAGTGATTTCAAAGACTTTAGAAATCGTTAGATAGATCGTTCTCTCCACTGGCTTCCTGTAGCTGCCCGCATCAGATTTAAAACACTGACGCAGGCCTACAAAGCCAAGAACGGACCAGCCCCTCCGTATCTGATGGCAATGGTCAAAAGCCGATCCGCACCAAGAGCCCTTCGAGCTTCAAGTACGGCTCGGCTTGACCCGCCATCCCTCAAAATCCGCGGAAGACAAGCGTCCAGGCTTTTTTCTGTCCTGGCACCAAAGTGGTGGAACGAGCTGCCCCTGGGTGTCCGAACGGCCGAGTCGCTCGCTGTCTTCAAACGCAGACTGAAGACCCACCTCTTCAGAGAGTACTTGGACGAATAGTTCTATGGTCGCCTTATTGTATTGTGTTTAGCAATGTCTAAGCTTAGAGGTATCTTTTGAATTATTAGCCTATTCTAACTAGCTAAGGTTTTCTTGGGTAAATAGCAAAGCACTTTGTAAGTCGCTCTGGATAAGAGCGTCTGCTAAATGCAGTAAATGTAAATGTAAATGTAAATTTCCCAACGAGAATCCAGAGCCAGATCAAAGGACAAGGAGTTAAAACACACTGACTTCCTAAAACATTATTAAAACTTCATTAACATGAAGGAAAATACCAGAAAAAGACAGATGTGGACAACATGTGGAAAAAAAGATATAGAATTTGATCTGAAATATGATAAATGACAAAAAAATCATATAAAAAAAAAGTTTCCAAAAAAAAAGTTGTTTTCCTGAATTTCATTTTAAAATCTAGATTTTAGAAACTATGAACTGAAACTCCATCGCAGCATTTGAAGATCATTAATACTGCAACATTATGGGCCGTTTAATTTAGACATCTTAAAGACTGTAATGTCTAAACGACCAACTCCGGCATATATTAAATATAACGGCAGTTTTAAAATGCAGTTTATTAGTTCTTATCTCCTGGTGTCCGGAACCCTCACCTCACTTGACCTTGGAGAGGCAATCTGCCTGCACCCTCCCATGAGGCTTTGCAAGGTCTAGGCCACAGAGACGAGCTACAGTTTTTTTCTTTAGTTCCAGTGCATTTACACATACACTTTAAGTGAGGAGTCTACAGATTTATCAATTCTTCTGTTTACATACATTCTCCCTTTTCATGACTGTCATGAACTGAACTACATCCAGTCTTTTTCACATATTTTTTGTTTTGAGATCTGGTTCTTCTCATCCCACCTTCGACCTCGGAGTCGATTTCCAAGTATTTCATAGCTTACTTTGGTCAACTGAAGTAATTCATATTCAATATGCTGTGAAAAAAGCTCTGGCCCTTAGACAGAGTAAGATCTTCCTGTTGTGAGCATTCTGTCAGACACCTCTATAAGCATAAGTTAACAGTTAGGGTTTAATATTTTTTATGACTTCTACATAACCTGGCATACAAAGAGACTAAATCTATAACCACTAAACTACTATAATAACACACAAAGAATGATTTAAAGTAAAGTAACAGCAAACGTTAAATGTATTATTATTATAAGTGGAAACTAAGGGGTTAAAGACTGCACGCACTGCTTTCAGAATATAGAAGAGTATATATGATAAACAAGCTTTGACAGCCCCAGTTTCTCTAAAGCAGGAAAGTACAAGCAGTTGGCGTAATCACTTGGCTATATGTTCAAAGTGTCAACAAGTAATAAATAATAGGAAAAGAATTGAAACAGGCAAAAAAATAATTGATAAAAGGAAAAAAAGCCTTTAAAAATGATTTCAAGTTTATTTATAAAACACTTTTCACAACGAGTGTAGTCACAAAGCAGCTTTACAGAGATCTGGTTTAAATACCTAGAATAAAACCCAGGAATAAAAACAATAAATCAATACTGAATTAAGAGAATATGGAAATGCGCCTTCAAGCCATAAAAGATGAAAACGTGAGTGAAATGTTAGGTTCAGACAGGTATGCATGATCATGCAGTGAGGTGAAGATGAATCAACACGAGGCTCCAGATCAGGACAGTGGGCAGTAGGGTAGTAGAGAGCCAGGTCTGGTGGTACAAGGATGAAACAGCTGGAACTGGGCATCTCAATATATGGTAGAGAGAGAGAGAGAGAAAACAGAAAGGAGGGGGGGAAAAAAAACAAGGGGTTAGGAGATCCAATACGCAAGGTGGGAAACAGATCATGGAAAGCTGAAAAAAAGGAAAAAAAAACAAAAAAACAACAACATTTCAAGCCAATTTAAAACATCTTAGATAAAACAAGGTCTTAGTTCACAGGGAAAGTCCTAAATACATAAACATACTCAAATGATTGGATACAATAAAAATGTCCTTCCCTAAGCTCAGGCCTCTTGCCACAGGACTTTCTGTACAAATGACACGGGTAGAATTCATCAAGGTCATTACAGTAGAGACAGAATTGTGGCCAAAACACATTTTTAAAGAAACAGACATATCTACCACTCAGAAAATAAGGCCTCAAATGCACAGGATAATACAGCAGACACAAGCACTGCAATCCATATGATCAACACATGAGTCCATAAACATTTTCCATTTACCAAACATGGATTTCTATCATCCCGTAAGACTGGTGTCCTCACCCCTTATTTCAGTCCTGAAGCACTGTGGCTGTAAAAGCTACATAGGACAACCACATCTGTTCATTTCCTAAAGTAGTGTTGGTAAGAGTCTTGAACATGAGAACAGCTCAGCCAGTTGAAATGAAACACTTTGTTTTGAACACAGAAACTCACAAGAGACATCGGTATGATCGACTAACTAAACATTAGGTGATGCATTGTCCTTGTGTGTGAAAAGGATAGGAACCAGATTCCTGGGGGCCTGAAAGGAAGTCAAGGGTGCACAATGTTCTGGGCCATTTTACTCAGAAAGTGTTCTAAATAGTCCAGAGTTCAATCCTTTTCTGGGTGCATTCCCAACCTACAAATCCATTTCTGTTCCACCACAACTGAAACAAAGTGTCCTGGGTCAGATGTTGTAGGTGGCAGGAAGCGAGCAGTACAATCAGTCCAATCAGTCCAATGCGGTTGTTCACAGGGTGCTGAGTCAGGAATTCTCCTGTCACAGTCTTTGCCCTTCAGAGCTCAAAGTTTCAAAGTGTGGCGTGTCAGCGTCATCGCAGGCAGTCAAGGCGGCGCTAGGCTCACACCTTAGGCTGTGTTGTCAACGTAGGATGGAGTCAGGATGACCGTTTACCAGCCGTTGCCTTTGACTCTTCAGATGGTCATATCATCTGATCACATGCAGCTTAAAATCCTAACAATGACAGTGCCACTCAGGTCATTTAAAGTAAGAGAACTTACTTTACTTCTACACAACTCTACACAACGACAAAGTGAAAGCAGGGTTTTAGACATTTGTGGTCATCAAAAATATATATATAAATAATAATGTAAAAAGATTTGTACACAAGTTGAAGAGAAAAACCCTGAAAGGAACCAAGACTCAAAAGGGTAACCCATCCTCCTCTGGTCAACACCGGATAGCACAACATGACAGAACAAATATAAAAATTAACAAAAGAAACACTAGTACATTTTAAGAGCTGCTGCAAATGTGACATCAAGCCATAAATGATGAAAATTTGAGAGCAATGTGAGTGTGTGTGTAGGTAAACAGGCTAAACAGGAAAAGGCTGACCCAGAACGGACTCACGTCAGCACCAAACAGCTCAGCACATGGGGAGAGCGAAGAAAAAAGACAATTAAGAAAGGGATTTAGGAGTACGAGTAGACTGATGTACAACCTGTAAACGTAGATTAGAAAGACAATAATAATCAGAACCTGTAATCAGAGCAGTACAGAACAGTGTTAGTATGAAAACAGGCTACAGCAGCATGATTAGAATACTAAAAGTGTGTCCAGAACAGCAACAGGACGTTTATTCCAGAGTTGGAGGCTCCTCCCCCAGAGTTGCTTCTTCTGAAGTGGGAAACTGATACGGTACGTTACCGGTTGTAGGGTATAAGAACTTCACCAAGATGCTGTGGGGACAAACAATCGAGAGACTCAAGTCAGAAGGAGTATTTTATAATCAACATGGAATTTAACTGGAATCCAGTGCAGGGGTGAGAGAATAGACAGATGTGGTCACAATTTCAAGCTCTAGTGAGCAGTCAAGCCGCTGCATTCTGAACTTATTTAATGACCCTGAGCTTATTTAATGATTTGTATATAACTTCCTACCAGAGCAGCATTAGATTAATCCAATCTTGAGGTCATAAATCCTTATAAATGTAATACATATCCTTTAAATATTCTTTTAATTTTAAAAATACTTTGACATTAAAAATGCTGTAATTGCAGCAGATGGACAGCTTTGTATATACACTTTCCTTTGACTTGTTCGATAAATTCAATATCACTGGAACTTACCTGGAAGTATTCAGCTGTGTCCTTGTGGTGAAGCGTCCTTCGCATCTGTTTGAAGCCACATTACCACATCACAGCCAGCCAGAGCTCCAAGTGGACAGACAGCGAGCTACAGACTTGTAGGTGGGTAAAATAGAACGAGTTGCAGATAGACAGAAAAACAACCACAGAGCTGCAGATTTAAAGACTAAGTTGCAGACAGTCAGAGTTGCAGAAAAACAGACAGACAGTCAGACAGCATTGCAGCCAGAGTCTAAACAGAATGAATTGCAGATTCATAGTCAGAGAGGTATAGACTGACAAAGAGCAGAGCAGCCAGAGCAGCACACAGCCACAGAGATGCAGACGCATAGTCAGAAAAACATCAAACATGGTTGCAGATGCATAGTCAGAAAGACTGCCAGAGTTGCCATCGACAGACAGACAGCCACTGAATTGCACACACATGGCTAAGCAGACAGCCACACAGTTTTAAATGGAGATACAGCCAGAGATGCTATAGAGCAGGCAGCCAACCAGAGATACACATGAATAGACAGCCAGTGAGCATTGCACATGGACATGCAGACAGCCATGCACAGCTGCACATGGACTGACAGCCAGCCAACCAGAGTTGCAGACGGACAGTGTGATGCAGTCACTGGTAGCGGACCCCTCACCAGCCCATACATAGAGACAATTACTAAGCATGCTATTGACCTGCTGATCCTAAAGGAATGAGAGCGCTGGCAAGTAGGTCTTCTAGGAGCCGGCAGGATCCACAGTTAACCTATAAAGGGGAGAAAACACACCAATAACATTAGGATAAGGCAATTAATTACATCTAGCTTAACTTGCCAGTATACATCAGCATGGCCATGTAAACAAGACATGTAAATAATGTTGTATTGTCATTTTAGGATGTGACGACCACCCCTATAGTGGGCACTTGATTCACTCCAGGCTAAGCGCCTGGCTTAGAAGGACTGTAGAAAAAAAAATAGGGTGTCAGTTGGTGCAGATTAAGCTGAAATCATGGTAGATGTGAGGCTTTGCAGCTCTCAGAGGAAGGCCACTGAGGCCTTATCATGTAAAGAATGTGCGACTTGGCTCTTTCATGTTCCGTTTAGACTTTGTCTATACTTTTCCTTGACTTTTTTGCACAAATTCAATAAACATCACTGGAGCATATATGGACGTATTTGGCTGTGTCCTTCTGGTGAAGCCACACTACCACATCACAGAGACAGCCAGCCAGAGTTGCAGATGGACAGACAGCAAGCGACAGTCTTGTAGACAGGTCAAACAGAACAAGTTGTAGATGGATTAAAGAAAAAATACAGAGCAGCAGTTTTATAGACAAACAGTTGCAGACTGAGAATCAGACAGTTTCACATAGATAGACAGCCATGCCAGCCACAGCATTGCATATGGACTGACAGCCAGTCAGAGTTGCAGCCAGTCTAAACAGAATGAATTGCAGATGAACAGACAGCCAGAGAAAGGTGTACAAAGTTGCAGAGGAACATACACACAGCCAAACATAGTTGCAGATGCATAGTCGGATAAACAGCACATGGAAGATCAGCCAGCCAGAGTTGCACTTTGAAAGAAAGTTAGCCACTGAATTGCACACGCATATGGACTCATGTAGACAGCCACAAAGTTGCAGACAACAGATTGTCAGACACTGTTGCAGATTGATACAACCAGCCAAAGTTGCAGATGGATAGTCAGACAGTTTCACATGGATAGACAGCGTTGCACATGGAAAGGAAGCCAGAGTTGGTGCCAGAGCCTTAGCAGAATGAGTTATAGATGGAGACAGACAGTGATCCATAACAGTAAGCAGCCAGTGAGCCAGTCAAAGTCGCACACGGACAGCCAGTCCAGCCACAGAATTGCACACGAAAAAAAAGCCAGTCAGCCACAAAGTTACACATGGACATGCAGCCAGCGCAACACACAGTTGCAGACAGACACAGTTTAAAATGGACAGCCACACAGTCAACCAGTTGCAGATGGACAGACAGTCAGTCAGAGTTGAAGCCAGAGTCTAAACAAAACAATTTGCAGATTTATAAACAGACAGAGTGTTGTAGATGAAGACAGCCTGAGTTGTGGATCGACATACACACTGCCAAACAGTCAGAAACAGTCACACAGTCAGAAAGACAGCCAGACATTGCACATGGTTAGACAGCAAGCCACTGAACTGCACATGCATGGACAGTCACACGGTGGCAGATGGATCGTCAGACACAGTTGCAGATGGATACAGCCAGCCAGTGTTGCAGACAGATAGTAAGTTTCACACTGATAAACATCCAGCCATTAGAGTTTAAACAGAACAAATTGCAGATTTATATACAGCCAAAGAGTGTTGGACATACACACAGCCAAATATAGTCAGAAAGACAGCCAGCCACAGGCTCTATATAACATGACACTGAGGTCAGAAGACTCTGTGAAACGCTAAAAGCCTCCACAAACTTCCAGAGGGAGCGATTCTATGTCCCCCACCAATGTGAAAATCACTCCTAGGCCCTTGATTCAGAGCTCTGTATTCACTAGGTTTTGATCAAGTTTCACAGGAACATCGTGAACTAAGGAGCTGATCAGTCAAAACTTCACTGACCGTGACTTCTTTAGGGGCTAGAGATCGTATATTTGACAGCCCAAATTCAATACAGGAGCTGCTTGTACTCGGAAGGCAGAACGAATCTGTATCAATTCTAATAAAGTTGATAAAGACGATTTTCTGAGGTTACAATTATAAATCATGCGGGGACACAGACACAGTCTCCATACTGCAGGGTTTGTCTGAAACACTGAGTGACACTGATATATTACTTTTTAATACAAGCAGAGAAATTACAGAATTAATGGTTAAAAAATCAAGGAAATCCTCTTAAACTAACCTGACTGGTGGGACTGGGAAGGGCCAGTCAGTCCTGGAGTAGCAGCTTCTCGATGTTCCCGAGAGAACGACAGACCCCAGTCAGCTCGGGTGAACCTCTCTGCGGAAGAGGACCTGCCGCTCCCCAAAAATCTCCCAGAAAAATCAGCGCAGACGCCCCTGTCCGGCAGCCAGCAGTGGAGCGAAGAGCCGGTAAACATCTCTCTTACTCGTCGGTAGGTGAGCAGAGGGCCGAAGACGATGATCCTGGAGTCTGTCTTTTTCCAAACGGGGCCGAAGCTGCCACGCTGCCGCTGAGGGACGTCCAGGACACGGGCACCCGGAGGACACGGGCACCACGGGCACCAGTTTCCCGGCCCCACTGTAGACCCGAGCACAACGAGCTGAATATAACCTGAAATATGTACTTAAATAAAATATTAATAAATAAAATGAGTGAATCTGGTTGACTTTCATTTTAAGAGAAAATAAAACATGAAGATAGTTTTTGCTTTGATTTCTGCTAGAGTTTAGAAGTCGTCAGCCCTTAAACTCAGGTCTCTAAATGAGTTTAATGAAGTGGAGATTTGGAGTCAGATGAACTTCACACTGTGAGGTATGGCTGTGTCTAACAGTCCGACTGTGTGTCACTGTATTAATGCGCCACAGGAGCAGCGCGCTTTTTTAGAGACAACAAATGAGTAATATATTGATCCTTTCTGGTAAAATGCATCATCTTACAGATATTCCACAAACAACACGAATTAATAATATAGAGAACTCTAAGAGAAACACTGAGATCTGCAGAAGAACCAGTGACTGAAAGGAACTAGACCAGGCGGCGGATGACTACATTTTGAGGACACGCTGATGAAGTTCAGCTCAATCAGGCTGGAGGGAGAAGGTCCGCTATCAGAGAGAGGAGAGTGAGGCTTTATCACCGGTGGAGGAAACTAGTCTGAATCCCAGCACTTCAGTGTATGTAGGCTACAATAATCACTTCCATGATATTAAAATATGAAATAATAAGATAAAGCTCCCATTAGTTTATTGTTGTTGTAGATTGTTAGTTAATTAAGAAGGACGTTGGCAGATCTAGCTAGAAAGTTAGGTAGCTCGGCTAATTAGCTGTTAGCTTTCCTTCCTCCACAGTTGATTCAGGTCAGAGAGCTTCTAGCCAACAAATCCACGCCCTTCCTTCAGAGTTTTATACGAGTCTCTAAATGTAGATTTTGTCTCCTTCAGCAGCACTAACTCTTGATGAGTCTTTTTGTTCAGCAGTAAGAAGATAGTAAATGAATGAAATTAAAACACATTTCGTTCAGAATAAACTGCTTTAAAATCGGTGCAAAGGGAACAAAACTATTGAACTTTTTTGTGAATAGAGGATAGAGGTAAGCTTTAGTGTTTCAGGATTCTCCGATATGTCCAAAGACATTTAGTTATTTCCAGCATTTTTCTTTCTGATGGTGAAACAGTTGTTTCATTGGAGAAATGGTGCTGAGCTGCTAATGCAGGTGAGGGCTCTTCATCTCTGTGATAGCAGCTTAGCTTGAGGACTAGCTAGCTAGCTAACTACCATGTGTTCAGTGAAAGGTCAGCATTTTTATTAATGGAAACACAAAAAACTAAATGTGACTCATACTAAGAGTATTACGGTAGGAGAAGAGCTGGTACCCCTTTCTAAGGCTTACTTGGTAGGAGGGGGGGGCGCCTTTAAGACGCTCGGCTCGTTGTGGGCTTGTAGGAGCTCCGCCTACGAAGTCTCGTGATATTTGCCCAATTCTCGTTTGGTTCATTGTTTGGGGCGCGTGCAGGCAGCGTGAGGAGCTGTTTTGGGGCCGTTAAGACGCTTTGCGCATGTAGGCGCTGCTTTAAAAGTCTCGCGACATCTGATCCAATTCTCGTTTGGTTCATTGTCAGGGACATGTGCAGGTAGCAGGAGGAGAGCTCTCCTTAAAGTTCAGCACAGCTTGGAAAACTTCATTTGGACGGTTTGGAGGATGTGGAGGAGTGAACTGCTGTACAGGTCAGGGAGTCCGGTATGCAGCATTGAAGGCCAGGTGCAGGTATTTACTGTTTGCTGGTTTTAGTAGTTGATGCTGTAACGTAGTCACAGTATACGGCTGCTGTTCAGCTTGTGTGAGAGCAGGTGTCTGTTGGTTCTAGTGTGCAGCAGCTTGGACTGCAGTTTTAGTGAGGCTTTGAGGGCTTCATTTAAAATGGATGGTGTTTGTGGCATTGAACCCTGTCTGCAACAGTGAGGCCTAGATACAGGTCCCTACTGTTTGTGTCCAAGTTAGCATGTAGCAAATGTAGAGTCTGCTCGCTAATGCACTTGTCTTTAAAGCAAACTCTTACTGACTGCAGCGTGTAGCAGTGCCTGGGGTTTGGGACTGAGTCTGGGTTAGTGAGCAGAGAGCAGAGCTCTAAGGCAGATGTACTAAAGCTTTGGTTACAGGTCTGTAACTGTATGTAATTGACTGGGGGTTTTGGTGGAAGCTGCAGAGCATTAATGTAGTGTGTTTCCCCTTACAGGAGTCGTATCCCCTGCTAGTTTAAATGAATCACTGCTCTTTCCTTCACCTTTACATGCTTTTATAAATGAGTCTTAATCTCTGTTTTATTGAGTGCCAGTATCTTAGACCAGTGTTATATCTTTAGATTAGTTGTTTTAATGTACAACCGATTAGTAAATAAAGTAGTGACTCCTTTTTTTCTTTACTGTAACATCGTAAATTGAAGAGAGTAACAAGCTTTGGGTCATTGTGGAATGTAAGATTCACATGTATTTATAATTTGGTGGTTTTGTAGTGAAGTTTGTAGTGTTCACTTATTTATTTAATTAATTAATTTTATTTTTGGTGTGCCCTTTAAGTTCTTGTATCTCATTGTGTTTGTTTCATGGTTGTGCTCCTGACTTCCTATATATCCAGTTAAATGGATAATTGGTACTTGAGGTTGTAATACAACACTGTCTAATTTTTACTCATTTTAATGTGAAATAATTGAACATACTGAGTGTTCTAATAAAAGAATATTTTGTGCAAAGTTATCATCTTAATTCTCCTCTGGTAATTACATACCAAACCTGAGTGGGAACTGGTGGGATTGGTTAACCTTTGATGACCATTAGATGGTTTGGTAGCTCAATTTAACTATTTAGTTTATCCCAAGTAATAAAAGCAATGTGTTGTGTGGCCGGCCAGTAGCAGGGCCTACTTTTAAGTACATATTTCAGTTTATGTTCAGCTCTGTGCGCTCTGGTCTACAGCAGGACCTGGGAACCGACGCTCCTTGACACATGATTGCGTTTCAGTGACGTAATGAAGCTTCTCGAAGACTGTAAAACACTTCAGAGTATCGGGCCCAAAGAGCAACGGCACGGTTTACTGTGCGCGTTTACTGTGGTGCGCGTGTCCTGGACGTCGGCAAACGGTTCCTCAGCGGCAGCGTGGCGGCTTCGGCCCCGTTTGGGGAAAAAGACAGACGCCTGGATCATCGTCTTTGGCCCCCTGCTCACCTACCGACGAGTAAGAGAGCGTTTACCGGCTCTTCGCTCCACTGCTGGCTGCCGGACAGGAGATCTTTCAGGAGCGGCAGGTCCTCTTCCGCAGAGAGGTTCACCCGAGCGGCCTGGGGTCCGTCGTTCTCTCCGGGAACATTGAGAAGCTGCTACGCCAGGACTGACTGGCCCTTCCCAGTCCCACCAGTCCGGTTAGTTTTAAGAGGATTTCCTCGATTTTATAACCATTAATTCTGTGATTTCTCTGCTTGCATTAAAAAGTAATATCAGTGTCACTCATAGTGTTTCAGACAAACCCTGCAGTATGGAGACTATGTCTGTGTCCCCGCATGATTTATAATCGTAACCTCAGAAAATCTTCTTTAACAACTTTATTAGAATTGATACAGATTCATTCTGCTTTCCGAGTACAAGCAGCTCCTGTATTGAATTTGGGCTGTCAAATATACGATCTCTAGCCCCTAAAGAAGTGACGGTCAGTGAAGTTCTGACTGAGCTCCTTAGTTTACGATGTCCCTGTGAAACTTTATCAAAACCTAGTGAATACATAGCTCTGAATCAAGGGCCTAGGAGTGATTTTCACATTGGTGGGGGACATAGAATCGCTCCCTCTGGAAGTTGAGGCTTTTAGCATTCATGATGGACTTCTGACCTCAATGTCATGTTATATAGAGCCTTTATGTACAGATACTGTAGCCAACACACTCGTAAAGGAGCCAGTCTGTTCCTGAGACAATAAATACACACCTTTGATTATGTTAACCAACAATCACAGCTAGCTTACTGTACTTCATGAAGGACCATCTAACCCTGTTTTCAGGGGGTTTGTTGTAGACCCAGTGGTCATCTAGGTTCTGTGTAAAGCCATTTTCATCTGGATAATCAGGCAACATGTTTCAGGTTCTTCCAGACTGTTTAAGAGCATACAGTGACTTGTACAGTTTACAGAAAACCTTTTCACTTGTCCTTGCATATAAGTAGACTCTTGTAACATCCACCTGGTGGAGCTCAAGGTCCTCTGCATCAACCCAATACTGTGATTTTGTTGGACGCCTCTTTGAAGCTCTGTGGTACATTACAGACTCTCTAACAGTAGTCAGTATTGGTCAGTATCTGGTCTTTAATATCTGACACACAGTCAGCTAAATACTGAGGTGCTTTCCTGTCTCTTTGAATAGTTTGTACCATGTCTTTAGCATCAGTTTTAGACTCTTGAACCTCTTCTGGAATCTGATCAACATGGTTAGCTGTTTGCAAGGGGGGGGTACACATCTCTCCATATGGAAATAATTAGCTGCTATTACCTGGTCAGTCTGGGTTTGGTGTTCTGTAACACACTCTGTAAGAAATTTCACCAGTCTGTGTTTAAGAACTTTCTCTGTGTCTGGGTAGTAGACTAGGTATGATGGACTGTTCTTGTCGCCCTACAAAGATTCCCTTTCACACTTTGACACTAGCTTCTTTCTGTCCTGTTTGTAAGTGTTGTGTACTGATCCAAATACTCTCGTCTTTAAAAGGTTTGGCTTTATCATAACCATATCTGCTGTGGGTCAGTATTCAGTTATTTTACACTCGGGGAGCGCTGATCGAATGAAGTGGCGTCTAATGTCGACATGCATCTTCCCATCTTTATCGACATACAGGGTTCTTTTGAAAGAGCAATTGCTTCTTGGTTGTTGTAACATCCAATTAGTACACACTATCATATGAACAACTTACTGTTTGGTTATGGGATGTAACCACTAGGAAGAGGCCTACTCCCTTGGATAGGCTGCAAGGGTGTTTGTACTATGAAAGGCATTATGTAGTGGTGCAGGTGCACGGCGGAGCCATGCTAATTTGGTTGTCCTATCCGAATATAAGGATATAATACGTCCGTGTTCACCTCATATTAAAGGTATGCTTGCTGGTCATAATGTATTGGCAATATGTTAATACAGGTCTATTATATTAAGTTACAGGTTATGTTATGCTGCAAACCCGCGTTTATATAATCAATTATATAACTTGTTTTTCATGAGGATGCGGTTGCGAAACCACTGGAATGTACAAGTGATTGTGGAAGACTGTGCCTGGTGGGAGCGGTTGGCCCCCGCTCTCGCTCATGCATAGTTCCTCATTTTGTTAAAGATATAACGGACGGGATCCCTTTTTCCTGGTGAGAGTCGGCTGAGTGGAACTGCAGGTCCAGCTCGGCGGTCTCTTACCAGGATCGAAAGGGCTCTCCCGATCCATTGAGTGGTAAGTAACGGCAAGTCTCCGTGTGAAACTAAAAGCGTTCTACCAAGTATGCTTTCGCTTTGTTTTTGTTGATTGTGAAATAAATTTCACAAAACAGTTGTCTTCCAATATTTTAACTGATGTTTTCCTGTCTGTCTTTGGATGGTGTGTGCTATGTCTGTCTCCTGTTTAAAAACCTTCTTGATCATCAGGTTGAAACTCTTGAACCTCTTCTGGAGTCTGATCAACGTTGTTAGCTGTTAGCATGGGGGTACACTCCCCTTCATAGAAGTCATCTGACATTGCCTGGTCAGTCTGGGTTTGGTGTTCTGTAACACACACTAAGAAATGTCACCAGTCTGTGTTTATGGACTTTCGCTGTGTCTGGATAGTAGACTAGGTATGATGGACTGTTCTTGTCGCCCTACAAAGATTACCTTTCACACTGTCATTTGGAGTTGCTTCTATCTGTCATGTTTGTAAGTGTTATATGCTGATCCAAATACTCATCTTTAAAAAATTTGGCTTTCAGAGTACAAGCAGCTCTCGCATTGAATTTAGGCTGTAAAAAAACATATATTCTCTAGACCTTTAAGAAGTCACTTTCAAGAGGGCATACAGTTTTGCAGACAACCTTTTTACATCTGTTTGATTTTCCTTCAAATCCCTCTGGTTGCTCCACATACAGTTAACAATTAATCGGTGTGAGTGGCTGTCGTAACGTCTATATTGTGGAGCTGAAGGTCATACTGTGCTGTCATCTGCATCTCTGTGGTACATGACGAACCTCCTAACGGAAGTCAGTATCTGTGATTATCTGGTCTTTATTATCTGATCGAATTAAGTGGTCTCATGTGGACGTGTTGCATCTTTAACATACAGGGTTCTTGGACAGAGCAATTGCTTCTTGGTTGTCTTCAGGTATTTTCACAGGTGCATATTGGTGATCACTAGCTGTGTGAGGTACAAGCTTTCCTGAATGGTTGCAGCCAGTGCCATATATTCTACTTCTCATGTAGACCAAGCAGAGAGTAAGAGGACAGTCTTCAGTTGGAGTAAAACCGGAGTCTGTTGTGCTTCGTCTGTCTTCTGCATTTGATGCTGAATCTGCATCACTGTGCCTCAATTTTTCAGTTTCTCTCCACTCTTGTGGTAACACAGTCCATGATCAGTTGAAGCCTTTTAGTACCTCATTACATGCTTGACTGCAGTCCAGTGTTGTACTTGATTACAACAACGATTACAGCTTTAAGTCATCTTGAAACTAAAAAGAAAGGAATGCAGAGAGAACCATCCACTAAGTGTTATTTTGTTTACTGCACCACAAACCCACTGAAAACACAACAAAACATACAAACATCCACCAGTCCTTTTAATGGTTCTTTCATGCTTTGTCTATTGGATGATCCAAAAACGGGAGCTCTCACCAGAGTGCATCTACAACCCTCTTTTGCACACTGGATCTGTAGGATCAGGTGGTATTTTGAGCGAGACTTCACATTGCTGTTTTGTTGCAGTCCTGCTTTGAAAGCTTGTGATGTAATTGGACCCAGAGAGTCGAGCAACTATCCCTACTTTATAGTCTTAATATTAGCTTTGTCTATTTATCTTGTAATCCCTGTGCTGTCTGCTGCCTGTGTCACTTTACAGTACTTCTCACTAACCAGCATTTGCATTTCTGTCTGTGTTTACATTCTCGAGGAACATGGCGACCGCGGAGGAACAAGATCTCCAGACGTTCTGCATGGAGCTCGTCCTGCTTGAACGGCAGATCTAGTTGCTGTTGTAGAGGCAGTTCAAACTATACGGATGGAAGACGAGGCTGGAGGCAGCCTGGGACGCCTCCAACATGGTCTTCGAAATACCAGAGAGATTGTCATTGTTTACATGCAGTTCATGTAAAACACTTCAATTTTGTGCCCAAAGAGTAATGCCACAGTCTCCTGTTTTCTAGGTGCCAGTGTCCGTGATGTCTCCTGGCTTCCACTGGTGCTTCGGTAGCATGACTCCTTCAGCATCATCGTTCTCCACTATTCTCCACCATATGCAGCGAGACCCTGAAGGAGCACTGCCGCACACTTCCGGACACCTTTTGGAAAAAGACCGCCTCAGGTCCATCGTTCATGCTTTGTGAATTGGGTAGTTGGCAGGTAAGTCATTTGGTGTGTGTGTGTGTGTGTGTGTGTGTGTTTAAGATTACTAGAATTATCCTCCTGATTTCAGTGTGTTTGTTTTGGATGCAATGGTCATCTAGGTTCTGTTAAGCCATTTTCATCTAGATAATAATGCACCCTCGTTCCAGGTTCTTCCAGACTGTTTGAGAGCATACAGTGACTTGTTCAGTTTAGACAGCCTTTTCACCAGTGTTTGATTTTTCCCTTAAATCTCTCTGATTGCTCTATGTACATCTCCCAATTAAAGCATTCAAGTAGGCGGTTGAAACCTCCATCTGCTGGCGCTGAAGATCGTACTTTGCTGTCATCTTCCTTCTCCATGACATCTATGTGGCAGTATATCAGTAGTAGGGTAGGTTACAGGCCAAAAGATGTTTAGGCCTCACTGTAATGAAGACCCTTATTGGAGGAACTATAGGTTCTAATGCTTGTACGTTTGTGATCATTTAATAGTTTATATATTCAGTCAAGCTTTTTGTGTGTTCATACGTTTTTTGCTGTTCTTTTTCAGAGGAGTTCTCGTTTGTTTGTTTGCTGTCGGACTGTTTTGGACTCTTCCTATGGACTTCAGGTATGTGCCATTTAAAAGAACTGGTGGAGGTTTGTTTGAATGTTAGGTTTTTGATTGGGTTTGGGGGGTTGTGGTGTAGAGAACCATCCACTAAGAGTTTACTGCTGGTTTACTTCTCCCTCTTTCTCTCTGTGGACGAGCTACAGAGCCATGATCGTTACGGTGTGATTGGGAATGGCTTTCTGGGTCTACAGGAAGACCGCTGCCAGGATCGTCGTCTCTAGCCAACTGCCCACCTACTGACGAGGGAGCAAGCCGTTCAGCCAGGACTGGCCCTACCCAGTCACACCAGTCAGGTAAGTGATTTACATGATTTACTTTATTCCAATCATTCATTCTGCCACTTCTCTGCTTGTATTAAGACATTTATGTCCCTAGCTCATAATATTTCTGACAAACCCTGCAGTATCTAACCTGTGTCTGTCCCTCACATTGTAACCAATCATGATCAATGAAGTTATTGGTGATGGCCACCTTAGTTCACCATGTCTAATGAATCCACTCCCCCAGGTTTTAACTATTACAGTTTCCTTCGCTGGTGTTATGGCGGCGGCGTATCTTTATTAACTTTTTTTTTTTTTTGCCTAGGCTCTTTGTCAATCCATCTGTAACTCTGTGGCTGGCTGTCTTTTTGACTGTGCGTCTGCAACTATATTTGGCTGTGTGTATGTCCAACATTCTTTGGCTGTCTATAAATCTGCAATTCGTTCTGTTTAAACTCTGATGGCTGGCTGTTTATCAATGTGAAACTGACTGTCTGCAACTCTGGCTGGTTCTATCCATCTGCAACTGTGTCTGACGATCCATGCATGTGCAGTTCAGTGGCTTGCTGTCTAACCATGTCCAATGTCTGGCTGTCTTTCTGACTGTGACTGTTTCTGACTGTTTGGCAGTGTGTATGTCTTAGTCTGCAACTGGCTGACTGGGTGGCTGTCCATTTTAAACTGTGTCTGTCTGCAACTGTGTGTGGCGTTGTCTACATGTGCAACTTTGTGGCTGGCTCGCTTTCTTTGCATGTGAAATTCTGTGGCTGGACTGGCTGTCCATGTGTGACTCTGACCGGCTCACTGGCTGCTTGTCGTTCTGCATCACTGTCTGTCTCCATCTAAAACTCTGCAATTCGTTCTGCTAAGGCTCTGGCACCAACTCTGGCTTCCTTTCCATGTGCAACACTGTCTAACCATGTGAAACTGGCTGACAATCTGTCTGCAACTTTGTGGCTGTCTGCATGTCCATATGCATGTGCAATTCAATGGCTAACTTTCAATGTGCAACTCTGGCTGGCTGTTTATCTGACTATGCATCTGCAACTATGTTTGGCTGTGTGCATGTTCCTCTGCAACTTTGTACACCTTTCTCTGGCTGCCTGTTCATCTGCAATTCATTCTGTTTAGACTGGCTGCCACTCTGACTGGCTGTCAGTCCATATGCAGCGCTGTCTGCCCATGTGAAACTGTCTAATTCTCCATCTGCAACTGTCTATCTATAAATGTTGCTCTGTATTTGTTCTTCAGTCCATCTGCAACTTGTTCTGTTTTACCTGTCTACAAGACTGTTGCTTGCACTCTGGCTGGCTGTCTCTCTCATGTGGTAGTGTGGCTTCACTAGATGGACACAGCCGAATACTTCCAGGCACGTTCCAGTGACATTTATTTGCACCAACCCCCGATTTCTTTTTACAGTCCTAAGCCAGGTGCTCGTCCTTTGCTCAGCTTGGAGTGAACCAAGTGCACACCATAGGGGTGGTCATCTTAAAATGACAATACCACATTATTTACATGTCTTGTTTAGATGGCCTTGCTGATGTATACTGGTGAGTTAAGCTAGATGTAATTATTTGTCTTCTCCTAATGTTATTGGTGTGTGTTTCCTCTTTATAGGTTAACTGTGGATCCTGCCAGTTCCTAGAAGACCCACTCACCAGCGCCCTCATTCCCCTAGGATCACCAGGTCAATAACCTGCTTAGTAATTGTCTCTAGGTACAGGCTGGTGAGGGGTCAGCTACCAGTGACTGCATCACACTGTCCATCTGCAACTCTGCCTGCCTGGCTCGCTGGCTGTCAGTCAATGTGCAACTCTGGTTGGCTGCCTGTTCTTTTTCATCTCTGGCTGCCTCTCTGTCTACAACCCTCAGGCAGACAGCCACACGGCAGATAGAAAGCCAATCAATGTGCAACTCTGGCAGTTTTTCCCTGACTATGCGTCTGCAACCATGTTTGACTGTGTATGTCCCTTTGCAACTCTGTCTGGCATCAACACTGCAAGTCATTCTGTTTTGAATCTGGCAGCAACTCTGACTGACTATCTGTTTGCAACTTTATGATAATCCATCTGCAACTGTGTGTTGGCTGGCTGTCAGGTGCAATGATGCTGTATTTCGGACTATGCGTCTGTATCTCTGTGGCTGTTAATCCATGTGCATCTCTGTGGTTGGCTGGCTTTCTGAATTTCTGCATCTCTGGCTGTCTGTGAATCTATACACCTCCCGGCTATAAATCTGTAATTCATTCTGTTTAGACTCCGTCTGCAACGCTGATGGTCTGTCTGTCTGCATGTCCATATGCGTGTGCAACTCTGTGACTGGCTGCATTTCCATGTGCAGTTCTGGTTGGCTGGCTGGCTGTTTTTCTGCCTATGCATCTGCAACTATGTTTGGCTGTGTGTATGTTCCTCTGCAACTCTGGCTGTCCATCTACACCTTTCTCTGGCTGCCTGTTCATCTGCAATTCATTCTGTTTAGACTGGCTGCAACTCTGACTGGCTGTCAGTCTATATGCAACACTCTCTGGCTGTTTGTCTGTGAAACTGTCTAATTCTCTGTCTGCATCTGTCTGTAAATCTGTTGCTCTGTATTTATTCTTCAGTCCATCTGCAACATGTTCTTTCACCTGTCTACAAGACTGTAGCTCGCCGTCTGTCCATCTGCAAGTCTGGCTAGCTGTCCCTGTGATGTGGTAGTGTGGCTTCACCAGAAGGACACAGCTGAATACTTTCCGGTACGTTCCAGTGATATTTATAGAATTTGTGCAAAAAACTCAAAGGAAAGTATAGATACCCCCCCCCCCCCAAAGGTTAACTGTAGATCCCGCTGGCTCCTAGAAGACCCACTCTAGGGATTGGGGGGGCAGCTACCACTGACACTACATCACACGGTCCATCTGCAACTCTGGCTGGCTGGCTGGTTGTCAGTCCATGTGCAACTCCAGCCACCCGGCCATCTTCAACTGTATGTGGCTGTCTGCATGTCCATGTGCAACGTTGCCTGGCTATCAATGTGTATCTCTGGTTGGCTGCCGGTTCTTTTGCATCTCTGGCTGTTTCTCCATTTAAAACTCTGGTTGTCTTCATCTGCAACTGGCTGCTCTGACTGGGTTTCTATCCGCCTTTATGATCTCTCTGCAACTGTGTTTGGCTGGCTGTTCTTGTTCTTTCATGTGTTGACCACTTTTGACTCTGTTTCTTTCAGGGTTTTTCTCTAACTTGTGTACATATGACATTTTATTTATATATATATATAATTACCACAAATGTCTAAAACCCTGCTTTCACTTTGTCGTTGTGTAAAACTCAGTCTATTGTAGAATAAGTCTGTACCAACCAGTAATCAGTGTATTCTGTACAGTTTTCTTATTTCAAATGACCTGAGTGACATTTTCATTGTTGGGATTTTAAGGAGCATGTGATCCGATGATCTGACCATCTGAAGAGTCAATGGCAACGGCTGGTAAACGGTCATCCTGACTCCATCCTACGTTGACAACACAGCCTAAGGTGTGAGCCTAGTGCCACCTTGGCTGCCTGCAATGACGCTGACACGCTACACTTAAACTTTTAGCTCTGAAGGACAAAGACTGTGACAGGAGAATTCCTGACTCGGCACCCTTTGAACAACCGCATTGGACTGATTGTATTGCTCACTTCCCACCACCTACAAGATCTGACCAGGACGCTTTGTTTCAGTTGTGGTGGAACAGAAGTGGATTTGTAGGTTGGGAATGCAACTCTGGACTATTTCTGAGTAAAATGGCCCAGAACATTGTGCACCCTTGACCTCCTTTCAGGCCCCCAGGAATCTGGTTCCTATCCCTTTCACACACAAGGACAATGCACCACCTAATGTTTTGTTAGAAACTCACAAGAGACATCGGTATGACTGTGTTCAAAACAGTGTTCCATCCAAACTGGCTGAGCTGTTCTCACGTTCAAGACTCTTACCAGCACTACTTTAGGAAATGACTGCATGTGGTTGTCCTATGTAGCTTTTACAGCCACAGTGCTTCAGGACTGAAATAACGGGTGAGGACACCAGTCTTACGGGGTGATAGAAATCCATGTTTGGTAAATGGAAAATGCTGCTGTATTATCCTGTGCATTCGAGGCCTCATTCTGATATGTCTGTTTCTTTGAAAATGTGTCCACAATTCTGTCTCTACTGTAATGACCTTGATTAATTCTACCCGTGTCATTTGTACAGGAAGTCCTGTGCCAAAAGAGGCCTGTGTTTAGGGAAGGACTTTATTTATTTATTTATTTATTGTATCCAAACCTTTGAGTATGTTTGTGTAGTCAGGACTTTCCTTGTTAACCAAGGCCTTGTTTTATCCAAGATGTGTTTTTGTGGGGTGTTTTTTGTTTTTTCTTCTTCAACTTGCCGTGACTTGACTCCCACCCTACCTATATTGGATCTCTTACCTCCACTCAGTCTCTCTTTTTTTATTTTCCATGTATTGAGATGCCCAGTTCCAGCTGTTCCATCCCAGTACCACCAGACCTGGCTCTCTACTACCCTACTGCCCGCTGTCCTGCTCTGGAGCCTCGTGTTGATTCATCCTCACCTGCCTGGACTTCAACATTTCACTCACGTTTTCATCTTTTATGGCTTGACGGCGCATTTCCATGTTCTCTTAATTCAGTATTGATTTATTCTTTTTATTTTGCTGTCTGGTGACCAGAGGAGGATGGGTTTCTTTTTTGGGCCTTGGTTCCTTTTTTTTTTTTTCCTCTAGAGTTTTTCTTGCCACTGGCTTGCTTAAAAGAGGCTCTGATCCAGATCATTCTTTGTGTTTATAGTAGTCTAGTGGTCGGAGTTAGTCTCTTTGTATGCCAGGCTATTTAGAATTACTATTTAGCATATTAATTATGAAGTACTTCAGTTGACTAAGTATACAATTAAGTATGAATTGTAAACAGAAGAATTGATAAATCTGTAGAATCCTCACTTGATTTCCACAGCTGTCTTTTTTTGTTTTACTTCATGTTAATTAAGTTTTTAAAATGTTTTAGGAAGCCAGTGTGTTTTAACTCCTCTTTTGATCTGGCTTTGGATTCTCATTGGGAAATGAGGATTGTTTACACTCATTATGGAGCTTGTAAAGGTGAAGGTCACTTTAGGTCAGTCTGAAACCACATTAAGGTCATTTTTCCAGGCCTCCTCATACTGTGGTTATTAGCACCACAAAATGGAAACAGTTCAGGGTAAAAAGAGACAAGTAGACAATTCAGTCCAGTTTCACAGTGATTACACTGATTCAGGATGAAAAATGACATAGCATGACATACTGGTCAGATATCATACCTGCAGCAGCAGCTCCAGTCATAGACTGAAGAAGAAGCCAACAATCATTTCCTCACTTATTAAAGAGTCTGTCTCATCACATTAAATATGTAAATATTACCATTGTTAATAAATAATGACAACCACAATAATTTCCTTTATGTATTACAGATGTGATGTTTTCATACATACAGTGGTTTTCAACAATAATAAAAAAAATAATTTAGTAGTTACTGTCATGTCTGGTCCAACGTTGCAGTGAACAAAAGGAAACACTTGCAGGGATGGACGATGCAAGACTTTAATGTAACCTGGGCAAAAGTAAACAGACACAACAAAGCAAAGCACAACCGGGGGAACAGCAATCTAATGGACAGAACCAGAAACAAAATCAAAACCTGACAACTTAAACTGGACACAGTAACACAGCCGGGACTGGGAGGAAGCTGAGCAGTATTCAGGAAAACGAGAACACTAGACGGAGCTTGGGCCAGGAGAAAGAACACAGACGAGGTATTGAAAAAACAATGAACAGAAACCTGGAAGCAGCAAAAACCAACAAACCAAAACAATAAAGGAAAAACAGCGAAGCAAAGCTTCAGATTAACAATATTAACAATCATTGAAGCATCTGAAATCAACACTGGAAGCACATGAATAAACATGAGCTGTTTATTAGCTGTTAGTGAACAGTAATGAGCCGGTGCAGTACTGTGTAAGTCAGAGATCACCTTTTACTGATTTACTTTCCAGTCAATACGACCATTAAGATATTTCCTTTTGCCAGTAACGGCTTCTTGACCGCTCAAGTCAAGTTTGATTATATATTAAGTTTGAGGCTTAACTTCTACAGAAATCCGTGTCTGAGCCTGTTTTGATGAAACCGAGGGCAACAGTGGCAAGAAAAAACTCCCTCAGAGCAAGAGGAAGAAACCTGGAGAGGAACCAAGACTTAAAAGGGAATCCATCCTCCTCTGGTCGACACCGGATCCAAAACAAGAACGCAGTAAATCCAATTAGGAGAAAGAATGGTCCACCCCCTCTGGCTATGCCCCTCCCACTCTACAGTGCTCTGTCACTGGCTCCATATCCACTTAGCACACCTGAGCCTTGCTAGCCAGACAGCAACTACAGCCTCACAGGAAGCTGAACCAGCACAACGTCTCAAGCCTCATCCTGAGTTTAGAGCTGAGCGCTCTGTTGAGGTGTGGTTTGCTACACAGAAGAGGTATGGGAGGCAACTCTCAGAGCCTGGATCAGAGGCAGAGGAGCTTTAAGTCACTGATCTGGAGACTGTGTCTAACTTCCTCTGACTTTCCTCTCATTTTGACTAGCTTCCCCTTACTTCCTCTCACTTCCTCTGAATTTTCTGACTTTCCTCTCACTTTCCTTTGGCCTTCCTCCGAATTCCTCTGATACACTCACTTCTTTCTGACTCCATTTGACTGGCTTCTGATTTTCTCTGAACGTCATTCAGACTTCCACTGAGTTTCTGTTGACTCTTATGGCTTCCTCTTACTTTCTCTGAATTCCCTTTAACTTTTCTTTGACTTCTTCTAGCTCTCTCTGAATTCCCCCTGACATTCTATTGACTTATCTGTGACTGGCCTCTGACTCTCTCTTACTTTTATTGAGTTTCCTTTGACTTTGACCTTTTCCTGACACACTCTGACTTCTTTCTGACTCCTTCTGACTGTCCTCTGAATTTCCTCAGGCTTTCTCCAAGTTTCTTTCAGACTTCCTTTAACTTTTCTCTGACTCACTCTGACTTTCCTCTAGTCTCCTCTACAGCTGTAGGTGGTTTGAGGGCCTCTAGTTTACTTCCGGTTTGGAAGCTTAAGGCCCAGCTGATCCAAATTCATCAGGCACCACTTACAGTGGAGGAAATAAGTATTTGACCCATTAGTAAAACATCATTTAATACTTGATGGCAAAACCCTTGTTGGCAAGCACAGCAGTCAGACGTTTCTTGTAGTTTTTTATAAGGTTTGCACACACACTTCAGGCGTAATTTTGGCCCACTCCTCTCTGCAGATCATCTCCAAATCCTTAAGGTTTTTAGGCGTGCATTTGGAAACGCGAAGCTTCAGCTCTCTCCACAGATTTTCTATGGGATTGAGGTCAGGAGACTGGCTAGGCCATTCCATGACCTTGATATGCTTCTTATGGAGCCACTCCTTTGTTTCCTTGGCTGTATGTTTTGGGTCGTTGTTGTGCTGGAAGACCCATCCACGGCCCATTTTGAGTGCCCTGGCAGAGGCAAGGAGGTTGTTACCCAGGATTTTGCGATACATGGCCCCGTTCATCTTCCCGTCGATGCAGTGAAGTTGGCCTGTGCCCCAAAAAAATACTACATAATACTTCCACCACCATGCTTGACGGTGGGGGATGGTGTTCTTAGGGTCATATTCTGTATTTTTCTTCCTCCGAACACGTCGAGTTGAGTTGAGGCCAAAGAGCTCAATTTTGGTCTCATCTGACCACAGCACCATCTCCCAGTCTCTCTATGAGTCATTAATATGTTCATTGGCGAACTTGAGGCGGACCTGGAAATGAGGCTTCTTGAGCAGAGGAACCTTGCGTGCACTGCAGGATTTTAAACCATTACGTCTCAGTGTAATACCAATGTTTTTTTTTTGGAGACTGTGGTCCCAGCTGCCTTGAGATCATTAACCAGCTTCTCCCGTGTAGTTCATGGCTGATTTTTAACCTTTCTCATGATCAATGAGACTCCACGAGGTGATATCTTGCATGAAGCTCCAGGCCTAGGTCAATTGACAGTAATGTTCTCATCCAGCTTCTTACTTATGGCTTTATAGCCCATTCCAGCCTTGTGTAGGTCAACAATTTTGTCCCTGACATCTTTAGACAGCTCTTTAGTCTTGCCCATGGTGGAGATGTTGTCACTGAGTCTCTTGGCCTTTTACACAGGTGACAATTTGGGACAGGTGTCTCTCATGCAGGTAACGACTTCACAGAGATTATGGTGTGTCAGTGGTCTGTGGGAGCCAACATTAGTCATGGTTTGTAGGGGATCAAATACTTAGTTCCCTAAGGACCTGGGCTGCCTGATTCAGTCTGTGAACCAGTCTCTGTTTGTGTGTGGTCTTTAGACTGGACTGGCTCTCCTTAGCAGGAGCAGCGTCTCTGCAGACAGATCACCCTGAGCTCTGTTCTCCTCCTTCTCTCCTCTTTTTCACCTTCCTCTCATTGTCTGTCTCTCTCCTTCTCTTCTTGCTCTTCTCACTGTCTGTCTCTCTCCTTCTCTTCTTTCTCTTCTCACTGTCTCTCTCTCTCTCCTTCTCTTCTTGTTCTTCTCACTGTCTGTCTCTCTCCTTCTCTTCTTGCTTTTCTCACTGTCTGTCTCTCTCCTTCTCTTCTTGCTCTTCTCACTGTCTGTCTCTCTCTTTCTCTTCTTGCTCTTCTCACTGTCTGTCTCCCTTTCTCTCTTCTCTTCTCATTGTTCTCACTGTCTGTCTCTCTCTCACTCGTCCTACTGTCGTTGGCCTGAGCCGCTATCATTGCCCTAAATCGAGCTTCGAAGTTGCCTGGATCTTTCACATCGAAGCTGTATCCTGGCTTTTGCTGGCCGGCTGTCTGCCAGGATGGGGGGGATGTAGTCAAAGCTCATGTTTAAAGGAGCAGCTGATCTCCAACAGCAGAAAGCTGTGAATGAGCCGAGTGAAGATGCACCTGCTATTTATACACTTCCAACCCTGTGATGTCATAATTGACTGTTCATGCCCTTTGTTCTGTCGTTAGTAACTGTTGCTATGGTGGACAAGCTTTAAAGAACACTGGTAAAACTGCCTGTTCCCCTCACAATATATTTATCTTACAGTATATTTATCTTACTACTGTTTCATGTGTTTATAGTCTACACTACATTTCCACTGTCCCCACAACACCAATGCACTGCAAAACATCAGTGTCAAAAGCTACGACGAATAAAAGCAAAATAAGAAAAGAAATGCTTGAATCAATATAGGCCAATATATATTAATATATTAATAGTATAGAGACATTAAAATAGGTAGAAATGCTGCTACATAGCACTTGATTGAAAGACGTGTATGCATTATGCATGGTGCTGGTAAATCAACCTGTTTTTGAAACTTCAACAAAAAGTAACATTTCACTTTTAGCTTAGTAACACAAAATAACTCCATGTTCCTGAATGTGTTACAGTGTTTTATTTTTGATCTTGGGTTAGGCCACAGGTGATGGGAACATCTCAGGCAGATCCTTCATCATGACTATAGAGCATATCACTGTTCCAGACATAAGTAGATTAATTATTTAATATATTTTTGTGTTGAATTTTTTGTGTGTGTGTTTAAATCAGCATGATATTTTGCATAAAAAGTTGGATCAAACTCAGTGGGATTGCAGGTAGTCTGTATTAATGAATTTATACCTTAATATTCACATATTTAAAAAGTGGGCCAGAGGACCTCCAATATATTCTGTAGTGTTCCAACACAGTTTTGGATCTGTTTCTATTTCCAGAACCCAACATAAAGCTCTGCAGCCCCTGATGACTAAGCCTAAGTGTATAAGCAGCTGTAAAAACCTAAAAGTATTTCCTGAAAAGTTTCTAAACTTTGTCCTGTGGTGTTGGTTCTCCGAGCGAATCTTCAGGTTAGAAATAAAATCAGGGTTAGATCTGTCAAGGATACGAAGTTCATCCATAACCTGGCACAAAAAAGAGAAACACAAACACAGACAAAGATTTAACACAACGTGTTCCAGTTCTAGTTAGGGGCATACATGACATCTATACTTCTGCTTACATGATCTACTTCTCTGAAACAGGGGTATGCTTGCAGTATGTTTGCTGGCCTGTCCTGGTCTCTCAAAGTGTCAGAGTTGATGAAGACCCTATGAGCATCAAACTCAAGGTCAAGCAGCTGAGCAACTGCCTCCTTGTTAGGTTTCAGTCTTTCATACAACTCTTGCAGGGGACGGTTTTGTCTTGCTTGACTTTGCTGACTATCAGTGCCAGAAAGGACTTTTAGATCTTCAGCAGCTTCTCCTCTCTGGTCAACAATCTCTGATTCTTGAAAGCAAAGGAGTCAGTCTTTTGTTCAAATATCTTCACATATCTTACTTTTAGCTCGCTCACAAAAGTAGCAGAGCTTATACGGACATTTGATACTAGTGAGCTAGTGTTAGGTTAAGTAACTAGTTAGCTAGCTAGCTCGCGTCACAGTTAACAGTAGCTACACATTCACTAAAACACATTAGCTAACCTAGCTAGCTAATCTAGCTAGCTGAGCGACGCTAGCACTTAAGCTACATGCATTTTGTTCGCTGCAAATGTAAAAATAATGCTACCTAACTCTAAAAGTAACTACTGTAATGGAAGTTAATGATGATTCATAATCAATACCTAAATTGTTGATGCATATTCTGTGATATGTAAAGTGACCTCGGTCACCTCTTGCAATGTGTTATTTATCTATGTTGTACCAGGGTCTGTCCACACTATTATTTTCTGTCTCCCCTTTGTCAGGGTGCGATTGCACTCTGCCACAGATAACTAGAAGCGGGCCAGAGACAAGTACGTGACTGGAGAGCAGAAAGTTCTCCGATACCTTAGAATGACCTCGATAAACAGGGATCAGACGGGGTCAGTGGGGTCAAATTCTTGGAAAGGTTCTCATGCAAGTAACTGCTGAATGTATAGCTTGTTTATACCATATAAGGCATTCTTGGCGAACGCTGCTGAGCGGGTTAGGGTGAAGCCCAGCGATGATAAAGGCTCCTGCAGAACCTGCCGAGCTCAGAGCAGACAGGCAGAAACTAAGGTTTTGCTTTGTGCTTCTCTCAATAAACCTTTTGTTACTCACTTTGATACAGACTCCGTGTTTCTTCTGTCACGAGTTTACCACCACAATCTGGCATCACGAACAGGATGAGCAACGAGTGCAGCGGAGGGGAGAGAAGTGAACACTCACCGAGGACGCTCTCTGGCAGAAGCTGGACCCAAAAGCAGGGAAAAAATCCCACAGAGCAAGGGAGAAGTACCGCGGGGGTGAGCGTGACTGATCATCCCTCCGCTCGCAATCCAAGCCTCATCTACGAACATTGGTGGTGAGTGACAGAATAATTACTTCCGAAAATTTTATTCCCCTCCACCTTCCCTTGAGCACTCCTTCCTGGATGAAGTTTAGTTACATGACGGCGTAACAAGTGAAGACCTGCTCATAGCGAGGCCTCTATTGATCTAAATTGAGCAATAGGTCCGGACCGTGGGAAGGAGTGCTAATAGGTTTAGGTACAGGGTACCAAATATAGAATAAGTAGGCAAAGGGAGGTGAGACGTGGTTGTTGGGGCTAAATTAAGTGAGAGAACAAGATGGGATCCCAGTTAGCTAAGCATTTAAATTTTAACCCAAAGGTTCACACTGTGGCTCTCTTTAGTCAGATGATCCAGGATTATAGCACTGATAGTGTAATGTATGTCCCATTGTGGATCAAATATTTCGGATTCCCGACTACTGGGAGCCTCAGTGTGAAATATCTGTTTAAGGATAGAGTGGGACAAGCACCTGTGGAGTGCCCACAAGCAGTAATTAAACATTGTGTGAAACATAAAGCAAGTATGTTTTGAGCAATTGGGGTTTGGATAGAAGAAGCAGAGCGCAGGCAGACAGAGAGAGAAAAGAGGGAGGGGGGTAAAACTAAACCAGTGTCTCAGTTGCTGCCAATCCTGACCTCGACGCCGCCCCGCCAAGAAGACCAGCGGAAAACCAGAACCAGCCTGAAACCACCTGAACCAGCGCCTCCCCCTCCTCCTCCATACGTCGCACCACCCTTAACACCGGGTCCCTACGCCGGCGCTCAGCGAGAGCATAGAGAGCTGATTGCTGGACAAGGGACACCTGGCCCACTCACATCACCAATAGCCTCCCATACCAGAAGCCTTGATCCAGAAAGAGAACCTAACTTCAGCACACCCTTTAAGGGTCCGTCTGACCAAGGGGTAGTTTGCCCTGCAGTTCAAGCCCTAAGTGGCTCTTTCCCTATGGTAGAGGTGGCTGGACCAGAGGGTCCCCTCTTAGTACATCGATACTGGACTGAAAAGGACATGATGGAAGCTGCCACTGGCCTGTCTGATCCCAGACAAGTAGGAGGATGCAAGTTTGGAGAAGAATCTGAGGACTTTGTTATGTCATGCCGTCCGACCTCGAATGAGATGCAACGCATTCTGTTCCGAAAATTGGCCTCCAGCTACTGCAGGGTTGATCGAGGCTTGCCGGATGGAGATGTACGCCTGGCTAATCCCACCTACAACCCCAAAGTTAACATTCATCCGGACCCCAATGCCCCTTATCAGAACACAGGAAAAATAGATGGAGAGAAGATGGAGAGACTGTTCAGGATTATCTGGTCTGCCTGACAAGACTTCACACAGACTTTAGCAGACTGGAAGCACCTGTGACGAGAGCAAATAATCCAGAAGATGTGACCCCATGGAAAGCGCACTTGCGCAACAGCTTCCTGATGGGACTGAGATCTGGGCTCTCCAATGCCATCAAGTATTGGGTGGGGTATACCAGACATGCCCCTCGCCATCATAGAGGACCATTCCAAGCATCATGAGAACCTTCTTAATGCTCAGTCAAAGAAGAAAGAGAAAAAGCAGACAGACGTTGGATCAAGCCATGTTGACGATGGTACAGCAAGTTGCAGCCCTCCCCACTAATGCTCCACGTGGGGGAGGCCGAGGAAGAGGACAAGGGAGAGGCAGAGGCAGAGGAAGAGGATTTGCAGGCAGTGGGCCAGCTTTCCAGCCAAACCAACCAAATGTGGGTCAGGGTGAATCATGGGTAAATCGATGCTACAATTGTGGCAAGCATGGACATTTTGTCAGGGATTGTTTCGAGCAGTCCAGGAGGAGGGAAAACCAGCAGTAGTGTATCAGGAACAGTGATGGGCGACAGAGGGGCAGGATGGTGGAATGGGACCCACTGACACATCAAAAAGGGAAGTACCTTCTTCCTCTCCATATCTTTCATTAGCGCAACAGCTTACAACATGCTCATCAAGTATGCCAAATTTGACTTTGACTGTAGAAGGAAGGAGTTTGGAATTTTTGATAGATAGCGGGGCGGGCCGCTCAGTGATTAGGACTAATGAGCTTCATTGTGACACACAAAAGGGAAAATCCCAAGCATTAATAGGGGTAGGGGGAGAAGTGGTCAGAGAAAAGGTGTCTGTGCCCCCCCAATGTTCCCCAGATGGGAAAGCTTTTTAGCATTGTTTCGTAATGTCTTCTGTTTGTCCTGTGAATTTATTGGCCAGAGATTTGATGTGTAAACTAGGGTGTACTCTAATCAGCTCCCCAGAGGGTTTAGCTGTAGATTTTTCAGAAAAAACATGCATGGTACAGGTCGCGTCTGGGATCCCGGGATATGCTTACATGTGGCGCAGTGTTGATGAGCAGGGGGAGATTATCAGACACTTTCTATCAGAGGCAGAGGGTGGTGTCTAATCCTTGGAAAAAGAGTGATTTACATTGAACATATTAGCCAAGGCCCTGATCATGATTATGAAAAACATTTTTTCACATCAGGAACAGAGCCTTTGTCAACCACAGCACTGATATGGAATGATGAGATAGCAGCTGCCCTAGTCTCACTAACAAAACAGCAGGATGCGTTGTTCACAGTAGAAAATTCCTACCCCCACATCTCAGATTTAAACACACCCTCCCGTGGCGAGATATCGGGCCATGGGCCTTGAGGGTGGCCAGGGCTAATGATTGAGCCAATACCGAGTGCCCCAATGTGCAGTATAGCACTTCCACAAAGACGTGAAAGTGTCCCTTTTAGTACAGGCTGAGAGCAGAGCTGCCACACTCACAGAAGATGAGGAACTGGAGCTTGCTTCGCTTCCCCCCTCAGCTGTGGGCTTCTAGTGAGCATGATGTGGGATTGATTAAAGACTGTGAACCATTCCATTACACCAAAATCCACATATATGCCCAGACAAGCTCAGTACCCCTTGAAACTTGAAGCAGTTGACTGTATTAGACCGTGTTTCAAGTTTTGCTTGAGGCAGGGGTCATAATTCCATGTCCAGCTTCACCAGTTAGGACACCAATTCGTCCAGTCAAGAAACTACGATGAGTGAAGGATTGTTCAGGACCTGCAGGCAGTAAATGCTGCGGTTCAGGCTCGAGCACCTGAAGTACCAAACCCCCACACTATTTTGTCTCAAATTCCTACAGACCACACCCATTACACAGTGATACATTTAGCGAATGCATTCTTCAGTGTACCAATCCATCCAGATAGCAGGTTCTGGTTCGCCTTCTCCTTTGAGGGAAAAGCCTTCGCAGACCATGTGGCCAAATGCACAGCACAACTTCCTGTAACAGACCAAGAGAAACCCACCCTGCAAGAAATTCAATCTACTGCCACTGCAGCAGAAAAAGCTCAGTGGACCAAATCAGGGTGTGTCAAACAAAACAAACAAAAACAAAATGTGGACACACATTACAACAAATAGACCATGTCTCCCAAAGGCCTACATGAAAGGGTTAATTGCTATTGCTCATGGGAGGAGTCACATGAGCAAAGGGGGGATAATGGATATGATAACAAGACACTGGTATGCACCCGGACTCTCTACACCCAAAATGTTGGTTCTAATTGTCTCACGTGCGCACAAAACACACACAGACACACACAACCTTTGTCACAACAGCCTGTGGGTCACCCCCCCAGCGACAGAGCTATTTCAGCACTGGCAGATCGACTTTGTGGAATTAACACCGGCAGAAGGGAAATGGTTTCTCCTGGTCTGTGTATGTATGTTCAGTAAATGGGTTGAAGCTTTCCCCACAGTTACTCAGGATGGCGAAGCAGTGGCAAAAACGTTCCTCAGAGAAATAATCCCCAGGTGGGGTCTGCCACAACGTGTCTCCAGTGACCATGGCACACCATTTGTACACACAGGCCTAACCAGTCTGATCAAGTACTTGGGGATAGACATGAGAAAACATTGCAGCCATCATCCCGCTAGCGCTGGGGTAGTCGAAAGGGTTAATGGAACCATTAAAAATGACACAACAAACAGGCCTTAATTGGGTTAAGTGCCTCCCCCTGGTTCTCTGGCAAAGCAGAACCAGGCCACAAAAAAGAACTGGTCTCCCAATACGGGATTAGGTCCAGCCTCACTCGATAACCAGTTACTTGACCACTCTCTCACAGCGTTTTGCGTCTCTTTGTACGAGGTGCTTCTGTCTGTGTCTAAACAGGTGAAAGCAGTGCTGCCACAACCAGCTGACCAGGTATAACTAAGTGAGCATCTATGTTTACCACAGTATTATCATTTATATTTGTATCTATATTAGGACCATGTAGAAGGACCTCTGTTTTATCAGAATTAAGTAAAAGAAAATTGAGTCATCCAGTTTTTAATTTCTTTAATACAGTCTGTTATTCGGCTGAGACACAGGTCCTCGTTAGGTTTAGCTGATATGTAAATTTGGGTATCATCAGCATAACAGTGAAAGTTAATACAGTGTTTACGGATTCTTTTACACAGCGGTAAAATATAGTATTGAACTCATTTAAAGCTATAAATTCATCAGGTTTAACCCATGTCTCCAAGAGACATAGTGCATTAAGCCGATTGTCAGTAATAATGTCATTTACAATAACTGATTTAGGTGCTAGCAATCTTATATTTAACAGTTCTAATTTAATGCGATAGTTGCTGTTGCTCTGATGGACGGACAAGTTTGTATTAATTCTAATGAGGTTGTTAAAACAGTTTTCTGGCTTTTTCGATTATAAGTTACACAGGGGACAGACACAGTCTCAATATTGAATTGTTTATTTAGCATTGTTATGAGGAAAAGACATGGAAATAGTACATGCTGAAATACAAGCAGAAAAATGGCAGGCTGAATTATTAAAATGGTATAGATCACTTACCTGGCCGGTGTGACTGGGTAGAGCCAGGTATACTGAGCATCTCAGTATACTACAATTCCCTGTGTCCGTTAACCCCTGGACCTACAACCTTTATCTAAGGTGAAATCATTGTTTTCTAGTTCTGGCTGTGGAAGTGGGTAGAATGCTTACAAAGCGGTAAATGACTAAACAGATATTGAACGCCAGCTTCACAGTACTATGAACTTAAAACAATGAACTTTTTAAAACTAGTAATAGTACAAAGTTCATTGTACATTCAATGTTAAAATAATGAAATCCTTGGCACATTAAAGTGTATGATGTTCCTGGGACCATATAATATACTAATAATGTGATTACACAGCTTATCTGCTAATGCTATTATTAAACACACTGTACTACTGTACTTTGTACAAAGCTCATTGTTCAATCACTTCTTCAAATAAATCATGTGTCAAAATTGGTGTATGATGTCCCTTTTTTAAGACTGAATGATGTTCCTGGGACTATATAATGTGCTAATACTGTGGTCAGTCTTTTCGAGGGAGCGAACGTTGGCTGCAACAGGCTAGGTAGCAGTGGACATGCAGCCCTAGCCTTTAGCCTAGCATGTAGTCCACCTCTCTTGACCCGTTTCCACCTTGGGCACTCTGTCCATCCGCTGTGTCATCTTCCTGAGGCCAGTGCTGCTGTACCTTGCTGGCTGGTTTCGGTGGTGTCCTAGTGCAAAAGAAAATGGAAATCAGAAAGTTCATGATGAACTTTACCAAACTCCAGGAGCGCCTCTCAACTGTAACTAAGTGTTCCGGAGGAGAACTGTACGTGTAAAATAAATATTAAAGTTAAAATCAATAATAAATAGCGTCAGTTGCCAGAGCAACACACAAAGACATCTGCCATGGTGGGAATCATCTTGGAGTTGAAGATGCAGTGCTTTGTGGGAACAGTGGTTTCTATGCAGGTGCTGATGTAGCTGGTTACTCCAGAGGCATAGTCTTCTAAGTCAACAGTACAGCAGCAGTTCTGAACACATCCCAGTTTGCACTGTCAAAGTAGTCCTGAAGCACCAGATCAGTTTCTTCATTCCACACCAGCTCACGTGATAATGATTTGGGGAGGACAGTCCTCAGGTTGCTGTGGTTAAAACTGCCGGCGACAATGAACACCACGTCCGGATGTGCGGTATCTTGTTTGCTGATTGCGTCATGCAGCAGCCCCAGCACCGTCGCTGAGTTCGCACGTGACTGAACGTAAACAGCCAGGATAAACACAGCGCTTCTTTGTGTCTGAATACTACCTGTTGTTTACAAAGACGCAGACGCTGCCGCCCCCTGTTCTTCCCGGGTGCTGCCATGTGGTCCCCGGGGTGGACGGAGTGCGTTTATGCCCTCCCACAGGCCACAGATTGGAGCTAAGACCTCCCACATCCTTGATTTGCAAAACTTCATGGCTTGTCCTTCTTGGCAATGTTGAGAGTATGTTTGTTTGTGTATGAGTGAATGTAAGTGTCAAAGAGAAACAAAGAAGAAGAGACAGAAAGATGTATATCTATGTATATATTTAGAGACATGTCTGTGAAGATTTTGCCGCTGTGATTTGGCATAGCCTGATGAGTATGGTCCTGCAGCAAGAAAAGAGTATATAGTCTTCCATTTTTTCTCCAAAGCTGTCAGGAAAAATAAAAGGAAAAATATATCAATTTAAGCACACATCAAAAATAGAGAAATCTATAAGCTGTGAAAAGACAAGAAAAATGACATTCACTGGCCTGATGGTGGTGCTGCAGCAAAGTATTAAATGTTTTTATTCAATAACGTCTGACCTGTATTATTGACCTAATTATTAAAAAATGTAAGCCTGGAACTTTTGAACGCTTGAGCCTATTTAAACAAAATCTGTTCAGCACGTGATTTTAAGGTAGCATGTCGAGTTTAGTTTCAGACTTTGTAAAATAAAATATAACAAATTATCACAGATATACATTTATTGAATTGCTATTTGTTTTATTACTAAAATAAGAAATGATTTTGACTTTGGAAAGAAATGAAAAGACTTTGGCACAGAATTTGCCTTACAATGATGAAGTATTAATAGGAGTCCAGATTTTGTTATTTTCAAAAGATACTAGGCTATTCTAATATGTCTTTATATGAGATATGACTATTAACAAAATAATCGAAAATTTGATGATTAATTATGCGTATAGATTTGTTATTCGTGTATTTAGCAGTACTTTAATTCTGTGTGAAGTCCAGTGAGACCAAAGGGAAGCAAGCATTGCTAATATCGGGACCAATATCCAATCCTAATATCTGATGGGTGCATCACTAGTCTCATCGGGCCTGTTGTGCTGGTTCTTTAGGTCTCATTGGGCCTGTTGTGCTGGTTCTTTAGGTTTCATTGGACCTGTTGTGGTTGTGGCAAATCCTACAACTTAGGCCTACTTAAAGCCATATCTGACACCCATATGACTCCAGTGTTGAGACAAATTGCATGTTTTTTTTCATGGTAATTCCTACTCCATCCACTATGTGGCAGTATATTGGAAATAGGCCAGGTTACAAGCCAAAAGAAGGGAATCATTCAGTAGCAAAGAGGTTTAGCTGAGGCCCACTTCAGGCCTCACTGTAATGAAAACTGAATGAAGGAACTTTGGTTCAAATACTCATTGTAAGTTTGCAGTCCTTTAATTCTTTGTATATTCTGTCAAGGTTTGTGTATATTTTATGCATGAGGTTGGGTGCTGTTGTGCTTTTGCAGAAAGCTTCTCTTTTTTCTTGTTTGTTTGTTTGTTTCTCTATTTGCACTCCTTACAACTAACTTGCTCTTCATATGGACATTGGGAAAAGCCTGTTGTGCTTCTTCTTAGGGTCTCATTGGGCCTATTTTCATGTTCCTAAGTTCTCATTTGTCATGTGCTTATGGTCTCATCGGGCCTGTTGTGCTGGTTCTTTAGGTCTCATTGGGCCTGTTGTGGTTGTGGCATAAAACAAATCCTACAACTTAGGCCTACTTGAAGCCATAGCTGACACCCATATGACTCCAGTGTTGAGACAAATGAAATGAGTACAGGCCCAATACTTATTGTAAGTTTGCAATCCTTTAATTCTTTATATATTCTATCAATGTTTGTGTATGTTTAATGCATGAGGTTGGGTGCTGTTGTGCTTTTGCAGAAAGCTTCTCTTTTTTTCTTGTTTGTTTGTTTGTTTGTTTGTTTCTCTATTTGCACTCCTTACAGCTAACTTGCTCTTCATATGGACATTGGGATAAGCTTTTCACACGAAGGTATCACTCCTAAATTAATTCTCAGCAACTCAAACCAAGGACTTCCATGGTTCAAACTTTGCTTTCACAAGGAAACACCCAGGATTATAAACTCTTTAAAGAGAAAGGATGTCCGAAGTACAAACAGCTTTGCGAGAGCTTTCCAACTCCTATGTTTTGGATAGTTTTTATGGAGTCCACGTATATACCATTAATAAGAGGGTGAATGCAGATATAATTTTACCCCCCTTTAGGCACTAGTGAGCAGTCCACAATGCTTGTCTTTCCATCACTCTGATATAGGTTAGTCTTAGTCTCATCTGTCCACAAGACCTTTCTCCAGAATTCTGCAGGCTCTCTTAAGTACTTTTTTGCAAATTGTAATCGGGCTATTCTAAGGGTAGTAGTATATTTCAGATGTGTGTCTGTACACTACAACTGACTTTGGATTTGTATGCTATCTGGATGTTTCACTTGAAGAATATTACATTACAAATTGTGAAAATCAGCATATTGTATGTATATATTTATTTTTGTTATATATTGTTTTTTGTGAGTGTTTTAGGTTTCCATCTACAGCACCAGCTGCAGGAATTCTGGCTATTTTGATTAAATATCCTTGTCAAATTGGAAAGACTGGAAATGTTGAGGAAATATAATGATTGTGTTTTCCTTTTTAAAAAAAATCTGAGATTTTAGGACATTGTTAGTGAGAGGAGGGAAGAAGTGAATATCTGCTGATCCAATATCAAACTAACTTGACTGAGCTCCCCAAACTCAAGTGAAAATGTGCTTGGACGTACAAAGGAACGTTTTTTGGCTCATTAGTAAGACAGCCCGATTCACTCCGGTGAAGTTTATATTGCTAGCATTTTCTGAGGAGACCCTGAAAGCTGTTTATCATGAAATTCATGTGTCATACTGTCATGTGTGTCTCTTGTATGATCTTTGTTCTTTGAAATGCAGCTTCTCCTAGTCTTAGAAATATGTGGAAATAGTACCACCAGTGAAAGTGGTGAGATTGGGTATGGGGGGGTGAGATTAGGCGCAGCCATGTTAACTGAGTTTAGTAAGTTTCTGTGGGTTGCTTTCCTGTCCAACCACAATGCTCTGTCTTTCGATAGGCTGATGGGTCTTCTTTACCTATCTGCTGTTTACTAGCTCTCATGTTGCTTGTTAATCCTAGTCATTTCTTTATATTATTTAATATTAGCTTTGGCTTGTTTCTTAACCAGTGTCAATCCCTGTGCTATCTACTATGTGTGTTACTTTACATTACTTTACAAACACTGTGTTTATTCTAAAGAAACATGATGGCCGTGGAGAGACACTGTTAGGAAGAAGACAGACGCCAGAATCGAGGGAGCAAGCCGCTCAGCTGACCGGTCCTCTACCACCTAAAAAGGCTTCACCTGTGCTGCCTGGAATCTGTCTTGCTTTATGGTAATATTGAGAAGGTGCTACTCTAGGGATTATTGTCCCTACCCAGTCACACAGGTAAGTCAGGTAGGTATTTATTTACTCTATTCAAATCATTTGTTCTGCCATTTCTCTACTTGTATTAAAGTAATATTAGTATCGCTTGCTCATATTTCAAACCCTGCAGTATCAAGACTATGTCTGTGTTTGTAATCATATATGTCAGAAAAATTAGTTATAACAATCTGAGGAACAAAAAGAAACATATGTATCAATTCTTATGAGAACCAGTGACTTGGACATTAAATTTAAATTTGGGTTGTACAATCTTTGGCAACTAAAGCAGTCATTGTCCATTAAGCTATTACTGATAACCACCTTAGTTCACTATGTAATGTGATGAGTACATAACCCTGAATAACATCTAAAACCTGGGAGAGTGGATTCACAGTTACCCACACAGGTCTGATTTTGGTGGTGGTGTAGATGCAATTTATGGTACATTTATGATGAAAAGCTAGATTTTGTCTATTCCATCTACAACACTGTGTAGCTGTCTTTCTGTCCCTCTTCAACTTTGTCTGTCCATGTGCAACGCTGAGGCTGGCTGGCTGTCCATCTGACTATGAAACAACAATTCTGGCTAGCTCTCTATCCAAGAGAAACTGTGTTGTGTTTTTTGTTTGTTTGTTTGTTTGTTTTTTGCATTATTGCATATTCAGTTTTTTTTATATATATTGACTGTCTTTTTCCTCATACAGGTTTTCAGGATCCCATGATCCCATCCCTCTATAAAGGTATATTTGGCCAACAAGAGTCTAGCCATCTGCAAATGTGTGTGGTTGCCTCCATCTGGAACTGTGGCTGGCTGGATTTCTGTCCATCTGCAAGTGTGATTCAGGTGTGATCATTCAGTTTCTATACATGTATTGACTGTATGGTCTATCCATCTGCGTCTCACTTCGCAACTATATATATATATATATATATATAAATACAGCTATATTCTGTCCATCTTACAGGAAAGTGATCATTCAGTTTCTATACATGAATTTACTCTTTTTTTTCTTTTTTGTCATACAGTTTCCCATGACCGACTCCCTCTCTGAAGGTGGAAACGACTAACAAGGGTTTATCCATCTGCATCTCAATTCACAACTATATATAGCTAAATAAAGCTATATTTTGTACATCTTCAACTGTGTGAGGCAGACTGTTCGTAAACAGCTATGATAAAGGTAAGTGATCATTCAGTTTCTATACATGTATTGACTTTTTATTTTTTGTCATACAGTTTCGCAGGATTCCATGTCTGACTCCCTTTCTGAAGGTGGAAATGACTAACAAGAGTCATTCCATTTGCCTCACACATTACAACTATGACTGGCTGGCTGGCTTTCCATCCATCTTCAACTGTGCAAGGCTTACTGTTCGTAAACAGCTGTGATACAGGTAAGTGATCATTCAGTTTCTATACAGGTATTGACTTTTTATTTTTTGTCATACAGTTTCGCAGGATTCCATGACTGACTCCCTCTCTGAAGGTGGAAACGACTAACAAAGGTCATTCCATCCGCATCTCCATTCTCAGCTATGACTGGCTGGCTGGCTTTCTGTTCATCTTCATCTGTGCAAGGCTGACTGTTCATAAACAGCTGTGATACAGGTAAGTGATCATTCTGTTTCTATACATGTATTGACTTTCTTTTTTGTCGACTATTAAGCTATATTTTGTCCATCTTCAACTGTGTGAGGCTGGCTGTTCGTAAACAGCTGTGATACAGGTAAGTGATCATTCAGTGTCTATACATGTATTGACTTTTTTTTCTTTTTTGTCATACAGTTTCCCAGGATCCCATGATCCTCCCTCTCTGAAGGTGGAAACGACTAACAACGTCTCTGCATCTCCTTTCTCTACTATGGCTGGCTGGCTGGCTGGCTTTCTGTTCATCTTCAACTCTGTGAGGCTGACTGGTCGTAAACAGCTGTGATACAGGTAAGTGATCATTCAGTTTCTATACATGTATTGACTGTCTTTTTTGTTATACAGTTTCGCAGGATTCCATGAACGACTCCCTCTCTGAAGGTGGAAACGACTAACAACGTCTCTGCATCTCCTTTCTCTACTATGGCTGGCTGGCTGGCTTTCCGTCCATCTTCAACTGTGCAAGGCTGGCTGTTCGTAAACAGCTTTGATACAGGTAAGTGATCATTCAGTTTCTATACATGTATTGACTGTCTTTTTTGTTATACAGTTTCCCAGGATCCCTTGACCGACTCCCTCTCTGAAGGTGAGAACGCCTAACAAGGGTAATTCCTTCTGCATCTCCATTGTCAACTATGACTGGCTTTCTGTCCATCTTCAACTGTGTTAGGCTGACTGTTCCTAAACAGCTATGATACAGGTAAGTGATCATTCAGTTTCTATTCATGTATTGACTTTCTTTTTTGTCAACTATTAAGCTGTATTTTGTCCATCTTAAACTGTGTGAGGCTGACTGGTCATAAACAGCTGTGATACAGGTAAGTGATCATTCAGTTTCTATACATGTATTTACTGTCTTTTTTGTAATACAGTTTCCCAGGATCCCTTGATCGACTCCCTCTCTGAAGGTGGAAATGCATATAGAGGGTAATTCCATCCGCACCTCCATTTTCAACTGTGCAAGGCTGGCTGTTCGTAAACAGCTGTGATACAGGTAAGTGATCATTCAGTTTCAATACATGTATTGACTTTTTATTTTTTGTCATACAGTTTCGCAGGATTCCATGTCTGACTCCCTTTCTGAAGGTGGAAACGACTGACAAGGGACATTCCATCTGCTTCACTCTTTACAACTATGACTGGCTGGCTGGCTTTCCATCCATCTTCAACTGTGTGAGGCTGACTGTTTGTGAACAGTTGTGATACAGTTAAGTGATCATTCAGTTTCTATACATGTATTGACTGTCTTTTTTGTTATACAGTTTCCCAGGACCCCTTGACCAACTCCCTCTCTGAAGGTTGAAAAGTCTAACAAGGGTAATTCCATCTGCATCTCCATTTTCAACTGTGCAAGGCTGGCTGTTCGTAAACAGCTGTGATACAGGTAAGTGATCATTCAGTTTCTATACATGTATTGATTGTCTTTTTTGTTATACAGTTTCGCAGGATCCCTTGACCGACTCCCTCTCTGAAGGTGGAAATGACTAACAAAGGTCATTCAATCTGCATCTCCATTCTCAACTATGGCTGGCTGGCTGGCTTTCTGTTCATCTTCAACTGTGTGAGGCTGACTGGTCGTAAACAGCTGTGATACATTTAAGTGATCATTCAGTTTCTATACATGTATTGACTTTTTTTTTATTTTGTTATACAGTTTCCCAGGATCCCTTGACCGACTCCCTCTCTGAAGGTGGAAATGCCGAACAAGGGTAATTCCATCTGCATCTCCATTTTCAAATGAGCAAGGCTGGCTGTTCGTAAACAGCTGTGATACAGTTAAGTGATCATTCAGTTTCTATACATGTATTGACTTTTTTTTCCTTTTTTGTCATACAGTTTGCCAGGATTCCATGACCGACTCCCTGTCTGAAGGTGGAAACGACTAACAACGTCTCTGCATCTCCTTTCTCTACTATGGCTGACTGGCTGGCTTTCCATCCATCTTCAACTGTGTGAGGCTGGCTGTTCGTAAACAGCTGTGATACAGGTAAGTGATTATTCAGTTTCTATACATGTATTCTCTTTTTTTCTTTTTTGTCATACAGTTTTCCAGGATCCCATGACTGACTCCCTCTCTGAAGGTGGAAACGACTGACAAGGGACATTCCATCTGCTTCACTCTTTACAACTATGACTGGCTGGCTGGCTTTCTGTTCATCTTCATCTGTGCAAGGCTGACTGGTCGTAAACAGCTGTGATACAGGTAAGTGGTCATTCATTTTCTACACAGGTATTGACTTTTTATTTTTTGTCATACAGTTTCGCAGGATTCCATGACTGACTCCCTCTCTGAAGGTGGAAACGACTAACAAAGGTCATTCCATCCGCATCTCCATTCTCAGCTATGACTGGCTGGCTGGCTGGCTTTCTGTTCATCTTCATCTGTGCAAGGCTGACTGTTCGTAAACAGCTGTGATACAGGTAAGTGATCATTCAGTTTCTATACATGTATTGACTGTTTTTTTTGTTATACAGTTTCCCAGGACCCCTTGACCAACTCCCTCTCTGAAGGTTGAAAAGTCTAACAAGGGTAATTCCATCTGCATCTCCATTTTCAACTGTGCAAGGCTGGCTGTTCGTAAACAGCTGTGATACAGGTAAGTGATCATTCAGTTTCTATACATGTATTGATTGTCTTTTTTGTTATACAGTTTCGCAGGATCCCTTGACCGACTCCCTCTCTGAAGGTGGAAATGACTAACAAAGGTCATTCAATCTGCATCTCCATTCTCAACTATGGCTGGCTGGCTGGCTTTCTGTTCATCTTCAACTGTGTGAGGCTGACTGGTCGTAAACAGCTGTGATACATTTAAGTGATCATTCAGTTTCTATACATGTATTGACTTTTTTTTTATTTTGTTATACAGTTTCCCAGGATCCCTTGACCGACTCCCTCTCTGAAGGTGGAAACGCCTAACGAGGGTAATTCCATTTGCATCTCCATTTTCAACTGTGTAAGGCTGGCTATTCGTAAACAGCTGTGATACAGGTAAGTGATCATTCAGTTTCAATACATGTATTGACTTTTTTTTCTTTTTTGTCATACAGTTTCCCAGGATCCCATGACCGACTCCCTCTCTGAAGGTGGAAACGACTGACAAGGGACATTCCATCTGCTTCACTCTTTACAACTATTACTGGCTGGCTGGCTTTCCATCCATCTTCAACTGTGTGAGGCTGATTGTTCGTAAACAGTTGTGATACAGGTAAGTGATCATTCAGTTTGTATACATGTATTGACTTTCTTTTTTGTAAACTATTAAGGTATATTTTGTCCATCTTCAACTGTGTGAGGCTGACTGGTCGTAAACAGCATTGATACAGGTAAGTGATCATTCAGTTTCTATACATGTATTGACTTTTTATTTTTTGTCATACAGTTTCGCAGGATTCCATGTCTGACTCCCTCTCTGAAGGTGGAAATGCCTAACGAGGGTTATTCCATCTGCATCTCCATTTTCAACTGTGCACGACTGGCTGTTCGTAAACAGCTGTGATACAGGTAAGTGATCATTCAGTTTCAATACATGTATTGACTTTTTTTTCTTTTTTGTCATACAGTTTCCCAGGATCCAATGACCGACTCCCTCTCTGAAGGTGGAAACGACTAACAAAGGTCATTCCATCTGCATCTCCATTCTAAACTATGGATTGCTGGCTGGCTTTCTGTTCATCTTCAACTGTGTGAGGCTGACTGTTCGTAAACAGCTGTGATACAGGTAAGTGATCATTCAGTTTCTATACATCTATTGACTTTTTTTCTTTTTTGTCATACAGTTTCCCAGGATCCCATGATCCTCCCTCTCTGAAGGTGGAAACGACTGACAAGGGACATTCCATCTGCTTTACTCTTTACAACTATGAGTGGCTCGCTGGCTTTCCATCCATCTTCAACTGTGTGAGGCTGGCTGTTCATAAGTAAGTGATCATTCAGTTTCTATACATGTATTGACTTTTTTTCTTTTTTGTCATACAGTTTCCCAGGATCCCATGATCTTCCCTCTCTGAAGGTGGAAACGACTGACAAGGGACATTCCATCTGCTTTACTCTTTACAACTATGAGTGGCTCGCTGGCTTTCCATCCATCTTCAACTGTGTGAGGCTGGCTGTTCCTAAACAGCTGTGATACAGGTAAGTGATCATTCAGTTTCTATACATTTATAGACTTTTTCTTTTTTGTCATACAGTTTCCCAGAATTCCATGACCGACTCCCTCTCTGAAGGTGGAAACGCATAACAAGGGTAATTCCCTCTGCATCTCCATTGTCAACTATGACTGGCTGACTGGCTTTCTGTCCATCTTCAACTGTGTTAGGCTGACTGTTTGTAAACAGCTATGATACAGGTAAGTGATCATTCAGTTTCTATACATGTATTGACTTTTTTCTTTTTTGTCATACAGTTTCCCAGGATCCCTTGACTGACTCACTCTGAAGGTGGAAATGCCTAACGGGGTAATTCCATCTGCATCTCAATTTTCAACTGTGCAAGGCTGGCTGTTGGTAAACAGCTGTGATACAGGTAAGTGATCATTCAGTATCAATACATGTATTGACTTTTTTTTCTTTTTTGTCATACAGTTTCCCTGGATCCAATGACCGACTCCCTCTCTGAAGGTGGATACGACTAACAAAGGTCATTCCATCTGCATCTCCATTCTCAACTATTGCTGTCTGGCTGGCTTTCTGTTCATCTTCAACTGTGCAAGGCTGACTGTTCGTAGACAGCTGTGATACAGGTAAGTGATCATTCAGTTTCTATACATGTATTGACTTCTTTTCTTTTTTGTCATACATTTTCCCATGATCCCATGACTGACTCTCTCTCTGAAGGTGGAAATGTCTAACGAGGGTAATTCCATCTGCATCTCCATTTTCAACTGTGCAAGGCTGGCTGTTCGTAAACAGCTATGATACAGGTAAGTGATCATTCAGTTTCTATACATGTATTGACTTTCTTTTTTGTCATACAGTTTCCTAGGATCCCATGACCGACTCCCTTTCTGAAGGTGGAAACGAATAACAAGGGACATTCCATTTGCTTCACTCTTTACAACTATGACTGGCTCACTGGCTTTCCATCCATCTTCAACTGTGTGAGGCTGGCTGTTCGTAAACAGCTGTGATACTGGTAAGTGATCATTCAGTTTCTATACATGTATTGACTTTTTATTTTTTGCCATACAGTTTCGCAGGATTCCATGACTGACGCCCTCTCTGAAGGTGGAAACGACTAACAAAAGTCATTCCATCTGCATCTCCATTCTCACCTATGGCTAGCTGGCTGGCTTTCTGTTCATTTTCAACTGTGCAAGGCTGACTGTTCGTAAACAGCTGTGATACAGGTAAGTGATCATTCAGTTTCTATACATGTATTGACTTTTTATTTTTTGTTATACAGTTTCCCAGGATCCCTTGACCGACTCCCTCTCTGAAGGTGGAAATGCCTAACAAGGGTAATTGCATCTGCATCTCCATTTTCAACTGTGCAAGGCTGACTGTTCGTAAACAGCTGTGATACAGGTAAGTGATAATTCCGTTTCTATACATGTATTGTCTTTTTTTCTTTTTTGTCATACAGTTTTCCTGGATACCATGACCGACTCCCTCTCTGAAGGTGGAAACGACTGACAAGGGACATTCCATCTGCTTTACTCTTTACAACTATGAGTGGCTCGCTGGCTTTCCATCCATCTTCAACTGTGTGAGGCTGGCTGTTCATAAACAGCTGTGATACAGGTAAGTGATCATTCAGTTTCTATACATGTATTGACTGTCTTTTTTGTTATACAGTTTCCCAGGATCCCTTGACCGACTCCCTCTCTGAAGGTGGAAACGTCTAACGAGGGTAATTCCATCTGCACCTCCATTTTCAACTGTGCAAGGCTGGCTGTTCGTAAACAGCTATGATACAGGTAAGTGATCATTCAGTTTCAATACATGTATTGACTTTTTTTTTTGTCATACAGTTTCCCAGGATCCCATGACCGACTCCCTCTCTGAAGGTGGAAACGACTGACAAGGGACATTCCATCTGCTTCACTCTTTACAACTATGACAGGCTGGCTGGCTTTCCATCCATCTTCAACTGTGTGAGGCTGGCTGTTCGTAAACAGCTGTGATAAAGGTAAGTGATCATTCAGTTTCTATACATGCATTGACTTATTTTTTTGTCAACTATTAATGTATATTTTGTCCATCTTCAACTGTGTGAGGCTGCCTGGTTGTAAACAGCTGTGATACAGGTAAGTGATCATTCAATTTCTATACATGTATTGTCTTTTTTTCTTTTTTGTCATACAGTTTCCCAGGATCCCATGACCGACTCCCTCTCTGAAGGTGGAAACGACTAACAACGTCTCTGCATCTCCTTTCTCTACTATGGCTGGCTGGCTGGCTTTCCGTCCATCTTCAACTGTGCAAGGCTGGCTGTTCGTAAACAGCTTTGATACAGGTAAGTGATTATTCAGTTTCTATACATGTATTGACTTTTTTTTTTTTTTTGTCATACAGTTTCCCAGGATCCAATGACCGACTCCCTCTCTGAAGGTGTAAATGACTAACGAGGTTAATTCCATCTGCATCTCCTTTTTCAACTGTGCACGGCTGGCTGTTCGTAAACAGCTGTGATACAGGTAAGTGATCATTCAGTTTCAATACATGTATTGACTTTTTTTTCTTTTTTGTCATACAGTTTCCCAGGATCCAATGACCGACTCCCTCTCTGAAGGTGTAAATGACTAACAAAGGTCATTCCATCTGCATCTCCATTCTCAACTATGGCTGGCTGGCTGGCTTTCTGTTCATCTTCAACTGTGTGAGGCTGACTGTTCGTAAACAGCTGTGATACAGGTAAGTGATCATTCAGTTTCTATACATGTATTGTCTGTCTTTTTTGACAAATATTAAGCTATCTTTTGTCCATCTTCAACTGTGTGAGGCTGAGTGGTCGTAAACAGCTGTGATACAGGTAAGTGATCATTCAGTTTCTATACATGTATTGACTTTTTATTTTTCTTCATACAGTTTCGCAGGATTCCATGTCTGACTCCCTTTCTGAAGGTGGAAACGACTGACAAGGGACATTCCATCTGCTTCACTCTTTACAACTATGACTGGCTGGCTGGCTTTCTGTTCATTTTCAACTGTGCAAGGCTTCTTGTTCGTAAACAGCTGTGATACAGGTACGTGATCATTCAGTTTCTATACATGTATTGACTGTCTTTTTTGTTATACAGTTTCCCAGGACCCCTTGACCAACTCCCTCTCTGAAGGTTGAAAAGTCTAACAAGGGTAATTCCATCTGCATCTCCATTTTCAACTGTGCAAGGCTGGCTGTTCGTAAACAGCTGTGATACAGGTAAGTGATCATTCAGTTTCTATACATGTATTGATTGTCTTTTTTGTTATACAGTTTCGCAGGATCCCTTGACCGACTCCCTCTCTGAAGGTGGAAACGACTAACAAAGGTCATTCCATCTGCATCTCCATTCTCAACTATGGCTGGCTGGCTGGCTTTCTGTTCATCTTCAACTGTGTGAGGCTGACTGGTCGTAAACAGCTGTGATACATTTAAGTGATCATTCAGTTTCTATACATGTATTGACTTTTTTTTTATTTTGTTATACAGTTTCCCAGGATCCCTTGACCGACTCCCTCTCTGAAGGTGGAAACGCCTAACGAGGGTAATTCCATTTGCATCTCCATTTTCAACTGTGCAAGGCTGGCTATTTGTAAACAGCTGTGATACAGGTAAGTGATCATTCAGTTTCAATACATGTATTGACTTTTTTTTCTTTTTTGTCATACAGTTTCCCAGGATCCCATGACCGACTCCCTCTCTGAAGGTGAAAACGACTAACAAAGGTCATTCCATCTGCATCTCCATTCTCAACTATGGCTGGCTGGCTGGCTGGCTGGCTTTCTGTTCATTTTCAACTGTGCAAGGCTGTCTATTCGTAAACAGCTGTGATACAGGTAAGTGATCATTCAGTTTCAATACATGTATTGACTTTTTTTTCTTTTTTGTCATACAGTTTCCCAGGATCCCATGACCGACTCCCTCTCTGAAGGTGGAAACGACTGACAAGGGACATTCCATCTGCTTCACTCTTTACAACTATTACTGGCTGGCTGGCTTTCCATCCATCTTCAACTGTGTGAGGCTGACTGTTCGTAAACAGTTGTGATACAGGTAAGTGATCATTCAGTTTGTATACATGTATTGACTTTCTTTTTTGTCAACTATTAAGGTATATTTTGTCCATCTTCAACTGTGTGAGGCTGACTGGTCGTAAACAGCATTGATACAGGTAAGTGATCATTCAGTTTCTATACATGTATTGACTTTTTTTTTATTTTGTTATACAGTTTCCCAGGATCCCTTGACCGACTCCCTCTCTGAAGGTGGAAACGCCTAACGAGGGTAATTCCATTTGCATCTCCATTTTCAACTGTGCAAGGCTGGCTATTTGTAAACAGCTGTGATACAGGTAAGTGATCATTCAGTTTCAATACATGTATTGACTTTTTTTTCTTTTTTGTCATACAGTTTCCCAGGATCCCATGACCGACTCCCTCTCTGAAGGTGAAAACGACTAACAAAGGTCATTCCATCTGCATCTCCATTCTCAACTATGGCTGGCTGGCTGGCTGGCTGGCTTTCTGTTCATTTTCAACTGTGCAAGGCTGGCTATTCGTAAACAGCTGTGATACAGGTAAGTGATCATTCAGTTTCAATACATGTATTGACTTTTTTTTCTTTTTTGTCATACAGTTTCCCAGGATCCCATGACCGACTCCCTCTCTGAAGGTGGAAACGACTGACAAGGGACATTCCATCTGCTTCACTCTTTACAACTATTACTGGCTGGCTGGCTTTCCATCCATCTTCAACTGTGTGAGGCTGACTGTTCGTAAACAGTTGTGATACAGGTAAGTGATCATTCAGTTTGTATACATGTATTGACTTTCTTTTTTGTCAACTATTAAGGTATATTTTGTCCATCTTCAACTGTGTGAGGCTGACTGGTCGTAAACAGCATTGATACAGGTAAGTGATCATTCAGTTTCTATACATGTATTGACTTTTTATTTTTTGTCATACAGTTTCACAGGATTCCATGTCTGACTCCCTCTCTGAAGGTGGAAATGCCTAACGAGGGTAATTCCATCTGCATCTCCTTTTTCAACTGTGCACGGCTGGCTGTTCGTAAACAGCTGTGATACAGGTAAGTGATCATTCAGTATAAATACATGTATTGACTTTTTTTTCTTTTTTGTCATACAGTTTCCCAGGATCCAATGACCGACTCCCTCTCTGAAGGTGGAAACGACTAACAAAGGTCATTCCATCTGCATCTCCATTCTCAACTATGGATTGCTGGCTGGCTTTCTGTTCATCTTCAACTGTGTGAGGCTTGTGATATCCGTGATATCAAAAGTACAAAAAAAAAGACAGACCAACCACACCTTTAGGTTGTCTTTAATTAACCAAGTGCTGGAACTCACAACAACACTGTTCTCTAGGCAGCTACCAGCTTCAACTGGTTTCTTCTTCTAGGACACTCACAGTAGCTCTACTCTAGTGCCCCCTACTGGTTCTCAAAAACATAACCATTTTACACATTCACATTACTACATATTTCCCTCCTCTTAAAGAGTTCACTTAATGAAAAAACGAACAAAAAAAACATTTATAATACTGTTTCACAAAATGAATCTTTCGTTTTCCGTTTGCATTCAGTACAAAGTAGGTAGTCTTTTTTTTTTTTTTTTTTTTTTTTTTTTTAAACAACTATCACCTAAATCAGTAAAGCAAACAAACAGCAATCTATTAACATTAACATAATTGCATTCTCTCTTGTTTTTTCATTTTCAGTTTTCTCTGTTTCTTTCTTTCTTTTTTTTTTTTTATTTTTTTTTTTTACTGTTCGTAGTCCTGTAAGTGAGTAGGCTTCCTTACAGTCCTTTGTGAGCGACGCAATGTTGTTCCACAACTCTGAGAATTGTCAGTACTGACACTGACACTCACGGATTGTCCCTGCGGATTTGGAATCTCAGAGTCCTTGACAAAGTCCTTTGTCTGTTCCTTTTCTGAGATTTTGATGGTTTCAGCTATGTCTGTTTCTAGCAACAGTGGATTTGAAAGTCTGTCTGACACATTCATCTCTGAGATCTGACTGTTCTCAGCTCCAGCCAAAATCTGATCCACATGTCTTCGTACAATCTTGCCATCACCCAGTCTGACCTTGTAGGATACTGGACCCGTCACTTCTTCAATGAGTCCCCGAATCCATTTAGGACCATGGCTGAAATTCCTTGTCATTACCACAACTCCTTGTTCAAATTCTCGACCCTGGCGTTGCTTGTCGTGACTCTTCTTCTGTTTGCCCTGTTTCTCAATCACCCTCCTCTTTAAGTCTGGATGCACCAGGTCTAAGGTTGACCTAAGTTTTCTACCTTGTAACATCTCTGCAGGTGACTTCCCTGTTGTAGACTGCGGTGTAATCCTGTAACTGAACAACACTCGAGCCACTTTTGTAGAGATGCTGCCTTCTCCAGCTTTTTTCATCATGGTCTTGAACGTCTGAACTGCTCTTTCCGCAAGACCATTTGAGGAGGCATGGAAGGGAGCAGAAGTCACGTGTGTAATTCCATTCTTTGTCATGAATTCTTTAAACTCTGCACTCATAAAGCAAGCACCATTATCTGAAACTATCATTTCCGGTAGTCCTTGGATGCTAAAACTTTTGCGCAGACACTCAATGGTAACAGAAGAGGTAGCTGCATGTACAGGATAGACATCTAACCATTTGGAATGAGCATCAATGACTATGAGAAACATTTGTCCCATAAATGGTCCTGCATAGTCGATGTGCAATCGTCTCCATGGTTTGTCCGGCCACTCCCATGGGTGAAGTGGGGCTACAGCTGGACATTTTTGCATTTCCTGACACTTTGAACATCTTTTCACTGTAGCTTCAATATCCTGGTCAAGCTTTGGCCACCAGAAATAACTTCTGGCTAGGGCCTTCATTCGGGTAACTCCAGGATGGCATTGGTGTAGTTGGTTCAGGAGATCTTGGCGTCCCCTATTTGGCACCACCACACGTGCACCCCACAAGATGCAACCATCTTGGACACTCAGTTCATCTTTTCTCACAGCAAATGGCATAAACTGAGGATCCATCACCTGCTCTGGCCAGCCTCTCATTATGTATTCTCTGACCCTGGACAAAACAGTATCTTTGGTTGTCCACTTGCGCACATCACCATCAGACACCAGTGCTATTTCCTCCATCATTAGCACTCTGTCTTCCTGTTCCTTTACCACTTCTGAACATGGAAGTGGCAATCTGCTCAGAGCGTCAGCATTGCCATGGTCTTTGCCTGGCTTGTAGATAATGACATACTCATAAGCTCGCAAGGCTACTGACCACCGTTGTACTCTTGGCGATACCATCTGAGGAACAGCTTTCATTTCATTGAAAAGGGACAGAAGGGGCTTGTGATCAGTGCAAATGGTAAACTTTCTACCATACAAGTACTTGTGAAAGCGTTGCACTCCAAACATCACAGCAAGTCCTTCCTTGTCCAATTGCGAATAATTGCGCTCCGCTGGTGTTAGTGTTCGCGACATGAAACTAATGGGCCTTTCTTCCCCATTGGACATTCGATGTGACAACACAGCCCCAACCCCGTAGGGTGATGCATCACATGAGAGAATGAGATCCTTCTGACTGTCATAATGCACTAACACGTCCGATGACTGCATGAGCTTTTTAGATTTCTCAAAAGCAGCTTCTTGCTCTTTTCCCCAGTGCCAGTTGGTATCTTTTCTCAGTAGCTGATGTAGAGGAGCTAACAAAGTTGACAGATTTGGTAGAAATCTGTTGTAATAGTTTAACAATCCCAGATACGCCTTGAGCTCTGTCACATTTGTTGGTGAAGGTGCTTCCTGAATGGCCCTGACCTTATTCTGCAGTGGGTGCAGTCCTGTAGAATCCACTTTATGTCCCAGGAACTCTGCTTCTTTGCCCATGAACGAGCATTTGCTCCGTTTTAGCCGCAAGCCTGCTTCTTCTAACCTTGTTAGAACTTCACTTAGGGCTTTGAGGTGTTCCTGGTCATTCTTGCCCGTCAGTAGAATGTCATCAAGATACACTGCTACATTGGGGATTCCCTGCAGTAATCCCTCCATGATTCGTTGGAAGATTGCAGGACTGGAGGACACTCCAAAAGGAAGTCGATTCACTGCAAACAGACCCTTGTGCGTACTAATAGTGACATAAGGTTTGGATTCCTCATCTAGAGTCACTTGTTGATAGGCATGACTTAAGTCTAACTTAGTGAACTTCTCACCACCTGCCAACTTCTCAAAGAGATCCTCAACTCTTGGAATCGGATACTGCTCTAACTTGGATACTCGGTTGACCGTTAATTTGTAATCACCACAAATTCTCACTGACTTGTCCGGTTTTAAAACTGGAACAATAGGCGCTGCCCATTCTGAGAATTTCACAGGTTCTAGAATGTTTTCCTCTACTAGCCTATCTATCTCTGCCTCTACTTTCTGCTTCATTGCATAGGGAACGGGTCTTGGTTTGAAAAACCTTGGAACAGCTTCTTTGTCAACATGGATTTTTGCGGGAGGACCCTTCCATGTCCCCAATCCTTCCTTGAACACCATGTCATGCTGTGCCAGTACGTCCTGCACTGTCTGCGTAGTCGCAGTAAGTTGGTTTAAAGAACACCAGTCTACAGCCAGTTCTCTGATCCACCCACGCCCTAATAAATTTGGACCCTTACCTGCCACTACTACTACAGGTAGCTGTTTGACAATGTCCTTGTACACTACACTGACCTTTGCTACACCTAAGGTTTCTACTCTTTCTCCTGTGTACGTTTTGAGATTCACAGAACACTTGCCTAGTTCCGAAATGTTTTCCTTGCTTTCTAGTTTTGCATACTCTGCCTGCGTCAAAATTGTAACGCTACACCCAGTGTCTACTTCAAAGTTGACATTCAAGTCATTAACTTTGAGCTGAAGCTTGATTGGCTCTACTTTAGGAATGTTTGTCTCTTTTAAATTGTGCATTGTGAATATCTCTTCTGCTTCATTTTCTGAGTTGGAATTTTCACTGATGTGATTGGCTGACTGCTTGTTTTCCCTTTTTTCATACCTTTTCTTTCCTCCCCCTGTAGGCCTGGAGTGATCGACAGGTAACTTTGCTCTGCACATTTTTTTAATGTGTCCCACTTTTTTTACATTTGTGGCATTTTTCTTTTGCAAACCGGCACTCTGGCGCCATGTGTTCACCTCCACATCGGTAGCAAACAGTACGTGAGCGATTTCCATCTCGTGCTTTTGGTCCTGCAAAGAACTTGCACACTATCTCCCGCTTGTCTGCCACGACACTGTGAAACTTACTCTGTCCTTGAAGATCCTGAATATCTTTAGAAGCAGTCTCTATTGCTTGAGCAAGCTTCAGGGCTTTGTCATATGTTAGCTCAGGCTCCGCTAACAATCTACGCTGCATGCGATCATCTTCAATACCGCAAACAAGCCTGTCCCTCAACATTTCTGTCAGCTTATCTCCATAATTGCAGTGTTGAGCCAGTTCACGAAGTACAGCCACATATTCAGAAACACTCTCCTTTGGTTTCCTATTCCTTGAATTAAACTTGAAACGCTGTACTATCTCACTTGGCTTGGGGTTGTAATGCTCTTTCAGCAGTTCCACCAGCTCATCATAGGTTTTCTCCCCTGGTTTGGTAGGACTTAACAAGTTTCTCATGAGACTGTAGGTTTGACTTCCCACCGAGCTAAGAAGAATTGCACGTTTCTTAGCAGCATCTGTAATCTCATTTGCCTCGAAGAAATGTGATAACACCTCACAATACTCCTCCCAGGACTGATTTCCATTATCAAAAGGAGTGAGAGTTCCTACCATAGCTGCCATGCTCTGGATGTCTTGCAAAAAAAACCTTGCACAGTCCTCTTTTAAAAAAAAAAAAAGGTCCAAAGAGCTGAAATATTGTCCACTGTTTCCTCGTCGCCAGATGTGATATCCGTGATATCAAAAGTACAAAAAAAAGACAGACCAACCACACCTTTAGGTTGTCTTTAATTAACCAAGTGCTGGAACTCACAACAACACTGTTCTCTAGGCAGCTACTAGCTTCAACTGGTTTCTTCTTCTAGGACACTCACAGTAGCTCTACTCTAGTGCCCCCTACTGGTTCTCAAAAACATAAACATTTTACACATTCACATTACTACAAGGCTGACTGTTCGTAAACAGCTGTGATACAGGTAAGTGATCATTCAGTTTCTATACATCTATTGACTTTTTTTCTTTTTTGTCATACAGTTTCCCAGGATCCCATGATCCTCCCTCTCTGAAGGTGGAAACGACTGACAAGGGACATTCCATCTGCTTTACTCTTTACAACTATGAGTGGCTCGCTGGCTTTCCATCCATCTTCAACTGTGTGAGGCTGGCTTTTCATAAACAGCTGTGATACAGGTAAGTGATCATTCAGTTTCTATACATGTATTGACTGTCTTTTTTGTTATACAGTTTCCCAGGATCCCTTGACCGACTCCCTCTCTGAAGGTGGAAACGTCTAACGAGGGTAATTCCATCTGCACCTCCATTTTCAACTGTGCAAGGCTGGCTGTTCGTAAACAGCTATGATACAGGTAAGTGATCATTCAGTTTCAATACATGTATTGACTTTTTTTCTTTTTTGTCATACAGTTTCCCAGGATCCCGTGACCGACTCCCTCTCTGAAGGTGGAAACGACTAACAAAGGTCATTCCATCTGCATCTCCATTCTCAACTAAGGCTGGCTGGCTGGCTGGCTTTCTGTTCATCTTCAACTGTGTGAGGCTGACTGGTCGTAAACAGCTGTGATACAGGTAAGTGATCATTCAGTTTCTATACATGTATAGTCTTTTTATTTTTTGTCATACAGTTTCGCAGGATTCCATGACCGATTCCCTCTCTGAAGGTGGAAGCGACTAACAACGTCTCTGCATCTCCTTTCTCTACTATGGCTGGCTGGCTGGCTTTCCGCCCATCTTCAACTCTGCAAGGCTGGCTGTTCGTAAACAGCTTTGATACAGGTAAGTGATCATTCAGTTTCTATACATGTATTGACTGTCTTTTTTGTTATAGAGTTTCCCAGGATCCCTTGACCGACTCCCTCTCTGAAGGTGAGAACGCCTAACAAGGGTAATTCCTTCTGCATCTCCATTGTCAACTATGACTGGCTTTCTGTCCATCTTCAACTGTGTTAGGCTGACTGTGCCTAAACAGCTATGATACAGGTAAGTGATCATTCAGTTTCTATAAATGTATTGACTTTTTATTTTTTGTCATACAGTTTCCCAGGATTCCATGACTGACTCACTCTCTGAAGGTGGAAACAACTAACAAAGGTCATTCCATCTGAATCTCCATTTTCAACTATGGCTGGCTGGCTGGCTTTACGTGCATCTTCAACTGTGCAAGGTTGACTGTTCGTAAACAGCTGTGATACAGGTAAGTGATCATTCAGTTTCTATACATGTATTGACTTTCTTTTTTGTCAACTATTAAGCTGTATTTTGTCCATCTTCAACTGTGTGAGGCTGACAGGTCGTAAACAGCTGTGATACAGGTAAGTGATCATTCAGTTTCTATACATGTATTGACTGTCTTTTTTGCCATACAGTTTCCCAGGATCCCCTGACCGACTCCCTCTCTGAAGGTGGAAATGCATATAGAGGGTAATTCCATCTGCATCTCCATTTTCAACTGTGCAAGGCTGGCTGTTCGTAAACAGCTGTGATACAGGTAAGTGATCATTCAGTTTCAATACATGTATTGACTTTTTATTTTTTGTCATACAGTTTCGCAGGATTCCATGTCTGACTCCCTTTCTGAAGGTGGAAATGACTAACAAGGGTCATTCCATTTGCTTCACTCTTTACAACTATGACTGGCTCGCTGGCTTTCCATCCATCTGCAACTGTGTGAGGCTGGCTGTTCGTAAACAGCTGTGATACAGGTAAGTGATCATTCAGTTTCTATACATATATTGACTTTTTATTTTTTGTCATACAGTTTCACACGATTCCATTTCTGACTCCCTTTCTGAAGGTGGAAACGACTGACAAGGGACATTCCATCTGCTTCACTCTTTACAACCATGACTGGCTGGCTGGCTTTCCATCCATCTTCAACTGTGCGAGGCTTACTGTTCGTAAACAGCTGTGACACAGGTAAGTGATCATTCAGTTTCTATACATGTATTGACTTTTTTTTCTTTTTTGTCATACAGTTTCCCAGGATCCCTTGACCGACTCCCTCTCTGAAGGTGGAAATGCCTAACGAGGGTAATTCCATTTGCATCTCCATTTTCAACTGTGCAAGGCTGGCTGTTCGTAAACAGCTGTGATACAGGTAAGTGATCATTCAGTTTCTATACATCTATTGACTTTTTTTCTTTTTTGTCATACAGTTTCCCAGGATCCCATGATCCTCCCTCTCTGAAGGTGGAAACGACTGACAAGGGACATTCCATCTGCTTTACTCTTTACAACTATGAGTGGCTCGCTGGCTTTCCATCCATCTTCAACTGTGTGAGGCTGGCTGTTCATAAACAGCTGTGATACAGGTAAGTGATCATTCAGTTTCTATACATGTATTGACTGTCTTTTTTGTTATACAGTTTCCCAGGATCCCTTGACCGACTCCCTCTCTGAAGGTGGAAACGTCTAACGAGGGTAATTCCATCTGCACCTCCATTTTCAACTGTGCAAGGCTGGCTGTTCGTAAACAGCTATGATACAGGTAAGTGATCATTCAGTTTCAATACATGTATTGACTTTTTTTCTTTTTTGTCATACAGTTTCCCAGGATCCAATGACCGACTCCCTCTCTGAAGGTGGAAACGACTAACAAAGGTCATTCCATCTGCATCTCCATTCTCAACTAAGGCTGGCTGGCTGGCTGGCTTTCTGTTCATCTTCAACTGTGTGAGGCTGACTGGTCGTAAACAGCTGTGATACAGGTATGTGATCATTCAGTTTCTATACATGTATCGTCTTTTTATGTTTTGTCATACAGTTTCGCAGGATTCCATGACCGACTCCCTCTCTGAAGGTGGAAACGACTAACAACGTCTCTGCATCTCCTTTCTCTACTATGGCTGGCTGGCTGGCTTTCCGCCCATCTTCAACTCTGCAAGGCTGGCTGTTCGTAAACAGCTTTGATACAGGTAAGTGATCATTCAGTTTCTATACATGTATTGACTGTCTTTTTTGTTATAGAGTTTCCCAGGATCCCTTGACCGACTCCCTCTCTAAAGGTGAGAACGCCTAACAAGGGTAATTCCTTCTGCATCTCCATTGTCAACTATGACTGGCTTTCTGTCCATCTTCAACTGTGTTAGGCTGACTGTGCCTAAACAGCTATGATACAGGTAAGTGATCATTCAGTTTCTATAAATGTATTGACTTTTTATTTTTTGTCATACAGTTTCCCAGGATTCCATGACTGACTCCCTCTCTGAAGGTGGAAACAACTAACAAAGGTCATTCCATCTGAATCTCCATTTTCAACTATGGCTGGCTGGCTGGCTTTACGTGCATCTTCAACTGTGCAAGGTTGACTGTTCGTAAACAGCTGTGATACAGGTAAGTGATCATTTAGTTTCTATACATGTATTGACTTTCTTTTTTGTCAACTATTAAGCTGTATTTTGTCCATCTTCAACTGTGTGAGGCTGACAGGTCGTAAACAGCTGTGATACAGGTAAGTGATCATTCAGTTTCTATACATGTATTGACTGTCTTTTTTGCCATACAGTTTCCCAGGATCCCCTGACCGACTCCCTCTCTGAAGGTGGAAATGCATATAGAGGGTAATTCCATCTGCATCTCCATTTTCAACTGTGCAAGGCTGGCTGTTCGTAAACAGCTGTGATACAGGTAAGTCATCATTCAGTTTCAATACATGTATTGACTTTTTATTTTTTGTCATACAGTTTCGCAGGATTCCATGTCTGACTCCCTTTCTGAAGGTGGAAATGACTAACAAGGGTCATTCCATTTGCTTCACTCTTTACAACTATGACTGGCTCGCTGGCTTTCCATCCATCTTCAACTGTGTGAGGCTGGCTGTTCGTAAACAGCTGTGATACAGGTAAGTGATCATTCAGTTTCTATACATATATTGACTTTTTATTTTTTGTCATACAGTTTCACACGATTCCATTTCTGACTCCCTTTCTGAAGGTGGAAACGACTGACAAGGGACATTCCATCTGCTTCACTCTTTACAACCATGACTGGCTGGCTGGCTTTCCATCCATCTTCAACTGTGCGAGGCTTACTGTTCGTAAACAGCTGTGACACAGGTAAGTGATCATTCAGTTTCTATACATGTATTGACTTTTTTTTCTTTTTTGTCATACAGTTTCCCAGGATCCCTTGACCGACTCCCTCTCTGAAGGTGGAAATGCCTAACGAGGGTAATTCCATTTGCATCTCCATTTTCAACTGTGCAAGGCTGGCTGTTCGTAAACAGCTGTGATACAGGTAAGTGATCATTCAGTTTCTATACATCTATTGACTTTTTTTCTTTTTTGTCATACAGTTTCCCAGGATCCCATGATCCTCCCTCTCTGAAGGTGGAAACGACTGACAAGGGACATTCCATCTGCTTTACTCTTTACAACTATGAGTGGCTCGCTGGCTTTCCATCCATCTTCAACTGTGTGAGGCTGGCTGTTCATAAACAGCTGTGATACAGGTAAGTGATCATTCAGTTTCTATACATGTATTGACTGTCTTTTTTGTTATACAGTTTCCCAGGATCCCTTGACCGACTCCCTCTCTGAAGGTGGAAACGTCTAACGAGGGTAATTCCATCTGCACCTCCATTTTCAACTGTGCAAGGCTGGCTGTTCGTAAACAGCTATGATACAGGTAAGTGATCATTCAGTTTCAATACATGTATTGACTTTTTTTCTTTTTTGTCATACAGTTTCCCAGGATCCAATGACCGACTCCCTCTCTGAAGGTGGAAACGACTAACAAAGGTCATTCCATCTGCATCTCCATTCTCAACTAAGGCTGGCTGGCTGGCTGGCTTTCTGTTCATCTTCAACTGTGTGAGGCTGACTGGTCGTAAACAGCTGTGATACAGGTATGTGATCATTCAGTTTCTATACATGTATCGTCTTTTTATGTTTTGTCATACAGTTTCGCAGGATTCCATGACCGACTCCCTCTCTGAAGGTGGAAACGACTAACAACGTCTCTGCATCTCCTTTCTCTACTATGGCTGGCTGGCTGGCTTTCCGCCCATCTTCAACTCTGCAAGGCTGGCTGTTCGTAAACAGCTTTGATACAGGTAAGTGATCATTCAGTTTCTATACATGTATTGACTGTCTTTTTTGTTATAGAGTTTCCCAGGATCCCTTGACCGACTCCCTCTCTAAAGGTGAGAACGCCTAACAAGGGTAATTCCTTCTGCATCTCCATTGTCAACTATGACTGGCTTTCTGTCCATCTTCAACTGTGTTAGGCTGACTGTGCCTAAACAGCTATGATACAGGTAAGTGATCATTCAGTTTCTATAAATGTATTGACTTTTTATTTTTTGTCATACAGTTTCCCAGGATTCCATGACTGACTCCCTCTCTGAAGGTGGAAACAACTAACAAAGGTCATTCCATCTGAATCTCCATTTTCAACTATGGCTGGCTGGCTGGCTTTACGTGCATCTTCAACTGTGCAAGGTTGACTGTTCGTAAACAGCTGTGATACAGGTAAGTGATCATTTAGTTTCTATACATGTATTGACTTTCTTTTTTGTCAACTATTAAGCTGTATTTTGTCCATCTTCAACTGTGTGAGGCTGACAGGTCGTAAACAGCTGTGATACAGGTAAGTGATCATTCAGTTTCTATACATGTATTGACTGTCTTTTTTGCCATACAGTTTCCCAGGATCCCCTGACCGACTCCCTCTCTGAAGGTGGAAATGCATATAGAGGGTAATTCCATCTGCATCTCCATTTTCAACTGTGCAAGGCTGGCTGTTCGTAAACAGCTGTGATACAGGTAAGTCATCATTCAGTTTCAATACATGTATTGACTTTTTATTTTTTGTCATACAGTTTCGCAGGATTCCATGTCTGACTCCCTTTCTGAAGGTGGAAATGACTAACAAGGGTCATTCCATTTGCTTCACTCTTTACAACTATGACTGGCTCGCTGGCTTTCCATCCATCTTCAACTGTGTGAGGCTGGCTGTTCGTAAACAGCTGTGATACAGGTAAGTGATCATTCAGTTTCTATACATATATTGACTTTTTATTTTTTGTCATACAGTTTCACACGATTCCATTTCTGACTCCCTTTCTGAAGGTGGAAACGACTGACAAGGGACATTCCATCTGCTTCACTCTTTACAACCATGACTGGCTGGCTGGCTTTCCATCCATCTTCAACTGTGCGAGGCTTACTGTTCGTAAACAGCTGTGACACAGGTAAGTGATAATTCAGTTTCTATACATGTATTGACTTTTTTTCTTTTTTGTCATACAGTTTCCCAGGATCCCTTGACCGACTCCCTCTCTGAAGGTGGAAACGACTAACAACGTCTCTGCATCTCCTTTCTCTACTATGGCTGGCTGGCTGGCTTTCCGCCCATCTTCAACTCTGCAAGGCTGGTTGTTCGTAAACAGCTTTGATACAGGTAAGTGATCATTCAGTTTCTATACATGTATTGACTGTCTTTTTTGTTATAGAGTTTCCCAGGATCCCTTGACCGACTCCCTCTCTGAAGGTGAGAACGCCTAACAAGGGTAATTCCTTCTGCATCTCCATTGTCAACTATGACTGGCTTTCTGTCCATCTTCAACTGTGTTAGGCTGACTGTGCCTAAACAGCTATGATACAGGTAAGTGATCATTCAGTTTCTATAAATGTATTGACTTTTTATTTTTTGTCATACAGTTTCCCAGGATTCCATGACTGACTCCCTCTCTGAAGGTGGAAACAACTAACAAAGGTCATTCCATCTGAATCTCCATTTTCAACTATGGCTGGCTGGCTGGCTTTACGTGCATGTTCAACTGTGCAAGGTTGACTGTTCGTAAACAGCTGTGATACAGGTAAGTGATCATTTAGTTTCTATACATGTATTGACTTTCTTTTTTGTCAACTATTAAGCTGTATTTTGTCCATCTTCAACTGTGTGAGGCTGACAGGTCGTAAACAGCTGTGATACAGGTAAGTGATCATTCAGTTTCTATACATGTATTGACTGTCTTTTTTGCCATACAGTTTCCCAGGATCCCCTGACCGACTCCCTCTCTGAAGGTGGAAATGCATATAGAGGGTAATTCCATCTGCATCTCCATTTTCAACTGTGCAAGGCTGGCTGTTCGTAAACAGCTGTGATACAGGTAAGTCATCATTCAGTTTCAATACATGTATTGACTTTTTCTTTTTTGTTATACAGTTTCCCAGGATCCCTTGACCGACTCCCTCTGTGAAGGTGGAAACGTCTAACGAGGGTAATTCCATCTGCATCTCCATTTTCAACTGTGGCTGGCTGGCTGGCTTCCTGTTCATTTTCAACTGTGCAAGGCTGACTGTTCGTAAACAGCTGTGACACAGGTAATTGATCATTCAGTTTCTATACATGTATTGTCTTTTTTTTCTTTTTTGTCATACAGTTTCCCAGGATCCCATGACCGACTCCCTCTCTGAAGGTGGAAACGACTGACAAGGGACATTCCATCTGCTTCACTATTTACAACTATGACTGGCTGGCTGGCTTTCTGTTCATCTTCAACTGTGCAAAGCTAACTGTTCGTAAACAGCTGTGAAACAGGTAAGTGATCATTCGATTTCTATACATGTATTGAGTTTTTATTTTTTGTCATACAGTTTCGCAGGATTCCATGTCTGACTACCTTTCTGAAGGTGGAAATGACTAACAAGGGTCATTCCATTTGCTTCACACATTACAACAATGACTGGCTCGCTGGATTTCCATCCATCTTCAACTGTGTGAGGCTGGCTGTTCGTAAACAGCTGTGATACTGGTAAGTGATCATTCTGTTTCTATACATGTATTGACTTTCTTTTTTGTCTACTATTAAGGTATATTTTGTCCATCTTCAACTGTGTGAGGCTGACTGGTCGTAAACAGCTGTGATACAGGTAAGTGATCATTCAGTTTCTATACATGTATTGACTGTCTCTTTTGTTATACAGTTTCCCAGGATCCCTTGACCGACTCCCTCTCTGAAGGTGGAAACGACTAACAAAGGTCATTCCATCTGCATCTCCATTCTCAACTATGGCTGGCTGGCTGGCTTTCTGTTCATCTTCAACTGTGTGTGGCTGACTGTTCGTAAACAGCTGTGATACAGGTAAGTGGTCATTCAGTTTCTATACATGTATTGACTTTTTTTCTTTTTTGTTATACAGTTTCCCAGGATCCCATGACCCTCCCTCTCTGAAGGTGGAAACGACTGACAAGGGATATTCCATCTGCTTTACTCTTTACAACTGAGTGGCTCGCTGGCTTTCCATCCATCTTCAACTGTGTGAGGCTGGCTGTTCATAAGTAAGTGATCATTCAGTTTCTATATATGTATTGACTTTTTTTTTTTTTATTTTGTTATACAGTTTCCAAGGATCCCTTGACCGACTCCCTCTCTGAAGGTGGAAACGCCTAACGAGGGTAATACCATTTGCATCTCCATTTTCAACTGTGCAAGGCTGGCTGTTCGTAAACAGCTATGATACAGGTAAGTGATCATTCAGTTTCTATATATGTATTGACTTTTTTTCTTTTTTGTCATACAATTTCCCAGGATCCCTTGACCGACTCCCTCTCTGAAGGTGGAAATGCCTAACGAGGGTAATTCCATCTGCACCTCCATTTTCAACTGTGCAAGGCTGGCTGTTCGTAAACAGCTATGATACAGGTAAGTGATCATTCAGTTTCAATACATGTATTGACTTTTTTTTCTTTTTTGTCATACAGTTTCCCAGGATCCAATGACCGACTCCCTCTCTGAAGGTGTAAATGACTAACAAAGGTCATTCCATCTGCATCTCCATTCTCAACTGTGGCTGGCTGGCTGGCTTTCTGTTCATCTTCAACTGTTTGAGGCTGACTGTTCGTAAACAGCTGTGATACAGGTAAGTGATCATTCAGTTTCTATACATGTATTGTCTGTCTTTTTTGTCAAATATTAAGCTATCTTTTGTATATCTTCAACTGTGTGAGGCTGACTGTTCGTAAACAGCTGTGATACCGGTAAGTGATCATTCAGTTTCTATACATGTATTGACTGTCTTTTTTGTCATACAGTTTCGCAGGATTCCATGTCTGACTCCCTTTCTGAAGGTGGAAATGACTAACAAGGGTCATTCCATTTGCTTCACACATTACAACTATGACTGGCTCGCTGGCTTTCCATCCATCTTCAACTGTGTGAGGCTGGCTGTTCATAAAGAGCTGTGATACAGGTAAGTGATCATTCAGTTTCTATACATGTATTGACTTTTTATTTTTTGTCATACAGTTTCACACGATTCCATTTCTGACTCCCTTTCTGAAGGTGGAAACGACTGACAAGGGACATTCCATCTGCTTCACTCTTTACAACCATGACTGGCTGGCTAGCTTTCCATCCATCTTCAACTGTGCGAGGCTTACTGTTCGTAAACAGCTGTGACACAGGTAAGTGATCATTCAGTTTCTATACATGTATTGACTTTTTTTTCTTTTTTGTCATACAGTTTCCCAGGATCCCTTGACCGACTCCCTCTCTGAAGGTGGAAACGCCTAACGAGGGTAATTCCATTTGCATCTCCATTTTCAACTGTGCAAGGCTGGCTGTTCGTAAACAGCTGTGATAGAGGTAAGTGATCATTCAGTTTCAATACATGTATTGACTTTTTTTTCTTTTTTGTCATACAGTTTCCCAGGATCCAATGACCGACTCCCTCTCTGAAGGTGGAAACGACTAAGAAAGGTCATTCCATCTGCATCTCCATTCTCAGCTATGGCTGGCTGGCTGGCTTTCTGTTCATTTTCAACTGTGCAAGGCTGACTGTTCGTAAACAGCTGTGATACAGGTAAGTGATCATTCAGTTTCTATACATGTATTGACTGTCTTTTTTGTTATACAGTTTCCCAGGATCCCTTGACCGACTCCCTCTCTGAAGATGGAAACGTCTATCGAGGGTAAATCCATCTGCACCTCCATATTCAACTGTGCAAGGCTGGCTGTTCGTAAACAGCTGTGATAGAGGTAAGTGATCATTCAGTTTCAATATAAGTATTGTCTTCTTTTTCTTTTTTGTCATACAGTTTTCCAGGATCCCATGACCGACTCCCTCTCTGAAGGTGGAAACGACTGACAAGGGAAATTCCATCTGCTTCACTATTTACAACTATGACTGGCTGGCTGGCTTTCTGTTCATCTTCAACTGTGCAAAGCTAACTGTTCATAAACAGCTATGAAACAGGTAAGTGATCATTCAGTTTCTATACATGTATTGAGTTTTTATTTTTTGTCATACAGTTTCGCAGGATTCCATGTCTGACTCCCTTTCTGAAGGTGGACATGACTAACAAGGGTCATTCCATTTGCTTCACACATTACAACAATGACTGGCTCGCTGGATTTCCATCCATCTTCAACTGTGTGAGGCTGGCTGTTCGTAAACAGCTGTGATACTGGTAAGTGATCATTCTGTTTCTATACATGTATGGACTTTCTTTTTTGTCTACTATTAAGGTATATTTTGTCCATCTTCAACTGTGTGAGGCTGACTGTTCGTAAACAGCTGTGATACAGGTAAGTGATCATTCAGTTTCTATACATGTATTGACTGTCTTTTTTGTTATACAGTTTCCCAGGATCCCTTGACCGACTCCCTCTCTGAAGATGGAAACGTCTATCGAGGGTAAATCCATCTGCACCTCCATATTCAACTGTGCAAGGCTGGCTGTTCGTAAACAGCTGTGATAGAGGTAAGTGATCATTCAGTTTCAATATAAGTATTGTCTTCTTTTTCTTTTTTGTCATACAGTTTTCCAGGATCCCATGACCGACTCCCTCTCTGAAGGTGGAAACGACTGACAAGGGAAATTCCATCTGCTTCACTATTTACAACTATGACTGGCTGGCTGGCTTTCTGTTCATCTTCAACTGTGCAAAGCTAACTGTTCATAAACAGCTATGAAACAGGTAAGTGATCATTCAGTTTCTATACATGTATTGAGTTTTTATTTTTTGTCATACAGTTTCGCAGGATTCCATGTCTGACTCCCTTTCTGAAGGTGGACATGACTAACAAGGGTCATTCCATTTGCTTCACACATTACAACAATGACTGGCTCGCTGGATTTCCATCCATCTTCAACTGTGTGAGGCTGGCTGTTCGTAAACAGCTGTGATACTGGTAAGTGATCATTCTGTTTCTATACATGTATGGACTTTCTTTTTTGTCTACTATTAAGGTATATTTTGTCCATCTTCAACTGTGTGAGGCTAACTGGTCGTAAACAGCTGTGATACAGGTAAGTGATCATTCAGTTTCTATACATGTATTGACTGTCTCTTTTGTTATACAGTTTCCCAGGATCCCTTGACCGACTCCCTCTCTGAAGGTGGAAACGACTAACAAAGGTCATTCCATCTGCATCTCCATTCTCAACTATGGCTGGCTGGCTGGCTTTCTGTTCATCTTCAACTGTGAGTGGCTGACTGTTCGTAAACAGCTGTGATACAGGTAAGTGGTCATTCAGTTTCTATACATGTATTGACTTTTTTTCTTTTTTGTTATACAGTTTCCCAGGATCCCATGACACCTCCCTCTCTGAAGGTGGAAACGACTGACAAGGGATATTCCATCTGCTTTACTCTTTACAACTGAGTGGCTCGCTGGCTTTCCATCCATCTTCAACTGTGTGAGGCTGGCTGTTCATAAGTAAGTGATCATTCAGTTTCTATATATGTATTGACTTTTTTTTTTTTTATTTTGTTATACAGTTTCCAAGGATCCCTTGACTGACTCCCTCTCTGAAGGTGGAAACGCCTAACGAGGGTAATACCATTTGCATCTCCATTTTCAACTGTGCAAGGCTGGCTATTTGTAAACAGCTGTGATACAGGTAAGTGATCATTCAGTTTCAATACATGTATTGACTTTTTTTTCTTTTTTGTCATACAGTTTCGCAGGATTCCATGACTGACTCCCTCTCTGAAGGTGGAAACGACTAAGAAAGGTCATTCCATCTGTATCTCCATTCTCAGCTATGGCTGGCTGGCTTTCTGTTCATTTTCAACTGTGCAAGGCTGACTGTTCGTAAACAGCTGTGATACAGGTAAGTGATCATTCAGTTTCTATACATGTATTGACTGTCTTTTTTTTGTCATACAGTTTCCCAGGATCCCATGACCGACTCCTTCTCTGAAGGTGGAAACGACTGACAAGGGACATTCCATCTGCTTCACTCTTTACAACTATGACTGGCTGTCTGGCTTTCCATCCATCTTCAACTGTGTGAGGCTGACTGTTCGTAAACAACTGTGATACAGGTAAGTGATCATTCAGTTTCTATACGTGTATTGACTTTTTATTTTTTGTTATACAGTTTCCCAGAATCCCTCCACCGACTCCCTCTCTGAAGGTGGAAATGCCTAACAAGGGTAATTCCATCTGCATCTCCATTTTCAACTGTGCAAGGCTGGCTGTTAGTAAACAGCTGTGATACAGGTAAGTGTTCATTCAGTTTCTATACATGTATTGACTTTCTTTTTTGTCAACTATTAATGTATATTTTGTCCATCTTCAACTGTGTGAGGTTGCCTGGTTGTAAACAGCTGTGATACAGGTAAGTGATCATTCAGTTTCTATACATGAATTGACTGCTTTTCTTTTTTGTCATACACTTTCCCAGGATCCCATGAGCGACTCCCTCTCTGAAGGTGGAAACGACTGACAAGGGACATTCCATCTGCTTCACTCTTTACAACTATGAGTGGCTCGCTGGCTTTCCATCCATCTTCAACTGTGTGAGGCTGGCTGTTCATAAACAGCTGTGATACAGGTAAGCGATCATTCAGTTTCTATACATGTATTGTCTTTTTTTTCTTTTTTGTCATACAGTTTTCCGGGATCCCATGACCGACTCCCTCTCTGAAGGTGGAAACGACTGACAAGGGAAATTCCATCTGCTTCACTATTTACAACTATGACTGGCTGGCTGGCTTTCTGTTCATCTTCAACTGTGCAAAGCTAACTGTTCGTAAACAGCTGTGAAACAGGTAAGCGATCATTCAGTTTCTATACATGTATTGACTTTTTCTTTTTTTTTATACAGTTTCCCAGGATCCCTTGACCGACTCCCTCTGTGAAGGTGGAAACGTCTAACGAGGGTAATTCCATCTGCATCTCCATTTTCAACTGTGGCTGGCTGGCTGGCTTCCTGTTCATTTTCAACTGTGAAAGGCTGACTGTTCGTAAACAGCTGTGACACAGGTAAGTGATCATTCAGTTTCTATACATGTATTGTCTTTTTTTTCTTTTTTGTCATACAGTTTTCCAGGATCCCATGACCGACTCCCTCTCTGAAGGTGGAAACGACTGACAAGGGAAATTCCATCTGCTTCACTATTTACAACTATGACTGGCTGGCTGGCTTTCTGTTCATCTTCAACTGTGCAAAGCTAACTGTTCGTAAACAGCTGTGAAACAGGTAAGTGATCATTCGATTTCTATACATGTATTGAGTTTTTATTTTTTGTCATACAGTTTCGCAGGATTCCATGTCTGACTCCCTTTCTGAAGGTGGAAATGACTAACAAGGGTCATTCCATTTGCTTCACACATTACAACAATGACTGGCTCGCTGGATTTCCATCCATCTTCAACTGTGTGAGGCTGGCTGTTCGTAAACAGCTGTGATACTGGTAAGTGATCATTCTGTTTCTATACATGTATTGACTTTCTTTTTTGTCTACTATTAAGGTATATTTTGTCCATCTTCAACTGTGTGAGGCTGACTGGTCGTAAACAGCTGTGATACAGGTAAGTGATCATTCAGTTTCTATACATGTATTGACTGTCTCTTTTGTTATACAGTTTCCCAGGATCCCTTGACCGACTCCCTCTCTGAAGGTGGAAACGACTGACAAGGGATATTCCATCTGCTTTACTCTTTACAATTGAGTGGCTCGCTGGCTTTCCCTCCATCTTCAACTGTGTGAGGCTGGCTGTTCATAAGTAAGTGATCATTCAGTTTCTATATATGTATTGACTTTTTTTTTATTTTATTTTGTTATACAGTTTCCAAGGATCCCATGACCGACTCCCTCTCTGAAGGTGGAAACGACTGACAAAGGTCATTCCATCTGCATCTCCATTCTCAACTGTGGCTGGCTGGCTGGCTTTCTGTTCATCTTCAACTGTGTGAGGCTGACTGTTCGTAAACAGCTGTGATACAGGTAAGTGATCATTCAGTTTCTATACATGTATTGTCTGTCTTTTTTGTCAAATATTAAGCTATCTTTTGTATATCTTCAACTGTGTGAGGCTGACTGTTCGTAAACAGCTGTGATACAGTTAAGTGATCATTCAGTTTCTATACATGTATTGACTGTCTTTTTTGTCATACAGTTTCCCAGGATCCCATGATCCTCCCCCTCTGAAGGTGGAAACGACTAACAAGGGTCATTCCATCTGCTTCACTCTTTACAACAATGACTGGCTGGCTGGCTTTCCATCCATCTTCAACTGTTCAAGACTGACTGTTCGTAAACAGCTTTGAAACAGGTAAGTGATCATTCAATTTCAATACATGTATTGACTTTTTATTTTTTGTCAAACTGTTTTCCTGGATCCCATGACCTGCTCTCTCTGTGAAGGTGGAAACGACTTACAAAGGTCATTCCATCTGCTTTTACTTCACAACTATGGCTGTTTGGCTGGCTTTCCGTCCATCTTCAACTGTGCAAGACTGACTGTTCGTAAACAGCTGTGATACCGGTAAGTGATCATTCAGTTTCTATACATGTATTGACTGTCTTTTTTTTGTCATACAGTTTCCCAGGATCCCATGACCAAGTCCCTCTCTGAAGGTGGAAACGACTAACAACGGTCATTCCATCTGCGTTTCCGTTCTCTACTATGGCTGGCTGGCTGGATTTCCGTCCATCTTCAACTTTGCAAGGCTGGCTGTTCTTAAACAGCTTTGATACAGGTAAGTGATCATTCTGTTTCTATACATGTATTGACTTTTCTTCTTTTTTGTCATACAGTTTCCCAGGATCCCATACCTCTTTGAAAGACAATGTCAAAATACAAGAAGTCAGGCAAAGGCTGTGCTTACATCCACTCCATGGGTTAGCAGTAGACGTAGTGTTGTAAGTCAACCTACAGATATGCCAATATGAAGCATCATTTTCATGCACATGAATTCTCTAAAATTGAGTTCCCGCTTTTTGGAGGAAAAAGTGATGAGAAAGATCCCATTGGTTACCTGGAATGATGTGAAAAGTTCCTAGCTGTCCATCCGCTTACCAATGCTGAGAAACTTGCAACCCTGATGTCTGTGTTAGCTGGGACAGCTAAAGATTGGATGTTGGCAGAAAGAGGATGTCACGACATGGACGCAATTCAAAACAATGTTTTTGTATGCCTTTCTATGAAGCTAAAAGGAGGATCCGTGAGAGAAAAGAGGGTGTGCAGGAGAGTATCGGAGACTTTGCTTTTCAATATTGTGCCCGTTGTCTCAGGTGGAGAATGGATGAGAAAGGATGCCCGAGAAGGAAATAATGCAAGGCATACTGAGGAACCAGACTAGCTAGCCTTTTATGAGGAACTGTAAAAGCAGTGGAATTGGGACTCTTATTGATGAGGACCTGTCTCAAGCCAGAACATTTAGCTACAGGCTAACAGGCTAACCAAGAATGGGGTAAGAAAAAAAAAACACCTTCAAATAAAACACAAGACCAGTATGCTGCAGTGGAACCTAAGTCCCTGAAGTTATCTCTCACCATAGGCTCACACCACTGCCAGGCCATGATTGATACTGGGAGCGCACTCTCTCATCAAAGAGTCCTCTTGGCAAATCTTGAAACAGCCAACATAAATCTGGCAACCCAGCAGAGGCCGTACATTCATGATTGCTGATGGACGAGTCCACAAAGCACTTGGAAGAACCAACTGGCAGTGTTCTTTTTTGCAAGGAAAACCACTCCACCTGTCCTTGAATATCATGTCTGACGCAGACCTAGTCTTTCCATTGATAATTGGTCTGAATTTTCTGTCAGCGTGAAATCAGTATCAACTTTAACAAATCATTCATTCAGTTTCTATACATGAATTGACTTTTTTTTGTGTGTCCCCATGACTGCCTCCCTCCCCAAAGCTGGATGCTGACAACAAGGGTGAGGTGCCTCGGCTCCTTTTGCCTCCCTTTTGCTCCCTTACAATCCCTGCAGCAGGATTACAAGGTAAATACATGTAACCTGTTTACAATAATGCATTTAACATATCTTTCATACTAGATACTAAATTTTACTGATGATGTGCTACCTTTGCCACATCAGTCTGCCTATCCATCTGCAACTGTGTGAGGGTGACTATTCATATGCTTCTGTGTAAAAGGAAGGTGATCATTCAGTTTCTTTGCATGTATTGACTTTATTTTTTGTCATACAGCAGTACATGCTGAAAAATGGGCTCGAGTCCTCATCAGGCTGAGACGACGCACTCTCCAGCCCCCTCTCCCCAGCATACTATTGGCCAATGTACAGTCCCTGGACAACAAACTGAGTGAACTTTTACAGATATAATTTCAACCGGAGATAAGCGACTGCTGTATCTGCCTCATAGAGACCAGTATGTCAGCCGAAATTTCAGACCGAGCCGGCGGGGTTCTCCCTGCACCGGGCTGATGGAACAAAGGACCTCTTAGGGAAAAACAAAGATGATGGTGTATGTTTTTTGATCAATAATGGACCTGGAATATTTCATCATCTCGTGCAGGCCAGTGTGGTTGCTGGGACAGACCTCGGGGGTCATTGTTGCCACTGTGTACATACCCCCGCAGGCTGACATGGACCTGGCGCTCGGGAAACTGTACGAGGCGATCAACCAGCAGGAAATCGTGTGCCTGGACCTGGGGACTAATAAAGCAAACCTGAGGCAGAAGCTCAAACAGGAGCTGCCCACCATCAGGGTGGTTCATTGCTGGTCCGACCAATCAGACTTTGACGGGTAACTGCTTTTATGCTCATTTTGAGGCAAACCACCATTTTGAGGCGAAAGCACCATCCACTGCTGAGTCCCACCCACCCTCTATCTCCAAAGCTGATGTGCACAGATCCTTTAAGTGTGTCAAGTAAATCTTCTGGCCCAAATGGCGTACCCAGCAGATCTCTTAAAGCATGTGCCAGTAAGCTGGCTGGAGTCTTTGCTGACATTTTTAACACCTCTCTCTCAGATGTGCCAGCATGCTTCAAACTGACCACCATTGTCCCTGTTCCAAAGACAGGCAGCATTACCTGCTTAAATGACTGCCGCCCGGTTGCTCTAACCCCTATCATAAGCAAGTGCTTTGAGATGCTGGTTAGAGACTTCATCTGCTCCTCATTACCTGGTACCTTGGACCCACTGCAACTTTCATACGGGCGGAACAGATCCACTAATGATGCCCTGACTCTGCAAATTACCCCACTTGGACAAGATCACCACCTATGTGAAACTGCTGTTTGTGGACTACAGTTCAGCATTCATCACCATCATTCCACCAAGGTTTAACACAGAGCTTCAGGATCTGGGTCTGAACAGTTCTCTGTGCAGCTGGATCCTGAACTTCTTGACAGGATGACAGCAAATGGTAAGGGTGGGCAGCAACATTTCTTCCTCACTGACCCTCAACACTGGAATCCCCCCCCAGGGATGTGTGCTCAGCCCACTCCTGTACCCCCTCTACACCTATGACTGCACAGCTGGACACAGATCCAATGTCATGATTAAATTTGCTGATAACAGGACAATTGTGGGCCTGATTTACAATGATAATGAGAGCCTACAGAGAGGAGGTTAGCTTCCTATCACAATGGTGCCAGCAAAACAACCTTTCTCTTAACGTCAGCAAGACCAATGAGCTTATAGTAGACTTCAGGAAACAGGAGAGAGCGCACACCCCTATCTCCATTAATGGGACCACTGTCGAAGGGTCAGCAGCTTCGAGTTTCTTAGTATTCACATTACTGAGGAACTTACATGGGGAGAACACACCACACTGGTTGCAAAGAAAGCACATCAGCACCTCTTCTACCTCAGATGGCTGAGGAGGTTCGGTATGAACTCCTGCATACTGGGGACATTCCACCTGCACTGTGGAGAGCATTCTGATGTATCACCACCTGGTACGGGAACTACACGGCTCAAGAGCGGAAAGCTCTGCATTTGGGTTCAGCTGCCAAACCTTCTGGTGAAGAAGGATTATCAAGGACTCCACCCACCAAGCCATTACATGTTCTCATAGTCAGTTCAGAGACAGCTTCTATCCTCAAGCAATTAGGCTGCTTAATAAACAATAGCTTCTGGACTATGGACTTCATCTGTACCATTACACCTCCTCCCCATACAAACACACTCTGCCCTTACTATTGGACCCCTATGCAGTCCCACAGCACCTACACTACACCGGAATTCACACCCATTTAGTACCTTTTGTAAATAATGTAAACATTTAGATTATATCAGCCTGTACTATTAACTGTGTTTACCAGTGCAATATTGTTAATTGAGTATATGTGTGTGTATATGTATACTCTAAGTGAATGTGTAAATATTCAGTATTTCTATTTGTAAATGTGTTGTTTTTTTTGTTCTACTGTGAGGAACAAAGTTTTTCACTCACTTTTACATCTGTGTAATGTGACAATAAAAGTGATTTGATTTGAGTTGTCTGCATCTCCATCTGGCTTTCCATCCATCTGAAGCTCTGTCTGTCCATCAGCAACTGTAAGGCTGACTATTCGTATGCAACTGTGTAACAGGTAGGTTTCTATACATTATTGATTATCATTTTTGTCTGACAGATTCTCATGACTCAATTGCTCCCTGAAAATGGATTTGGTAAACAAGGGTCTATCCATCTGCAACTGTGTGTGGTTGCTTGCATCTTCTTCTGCAACTCTGTGAGGCTGACTTTGTGGGCATGCATGTACAAATTCTCTTCACATCATTTCCAGTGACAAAGTATTGATGGTTGTTTTTCAGAATCTGCATCATTCCCATTGTGCTCATTGTTAGTGCATTGAACAATGACTTGATAGCCTTGATATGTACCTGTAGTTTCCATTAAAGGTAATCTCTGCATGAATACAATATAAAATATCCATTGTCCCTTTGACATGCTAAATTTGTGTTTCTGAAGGCTGCCATTCTCTTGAGTGTAGCTTGTATAAATGTCCCATGATCATTATCTTTCTTATCCTCCTGAGACCCAGAGTTTTGCTTGGTTTGTTTGGGATTACCTAACAAGTATAAAAACTAAATTTGGTCTTTGTACCGAAAGTTGCAGGAAGAAACAATTTGCTATCAAAGTACAAAACTGTCTATTTCGAACTTTAAGCATGAGGATACAAAAACAAAAGTACAAACAATGTAAACTTTATTTTAAGCCCTAAACATGGCTATACTATAGTGCAAATGTAATTGCAATATTGAGTAAGTAGCTGACAGATAAATTGTTTCAGAGTGAAAAAGAATACAATACATGCCCCTGAAATGCAGCAAAGTAGAGGTATAAAGTACGATAAAGTCAAATGAAAGCACAAGTAAATATAAAAAATATATGTTCTGTAGTACAGTACATCACTAAATGTACCAAAACCAACACCATTCAAACTTCATCACATATGAAACTAAGAATGCACAAAAACACTTATCTACAATTACATTGAGTGATTGTTCTGCATTTAACATTGAAACTCTTCCTGTAATTATAAAATAAAAACACAACCTGTGACCTAATTTAGTCCTTCATTACAGATAGTACTTCATTACAGATGTTGTAGCATCTTATTATAGCTAAAACCTGTCATCAGTGCATGCCAAATGAAGCTAGAGATGTTATTGTACATAAATTTACTAGTTCACACATTAAATGCGATGAGAATCATGGTGCAGATAAGCAGACATGTAATGTCGCCATATGAGGATGCAGGGTCTCAAGAGGTTAAGGATAATTGTGATATTTATTATTGTTTCCTTTTTCTTTTTTTTCAATGATACAATGATGCACTTTGCATTGCATGGGACAACAAAGGACTCTTATGCGTAGACTTTTGCGTAAATAAAGACATGAACTGATGGTCAATACAAAGATTAGCATAACATGCATACATAACATACAGTTCTGTATTCTAGGGAAATTTACAGGCAGAATTATTCAAAATGGTGACAACATAATTCATGTCTATGAAACCTTATCTTACAATCCTTAACATTCCATACATACAATAAGTCAGTAGATTTGAGTAGGTTCTGTGATATGATGTATTAATACTGTGGTCACAAGTTATGTTCATCTTGTAGTAATGAGACCCCCAAGTTCTTATTAAAACAACTATAACGAAAGCTGTAAAGTTTCAAATAGAACTTTACAACAGGCCACTCTGAATGAATTGTTTAAAAAAAAAAAAAAGTGGAAATGTTCAACAAAGAATTTTATCTTGAGTAATTTACAAATTCAAATGAAGAAATGAGAGCGGTCAGTGACACTACATTACGGGTACGTTCTCTCTGCACAGCTATGGAATCTTCAATTTGATGAGAATGTTACCCATTGTCTAACTTACATTGTTGACATCAAAACCTATAGCCACAGTAAGAGCAGTCAGAATTGTTTGAAAACTGATTCTGCCTGGTTAAAGTGGAGTCAAGTGTGCTTTATTTTTTGGGAATAATAACCTTCTTTACAGATGAGACTAGGTATCTCTGATCTGACCATTGCTAACAATAAGAAGACTGACAACATTTTTTCATTACATTGTATAATCTGTTTTAAATAAAAATTAATTGCTGGATCTACAAAACATATGATTTTCCCACCTCAAGTATGTGTGCTTAAGTGGCTTACTTTAATCTTTACAATAAAGTGCATCAAATGTTTGTATTTGTCATTATCACAGAAAATGTTTGGCTAGCCACTTTTTCTATTACATGTTTGTGATAGAAATTATAGAATGTGAAGTACCTTCAGTATGGTTCAGGTAAAAAATTCTTCACTCACATCTCTATTACAAACATGGTTCTTCATAGAACTAAAAGTATCTATTTCAAAATATTCTGTGTCAATGCCAAAAAACATTTGCACAAATGTCAGAAAACATTCTGATTATGTTTATTCTCATATATAAATGTAGAAAACAAGGAAGAAACATGGAATATGAGTGTCCTTATGGTTTACTATGGTCACAGCGCTAACGTCACTTTACTTATTCTGTTATTATTAAACACCCTTTTCTTGAGTCAACATTATAATGATGAAATATCTATCTAACAGTGATTTCCTGAAAAATATGCTAGCGAACTAGCTTACTGGTGTAGCTAAGAGATCAGACTTAGAAATGAACCACTGATCTAATTATACTATACTATTATATCTGGGTTAATGTAATTGGGGTGCATAATGTCCTTGTAAAAAAAGATGACATAATATTCCTGGAACAACATACGTTTAAATCTGCTAGGTGCTATCTCAGTTTCTATTTTATTATTAGTTGCAGTAGTAGTAGTATTAAATGTGTTTATAATTCAACATTAATTGTGTAACTAAAACTAGTACGGAGTTGTACAGTTTTAAAATAATGCAAGTCTGGGTCAGCAAAAGTTTAGGATGTGCCCAAGCCCAGACCAGATAATGTTCCTGGGACTATATAATATGCTTACACACAGATAACAGCTCTGTTTTAAGACTTAACTGATATTAGTTCTTTGTATAACCCATATTAAAACAATAAAATCCCTGAGTCAACAATGGTGTATGGTGTTCATAGGTTAAGATTTGTTGATGTTCCTGGGACTATATAATATGGGTAGCTAAGCTAATAGAAATGTGCTACTGCTGTAACAGAGATGTGGGATGCAGTACAGTGTACAAAGCTTACTCAAAGACTTAAAAAAGTAATTAATAAAGTTTTGCATTTTATTGCTTTATATGTATTTGTAACTTAAAAACTACTATTCTTTAAATACCTTTAAAGAATGAAGAAAACCAATCAGGTTTACTGGCTGGGCAGGTTTCTTAATATGGTATAATCATTTGTCTATCAATAAAAAAACACTGGCTTCAGGCACTCTTATACTTCACACACTGGAAACTGCACAAACCACAATCACACATCCACATAGATTCCAAGACCAGAAAGGTGGTGATTTCAAACACAGCAAACCAAGTGCAAAGAGACTGAACAGGAGAAACCTCTCAGGAGGGTAATCAGTCAGCCCGAGGAACACCACATGGACCAAATTGCCCAAAGAGGACAGAATAAAGACAAGTGATTAATGAACAGTAATTATATGCCAACCCAAAACTTGCATGTAATTAACTAACTATGCCACAGTCACAGTCAGTACCCATAATCATAAAAAGACAATTCTTAAAAAAAAATCTAAAAACTTAGCAGCCTTCCTTAAAAGACAAAATAAAACACCAGACAAATCAATTTTACAGACAGTAAGAATATTCACAATAACCAAATGACAAATAACCAAACAAAGAAAACAAAAATAAAAAAATAAAGACAACTTGAACACAAAATATCAGTATAGGCAAACCAGCAGTGACTTTATGGAAGTCCAAATCTAAAAAAGCACCTTTAAGCTTTAATCACCAGTAATGGAAAGGACCAACTTGCTCAGGTTATGACGTTCTCCTAGCCTGAGTTAGTAGGCACCCAAGTTTCATGCCCAGAGTCACTGAAAGAGTCTAATAATGTCATTGATCATCAGAACAGAGAGCAGAGATTAACATTGTCCTTTCTTTGTTTTTGTCTTCTTTTATCTTTACTTCACCTCATCCAGTTGATGGCTCAGAGAAGGCAAAGATAAAATGCAAAAAAAAAAAGAAGACAAAGTGAACGAAGACAAAGAAGAAAAAGAAAAACAAACTAGTCAAGAATAAAAAACAAAAGACAAAGAAGAAAAAGAAAAGAAGCCAAGAAAAAGAAGAAAGACAACGATAAACTAACAAATATATAAATAAAGATGACAAAAAAGAAGAAAGACAAAGATAAAAAAAAAAAAGAAAATGGGGGAAAAGGTGGGAGTGTAGTTTTTTAGTAGCTGACTACTTTGAGCTAGGATGGTGAATGATTGAACTACAGACTAGTAAAGAACTCGCTAGACATTCGTTCTTCCTGGTTCTTTTTTTTAACTTCTTTATTTTCCTTTTGGACAGTTTTTCTTGTTTTTCTTGGGGAATGTTTTAATAAAATCACCACTCTGTTGGAACTTACCCGGAGGTGTCGTGTCTTTCTTCATGTACATTACCTTCAGCCACACTAACCAGAAAAAAAAAAAACAGATCTCACTATGTGTTCATACATGTGGTCCATAAGGTCTCCAGTACTGATTTTAGGGACTGAAAAGCTTGAAGGAAAGAGCTTTTTTGTTGTAAATAACAGAATGGCTGAAAAACCCATTGAAGGAGCTAAGGGTGCTGATCTATATCTATTAACTAAGAGAACAGGGAGTCAGACAGCTTTGTTTGGTGGGACGTAGTTTTGAACTACATGCTGAATTTAAATGATATTGTCTGTTAATGTATTTAAAGCATCATATGTTCATTATTTGAGTTGTTTTACTGGAAGACGGATGGAAAAACACACTAAGATTGATGCTGTACTGAAATCAGCTTCTCTTCCAAATTGATCTGTTCCACCTTAAGTGATGCATTTATTTCATGCTGGTGCTATTGGGAAGATATTCACCCCCAATGCAGTTTAGCATTACTGAATTAGGAGAAAGCACTTATGTTGGCTAATAAAGCTAATTAGCAATGGGGTGGGGGTGAATACTTTTGACTGTAACTGCTGCACCATTTAAGGTGGAACAAACAAATTAGACTGAGAAGTCAGATTAAGCCTTGTCTTTCACAAATAAACCCTCAATGACTGTCAGAATGGTGAAGAAGCAGTTCAGGGAGACATATGGGGCTAAAAAGATGACAGTTTTTTAGATTCTAATTCAGAACCGTAACCCCAATCTGGACTATGCATGCGCAGTAAAGGAATGTCATTTCTGACTTTCAGAACATGCTAATTCATGATGCCGTAAACAAACACTGTTGCACCAATGAGGCTGAAGTTATTCTCCAGCTTCTTACTGGAATCTTCTAATCCACCTTAAATGTTGCAGAACCTACAGGAGGCAGAGTGGAACTGCAGTGCTATTTTAAGTGACACTTTAGCAAGTCCACAGGCTTGCAGCAATCTTCCTTGAATAGAACTAATGTTATCCAGCACATTGGTTTCAACAAGAATAGGACGCCCTCATTCCATCCTTTTTTTTTTTACTGATTTAAGAGTTCGGTGAAAACATTTTAGAGCACCCTGAGATTCGGGGTGGTATGCACTGGACATGTGATGGTTAATCCCCAAGAATTTCAGAACTTCAGTAAAATTTGATCCCAGATCTGTTTGGGTGTATTTTGGTAACCCAAAAGTAGAAGGATTTGATCAGTGGCCAGGGCAGCAGCCCTACACAATCAACTATAAGACGTTCAAATGGCATTCCTAATGCTGGGAGTGGATAAAGTGGTGCGGATGGAATAACCTGATTGGGTTTTCACATAAAAAATTGGGAGTCCATGTTCTCATTAGTACACCATCTTGGCAAAAAAAATATTGGCATGCTGGGGCATTAGTTAGTCTACAGTTATCAAGAGATAGATCCCTACTTTGTTCCTCCATCAAAGCCTCTTTATTAAATTTCAGTTATGATGTGGAATCATTTTCTGCATCTTCTGACTAACTTTAAACCAAATAGTGTTTACCTATTATTGAGTAACTGTTACAACCCCACTTATCAAACCATTTCTCAAAATACTAGTCTAGGTCTTGGAGAGATAAGAAACAAACCAGCACAACAGATTTAATGCTCAAATGAAAATGTTGTATTATAGGTAAACATAAGCTAGCACAGTCAACATCATATAGCGTCAGTACAACAAGTACATAATAACACAGAAAAGAGTAGACTAAAATAGCTCCACATACATCATACTAAGTCAAAGCTAGTGCTCGCCAGCCATTACATCCGGGAACATACAGATTTACGAGAAGTACAATACTGAATCTTGTCTAAATAGCAAGAAAAAAAATCCAAAGTATCCTGAACAGCATAAATCACAACCGCATGTAACTACATGATAAGAAAACACAGCGGCTGACTGAATAAAAGTCAATGCCCCCATTTTAATGACAAAGCCCAGACAACGCAACCAACCAGCATACACCTTTAGATCAGCTGCTTCCAATCAGTCGATTCACCTGGAGAGAGAGAGGGAAACAAAGAAACAACAAGACAAACAGGCCACCAGATGGCAGCACTAACAGTATCAAATATGCAATACTGGATCACAGGATCACATAAGTCTTGAACGTAACAGTATTACGGTTTAATAGTGGACAGACGAGAATCTGGGCAGTCGATTGTAATGGGCACTGTAAATGCTATAAAATGGAGTGTGGTGAAGTGGACTCACCATGAACAGCGGATGAGGTTGGTGAAAGCCTTATTAATAATCTTTGTAGCCACTCCTGAATCATCGAGGGCTGTGGACAGAAGAGAATCTGGGCAGGCGACTGTAATGGGCACTGTATGTGCTATTAAATGGAGTGTGCTAACGTAGACTCACCAAGATCTGTAGATGAGGTTACTGATCACCACATTAATGAAGTTTGTATCCACTTCTGAATCACTGAGGGCTGTAGACAGTAGAGAATCTGGACAGGCGATTGTATTGGGCACAATGAGCGGTATAAGAGATCATAAAGCGGCTCAAAAGAGAATTTGGGCAGCCAATTGTAAAGGGCACTTTATAAGGTACATCAAGGAGTATGATTAAGTGGACTCACCAAGAACAAGTGGATGAGGATTGTGAAAGCCTCATTTATGAAGTTCGTAGCCACTGCCTATCATAGAGGACTGTGGACAGAAGAGAATCTGGGCAGGCGATTGTAATGGGGGACTGTAAGTGCTATAAAATGGATAATAGTTAAAATAGATAAAATGGATTATAGTGTAAATAATTTATTTATAGTGTAAATTATTTATTTATCCAAATTTTTGTAACTGAGTGTCCTGCTATCCCTTTCTGCTGCTACACTGTGAATTTCCCCACTGCGGGACTAATAAAGGACTATCTTATCTTATCTTATCTTATAATAAGATAATTAATAAAGTTCGTAGCAACTCCCGAATTATCTAAGGCTGTAGACACAAGATGATCTGGGCAGGTAATTGTTTTGGGAACTGTAAGCTGTATAACAGGGAGTGTTATGAAGTGGACTCACCAAGAACTGTGGATGAGGTTGGTGAAATCATAGAGGGCTGTGGGCAGAAGAGAATCTGGGCAGGCGATTGTATTGGGCACAATGAGCGGTATAACAGGGAGTGTGCTAGCATAGAGGACAGAGGAAAATCCGGGCAGGCGATTGTAATAGGCACTGTAAATGCTATAAAAGGGAGTGTGATGAAGTGAACTCACCAAGAACTGTGGATGAAGCGGTTTAGCATTCCCAAATTTTCTAAGCGTGTGGACATAAGAGAATCTTGGCACCTTAAGAGGTACAACAAAGAGTGTGATGAAGTGGACTCACCAAGAACTGTAGATGAGGTTGGTGAAAGCCTCATTAATAAATTTTGTAGCCACTCAAAGTCAAAGTCAGCAAAGTCAAAAATGCAATATGTACAGGACATACACAGGATTGAAACTGCATTACTCTCAGACCCATGGTGCAACAATAAACATTTAAATAAACATCGAATATTAAATAACACAAAGCATGGACATTTTAGTTCACAAATTTGTAGGAATGTATGAGCATAGGTGTTTGTATAAATAAGTAGAGGTCCCTGACATTGACGTCAGAGGTAAAGTGGCATATGCAGCCATGCACTTAAAGTGTATGAAAAGTATATTTAAAGACCAGCAGATTAAAAGAAATCTGGGTATGGTTAGTGCAAATATAAACAGTATTTATCCACAGTTTTCATCCACAGTTTATATCCGGAATCATCAAGGGCTGTGGACAGAAGAAAATCTGAGCAGGCGATTGTAATGGGCACTGTCAGCAGTATAAAAGGGAGTGTAATAAACTGGACTCCCCAAGAACTGTGGATAAAGCAGTTTAGCAACTCCCAGATGATTTGAGGCAGTGGACAGAGGAGAATCTGGGCAGTCGATTGTAATGGGCTATAAAATGGAGTGTGGTGAAGTGGACTCACCATTAACAGTGGATGAGGTTGGTGAAAGCCACATTATTGAAGTTTGTAGCCACTCCCGAATCATAAAGGGCTGTGGACAAAAGAGAATTTGGACAGCCAGTTGTAAAGGGCACTTTAAGAGGTACAACAAGGAGTGTGATGAAGAGGACTCACCAAGAACTGTGTAGGAGGTTGGTGAAAGCCTTATTAAAGAACTTTGTAGCCACTCCTGAATCATCGAGGGCTGTGGACAGAAGAACATCTGGGCAGGCGATTGTAATGGGGGATTGTAAGTGCTATAAAGTCAAGTCAAATTTATTTGTATAGCGCTTTTTACAACTGTTGTCGTCACAAAGCAGCTTTACATAATTAGTACTTAATAAAGGACAGAGACAGAAAAGAAAGAAGAAATAACATGAAGGGTCAAAGACCCCCGTGAGCAAGCCAACGGCGACAGTGGCAAGGAAAAACTCCCTCAGAGCTGGAGGAAGAAACCTTGGGAGGAACCAAGACTCACAAGGGGGACCCATAATCCTCTGGCCAGACTATTTAAACATGAATGGTAAAAATTACCAAAGCAGATACAACAGAAAGTTTATAGTGGTGATATTAATAGTGTCAGACAGACACAAGTCCATCTAGGTTTCAGCACGGCCACCAAACAGGCAGCAGCGGCAGGCGGGTGAGCCATGGGTGGTGGCGGGTTGGGGGGACCCGCTGGCCGGACTGGTAGGTGGCAGCTGGTTAGACGCAGGTAGAGGGGACCTCAGCGGGCAATCTTCCAGCAGGTCGGGCTGGGTGGCCATTTACTCGAAGAAGGTAAAAAGAGAAAAGTTAGTTCTAAGAGGAATTTTATGGAGGGCAGAGAATGTTGAGAATCAGCATCTGGGTATGTCTGACGATTCCGGCAGGTCTGGTTATCACAGCATAATTAAAAGGAGAGAGCCAGAAGGTAACACGGACACGGGCGCACCCTGAGAACACCAGCATCTATCTGCTCCACCTTCAACAAACCTGAGTGATCGCGTGTAAGCAGCGAGACGACAGCTCCAGCATCTCAGTGTACTACAATTCCCAGGGTCCGCGAACCCCTGGACCTGCAGCCCTTATCTAAGAAACATTAATTACCAAAAGCTAAACTAAACATATACGTTTTCAGCTTAGATTTAAAGATTGAGACTGTGCCTGAGTCCCGAACATTATCTGGAACGTTATTCCAGAGCTGGGGGGCTTTATAAGAAAAGGCTCTTTTTGGGAACGAGTAAGAGGCCAGCACCCTGAGATCTAAGTAGTCTTGATGGTTCGTAATATACAATAAGATCCTGCAGGTACTCAGGAGCGAGGCTATGTAGGGCCTTATATGTTAATAGAAGAATGTTGTATTCGATACGGAATTTAACTGGGAGCCAATGAAGTGCTGATAGAACTGGACTGACAAGGTCAAATTTTCTAGTTTTAGTAAGGACCCTGGCTGCAGCATTTTGCACCAGCTGAAGTTTATTGAGGTTCCTGCTGGAACAACCTGACAGTAGTGCGTTACAATAATCTAGCCTTGAGGTAACAAAAGCATGTACTAGCTTTTCTGCGTCTTGTAGTGATAAGGAGTTTCTTAGTTTGGAGATGTTCCTAAGCTGCATAAAGGCTGTTCTACTAATATTAGCTATATGTTGCTCAAATGATAAATCTGAGTCGAATGTGACGCCAAGATTTTTTGCTGATAAACCAGGAATGATGGAAGAATCAGCCAAGTCTAACATTAAGTCTGATAGTTTATTTCTAGAGTCTTTTGGACCTAAAAGGAGAACTTCGGTTTTGTCACTGTTGAGGAGAAGGAAGTTATGTGACATCCAGAGTTTTATATCCTTTACACAGTCCTCCATTTTCTGTAATCTAAATTTATCATCAGGTTTGACTGATATATAGAGCTGTGTGTCATCTGCATAGAAATGGAAATTAACGCCATGTCTGCTTATAACTGAGCCCAGTGGTAACATGTATAATGTAAATAATAGCGGTCCTAAAATTGAGCCTTGCGGAACTCCATATCTTACTTCTGCGTAGTTTGAAGATAAATCTTTTATCTTTACGAATTGATAGCGTCCCGTTAGATATGATTGGAACCATGATAGGGCTGTCCCTGTGATTCCAACCATTTTCTCTAATCTTTCTAGTAATATAGTATGATCTATTGTATCAAAGGCTGCACTAAGGTCTAGTAGGACTGATAAAGATACGTAGCCTTGATCAGAGGCAAGAAGGAGATCATTCGTAATCTTCACTAGGGCTGTCTCTGTGCTGTGATTGGGTCTAAATCCAGACTGGAATTTCTCATACATGTAATTTTTACTCAGGTATAAGCAGAGTTGTTGGGCCACAGCTGTTTCTTAGATACGAATGTTAAGTTTGAGATGGGTCTATAATTAGATAATACGCTAGGATCAAGATTTGGTTTCTTGATTAAAGGTTTTATAACTGCTATTTTAAGGGTTTGGGTTACATGTCCAAGGCTAAGGGATGAATTTACAATTGTTAAAAGAGGTCTGATTATAATTGGGAGAATTTCTTTTAGCAATTTAGAGGGAATCGGGTCGAGTGTACATGTTGTACAATTAGCTGAGGATATAATTTTTTTCTAGTTGTGGAAGTGGGTAGAAGGCTTCCAGCCTTTGTTCTACAACTAAGTTATGTTCTAAAGCAACTACATCAGGTGACGGCCATGTTTGATTTAATAAGCAGGGTTGGATTTGTTGTCTAATATTTTCTATTTTATTATTAAAATAGTCCATAAAAATGTGACTGGTTAAAGATGTTGGGATCTGGGGTTGAGTATCTGCCTGGCTTTTAGTAAGTTTAGAGATCTCATTAAAAAGAATTCTGGGATTGTTTTTGTTTTTCTCAATCAGCGAGGCCAAATACACTGAGCGAGCTTTAATGAGAGTCTTTCTATATTGACTAAGGCTGTCCTTCCACGCAGAGTGGAACACCTCTAGTTTGGTCGCCCGCCATTTACGCTCTAGTTTCCGCACTGTTTGTTTTAAGGTACGAGTTTGATCACTGTACCACGGTGTGAGCCTTTTTTGCCTCATCATTTTATTTTTAAACGGCGCTACTTTGTCTAATGTTGATCTTAGGGTATTTTCTAGATCATTTGTTAATTTAACGAGCTCTGTTTGGTCTGACGGAGTGTAAGCTAAGGAGATTTTTAGTAAACTGTACAGCTGTCATTGGTGTTATTGTGCGCTTTAGACAGTGTTGGGGAGAAGAATTAACATTTTGCCTTAGCTGTAGCTCAAAGGAGATTAGATAATGATCCGATATTACTGAGCTTTGAGGTAGAATATTTAGCTGATCAATGCTAACACCCAGGGTCAGGACTAAATCTAGGGTATGATTACAGTAATGTGTGGGTCCAGTTACGTTTTGTATGATGCCAACAGAATCTAAAATTGATACAAACGCCTTTGTTAATGGATCGTCTGCTTTTTCAAAGTGAATATTAAAATCTCCTACTATTATAACTTTGTTGCTGCACACTGCCGAGTCTGCAGCAAAATTACTAAATTCTTTTAAAAATTCAGAGTAGGGCCCTGAAGGCCTATAAATATTAATCAGTGAGAAAACATTTTTATTTGTGGCCGGATTTGATATGTTAATGTAGATAAGCTCAAAAGAAGTGAAGGTGTTACAGTGTTTTTGAATAATCTCTAGTGTATTCTGATAGATTATACATACTCCACCTCCTCTGCCTGATAATCTAGGGCTATGTACATATTTATAGCCTGTGGGGGTGGCTTCATTTAGAGCTATATATTGATCAGGTCTAACCCAGGTTTCGGTTAGGCAGAAAACATCTAGTTTCTGATCACATATCATTTCATTTACGATCACTGCTTTTGAGGATAGTGATCTAATGTTAAGTAGACCAAGCTTTAGGTCTGAGGTGCTGCTGTTATCGTTGAAATGAGAGATTTTAACACTGATTAAATTATTAAAACGAGCTGATCTAGATGTTCTATGTTTGTGTTTAATTCGGGGCACAGACACAGTCTCAATACAGTGAAACCTGGGTGACGCCTCAAAGCAGCTCGCAGACGGTCAGTTTAGCCTGTCTGTCTGCGGCCTGGTCCCGGCTCTGGATTGTCAGCAGCCTTTTACACTCCTCTGCCGACTAACTAGCAGACTATGAGCAATGCTGCACGAAAGTAAGGCAGCACCCTCCCGCGTGGGGTGGACACCATCCCTACCTAAAAAACCAGGCTTGCCCTCAAACTTTAACCAATTATCTATGAAGCCCACATGATTTTCGGAACACCACTTGGACATCCAGCGGTTCAGCGCTGTGAGTTGGCGGTTTAGCGCCGCGCCTCATTGGGATGGGACCAGAGCAAATTACGGCATCGGACATCGTCTGGGCCAGTTTAACCACCTGCCGCAGACGAATATCATTGGCCCCTACATGAATCACTATCCTCGAATATCTCCTGTTTGCTAGCCGCTTAAGGTTGCCGCTAATGTCCGGCGCTCTGGCTCCCGGTAAACAGCTAACAGTCACTGCTGGAGCCCCTAAAGGACTAGCTATCTTCACGTGTCGAACAATAGAGTCTCCTATTACCAGAGTACTTTGAACAGACTCCTCAGCGGGTGTTTCGCTGAGCGGGGCAAACCTGTTTGACACGCGAATGGGGGGGGGGGGGGGCGTGGTGTTCCGGTGGGCTAAATTTGGCTTTTGCGCTAGCATTAGCCTTAGCTTTCCGGCTATGCTGCCGAGACGTCACCCATTCGCCCCGCTGTGAGGGCTCTAACCCTGAGGCAACGGGGGCTGCTACCAGTGACTCTTGCTCTCTATCCTTCAGTAACCCCATGATGCACACCTCTAACTGGTCCACCTTTTCCACCAGAGAGCTAACTAACTCACATTTAGTGCAAACACTATCATTATCACTAGCGGTGGGAAAAGGGTCTAGACTAAACATACCACACTTCTCACACTCAAAAAGTCCAGCAACAGCCATAATAAAATACAAACTTACCGCTTTCAGCTGATTTAGGCACCGAAATAAAGGTTGTTGTGGGGTACTCTGCTTTTTGTTTTGTCTTTTTGATAGACCTGTGGACTGTAAACATAATCTAAAAGCAGTTACGGCGAAAAGCGGTAGAAAGTGATAGAAAGCAGAAAGAACAAGCTAAACACGGAGACAGTGATTCCTCCAAGGACCGGGTCTGGAGTAAGGATTTCCCACAAGCGTTAGCCTTCCCAAACGGAAGCCATTCCCATAAAATGGAGTGTGGTGAAGTGGACTCACCATGAACAGCGGATGAGGGTGGTGAAAGCCTCATTAATGAAGTTCGTAGCCACTTCCATATCATAGAGGACTGTGGACAGAAGAGAATCTGGGCAGGCAATTGTAATAGGCACTGTAAGCGGTTTAACAGGGAGTGTGATAAACTGGACTCCCCATGAACTGTAGATGAACTGTGGCATAAAGCAACATTATGTGAAGTTTATAACTTAAAAAGAATAACACTTAAATGGTGCTAAAATGGAGATAAAGGTCAGTCTGGCGCAGTATGTGAATGCATACAAGATGTTTAGAGCTAATGGACAGTTCAATGACTTTGAAAGGAATTAGGTTATTATTTTTTAACTTTACATAAAATAATACTAATAATACTTCTTACATTAAAGAGTTCTGGTTATTAAGGTAAGTTCTAGAAACTGACTATTTCACTTGTCTTATTCTTTAGTCTTTATATAGGTCATATAAGCAGAGAACCTGTAGAGAGGAGAATTATCACTTGAAGTGTCTGACAAACCTGGAAGACATTCTCAAGTCTGATTTTCACACCAAAAAATGCACTGATTTCCTCAACACAGAACAGTACCAGATGTTTCAGCACGGCAGACATATTTTAAAAAGCTCCTTTTATAAGACGCCTCCAGCATCAGAGCACCAACCAGTCAGCACTCACTCACAGTAATGCTAGCCTCTATTGCCCAAAACCTGCTTTCTGTAGAAAATGTTATCTTTGCTTTTTTTAGTGAAATACATCATTCTACTTTCCAGAATTAAAGGAAGATCCTGGTGGTTAGACACCCCCGGACATTGAGGATCTGCTTGCAGGCTCACTCTGGCACTTTGCAGTCATTTTTTGAGACAACAGGGTAAATAGGAAGTGGCTAGACTCTCCATAAACCAGCTCTGATATAAGCCTCTTTTATACAACACATCTTGACACTTGGCAAAGTATTATCTGCTAAATCTGTCTTCTCTATAAAGAGCTATTAATATATCCATGATTACAAAGGGGGTTAATACTGGACAGTGTAAAAAACATACAATAGATACAATAGTTTATTAGAGCAACACAACAGAAATGGTTCAGAAGATAAGTGTAAGAAGTCAATTCAGTCTTATGTTCCAGACAACACAGATGAATGATGAAAATCAACTCATCAGCACCACCTACAGGCGGAACAGCAGCGCTTAAGGTGGACTGGATCATTCAAATAAGAAGCTGAGGAAAGCTGAGGGAAGGCTAATTTGAACAGTGCTAATAAATAAGGTCATTTTTCTTCCTCTAATGGATTATTGTTGTTGTTTATTATTATTCACAGACAACAATCTGTTTTCCGGTGTGCTTAATCAGCCTGCCATCCATATCCCACCTTTACAGAGTTTCCGATTCGGCTCATCTCAGCGTAAATCGTGAAAAGGAAAACAGAGAACTTCCAGAAACATGTTAGTCTATGTTGGGATGAAGGTTTGGTAATGTAGGAGCACCTCACCTTAAATGTAGTCTGAAGAGAAATGGCTGAAACAGCAGCAGTGTTTGTAGAGGTGTTGGAGGAGCTTTAGTGAGTCGTGGCTGTTTAGTAAAGCTGGTCGCGTGCTGTGCTGCTGGAAAGCAGGTGACATCACAATCTGAGCAGAATGATGAAGTTCTAGAGCTTGAACTCTCACAGCCTCTCTTTATGATCACGTGGAAGTTCATGAGGACAGTAAACCACCACCAAACACCTATCAATAATAGACTAATGAAGTAGATTAGAATTATTATCACCAATAATCTTTCTATCATATTTAAACACATATTTAAAAACATCATTTCACTTTATGAAAACATTTATTTATTTAACGGTGTTTCAGCTGCTTGTTTAACTGCTTCTGGTCTTCACTATAAATACAGAACAACATAGAAGAAGCAATCTTTTCCCAGGATCAAAGCGGAGGGACAAAATATAAATGATAAACTGTGTAATATGTTTATATAAACTTTTTTCTTTTTAAATACATTTTTATTTTTCTGAACTTAAACAATATTTAATTGTAAATATTATATAAACATTCTACATACTACATTATATTTAGTAAGCACTACATAATTAAATTATGTTCCACCAAATGAATCACAACACAAAATATGATGGTACACAACTTAAAATCCTAAAATTACTAAAACGATTAGTGTGTCAAACTCCTAGTTAGGATCATTTTAGCCAATAAATGAAAAATGTAACCCTAAATTTAAACAAGTAATTCACAAAACAAGAAAAACACCAAATTTCTTTATTAAAATTATTAAACACAACAGGCTGCCATTTCAAAGGCATTAACAATTGTTTTCAGAGCTAGAAATATATTTTATAATTAAATATTTCAGAGCACAACAGACATGAAAACATGAAAACCATTATCTGCAGAGAAACACAAAAGAGCACTTGCCTTCCCCAGAAAATCATTTATACCTACACAGCTGCCTTGAAACAAAATCAATATATAATATAACACAACCTCCTCGTTTCTACTCTCACTGTCCACTAGATCAGCTCCACTGACCATATAGGAGCACTTTGTAGTTCTATAATTCCAGACTGTATCCAGCTGCTTCACTGCATACATAATGAGACAGCTATCCACCTGGGGGAGCCAGAGGGAAGACTAGATAGCAACTAGGGTGGAGTCAAAAGCAGATATGGGGTTTTGCAGGGAGCTGGGTTCGAACCTACGTTGCTGGTGTGAAAGGGCAGAGAGAAATCCCCTGGACCAAAATTAAAACAAATGAAAGGACTTAGAATTATAAGGGTTGTTGTGAAATGAGAGAAATAACTAAACCAAAAAACAGCAGTAAGATGTCCTTAAAATAAAATAAAAGGACTGTAAAAATACGATGTTTACAAAGGGAGAGAGAAAGAGGGGAATGCCTCATGGCAACCAGCGAGAGAAATCTGAGAGCCACTAGCGGCTCTAAAAGACATAAAGCGATAGAGCCTCTTGTGTGCAAAGAGGAACTGCAGAGTGACTTAGACAACTCTCGGAGAACACCAATACCGGCGTGGTCTAGCTTTCACATGGTAAAACTCAAGGATTTGATCAAGGATTGCCACCAGCTGCCGTCAATCAGGCTGATCATTAGGAGGCACGGAGCACGATCTCCCTCTGGGGTGAAGCAAAACTTGTTCTTGCACTGTTCCCATTTTCTATAAAGTCAAACTGAAAAGTCTGCACACCCCTTTCACCTTCTCCATGTTTCTTTATGTTACAGACTTATTCTACAATAGATTGAGTTCATTTTTGGCCTCATTTTTATTTTCTTGGACCCCATGGCCCCATGGGACCTTATGTAGGGAGGTGTTGGCAATCCTCAATCATGCTCAATCAACTGAAAATTTAAACAAAATGCACCTCGTCTCACTTTTGGGTGTCAAATCAAATGGTGTGCACACTTGTGTACATATAAACTGTTTACAACTGCCGTTGTCACAAAGCAGCTTTACAGGAACCAGTAATAAAACCAACTGCATTTTAAATGGTTGCAAACTGTTTCTATTAGGACACTGTTATCAAGGTGTGCTAATGTGTCTAATAGAGAGAACAGTGGGTGAACACCTCTGCAGCCCTTCTGTGTCTAAACCAATTGTACCAGCAGAACACACACTAACACACCACCACTGTGCCGGGGACACTCTGTGCCTTGTGGTGGTGTTAGTGTGTGTTCTGTTAGTACAATTGGATCAGACACAATGGTGAAAAAAAAATGGCTGGTCAGTGTACATGTATAGAACATTTATGCACATGTGCATTCAAGCTGGTTGCTTGGTTCAGTATTTCAACTCATAATTTTTCAGTCTCAGCAGGCATAGTTTCACTCACAACAATATCCCCCTCAACTTAAAGATGCTGCTGGGGCTGAAGGAGACTCCACCAGTGATGAGAAGAGTAACAGGAGTGTCGGTGATGCTGGCTCCTCTTCCTGCTGCAAAATACACACACTGTAATTATGAGGAGAGTTGCAAAAGAAATGTTACAAGTCACAACTTTTCATATGTTCATCACACTTATAGATGGTTCAGACTTTCCAACCAATTACAAGAAGTTGAGACATATCACCCATTTAACAATAGAAGAATAAAAAGAACCAGTGCATATTACAGTTTGAGTAGCTTATTTATTACATAATAACCCAAATCAAAAGGCATTTCACTTCTTTTAAAGTCATGAGATAAATGTGAAGCCACCAAAGCTCAGACTATTCTTGCATTCTTTCTTAACCTATGATAACTTTTGTGATTAATATTTTCTTCATTACTTACTGTTCTTTCTGTTGGGTTTCTACATTATCTCTTCTGTGTTAAAGCATACAGAAGTTACATAGTTGTACATCTATTTCATTTCCAGAACAAAGTCACTGTTGAACTGACTTAGCACTGCTGATGGTGAAGCGCAGAACCTTTTATCTGCCGAGAGAGTTCAGCGCTGCATTTATCCTGGCTGTTTAAATTCTGCCACGCACGAACTTGGAGATGCCACTGGGGCTGCTGCATGACACAATCAGCAAACAAGAGACCGCACACCCAGACGGCATGTTCACTGCCGATTTTAACCACAGCAACCTGAGGACTCTCCTCCCCAAACACGAAGGAGAACAACATTCTCGACCAAGTCCACAGCAACGTGAGCGGTGGCAACAAGGATGTGACTCAGCCACGGACAGTCCGACCAAATCTCTGTGTTCCTCTCTGTGTGACAACAATCTTTATTTGAATACAGAAAGGATGGAGAAAGGAAATGATGTTGATCTCAAGAGGAGGCAGGAGCTACATGCACACCTCTACATATGTGAGACAGAGGTGGAGAGGGTAAAAACCTTCAAATTCCTCTGCGTTCACATCAGTAACGATCTCACTTGGTCACACAAAACGCACCATATCGTTCAGAAGTCCCAGCAGCAGTTGTATTTTGATAAATGTCAGCCAAAATTCTCAGCAATGTCTACAGGAGCACGATCTTACCAACTCTGTCACGGTCTGGTACAGAAACTGCACCGCTCAGAACAGGAAGGCTCTCCAGAGTGTGATCAAGACTGCACAGTCCATTTCCGGAGCAGCCGCCCCCTCACTGCAGGACATCTACAGGACCAGGGTCATCAGGAGGGCCCACAGCATTATCAGGGACAATACACACCCTTTACACAGCCTCTTCATGCTCCTGCCATCGGGCCCACACTACAGGAGCGTGAAGTCCAGGACAGCCAGACTGACAAACAGTTTTTATCCACAAGCCATCAGGCTTGTAAACACCTCCTGACATGCACCCATTAATACAAGCCCACTACATATAATCACTGCTGCTGTTCTACAAATACTGTTTACTTTTGTACTTGCACAATGCACTTCCCACATGCACAACTTTCTTTACTTAGTGTTTTTCTTTTACTTAGCATTACTTTTTTTTGCTTATTTACTGTATATATTTTTGTTGTACTTTTTCTCTCTTTATTTTGATATTTATGAGATTATGTCAGTAAAGACTTGGTAAGAATTCCATGGTACAGTTTAATTGCTTGTTTCTGCTGTGCACATGATAATAAACTCTTGAATCTTGAATTGTGATTGTGTTTGCACAGGTACTTGCCAAAGGAAAGCGTGAGCTCCACTCAAATATTAGCTGTGGCTTTATTGTTGTGGGGGTAACTTCCTTTAGTAGGTTCCAAACTTCAGCACATCCTGAAGAGAAGGGCCTGCACCTGTTTCTAAAAAACAAACAAACAAACAAACAAAAAATATATCAGTAGTAGAACACAACCGGGTGGAGCCTGTCACCCTCCCCAACAACAAATCGGGGTGGCACAACAACGGGGCAGACGTGAAAGCGCGCTTAAGCGCCTGGAAGGACTCCTCAGCTTGCGGAGTCCACGTGATGCGCCTGGGAGCTCCCTTGAGCAGTGATGTGATGGGTGCTGCCAGGCTACTGAAATTCCTAATTAACCTTTGATAGAAGTTGGCAAAACCTAAAAAACGCTGGACCTCCTTAACGGAGCCAGGAGACGGCCAATCCAAGACTGCTTGGACCTTGGCCCAAACCATCTGAACCCCCCGCTCGCTGATGATGTACCCTAGAAAAGGGATTTCTTTAACATTAAACACGCACCTTTCTAGTTTGGCGTAGAGCTGGTGGGCCCTAAGCCTCGCCAGGACCAAGCAAACCTGGTGTACGTGTGTGGGCAGGTTGGGCACTAAATCAATTGCACAATCGTAGGGACGATGGGGAGGAAGCTTAGCGGCTTGGGCTTGACTGAACACGTCCTGCATATCCTTGTACTCTGGGGGGGACAAGAACACTCACCACATTGGTGCCTGGAGACCTCTCCCCGCACTCACCAGTGACCTGGCGTGATGCTCCTCTGGGTCACCGACCACAGTCCTTCCGCTGGTGCCCCGCTTGCCCGCAGTAGAAGCACAGACCCTCTCGGCTCCTCCTGCTGAGTTCCTCCGGGTGAGGCGACTGATTCCTACCACTCGACGTGGCTGATGGTGTGGTAGCTTGGGACCCTCCAGGGATTGAGGGCTGAGCGATCCGCTGTGTGACTAGGCTGGTCGACTGGGACTAGTGACGGATCCCCCAGCACACCAGGACCTGGGGGTTGGTAGGGCGACCTAAGAGCTGGATGGCAAGGGCGATGAGTTCGTCCAGCTCTAACAACTCGCCTCGGGATGCCAGCTCTCGCTGCAGATGGGGGCTGAGCCCATTACGGAACAAGACCACCAACACCAGCTGCTTCCATCCACTACCCGCTGCCATGGTGCGGAATTCCAGCGCTTACTGAGCCGTGGTTCGGCTCGATCGGCTTGCCCAATCCAGAGCTTTACTGGCGAGATATAAGGAATATATAAGGAATATATCTGGGATATAAGGAAGATGATCTTCGGCTGGTCAGTGCCGGTCGGTTAGTTGCTAAAAAAGACTGAGCACTGTAACAAGAACCCCTCTGGATCGCTATTATATGTATCCGGTTTACATTGGGCCGGGAGGACTAGCGGGCTCCAACAAAGCCTGAACAAGCTTTGCCAACCCCTGAACGCCACCCACTAGGGTGACTTGGTGCTGCTGGTCCGCCTGTTGCTGCACCAGGCTACCAACTGTCTCAAACATACTCTGAAGAGTGAGCTGCTGCTGCCCCAAGAACCGTCCTTGGGCGCGAACAGCCTGATTTAAGGCTTCCATCCCCTTCCATTCCATGTAGGCTTGGAACCTACAATTCTCGGCAAGGAGCTTAAGCCTTAAGTACCCCCCATCTCAGGTCACATTAACCAAACAAGACATGGCATAACTAACAAAACCGGGAACATGTGAGACGACAAACGAACTGAACCAAAGACATGAACATGAAGAGAACACTGAACTCAACAAAAGTCCTTAAGGGAGCCTGCGGCCCTGACTCGAGTCCGCCCCAGGGACTTTTTTTTTGCCAATAACTGGTGTTTAATTCAAATGTTCACTTAAATAAGAACACTTGTTTCCTTCCAAAATATTATTATGGGCATGTATCTCCCATCCAAAAGCAATCCTTACTTTCAACATTTGAAATGTCCGTTTCCAGTAAAGTCTGTGAGTTTGAGCGCTAGACTGCCCGACTGTTTCGTTTTTTATTTTGATGACATGATTTTTTCTGTTTCCATTTCTGTTTTCCACCCGTTTTCGGTCATGTAGATAACTTTAATTGACATAAACTGTGACACTGTATTATGGCACTGTAATCGTCCCATGGTGCATTGGGGTACATTTTAAGTGTGTATTTGATTAATCAGAATGGACTTTTGTAGTGAATTTGTTAAGCATAGCTCAGTTGTGGTTGTTTGTGTTATATTAGTCATTTTGGTGTGGTTGGTTTGTTAATTGTGAATTGATTTTGGGTATTTGCCATCATGACATTACCTAAGCAGGGATAATACCTCCAGACTGGATTGGGAATTAGGGGGTGTTTATATTTTGTGGGTTTTCTTTTGTGTTGTTAATGTAAATAGTTTGAGACTTATTTTTCAGCATTTCCGTTTCCCACCCGTTTTCAGGCATTTTTGTTTTCGCACCTGTTTACAGGCATTTTGTTTACCCACCCGTTTTCGGGCAATTTCCGTTTTCCCACCTGTTTACAGGCATTTTGTTTTCCCACCCGTTTTCGGTCATTTTTGTTTTCCCACCTGTTCCGTTTTCCCACCTGTTCCGTTTTCCCACCCATTTACAGCCATTTTAGTTTTCCCACCTATTTACAGGCCTTTTTGTTTTCCCACCCGTTTTCAGGCATTTTTGTCTGGCAATCAAATCTAGTCCTCTTCTGCATGAATGACAGCTCAGCACTGCTGAAACTTCAGCTGTTTGTTCAAATAGAGAGGTTTAGAGGTGGGAAATATCTGATGGTCAAAGTTTATATGTAGACGACTTTAATTGACAAACGGCTACACTGTATTATGGCACAGTTGTGTCCCATGGTGCATTGGGGTACCTTTTAAGTTTGTATTTGGTTAATCAGAATGGACAGAATGTGCAGGCTGGTATGAACAAGGGATGAAAGATTGTCTATAACATGAACATTTTTGTGAAATATATGATCTAACCTCTAATATGAATTTATATGAATTATGAAATGAGCTTTGAACAACTTTAAATGAAAGCATTCCCACCTAAAAATGAAGCGAGAGAGAGAGAGAGCAGGTGTTCAGTCTGCTTGGAAATAATCATTCTTTGGCTCAGGTTCTCTACACGTATGATGACACTCAGTTTAACTTTCTGGCATCATCGAGTGACACTGGTAGGGCAGAATCACAGGATAGTACTCATCATCATCATCATTTTTGCTGGTTGATTTTGTTGGTGACTAATCCTCAACCTCCAAAGGCAGTAGATCAGAAGGTAAGAGCAGGTTGTGATGCAGCACTCGTAACTTTCCCCTTCCTCTTTCAGCTCTCAGCTCATTAATGGGGATATCTTTATTCATTTCTCATACCACAACATGGAAGATGTCCTCCCAGTGATTTCCCAATTTCCCAGGTCACCTACGGGGTGTCAGGTTGCGTACTAGGACACGATAACCTGGACACAACATTGAACTCTTACTTTCTTGTGAAAGCTTCTTTTATTCAGTGAAGCAGCTTTGTGGATATTCTCTCTCTCAATTGCATTTGCCTCTTTCATCTCATTCTTCCATCTCTAGATCCACAATTCAGCAACCCACCTACTAGTGGTGGCATTCAGCTTTGCGGAGGATAAAACATAAGCCTGTGATTTACAATCACTGCAGACAGTGAAGAAGGACGCATAGTACAGATAATTGTGAAATTTCTCAGTTATGTCCCACTTCAGGGTGAGAAACTCTAACTTTCCTGAATGCAAGTGATGATTCTTTTCAGATGCTGATAAAGTGCGCGACACAGGCGATTACACAAAGCTTCCCATCTGTGAAAAGTCTGGAAACACAAGCGCAAGGGGCTGTACAAGGTAGCCAAGTAGTTCATGTAATATTTGCTGGTGTGTTTCTGTCCACTCAGTTGGTGTGTTAGAGGGACGTGTTGGACGTCCCCTTTCTTGACCGCCTCTTTCTTTAATGGTCGAAGCTTTGTCTTCTCCAGGCCGCTTGATGAGGTCATAGAGTGGACCAGCATTGTGGGAGGGAAATCCTTTATGTACTGTTTATAATAACTCAAAGCCCCAGCATTCCTCTAAGCTCACCTACAGTGCTGTGTCGCTCTGCAAGAGCTCTCACCACAGATGTGTCAGCAGGGTCCATCCTGCTTCCTTCTGTGGACACAATTCGACCAAGATAACGGACTTCTGTCTTAACCCTTTCCTGCCTGAGTAGAACATTTCATTTTCAGACACTATGTAACATAGTCATAGAAAAAACCTTATGGTGTAACTACAGTACATAGTACAGACAATAAATACACCATTATAACCAGAAAAATCAGTTCTTTAAAATGATATAAAATTCAGCATGATTATAGAAGTGTAAAATAAACAAATATATACGTATATAAGTATTCTCCAAAATCAACCTACAACACCTCTCAATTTTTTTTCATTCATAAATTCTTACATTTTTGACACATTTCTGTGCACAATAGAGAAACATATAGAGTATATGATTTTTTTTCTGAGACCATCAAGAAAATAATTTAGAATCTATCATTTTTTTTATTCAAAAGTTATAATCTATTTAGCAGAAGGTGTCATTAAGCAATTTAAAATGTTCCTTTTTTACCTCATGTTTTACCAAGGTCAGCACACACTATAAACCAATGAAAGTGTACTTTTATAAAGTACTAAATCGTCAACATCCATATTTTTAAGATAATAAAGATGTATTTGACAAAATAAACACTCCAACAGTGTTTAGTTTAAAAACATTCAATATTTCTATTAGAATTATATACACTTCTCATCTATACATAATATCAAAACAACACAAACATGGACATACTATTATTACATAAAATCGGTCAAGCTGTTTATTTGATTTTCTTGCAAATAACTACAATATAGTTTGACACTATTAAAATAATAATAAACAATGCAATGCAAAAACTCTCAAATAATCTGTCAGGCCCTCGTCATTGTGCCCAAATATGTACTTCTGCCTAATTTCCGGGTTGTTTGTGTTCATGTGTATTTGGTTCTGTTCAAATGGTTTGATTCATGTTCATTTGCGTTTACTCATTGGTCATTGTTTTGTCCATGTGTTGCACCTGGGACTGGGAGTACTTAAGGAGCTTTACCCCCTTTGTTCACTGCCGTGAATTGACTCAGTTTGCGGTTTACATTCAGGAGAAGTTCTCCAGCCTACTCTAGAGGCAAGCGAGGTATGTTCGCTCAAGTTCCAAGGCGACCCACGTTCAAGGCAGCAAAGTCAGGTTAGGTCGGCCTTGCCTTCTGGTCTGGCGGCTGGTTCCCCAGCTACTCCTCTTTTGTTTAAAGAGAGCAGCTGTACCCTTTGTTTGCTTACTCCCCCGATGCCCATGCCCGGCTTGTGGCTTTCTGTTCTAGCTCCCTCCTTGCTTCTCCCCTCCTTACATCCCTTTCTCTCACGCTCAGCTCCCGGTTCCTCCCAGTCCCAGGTTTGTTTTGTTCGCCATCTTGGCTGTTTACTGTTTTGCCTGTTTGCACTGTTTTACTAGTTGCTGCACTTCCCATTTAGTATCCCTTTGTGTTGTACCCTGTTTACGTTAATAAAATAGCTTGCTTTGATTCCATCTCTGCGAGTCATCCCTCTTGGTCTGGCCGTACACGCCATGACATAATCCAATTCAACAATGCAAGAAAAAGCTATTATTTGTTCAGGATAATCATTGAACAATTCAGTAAACAGTTATGAGGCAACAGTATATCAAATCTCATCTAAGCCATTTTGCTACACTACATCATATTTAACAGACAATGCTCAAATGACCTCCTTCCAATGAACAAACACACACTGAACTTTGACCTGTGAAGAAAAAGAGAAACAGAGTACATATACACAAACACAGGGGTTGAGGGTGGATGAGAGGAGCGGACAGTAGAAGACAGACAACTGTGAAACTCATCTCCTTCATCAAGACTGAAAACAGTTTCGATTACCAACTAAACTAAATCTTCTACCTTAACACTCAGGAGTCCTGCAATCTTTGTTTATTTTCTTTTATGATTTTTTTGTGGCAATGGCCGCAAGCTGGAGCGACAGATTTTCCTAACCCCAGTTTATCTGGCTGTAGCTAAACTAAACCCTGATGCTCCATTGGAACGATGCCAGTCCTGAAACAACACCTCCCATGTGCTTATTGTAGAGCTTTACTACAGCTGGTTGACGGACTACTTTTCTGTACCGTGTGGCACCATACTTTACCATCCCTGAAACCTCTGATGAATCATTATCACTGAGGAAATTAGAGAGGCATGTAACTGCTTGCGTGTTCTTCCCCTGAACAACTAAGACACTTCCATCAATTCTACACCACCTCATATCACCACGGTTAGCTCGCCGCTCCCCTTTTTCGACATCTTTGAAATCCACTGGGAATTTCTTATGATTAATCCTACATTGGTTCCCCACTCCTTGAGTCAGACCATAACAGTTGGTGATGTATAAAAGTTATCAAACCAAACTGTGTGACCTTGATTTTTAAATGGCTGCACAAAGTCTTCAATCACTTTTGTAGCCAAATCAGTTTTGCTCCCATCAAGACTGCCTGTGTATACATCAGAGTCTAAGGTATATCCCAAATCTGAAGCTGCAATCACCCACAACAACCCCAGCGAGTAGGTTTACCTTTTATATACTGCTGTAATCCTGATCAACCTTTTGATTCTACCATCCTCTCGTCTATGCTCAGATTTCCATCAGCCTGGAAAAGCTGCTGACACTGGGTTTTGAGGTGGTCCATCAGGTAACGCAACTTCCTAAGACAATCACAATTATTTTCTGTGACAGGATGTAGAAAATGGGGGGCTGCCATCAATTCCTTGAAACGGTCATGGGACATGAACAACTTGACCCATGAACCCTAAATAGATCTGGTATATGTACACATACACTGTACACATTTACAAATACAAACACTTGGAATACATTTATTTACACACTAGAGGTTGTTGGTTGATCCCTCTGCTCATCTTCACCATCCTCTTCTTCTCCTTCATCCAGGAGCTCCGTGTCCATGAAGTCCTCTTCTTCAATGGTCATGCCTTCATGATCTTCATCACTGTCATGTTCAGCGATAAGCCTAAGCTCGTCAGGGCCTAGCCACCAACTCCTCTTCAGAGACTCCATAGGGCATGCATATTGAGCCTGGTCTCCATCCATCTCAGAATAATCATTAAAAAGAGATTACAATGAATAAAGGTGGTGACAGTGATGTTATTTTAAAAATTATAACATTTATGTAAATTTAAATACTCTATATGGTTTTCTCAGAGAAGCTAAAGTCCACATACTCATGTTTTGTACACTGAATCAATACCTATGACAATAGTTTCTCAAATCTAAGAGGAGCAATAATTACAAAACAAAACCTGATGCTATGGTTATATTTTCAAAAATGTTGTAAATAGTTACAGACTGAATGTTATTCACCTGTTTACTTTCTGACAACATTTGATACCATATTTTAGTCCCTTTCAAATACATTAGTGTTTGTGCTAAGTTAATTTAGCCAGTCTCTTCATTGTAGTGCTCAAAAAAGGAGCTATTATGAGCAACGCTAAGGTGATTTCTAAGCAGATTTTAGACTTTAGTATTGAAGTAAAACAAGTAAACTATAACTGATTTCAAGATTGATATATAATCTTACTTTCATAAATATACCCCAGTGCTGCAGCGCGCAACAGCTCTGGTAGAGCTAGCTAGCTTAGCTTAGCTTAGTTCACTACTATTCACTTATTTGTGTAAAACTGCTGCAAACTTTACAAACTACTAAACAAACAAGACTAAAAAGGAATCTGATAAACTCTCCACACGTGTTTATTTCCATCTAGATGAAGATAAAATCATTAGAATGGATTCAAAAAGGAGAGTTGAGCACCTGACTGACTAAACTTACAACACGTCTCTCAAAATCACCTCAGCTTTGCCAAAGCGGCAGCACTAATAATATTACAATTCTACAATTAAAGCCATGTTTTCTGAGTAAAAAGCAGCTCATCTGAGGTGCCAGTCTGCATTAGGTAAGGCTGTAGGCCACCATAATGTTATCACTTGGACCGTGAGCATAAAGAGGCTCTGCAGCAGAGTAGGATCACCTTCTGCAGCAGTGTAGGATCGCCTTCTGCAGCAGCATAAATGCAACCTGCATTTAATGAACTAAGATGAGGAGTCTGTTGTTCCCCCTTTGGTGCTCTACTCCCCCTACTGGCAATTCCAGGTATTGTTTCCCCCAAAACTAACTAATGATGAGATAGGAGAGGCACAGCATTTCACAGCTTTAACATTTCTTCCATTTTAGACCCCTTACATCAGCACAGTGTCCAGAGCATGAAGCAGATACCAGGAGACAGGGCAACATGAGACGTGGAGGGGGGTGTTGGAGGGCAACAACCCAGAAGCAATACTGCTACCTCCTCCTTTGTGCAAAGTGGAGACAGGAGGAGCAGTGCCAGAGCCCTGCAAAATGACCTCCAGCAGGCCACTAATATCCATGTTTCTGCTCAAACTGTCAGAAACAGACTCCATGAGGGTGGTATGAGGGCCCAACGTCCACAAGTGGGGTTGGGGTGGAAAGTGGTGCTTACAGCCCAACACTGTTCAGTTGTTTTTATCTGAAAATAAACTAGAATAAAATCTTCACCAGATACAACTGTCTTATCTTACATACTTAAAACACAGATAAATCTGCAGACATTTCATATAGAAATCTATTGTACTGCTTTAGCATTGTTGCTGTGGAGACAGTGGAAATGTAATGTAGACTACAGACATATGAAACAGTAGTAAGATTGTAAGACTGTAAGAGAAATATATTGTGAGGGGAACAGGCAGTTTTACCAGTGTTCTTTAAAGCATGTCCACCATAGCAACAGTTACTAATGACAGAACAAAGGGCATGGACAGTCAATTATGACATCACAGGGATGGAAGTGTATAAATAGCAGGAGCATCTTCACTCTGCTCATTCACAGCTTTCTGATGTTGGAGATCAGCTGCTCCTTTAAACATGAGCCTTGAGTACATCCCCCCCAGCCTGGCAGACAGCCAGCCAGCCAGCAAAAGCTTTGATGTGAAAAATCCAGGAAACTTCGAAGCTCGACTGAGGGCAACAATAGCGGCTCAGGCCAACAACAGTAAGAGAGTGAGAGAGAGACAGACAGTGAGAACAATGAGAAGAGAGAAAGGGAGACAGACAGTGAGAAGAGCAAGAAGAGAAGGAGAGAGACAGACAGTGAGAAGAGCAAGAAGAGAAAGAGAGAGACAGACAGGGAAAGGAATACTAAGAGAAGGAGAGAGACAGACAGTGAGAGGAAGGTGATGAAGAGGAGAGAAGAAGGAGAACAGAGTTTAGGGCGATCTGTCTGCAGAGATGCTACTCCTGCTGAGGACAGCCAGTCCAGTCTAAAGACCACACACAGAGACTGTTTCACAGACTGAATCAGGAAGTCCAGGTCCTCCACAAACTTGGCCCCAGAACTGCTGAAGGCTGTTCAGCAGATAATGAAGCTGAGGATCTGCTGAAGTTAGAACTACAGCCAAGTCAGTAGCACCAATAAAGCAGACAGTCCAGTTCAGAGTCCGGCTGCATTCACTCCTGCACAGATAAGTGGTGCCTGATGAATTTCGTGAGTCAGCTTCCAAACCGGAAGTGAACTAGAGGCCTTCAAACCACCTACAGCTGTAGAGGAGACTAGATTGATGCTGTACTGAAATCAGCTTCGCTTCCAAATTGATCTGTTCCACCTTAAGTGATGCATTTATTTCATGCTGGTGCTATTGGGAAGATATTCACCCCCCAATGCAGTTTAGCATTACTGAATTAGGAGAAAGCACTTATGTTGGCTAATAAAGCTAATTAGCAATGGGGTGGGGGGTGAATACTTTTGACTGTAACTGCTGCACCATTTAAGGTGGAACGAACAAATTAGACTGAGAAGTCAGATTAAGCATTGTCTTTCACAAATAAACACCTCAATGACTGTCATCTTTTTAGCCGCATCTGACTCCCTGAACTGCTTCTTCACCATTCTGACAGTTTTTTAGATTCTAATTCAGAACCGTAACCCCAAATCTGGACTACGCATGCACAGTAAAGGAATGTCATTTCTGACTTTCAGAACATGCTAATTCATGATGCCGTAGACAAACACTGCTGCACCAACGAGGCTGGAGTTATTCTCCAGCTTCTTACTGGAATCTTCTAATCCACCTTAAATGTTGCAGAACCTACAGGAGACAGAGTGGAACTGCAGTGCTATTTTAAGTGACACTTTAGCGAGTCCACAGGCTTGCAGCAATCTTCCTTGAATAGAACTAATGTTATCCAGCACATTGGTGTTCAACAAGAATAACTAAGAAGCACTAATTTAGAAGTTTGGTGAAAACGTTTTAGAACACCCTGAGATTCGGGGTATGCACTGGACATGTGATGGTTAATCCCCAACAATTTCAGAACTTCAGTAAAATTTGTTCCCAGATCTGTTTGGGTGTATTTTGGTAACCCAAAAGTAGAAGGATTTGATCAGTGGCCAGGGCAGCAGCCCTACACAATCAACTATAAGACATTCAAATGGCGTTCCTAATGCTGGGATTGGATAAAGTGGTGCGGATGGAATAACCTGATTGGGTTTTCCCATAAAAAATTGGGAGTCCATGTTCTCATTAATACACCATCTACAGTTATCAAGAGATGGATCCCTACTTTGTTCCTCCATCAAAGCCTCTTTATTAAATTTCAGTTATGATGTGGAATCATTTTCTGCATCTTCTGACTAACTTTAAACCAAATAGTGTTTACCTTAGACGCAGGCTTAAAAGAAACGTCTCAGATAGATCTACTTTAGCAAATGAGTCACAGAGGATACAGGGAACAGAGGAACCTCTTCACTCGTATAAGAACATTCAGGCACATTGTTTGTCCTGGAAGTGGAAGATCTTCAGATCTAAGCAGAAGGGGTCCACTTTGAGATCATGTTTTCCTGATTTAACGAGTTATGTATGAAGAGCAGAACCTCTGTTCTATAACATGACTCAAATACATGAAGGTGCATTGGAACTCATCTTTTACTGAGTTGTTCACATAAACTACAACTGCACTAGTGCCACCCGCAGGTATACTGAGTAACAGCAGTTATACATTTAATCACTACATAACATTTCCAGAAAATGCTCACTCCTATAACTAATTACAGTCATAGATGTTTATTCAGTTTTTATTTTTGCAGCACATGCTTGCATTACAGTTCTACAGCATCAGACGGTCCAGAGGTTTATTAACTCTAATAAACAGAATAGAGTCTGATGTTCTTTTACAGAAGAGACATCTTGTGAGTTGTGACTAGTAGGTGGAGTCTTACTCCGCATTTCTCCAGGCATACATTGTATGTTTTCAGCTTCCGTTGATGAACATGTCTGTGCAGACATATAGACAGCCGAATGCATGGTGGATATGCTAGATAATATTGCTGTTTCTGATTCTGCACACTTTCCTGGAATAGTCTCTTTCTGGTGAGGCAGAAGTTGATCAACATGGCGTTGTCAGGATTCAGTCACACCACTGTCCACCGTGTAAGAAACTGGTCCTCTTTGGGTGATAATGACTCCTACTCTATAATCATGAGCCGACACCACATCACCAACTACACCAGCTTGTGGCCCTGCAGAAGACTTGCAACTCCTGCATGTGTCTCACAGCTGCCAGCACCACAGCAGACACTGAACGTCACTTTGATGTCAGAAAAATGGACAGATGTTAGATTTTAGTTCGAAATGAAAATCGTGTTGACGTCAAGATCCAACGTCAGGCGGACATTGAATTATGGTTGGTTATCAGTCAGGTACCACTCAAATTTATGTCAGGTTGATGTCAAGCTCCAACGTTATATATTTTAGATGGAAATTAAAATAGCGTCGACATCAAATCCTGACATTAGACAGACATTGAATTTAGGTTGAAAATCAAAGTCAGATATCTGTCAAGAAATATCTGATAAAAATTATTTTTTTAAAAGACAGACCTGGGCGAACAGGGTACCTCACCTCAGACTGAGAAAAGTGAACACAGAAAGTGAGGATCCATGTGACATAAAGGATCATTCAGAAAATGACAAGAGAACACAAGAGCTGCTGACAGCAACGTAGAAAAGGACAGAAACTGTAACTGAAGTGCCTCAGCGTGTGATTCAAACTAAGCAGACAAGCACAAAACTGGTGTACAGAATGAAGAGACACAATGCTCAGATGACAATGTAGCGAGTCAGAGTGGTACGGAGCAGGAGACTGTGGTCCAGCTAAAGACAGGACAGGTTCTCAAACACAGAGATAGAGTCAGTGGGATTTTACATACAGCGGAAGTTCTAGGACGTGCAGGCAAAGCTAGAAAAATACAAAACTGGTACAATCTGCAGTTCATTGAACCCACTAATGATGCAGGCTGTACAAATCAAATTTAGAGAGCCTTCAGATGGAACCCACTGTAACTGATGTTAATACCACTGACATCAGTGAGGATGTATGGGCAACAAGAGATCCATCATTTGACCTTGCCAAACAAGAAGAGATAAAGAACTGGATAGATAACGATGTGGTATGATGGTCTAGCAGATGCTTCACTGGTACAACAGAGTGAAGGAAATAGTGCTGACAGCATGAGGGAAATATGTCCAGAGGGGTTCGCTTCCACTGTAATACCCCATCTCAGATCTGCTTTCCAAGTCGGATGTGAGGAACATGATCATTTTTGTTATGTGGGAATAGACTTCAGGACTAATAACAAGCACAAATACACCAGGACAATTACATCCAACACATGCAGCCCATACATATGGACCCTTTACTAGCCTTAGAACAAGACTTCCCCCTTTGTGAGGAAGAGAAAGACCAACTCAGGTCAAAGATAGACCAAATTCTCTTGCTGGTGAAACACTGGCGATGTCTGAAGCAAGTGATGATGCCATTTTCTTGGCCACACTGTTCTCTGAACTAACTACTGGGAATGCTGAACATGCTCCACCCGCTGATGCGCTGGAGAAACGACTTTGTAGTTCTTTGATGGTGCTTCTCTCCAGGCAAACACAGGAGGTTGAACATGTGCTGCAGCACAGTACAAAAGAACAGCTTGTGGACTGTCTAACCAAAAAGGGGGCATCAGCTTATGAGTTACTTCATTCCTGAGTGTAGGACAATGGAAACTTGATTAACAATACATTTGGAAGGACATAATATGCTGTTCTGTGCTCTTGTGTTGTTGCTGTGTACTGTGTTGTTTAAATGGGTAAAAGTCTTTTCTCTCTGATTTTCCATTTTTTTATTTTTAAGAAGTGAGGGAGTTTGTTAAGACTTTGATATAGAAAGGCATTGTTTTATTAATATTCCCTTTTGTTAGTTGTGCTATATTGAGCTGTAAAAGTTAGTACTGTAATTCAAAAAACAATTATTATCAAGTCATGAAGTGGGAGGGGAATGGGAGCCATGGTGGGAGTGTTTGTGTAGTTGGCTGTAATGGGAGAAATAAAGGAGTTGCACTATACATGGTAAAGTTCATCTATTATTAAGTAACTGTTACAACCTCACTTATCAAACCATTTCTCAAAATACTAGTCTAGGTCTTGGAGAGATAAGAAACAAACCATCACAACAGATTTAATGCTCAAATGAAAATGTTGTATTAGAGGTAAACATAAGCTAGCACAGTCAATATCATATAGCGTCAGTACAACAAGTACATAATAACACAGAAAAGAGTAGACTAAAATAGCTCCACATACATCACACTAAGTCAAAACTAGTGCTCGCCAGCCATTACATCCGGGAACATACAGATTTACGAGAAGTACAATACTGAATTTAAGAGTGTCTGAATAGAAAGAAAAAAAATCCAAAATATCATGAACAGCATAAGTCACAACCGCATTTAATTGCATGGTGAGAACACAGCGGCTGACTGAATAATAGTCAATGCCCCCATTTTAATGACAAAGCCCAGACAATGCAACCAACCAGCATACGCCTTTAGATCAGCTGCTTCCAATCAGTCGTTTCACCTGGACAGAGAGGAAAAAAAAGAAACAACAAGACAAACAGGCCACCAGATGGCAGCAATAACAGTATCAAATATGCAATACTGGATCACAGGATCACATAAGTCTTGAACGTAACAGTATTACAGTTTAATAGTGGACAGAGTAGAATCTGGGCAGGCAATTGTAATGGGCACTGTAAGTGCCCTAAAATGTAGTGTGATGAAGTGGACTCACCATGAACAGTGGACAAGGGTGGGGAAAGCCAAATTATTGAAGTTTGTAACCACACACAGTTGCAGATGCACAGACCGATGAAGGACAGATCCACCATCAGGGAGGGAGGTTTTTTTTTTTTCGGTCCGGAAAAACCTGCAAGACAAAAAAAAAGAAAGTCAATACATGTATAGAAACTGAATGATCATCTACCTGTTACAGAGTCGCAGAATGATGGACAGCGAACCGGACACTATTGCAGATTAAAATATATTTTTTAGAAGGATACACCTTCAGGGAGAAGAAGAGGTTGATGGACTTCTTGAGAACCTGTAAGACAAAAAAGAAGAAAGTCAATACATGTATAGAAACTGAATGATCACCAACCTGTTACACACTTGCAGACAGATTGATAGCGAGCCACACACAGTTGCAGATGCACAGACCCTTGAAGGACAGATCCATCATCAGGGAGGGAGGGGTTCATGCGGTCCGAAAAAACCTGTAAAACAAAAAAAGAAAGTCAATACATGTATAGAAACTGAATGATCACCTACCTGTTGCACACTTGCAAACAGATTGATAGCGAGCCACACACACAGTTGCAATGGACAGACCCTTGTTGGCTGTATGCACCATCAGGAAGGGGGAAGCCATTCAGGAAGGGAGGGAGGCGGTCATGCTTTCAGAAAAACCTGTAAGACAAAAAAAGAAAGTCAATACATGTATAGAAACTGAATGATCACCTACCTGTTACACACTTGCAGACAGATAGATAGCGAGCCACACACACAGTTGCAATGGACAGAGCCTTGTTGGCTATATGCATCATCAGGAAGGGGGAGCCATTGGTCCTGAAAGCCTGTAAGACAAGAATAAGGCAATACATGTATAGAAACTGAATGATCACCTACCTGTTACAGAGTTGCAGAATGATGGACAGGGAACCACACACAGTTGCAGATGAAAAAATATTTGTTAGAAGGATACACCTAACGGGAGAATAAGAGGTTGATGGACTTCTTGAGAACCTGTAACACAAAAAAAGAAAGTCAATACATGTACAGAAACTGAATTATCACCAACCTGTTACAAACTTGCAGACAGATAGTAGCGAGTCACACACAGTTGCAGATGCACAGACCCTTGAAGGACAGATCCACCATCAGGGAGGGAGGGGGGTCATACTGTCTGAAAAGCCTGTAAGACAACAAAAAGGCAATACATGTATAGAAATTGAATGGTCACTTACCTGTTACAGAGTTGCAGAATGATGGACAGCGAACCACACACAGTTGCAGATGGAAATATATTTGTTAGAAGGATACACCTTCAGGGAGAAGAAGAGGTTGATGGACTTCTTGAGAACCTATAAGACAAAAAAAAGAAAGTCAATACATGTATAGAAACTGAATGATCACCAACCTGTTACACACTTGCAGACAGATTGATAGCGAGCCACACACAGTTGCAGATGCACAGACCCTTGAAGGACAGATCCATCATCAGGAAGGGAGGGAGGCGGTCATGCTTTCAGAAAAACCTGTAAGACAAAAAGAAAATCAATACATGTATAGAAACTGAATGATTACCTACCTGTTACACACTTGCAGACAGATAGTAGCGAGTCACACAGAGTTGCAGATGCACAGACCCTTGAAGGACAGATTCACCATCAGGGAGGGAGGGGTTCATGCGGTCTGGAAAAACCTGCAAGACAAAAAAAGAAAGTCTATACATGTATATAAACTGAAAGATTACCTACCTGTTACACACTTGCAGACAGATAGTAGCGAGTCACACACAGTTGCAGATGCACAGACCCTTGAAGGACAGATCCACCATCAGGGAGGGAGGGGGTCATACTGTCTGAAAAGCCTGTAAGACAACAAAAAGGCAATACATGTATAAAAACTGAATGATCACTTACCTGTTACACACTTGAAGATTGATAGCGAGCCACACACATAGTTGCAATGGACAGACCCTTGTTGGCTGTATGCACCATCAGGAAGGGGGGAGCCATTGGTCCTAAAAACCTGTAAGACAACAAAAAGGCAATACATGTATAGAAACTTAATTGTCACTTACCGGTTACAGAGTTGCAGAATGTTGGACAGTGAACCACAAACAGTTGCAGATGAAAATATATTTGTTAGAAGGATACACCTTCAGGGAGAAGAAAAGGTTGATGGACTTCTTGAGAACCTGTAACACAAAAAAGAAAGTCAATACATGTATAGAAACTGAATGATCACCTACCTGTTACACACTTGAAGATTGATAGCGAGCCACACACACCGTTGCAATGGACAGACCCTTGTTGGCTGTATGCACCATCAGTAAGGGGGGAGCCATTGGAACTGAAAGCCTGTAAGACAACAAAAATGCAATACGTGTATAGAAACTGAATGATCACCTACCTGTTACACACTTGCAGACAGATAGTAGCGATCCACACACACAGTTGCAATGGACAGACCCTTCTTGGCTGTATGCACCATCAGGAAGGGGGGAGCCATTGGTCCTGAAATCCTTTAAAACAAAAAGACAATTCATGTATAGAAACTGAATGATCACTTACCTGTTACAGAGTTGCAGAATGATGGACAACGAAACACACACAGTTGCAGATGGAAATATATTTGTTAGAAGGATACACCTTCAGGGAGAAGAAGAGGTTGATGGACTTCTTGAGAACCTATAAGACAAAAAAAAGAAAGTCAATACATGTATAGAAACTGAATGATCACCAAACTGTTACACACATGTAGACAGATAGTAGCGAGTCACACACAGTTGCAGATGCACAGACCCTTGAAGGACAGATCCACCATCAGGGAGGGAGGGGGTCATACTGTCCGAAAAACCTGTAAGACAAAAAAAGAAAGTCAATACATGTATAGAAACTGAATGATCACCTACCTGTTACACACTTGCAGACAGATTGATAGCGAGCCACACACACAGTTGCAGATGCACAGACCCTTATTGGCTGTATACACCATCAGGAAGGGGGGAGCCATTGGTCCTGAAAGCCTGTAAGACAACAAAAATGCAATTCATGGACAGAAACTGAATGATCACTTACAAAGTTGCAGAATGATGGACAGTGAACCGGACACAGTTGCAGATGAAAATATAGTTGTTAGAAGGATACACATTCAGGGAAAAGAAGAGGTTGATGGACTTCTTGAGAACCTGTAACACAAAAAAGAAAGGCAATACATGTATAGAAACTGAATGATCACCTACCTGTTACACACTTGCAGACAGATAGTAGCGATCCACAAACACAGTTGCAATGGACAGACCCTTGTTGGCTGTATGCACCATTAGGGAGGGAGGTGGTCGTGCTATCCGAAAAACCTGTAAGACAAAAAAAGAAAGTCAATACATGTATAGAAACTAAATGATTACCTACCTGTTACACACTTGCAGATAGATGGATAGCGAGCAACACAGAAAGTTGCAATGGACAGACCCTTGTTCGCTGTATGCACCATCAGGAAGGGGGGAGCCATTGGTCCTGAATGCCACTAAGACAACAAAAAGGAAATACATGTATAAAAACAAAAAGATCACCTACCTTTTACACACTTGCAGACAGAAAGTAGCGAGTCACACACAGTTTCAGATGCACAGACCATTGAAGGACAGATCCACCATCAGGGAGGGAGGGGGTCATACTATCTGAAAAGCCTGTAAGACAACAAAAAGGCAATACATGTATAGAAACTGAATGATCACTTACCTGTTACAGAGTTGCAGAATGATGGACAGCGAACCAAACACAGTTGCAGATGGAAATATATTTGTTAGAAGGATACACCTTCAGGGAGAAGAAGAGGTGGATGGACCTCTTGAGAACCTGTAACACAAACAAAAAAGTCAATACATGTATAGAAACTGAATGATCACCTACCTGTTACACACTCGCAGGCAGACTGATAGCTAGCCACACACAGTTGCAATGGAGAGACCATTGTTGGCTGTATGCACCATCAGGAAGGGGGGAGCCATTGGTCCTGAAAGCCTGTGAGACAACAAAAAGACAATTCAAGTATAGAAACTGAATGATCACTTACCTGTTACAGAGTTGCAGAATGATGGACAGCGAACCACACACAGTTGCAGATGAAAATATATTTGTTAGAAGGATACACCTTCAGGGAGAAGAAGAGGTTGATGGACTTCTTGAGAACCTGTAACACAAAAAAGAAAGTCAATACATGTATAGAAACTGAATGATCACCAACCTGTTACACACTAGAAGATTGACAGCGAGTCAGACACACAGTTGCAATGGACAGACCCTTGTTGGCTGTATGCACCATCAGGAAGGGGGAAGCCATTGGTGCTGAAAACCTGTAAGACAAGAAAAAGACAATTCATGTATAGAAACTGAATGATCACTTACCTGTTACAGAGTTGCAGAATGATGGAAAGCGAACCACACACAGTTGCAGATGAAAATATATTTGTTAGAAGGATACACCTTCAGGGAGAAGAAGAGGTTGATGGACTTCTTGAGAACCTGTAAGACAAAAAAAGAAAGTCAATACATGTATAGAAACTACATTATCACCAAACTGTTACACACTTGCAGACAGATAGTATCGAGTCACACACAGTTGCAGATGCACAAACACTTTAAGGACAGATCCACCATCAGGGAGGGAGGGGGTCATACTGTCCAAAAAAACCTGTAAGACAAAAAAAGAAAGTCAATACATGTACAGAAACTGAATGATCACCTACCTGTTACACACTTGCAAACAGATTGATATTGAGCCACACACACAGTTGCAATGGACAGACCCTTGTTGGCTGTATGCATCATCAGAAAGGGGGGAGCCATTGGTCCTGAAAGCCTGTAAGACAACAAAGAGGCAATGCATGTATAAAAACTAAATGATCACCTACCTGTTACACACTTGCAGACAGAAAGTAGCGAGTCACACACAGTTGCAGATGGACAGACCCTTCAAGGACAGATCCACAATCAGGGAGGGAGTGGGTCATACTGTCTGAAAAGCCTGTAAGACAACAAAAAGGCAATACATGTATAGAAACTGAATGATCACTTACCTGTTACAGAGTTGCAGAATGATGGACAGCGAACCACACACAGTTGCAGATGAAAATATATTTGTTAGAAGGATACACCTACAGGGAGAAGAAGAGGTTGATTGACTTCTTGAGAACCTGTAACACAAAAAAGAAAGTCAATGCATGTATAGAAACTGAATGATTACCTACCTGTTACACACTTGCAGACAGATAGTAGCGAGTCACACACAGTTGCAGATGCACAGACCCTTGAAGGACAGATTCACCAACAGGGAGGGAGGGGTTCATGCAGTCCGGAAAAACCTGCAAGACAAAAAAAAGAAAGTCAATACATGTATAAAAACTAAATGATTACCTACCTGTTACACACTTGCAAACAGATTGATAGTGAGCCACACACACAGTTGCAATGGAAAGACCCTTGTTGGCTGTATGCACCATCAGGAAGGGGGGGAGCCATTGGTCCTGAAAGCCTGTAAGACAACAAAAAGGCAATACATGTATAGAAACTGAATGATCACTTACCTGTTACAGAGTTGCAGAATGATGGACAGCGAACCACACACAGTTGCAGATGAAAATATATTTGTTAGAAGGATACACCTTCAGGGAGAAGAAGAGGTTGATGGACTTCTTGAGAACCTGTAACACAAAAAAGAAAGTCAATACATGTATAGAAACTGAATGATCACCAACCTGTTACACACTTGAAGATTGATAGCGAGCCACACACACAGTTGCAATGGACAGACCCTTGTTGGCTATATGCACCATCAGGAAGGGGGGAGCCATTGGTCCTGAAAGCCTGTAAGACAACAAAAAGACAATTCATGTATAGAAACTGAATGATCACTTACCTGTTACAGAGTTGCAGAATGATGGACAGCGAAACACACATAGTTGCAGATGGAAATATATTTGTTAGGATACACCTTCAGGGAGAAGAAGAGGTTGACGGACTTCTTGAGAACCTATAAGACAAAAAAAAAGAAAGTCAATACATGTATAGAAACTGAATGATCACCAAACTGTTACACACATGTAGACAGATAGTAGCGAATCACACACAGTTGCAGATGCGCAGACCCTTGAAGGACAGATCCACCATCAGGGAGGGAGGGAGTCATACTGTCCGAAAAACCTGTAAGACAAAAAAAGAAAGTCAATACATGTATAGAAACTGAATGATCACCTACCTGTTACACACTTGCAGACAGATTGATAGCGAGCCACACACACAGTTGCAATGGACAGACCCTTATTGGCTGTATACACCATCAGGAAGGGGGGAGCCATTGGTCCTGAAAGCCTGTAAGACAACAAAAAGGCAATTCATGTACAGAAACTGAATGATCACTTACAGAGTTGCAGAATGATGGACAGTGAACCGGACACAGTTGCAGATGAAAATATATTTGTTAGAAGGATACACATTCAGGGAAAAGAAGAGGTTGATGGACTTCTTGAGAACCTGTAACACAAAAAAGAAAGGCAATACATGTATAGAAACTGAATGATCACCTACCTGTTACACACTCGCAGGCAAACTGATAGCTAGCCACACACAGTTGCAATGGACAGACCCTTGTTGGCTGTATGCACCATCAGGAAGGGGGGAGCCATTGGTCCTGAATGCCTCTAAGACAACAAAAAGGCAATACATGTATAGAAACTCAATGATCACTAACCTGTTACAGAGTTGCAGAATGATGGACAGCGAACCACACACAGTTGCAGATGAAAATATATTTGTTAGAAGAATACACCTTCAGGGAGAAGAAGAGGTTGATGGACTTCTTGAGTACCTGTAACACAAAAAAGAGTCAATACATGTATTCAAACTGAATGATCACCAACATGTTACACATGTGCAGACAGAAAGTAGCAAGTCACACACAGTTGCAGATGCACAGACCCTTGAAGGACAGATTCACCAACAGGGAGGGAGGGGTTCATGCGGTCCGGAAAAACCAGCAAGACAAAAAAAAGAAAGTCAATACATGTATAAAAACTAAATGATTACCCACCTGTTACACACTTGCAAACAGATTGATAGTGAGCCACACACACAGTTGCAATGGAAAGACCCTTGTTGGCTGTATGCACCATCAGGAAGGGGGGGAGCCATTGGTCCTGAAAGCCTGTAAGACAACAAAAAGGCAATACATGTATGGAAACTGAATGATCACCTACCTGTTACACACTTGCAGACAGATAGATAGCGAGCCACACAAACAGTTCCAATAGACAGACCCTTGTTGGCTGTATGCACCATCAGGAAGGGGGGAGCCATTGGTCCTGAAAGCCTCTAAGACAACAAAAAGACAATACATGTATAGAAACTGAATGATCACTTACCTGTTACAGAGTTGCAGAATGTTGGACAGCGAACCAGACACAGTTGCAGATGAAACTATATTTGTTAGAAGGATACACCTTCAGGGAGAAGAAGAGGTTGATGGACTTCTTGAGTACCTGTAACACAAAAAAGAAAGTCAATACATGTATACAAACTGAATGATTACCTACCTGTTACACACTTGCAGACAGATAGTATCGAGTCACACACAGTTGCAGATGCACAGACCCTTGAAGGACAGATTCACCATCAGGGAGGGAGGGGTTCATGCGGTCCGGAAAAACCTGCAAGACAAGAAAAGAAAGTCAATACATGTATAGAAACTGAATGATTACCTACCTGTTACACACTTGCAGACAGATAATTAGCGAGCCACACACACAGTTGCAATAGACAGACCCTTGTTGGCTGTATACATAATCAAGAAGGGGGGAGCCACTGGTCTTGAAAGCCTGTAAGACAACAAAAAGACACTACATGTATAGAAACTGAATGATCACTTACCTGTTACAGAGTTGCAGAATGATGGACAGCGAACCACACACAGTTGCAGATGAAAATATATTTGTTAGAAGAATACACCTTCAGGGAGAAGAAGAGGTTGATGGACTTCTTGAGAACCTGTAACACAAAAAAAGAAAGTCAATACATGTATAAAAACTAAATGATTACCCACCTGTTACACACTTGCAAACAGATTGATAGTGAGCCACACACACAGTTGCAATGGAAAGACCCTTGTTGGCTGTATGCACCATCAGGAAGGGGGGGAGCCATTGGACCTGAAAGCCTGTAAGACAACAGAAAGGCAATACATGTATGGAAACTGAATGATCACCTACCTGTTACACACTTGCAGACAGATAGATAGCGAGCCACACAAACAGTTCCAATTGACAGACCCTTGTTGGCTGTATGCACCAACAGGAAGGGAGGGGGCCATTGGTCCTGAAAGCCTGTAATACGACAAAAAGGCAATATATGTATAGAAAATGAATGATCACTTACCTGTTACAGAGTTGCAGAATGATGGACAGCGAACCACACACAGTTGCAGATGAAAATATATTTGTTAGAAGGATACACCTTCAGAAAGAACAAGAGGTTGTTGGACTTCTTGAGAACCTGTAACACAAAAAAGAAAGTCAATACATGTATACAAACTGAATGATTACCTACCTGTTACACACTTGCAGAAAGATAGTATTGAGTCACACACAGTTGCAGATGCACAGACCCTTGAAGGACAGATCCATCATCAGGAAGCGGGGAGCCATTGGTCCTGAAAGCCTGTAAGACAAAAAAAGGCAATACATGTATAGAAACTGAATGATGACTTACCTGTTACAGAGTTGCAGAATGATGGACAGCGAACCACACACAGTTGCAGATGAAAATATATTTGTTAGAAGGATACACCTTCAGGGAGAAGAAGAGGTTGATGGACTTCTTGAGAACCTGTAGGAAAAAAAAAGAAAGTCAATACATGTATACAAACTGAATGATCACCAACCTGTTACACATGTGCAGACAGAAAGTAGCAAGTCACACACGGTTGCAGAAGCACAGACCCTTGAAGGACCGATTCACCATCAGAGAGGGAGGGGGTCATGCGGTCCGGAAAAACCTGTAAGACAAAAAAAGAAAGTCAATACATGTATAGAAACTGAATGATCACCTACTTGTTACACACTTTCAGACAGATAGATAGCAAGCCACACATACAGTTGCAATGGACAGACTCTTGTTGGCGGTATGCACCTTCAGGAAGGGGGGAGCCATTGGTCCTGAAAGCCTGTAAGACAAAAAAAGAAAAGTCAATACATGTATAGAAACTGAATGATCGCCTACCTGTTACACACTTGCAGACAGATAGATAGCAAGCCACACACAAAGTTGCAATGGACAGACCCTTGTTCGCTGTATGCACCATCAGGAAGGGGGGAGCCATTGGTCCTGAAAGCCTGTAAGACAAAAAAAGAAAAGTCAATACATGTATAGAAACTGAATGATCGCCTACCTGTTACACACTTGCAGACAGATAAATAGCGAGCAACACACACAGTTGCAATGGACAGACCATTGTTGGCTGTATGCACCATCAAGAAGGGGGGAGCCACTGGTCTTGAAAGCCTGTAAGACAAAAAAAGGCAATACATGTATAGAAACTGAAAGATCATTTACCTGTTACAGAGTTGCAGAATGATGGACAGCGAACCACACACAGTTGCAGATGAAAATATATTTGTTAGAAAGATACACCTTCAGGGAGAAGAAGAGGTTGATGGACTTCTTGAGAACCTGTAAGACAAAAAAAGAAAGTCAATACATGTATAGAAACTACACTATCACCAAACTGTTACACACGTGCAGACAGATAGTATCGAGTCACACACAGTTGCAGATGCACAAACACTTTAAGGACAGATCCACCATCAGGGAGGGAGGGGGTCATACTGTCCAAAAAAACCTGTAAGACAAAAAAAGAAAGTCAATACATGTACAGAAACTGAATGATCACCTACCTGTTACACACTTGCAAACAGATTGATATTGAGCCACACACACAGTTGCAACGGACAGACCCTTGTTGGCTGTATGCATCATCAGGAAGAGGGGAGCCATTGGTCCTGAAAGCCTGTAAGACAAAAAAAGGCAATACATGTATAGAAACTGAATGATGACTTACCTGTTACAGAGTTGCAGAATGATGGACAGCGAACCACACACAGTTGCAGATGAAAATATATTTGTTAGAAGGATACACCTTCAGGGAGAAGAAGAGGTTGATGGACTTCTTGAGAACCTGTAGGAAAAAAAAAGAAAGTCAATACATGTATACAAACTGAATGATCACCAACCTGTTACACATGTGCAGACAGAAAGTAGCAAGTCACACACGGTTGCAGAAGCACAGACCCTTGAAGGACCGATTCACCATCAGAGAGGGAGGGGGTCATGCGGTCCGGAAAAACCTGTAAGACAAAAAAAGAAAGTCAATACATGTATAGAAACTGAATGATCACCTACTTGTTACACACTTCCAGACAGATAGATAGCAAGCCACACATACAGTTGCAATGGACAGACTCTTGTTGGCGGTATGCACCTTCAGGAAGGGGGGAGCCATTGGTCCTGAAAGCCTGTAAGACAAAAAAAGAAAAGTCAATACATGTATAGAAACTGAATGATCGCCTACCTGTTACACACTTGCAGACAGATAAATAGCGAGCAACACACACAGTTGCAATGGACAGACCATTGTTGGCTGTATGCACCATCAAGAAGGGGGGAGCCACTGGTCTTGAAAGCCTGTAAGACAAAAAAAGGCAATACATGTATAGAAACTGAAAGATCATTTACCTGTTACAGAGTTGCAGAATGATGGACAGCGAACCACACACAGTTGCAGATGAAAATATATTTGTTAGAAAGATACACCTTCAGGGAGAAGAAGAGGTTGATGGACTTCTTGAGAACCTGTAAGACAAAAAAAGAAAGTCAATACATGTATAGAAACTACACTATCACCAAACTGTTACACACGTGCAGACAGATAGTATCGAGTCACACACAGTTGCAGATGCACAAACACTTTAAGGACAGATCCACCATCAGGGAGGGAGGGGGTCATACTGTCCAAAAAAACCTGTAAGACAAAAAAAGAAAGTCAATACATGTACAGAAACTGAATGATCACCTACCTGTTACACACTTGCAAACAGATTGATATTGAGCCACACACACAGTTGCAACGGACAGACCCTTGTTGGCTGTATGCATCATCAGAAAGGGGGGAGCCATTGGTCCTGAAAGCCTGTAAGACAACAAAGAGGCAATGCATGTATAAAAACTAAATGATCACCTACCTGTTACACACTTGCAGACAGAAAGTAGCGAGTCACACACAGTTGCAGATGGACAGACCCTTCAAGGACAGATCCACAATCAGGGAGGGAGTGGGTCATACTGTCTGAAAAGCCTGTAAGACAACAAAAAGGCAATACATGTATAGAAACTGAATGATCACTTACCTGTTACAGAGTTGCAGAATGATGGACAGCGAACCACACACAGTTGCAGATGAAAATATATTTGTTAGAAGGATACACCTACAGGGAGAAGAAGAGGTTGATTGACTTCTTGAGAACCTGTAACACAAAAAAGAAAGTCAATGCATGTATAAAAACTAAATGATTACCTACCTGTTACACACTTGCAAACAGATTGATATTGAGCCACACACACAGTTGCAATGGAAAGACCCTTGTTGGCTGTATGCACCATCAGGAAGGGGGGGAGCCATTGGTCCTGAAAGCCTGTAAGACAACAAAAAGGCAATACATGTATGGAAACTGAATGATCACCTACCTGTTACACAATTGCAGACAGATAGATAGCGAGCCACACAAACAGTTGCAATGGAAAGACCCTTCTTGGCTGTGTGCACCATCAGGAAGGGGGGAGCCATTGGTCCTGAAAGCCTGTAAGACAACAAAAAGACAATACATGTATAGAAACTGAATGATCACTTACCTGTTACAGAGTTGCAGAATGATGGACAGCGAACCGCACACAGTTGCAGATGAAACTATATTTGTTAGAAGGATACACCTTCAGGGAGAAGAAGAGGTTGATGGACTTCTTGAGAACCTGTAGGAAAAAAAAAGAAAATCAATACATGTATACAAACTGAATGATCACCAACCTGTTACACATGTGCAGACAGAAAGTAGTAAGTCACACACAGTTGCAGAAGCACAGACCCTTGAAGGACAGATTCACCATCAGGGAGGGAGGGGGTCATGCGGTACGGAAAAACCTGTAAGACAAAAAAAGAAAGTCAATACATGTATAGAAACTGAATGATCACCTACTTGTTACACACTTGCAGACAGATAGATAGCAAGCCACACACACAGTTGCAATGGACAGACTCTTGTTGGCGGTATGCACCTTCAGGAAGGGGGGAGCCATTGGTCCTGAAAGCCTGTAAGACAACAAAAAGGCAATATATGTATAGAAATTGAATGATCACCTACCTGTTACACACTCGCAGGCAGGCTGATAGCGAGCCACACACAGTTGCAATGGACAGACCCTTGTTGGCTGTATGCACCATCAGGAAGGGGGGAGCCATTGGTTCTGAAAGCCTGTAAGACAAGAAAAAGGCAATACATGTGTAGAAACTGAATGATCACTTACCTGTTACAGAGTTGCAGAATAATGGACAGCGAACCACACACAGTTGCAGATGAAAATATATTTGTTAGAAAGATACACCTTCAGGGAGAAGAAGAGGTTGATGGACTTCTTGAGAACCTGTAAGACAAAAAAAGAAAGTCAATACATGTATAGAAACTGCATTATCACCAAACTGTTACACACGTGCAGACAGATAGTATCGAGTCACACACAGTTGCAGATGCACAGACCCTTGAAGGACAGATTCACCATCAGGGAGGGAGGGGTTCAAGCGCTCCGGAAAAACCTGCAAGACAAGAAAAGAAAGTCAATACATGTATAGAAACTGAATGATTACCTACCTGTTACACACTTGCAGACAGATAATTAGCGAGCCACACACACAGTTGCAATGGACAGACCCTTGTTGGCTGTATGCACAATCAAGAAGGGGGGAGCCACTGGTCTTGAAAGCCTGTAAGACAACAAAAAGGCACTACATGTATAGAAACTGAATGATCATTTACCTGTTACAGAGTTGCAGAATGATGGACAGCGAACCACACACAGTTGCAGATGAAAATATATTTGTTAGAAGGATACACCTTCAGGGAGAAGAAGAGGTTGATGGACTTCTTGAGAACCTGTAACACAAAAAAGAAAGTCAATACATGTATAGAAACTGAATGATCACCAACCTGTTACACACTTGAAGATTGATAACGAGTCAGACACACAGTTGCAATGGATAGACCCTTGTTGGCTGTATGCACCATCAGGAAGGGGGAAGCCACTGGTGCTGAAAGCCTGTAAAACAAGAAAAAGGCAATACATGTATAGAAACTGAATGATCACCAACCTGTTACAGAGTTGCAGAATGTTGGACAGCGAACCGGACACAGTTGCAGATGGAAATATATTTGTTAGAAGGATACACCTTCAGGGAGAAAAAGAGGTTGATGGACTTCTTGATTACCTGTAACACAAAAAAGAAAGTCAAAACATGTATAGAAACTGAATGATTACCTACCTGTTACACACTTGCAGACAGATAGTAGCGAACCACATACACACAGTTGCAATGGACAGACCCTTCTTGGCTGTATGCACCATCAGGAAGGGGGGAGCCATTGGTCCTGAAAGCCTGTGAGACAACAAAAAGACAATTCATGTATAGAAACTGAATGATCACTTACCTGTTACAGAGTTGCAGAATGATGGACAGCGAACCACACACAGTTTCAGATGAAAATATATTTGTTAGAAGGATACACCTTCAGGGAGAAGAAGAGGTTGATTGACTTCTTGAGGACCTGTAACACAAAAAAGAAATTCAATACATGTATGGAAACTGAATGATCACCAACCTGTTACACACTTGAAGAGTGATAGCGAGCCACACACACAGTTGCAATGGACAGACCCTTGTTAGCTGTATGCACTGTCAGGAAGGGGGGAGCCATTGGTCCTGAAAGCCTGTAAGACAACAAAAAGAAAATTCATGTATAGAAACTGAATGATTACTTACCTGTTACAGACTTGCAGAATGATGGACAGCGAACCACACACAGTTGCAGATGAAAATATATTTGTTAGAAGAATACACCTTCAGGGAGAAGAAGAGGTTGATGGACTTCTTGAGAACCTGTAGGAAAAAAATAGAAAGTCAATACATGTATTCAAACTGAATGATCACCAACCTGTTACACACTTGCAGACAGATAAATAGCGAGCAACACACACAGTTGCAATGGACAGACCATTGTTGGCTGTATGCACCATCAAGAAGGGGGGAGCCACTGGTCTTGAAAGCCTGTAAGACAAAAAAAGGCAATACATGTATAGAAACTGAAAGATCATTTACCTGTTACAGAGTTGCAGAATGATGGACAGCGAACCACACACAGTTGCAGATGAAAATATATTTGTTAGAAAGATACACCTTCAGGGAGAAGAAGAGGTTGATGGACTTCTTGAGAACCTGTAAGACAAAAAAAGAAAGTCAATACATGTATAGAAACTACATTATCACCAAACTGTTACACACGTGCAGACAGATAGTATCGAGTCACACACAGTTGCAGATGCACAAACACTTTAAGGACAGATCCACCATCAGGGAGGGAGGGGGTCATACTGTCCAAAAAAACCTGTAAGACAAAAAAAGAAAGTCAATACATGTACAGAAACTGAATGATCACCTACCTGTTACACACTTGCAAACAGATTGATATTGAGCCACACACACAGTTGCAACGGACAGACCCTTGTTGGCTGTATGCACCATCAGAAAGGGGGGAGCCATTGGTCCTGAAAGCCTGTAAGACAACAAAGAGGCAATGCATGTATAAAAACTAAATGATCACCTACCTGTTACACACTTGCAGACAGAAAGTAGCGAGTCACACACAGTTGCAGATGGACAGACCCTTCAAGGACAGATCCACAATCAGGGAGGGAGTGGGTCATAGTGTCTGAAAAGCCTGTAAGACAACAAAAAGGCAATACATGTATAGAAACTGAATGATCACTTACCTGTTACAGAGTTGCAGAATGATGGACAGCGAACCACACACAGTTGCAGATGAAAATATATTTGTTAGAAGGATACACCTACAGGGAGAAGAAGAGGTTGATTGACTTCTTGAGAACCTGTAACACAAAAAAGAAAGTCAATGCATGTATAGAAACTGAATGATTACCTACCTGTTACACACTTGCAGACAGATAGTAGCGAGTCACACACAGTTGCAGATGCACAGACCCTTGAAGGACAGATTCACCAACAGGGAGGGAGGGGTTCATGCGGTCCGGAAAAACCTGCAAGACAAAAAAAAGAAAGTCAATACATGTATAAAAACTAAATGATTACCTACCTGTTACACACTTGCAAACAGATTGATAGTGAGCCACACACACAGTTGCAATGGAAAGACCCTTGTTGGCTGTATGCACCATCAGGAAGGGGGGGAGCCATTGGTCCTGAAAGCCTGTAAGACAAGAAAAAGGCAATACATGTATAGAAACTGAATGATCACTTACCTGTTACAGAGTTGCAGAATGATGGACAGCGAACCACACACAGTTGCAGATGAAAATATATTTGTTAGAAGGATACACCTTCAGGGAGAAGAAGAGGTTGATGGACTTCTTGAGAACCTGTAACACAAAAAAGAAAGTCAATACATGTATAGAAACTGAATGATCACCAACCTGTTACACACTTGAAGATTGATAACGAGTCAGACACACAGTTGCAATGGATAGACCCTTGTTGGCTGTATGCACCATCAGGAAGGGGGAAGCCACTGGTGCTGAAAGCCTGTAAAACAAGAAAAAGGCAATACATGTATAGAAACTGAATGATCACCAACCTGTTACAGAGTTGCAGAATGTTGGACAGCGAACCGGACACAGTTGCAGATGGAAATATATTTGTTAGAAGGATACACCTTCAGGGAGAAAAAGAGGTTGATGGACTTCTTGATTACCTGTAACACAAAAAAGAAAGTCAAAACATGCATAGAAACTGAATGATTACCTACCTGTTACACACTTGCAGACAGATAGTAGCGAACCACATACACACAGTTGCAATGGACAGACCCTTCTTGGCTGTATGCACCATCAGGAAGGGGGGAGCCATTGGTCCTGAAAGCCTGTGAGACAACAAAAAGACAATTCATGTATAGAAACTGAATGATCACTTACCTGTTACAGAGTTGCAGAATGATGGACAGCGAACCACACACAGTTTCAGATGAAAATATATTTGTTAGAAGGATACACCTTCAGGGAGAAGAAGAGGTTGATGGACTTCTTGAGGACCTGTAACACAAAAAAGAAATTCAATACAAGTATGGAAACTGAATGATCACCAACCTGTTACACACTTGAAGAGTGATAGCGAGCCACACACACAGTTGCAATGGACAGACCCTTGTTAGCTGTATGCACTGTCAGGAAGGGGGGAGCCATTGGTCCTGAAAGCCTGTAAGACAACAAAAAGGCAATACATGTATAGAAACTGAAAGATCATTTACCTGTTACAGAGTTGCAGAATGATGGACAGCGAACCACACACAGTTGCAGATGAAAATATATTTGTTAGAAAGATACACCTTCAGGGAGAAGAAGAGGTTGATGGACTTCTTGAGAACCTGTAACACAAAAAAGAAAGTCAATGCATGTATAGAAACTGAATGATTACCTACCTGTTACACACTTGCAGACAGATAGTAGCGAGTCACACACAGTTGCAGATGCACAGACCCTTGAAGGACAGATTCACCAACAGGGAGGGAGGGGTTCATGCGGTCCGGAAAAACCTGCAAGACAAAAAAAAGAAAGTCAATACATGTATAAAAACTAAATGATTACCTACCTGTTACACACTTGCAAACAGATTGATAGTGAGCCACACACACAGTTGCAATGGAAAGACCCTTGTTGGCTGTATGCACCATCAGGAAGGGGGGGAGCCATTGGTCCTGAAAGCCTGTAAGACAACAAAAAGGCAATACATGTATGGAAATTGAATGATCACCTACCTGTTACACAATTGCAGAGAGATAGATAACGAGCCACACAAACAGTTGCAATAGACAGAACCTTCTTGGCTGTGTGCACCATCAGGAAGGGGGGAGCCATTGGTCCTGAAAGCCTGTAAGACAACAAAAAGACAATACATGTATAGAAACTGAATGATCACTTACCTGTTACAGAGTTGCAGAATGATGGACAGCGAACCGCACACAGTTGCAGATGAAACTATATTTGTTAGAAGGATACACCTTCAGGGAGAAGAAGAGGTTGATGGACTTCTTGAGAACCTGTAGGAAAAAAAAAGAAAATCAATACATGTATACAAACTGAATGATCACCAACCTGTTACACATGTGCAGACAGAAAGTAGCAAGTCACACACAGTTGCAGAAGCACAGACCCTTGAAGGACAGATTCACCATCAGGGAGGGAGGGGGTCATGCGGTACGGAAAAACCTGTAAGACAAAAAAAGAAAGTCAATACATGTATAGAAACTGAATGATCACCTACTTGTTACACACTTGCAGACAGATAGATAGCAAGCCACACACACAGTTGCAATGGACAGACTCTTGTTGGCGGTATGCACCTTCAGGAAGGGGGGAGCCATTGGTCCTGAAAGCCTGTAAGACAACAAAAAGGCAATATATGTATAGAAACTGAATGATCACTTACAGAGTTGCAGAATAATGGACAGCGAACCACACACAGTTGCAGATGAAAATATATTTGTTAGAAGGATACACCTTCAGGGAGAAGAAGAGGTTGATGGACTTCTTGAGAATCTGTAAGACAAAAAAAGAAAGTCAAAACATGTATAGAAACTGAATGATTACCTACCTGTTACACACTTGCAGACAGATAGTATCGAGTCATACATAGTTTCAGATGCACAAACACTTTAAGGACAGATCCACCATCAGGGAGGGAGGGGGTCATACTGTCCGAAAAACCTGTAAGACAAAAAAAGAAAGTCAATACATGTATAGAAACTGAATGATCACCTACCTGTTACACACTTGCAGACAGATTGTTAGCGAGCCACACACACAGTTGCAATGGACAGACCCTTGTTGGCTGTATGCACCATCACGAAGGGGGGAGCCATTGGTCCTGAAAGCCTGTAAGACAACCAAAAGGCAATACATGTATAAAAATTGAATGATCACCTACCTGTTACACACTCGCAGGCAGGCTGATAGCGAGCCACACACAGTTGCAATGGACAGACCATTGTTGGCTGTATGCACCATCAGGAAGGGGGGAGCCATTGGTTCTGAAAGCCTGTAAGACAAGAAAAAGGCAATACATGTGTAGAAACTGAATGATCACTTACCTGTTACAGAGTTGCAGAATAATGGACAGTGAACCACACACAGTTGCAGATGAAAATATATTTGTTAGAAAGATACACCTTCAGGGAGAAGAAGAGGTTGATGGACTTCTTGAGAACCTGTAAGACAAAAAAAAGAAAGTCAATACATGTATAGAAACTGCATTATCACCAAACTGTTACACACGTGCAGACAGATAGTATCGAGTCACACACAGTTGCAGATGCACAAACACTTTAAGGACAGATCCACCATCAGGGAGGGAGGGGGTCATACTGTCCAAAAAACCTGTAAGACAAAAAAAGAAAGTCAATACATGTACAGAAACTGAATGATCACCTACCTGTTACTCACTTGCAAACAGATTGATATTGAGCCACACACACAGTTGCAACGGACAGACCCTTGATGGCTGTATGCACCATCAGAAAGGGGGGATCCATTGGTCCTGAAAGCCTGTAAGACAACAAAGAGGCAATGCATGTATAAAAACTAAATGATCACCTACCTGTTACACACTTGCAGACAGAAAGTAGCGAGTCACACACAGTTGCAGATGGACAGACCCTTGAAGGACAGATCCACCATCAGGGAGGGAGTGGGTCATACTGTCTGAAAAGCCTGTAAGACAAGAAAAAGGCAATACATGTATAGAAACTGAATGATCACTTACCTGTTACAGAGTTGCAGAATGATGGACAGCGAACCACACACAGTTGCAGATGAAAATATATTTGTTAGAAGGATACACCTACAGGGAGAAGAAGAGGTTGATTGACTTCTTGAGAACCTGTAACACAAAAAAGAAAGTCAATACATGTATAGAAACTGAATGATTACCTACCTGTTACACACTTGCAGACAGATAGCAGCGAGTCACACACAGTTGCAGATGCACAGACCCTTGAAGGACAGATTCACCAACAGGGAGGGAGGGGTGCATGCGGTCCGGAAAAACCTGCAAGACAAAAAAAAGAAAGTCAATACATATATAAAAACTAAATAATTACCTACCTGTTACACACTTGCAAACAGATTGATAGTGAGCCACACACACAGTTGCAATGGAAAGACCCTTGTTGGCTGTATGCACCATCAGGAAGGGGGGAGCCATTGGTCCTGAAAGCCTGTAAGACAACAAAAAGGCAATACATGTATAGAAACTGAATGATCACTTACCTGTTACAGAGTTGCAGAATGATGGACAGCGAACCACACACAGTTGCAGATGAAAATATATTTGTTAGAAGGATACACCTACAGGGAGAAGAAGAGGTTGATTGACTTCTTGAGAACCTGTAACACAAAAAAGAAAGTCAATACATGTATAGAAACTGAATGATTACCTACCTGTTACACACTTGCAGACAGATAGTAGCGAGTCACACACAGTTGCAGATGCACAGACCCTTGAAGGACAGATTCACCAACAGGGAGGGAGGGGTTCATGCGGTCCGGAAAAACCTGCAAGACAAAAAAAAGAAAGTCAATACATGTATAAAAACTAAATAATTACCTACCTGTTACACACTTGCAAACAGATTGATAGTGAGCCACACACACAGTTGCAATGGAAAGACCCTTGTTGGCTGTATGCACCATCAGGAAGGGGGGGAGCCATTGGTCCTGAAAGCCTGTAAGACAACAAAAAGGCAATACATGTATAGAAACTGAATGATCACTTACATGTTACAGAGTTGCAGAATGATGGACAGCGAACCACACACAGTTGCAGATGAAAATATATTTGTTAGAAGGATACACCTTCAGGGAGAAGAAGAGGTTGATGGACTTCTTGAGAACCTGTAACACAAAAAAGAAAGTCAATACATGTATAGAAACTGAATGATCACCTATCTGTTACACACTTGAAGATTGATAGCGAGCCACACACACAGTTGCAATGGACAGACCCTTGTTGGCTGTATGCACCATCAGGAAGAGGGGAGCCATTGGTCCTAAAAACCTGTAAGACAACAAAAAGGCAATACATGTATAGAAACTGAATGATCAGTTACCTGTTACAGAGTTGCAGAATGTTGGACAGCGAACCACACAGAGTCTCAGATGAAAATATATTTGTTAGAAGGATACACCTTCAGGGAGAAGAAGAGGTTGATGGACTTCTTGAGAACCTGTAACACAAAAAAGAAAGTCAATACATGTATAGAAAATGAATGATCACCTACTTGTTACACACGTGCAGACAGATAGTATCTTGTCATACACAGTTGCAGATGCACAAACACTTTAAGGACAGATCCACCATCAGGGAGGGAGGGGGTCCTACTGTCCGAAAAACCTGTAAGACAAAAAAAGAAAGTCAATACATGTATAGAAACTGAATGATCACCTACCTCTTACACACTTGCAGACAGATTGTTAGCGAGCCACACACACAGTTGCAATGGACAGACCCTTGTTGGCTGTATGCACCATCACGAAGGGCGGAGCCATTGGTCCTGAAAGCCTGTAAGACAACAAAAAGGCAATACATGTATAGAAACTGAATGATCACTTACCTGTTACAGAGTTGCAAAATAATGGACAGCGAACCACACACAGTTGCAGAAGAAAATATATTTGTTAGAAAGATACACCTTCAGGGAGAAGAAGAGGTTGATGGACTTCTTGAGAACCTGTAAGACAAAAAAAGAAAGTCAATACATGTATAGAACCTGCATTATCACCAAACTGTTACACACGTGCAGACAGATAGTATCGAGCCACACACAGTCGCAGATGCACAAACACTTTAAGGACAGATCCACCATCAGGGAGGGAGGGGGTCATACTGTCCAAAAAACCTGTAAGACAAAAAAAGAAAGTCAATACATGTATAGAAACTGAATGATCACCTACCTGTTACACACTTGCAAACAGATTGATATTGAGCCACACACACAGTTGCAACGGACAGACCCTTGTTGGCTGTATGCACCATCAGAAAGGGGGGAGCCATTGGTCCTGAAAGCCTGTAAGACAACAAAGAGGCAATGCATGTATAAAAACTAAATGATCACCTACCTGTTACACACTTGCAGACAGAAAGTAGCGAGTCACACACAGTTGCAGATGGACAGACCCTTGAAGGACAGATCCACCATCAGGGAGGGAGTGGGTCATACTGTCTGAAAAGCCTGTAAGACAACAAAAAGGCAATACATGTATGGAAACTTAATGATTACCTACCTGTTACACACTTGCAGAATGATAGTAGCGAGTCACACACAGTTGCAGATGCACAGACCCTTGAAGGACAGATTCACCATCAGGGAGGAAGGGGTTCATGCGGTCCGGAAAAACCTGCAAGACAAGAAAAGAAAGTCAATACATGTATAAGAACTGAATGATTACCTACCTGTTACACACTTGCAGACAGATAGATAGCGAGACACACACAGTTGCAATGGACAGACCCTTCTTGGCTGTAATATATTTGTTAGAAGGATACACCTTCAGGGAGAAAAAGAGGTTGATGGACTTCTTGAGTACCTGTAACACAAAAAAGAAAGTTAATACATGTATTGAAACTGAATGATTACCTACCTGTTACACAAGCCACATACAAACAGTTGCAATGGAAAGACCTTTGTTGGCTGTATACACCATCAGGAAGGGGGGGGGCATTGGAACTGAAAGCCTTTCAGACAACAAAAATGCAATACGTATATAGAAACTGAATGATCACCTACCTGTTATACACTTGCAGACAGATAAATTGCGAGCCACACACACAGTTGCAATGGACAGACCCTTGAAGGACAGATCCATCATCAGGAAGGGAGGGAGGCGGTCATGCTATCCGAAAAACCTGTGAGACAAAAAAAAAAAGAAAGTCAATACATGTATAGAAACTGAATGATCACCTACCTGTTACACACTTGCAGACAGATAGATAGCAAGCAACACACACAGTTGCAATGGACAGACCCTTCTTGGCTGTATGCACCATCAGGAAGCGGGGAGCCATTGGTCCTGAAAGCCTGTAAGACAAAAAAAAGGCAATACATGTATAGAAACTGAATAATCACTTGCCTGTTACAGAGTTGCAGAATGATGGACAGCGAACCACACACAGTTGCAGATGAAAATATATTTGTTAGAAGGATACACCTTCAGGGAGAAGAAGAGGTAGATGGACTTCTTGAGTACCTGTAACACAAAAAAGAAAGTCAATACATGTATAGAAACTGAATGATTTCCTACCTGTTACACACTTGCAGAAAGATAGTAGCGAGCCACACACACAATTGCAATGGACAGACCCTTGTTGGCTGAATGCACCATCACGAAGGGGGGAGCCATTGGTCCTGAAAGCCTGTAAGACAACAAAAAGGCAATACATGTAAAGAAACTGAATAATCACTTGCCTGTTACAGAGTTGCAGAATGATGGACAGCGAACCACACACAGTTGCAGATGAAAATATATTTGTTAGAAGGATACACCTTCAGGGAGAAGAAGAGGTTGATGGACTTCTTGAGAACCTGTAACAGAAAAAAGAAAGTCAATACATGTATAGAAACTGAATGATTTCCTACCTATTACACACTTGCAGACAGATAGATAGCGAGACACACACAGTTGCAATGGACAGACCCTTGTTGGCAGTTTGCACCATCAGGAAGAGGGGAGCCATTGGCCCTAAAAACCTGTAAGACAACAAAAAGGCAATACATGTATAGAAACTGAATGATCACTTACCTGTTACAGAGTTGCAGAATGTTGTACAGCGAACCGGACACAGTTGCAGATGGAAATATATTTGTTAGAAGGATACACCTTCATGGAGAAGAAGAGGTTGATGGACTTCTTGAGAACCTGTAACACAAAAAAGAAAGTCAATACATGTATAGAAACTGAATGATTTCCTACCTGTTACACACTTGCAGAAAGATAGTAGCGATCCACACACACAATTGCAATGGACAGACCCTTGTTGGCTGAATAAACCATCACGAAGGGGGGAGCCATTGGTCCTGAAAGCCTGTAAGACAACAAAAAGGCAATACATGTAAAGAAACTGAATAATCACTTGCCTGTTACAGAGTTGCAGAATGATGGACAGCGAACCACACACAGTTGCAGATGAAAATATATTTGTTAGAAGGATACACCTTCAGGGAGAAGAAGAGATAGATGGACTTCTTGAGTACCTGTAACACAAAAAAGAAAGTCAATACATGTATAGAAACTGAATGATTTCCTACCTGTTACACACTTGCAGAAAGATAGTAGCGAGCCACACACACAATTGCAATGGACAGACCCTTGTTGGCTGAATGCACCATCACGAAGGGGGGAGCCATTGGTCCTGAAAGCCTGTAAGACAACAAAAAGGCAATACATGTAAAGAAACTGAATAATCACTTGCCTGTTACAGAGTTGCAGAATGATGGACAGCGAACCACACACAGTTGCAGATGAAAATATATTTGTTAGAAGGATACACCTTCAGGGAGAAGAAGAGGTAGATGGACTTCTTGAGTACCTGTAACACAAAAAAGAAAGTCAATACATGTATAGAAACTGAATGATCACCTATCTGTTACACACTTGAAGATTGATAGCGAGCCACACACACAGTTGCAATGGACAGACCCTTGTTGGCTGTATGCACCATCAGGAAGAGGGGAGCCATTGGCCCTAAAAACCTGTAAGACAACAAAAAGGCAATACATGTATAGAAACTGAATGATCACTTACCTGTTACAGAGTTGCAGAATGTTGGACAGCGAACCGGACACAGTTGCAGATGGAAATATATTTGTTAGAAGGATACACCTTCAGGGAGAAAAAGTGGTTGATGGACTTCTTGAGTACCTGTAACACAAAAAAGAAAGTTAATACATGTATAGAAACTGAATGATTACCTACCTGTTACACACTTGCAGACAGATAGTAGCGAGTCACACACAGTTGCAGATGCACAGACCCTTGAAGGACAGATTCACCATTAGGGAGGAAGGGGTTCATGCGGTCCGGAAAAACCTGCAAGACAAGAAAAGAAAGTCAATACATGTATAGGAACTGAATGATTACCTACCTGTTACACACTTGCAGACAGATAGATAGCGAGACACACACAGTTGCAATGGACAGACCCTTGTTGGCTGTATGCACCATCAGGAAGCGGGGAGCAATTGGTCCTGAAAGCCTGTAAGACAAAAAAAGGCAATACATGTATAGAAACTGAATGATGACTTACCTGTTACAGAGTTGCAGAATGATGGACAGCGAACCACACACAGTTGCAGATGAAAATATATTTGTTAGAAGGATACACCTTCAGGGAGAAGAAGAGGTTGATGGACTTCTTGAGAACCTGTAGGAAAAAAAAAGAAAGTCAATACATGTATACAAACTGAATGATCACCAACCTGTTACACATTTGCAGAAAGATTGATAGCGAGCCACACACATTTGCAGTGGACAGACCCTTGTTGGCTGTATGAATCATCAGTAAGGGGGGGAGCCATTGGTCCTGTAAGCCTGTAATACATCAAAAAGGCAATATATGTATAGAAACTGAATGATCACTTACAGAGTTGCAGAATGATGGACAGCGAACCACACACAGTTGCAGATGAAAATATATTTGTTAGAAGGATACACCTTCAGTGAGAAAAAGAGGTTGTTGGACTTCTTGAGAACCTGTAACACAAAAAAGAAAGTCAATACATGTATAGAAACTGAATGATCACCAACCAGTTACACACCTGCAGAAAGAGAGTATCGAGTCACACACAGTTGCAGATGCACAGACCCTTGAAGGACAGATCCATCATCAGGAAGGGAGGGAGGCGGTCATGCTAACCGAAAAACCTGTGAGACAAAAAAAAGAAAGTCAATACATGTATAGAAACTGAATGATCACCTACCTGTTACACACTTGCAGACAGATAGATAGCAAGCCACACACACAGTTGCAATGGACAGACCCTTCTTGGCTGTATGCACCATCAGGAAGCGGGGAGCCATTGGTCCTGAAAGCCTGTAAGACAAAAAAAAAGGCAATACATGTATAGAAACTGAATAATCACTTGCCTGTTACAGAGTTGCAGAATGATGGACAGCGAACCACACACAGTTGCAGATGAAAATATATTTGTTAGAAGGATACACCTTCAGGGAGAAGAAGAGGTAGATGGACTTCTTGAGTACCTGTAACACAAAAAAGAAAGTCAATACATGTATAGAAACTGAATGATTTCCTACCTGTTACACACTTGCAGAAAGATAGTAGCGAGCCACACATACAATTGCAATGGACAGACCCTTGTTGGCTGAATGCACCATCAGGAAGCGGGGAGCCATTGGTCCTGAAAGCCTGTAAGACAACAAAAAGGCAATACATGTATAGAAACTGAATGATCATTTACCTGTTACAGAGTTGCAGAATGATGGACAGCGAACCACACACAGTTGGAGATGCACAGACCCTTGAAAGGCAGATTCACCATCAGGGAGGGAGGGGTTCATGCGGTCCATAAAATCCTGCAAGACAAAAAAAGAAAGTTTATACATGTATAGAAACTAAATGATTAACTACCTGTTACACACTTGCAGACAAATAGATAGCGAGCCACACACACAGTTGCAATGGACAGACCCTTGTTCGCTGTATGCACCATCAGGAAGAGGGGAGCCATTGGTCTTGAAAGCCTGTAAGACAAAATAAAGGCAATAGATGTATAGAAACTGAATGATCACTTACCTGTTACAAAGTTGCAGAATGATGGACAGCGAACCACACACAGTTGCAGATGAAAATATATTTGTTAGAAGGATAGACCTTCAGGGAGAAGAAGAGGTTGATGGACGTCTTCAGTACCTGTAACACAAAAAAGAAAGTCAATACATGTATACAAACTGAATGATTACCTACCTGTTACACACTTGCAGACAGATCTTAGCGAGTCACACACAGTTGCAGATGCACAGACCCTTGAAGGACAGATTCACCATCAGGGAGGGAGGGGTTCATGCGGTCCGGAAAAACCTGCAAGACAAGAAAAGAAAGTCAATACATGTATAGGAACTGAAAGATTACCTACCTGTTACACACTTGCAGACACATAGATAGCGAGACACACACAGTTGCAATGGACAGACCCTTGTTGGCTGTATGCACCATCGGGAAGGGGGGAGCCATTGGTCCTGAAAGCCTGTAAGACAACAAAAAGACAATACATGTATAGAAACTGAATGATCACTTGCCTGTTACAGAGTTGCAGAATGATGGACTGCGAACCACACACAGTTGCAGATGAAAATATATTTGTTTGAAGGATACACCTTCAGGGAGAAGAAGAGGTTGATGGACTTCTTGAGAACCTGTAACACAAAAAAGAAAGTCAATACATGTATAGAAACTGAATGATTTCCTACCTGTTACACACTTGCAGACAGATAGATAGCGAGACACACACAGTTGCAATGGACAGACCCTTGTTGGATGTATGCACCATCGGGAAGGGGGGAGCCATTGGTCCTGAAAGCCTGTAAGACAACAAAAAGGCAATACATGTATAGAAACTGAATGATCACTTACCTGTTACAGAGTTGCAGAATGATGGACAGCGAACCACACACAGTTGCAGATGAAAATATATTTGTTAGAAGGATACACCTTCAGGGAGAAGAAGAGGTTGATGGACTTCTTGAGAACCTGTAACACAAAAAAGAAAGTCAATACATGTATAGAAACTGAATGATCACCTATCTGTTACACACTTGAAGATTGATAGCGAGCCACACACACAGTTGCAATGGACAGACCCTTGTTGGCTGTATGCACCATCAGGAAGAGGGGAGCCATTGGCCCTAAAAACCTGTAAGACAACAAAAAGGCAATACATGTATAGAAACTGAATGATGACTTACCTGTTACAGAGTTGCAGAATGTTGGACAGCGAACCGGACAAAGTTGCAGATGGAAATATATTTGTTAGAAGGATACACCTTCAGGGAGAAAAAGTGGTTGATGGACTTCTTGAGTACCTGTAACACAAAAAAGAAAGTTAATACATGTATAGAAACTGAATGATTACCTACCTGTTACACACTTGCAGACAGATAGTAGCGAGTCACACACAGTTGCAGATGCACAGACCCTTGAAGGACAGATTCACCATCAGGGAGGAAGGGGTTCATGCGGTCCGGAAAAACCTGCAAGACAAGAAAAGAAAGTCAATACATGTATAAGAACTGAATGATTACCTACCTGTTACACACTTGCAGACAGATAGATAGCGAGACACTCACAGTTGCAATGGACAGACCCTTGTTGGCTGTATGCACCATCAGGAAGCGGGGAGCCATTGGTCCTGAAAGCCTGTAAGACAAAAAAAGGCAATACATGTATAGAAACTGAATGATGACTTACCTGTTACAGAGTTGCAGAATGATGGACAGCGAACCACACACAGTTGCAGATGAAAATATATTTGTTAGAAGGATACACCTTCAGGGAGAAGAAGAGGTTGATGGACTTCTTGAGAACCTGTAGGAAAAAAAAAGAAAGTCAATACATGTATACAAACTGAATGATCACCAACCTGTTACACATGTGCAGACAGAAAGTAGCAAGTCACACACAGTTGCAGAAGCACAGACCCTTGAAGGACAGATTCACCATCAGAGAGGGAGGGGGTCATGCGGTCCGGAAAAACTTGTAAGACAAAAAAAAGGCAATACATGTATAAAAACTGAATGATCACCTACTTGTTACACACTTGCAGACAGATAGATAGCAAGCCACACACACAGTTGCAATGGACAGACTCTTGTTGGCGGTATGCACCTTCAGGAAGGGGGAGCCATTGGTCCTGAAAGCCTGTAAGACAACAAAAAGGCAATACATGTATAGAAACTGAATGATCATTTACCTGTTACAGAGTTGCAGAATGATGGACAGCGAACCACACACAGTTGCTGATGCACAGACCCTTGAAAGACAGATTCACCATCAGGGAGGGAGGGGTTCATGCGGTCCATAAAATCCTGCAAGACAAAAAAAGAAAGTTTATACATGTATAGAAACTAAATGATTAACTACCTGTTACACACTTGCAGACAAATAGATAGCGAGCCACACACACAGTTGCAATGGACAGACCCTTGTTCGCTGTATGCACCATCAGGAAGAGGGGAGCCATTGGTCTTGAAAGCCTGTAAGACAAAAAAAAGGCAATACATGTATAGAAACTGAATGATCACTTACCTGTTACAAAGTTGCAGAATGATGGACAGCGAACCACACACAGTTGCAGATGAAAATATATTTGTTAGAAGGATACACCTTCAGGGAGAAGAAGAGGTTGATGGACGTCTTCAGTACCTGTAACACAAAAAAGAAAGTCAATACATATATACAAACTGAATGATTACCTACCTGTTACACACTTGCAGACAGATCGTAGCGAGTCACACACAGTTGCAGATGCACAGACCCTTGAAGGACAGATTCACCATCAGGGAGGGAGGGGTTCATGCGGTCCGGAAAAACCTGCAAGACAAGAAAAGAAAGTCAATACATGTATAGAAACTGAATGATTTCCTACCTGTTACACACTTGCAGACAGATAGATAGCGAGACACACACAGTTGCAATGGACAGACCCTTGTTGGATGTATGCACCATCGGGAAGGGGGGAGCCATTGGTCCTGAAAGCCTGTAAGACAACAAAAAGGCAATACATGTATAGAAACTGAATGATCACTTACCTGTTACAGAGTTGCAGAATGATGGACAGCGAACCACACACAGTTGCAGATGAAAATATATTTGTTAGAAGGATACACCTTCAGGGAGAAGAAGAGGTTGATGGACTTCTTGAGAACCTGTAACACAAAAAAGAAAGTCAATACATGTATAGAAACTGAATGATCACCTATCTGTTACACACTTGAAGATTGATAGCGAGCCACACACACAGTTGCAATGGACAGACCCTTGTTGGCTGTATGCACCATCAGGAAGAGGGGAGCCATTGGCCCTAAAAACCTGTAAGACAACAAAAAGGCAATACATGTATAGAAACTGAATGATGACTTACCTGTTACAGAGTTGCAGAATGTTGGACAGCGAACCGGACACAGTTGCAGATGGAAATATATTTGTTAGAAGGATACACCTTCAGGGAGAAAAAGTGGTTGATGGACTTCTTGAGTACCTGTAACACAAAAAAGAAAGTTAATACATGTATAGAAACTGAATGATTACCTACCTGTTACACACTTGCAGACAGATAGTAGCGAGTCACACACAGTTGCAGATGCACAGACCCTTGAAGGACAGATTCACCATCAGGGAGGAAGGGGTTCATGCGGTCCGGAAAAACCTGCAAGACAAGAAAAGAAAGTCAATACATGTATAGGAACTGAATGATTACCTACCTGTTACACACTTGCAGACAGATAGATAGCGAGACACACACAGTTGCAATGGACAGACCCTTGTTGGCTGTATGCACCATCAGGAAGCGGGGAGCCATTGGTCCTGAAAGCCTGTAAGCCAAAAAAAGGCAATACATGTATAGAAACTGAATGATGACTTACCTGTTACAGAGTTGCAGAATAATGGACAGCGAACCACACACAGTTGCAGATGAAAATATATTTGTTAGAAGGATACACCTTCAGGGAGAAGAAGAGGTTGATGGACTTCTTGAGAACCTGTAGGAAAAAAAAAGAAAGTCAATACATGTATACAAACTGAATGATCACCAACCTGTTACACATTTGCAGGAAGATTGATAGCGAGCCACACACATTTGCAGTGGACAGACCCTTGTTGGCTGTATGAATCATCAGTAAGGGGGGGAGCCATTGGTCCTGTAAGCCTGTAATACATCAAAAAGGCAATATATGTATAGAAACTGAATGATCACTTACAGAGTTGCAGAATGATGGACAGCGAACCACACACAGTTGCAGATGAAAATATATTTGTTAGAAGGATACACCTTCAGTGAGAACAAGAGGTTGTTGGACTTCTTGAGAACCTGTAACACAAAAAAGAAAGTCAATACATGTATAGAAACTGAATGATCACCAACCAGTTACACACCTGCAGAAAGATAGTATCGAGTCACACACAGTTGCAGATGCACAGACCCTTGAAGGACAGATCCATCATCAGGAAGGGAGGGAGGCGGTTATGCTAACCGAAAAACCTGTGAGACAAAAAAAAGAAAGTCAATACATGTATAGAAACTGAATGATCACCTACCTGTTACACACTTGCAGACAGATAGATAGCAAGCCACACACACAGTTGCAATGGACAGACCCTTCTTGGCTGTATGCACCATCAGGAAGCGGGGAGCCATTGGTCCTGAAAGCCTGTAAGACAAAAAAAAGGCAATACATGTATAGAAACTGAATAATCACTTGCCTGTTACAGAGTTGCAGAATGATGGACAGCGAACCACACACAGTTGCAGATGAAAATATATTTGTTAGAAGGATACACCTTCAGGGAGAAGAAGAGGTTGATGGACTTCTTGAGAACCTGTAACACAAAAAAGAAAGTCAATAAATGTATAGAAACTGAATGATTTCCTACCTGTTACACACTTGCAGACAGATAGATAGCAAGACACACACAGTTGCAATGGACAGACCCTTGTTGGATGTATGCACCATCGGGAAGGGGGGAGCCATTGGTCCTGAAAGCCTGTAAGACAACAAAAAGGCAATACATGTATAGAAACTGAATGATCACTTACCTGTTACAGAGTTGCAGAATGATGGACAGCAAAACACATACAGTTGCAGATGAAAATATATTTGTTAGAAGGATACACCTTCAGGGAGAAGAAGAGGTTAATGGACTTCTTGAGAACCTGTAACACAAAAAAGAAAGTCAATACATGTATAGAAACTGAATGATCACCTATCTGTTACACACTTGAAGATTGATAGTGAGCCACACACACAGTTGCAATGGACAGACCCTTGTTGGCTGTATGCACCATCAGGAAGAGGGGAGCCATTGGCCCTAAAAACCTGTAAGACAACAAAAAGGCAATACATGTATAGAAACTGAATGATCACTTACCTGTTACAGAGTTGCAGAATGTTGGACAGCGAACCGGACACAGTTGCAGATGGAAATATATTTGTTAGAAGGATACACCTTCAGGGAGAAAAAGTGGTTGATGGACTTCTTGAGTACCTGTAACACAAAAAAGAAAGTTAATACATGTATAGAAACTGAATGATTACCTACCTTTTACACACTTGCAGACAGATAGTAGCGAGTCACACACAGTTGCAGATGCACAGACCCTTGAAGGACAGATTCACCATCAGGGAGGAAGGGGTTCATGCGGTCCGGAAAAACCTGCAAGACAAGAAAAGAAAGTCAATACATGTATAGGAACTGAATGATTACCTACCTGTTACACACTTGCAGACAGATAGATAGCGAGACACACACAGTTGCAATGGACAGACCCTTGTTGGCTGTATGCACCATCAGGAAGCGGGGAGCCATTGGTCCTGAAAGCCTGTAAGACAAAAAAAGGCAATACATGTATAGAAACTGAATGATGACTTACCTGTTACAGAGTTGCAGAATGATGGACAGCGAACCACACACAGTTGCAGATGAAAATATATTTGTTAGAATGATACACCTTCAGGGAGAAGAAGAGGTTGATGGACTTCTTGAGAACCTGTAGGAAAAAAAAAGAAAGTCAATACATGTATACAAACTGAATGATCACCAACCTGTTACACATGTGCAGACAGAAAGTAGCAAGTCACACACAGTTGCAGAAGCACAGACCCTTGAAGGACAGATTCACCATCAGAGAGGGAGGGGGTCATGCGGTCCGGAAAAACCTGTAAGACAAAAAAAGAAAGTCAATACATGTATAGAAACTGAATGATCACCTACTTGTTACACACTTGCAGACAGATAGATAGCAAGCCACACACACAGTTGCAATGGACAGACTCTTGTTGGCGGTATGCACCTTCAGGAAGGGGGGAGCCATTGGTCCTGAAAGCCTGTAAGACAAAAAAAGAAAAGTCAATACATGTACAGAAACTGAATGATCACCTACCTGTTACACATTTGCAGAAAGATTGATAGCGAGCCACACACATTTGCAGTGGACAGACCCTTGTTGGCTGTATGAATCATCAGTAAGGGGGGGAGCCATTGGTCCTGTTAGCCTGTAATACATCAAAAAGGCAATATATGTATAGAAACTGAATGATCACTTGCCTGTTACAGAGTTGCAGAATGATGGACAGCGAACCACACACAGTTGCAGATGAAAATATATTTGTTAGAAGGATACACCTTCAGGGAGAAGAAGAGGTTGATGGACTTCTTGAGAACCTGTAACACAAAAAAGAAAGTTAATACATGTATAGAAACTGAATGATTACCTACCTGTTACACACTTGCAGACAGATAGTAGCGAGTCACACACAGTTGCAGATGCACAGACCCTTGAAGGACAGATTCACCATCAGGGAGGAAGGGGTTCATGCGGTCCGGAAAAACCTGCAAGACAAGAAAAGAAAGTCAAAACATGTATAGGAACTGAATGATTACGTACCTGTTACACACTTGCAGACAGATAGATAGCGAGACACACACATTTGCAATGGACAGACCCTTGTTAGATGTATGCACCATCGGGAAGGGGGGAGCCATTGGTCCTGAAAGCCTGTAAGACAACAAAAAGGCAATACATGTATAGAAACTGAATGATCATTTACCTGTTACAGAGTTGCAGAATGATAGACAGCGAACCACACACAGTTGCAGATGCACAGACCCTTGAAAGACAGATTCACCATCAGGGAGGGAGGGGTTCATGCGGTCCATAAAATCCTGCAAGACAAAAAAAGAAAGTTTATACATGTATAGAAACTAAATGATTAACTACCTGTTACACACTTGCAGACAAATAGATAGCGAGCCACACACACAGTTGCAATGGACAGACCCTTGTTCGCTGTATGCACCATCAGGAATAGGGGAGCCATTGGTCTTGAAAGCTTGTAAGACAAAAAAAAGGCAATACATGTATAGAAACTGAATGATCACTTACCTGTTACAAACTTGCAGAATGATGGACAGCGAACCACACACAGTTGCAGATGAAAATATATTTGTTAGAAGGATACACCTTCAGGGAGAAGAAGAGGTTGATGGACTTCTTGAGAACCTGTAACACAAAAAAGAAAGTCAATACATGTATAGAAACTGAATGATCACCTATCTGTTACACACTTGAAGATTGATAGCGAGCCACACACACAGTTGCAATGGACAGACCCTTGTTGGCTGTATGCACCATCAGGAAGAGGGGAGCCATTGGTCCTAAGAACCTGTAAGACAAAAAAAAGGCAATACATGTATAGAAACTGAATGATCACTTACCTGTTACAGAGTTGCAGAATGTTGGACAGCGAACCGGACACAGTTGCAGATGGAAATATATTTGTTAGAAGGATACACCTTCAGGGAGAAAAAGTGGTTGATGGACTTCTTGAGTACCTGTAACACAAAAAAGAAAGTTAATACATGTATAGAAACTGAATGATTACCTACCTGTTACACACTTGCAGACAGATAGTAGCGAGTCACACACAGTTGCAGATGCACAGACCCTTGAAGGACAGATTCACCATCAGGGAGGAAGGGGTTCATGCGGTCCGGAAAAACCTGCAAGACAAGAAAAGAAAGTCAAAACATGTATAGGAACTGAATGATTACCTACCTGTTACACACTTGCAGACAGATAGATAGCGAGACACACACATTTGCAATGGACAGACCCTTGTTAGATGTATGCACCATCGGGAAGGGGGGAGCCATTGGTCCTGAAAGCCTGTAAGACAACAAAAAGGCAATACATGTATAGAAACTGAATGATCATTTACCTGTTACAGAGTTGCAGAATGATAGACAGCGAACCACACACAGTTGCAGATGCACAGACCCTTGAAAGACAGATTCACCATCAGGGAGGGAGGGGTTCATGCGGTCCATAAAATCCTGCAAGACAAAAAAAGAAAGTTTATACATGTATAGAAACTAAATGATTAACTACCTGTTACACACTTGCAGACAAATAGATAGCGAGCCACACACACAGTTGCAATGGACAGACCCTTGTTCGCTGTATGCACCATCAGGAATAGGGGAGCCATTGGTCTTGAAAGCTTGTAAGACAAAAAAAATGCAATACATGTATAGAAACTGAATGAACACTTACATGTTACAAACTTGCAGAATGATGGACAGCGAACCACACACAGTTGCAGATGAAAATATATTTGTTAGAAGGATACACCTTCAGGGAGAAGAAGAGGTTGATGGACGTCTTCAGTACCTGTAACACAAAAAAGAAAGTCAATACATGTATACAAACTGAATGATTACCTACCTGTTACACACTTGCAGACAGATCTTAGCGAGTCACACACAGTTGAAGATGCACAGACCCTTGAAGGACAGATTCATCATCAGGGAGGGAGGGGTTCATGCGGTCCGGAAAAACCTGCAAGACAAGAAAAGAAAGTCAATACATGTATAGGAACTGAAAGATTACCTACATGTTACACACTTGCAGACAGATAGATAGCGAGACACACACAGTTGCAATGGACAGACCCTTGTTGGCTGTATGCACCATCGGGAAGGGGGGAGCCATTGGTCCTGAAAGCCTGTAAGACAACAAAAAGACAATACATGTATAGAAACTGAATGATCACTTACCTGTTACAGAGTTGCAGAATGATGGACTGCGAACCACACACAGTTGCAGATGAAAATATATTTGTTAGAAGGATACACCTTCAGGGAGAAGAAGAGGTTGATGGACTTCTTGAGAACCTGTAACACAAAAAAGAAAGTCAATACATGTATAGAAACTGAATGATTTCCTACCTGTTACACACTTGCAGACAGATAGATAGCGAGACACACACAGTTGCAATGGACAGACCCTTGTTGGATGTATGCACCATCGGGAAGGGGGGAGCCATTGGTCCTGAAAGCCTGTAAGACAACAAAAAGGCAATACATTTATAGAAACTGAATGATCACTTACCTGTTACAGAGTTGCAGAATGATGGACAGCGAACCACACACAGTTGCAGATGAAAATATATTTGTTAGAAGGATACACCTTCAGGGAGAAGAAGAGGTTGATGGACTTCTTGAGAACCTGTAACACAAAAAAGAAAGTCAATACATGTATAGAAACTGAATGATCACCTATCTGTTGCACACTTGAAGATTGATAGCGAGCCACACACACAGTTGCAATGGACAGACCCTTGTTGGCTGTATGCACCATCAGGAAGAGGGGAGCCATTGGCCCTAAAAACCTGTAAGACAACAAAAAGGCAATACATGTATAGAAACTGAATGATCACTTACCTGTTACAGAGTTGCAGAATGATGGACAGCGAACCACACACAGTTGCAGATGAAAATATATTTGTTAGAAGGATACACCTTCAGGGAGAAGAAGAGGTTGATGGACTTCTTGAGAACCTGTAACACAAAAAAGAAAGTCAATACATGTATAGAAACTGAATGATCACCTATCTGTTACACACTTGAAGATTGATAGCGAGACACACACAGTTGCAATGGACAGACCCTTGTTGGCTGTATGCACCATCAGGAAGCGGGGAGCCATTGGTCCTGAAAGCCTGTAAGACAAAAAAAGGCAATACATGTATAGAAACTGAATGATGACTTGCCTGTTACAGAGTTGCAGAATGATGGACAGCGAACCACACACAGTTGCAGATGAAAATATATTTGTTAGAAGGATACACCTTCAGGGAGAAGAAGAGGTTGATGGACTTCTTGAGAACCTGTAGGAAAAAAAAAGAAAGTCAATACATGTATACAAACTCAATGATCACCAACCTGTTACACATGTGCAGACAGAAAGTAGCAAGTCACACACAGTTGCAGAAGCACAGACCCTTGAAGGACAGATTCACCATCAGAGAGGGAGGGGGTCATGCAGTCCGGAAAAACCTGTAAGACAAAAAAAAAGCAATACATGTATAAAAACTGAATGATCACCTACTTGTTACACACTTGCAGACAGATAGATAGCAAGCCACACACACAGTTGCAATGGACAGACTCTTGTTGGCGGTATGCACCTTCAGGAAGGGGGGAGCAATTGGTCCTGAAAGTCTGTAAGACAAAAAAAGAAAAGTCAATACATGTACAGAAACTGAATGATCACCTACCTGTTACACATTTGCAGAAAGATTGATAGCGAGCCACACACATTTGCAGTGGACAGACCCTTGTTGGCTGTATGAATCATCAGTAAGGGGGGGAGCCATTGGTCCTGTAAGCCTGTAATATATCAAAAAGGCAATACATGTATAGAAACTGAATAATCACTTGCCTGTTACAGAGTTGCAGAATGATGGACAGCGAACCACACACAGTTGCAGATGAAAATATATTTGTTAGAAGGATACACCTTCAGGGAGAAGAAGAGGTAGATGGACTTCTTGAGTACCTGTAACAGAAAAAAGAAAGTCAATACATGTATAGAAACTGAATGATTTCCTACCTGTTACACACTTGCAGAAAGATAGTAGCGAGTCACACACACAATTGCAATGGACAGACCCTTGTTGGCTGAATGCACCATCACGAAGGGGGGAGCCATTGGTCCTGAAAGCCTGTAAGACAACAAAAAGGCAATACATGTAAAGAAACTGAATAATCACTTACCTGTTACAGAGTTGCAGAATGATGGACAGCGAACCACACACAGTTGCAGATGAAAATATATTTGTTAGAAGGATACACCTTCAGGGAGAAGAAGAGGTTTCTGGACTTCTTGAGAGCCTGTAACACAAAAAAGAAAGTCAAAACATGTATAGAAACTGAATGATCACCTATCTGTTACACACTTGAAGATTGATAGCGAGCCACACACACAGTTGCAATGGACAGACCCTTGTTGGCTGTATGCACCATCAGGAAGAGGGGAGCCATTGGTCCTAAGAACCTGTAAGACAACAAAAAGGCAATACATGTATAGAAACTGAATGATCACTTACCTGCTACAGAGTTGCAGAATGTTGGACAGCGAACCGGACACAGTTGCAGATGGAAATATATTTGTTAGAAGGATACACCTTCAGGGAGAAAAAGTGGTTGATGGACTTCTTGAGTACCTGTAACACAAAAAAGAAAGTTAATACAGGTATAGAAACTGAATGATTACCTACCTGTTACACACTTGCAGACAGATAGTAGCGAGTCACACACAGTTGCAGATGCACAGACCCTTGAAGGACAGATTCACCATCAGGGAGGAAGGGGTTCATGCGGTCCGGAAAAACCTGCAAGACAAGAAAAGAAAGTCAATACATGTATAGGAACTGAATGATTACCTACCTGTTACACACTTGCAGACAGATAGATAGCGAGACACACACAGTTGCAATGGACAGACCCTTGTTGGATGTATGCACCATCGGGAAGGGGGGAGCCATTGGTCCTGAAAGCCTGTAAGACAACAAAAAGGCAATACATGTATAGAAACTGAATGATCATTTACCTGTTACAGAGTTGCAGAATGATGGACAGCGAACCACACACAGTTGCAGATGCACAGACCCTTGAAAGACAGATTCACCATCAGGGAGGGAGGGGTTCATGCGGTCCATAAAATCCTGCAAGACAAAAAAAGAAAGTTTTTACATGTATAGAAACTAAATGATTAACTACCTGTTACACACTTGCAGACAAATAGATAGCGAGCCACACACACAGTTGCAATGGACAGACCCTTGTTGGCTGTATGCACCATCAGGAAGAGGGGAGCCATTGGCCCTAAAAACCTGTAAGACAACAAAAAGGCAATACATGTATAGAAACTGAATGATGACTTACCTGTTACAGAGTTGCAGAATGTTGGACAGCGAACCGGACACAGTTGCAGATGGAAATATATTTGTTAGAAGGATACACCTTCAGGGAGAAAAAGTGGTTGATGGACTTCTTGAGTACCTGTAACACAAAAAAGAAAGTTAATACATGTATAGAAACTGAATGATTACCTACCTGTTACACACTTGCAGACAGATAGTAGCGAGTCACACACAGTTGCAGATGCACAGACCCTTGAAGGACAGATTCACCATCAGGGAGGAAGGGGTTCATGCGGTCCGGAAAAACCTGCAAGACAAGAAAAGAAAGTCAATACATGTATAGGAACTGAATGATTACCTACCTGTTACACACTTGCAGACAGATAGATAGCGAGACACACACAGTTGCAATGGACAGACCCTTGTTGGCTGTATGCACCATCAGGAAGCGGGGAGCCATTGGTCCTGAAAGCCTGTAAGACAAAAAAAGGCAATACATGTATAGAAACTGAATGATGACTTACCTGTTACAGAGTTGCAGAATGATGGACAGCGAACCACACACAGTTGCAGATGAAAATATATTTGTTAGAAGGATACACCTTCAGGGAGAAGAAGAGGTTGATGGACTTCTTGAGAACCTGTAGGAAAAAAAAAGAAAGTCAATACATGTATACAAACTGAATGATCACCAACCTGTTACACATTTGCAGAAAGATTGATAGCGAGCCACACACATTTGCAGTGGACAGACCCTTGTTGGCTGTATGAATCATCAGTAAGGGGGGGAGCCATTGGTCCTGTAAGCCTGTAATACATCAAAAAGGCAATATATGTATAGAAACTGAATGATCACTTACAGAGTTGCAGAATGATGGACAGCGAACCACACACAGTTGCAGATGAAAATATATTTGTTAGAAGGATACACCTTCAGTGAGAAAAAGAGGTTGTTGGACTTCTTGAGAACCTGTAACACAAAAAAGAAAGTCAATACATGTATAGAAACTGAATGATCACCAACCAGTTACACACCTGCAGAAAGATAGTATCGAGTCACACACAGTTGCAGATGCACAGACCCTTGAAGGACAGATCCATCATCAGGAAGGGAGGGAGGCGGTCATGCTAACCGAAAAACCTGTGAGACAAAAAAAAGAAAGTCAATACATGTATAGAAACTGAATGATCACCTACCTGTTACACACTTGCAGACAGATAGATAGCAAGCCACACACACAGTTGCAATGGACAGACCCTTCTTGGCTGTATGCACCATCAGGAAGCGGGGAGCCATTGGTCCTGAAAGCCTGTAAGACAAAAAAAAGGCAATACATGTATAGAAACTGAATAATCACTTGCCTGTTACAGAGTTGCAGAATGATGGACAGCGAACCACACACAGTTGCAGATGAAAATATATTTGTTAGAAGGATACACCTTCAGGGAGAAGAAGAGGTAGATGGACTTCTTGAGTACCTGTAACACAAAAAAGAAAGTCAATACATGTATAGAAACTGAATGATTTCCTACCTGTTACACACTTGCAGAAAGATAGTAGCGAGCCACACACAATTGCAATGGACAGACCCTTGTTGGCTGAATGCACCATCAGGAAGCGGGGAGCCATTGGTCCTGAAAGCCTGTAAGACAACAAAAAGGCAATACATCTATAGAAACTGAATGATCATTTACCTGTTACAGAGTTGCAGAATGATGGACAGCGAACCACACACAGTTGCAGATGCACAGACCCTTGAAAGGCAGATTCACCATCAGGGAGGGAGGGGTTCATGCGGTCCATAAAATCCTGCAAGACAAAAAAAGAAAGTTTATACATGTATAGAAACTAAATGATTAACTACCTGTTACACACTTGCAGACAGATAGATAGCGAGCCACACACACAGTTGCAATGGACAGACCCTTGTTCGCTGTATGCACCATCAGGAAGAGGGGAGCCATTGGTCTTGAAAGCCTGTAAGACAAAAAAAAGGCAATACATGTATAGAAACTGAATGATCACTTACCTGTTACAAAGTTGCAGAATGATGGACAGCGAACCACACACAGTTGCAGATGAAAATATATTTGTTAGAAGGATACACCTTCAGGGAGAAGAAGAGGTTGATGGACTTCTTGAGAACCTGTAGGAAAAAAAAAGAAAGTCAATACATGTATACAAACTGAATGATCACCAACCTGTTACACATTTGCAGAAAGATTGATAGCGAGCCACACACATTTGCAGTGGACAGACCCTTGTTGGCTGTATGAATCATCAGTAAGGGGGGGAGCCATTGGTCCTGTAAGCCTGTAATACATCAAAAAGGCAATATATGTATAGAAACTGAATGATCACTTACAGAGTTGCAGAATGATGGACAGCGAACCACACACAGTTGCAGATGAAAATATATTTGTTAGAAGGATACACCTTCAGTGAGAAAAAGAGGTTGTTGGACTTCTTGAGAACCTGTAACACAAAAAAGAAAGTCAATACATGTATAGAAACTGAATGATCACCAACCAGTTACATACCTGCAGAAAGATAGTATCGAGTCACACACAGTTGCAGATGCACAGACCCTTGAAGGACAGATTCACCATCAGGGAGGGAGGGGTTCATGCGGTCCGGAAAAACCTGCAAGACAAGAAAAGAAAGTCAATACATGTATAGAAACTGAAAGATTACCTACCTGTTACACACTTGCAGACAGATAGATAGCGAGACACACACAGTTGCAATGGACAGACCCTTGTTGGCTGTATGCACCATCAGGAAGAGGGGAGCCATTGGCCCTAAAAACCTGTAAGACAACAAAAAGGCAATACATGTATAGAAACTGAATGATCACTTACCTGTTACAGAGTTGCAGAATGTTGGACAGCGAACCGGACACAGTTGCAGATGGAAATATATTTGTTAGAAGGATACACCTTCAGGGAGAAAAAGTGGTTGATGGACTTCTTGAGTACCTGTAACACAAAAAAGAAAGTTAATACATGTATAGAAACTGAATGATTACCTACCTGTTACACACTTGCAGACAGATAGTAGCGAGTCACACACAGTTGCAGCTGCACAGACCCTTGAAGGACAGATTCACCATCAGGGAGGAAGGGGTTCATGCGGTCCGGAAAAACCTGCAAGACAAGAAAAGAAAGTCAATACATGTATAGGAACTGAATGATTACCTACCTGTTACACACTTGCAGACAGATAGATAGCGAGACACACACAGTTGCAATGGACAGACCCTTGTTGGCTGTATGCACCATCAGGAAGCGGGGAGCCATTGGTCCTGAAAGCCTGTAAGACAAAAAAAGGCAATACATGTATAGAAACTGAATGATGACTTACCTGTTACAGAGTTGCAGAATGATGGACAGCGAACCACACACAGTTGCAGATGAAAATATATTTGTTAGAAGGATACACCTTCAGGGAGAAGAAGAGGTTGATGGACTTCTTGAGAACCTGTAGGAAAAAAAAAGAAAGTCAATACATGTATACAAACTGAATGATCACCAACCTGTTACACATTTGCAGAAAGATTGATAGCGAGCCACACACATTTGCAGTGGACAGACCCTTGTTGGCTGTATGAATCATCAGTAAGGGGGGGAGCCATTGGTCCTGTAAGCCTGTAATACATCAAAAAGGCAATATATGTATAGAAACTGAATGATCACTTACAGAGTTGCAGAATGATGGACAGCGAACCACACACAGTTGCAGATGAAAATATATTTGTTAGAAGGATACACCTTCAGTGAGAAAAAGAGGTTGTTGGACTTCTTGAGAACCTGTAACACAAAAAAGAAAGTCAATACATGTATAGAAACTGAATGATCACCAACCAGTTACACACCTGCAGAAAGATAGTATCGAGTCACACACAGTTGCAGATGCACAGACCCTTGAAGGACAGATCCATCATCAGGAAGGGAGGGAGGCGGTCATGCTAACCGAAAAACCTGTGAGACAAAAAAAAGAAAGTCAATACATGTATAGAAACTGAATGATCACCTACCTGTTACACACTTGTAGACAGATAGATAGCAAGCCACACACACAGTTGCAATGGACAGACCCTTCTTGGCTGTATGCACCATCAGGAAGCGGGGAGCCATTGGTCCTGAAAGCCTGTAAGACAAAAAAAAGGCAATACATGTATAGAAACTGAATAATCACTTGCCTGTTAAGAGTTGCAGAATGATGGACAGCGAACCACACACAGTTGCAGATGAAAATATATTTGTTAGAAGGATACACCTTCAGGGAGAAGAAGAGGTAGATGGACTTCTTGAGTACCTGTAACACAAAAAAGAAAGTCAATACATGTATAGAAACTGAATGATTTCCTACCTGTTACACACTTGCAGAAAGATAGTAGCGAGCCACACACACAATTGCAATGGACAGACCCTTGTTGGCTGAATACACCATCAGGAAGCGGGGAGCCATTGGTCCTGAAAGCCTGTAAGACAACAAAAAGGCAATACATCTATAGAAACTGAATGATCATTTACCTGTTACAGAGTTGCAGAATGATGGACAGCGAACCACACACAGTTGCAGATGCACAGACCCTTGAAAGGCAGATTCACCATCAGGGAGGGAGGGGTTCATGCGGTCCATAAAATCCTGCAAGACAAAAAAGAAAGTTTATACATGTATAGAAACTAAATGATTAACTACCTGTTACACACTTGCAGACAAATAGATAGCGAGCCACACACACAGTTGCAATGGACAGACCCTTGTTCGCTGTATGCACCATCAGGAAGAGGGGAGCCATTGGTCTTGAAAGCCTGTAAGACAAAAAAAAGGCAATACATGTATAGAAACTGAATGATCACTTACCTGTTACAAAGTTGCAGAATGATGGACAGCGAACCACACACAGTTGCAGATGAAAATATATTTGTTAGAAGGATACACCTTCAGGGAGAAGAAGAGGTTGATGGACTTCTTGAGAACCTGTAGGAAAAAAAAAGAAAGTCAATACATGTATACAAACTGAATGATCACCAACCTGTTACACATTTGCAGAAAGATTGATAGCGAGCCACACACATTTGCAGTGGACAGACCCTTGTTGGCTGTATGAATCATCAGTAAGGGGGGGAGCCATTGGTCCTGTAAGCCTGTAATACATCAAAAAGGCAATATATGTATAGAAACTGAATGATCACTTACAGAGTTGCAGAATGATGGACAGCGAACCACACACAGTTGCAGATGAAAATATATTTGTTAGAAGGATACACCTTCAGTGAGAAAAAGAGGTTGTTGGACTTCTTGAGAACCTGTAACACAAAAAAGAAAGTCAATACATGTATAGAAACTGAATGATCACCAACCAGTTACACACCTGCAGAAAGATAGTATCGAGTCACACACAGTTGCAGATGCACAGACCCTTGAAGGACAGATTCACCATCAGGGAGGGAGGGGTTCATGCGGTCCGGAAAAACCTGCAAGACAAGAAAAGAAAGTCAATACATGTATAGGAACTGAAAGATTACCTACCTGTTACACACTTGCAGACAGATAGATAGCGAGACACACACAGTTGCAATGGACAGACCCTTGTTGGCTGTATGCACCATCGGGAAGGGGGGAGCCATTGGTCCTGAAAGCCTGTAAGACAACAAAAAGACAATACATGTATAGAAACTGAATGATCACTTACCTGTTACAGAGTTGCAGAATGATGGACTGCGAACCACACACAGTTGCAGATGAAAATATATTTGTTTGAAGGATACACCTTCAGGGAGAAGAAGAGGTTGATGGACTTCTTGAGAACCTGTAACACAAAAAAGAAAGTCAATACATGTATAGAAACTGAATGATTTCCTACCTGTTACACACTTGCAGACAGATAGATAGCGAGACACACACAGTTGCAATGGACAGACCCTTGTTGGATGTATGCACCATCGGGAAGGGGGGAGCCATTGGTCCTGAAAGCCTGTAAGACAACAAAAAGGCAATACATGTATAGAAACTGAATGATCACTTACCTGTTACAGAGTTGCAGAATGATGGACAGCGAACCACACACAGTTGCAGATGAAAATATATTTGTTAGAAGGATACACCTTCAGGGAGAAGAAGAGGTTGATGGACTTCTTGAGAACCTGTAGGAAAAAAAAAGAAAGTCAATACATGTATACAAACTGAATGATCACCAACCTGTTACACATTTGCAGAAAGATTGATAGCGAGCCACACACATTTGCAGTGGACAGACCCTTGTTGGCTGTATGAATCATCAGTAACGGGGGGAGCCATTGGTCCTGTAAGCCTGTAATACATCAAAAAGGCAATATATGTATAGAAACTGAATGATCACTTACAGAGTTGCAGAATGATGGACAGCGAACCACACACAGTTGCAGATGAAAATATATTTGTTAGAAGGATACACCTTCAGTGAGAAAAAGAGGTTGTTGGACTTCTTGAGAACCTGTAACACAAAAAAGAAAGTCAATACATGTATAGAAACTGAATGATCACCAACCAGTTACACACCTGCAGAAAGATAGTATCGAGTCACACACAGTTGCAGATGCACAGACCCTTGAAGGACAGATCCATCATCAGGAAGGGAGGGAGGCGGTCATGCTAACCGAAAAACCTGTGAGACAAAAAAAAGAAAGTCAATACATGTATAGAAACTGAATGATCACCTACCTGTTACACACTTGCAGACAGATAGATAGCAAGCCACACACACAGTTGCAATGGTCAGACCCTTCTTGGCTGTATGCACCATCAGGAAGCGGGGAGCCATTGGTCCTGAAAGCCTGTAAGACAAAAAAAAGGCAATACATGTATAGAAACTGAATAATCACTTGCCTGTTACAGAGTTGCAGAATGATGGACAGCGAACCACACACAGTTGCAGATGAAAATATATTTGTTAGAAGGATACACCTTCAGGGAGAAGAAGAGGTAGATGGACTTCTTGAGTACCTGTAACACAAAAAAGAAAGTCAATACATGTATAGAAACTGAATGATTTCCTACCTGTTACACACTTGCAGAAAGAGTAGCGAGCCACACACACAATTGCAATGGACAGACCCTTGTTGGCTGAATGCACCATCAGGAAGCGGGGAGCCATTGGTCCTGAAAGCCTGTAAGACAACAAAAAGGCAATACATCTATAGAAACTGAATGATCATTTACCTGTTACAGAGTTGCAGAATGATGGACAGCGAACCACACACAGTTGCAGATGCACAGACCCTTGAAAGGCAGATTCACCATCAGGGAGGGAGGGGTTCATGCGGTCCATAAAATCCTGCAAGACAAAAAAAGAAAGTTTATACATGTATAGAAACTAAATGATTAACTACCTGTTACACACTTGCAGACAAATAGATAGCGAGCCACACACACAGTTGCAATGGACAGATCCTTGTTCGCTGTATGCACCATCAGGAAGAGGGGAGCCATTGGTCTTGAAAGCCTGTAAGACAAAAAAAAGGCAATACATGTATAGAAACTGAATGATCACTTACCTGTTACAAAGTTGCAGAATGATGGACAGCGAACCACACACAGTTGCAGATGAAAATATATTTGTTAGAAGGATACACCTTCAGGGAGAAGAAGAGGTTGATGGACTTCTTGAGAACCTGTAGGAAAAAAAAAGAAAGTCAATACATGTATACAAACTGAATGATCACCAACCTGTTACACATTTGCAGAAAGATTGATAGCGAGCCACACACAGTTGCAGTGGACAGACCCTTGTTGGCTGTATGAATCATCAGTAAGGGGGGGAGCCATTGGTCCTGTAAGCCTGTAATACATCAAAAAGGCAATATATGTATAGAAACTGAATGATCACTTACAGAGTTGCAGAATGATGGACAGCGAACCACACACAGTTGCAGATGAAAATATATTTGTTAGAAGGATACACCTTCAGTGAGAAAAAGAGGTTGTTGGACTTCTTGAGAACCTGTAACACAAAAAAGAAAGTCAATACATGTATAGAAACTGAATGATTTCCTACCTGTTACACACTTGCAGACAGATAGATAGCGAGACACACACAGTTGCAATGGACAGACCCTTGTTGGATGTATGCACCATCGGGAAGGGGGGAGCCATTGGTCCTGAAAGCCTGTAAGACAACAAAAAGGCAATACATGTATAGAAACTGAATGATCACTTACCTGTTACAGAGTTGCAGAATGATGGACAGCGAACCACACACAGTTGCAGATGAAAATATATTTGTTAGAAGGATACACCTTCAGGGAGAAGAAGAGGTTGATGGACTTCTTGAGAACCTGTAACACAAAAAAGAAAGTCAATACATGTATAGAAACTGAATGATCACCTATCTGTTACACACTTGAAGATTGATAGCGAGCCACACACACAGTTGCAATGGACAGACCCTTGTTGGCTGTATGCACCATCGGGAAGAGGGGAGCCATTGGCCCTAAAAACCTGTAAGACAACACAAAGGCAATACATGTATAGAAACTGAATGATCACTTACCTGTTACAGAGTTGCAGAATGTTGGACAGCGAACCGGACACAGTTGCAGATGGAAATATATTTGTTAGAAGGATACACCTTCAGGGAGAAAAAGTGGTTGATGGACTTCTTGAGTACCTGTAACACAAAAAAAGAAAGTTAATACATGTATAGAAACTGAATGATTACCTACCTGTTACACACTTGCAGACAGATAGTAGCGAGTCACACACAGTTGCAGATGCACAGACCCTTGAAGGACAGATTCACCATCAGGGAGGAAGGGGTTCATGCGGTCCGGAAAAACCTGCAAGACAAGAAAAGAAAGTCAATACATGTATAGGAACTGAATGATTACCTACCTGTTACACACTTGCAGACAGATAGATAGCGAGACACACACAGTTGCAATGGACAGACCCTTGTTGGCTGTATGCACCATCAGGAAGCGGGGAGCCATTGGTCCTGAAAGCCTGTAAGACAAAAAAAGGCAATACATGTATAGAAACTGAATGATGACTTACCTGTTACAGAGTTGCAGAATGATGGACAGCGAACCACACACAGTTGCAGATGAAAATATATTTGTTAGAAGGATACACCTTCAGGGAGAAGAAGAGGTTGATGGACTTCTTGAGAACCTGTAGGAAAAAAAAAGAAAGTCAATACATGTATACAAACTGAATGATCACCAACCTGTTACACACTTGCAGACAGATAGTAGCGAGTCACACACAGTTGCAGATGCACAGACCCTTGAAGGACAGATTCACCATCAGGGAGGAAGGGGTTCATGCGGTCCAGAAAAACCTGCAAGACAAGAAAAGAAAGTCAATACATGTATAGGAACTGAATGATTACCTACCTGTAACACACTTGCAGACAGATAGATAGCGAGACACACACAGTTGCAATGGACAGACCCTTGTTGGCTGTATGCACCATCAGGAAGCGGGGAGCCATTGGTCCTGAAAGCCTGTAAGACAAAAAAAGGCAATACATGTATAGAAACTGAATGATGACTTGCCTGTTACAGAGTTGCAGAATGATGGACAGCGAACCACACACAGTTGCAGATGAAAATATATTTGTTAGAAGGATACACCTTCAGGGAGAAGAAGAGGTTGATGAACTTCTTGAGAACCTGTAGGAAAAAAAAAGAAAGTCAATACATGTATACAAACTGAATGATCACCAACCTGTTACACATGTGCAGACAGAAAGTAGCAAGTCACACACAGTTGCAGAAGCACAGACCCTTGAAGGACAGATTCACCATCAGAGAGGGAGGGGGTCATGCAGTCCGGAAAAACCTGTAAGACAAAAAAAAGGCAATACATGTATAAAAACTGAATGATCACCTACTTGTTACACACTTGCAGACAGATAGATAGCAAGCCACACACACAGTTGCAATGGACAGACTCTTGTTGGCGGTATGCACCTTCAGGAAGGGGGGAGCAATTGGTCCTGAAAGCCTGTAAGACAAAAAAAGAAAAGTCAATACATGTACAGAAACTGAATGATCACCTACCTGTTACACATTTGCAGAAAGATTGATAGCGAGCCACACACATTTGCAGTGGACAGACCCTTGTTGGCTGTATGAATCATCAATAAGGTGGGGAGCCATTGGTCCTGTAAGCCTGTAATATATCAAAAAGGCAATACATGTATAGAAACTGAATAATCACTTGCCTGTTACAGAGTTGCAGAATGATGGACAGCGAACCACACACAGTTGCAGATGAAAATATATTTGTTAGAAGGATACACCTTCAGGGAGAAGAAGAGGTAGATGGACTTCTTGAGTACCTGTAACACAAAAAAGAAAGTCAATACATGTATAGAAACTGAATGATTTCCTACCTGTTACACACTTGCAGAAAGATAGTAGCGAGTCACACACACAATTGCAATGGACAGACCCTTGTTGGCTGAATGCACCATCACGAAGGGGGGAGCCATTGGTCCTGAAAGCCTGTAAGACAACAAAAAGGCAATACATGTAAAGAAACTGAATAATCACTTACCTGTTACAGAGTTGCAGAATGATGGACAGCGAACCACACACATTTGCAGATGAAAATATATTTGTTAGAAGGACACACCTTTAGGGAGAAGAAGAGGTTGATGGACTTCTTGAGAACCTGTAACACAAAAAAGAAAGTCAAAACATGTATAGAAACTGAATGATCACCTATCTGTTACACACTTGAAGATTGATAGCGAGCCACACACACAGTTGCAATGGACAGACCCTTGTTGGCTGTATGCACCATCAGGAAGAGGGGAGCCATTGGTCCTAAGAACCTGTAAGACAACAAAAAGGCAATACATGTATAGAAACTGAATGATCACTTACCTGTTACAGAGTTGCAGAATGTTGGACAGCGAACCGGACACAGTTGCAGATGGAAATATATTTGTTAGAAGGATACACCTTCAGGGAGAAAAAGTGGTTGATGGACTTCTTGAGTACCTGTAACACAAAAAAGAAAGTTAATACATGTATAGAAACTGAATGATTACCTACCTGTTACACACTTGCAGACAGATAGTAGCGAGTCACACACAGTTGCAGATGCACAGACCCTTGAAGGACAGATTCACCATCAGGGAGGAAGGGGTTCATGCGGTCCGGAAAAACCTGCAAGACAAGAAAAGAAAGTCAATACATGTATAGGAACTGAATGATAACCTACCTGTTACACACTTGCAGACAGATAGATAGCGAGACACACACAGTTGCAATGGACAGACCCTTGTTGGATGTATGCACCATCGGGAAGGGGGGAGCCATTGGTCCTGAAAGCCTGTAAGACAACAAAAAGGCAATACATGTATAGAAACTGAATGATCATTTACCTGTTACAGAGTTGCAGAATGATGGACAGCGAACCACACACAGTTGCAGATGCACAGACCCTTGAAAGACAGATTCACCATCAGGGAGGGAGGGGTTCATGCGGTCCATAAAATCCTGCAAGACAAAAAAAGAAAGTTTATACATGTATAGAAACTAAATGATTAACTACCTGTTACACACTTGCAGAAAAATAGATAGCGAGCCACACACACAGTTGCAATGGACAGACCCTTGTTCGCTGTATGCACCATCAGGAAGAGGGGAGCCATTGGTCTTGAAAGCCTGTAAGACAAAAAAAGGCAATACATGTATAGAAACTGAATGATCACTTACCTGTTAAAAAGTTGCAGAATGATGGACAGCGAACCACACACAGTTGCAGATGAAAATATATTTGTTAGAAGGATACACCTTCAGGGAGAAGAAGAGGTTGATGGACGTCTTCAGTACCTGTAACACAAAAAAGAAAGTCAATACATATATACAAACTGAATGATTACCTACCTGTTACACACTTGCAGACAGATCGTAGCGAGTCACACACAGTTGCAGATGCACAGACCCTTGAAAGACAGATTTACCATCAGGGAGGGAGGGGTTCATGCGGTCCATAAAATCCTGCAAGACAAAAAAAGAAAGTTTATACATGTATAGAAACTGAATGATTTCCTACCTGTTACACACTTGCAGAAAGATAGTAGCGAGTCACACACACAATTGCAATGGACAGACCCTTGTTGGCTGAATGCACCATCACGAAGGGGGGAGCCATTGGTCCTGAAAGCCTGTAAGACAAAAAAAAGGCAATACATGTAAAGAAACTGAATAATCACTTGCCTGTTACAGAGTTGCAGAATGATGGACAGCGAACCACACACAGTTGCAGATGAAAATATATTTGTTAGAAGGATACACCTTCAGGGAGAAGAAGAGGTTGATGGACTTCTTGAGAACCTGTAACACAAAAAAGAAAGTCAATACATGTATAGAAACTGAATGATCACCTATCTGTTACACACTTGAAGATTGATAGCGAGCCACACACACAGTTGCAATGGACAGACCCTTGTTGGCTGTATGCACCATCAGGAAGAGGGGAGCCATTGGCCCTAAAAACCTGTAAGACAACAAAAAGGCAATACATGTATAGAAACTGAATGATCACTTACCTGTTACAGAGTTGCAGAATGTTGGACAGCGAACCGGACACAGTTGCAGATGGAAATATATTTGTTAGAAGGATACACCTTCAGGGAGAAAAAGTGGTTGATGGACTTCTTGAGTACCTGTAACACAAAAAAGAAAGTTAATACATGTATAGAAACTGAATGATTACCTACCTGTTACACACTTGCAGACAGATAGTAGCGAGTCACACACAGTTGCAGATGCACAGACCCTTGAAGGACAGCTTCACCATCAGGGAGGAAGGGGTTCATGCGGTCCGGAAAAACCTGCAAGACAAGAAAAGAAAGTCAATACATGTATAGGAACTGAATGATTACCTACCTGTTACACACTTGCAGACAGATAGATAGCGAGACACACACAGTTGCAATGGACAGACCCTTGTTGGATGTATGCACCATCGGGAAGGGGGGAGCCATTGGTCCTGAAAGCCTGTAAGACAACAAAAAGGCAATACATGTATAGAAACTGAATGATCATTTACCTGTTACAGAGTTGCAGAATGATGGACAGCGAACCACACACAGTTGCAGATGCACAGACCCTTGAAAGACAGATTCACCATCAGGGAGGGAGGGGTTCATGCGGTCCATAAAATCCTGCAAGACAAAAAAAGAAAGTTTATACATGTATAGAAACTAAATGATTAACTACCTGTTACACACTTGCAGACAAATAGATAGCGAGCCACACACACAGTTGCAATTGACAGACCCTTGTTCGCTGTATGCACCATCAGGAAGAGGGGAGCCATTGGTCTTGAAAGCTTGTAAGACAAAAAAAAGGCAATACATGTATAGAAACTGAATGATCACTTACCTGTTACAAAGTTGCAGAATGATGGACAGCGAACCACACACAGTTGCAGATGAAAATATATTTGTTAGAAGGATACACCTTCAGGGAGAAGAAGAGGTTGATGGACGTCTTCAGTACCTGTAACACAAAAAAGAAAGTCAATACATGTATACAAACTGAATGATTACCTACCTGTTACACACTTGCAGACAGATCTTAGCGAGTCACACACAGTTGCAGATGCACAGACCCTTGAAGGACAGATTCACCATCAGGGAGGGAGGGGTTCATGCGGTCCGGAAAAACCTGCAAGACAAGAAAAGAAAGTCAATACATGTATAGGAACTGAATGATTACCTACCTGTTACACACTTGCAGACAGATAGATAGCGAGACACACACAGTTGCAATGGACAGACCCTTGTTGGCTGTATGCACCATCAGGAAGCGGGGAGCCATTGGTCCTAAAAGCCTGTAAGACAAAAAAAGGCAATACATGTATAGAAACTGAATGATGACTTACCTGTTACAGAGTTGCAGAATAATGGACAGCGAACCACACACAGTTGCAGATGAAAATATATTTGTTAGAAGGATACACCTTCAGAGAGAAGAAGAGGTTGATGGACTTCTTGAGAACCTGTAGGAAAAAAAAAGAAAGTCAATACATGTATACAAACTGAATGATCACCAACCTGTTACACATTTGCAGAAAGATTGATAGCGAGCCACACACATTTGCAGTGGACAGACCCTTGTTGGCTGTATGAATCATCAGTAACGGGGGGAGCCATTGGTCCTGTAAGCCTGTAATACATCAAAAAGGCAATATATGTATAGAAACTGAATGATCACTTACAGAGTTGCAGAATGATGGACAGCGAACCACACACAGTTGCAGATGAAAATATATTTGTTAGAAGGATACACCTTCAGTGAGAACAAGAGGTTGTTGGACTTCTTGAGAACCTGTAACACAAAAAAGAAAGTCAATACATGTATAGAAACTGAATGATCACCAACCAGTTACACACCTGCAGAAAGATAGTATCGAGTCACACACAGTTGCAGATGCACAGACCCTTGAAGGACAGATCCATCATCAGGAAGGGAGGGAGGCGGTCATGCTATCCGAAAAACCTGTGAGACAAAATAAAGAAAGTCAATACATGTATAGAAACTGAATGATCACCTACCTGTTACACACTTGCAGACAGATAGATAGCAAGCCACACACACAGTTGCAATGGACAGACCCTTCTTGGCTGTATGCACCATCAGGAAGCGGGGAGCCATTGGTCCTGAAAGCCTGTAAGACAAAAAAAAGGCAATACATGTATAGAAACTGAATAATCACTTGCCTGTTACAGAGTTGCAGAATGATGGACAGCGAACCACACACAGTTGCAGATGAAAATATATTTGTTAGAAGGATACACCTTCAGGGAGAAGAAGAGGTTGATGGACTTCTTGAGAACCTGTAACACAAAAAAGAAAGTCAATACATGTATAGAAACTGAATGATCACCTATCTGTTACACACTTTAAGATTGATAGCGAGCCACACACACAGTTGCAATGGACAGACCCTTGTTGGCTGTATGCACCATCAGGAAGAAGGGAGCCATTGGTCCTAAGAACCTGTAAGACAACAAAAAGGCAATACATGTATAGAAACTGAATGATCACTTACCTGTTACAGAGTTGCAGAATGTTGGACAGCGAACCGGACACAGTTGCAGATGGAAATATATTTGTTAGAAGGATACACCTTCAGGGAGAAAAAGTGGTTGATGGACTTCTTGAGTACCTGTAACACAAAAAAGAAAGTTAATACATGTATAGAAACTGAATGATTACCTACCTGTTACACACTTGCAGACAGATAGTAGCGAGTCACACACAGTTGCAGATGCACAGACCCTTGAAGGACAGATTCACCATCAGGGAGGAAGGGGTTCATGCGGTCCGGAAAAACCTGCAAGACAAGAAAAGAAAGTCAATACATGTATAGGAACTGAATGATTAACTACCTGTTACACACTTGCAGACAAATAGATAGCGAGCCACACACACAGTTGCAATGGACAGACCCTTGTTGGCTGTATGCACCATCGGGAAGGGGGGAGCCATTGGTCCTGAAAGCCTGTAAGACAATAAAAAGACAATACATGTATAGAAACTGAATGATCACTTACCTGTTACAGAGTTGCAGAATGATGGACTGCGAACCACACACAGTTGCAGATGAAAATATATTTGTTAGAAGGATACACCTTCAAGGAGAAGAAGAGGTTGATGGACTTCTTGAGAACCTGTAACACAAAAAAGAAAGTCAATACATGTATAGAAACTGAATGATTTCCTACCTGTTACACACTTGCAGACAGATAGATAGCGAGACACACACAGTTGCAATGGACAGACCCTTGTTGGATGTATGCACCATCGGGAAGGGGGGAGCCATTGGTCCTGAAAGCCTGTAAGACAACAAAAAGGCAATACATGTATAGAAACTGAATGATCACTTACCTGTTACAGAGTTGCAGAATGATGGACAGCGAACCACACACAGTTGCAGATGAAAATATATTTGTTAGAAGGATACACCTTCAGGGAGAAGAAGAGGTTGATGGACTTCTTGAGAACCTGTAACACAAAAAAGAAAGTCAATACATGTATAGAAACTGAATGATCACCTATCTGTTACACACTTGAAGATTGATAGCGAGCCACACACACAGTTGCAATGGACAGACCCTTGTTGGCTGTATGGACCATCGGGAAGAGGGGAGCCATTGGCCCTAAAAACCTGTAAGACAACAAAAAGGCAATACATGTATAGAAACTGAATGATCACTTACCTGTTACAGAGTTGCAGAATGTTGGACAGCGAACCGGACACAGTTGCAGATGAAAATATATTTGTTAGAAGGATACACCTTCAGGGAGAAGAAGAGGTTGATGGACTTCTTGAGAACCTGTAGGAAAAAAAAAGAAAGTCAATACATGTATACAAACTGAATGATCACCAACCTGTTACACATGTGCAGACAGAAAGTAGCAAGTCACACACAGTTGCAGAAGCACAGACCCTTGAAGGACAGATTCACCATCAGAGAGGGAGGGGGTCATGCGGTCCGGAAAAACCTGTAAGACAAAAAAAAGGCAATACATGTATTAAAACTGAATGATCACCTACTTGTTACACACTTGCAGACAGATAGATAGCAAGCCACACACACAGTTGCAATGGACAGACTCTTGTTGGCGGTATGCACCTTCAGGAAGGGGGGAGCCATTGGTCCTGAAAGCCTGTAAGACAAAAAAAGAAAAGTCAATACATGTACAGAAACTGAATGATCACCTACCTGTTACACATTTGCAGAAAGATTGATAGCGAGCCACACACATTTGCAGTGGACAGACCCTTGTTGGCTGTATGAATCATCAGTAAGGGGGGGAGCCATTGGTCCTGTAAGCCTGTAATATATCAAAAAGGCAATACATGTATAGAAACTGAATAATCACTTGCCTGTTACAGAGTTGCAGAATGATGGACAGCGAACCACACACAGTTGCAGATGAAAATATATTTGTTAGAAGGATACACCTTCAGGGAGAAGAAGAGGTAGATGGACTTCTTGAGTACCTGTAACACAAAAAAGAAAGTCAATACATGTATAGAAACTGAATGATTTCCTACCTGTTACACACTTGCAGAAAGATAGTAGCGAGCCACACACACAATTGCAATGGACAGACCCTTGTTGGCTGAATGCACCATCACGAAGGGGGGAGCCATTGGTCCTGAAAGCCTGTAAGACAACAAAAAGGCAATACATGTAAAGAAACTGAATAATCACTTGCCTGTTACAGAGTTGCAGAATGATGGACAGCGAACCACACACAGTTGCAGATGAAAATATATTTGTTAGAAGGATACACCTTCAGGGAGAAGAAGAGGTTGATGGACTTCTTGAGAACCTGTAACACAAAAAAGAAAGTCAATACATGTATAGAAACTGAATGATCACCTATCTGTTACACACTTGAAGATTGATAGCGAGCCACACACACAGTTGCAATGGACAGACCCTTGTTGGCTGTATGCACCATCAGGAAGATGGGAGCCATTGGTCCTAAGAACCTGTAAGACAACAAAAAGGCAATACATGTATAGAAACTGAATGATCACTTACCTGTTACAGAGTTGCAGAATGTTGGAAAGCGAACCGGACACAGTTGCAGATGGAAATATATTTGTTAGAAGGATACACCTTCAGGGAGAAAAAGTGGTTGATGGACTTCTTGAGTACCTGTAACACAAAAAAGAAAGTTAATACATGTATAGAAACTGAATGATTACCTACCTGTTACACACTTGCAGACAGATAGTAGCGAGTCACACACAGTTGCAGATGCACAGACCCTTGAAGGACAGATTCACCATCAGGGAGGAAGAGGTTCATGCGGTCCGGAAAAACCTGCAAGACAAGAAAAGAAAGTCAATACATGTATAGGAACTGAATGATTACCTACCTGTTACACACTTGCAGACAGATAGATAGCGAGACACACACAGTTGCAATGGACAGACCCTTGTTGGATGTATGCACCATCGGGAAGGGGGGAGCCATTGGTCCTGAAAGCCTGTAAGACAACAAAAAGGCAATACATGTATAGAAACTGAATGATCATTTACCTGTTACAGAGTTGCAGAATGATGGACAGCGAACCACACACAGTTGCAGATGCACAGACCCTTGAAAGACAGATTCACCATCAGGGAGGGAGGGGTTCATGCGGTCCATAAAATCCTGCAAGACAAAAAAAGAAAGTTTATACATGTATAGAAACTAAATGATTAACTACCTGTTACACACTTGTAGACAAATAGATAGCGAGCCACACACACAGTTGCAATGGACAGACCCTTGTTCGCTGTATGCACCATGAGGAAGAGGGGAGCCATTGGTCTTGAAAGCCTGTAAGACAAAAAAAAGGCAATACATGTATAGAAACTGAATGATCACTTACCTGTTACAAAGTTGCAGAATGATGGACAGCGAACCACACACAGTTGCAGATGAAAATATATTTGTTAGAAGGATACACCTTCAGGGAGAAGAAGAGGTTGATGGACGTCTTCAGTACCTGTAACACAAAAAAGAAAGTCAATACATGTATACAAACTGAATGATTACCTACCTGTTACACACTTGCAGACAGATAGTAGCGAGTCACACACAGTTGCAGATGCACAGACCCTTGAAGGACAGATTCAAAATCAGGGAGGGAGGGGTTCATGCGGTCCGGAAAAACCTGCAAGACAAGAAAAGAAAGTCAATACATGTATAGAAACTGAATGATTTCCTACCTGTTACACACTTGCAGACAGATAGATAGCGAGACACACACACAGTTGCAATGGACAGACCCTTGTTGGCTGTATGCACCATCAGGAAGAGGGGAGCCATTGGCCCTAAAAACCTGTAAGACAACAAAAAGGCAATACATGTATAGAAACTGAATGATCACTTACCTGTTACAGAGTTGCAGAATGTTGGACAGAGAACCGGACACAGTTGCAGATGAAAATATATTTGTTAGAAGGATACACCTTCAGGGAGAAGAAGAGGTTGATGGACTAATTGAGAACCTGTAGGAAAAAAAAAGAAAGTCAATACATGTATACAAACTGAATGATCACCAACCTGTTACACATGTGCAGACAGAAAGTAGCAAGTCACACACAGTTGCAGAAGCACAGACCCTTGAAGGACAGATTCACCATCAGAGAGGGAGGGAGTCATGCAGTCCGGAAAAACCTGTAAGACAAAAAAAGAAAGTCAATACATGTATAGAAACTGAATGATCACCTACTTGTTACACACTTGCAGACAGATAGATAGCAAGCCACACACACAGTTGCAATGGACAGACTCTTGTTGGCGGTATGCACCTTCAGGAAGGGGGGAGCCATTGGTCCTGAAAGCCTGTAAGACAAAAAAAGAAAAGTCAATACATGTATAGAAACTGAATGATCACCTACCTGTTACACATTTGCAGAAAGATTGATAGCGAGCCACACACATTTGCAGTGGACAGACCCTTGTTGGCTGTATGAATCATCAGTAAGGGGGGGTGCCATTGGTCCTGTAAGCCTGTAATACATCAAAAAGGCAATATATGTATAGAAACTGAATGATCACTTACAGAGTTGCAGAATGATGGACAGCGAACCACACACAGTTGCAGATGAAAATATATTTGTTAGAAGGATACACCTTCAGTGAGAACAAGAGGTTGATGGACTTCTTGAGAACCTGTAACACAAAAAAGAAAGTCAATAAATGTATAGAAACTGAATGATTTCCTACCTGTGACACACTTGCAGACAGATAGATAGCGAGACACACACAGTTGCAATGGACAGACCCTTGTTGGATGTATGCACCATCGGGAAGGGGGGAGCCATTGGTCCTGAAAGCCTGTAAGACAACAAAAAGGCAATACATGTATAGAAACTGAATGATCACTTACCTGTTACAGAGTTGCAGAATGATGGACAGCGAACCACACACAGTTGCAGATGAAAATATATTTGTTAGAAGGATACACCTTCAGGGAGAAGAAGAGGTTAATGGACTTCTTGATAACCTGTAACACAAAAAAGAAAGTCAATACATGTATAGAAACTGAATGATCACCTATCTGTTACACACTTGAAGATTGATAGCGAGCCACACACACAGTTGCAATGGACAGACCCTTGTTGGCTGTATGCACCATCAGGAAGAGGGGAGCCATTGGCCCTAAAAACCTGTAAGACAACAAAAAGGCAATACATGTATAGAAACTGAATGATCACTTACCTGTTACAGAGTTGCAGAATGTTGGACAGCGAACCGGACACAGTTGCAGATGGAAATATATTTGTTAGAAGGATACACCTTCAGGGAGAAAAAGTGGTTGATGGACTTCTTGAGTACCTGTAACACAAAAAAGAAAGTTAATACATGTATAGAAACTGAATGATTACCTTCCTGTTACACACTTGCAGACAGATAGTAGCGAGTCACACACAGTTGCAGATGCACAGACCCTTGAAGGACAGATTCACCATCAGGGAGGAAGGGGTTCTTGCGGTCCGGAAAAACCTGCAAGACAAGAAAAGAAAGTCAATACATGTATAGGAACTGAATGATTACCTACCTGTTACACACTTGCAGACAGATAGATAGCGAGACACACACAGTTGCAATGGACAGACCCTTGTTGGCTGTATGCACCATCAGGAAGCGGGGAGCCGTTGGTCCTGAAAGCCTGTAAGACAAAAAAAGGCAATACATGTATAGAAACTGAATGATGACTTACCTGTTACAGAGTTGCAGAATGATGGACAGCGAACCACACACAGTTGCAGATGAAAATATATTTGTTAGAAGGATACACCTTCAGGGAGAAGAAGAGGTTGATGGACTTCTTGAGAACCTGTAGGAAAAAAAAAGAAAGTCAATACATGTATACAAACTGAATGATCACCAACCTGTTACACATGTGCAGACAGAAAGTAGCAAGTCACACACAGTTGCAGAAGCACAGACCCTTGAAGGACAGATTCACCATCAGAGAGGGAGGGGGTCATGCGGTCCGGAAAAACCTGTAAGACAAAAAAAGAAAGTCAATACATGTATAGAAACTGAATGATCACCTACTTGTTACACACTTGCAGACAGATAGATAGCAAGCCACACACACAGTTGCAATGGACAGACTCTTGTTGGCGGTATGCACCTTCAGGAAGGGGGGAGCCATTGGTCCTGAAAGCCTGTAAGACAAAAAAAGAAAAGTCAATACATGTACAGAAACTGAATGATCACCTACCTGTTACACATTTGCAGAAAGATTGATAGCGAGCCACACACATTCGCAGTGGACAGACCCTTGTTGGCTGTATGAATCATCAGTAAGGGGGGGAGCCATTGGTCCTGTAAGCCTGTAATACATCAAAAAGGCAATATATGTATAGAAACTGAATGATCACTTACAGAGTTGCAGAATGATGGACAGCGAACCACACACAGTTGCAGATGAAAATATATTTGTTAGAAGGATACACCTTCAGGGAGAAGAAGAGGTTGATGGACTTCTTGAGAACCTGTAGGAAAAAAAAAGAAAGTCAATACATGTATACAAACTGAATGATCACCAACCTGTTACACATTTGCAGGAAGATTGATAGCGAGCCACACACATTTGCAGTGGACAGACCCTTGTTGGCTGTATGAATCATCAGTAAGGGGGGGAGCCATTGGTCCTGAAAGCCTGTAATACATCAAAAAGGCAATATATGTATAGAAACTGAATGATCACTTACAGAGTTGCAGAATGATGGACAGCGAACCACACACAGTTGCAGATGAAAATATATTTGTTAGAAGGATACACCTTCAGTGAGAACAAGAGGTTGTTGGACTTCTTGAGAACCTGTAACACAAAAAAGAAAGTCAATACATGTATAGAAACTGAATGATCACCAACCAGTTACACACCTGCAGAAAGATAGTATCGAGTCACACACAGTTGCAGATGCACAGACCCTTGAAGGACAGATCCATCATCAGGAAGGGAGGGAGGCGGTCATGCTAACCGAAAAACCTGTGAGACAAAAAAAAGAAAGTCAATACATGTATAGAAACTGAATGATCACCTACCTGTTACACACTTGCAGACAGATAGATAGCAAGCCACACACACAGTTGCAATGGACAGACCCTTCTTGGCTGTATGCACCATCAGGAAGCAGGGAGCCATTGGTCCTGAAAGCCTGTAAGACAAAAAAAAGGCAATACATGTAAAGAAACTGAATAATCACTTGCCTGTTACAGAGTTGCAGAATGATGGACAGCGAACCACACACAGTTGCAGATGAAAATATATTTGTTAGAAGGATACACCTTCAGGGAGAAGAAGAGGTTGATGGACTTCTTGAGAACCTGTAACACAAAAAAGAAAGTCAATAAATGTATAGAAACTGAATGATTTCCTACCTGTTACACACTTGCAGACAGATAGATAGCGAGACACACACAGTTGCAATGGACAGACCCTTGTTGGATGTATGCACCATCGGGAAGGGGGGAGCCATTGGTCCTGAAAGCCTGTAAGACAATAAAAAGGCAATACATGTATAGAAACTGAATGATCACTTACCTGTTACAGAGTTGCAGAATGATGGACAGCGAAACACACACAGTTGCAGATGAAAATATATTTGTTAGAAGGATACACCTTCAGGGAGAAGAAGAGGTTAATGGACTTCTTGAGAACCTGTAACACAAAAAAGAAAGTCAATACATGTATAGAAACTGAATGATCACCTATCTGTTACACACTTGAAGATTGATAGCGAGCCACACACACAGTTGCAATGGACAGACCCTTGTTGGCTGTATGCACCATCAGGAAGAGGGGAGCCATTGGCCCTAAAAACCTGTAAGACAACAAAAAGGCAATACATGTATAGAAACTGAATGATCACTTACCTGTTACAGAGTTGCAGAATGTTGGACAGCGAACCGGACACAGTTGCAGATGGAAATATATTTGTTAGAAGGATACACCTTCAGGGAGAAAAAGAGGTTGATGGACTTCTTGATTACCTGTAACACAAAAAAGAAAGTCAAAACATGTATAGAAACTGAATGATTACCTACCTGTTACACACTTGCAGACAGATAGATAGCGAGACACTCACAGTTGCAATGGACAGACCCTTGTTGGCTGTATGCACCATCAGGAAGCGGGGAGCCATTGGTCCTGAAAGCCTGTAAGACAAAAAAAGGCAATACATGTATAGAAACTGAATGATGACTTACCTGTTACAGAGTTGCAGAATGATGGACAGCGAACCACACACAGTTGCAGATGAAAATATATTTGTTAGAAGGATACACCTTCAGGAAGAAGAAGAGGTTGATGGACTTCTTGAGAACCTGTAGGAAAAAAAAAAAAAGGCAATACATGTATAGAAACTGAATAATCACTTGTCTGTTACAGAGTTGCAGAATGATGGACAGCGAACCACACACAGTTGCAGATGAAAATATATTTGTTAGAAGGATACACCTTCAGGGAGAAGAAGAGGTTGATGGACTTCTTGAGAACCTGTAACACAAAAAAGAAAGTCAATAAATGTATAGAAACTGAATGATTTCCTACCTGTTACACACTTGCAGACAGATAGATAGCGAGACACACACAGTTGCAATGGACAGACCCTTGTTGGATGTATGCACCATCGGGAAGGGGGGAGCCATTGGTCCTGAAAGCCTGTAAGACAACAAAAAGGCAATACATGTATAGAAACTGAATGATCACTTACCTGTTACAGAGTTGCAGAATGATGGACAGCGAAACACACACAGTTGCAGATGAAAATATATTTGTTAGAAGGATACACCTTCAGGGAGAAGAAGAGGTTAATGGACTTCTTGAGAACCTGTAACACAAAAAAGAAAGTCAATACATGTATAGAAACTGAATGATCACCTATCTGTTACACACTTGAAGATTGATAGCGAGCCACACACACAGTTGCAATGGACAGACCCTTGTTGGCTGTATGCACCATCAGGAAGAGGGGAGCCATTGGCCCTAAAAACCTGTAAGACAACAAAAAGGCAATACATGTATAGAAACTGAATGATCACTTACCTGTTACAGAGTTGCAGAATGTTGGACAGCGAACCGGACACAGTTGCAGATGGAAATATATTTGTTAGAAGGATACACCTTCAGGGAGAAAAAGTGGTTGATGGACTTCTTGAGTACCTGTAACACAAAAAAGAAAGTTAATACATGTATAGAAACTGAATGATCACCTATCTGTTACACACTTGAAGATTGATAGCGAGCCACACACACAGTTGCAATGGACAGACCCTTGAAGGACAGATTCACCATCAGGGAGGAAGGGGTTCATGCGGTCCGGAAAAACCTGCAAGACAAGAAAAGAAAGTCAATACATGTATAGGAACTGAATGATTACCTACCTGTTACACACTTGCAGACAGATAGATAGCGAGACACACACAGTTGCAATGGACAGACCCTTGTTGGCTGTATGCACCATCAGGAAGCGGGGAGCCATTGGTCCTGAAAGCCTGTAAGACAAAAAAAGGCAATACATGTATAGAAACTGAATGATGACTTACCTGTTACAGAGTTGCAGAATGATGGACAGCGAACCACACACAGTTGCAGATGAAAATATATTTGTTAGAAGGATACACCTTCAGGGAGAAGAAGAGGTTGATGGACTTCTTGAGAACCTGTAGGAACAAAAAAGAGAAAGTCAATACATGTATACAAACTGAATGATCACCAACCTGTTACACATGTGCAGACAGAAATTAGCAAGTCACACACAGTTGCAGATGCACAGACCCTTGAAGGACAGATTCACCATCAGGGAGGAAGGGGTTCATGCGGTCCGGAAAAACCTGCAAGACAAGAAAAGAAAGTCAATACATGTATAGGAACTGAATGATTACCTACCTGTTACACACTTGCAGACAGATAGATAGCAAGCCACACACACAGTTGCAATGGACAGACTCTTGTTGGCGGTATGCACCTTCAGGAAGGGGGGAGCCATTGGTCCTGAAAGCCTGTAAGACAAAAAAAGAAAAGTCAATACATGTACAGAAACTGAATGATCACCTACCTGTTACACATTTGCAGAAAGATTGATAGCGAGCCACGCACATTTGCAGTGGACAGACCCTTGTCGGCTGTATGAATCATCAGTAAGGGGGGGAGCCATTGGTCCTGTAAGCCTGTAATACATCAAAAAGGCAATATATGTATAGAAACTGAATGATCACTTACAGAGTTGCAGAATGATGGACAGCGAACCACACACAGTTGCAGATGAAAATATATTTGTTAGAAGGATACACCTTCAGTGAGAACAAGAGGTTGTTGGACTTCTTGAGAACCTGTAACACAAAAAAGAAAGTCAATACATGTACAGAAACTGAATGATCACCAACCAGTTACACACCTGCAGAAAGATAGTATCGAGTCACACACAGTTGCAGATGCACAGACCCTTGAAGGACAGATCCATCATCAGGAAGGGAGGGAGGCGGTCATGCTAACCGAAAAACCTGTGAGACAAAAAAAAGAAAGTCAATACATGTATAGAAACTGAATGATCACCTACCTGTTACACACTTGCAGACAGATAGATAGCAAGCCACACACACAGTTGCAATGGACAGACCCTTCTTGGCTGTATGCACCATCAGGAAGCGGGGAGCCATTGGTCCTGAAAGCCTGTAAGACAAAAAAAAGGCAATACATGTATAGAAACTGAATAATCACTTGCCTGTTACAGAGTTGCAGAATGATGGACAGCGAACCACACACAGTTGCAGATGAAAATATATTTGTTAGAAGGATACACCTTCAGGGAGAAGAAGAGGTAGATGGACTTCTTGAGTACCTGTAACACAAAAAAGAAAGTCAATACATGTATAGAAACTGAATGATTTCCTACCTGTTACACACTTGCAGAAAGATAGTAGCGAGCCACACACACAATTGCAATGGACAGACCCTTGATGGCTGAATGCACCATCACGACGGGGGGAGCCATTGGTCCTGAAAGCCTGTAAGACAACAAAAAGGCAATACATGTAAAGAAACTGAATAATCACTTGCCTGTTACAGAGTTGCAGAATGATGGACAGCGAACCACACACAGTTGCAGATGAAAATATATTTGTTAGAAGGATACACCTTCAGGGAGAAGAAGAGGTTGATGGACTTCTTGAGAACCTGTAACACAAAAAAGAAAGTCAATAAATGTATAGAAACTGAATGATTTCCTACCTGTGACACACTTGCAGACAGATAGATAGCGAGACACACACAGTTGCAATGGACAGACCCTTGTTGGATGTATGCACCATCGGGAAGGGGGGAGCCATTGGTCCTGAAAGCCTGTAAGACAACAAAAAGGCAATACATGTATAGAAACTGAATGATCACTTACCTGTTACAGAGTTGCAGAATGATGGACAGCGAAACACACACAGTTGCAGATGAAAATATATTTGTTAGAAGGATACACCTTCAGGGAGAAGAAGAGGTTAATGGACTTCTTGATAACCTGTAACACAAAAAAAGAAAGTCAATACATGTATAGAAACTGAATGATCACCTATCTGTTACACACTTGAAGATTGATAGCGAGCCACACACACAGTTGCAATGGACAGACCCTTGTTGGCTGTATGCACCATCAGGAAGAGGGGAGCCATTGGCCCTAAAAACCTGTAAGACAACAAAAAGGCAATACATGTATAGAAACTGAATGATCACTTACCTGTTACAGAGTTGCAGAATGTTGGACAGCGAACCGGACACAGTTGCAGATGGAAATATATTTGTTAGAAGGATACACCTTCAGGGAGAAAAAGTGGTTGATGGACTTCTTGAGTACCTGTAACACAAAAAAGAAAGTTAATACATGTATAGAAACTGAATGATTACCTTCCTGTTACACACTTGCAGACAGATAGTAGCGAGTCACACACAGTTGCAGATGCACAGACCCTTGAAGGACAGATTCACCATCAGGGAGGAAGGGGTTCATGCGGTCCGGAAAAACCTGCAAGACAAGAAAAGAAAGTCAATACATGTATAGGAACTGAATGATTACCTACCTGTTACACACTTGCAGACAGATAGATAGCAAGCCACACACACAGTTGCAATGGACAGACTCTTGTTGGCGGTATGCACCTTCAGGAAGGGGGGAGCCATTGGTCCTGAAAGCCTGTAAGACAAAAAAAGAAAAGTCAATACATGTACAGAAACTGAATGATCACCTACCTGTTACACATTTGCAGAAAGATTGATAGCGAGCCACGCACATTTGCAGTGGACAGACCCTTGTTGGCTGTATGAATCATCAGTAAGGGGGGGAGCCATTGGTCCTGTAAGCCTGTAATACATCAAAAAGGCAATATATGTATAGAAACTGAATGATCACTTACAGAGTTGCAGAATGATGGACAGCGAACCACACACAGTTGCAGATGAAAATATATTTGTTAGAAGGATACACCTTCAGTGAGAACAAGAGGTTGTTGGACTTCTTGAGAACCTGTAACACAAAAAAGAAAGTCAATACATGTACAGAAACTGAATGATCACCAACCAGTTACACACCTGCAGAAAGATAGTATCGAGTCACACACAGTTGCAGATGCACAGACCCTTGAAGGACAGATCCATCATCAGGAAGGGAGGGAGGCGGTCATGCTAACCGAAAAACCTGTGAGACAAAAAAAAGAAAGTCAATACATGTATAGAAACTGAATGATCACCTACCTGTTACACACTTGCAGACAGATAGATAGCAAGCCACACACACAGTTGCAATGGACAGACCCTTCTTGGCTGTATGCACCATCAGGAAGCGGGGAGCCATTGGTCCTGAAAGCCTGTAAGACAAAAAAAAGGCAATACATGTATAGAAACTGAATAATCACTTGCCTGTTACAGAGTTGCAGAATGATGGACAGCGAACCACACACAGTTGCAGATGAAAATATATTTGTTAGAAGGATACACCTTCAGGGAGAAGAAGAGGTAGATGGACTTCTTGAGTACCTGTAACACAAAAAAGAAAGTCAATACATGTATAGAAACTGAATGATTTCCTACCTGTTACACACTTGCAGAAAGATAGTAGCGAGCCACACACACAATTGCAATGGACAGACCCTTGATGGCTGAATGCACCATCACGACGGGGGGAGCCATTGGTCCTGAAAGCCTGTAAGACAACAAAAAGGCAATACATGTAAAGAAACTGAATAATCACTTGCCTGTTACAGAGTTGCAGAATGATGGACAGCGAACCACACACAGTTGCAGATGAAAATATATTTGTTAGAAGGATACACCTTCAGGGAGAAGAAGAGGTTGATGGACTTCTTGAGAACCTGTAACACAAAAAAGAAAGTCAATAAATGTATAGAAACTGAATGATTTCCTACCTGTGACACACTTGCAGACAGATAGATAGCGAGACACACACAGTTGCAATGGACAGACCCTTGTTGGATGTATGCACCATCGGGAAGGGGGGAGCCATTGGTCCTGAAAGCCTGTAAGACAACAAAAAGGCAATACATGTATAGAAACTGAATGATCACTTACCTGTTACAGAGTTGCAGAATGATGGACAGCGAAACACACACAGTTGCAGATGAAAATATATTTGTTAGAAGGATACACCTTCAGGGAGAAGAAGAGGTTAATGGACTTCTTGATAACCTGTAACACAAAAAAAGAAAGTCAATACATGTATAGAAACTGAATGATCACCTATCTGTTACACACTTGAAGATTGATAGCGAGCCACACACACAGTTGCAATGGACAGACCCTTGTTGGATGTATGCACCATTGGGAAGGGGGGAGCCATTGGTCCTGAAAGCCTGTAAGACAACAAAAAGGCAATACATGTATAGAAACTGAATGATCACTTACCTGTTACAGAGTTGCAGAATGATGGACAGCGAAACACACACAGTTGCAGATGAAAATGTATTTGTTAGAAGGATACACCTTCAGGGAGAAGAAGAGGTTAATGGACTTCTTGAGAACCTGTAACACAAAAAAGAAAGTCAATACATGTATAGAAACTGAATGATCACCTATCTGTTACACACTTGAAGATTGATAGCGAGCCACACACACAGTTGCAATGGACAGACCCTTGTTGGCTGTATGCACCATCAGGAAGAGGGGAGCCATTGGCCCTAAAAACCTGTAAGACAACAAAAAGGCAATACATGTATAGAAACTGAATGATCACTTACCTGTTACAGAGTTGCAGAATGTTGGACAGCGAACCACACACAGTTGCAGATGGAAATATATTTGTTAGAAGGATACACCTTCAGGGAGAAAAAGAGGTTGATGGACTTCTTGATTACCTGTAACACAAAAAAGAAAGTCAAAACATGTATAGAAACTGAATGATTACCTACCTGTTACACACTTGCAGACAGATAGATAGCGAGACACTCACAGTTGCAATGGACAGACCCTTGTTGGCTGTATGCACCATCAGGAAGCGGGGAGCCATTGGTCCTGAAAGCCTGTAAGACAAAAAAAGGCAATACATGTATAGAAACTGAATGATGACTTACCTGTTACAGAGTTGCAGAATGATGGACAGCGAACCACACACAGTTGCAGATGAAAATATATTTGTTAGAAGGATACACCTTCAGGAAGAAGAAGAGGTTGATGGACTTCTTGAGAACCTGTAGGAAAAAAAAAAAAAGGCAATACATGTATAGAAACTGAATAATCACTTGTCTGTTACAGAGTTGCAGAATGATGGACAGCGAACCACACACAGTTGCAGATGAAAATATATTTGTTAGAAGGATACACCTTCAGGGAGAAGAAGAGGTTGATGGACTTCTTGAGAACCTGTAACACAAAAAAGAAAGTCAATAAATGTATAGAAACTGAATGATTTCCTACCTGTTACACACTTGCAGACAGATAGATAGCGAGACACACACAGTTGCAATGGACAGACCCTTGTTGGATGTATGCACCATCGGGAAGGGGGGAGCCATTGGTCCTGAAAGCCTGTAAGACAACAAAAAGGCAATACATGTATAGAAACTGAATGATCACTTACCTGTTACAGAGTTGCAGAATGATGGACAGCGAAACACACACAGTTGCAGATGAAAATATATTTGTTAGAAGGATACACCTTCAGGGAGAAGAAGAGGTTAATGGACTTCTTGAGAACCTGTAACACAAAAAAGAAAGTCAATACATGTATAGAAACTGAATGATCACCTATCTGTTACACACTTGAAGATTGATAGCGAGCCACACACACAGTTGCAATGGACAGACCCTTGTTGGCTGTATGCACCATCAGGAAGAGGGGAGCCATTGGCCCTAAAAACCTGTAAGACAACAAAAAGGCAATACATGTATAGAAACTGAATGATCACTTACCTGTTACAGAGTTGCAGAATGTTGGACAGCGAACCGGACACAGTTGCAGATGGAAATATATTTGTTAGAAGGATACACCTTCAGGGAGAAAAAGTGGTTGATGGACTTCTTGAGTACCTGTAACACAAAAAAGAAAGTTAATACATGTATAGAAACTGAATGATCACCTATCTGTTACACACTTGAAGATTGATAGCGAGCCACACACACAGTTGCAATGGACAGACCCTTGAAGGACAGATTCACCATCAGGGAGGAAGGGGTTCATGCGGTCCGGAAAAACCTGCAAGACAAGAAAAGAAAGTCAATACATGTATAGGAACTGAATGATTACCTACCTGTTACACACTTGCAGACAGATAGATAGCGAGACACACACAGTTGCAATGGACAGACCCTTGTTGGCTGTATGCACCATCAGGAAGCGGGGAGCCATTGGTCCTGAAAGCCTGTAAGACAAAAAAAGGCAATACATGTATAGAAACTGAATGATGACTTACCTGTTACAGAGTTGCAGAATGATGGACAGCGAACCACACACAGTTGCAGATGAAAATATATTTGTTAGAAGGATACACCTTCAGGGAGAAGAAGAGGTTGATGGACTTCTTGAGAACCTGTAGGAACAAAAAAGAGAAAGTCAATACATGTATACAAACTGAATGATCACCAACCTGTTACACATGTGCAGACAGAAATTAGCAAGTCACACACAGTTGCAGATGCACAGACCCTTGAAGGACAGATTCACCATCAGGGAGGAAGGGGTTCATGCGGTCCGGAAAAACCTGCAAGACAAGAAAAGAAAGTCAATACATGTATAGGAACTGAATGATTACCTACCTGTTACACACTTGCAGACAGATAGATAGCAAGCCACACACACAGTTGCAATGGACAGACTCTTGTTGGCGGTATGCACCTTCAGGAAGGGGGGAGCCATTGGTCCTGAAAGCCTGTAAGACAAAAAAAGAAAAGTCAATACATGTACAGAAACTGAATGATCACCTACCTGTTACACATTTGCAGAAAGATTGATAGCGAGCCACGCACATTTGCAGTGGACAGACCCTTGTTGGCTGTATGAATCATCAGTAAGGGGGGGAGCCATTGGTCCTGTAAGCCTGTAATACATCAAAAAGGCAATATATGTATAGAAACTGAATGATCACTTACAGAGTTGCAGAATGATGGACAGCGAACCACACACAGTTGCAGATGAAAATATATTTGTTAGAAGGATACACCTTCAGTGAGAACAAGAGGTTGTTGGACTTCTTGAGAACCTGTAACACAAAAAAGAAAGTCAATACATGTACAGAAACTGAATGATCACCAACCAGTTACACACCTGCAGAAAGATAGTATCGAGTCACACACAGTTGCAGATGCACAGACCCTTGAAGGACAGATCCATCATCAGGAAGGGAGGGAGGCGGTCATGCTAACCGAAAAACCTGTGAGACAAAAAAAAGAAAGTCAATACATGTATAGAAACTGAATGATCACCTACCTGTTACACACTTGCAGACAGATAGATAGCAAGCCACACACACAGTTGCAATGGACAGACCCTTCTTGGCTGTATGCACCATCAGGAAGCGGGGAGCCATTGGTCCTGAAAGCCTGTAAGACAAAAAAAAGGTAATACATGTATAGAAACTGAATAATCACTTGCCTGTTACAGAGTTGCAGAATGATGGACAGCGAACCACACACAGTTGCAGATGAAAATATATTTGTTAGAAGGATACACCTTCAGGGAGAAGAAGAGGTAGATGGACTTCTTGAGTACCTGTAACACAAAAAAGAAAGTCAATACATGTATAGAAACTGAATGATTTCCTACCTGTTACACACTTGCAGAAAGATAGTAGCGAGCCACACACACAATTGCAATGGACAGACCCTTGATGGCTGAATGCACCATCACGACGGGGGGAGCCATTGGTCCTGAAAGCCTGTAAGACAACAAAAAGGCAATACATGTAAAGAAACTGAATAATCACTTGCCTGTTACAGAGTTGCAGAATGATGGACAGCGAACCACACACAGTTGCAGATGAAAATATATTTGTTAGAAGGATACACCTTCAGGGAGAAGAAGAGGTTGATGGACTTCTTGAGAACCTGTAACACAAAAAAGAAAGTCAATAAATGTATAGAAACTGAATGATTTCCTACCTGTGACACACTTGCAGACAGATAGATAGCGAGACACACACAGTTGCAATGGACAGACCCTTGTTGGATGTATGCACCATCGGGAAGGGGGGAGCCATTGGTCCTGAAAGCCTGTAAGACAACAAAAAGGCAATACATGTATAGAAACTGAATGATCACTTACCTGTTACAGAGTTGCAGAATGTTGGACAGCGAACCGGACACAGTTGCAGATGGAAATATATTTGTTAGAAGGATACACCTTCAGGGAGAAAAAGTGGTTGATGGACTTCTTGAGTACCTGTAACACAAAAAAGAAAGTTAATACATGTATAGAAACTGAATGATTACCTACCTGTTACACACTTGCAGACAGATAGTAGCGAGTCACACACAGTTGCAGAAGCACAGACCCTTGAAGGACAGATTCACCATCAGAGAGGGAGGGGGTCATGCAGTCCGGAAAAACCTGTAAGACAAAAAAAGAAAGTCAATACATGTATAGAAACTGAATGATCACCTACTTGTTACACACTTGCAGACAGATAGATAGCAAGCCACACACACAGTTGCAAAGGACAGACTCTTGTTGGTGGTATGCACCTTCAGGAAGGGGGGAGCCATTGGTCCTGAAAGCCTGTAAGACAAAAAAAGAAAAGTCAATACATGTACAGACACTGAATGATCACCTACCTGTTACACATTTGCAGAAAGATTGATAGCGAGCCACACACAGTTGCAGTGGACAGACCCTTGTTGGCTGTATGAATCATCAGTAAGGGGGGGAGCCATTGGTCCTGTAAGCCTGTAAAACAAAAAGACAATTCATGTACAGAAACTGAATGATCACTTACAGAGTTGCAGAATGATGGACAGTGAACCGGACACAGTTGCAGATGAAAATATAGTTGTTAGAAGGATACACATTCAGGGAAAAGAAGAGGTTGATGGACTTCTTGAGTACCTGTAACACAAAAAAGAAAGTCAATACATGTATAGAAACTGAATGATTACCTACCTGTTACACACTTGCAGACAGACTGATAGCGAGCCACATACAAACAGTTGCAATGGACAGACCTTTGTTGGCTGTATGCACCATCAGGAAGGGGGGAGCCATTGGAACTGAAAGCCTGTAAGACAACAAAAATGCAATACGTGTATAGAAACTGAATGATCACCTACCTTTTACACACTTGCAGATAGATAGATAGCGAGCCACACACACAGTTGCAATGGACAGACCCTTCTTGGCTGTATGCACCATCAGGAAGGGGGGAGCCATTGGTCCTGAAAGCCTGTAAAACAAAAAGACAATTCATGTACAGAAACTGAATGATCACTTACAGAGTTGCAGAATGATGGACAGTGAACCGGACACAGTTGCAGATGAAAATATAGTTGTTAGAAGGATACACATTCAGGGAAAAGAAGAGGTTGATGGACTTCTTGAGAACCTGTAACACAAAAAAGAAAGGCAATACATGTATAGAAACTGAATGATCATCTACCTGTTACACACTTGCAGACAGATAGTAGCGATCCACACACACAGTTGCAATGGACAGACCCTTGTTGGCTGTATGCACCATTAGGAAGGGAGGGAGGTGGTCGTGCTATCCGAAAAACCTGTAAGACAAAAAAAGAAAGTCAATACATGTATAGAAACTAAATGATTACCTACCTGTTACATACTTGCAGATAGATGGATAGCGAGCAACACATAAAGTTGCAATGGACAGACCCTTGTTCGCTGTATGCACCATCAGGAAGGGGGGAGCCATTGGTCCTGAATGCCTCTAAGACAACAAAAAGGAAATACATGTATAAAAACAAAAAGATCACCTACCTGTTACACACTTGCAGACAGAAAGTAGCGAGTCACACACAGTTTCAGATGCACAGACCATTGAAGGACAGATCCACCATCAGGGAGGGAGGGGGTCATACTATCTGAAAAGCCTGTAAGACAACAAAAAGGCAATACATGTATAGAAACTGAATGATCACTTACGTGTTACAGAGTTGCAGAATGATGGACAGCGAACCAAACACAGTTGCAGATGGAAATATATTTGTTAGAAGGATACACCTTCAGGGAGAAGAAGAGGTGGATGGACTTCTTGAGAACCTGTAACACAAACAAAAAAGTCAATACATGTATAGAAACTGAATGATCACCTACCTGTTACACACTCGCAGGCAGACTGATAGCTAGCCACACACAGTTGCAATGGAGAGACCATTGTTGGCTATATGCACCATCAGGAAGGGGGGAGCCATTGGTCCTGAAAGCCTGTGAGCCAACAAAAAGACAATTCAAGTATAGAAACTGAATGATCACCAACCTGTTACACACTTGAAGATTGATAGCGAGCCACACACACAGTTGCAATGGATAGACACTTGTTGGCTGTATGCATCATTCAGGAAGGGGGAAGCCATTGGTCCTAAAAACCTGTAAGACAACAAAAAGGCAATACATGTATAGAAACTGAATGATCACTTACCTGTTACAGAGTTGCAGAATGATGGACAGCGAACCACACACAGTTGCAGATGAAAATATATTTGTTAGAAGGATACACCTTCAGGGAGAAGAAGAGGTTGATGGACTTCTTGAGAACTTGTAAGACAAAAAACAGAAAGTCAATACATGTATAGAAACTGAATATAGTGAGGCCCATGGGGTAGACTTGGAAAGGAGAGTGGGATCCGTTCCCAGACCTAATGTGAGAAACTGTACATGAGCTGAACAAACATAACGTAAAAGAGATGTTAAGGGGTCCAGCTGTGTCTGCAGCACATAGACCATGTAAGTAATGGTGGGGGCTAATGATGGTTCCTCATGGATGAAATGCAGACATCCTGCATATGACAACAGTCCAACAACATATGACGTATAGTAGGGTATAAAACATAAGGTATTCCTTTGTCTGGGAGAGAGAGAAGAGGGGCACCCAGAATTGGCAGACTCACTCCATATTGTACTTTTGATTGGAATAAAATGTTTCATTGTTACAACTGAAAGACGGTGGTCACGAGTCAAAAGAAGTCCTCCTCTGAAGAAGTACAAGAACCACGACAAAGTTTATTGAGGTACCTGCTGGAACAGCCTGACAAAAGTGTGTTGCAATAATCTAACCGTGAGGTTAAGTGTGTACTAGCTTTTCTGCATCCTGTAGAGAAGGAATGTCTTAGTTTGGCAATGTAGGCTGTCCTAGTTATTTAGTTATATGTTGCTCAAATGATAGATCAGAATCAAATAAGACACCAAGATTTGTAGCTGCTGGACCCAGAATAATGCAAAAAAGAACAGCCAAGTCTAACATTTAGTCTAAGTTTACTTCTAGTGTCTTTTGGACCTAAAAAGAAAACCTCTGTTTTGTTACTGTTAAGGAGAACGAAGTCATGTGGCATCCAGAGTACATCCTTCACACAGTCCTCAATTTTCTTTAATCTAGAGTTACTATCAGGTTTGGCTGATACAGATGCAGATGACACTGCTCTATATAAGTTAACATCCTGTCTGCTTATAACCGCCCTGTGGTAACATCTATAATGTAAATAATAAATGCCCTTAAATAGAGCATTGTGGAACACCATACCGGACTTCTGTGTAATTTAGAAATACGGACTGATAGGGTTTGTTTAGATATGATTTGAACCACAATAGGGCTGTTTCTGTGATTCCAACCATGTTCTCTAATCTTTCAAAGAGAATAGTGTTATCTATAGTTTCAAAGGCTAAACTGAGGGCGAGTAGGGCTACGTAGCCTTGATCAGAGGCAAGAAAGAGATCGTTTGTAATCTTCACTTGGGCTGTCTGAATCCAGATTGGAATTTCTCATACATTTCATTTTTACTCCGGTATAAGCAGAGTTGTTGAGCCACAGCATTTTCTAATATCTTGGACAGAAATGTCAGGCTTGAGATGGGTCTGTAATTGATAGTACACCAGGACCAAGATTTAGTTTCTTAATTAAAGGTTTTATAACTGCAAATTAAAGGGATTTGGGTACATGGCCTTAGGTAAGGGATGAATTTACTTTTGTTAAAAGAGGTCTGATTATAATTGGGAGTAATTCTGTCAGTATTTTAAAGGGAATCGGGTCAAGTGTACAGGTTGTAAAATTTACTGAGGAAATAGTTTTTTGTTAGTTCTGGCTGTGGAAGTGAGTAGAAGACTTCCAGCCTTTGTTCTACAACTAATATTTTAACTCATGTTCTAAATCAGCTACACCAGGTGACAGCCATGTTTGCTTTAATAAGGAGTGTTGGATTTGTTGTCAAATGTTTTCTATATTATTATTAAAATTATATTATAAAAATATTACTGGTTTAACAGTCTAAATTTACATTTATTTGTGGAAGTTACTGGTACTGGTAAGAATTGATACATATGTTTCCTTTCTTTCCCCCTAAGATTGTTAAAACCAATTTTCTGTTCTCAATATATGCTCAATATTGCAGGGTTTGTTTTAAATGTGAGCAAGTGATACTAATATTACTTTTTTAATACAAGCAGAGAAAGGGAAGAACAAATGGTTTGAATATAGTAAATCATCACTTACCTGACAGATCTCAGGCAGCACAGGTGTAGCCTTTCTCGGTGGTAGAGGACAGAACGTCAAACCTGCAGTCAGCAGTGGTGCGCGAAGAGTCAGCTGAATGGCTTGCTTCCTCGATCCTGGTGTCTGTTTTCTTCCAAACGGTGTCTGGAATTTAGTGTACTAGAGGTCTTCCAGGCCACAGGTACCGCAGCATTACTCTTTGGGCCCGATATGTAATAGGGTCTTACAATAAAATCTCCAACAATGAGAACACCGTCTGGAGTAGTTGCCCTCTCTGCTGGAGCATGCAGAGCCATAGACAAAGTTGATAAAGACCCAGTTGCTTCAGCGTTGAACAATATCTCTCTCAGCAAATCGCTCAAAGAAAAAAAAAATTAACATCAGCTCCCACCTTAGGCCTTCCACTTTCTTTTTGTTTTTCTTTTTTCTGGCCCTTTTTTCTGGGAGAAAGGGAATTGCGCAATATGCAGAGGTGGTCAGAGTTAGGGGACCTGTCTATAATAGGTGCCTTTCTCACACTTTTCTACGTCTGTTAAGAAAAAAATAAATAAATAAGAAAAAACATAATTAATTTGTTTACTGTAAATGCAGTGTCTTGTCTGCTAATGTTACTGAACATGTATACATTACTCTGTATTTAAAAGTGCAAATTAATTAGAACATTTTGTGTACGATGTAAGCTAATTACAAATCATGCTAATGGGTACGATACACACACAGTGCAGAATACGGAATGATGAAGCATCTGGTACTAAGGTAGTGGTATGGGGGCCCCAAATGAAAATCTGCTTAGGGCCCCATAAAGTCTTGGGCTGGCCCTGGCCATGCAGATGCTCCCAGTACCTCTCCATGGCCACCATATTCCTCAAAAGTAAACACAGAAGTTAGTTAGTAAAGCAAATTACTGTAAAGTAAGACACATAGCAGACAGCACAAGGATTAAAACTATGATAAACAAGCCAAAGCTAATATTAAAGAATATAAAAGAAATGACTAGGAGGGAGTGAGATTGACAAGCAGTATGGCTGCTTGTTAGAAGTTGTCCTAAGCCCCATTAACTTAAATCCTAACTAATTGAAAGAGCACACTGCTCTCCCTGATCTCGTCCGCATGAAGACCAGCCTCAGAGATTATCTCTCGCGGTTGAACGCAGAGAGGATCAATGTCTTAAAAGCTGCGAGGGAGAAAGGAGGTGTAGTGTGGAGTGGAAGCAACATTTCCTTGTTTCCATACATGTCGAAGAAGCTGGTTGAGAGGAGGAAAACTTTCTGATTGGCAAAACAGCTGCTGCGTGACAAGAAGGTGAGGTTTCCTTTAGTCTTTCCTGCAGCGCTCCAGTTTGCGTGGAAGAGGAGAAACAAAGTTTGACGTCACAACAGAAGCTGTCAAGTTCATCGAGAAGCAAGTTACTGATGGAGAATAAACTATAAAACATCCACTAGCACAAGGAGACTGAGAGGTATGATTGGTCTGGATAGCTTTGTGTAGCTGTTTAGGCTATAACCTAGTAGACGTCTCAGACATTCCACTGACCTAAGTTAAGTTCTCTTCTTTTTTTTCAACATTATGCATCATTCTGGTTCAACCCAGAGGTGAAGATTGGAAAGCAGAAAGTGTTTTGGAAAGGGTGTAGACAAGGGTATACACACTGTGAATGATCTCTATAAAGAGGGGACATTTATGTAATTTACTGAACTTGTTCAACAGTAAATGCTACACGAAAAAGGTGATTTCTGGAAATATTTACAAATTAGACATTGCGTAATTAGAAGAAGACCAGCCAACCCAATGACTAACTATCTAGATAAGTCTGTTAAGGCATCAATATTTGATTATAAGACTAAAACTAAGAGACGTTTGTATTCACTTTATAATTATTATTGAAGGATTGGTGTTGGTACAATGTGTATCAGTATGTATATCTGTACCACATGAGCTTTTGTTTACTGTGTTAAATTACAAAAAAGAAATGACTAGGAGTAGCAAGCAGATAGGCAAGTAAAGACTGGGATAGACAGAAAGAGATGTAATTCTTTTTAAAAGAATTGAGTGATTTTGCTGCAGACTTGGCAGTGTGCAACAACAAAGTTATAATAGTAGGAGACTTTAATATTCATTTTGAAAAAGCAGACAATCCATTAACAAAGGCCCTTGCATCGATCTTGCATCGATAACTGTAACTGGACCCACACATTATTGTAATCATACCCTAGATTTAGTTCTGACCCAGGGTGTTAGCATTGATAATCTAAATATTCTACCGCAAAGCTTAGTAACATCAGACCATTATCTAATCTCCTATGAGCTACATCTTAGGCAAAAAGTTAATTTGGCCCCTTGCCACTATCTAAAGCATGCAATAACCCAATGACCGCTGTACAGTTTACTGAAAACCTCCCAGACCTATCGACCTTAGCTTACACTCCGTCAGATTAAACATAGCTATATAGATTAACAAATGGACTTTAAAATACCCTTCAATTAACCTTAGACAAAGTGGCTCCACTCACACAGTGGTACAGTGATCAAACTCGTAGACTCCACTCTGCCTGGAAGGACAGCCTTAGTCAATATAGAAAGGGACTCATTAAATCTCTTTCAGCGTATTTCGCCTCACTGATCGATAATTACAAAAACAATCCCAGAGTATTTTTAGTGAGATCTCTAAACTTACTAAATGCCAATAATAAAGTAGAAAGCATTAAACAACAAATCCAACACTCCTTATTAAATCAAACATTTGACCTTAAATCAAAATTGCCTGGTGTAGCTGCTTTAGAACATAACTTAGTTGTAGAATAAAGGCTGGAAGCCTTCTACCAATTTCCACAGCCAAAATTAGAAAAAATGATTTCCTCAGCAAATTGCACAACCTGTACACTTGACCCAATTCCCTCTAAAATACTAAAAGAAATACTCAGAATTATAATCAGACCTCTTTTAACAATAGTAAATGCATCCCTTAGCTTAGGGCATGTACCCAAAACCCTTAAATTAGCAGGCATGAAACCTTTAATCAAGAAACCAAATCTCCTAGTCCATCCATGAATAAGAAATTCCTATCAGGATTCAGACCCCATCGTAGCACAGAGACAGCCCTAGTGAAGATTACAAAGATCTTTCTTGCCTCTGATCAAGGCTACGTATTCTTTATTAGCCCTACTAGACCGCAGTGCAGCCTTTGATACAATAGTTCACACTATTCTACTAGAAAGATTAGAGAAAATGGTTGGAATCACAGGAACAGCCCTACCGTGGTTCAAATCATATCTAACTGAACACTATCAGTTTATAAAGATAAAAGATGTATCACCAAATTACACAAAAGTAAGATATGGAGTTCCACAATACTCTATTTTAGGACTGCTATTATTTACATTATACATGTTACCACTGGGCAGTTATAAGCAGACATGGCAATAATTTCCATTGCCATTGCAGATGACACAGCTCTATATATAAGCCCAACATGTTGATAAATTTAGATTAAAGAAAATGGAGGACTGTGTAAAGGATAGAAAACTCTGGATGTCACATAACTTCTTTCTTCTTAACAGTAACAAAATAGAAGTTCTCCTTTTACATCAAAAAGACAGTAGAAATAAACTATTTTTATTTAGACTTAATGTTAGATCAGCTGATTTTTCCATTATTCCTGGTCCAGCAACTAAAAATCATCTGACTGAATAAAGATTTGAATAAAGTAAACCATCACTTACCTGACTGGTGTGACTGGGTAAGGTATTGGCACCTTCTCGATGTTTCCGGAGAGCACAACAGATTCCAGGCAGCAGAGGTGAAGCCTTTCTCTGTGATAGAGGAGCGGGCGTCATACCCAATTTAATCACTTTAACTGGTGGTACAATTTCCACATATTTCTCAGACTAGGAGAAGCTGCATTTGCAAACACTAGTAAATGAAACTTCACAAAAATTAATCGGACTGTCTTACTAATGAGCTAAAAAAACACAGTCACTTGTTTGTACATCCAAGCACATTTGAGTTTGAGAACCTTGAGTTTGGAAAGCTCAATCAACTTAGTTTGATATTGGATCATTAGATATTCACTTTGCCCCTCCTCTCACTCACAAACAATGTCCTAAAACCTCAAACATTACTTAAAAACAAAAAAAAAACGATGGAGAACAGAAACTACACTCATTATATTTATATTTATAGCCAGAATTCCTGCAACAGGTGCTGTGCGGAAACCAAAAACTCTCAGAGATAAAGAGCTGCTGGTGTTACTTATAAAGACAAACAAACCCTACTGAAGAACAGAGAAGAAATGACAATCAATGACAAACCTTAACTTCTTCAACGAACAGATATTTTTTAGCACTTTAGAGGTTCTAAACATGCATGTAGCGCATTTTCATAATGAATAAATTACTACTGTGACACTGTCGTACAATATGCCTATTTTAACCATTTTTAATGTAATATTGTTCCAGTTAAACATCCATAAAGCATATAAGTCCAAAATCAGCTGTAGTGTAGAGACACATCTGAAATATACTACTACCCTTAGAATAGCAAGATCACAATTTACAAAAAAAGCACTTAAGAGAGCCTGCAGATTTCTTGTGGACTGCTCACTAGTGCTTGAAGGTGGGTAAAATTTTGTCTGTACTCACCCTCTTATTAACGGTACTTACTTGAAGTCCATAGAACCAATCCAAAACATAGGAGTTGGAAAGCTCTCACAAAGTGGTTTGTATTTCAGACATCCTTCATCCACATAGTGGATGGAGTAGGAATTACCATGAAAAAAAAAACAGTCACAACATTGAAGCCACACAAGTGTCAGCTATGGCTTCAAGTAGGCCTAAATTTTAGGATTTTTTTATGCCAATATAGAAAATAGACAATAGGCAAGTGGCTTAAAGTTCCACCCACAATAGGCCCAATGATACCTAAAGAACCAGCACAACAGCCCCAATGATAAATACAAATCAATACACATAACCAATCCTCAAAATTATTGCATTTTCAACAACAAAAAAACATTCTGTTAATAGTCATCTCATATGAAGACTTTTGTATCCTTTGAAAAGAACTAAATCTGGCATGTGTGACTGTCTCCTATAAATACTTATAAATAAATTAATAAATTGTAAGGTGAATGCTGTGCCAAGCTCTCACAAAGTGGTTTGTATTTCAGACATCCTTCTTTCTGATAACAGTTTATAATCCTGGGTGTTTCCTTGTGAAAGGAAAGTCTGAACCATGGAAATCCCTGGTTTGAGTTGCTGAGAGTCAATTCAGGAGTGATACATTTGTCTTCTGTGTGTAAAGTTTATCCCAATGTCCATAAGAAGAGCAAGTTAGTTGTAAGGACTGCAAAAAGAGAAACAAACAAACAAACAGAAAACAAGACAAAAGTGAAGCTTTCTGCAAAAGCAGAACAGCACAAAACCTCATGAATAAAAACACACACAAAGCTTGACTGAATATAGAAAGAATTAAATGATAGCAAACTTACAGTGAGTGTTAGAACCTATAGTTCCACCAGTAAGGATCTTCATTACAGTGAGGCCTGAACTGAGCCACATCTAAACCACCTTGCTGCTTCCTAGTTCCCTCCCTTTAGGCTTGTAACCTGGCCTACTTCCAATATACTGCCACATAGTGGATGGAGTAGGAATTACCATGAAAAAAACACTGGAGTCACACGAGTGTCAGCTATGGCTTCAAGTAGGCCTAAGTTTTAGGATTTTCTTTATGCCAATATAGAAAATAGACAATAGGCAAGTGGCTTAAAGTTCCAACCACAACAGGCCCAATGATAATGATAATTACAAATCAATACACATAACCAATCATCAAAATTATTGCATTTTCAACAACAAAAAAAAAACATTCTGTTAATAGTCATATCTCATATGAAGACTTTTGTATCCTTTGAAAAGAACTAAATCTGACATGTGTGACTGTCTCTTATAAATACTTATAAATAAATTAATAAATTGTAAGGTGAATGCTGTGCCAAGCTCTCACAAAGTGGTTTGTATTTCAGACATCCTTCTTTCTGATAACAGTTTATAATCCTGGGTGTTTCCTTGTGAAAGGAAAGTCTGAACCATGGAAATCCCTGGTTTGAGTTGCTGAGAGTCAATTCAGGAGTGATACATTTGTCTTCTGTGTGTAAAGTTTATCCCAATGTCCATAAGAAGAGCAAGTTAGTTGTAACGACTGCAAAAAGAGAAACAAACAAACAAACAGAAAACAAGACAAAAGTGAAGCTTTCTGCAAAAGCAGAACAGCACAAAACCTCATGAATAAAAACATACACAAAGCTTGACTGAATATAGAAAGAATTAAATGATAGCAAACTTACAGTGAGTGTTAGAACCTATAGTTCCACCAGTAAGGATCTTCATTACAGTGAGGCCTGAACTGAGCCACATCTAAACCACCTTGCTGCTTCCTAGTTCCCTCCCTTTTGGCTTGTAACCTGGCCTACTTCCAATATACTGCCACATAGTGGATGGAGTAGGAATTACCATGAAAAAAACACTGGAGTCACACGAGTGTCAGCTATGGCTTCAAGTAGGCCTAAGTTTTAGGATTTTCTTTATGCCAATATAGAAAATAGACAATAGGCAAGTGGCTTAAAGTTCCAACCACAACAGGCCCAATGATAATGATAATTACAAATCAATACACATAACCAATCATCAAAATTATTGCATTTTCAACAACAAAAAAAAACATTCTGTTAATAGTCATATCTCATATGAAGACTTTTGTATCCTTTGAAAAGAACTAAATCTGACATGTGTGACTGTCTCTTATAAATACTTATAAATAAATGAATACATTGTAAGGTGAATGCTGTGCCTAGGTCCTGCACAATTGCTTCTTATTTTAGTGACAAATAATTAGCAATTTAATACATTTATAACTATTTTACAAAGTTAGTGAGATAATGTTTACATCAATCCTGATGCTTTAAATCTCTCCCACATGGTGAGGTATACGGTTTATTTATTTAACAATGGTATCGGACCGGTTCTGTGTATCGATCAATAAGTTGATGTATTGGAATCGAACTGAAAATGTTCGGTGTATCTGCAAATGTAACATATAGGAAACAGCATATGACAGCATTATTGTAAGGCATTTCTGTCAACTTCACTGGTTAATAGAATATGCCTACATTGATAAATCCCCTTAAGTTGCACCCTGATTGGTGAATGTTTAGCATGTCAAATGTATGCTTGAATGTGATTGGCTAATACCAACCACAATAATTGACATATCAAGTCCTCTGGTCAAACTATTATAGAATAGGCTAAAGATGCAGCATGTAAAATTGTAGGTTGACTGGATGAATGGTTTCTGAGAGTTATGTACTATTGTCCTCGCTTTCTTGTGACAAATGTCCACCAAACTTGACATACCCCTCAAAATAATGTGCTGAACAGATTTTGTTAAAATGGGCTTAAGTGTTCAAAAGGTACAAGTTGACATTATTCATTATTATTATTATTAATTATAAATATTGCAGGTATTTTGCTACCAGATATGTGAGGATTGGTAAAAAAAAATTCTTGAAGTAGGAAGGGTCAAGAAATTACCCCCCCCCCCCCCGCAAAAAAAAAAAAAAAAAAAAAAGAATGCTACAGACCAGATGCTATTGAATAAAAATGCTTAATGCTTTGCTGTAACGCCACCATCAGGCCAGTGAATGTCATTTTTCTTGAAGCTGCTGTAACTTGTTTCATGTTTCTGGGATTTACGGCTCTTTATGGCAGGAGTAAACAGACCCAAAGTGTCATTCACAGTGCTGAGGCAAGACTCCAGCTTCTTTCTGGTGAACAGCTCAATAGAACTGATTAGACCTGATTACAAAAATGCAGCCTACCTCGACTGCAGCCTTGACTTTGTATCGCAGCTAAAGACACCAATATGAGTGTATTTACACATAAGTGCACCGATCACCCAAAACTAAAGCTGAAACGGTATGAAAATTGAATGTCACAATTATAGTAACAATAATGCTTGATATAGTTATCAGTATTATCACATGCTGTTACAATGTGCTAAACAGTTAAAACATACTGAAATTTCAGGCTTTTCTAACTGCAATTGTGTCAGTAGTGGCGTGGTGGCGCTGTAACATAATCAGTACAGTGCACTGGGAAAGATACCCCCAAGAGTCAGCATGCTGTGAGCCACAGATAGAAGTCTTACCACACAGCAGCACTTCTACCAAACAATGCATGATAAGTCATGTCTATTCAGCAGTAGGTTTGACAATTCCCTATTTAGGTTCACAGAATCATCAGGGACACTTTTCACCCCAGCCACACACTTCCATCCAGGAGGAGATAAAGGACCATCCTTGCCAGAATTGCTACCAGAAATCCACAGAGCTGCTAATCTGCAAACTGTCCTTCCAGCTTCAAGCTGTTCTCCTCAGTGCACAAGAACATCCAGGGCTTCAAGGGCCAATCTCCACCCAAACCTGTGCGCTATCCACATCAAAAGAATCACCCTCATGCCTAAACACATCCAGCTGGTCGGCGGAGAGCACGCAAACCAGGGCACCCAAAATACCCAACAGCCCTGTTAGGAGCCACCCACCCAGTGTTGCCAACGTATATTTAGTGACATATTTAGCGTATCTGTCTTTCATTGGCAGGTGCCATTCGTAATATGGTACGTGGCAGTGGATGGCATTTTCAGATGATGCAGTGGCCACTTCCTAGAGCCAGATGTTGATTAGGAACTGAAATCAAACAAAATGTGCCTCAGCTCTTTACGTATTGGATGAGCTTGACTCTGGGCTTAAGTTTTCTCGCTAATCAGAGAAATCCTGCTTTGTGAAAAGCCCCCCAGGAGTGACTGAATGTTTTCATAGGATACATCTGATTTTGTTTAATTAATTAATTTTAATTCATTAATTTTGTTGCTCTTGATGTGCAGGTATCCCACCAATGCAGAGTATGTCCAAGTTACCAAAGCTTTAATGGTGAAGAGCTCTTTCCTGAGGGATGTTGAGGAGAACAGTTATGTAAGTTTGTTTAAGAACAATTTTATTATGGTTGATCACAGAAGAGTAGTTGGTGTAATATTGGTGGAGAGATTTGAGTAATTCTCTTTTTATGGTTGGAACTGATATTTTGTGTCTTTGATGAGGGAATCATGGATGTTGTTGGAGAGGATATTATGTCTGAGGCCCACAATAAGGTGTTGCCTGAAAAACCTGATTAGATGATCGTGAAGGACCTTATGAAAGCCTTTGCATTGGCAGCATGGAGAACTAGCTGAGGGAATGACTATTGAAAAGCTCTTGGAAGATTCTTTGGGGTAAGTGGAATAATGTAATGGGGATAAACAGCAGAGCCATCAGATGTGATGTGATGAACCAACTTCATATGAATAGTTGTGTTTTTTATAGTCTATTATAAGATATTTTTGACTGTTCTAGGTTCTTTACTGTCCACTACTGCCCTCATCACTGTGATGGTGATGTAATGGTGTACATTATCACTGCTTCATCTGAAACAGTGCTGGAAGTTTTCCTCTAAAGGACTCCTAGGTTATCTTCAGAAGATGCTCAGCAAAAGTGTAAGCACACCACTTTCCTTTTCACCAGCAGACCTACAGAAGACTCTTAAATCAGTGTGTATCTAATATTACACTAAATTATGTAAGTATTCTCTTGATGATGTTGGTGTAACGGGCCATCTGCATACTGAAGTGATTCCATTGTTTTGAAAAGTCACGTACTTAGTAAACATAGACGCTGTGTGGGTTCTGTGTGGTAAACTGTTGCTTCTGCTTTTTGGTGGGTGTATTTCTTTTTAATAAGGCTGATCTTCTCTGGAGTATAAACGGAACATGGATTTTTTGAGTATGGCATAAATTTTGCCATGTTGGGATGAAATATGATTTTTTTTCACCTCCATAAACCTCCTGTTGAGATGAATTTCTGTTTCTGATGCTCTTTCATTTAATGCTAAAGTTGAGTATGTTTGCTACTAAATAAACAGCATAGAAAGACATTGTGATCATTTGTGGATCTTTTAGGTACACTTTAGTCAGACTACGCTCCAGAATCTAGACTAGTCCAGAATGGCTCGTCACTGGGGTGATGCCTCTAAAAGCACACGTTGGTAACTTTTAGAAAGGGGACACAGTTGTACCATAGTTTGAAGATACATTTTAGCTTCTTAGGGTACTTAATAATAAAAAAGTACTTCTGTGTCCTCCAGACTCTGTGTGACAGCGGAGTACAGCAGCTCCACTGTGGCAGATGGAGTCCCTGTAATAGGTGGCGAGAAATGCCCAGCACCTACTTCTCATATCTACCCAATTCTATCCAACTTATTTCAGTGGCCTTTATTCACCTTACAATTTATAAAGTAATGTGAAGAAAAGGACACTCTCCCTCTCTATGGAGTTCATGTTTTCTGTACTCAAGAGTCTAATACAATGTCTTTAATATTCAGCCTCTAATTCACTCACTATTAAGGGCACAGAAGCCATTCACTTGAATAGAAAAATGCACTCCTATATAGAGAGAAGGAATCCGTTTGGAAGAAACAGACATCTTCACTGGTCCTAAGCTTGAAAGGCATCAAGGTATATGCCTTCTTCTGCAGACATGGAAGGCCTGGCTGCTCACAACCATTGGAATGCTAATAAACCTGGCATGAGACAATGGAGAGAATACAGAGATAGAAAATGTCATGACATGAATGTAATAATGGAAATAATGCCATGAAATAAATACCACTGAAATCCTTCACTCGGTAGGGGTCATATCACTGTCTGTAAAAAACATACAAAGCATGACATCCTGCCCTTCTATTACACAGAAATATGGACAAATTTAGTTCAAATGAGAGCTGTCTTATGTTCAAACTGGGGCCAGGGTCTGTGCAGTAATTGCATCCATACGTTTGCATCCATGAATTGACAGTCCTTCTTAGTGCTCATGTCAGTCATTTTTACACAAATAACACGTATGTGACAGAAGAGATTCAAAATAATCTTATTAGTTTAAATTAAAACCTATGTCTAGCTTAGACCTCAGCCTAGACAAGCCACTGACCATTGTAATAAATTAAATAAAATACGACTATAATAAATGTAAAACAGAAGAGGCAGCGAGCTAGATGATGGGAGCTGTTAATGTTTTAATAGAACTAATTACACTCATTTATCCAGACATTACATGCTGCAAAATGCATTTTACATGAGACACCCACACATTGCTGGACCCCCTGACAGATATCTCCATTATGCGCACATGCACTCAGTCTCTAATGTTGTTGAACTGTGCAGGTTTAGTGTGAAGTGGTGTAAGGTGATTGAGTTTGGAAAAAAGTCAAATCTACTGGCCTCCAAGTGGGTTGTCCTCACAACTGCACAACTATACGCTTTGACTTTGGCTATGTTTTATACTTTAGTTGGAGAAGCGGGCAGGGAAGAGGAGGAGTACTCAGTACAGCTGGTTATTCTAGTGGTCTACAGCTTTGTCTGACGTTACCACACCAAGGACTGGTACAGAGATATTCAGTTTCCCTGAATGGTTTTGTAGCATATTTCTGTAATAGAGGACCCTAACCCTCATATATAGGTATTGAAGTTACAGTTATTGCCACAGTTACTGTTACTGTGTGATAGTAACAGTAATCCACGGATGAGGTCGTTTACAGTTGCAGTATTACTGCATAGTACTAAGTACTGAATGCAGAACTGCTGTAACACAGTGTTGTGCAAAAGATGACTAGAGCAGAACAGGCAGTGATGGAAATGCAGTGCAGGTGATATACAGATGTACAATGATGCAGAGTAACAGATTCATTTGATGGATTGGAGTGTAGATTTGTACAATCTGATGGCTGTAGGAAGAAATGTCAAAGTGTTTTTCCTGCAGCGAGGTCTGCTGCCCATTGTGTGCTCTCTGTCCCTGTAGTGTTTTGTGGACTGGTTGAGAGTTCTTCATGATCACGGACACCTTTGCCAACATCCCATTACCCTCTCCAGCACCATCTCCACTGTGTCCAGTTTAGCCCCCAGGACTGAGGCGGTCAGTCTAATTATCTTGTTCAGTCTGTTTGGGTCTTTTGTTGTAGTACTGCTGCCCAGCACATAATGGCACAGAAAAATTATACTTGGCACCACAGATTTGTAGAAATTTCATAGCAGCTAGGTTGTCACACCAAAGAACCTCAGCCTTCAAAAAGTAGCGCTGGCTTTGGCCCTTCTTGTACAGCTTGTCCATGTTCACTTCCCATTCCAACTTGTCCCACAATTGAACACCCAAAAATCGTCCAAGACTAAGCTTAATCCCTGTGCAGGAAATTGGCCCCTGTAGTTTCATGGTTCTTTCATAAGAGTCTGGAATTCCATCTTCATACTGGATTTATAATCACTGTATGCTTTTTATCATCACCTACATTAGTTTAAAACCAATTCTAACTGAAAATGATTCTGATCTGCTTTTTGGGGGGTATTTTCATTTCACTTAGGTTCTCACTTTGTGTGGCCAGGCCATCTGATAGTACACCAGCCTGGTCCCTCAAAGCCCTGCAGGTTCTTGTAAGATGGCTCCACTGTTGTCTCATTTCTTCCACAAGTAGAGCCTCTTCCTCGATAAGTCTCTCCAGCTGCATCACCTTGTAAAAAACGTTCTTCTTCATGTCTAAGTGTTTCAGAGGATATAGGTAGAGCTAGCTCGAATTGGGTTTCACAGTAAACAGGATGGTGCATCGGTAAGGACACAGGAATAAAGACGAGGGAACATAATTTCTTCTTATTAAACTGTATTGTATTCCAATAGTACTTCGCAGTACAACTTGACATTCAGCATTGCTCACAGTCTGAAATAACAAATAAAAAAAAACATCAAATCATATTCGAACAAATATTCTAAACTGCTAAATCAGATAAGAAATGATCACTTAATAAATAAAGAGTATTAACATTCAGTTCTAGCAGGAACAGTATTTAAGGGACATTACGTTCTAGAGAATATGCACACGGTTGCATATAGAGCTTCCCTATATGTTTGGCGAACATGAGAAGTGCACTACTATGTCCTCAGGCGGAAGCCATTTTCCGCACAGAACAAGAACTTTACTGCAGCTTGAACAACTTTCTTTCTCTCTTTATTCTTTAACATGGAGTTAATTCTCAAATGGAACAAACTTGAACAGCCAACTAGCTGGCACTTACTTGTCATCAACTCAAATCATGGATATCACCAGTTGAACTCAATTGGTTGGCAGGGGAGTGTAATTGAACTGAAAGGCAATGCACACAGCATCAGAGCTCCTGCTTCTCTCTCTCACTCCACACGTCATTTCCAGTTCTCCTGCAGTGTGAGCGTTAATAATTTGACATCTGATGTTAGTGCTGCAGCTTTCTTTCCTGACTACACAGGCAATGCGTGACTGGTTTTACATTGTGGAGGAAGAAAAGCAGAAGCACTGTGACAGTTAATCAGAGGAGTCGGGCGTTCAGTCACTTTCTCCTGACTCTGGAACATGGTCACTCTGTGAGGTTGAAAGCACAGTTTAGTGCAAGTGGGCAAAAAAGGGGGTAAAAATGTCAGGTCTAATGATCTTCATGGTCAGAATCTGCACATTTCTAAGGTCTGAAACAAATGAAAAGCACATATACGTCTTTCCTTCGAAAGTCTGAGTTTAATGAGTTCAAAAGAAGAGTCACGAAAATGGTTCATGTCAAATTTAACATACCAGAATCCCAAGTCATAACGTCAGCGAATACAAAAGTAATCGTAGCTTACATCAGAAACAGCAGTGCTGCTAGAGTTTTTAAACGTTCCACTCACTGTCCACTCGATTAGACACTCCTACCAAGTTGGTAGGTGTGTACAATTACAAGCAAACGTCTCCAAAGTAGAATGACTCCAACAGCCCTTCTGTGTCTGATTCAGTCACACCAGTGCAATAAACTGGTACTATCTGGGTGGTGGATTATTCTCAGCACTGCAGTAACACTGACAGGGTGGTGGCGTGTTAGTGTGTGTTGCACCAGTGCGAGTGAGTCAGACACACAGCAGTGCTGCTGGAGTTTTTAAACAGCTCAGTGTCACTGAGAATAGTCCACCAATCACAAATATCCAGCCAACAGCGTCCTGTGACCAACCATCACTCTTGGCTTACATTACAAATCGGACTTGCTCATGCTAGTTTCTTCACTACAACATCTGGAAATGATAGTCTTGTGGAGGTCCTGAATACTAAAGAAAAAGGTAAAGGTGTGCTGGCAAAGTACACAGGGAAAAAGATGGATTACAGTATGTAACTGTACAACAAGACCTATATGGTGCAGAAACAATGAGGTGGTTTTATTGAACATGCTCACTAGAGTATAAACACAGTATAAAGATTATGTAAGGGTTTAAGTGTACGATGTCGAAGGGGCACTTTGCTCCATGTAGAAATGTATTTGAACTGAAAATTACCTAAATTACCTACAACTTAATGTTATTGTCACGGATTTCACATTTAAAAATCAATTCCACAAGTTCATGATGTCTGGGAGGCAACCTGAACATGGCTACTTACCAGTTACTCGATATAGATTCCCCCCTTTTCTGTTGCATGCCCAAGAATAGGCCTTCAATCACATGTTGCAACCCCACTGGATCATCTGATCTGGGGTCTTGTGGAGCTGTAAAGAATATTTGTCAGGTTAAGGTGGTTGACATTAAAAGTAAATCTAACATATTGAGATAAAGACAAAACAGTAAATGACTAAACAATGGGATGTAAAATTAAAAGACGACACCCATAAATGTTTTGCCAAGAAAATCTGAGAATCTATCTATAGTTTGCTCTTTTTTAGTTTTATGGTGACTAATAAGTATTCCAACATTTTGACAGAGAAAGTCACATCACTCATGCAATGAGAAAGCAATTATACAAATAATTTTGTAAATAAGTTTGTTTGCCATGGTCACTATCAGTTAAAAGGGCAGGTGTTAAGATATACTTGTAAAAAACAGCAAGATGATCCCCCCTCCTGACATGCAATGTGATCATATCCACTTGAGCTGTAATGATGAAGGAACTGATAAATGTGCCGTTTCACCAGGGCTTAGTCAACAAATATGATCAATGAAAAGTAGGGTAAAAAAGCACAATACATGAGCACTGTAAGTAAAGGTTCACCTCCCAGCCTTACTCCCAGCCTTACTGGTTTTACATTGTGGAGGAAGAAAAGCAGAAGCACTGTGACAGTTAATCAGAGGAGTCGGGCGTTCAGTCACTTCCTCCTGACTCTGGAATATGGTCACTCTGTGAGGTTGAAAGCACAGTTTAGTGCAAGTGGGCAAAAAAGGGGGTAAAAATGTCAGGTATTTTGTAGTTAGAGCCACTCGTGACAAAAAGCTGTTAAATATGGTAGTGCCTACCCCTGTTTGGTTTCTTCCACACTGCTGCACCTACAGCATTTATATCAGATGTCAAGAATACAAATTTGAAGTTTTTAAACACCTCCAATATGGTAAAATACTTAAATGTGTGTTCGACAATACACAATTACCTCACATTTTGTAGAACGCCCCTTTGCATGCAGAAAAGTCTAAGTCAAGTTTTGTATTTCTGGGAATGTCTGAGTCGGCTTCTGCAGATAGGGCCAATAACCACACATTTTATCAGTGCAGAAGAACTTTCCGTTTGTTTTTGCGGCCAGTTCTTCTTGCAAAAATGGAGGATTGGCAAATATCTCCCCAATACATGTTCAGACCTTTAAGCAAACTGCCATCCATCAGGGGGGTCAATGTGGATACTGTGGAGAACTACAAATATCTAGTTTAAATTGACAACTAACTACACTGGGCTAAGAACACTGACGCTCTCTACAGGAAGGACCAAAGTCGTCTCTATTTTCTAAGGTCCTTCAATAACTGCCAGACTATGCTCAGGATCTTCTATGAGCCTGTGGTGGCAAGTGCAAGTGCATGCTGGGACAGGCTTTGAGTGGCAGACACCAACAGACTGAACAAACTGATCCAAAAGGCCAGTGATGATGTGGGTGTGGAGGTGGACTCACTGAGGCGGTGTCAGAGGGGAGGATGCTGTATAAGCTGCATGCCATTACGGATAATGGCTCCCACCCACAGGAGCACATTCAGTGCAACTCATCACCATAATGCACCACAGGTCATTCCTACCTGTGACCATCAAACTCTAACTCCTCCCTCAATGTGTGACACTGTGGTTCATCAGAAAAATACTCAAATTATACTGTTCATATGTGCAATAATAACAAATCAAAATCAAATCAAATCAAATTTTATTTGTCACATACATAGTCATACACAGTATAACTTGCAGTGAAATGCTTTTTTGACAGTCTGCCCACATCAAGCTATACAATAAAAATCTACATTTAAACTTAACTAAACCTTTACTTAATGAAGTAAAGTGCAAAAGTGTAAAAGAAAAATAGAATAAAAATGAAGAAAATAAAAATAGAATAAGTTACATTTAAGTTAAAGAATAAAATATAAAAATATGAAAATATAGAAATAAGCAAAAAAAAATACAAAATACAAATATATATACAGAGATGAAATAGTGCGTGTCTGTGTGTGTGTGTATATATATATACATATATACATACATATATACACATACATACATATACATATGTACATATTTATCTGTATGTGAGTGTATGTGTGAGTTAAAAAGAAATATTTTCATTATTGTCCGTAGTGTGTTTTCCGTGAGCCATGGTTGTGTATTGTAGTGAGTGAGGGTCCAGTTTGTGTATGTAGATACTTTGATTTAGTGTCCTAAGTCCCTGTCCCCATTCAAGGCACGGATGGCTTGTGGAAAGAAGCTCCTCCTCATTCTCTCTGTGTTAGCCTTCAGGGTTCTTAAGCGTTTCCCCGAGGGCAACAGAGAGAACAGTCCATTGTTGGGATGACTGGGGTCCTTCACAATCTTCTTGGCCTTGGTCCAACACCGCTTCTTGTAGATGGACTGCAGGTCAGGAAACTCCATCCTAGTGATTCGCTCTGCTGAACGTCTCACTCGTCGTAGCGCTTGCCTGTCCTGCTTGGTGCTGTTCCCAAACCAGACTGTGATGTTCCCCGTGAGGATGCTCTCGATGGTGCAGGAGTAGAAGGATCGTAGTACCTTGGAGGGCAGTCTGAAGTCCCTCAGTCGTCTCAGGTGGTATAGGCGCTGACGAGCCTTCTTCGTTATGGTGTTGATGTGGCAACTCCATGACAGGTCCTGAGAGATGGTCACTCCAAGGTATTTGAAGCTTCCTACCCTATCCACCGCCGTTCCACTGATGTGGACAGGTTGGTAGCTCTTCTGCTGTTTCCTGCTAAAGTCCACAATCAGCTCCTTCGTTTAACTGGCATTTAGCTGGAGATTATTATCCTGGCACCAGTTCTCCAGGGTTCTAATCTCTTCCAGGTAGGCCATCTCGTTATTTCCTGAGATCAGGCCCACCACAACTGTGTCGTCAGCAAACTTAATGATGTTGGTGGAGCTGGAAGTGGCTTTGCAGTCTGAGGTGTACAGCGAGTACAGCAGAGGGCTAAGGACACAGCCCTGAGGGTCTCCGGTACTGAGGGTGAGGGTGGGTGAGACATGCTTGCCTACCCGAACAGCTTGTGGTCTGTTAGTCAGGAAGTTGGAGATCCAGTCACAGATGGATGGGTGGAGACCTAGATCTTCCAGCTTTGTGGTGAGTCTTGAGGGAATAATAGTGTTAAATGCTGAACTGTAGTCCACAAACAGCATTTTAACATAATTACCCCTCCCAGCATCCAGATGTGTCATCGATGTGTGGAGAAGGTGAGCGATGGCATCATCTGTGGAACGGTTTGGACGGTATGCAAACTGAAACGGGTCCAGGGTGTCGGGCAGCGTGGATGTGATGAAGTCTCTCACCAGCTTCTCGAAGCACTTCATCACGACTGATGTGGCAACTGGGCGGTAGTCGTTGAGGCAGGCTGGCTGTGGTTTCTTCGGGACAGGAACGATGATGGACTGTTTGAAGCACGATGGAACAATCCCCTGCGTCAGTGAGAGATTGAAGATGTCCGTGAATACCGGGGCTAGCTGATCTGCACAGGCTTTTAGGACTCGACCACAGATGCCATCGGGTCCCGCAGCCTTCCTGGTATTCACTCTTCTGAACACCCGCCGTACATCTCTCTCTGTGATGGTGAAGGCTCTTTGTTCTCTGACGTGCTCCTCTATATCAGCTGTGCCGGTGTTACTGTAGTTAACGTTGCCGGCTGCAGCATCAAAGCGAGCATAAAAGGTGTTTAGCTCGTTCGCCAGAGATAAGTCTGCAGGTAATGCAATTAATTGAAATATGTGCAATAAATCAATGGTGCAATAATTTCAACACATTACACATTATTTCACACATGGTGATTTAGATCAGAAAGGGCTGATTACCCAGACATGGATTGATCATAATCCCAGACACTAACTAGCTTTTTTCCAGTGGTGATCTTCACTGAAGTTCTCTTTTAGTCAAGGACTAGGTTTAATGCAAGTCTGGGAAACCAGCTCAGATAGTTCTAACATTCAGATGATTAACCTCAAATAATCAAATTAGCCCATTTTCACAAAACCCATCATGTAAAATACTGTTTCATGTAAAATTCTAAGGTCACATGGTGTGTGTTTTTGTACTGTGCTTACATTTGTTAACTGAGGGAGTATAAAAACTAACCAGAAAACCAGCTAACATAAACTCTACCATTAACTCACCTGTCCACGTGTCGACCTGGTACCTGCAAGAGGCAGAGAAAGATAATAAGAATAAATGATGAATAGATGTTCAAAGCTGTAAAAAAGAGGAAGATCATAATTACACATAATTAGATACAGTATGAAATCAGTTAGTACAGCATACAAGATCTCTAGCCAGCACATTGTGACAACCACAGAAAAACACCAGCTGCTTTATCTAGCAAACGCACCTCATTAGCCACCTAGCGCTAGCTAGCTAATGTACGAGCTCAGCTGACACCTCACTCTACGCTAATGAATGAGCAGACAGCATCTCCCGTTCCCTTATCTTCGCATAAGCTTTTGGTATGGTATATGTTAGAAGAACCTCTGATTTAACCACCAAACTATAAGAGAATGGCCACAACTACAGCTCGCTGTGTACCTGATGCTATGTTAGAGGTTGCATTAGCCTAGCCACCTAGCAAGCTGTTACCTACTAGCTAGATAAATCACCCTTAATCAGTAGAAAGGACCCAGTTCCCCTATATCTTAAACCTAAAAAGTGGTCAGGGGTACGTATATCCCATGAGACCAGGCTGATTATTTCACTTATCAATTAAAAACAATAAAGATAGATATATACAGGCAGATAGATATATAGATAGATATATTGGCATAACATATAAAATCATGAAATGTAATATATAGTAACAGTAAATTACTATTAGGCCCATATTTGAAGACAGATTTTGGATTACTGAAAGAACCCTGTTGATGACAGGAGTGATTTTAATGTGTTCAGGTGTTGGTGCAGGTGTGTATACATGAGTAAACTCAGGTGAGCACCAGTTTACAAATGCATCTTTCAAAAGTCAGAGAAACAGCTGCTGCTGGAACTTTAGAACTGTGTCTTTATGATGTAATAATGTTCTATTATCAATCATTCCATTAAACTCCCAGTCGCTCCTCTGATCCTCCAGCTGCAGACATGTAACCAGCACCCTCTCCACACATCAGGACAGCAAATGTAGGACAAACAGTCTTTTCATTATTCCTGCTCGCAGTGGCAGTGTGCTTTAGCCTTGAGGTTGCTGAACTGAGTCTTAATTTTAACTGGGTAAAAGTTGTAATGTTCAGAAGCGGATGATGTTTTTGGGATGGTGGACAGACTCAGTAATTAAGGTTTGCTAGTGGTAAAGAATTTAATCTATTGATCTATGTAGGATTAGACAGGTAGAAAAATGGATAAGTAAGAAACAGTTACAAAGAAAATAAAGATAGACAAAAGACAGACAGAAGAAGTAGGCAAACATAAAGACTAAAATGTATATAGACAGATAAAGAGAGAGAGAGAGAGAGAGAGAGAGACAGCTAAAGATGCTTGAAATAAAAAGAGAGAAACATCCTGACTGTTCTACAATTCTTTCAATACAGTCATTTATCTAACTGTCTTAAAAATTCTCCAAATGGATAAAAAAAAATGACGGATTAACAGACACATAGCTAGCTAGATAGATAAATAGACAGCTAAAAAGTTAGACAGATGAATTTCTCAGACTTTTCTGTTCGTAGGTTGACATTTAATTAAAATAATTCTTTATATTTTTCTATTTACATGATAAACAGCATTATATGATTTCTATTTTTTCATTACAGGAACCTGTGTTTGAAATGAAACAAATACAAACACCCTGACTGTCCAAAAAATTCTCCAAATGGATAAAAAAAAAAATAATCACGGGTTAATAGACACATAGCAAGCTAGTTAGATAAATTGACAGATAAATAGTTAGATAGATACATTTCTCTGAGTTTTCAGCTCTCAGTATAAGAGGTAAGGGCTAATTAAATTTAAATAATTCTTAATATTTTTCTATTTACATGATAAACAGCATTAACTGATTACTTTTTTTCATTACAGGAACCTGTGTTTGAAATGAAACAAAGACAAACACCCTGACTGTCCAACAAATTCTCCAAATGGATAAAAATAAAAAATCACGGGTTAATAGACACATAGCAAGCTAGTTAGATAAATTGACAGATAAATAGTTAGATAGATTAATTTCTCAGAGTTTTGTGCTCTCAGTAGAAGAGGTAAGAGGTAATTCAATTTAAATAATTCTTAATATTTTTCTATTTACATGATTAACAGCATTTACTGATTTCTATTTTTTCATTACAGGAACCTGTGTTTGAAATGAAACAAAGAAAAACACCCTGACTGTCCAAAAAATTCTCCAAATAGATAAAAAAAAAAAAAAAATCACGGGTTAATAGACACATAGCTAGCTAGTTAGATAAATTGACAGATAAATAGTTACATAGATGAATTTCTCAGAGTTTTGTGCTCTCAGTAGAAGAGGTAAGAGGTAATTCAATTTAAATAATTCTTAATATTTTTCTATTTACATGATAAAAAGCATTAACTGATTACTTTTTTTCATTACAGGAACCTGTGTTTGAAATGAAACAAAGACAAACACCCTAACTGTCCAACAAATTCTCCAAATGGATAAAAATAAAAATCATGGGTTAATAGACACATAGCAAGCTAGTTAGATAAATTGACAGATAAATAGTTACATAGATGAATTCCTCAGAGTTTTGTGCTCTCAGTAGAAGAGGTAAGAGGTAATTCAATTTAAATAATTCTTAATATTTTTCTATTTACATGATAAACAGCATTAACTGATTTCTATTTTTTCATTACAGGAACCTGTGTTTGAAATGAAACAAAGACAAACACCCTAACTGTCCTACAATTTCACCAACTGGATAAAAACAATGACGGGTTAAAAGACACAAAGCTAGCTACCTAGATAAATAGACAGATAAATAGTTAGATAGATAAATTTCTCTGAGTTTTCAGCTCTCAGTATAAGAGGTAAGGGCTAATTAAATTAAATACATTCTCAATATTTTTCTATTTACATGATAAAAAGCATTAACTGATTACTTTTTTTCATTACAGGAACCTGTGTTTGAAATGAAACAAAGACAAACACCCTAACTGTCCTACAATTTCACCAACTGGATAAAAACAATGACGGGTTAAAAGACACAAAGCTAGCTACCTAGATAAATAGTGTGGTGGAAGTTGAGAAACAACACAACCCTGTCTTGTGTTGCAGTGAGTAATAACTTTATTCGAGCAACAGAATATAGTCGCTCCCTAACAAGTAAGCATGGCTTTCTTATATACATGGAAATGAGGAAGTTGAAACGGTCACAGACAATTTCAGTTCCTGTCGACAGTGTCTGGTACACCAAAATATCAACTCCCACATTGTTGTGCAACAGACTTCATATTTAAATTCTGCACTTATGACCCCTGCAAGTGTACATACACATATTAGGAACACTCAGACTTATTCTACCATATAAGGGCATAAACTTGAGCAACCTACAAATCAGAGTGTAACTACTCCTAACTTAAGCTTAATGATGACTCACAGAGTACATGTGTTCTATACATGTGCCATGGTATTGCATACTGCATAGGAGAGAAACAGCGTAACTTGATTACAATACATTGAATTACACTTGCATACTACTAGATTAAGAATCACACACAAAATAATAAGGTTTCCCGTAACACTCCCCCCTTTGATTATTAATCAATCCCGAATCTAGTAGTCGGGCGGTCACTCCTGGAACAGTGTACGCAATTCCAGTTCTCCAGGGTCCTGATTGTTCAGATGGAGCTGAATCATCTGATACTGCGTAAGAGAGCGACTGAACATATGCAATAAACATTTGAAAAGGCAGGGAATTAAACAGAAAACTAACAGAAATAAAAACAACATAGGAATACAAACAGTCAGAAGCCAATGGCCCAATGGTCCGAATAGGGACAGCCATTCCCACCAGCCGCTGGAATTAGTAGGTGGAGGGGTGATGGCTTGTTTCATATGGTCCACATAACTGGTAATATTATCACTCAAATCAGGAATATAAAAACAACATGATGTGTTAAGCATTTTGCACACTCCTCCCTCCTTCATAGTAAGCAGATCTAAAACCATGCGATGCTGAAGTACAGCCGCACGGATAGCCTGTTGTTCGTGGCGAAGGGCATTGATTGCCCCTGCCGTATCATTCACAACAGTTAGAAGTTGATATGCTAAGCTATTGATTTTGAGGAGAGCCACTGTGGTACCTTCACCCAAAAACAAAGACCACCCAATTGACTGACCAGGAGTGGTCCATGGATCCATCATCTTGTACCCGTTATACCATTGTCCTGACACAAGGTCCCGCTTACGACGGCTGAGGGATGTAGGGGTCGGGATGGTGGTTTGAAACCGGACATAGACTGATGCCTTTGGAGTGACCATACCGGGATAACAGCACCCAGTCCATCCTTTGGGGAGCTGTCCATATGCCCTGTCCCCACAAATCCACATGACATTAGTAGTGCCACGCGGTGTAGCCATAGTGCAGTTAAAGGAAGAGTTTCCTGCTTGGCAGGTGCGTCCATTATTGGTGAAAATATAATGATCACACCTGGACTGGCCTACTGGGCGCGTGCCATTAGTATGGCATACGCAACGGTGGCCCTTCTGGACTGCTATATGCAGAGTTATTTTGGTTGGAGAGCGGTTGTCTGGGCCGATGCAACTGGTGTTATGCTGCAATGCCTGGCACATAGATTTAGTGAGGTTTAAGATGGATGTGTCGCACTCTGAGACTGGAATGACAGTCCATGGCACGGTTACATGCTGACACACCCAGCATTCTCCATTGGCATGTGAGGCATGTATAATAGCTGACATGCATGCAGTATTGTGTCTGCACTTTACTGCCAGAACCTCAGCTTCTGTGGCGTTTGGAGCATTAAAGGGGACAAATTCTTTGAGCACGTCTAGTTCATATTGAATATCGTTATTCTGCGCCTGTTGCATTCGCTCGGATAGTTGTTCTGCATTGGCCGTTTTATTTTTGTGCCTGAGCTTGTCAGAAAATTGCGTTGCTTCCACATATACCCGAAGTCGTGGGCTACGCCCCATGCGTACCTGGAATCTGTCCAGACAGTGAGCGTTTTGCCTTCTGCCAGTTTACAAGCCTTAGTTAATGCCACCAGTTCTGCAGCTTGTGCTGAATATGAACTAGGGAGGCTTTGTGTGTGTAAGACCTCGGTAGCAGAGACCACAGCACAGGCGACTCGGTTAGTTCCTGTCTTGTCTCTGCTGGCTGAGCCATCTACAAAAAGCTCTAACTCCGCATTTGGCAGCGGTTCCTCTTTGAGGTCTATTCTGGGTGTGCATGTGTGTAGCAGCAATAGGTGACAGTCGTGTGGTTCCCCATCGTCCGGGGTAGGCAAGAGTGAGGCTGGGTTCAGAGTGGTGCAACGCTGTACCGTAACATTAGGCATATCTAGCAAGGCTATATGATAACGCAGCCACCGCTGTGCTGAGAGGTGTGCAACTTTCTGATCTTGCAGAATGCTATGCACTGAGTGTGGGACCTTGAGAGTTAAAGGAGCATATGCTACAATGTCCCTGGAAGCCACTATAGCTTTCTCAGCTGCTGCCACTGCTCTAAGGCACACTGGTAGACCCTGAGCCACAGGATCTAATTTACTAGAAAAGTATGCCACTGGGCGTGACTTGTCCCCATGTTTTTGAGTGAGTACTGATGTCATGTACATACCCTTAGCGTCCACCATCTGGACGAAGGGTTTTGTTGGGTCAGGTATGCCCAATGCTGGCATATTTTGTAACGCAACCTTAAGTTGTGTGAAAGCCTCATTTGCCTGTTCAGTCCACTGCAGTTTTGCAGTGCTTGTTCCCTTATTTGGGATAATGTCCCTCAGGGGGCTCTCTCTCTCAGCATAGGAAGGAATAAATGCACGACAGTAGGAACACATTCCCAAAAAAGACAACAATTGTTTCTTTGTCATGGGTTTTGGAGTCTGGCAAATTGCCTGAATTCTGTCAGCAGACATACGTCTTTGGCCTGCTGTAAGAATGTGGCCCAAAAGGGTAACCTCTTGCTTGCAATACTGGAGTTTCGCTTTGTTGGCTTTGTGCCCGTGCTCAGCTAGGTGTTGTAGGAGACGGAAGGTGGCCTGCCTACAAAGCTCCCGACAGGGGGCGCTAAGAAGCAGGTCATCCACGTACTGAACCAAGACTACCCCTTTAGGCAGGGCTAGTGATGCCAGACTATCTCTCAGGGCCGCATTGTAAATAGTGGGTGACTCACAATACCCCTGACAAAGTCGCATGAAGGTATAAGCTTTTCCTTTAAAAGAGAAAGCAAACCAGAATCTGCTATCTGGGTGTACCGGTACGCTAAAGAATGCATTCGCTAAATCCACCACTGTGTAATGGGTGTGATCAGTGGGAATCTGAGACAAAATAGTATGGGGGTTTGGTACTTCAGGTGCTCGAGCCTAGACTGCAGCATTTACTGCCTGCAGATCCTGAACAAACCTCCACTCATCCCGGCCGGGTTTCTTGACTGGAAAAATTCTGAAGGGGTACTGAGCTTGCCTTGGCCTATATGTAGATTTTGGAGTGATGGATACGGGTTCACAGTCTTTAATCAATCCCACATCGCACTTAGTTGATGCCCACAGCCGAAGGGGGAAAGAAGCTAGCTCCAATTCCTCCTCCTCTGTGAGTGTGGCAGCCTGAATCAGTGGAGGTGAGCCAAACAGCTCCACTGTTCGCTCTGCTCTCAGCCTGTACTGAAAAGGACACTTCCACGTTTTTGTGGAAGCGCTATACTGCACATTGGGGCGCTCTGTGTTAGCCCAATCATTAGCCCTGGCCACCCTCAAAGCCCATGGCCCGATATCTCGCCACGGGAGGGTATGTTTATGTCTGGCCAGGGAGATGTGGGGGTAGGAATTTCCCACTGTGAACAACGCATCCTGCTGTTTTGTTTGGGAGACTAGGGCAGCTGCCATCTTATCATTCCATATCAGTGTTGTGGTTGACAAAGGCTCTGTTCCTAATGTAAAAAAGTGTGCTTCATGATCAGGGCCTTGACTAATATGTGAAGTGCAGTGTAAATCACTCTTTCTCCATTGCAAAGCATTAGACACCACCCTCTCTGCCTCTGACAGAAAGTGTCTGACAATTTTCCCCCTACTCATCAATACTACTCCACATGTAACTATACTCCGGAAACCCTGACGCTACCTGTACCATGCATGTTTTTTTTTTTTTAAATCTACAGCTAAACCCTCAGGGGAGCAGATTACGGTTCACCCTAATTTACACATCAGGTCTCTAGGCTATCACACGGAATTTCCCTCTCCAATCAAAGTCAATTTAGGCATACTTAAAAGACATGAGACACTAATGAGAGATAAGGAGAGAAAAAAGGCACTTCCCTGTTTTCTGTGTCAGTGGGTCCCGTTCCGCTGTCCGACCCCTCCGCCGCCCATCACTCGTGTATTTTTGTGTACCTCTGTGGGGAGTCATTATGTCCACAACGTTCATTCCCAGGACAATCCTGAGCGTAGTGTCCAGGCCTGCCACAGTAATAACAACGATCCCAGTCCTCATCCGTTCCCTGACCGCGCCGTCAACCTCAACCTCTTCCCTGTCCTTGGCCTTTGCCCCCTCTTCCGCCCTAGTCCTGCCTTGGCTGGACTGTTGAACGGGTAGAACTGGGAGACCGGTACTTGGCTTCTGGTGTGTCCTGTTATTGGTGAGTTGAGAGGATCGGGTGGGCTTTTGCTTCCTGTCAGGTTTCGAAGTTCTCGTGAGGCTGGTTCATAGTTCATAGTCCTCTTTCAGGAACGAATGCGTAATGAAGACTGGTGGTAGGCTTGGGTGCTCTTGCCTGGAGTAGTTCCGCTGGCGGATCCGGTCCCTGGTTGTTGTGGTCCACCGTGTTGTCTTTTCGTCTGGGTGGGGCGGTGTCGAGGTCAGAATCAGCTGTAACTGAGACACACTGATACACTGGTTTAGTTTTACCTTCCTGTTTCTCCCTCTGTCAATTTTAATCTTCCTCTTTCAAAACTCTACTACCTGTTACATTTTTTTTTTTTTTGCTTGAGGACACCCTACAGGTAATTGTCCCACTTTGTCCTTAAATTTATATAAGAAACTTTAAACTAAGGCTTCCGGTTGTTGGAAAACCGAAGTACTTAATCCAAAGTGGAACATATGTGATACTATCAGTGCCATAATACTTAGTCATTTGACTTAATAAAGGGGCATTATGGATTCTAGGATCAAACCCCAATCCTTTACTAATTTGGGTACCCATTTTCGTTATTCTCTCACTGCTAAATTAATCACAGGAATTTAGTCCCAACAAACAATAACCTCGTTCAACCCACTCAGTAAGATCTTCTTCTCCACGGTCCGGACCTAATACTTCCTATGATACATCTACCATGGAAGGCCTCGCTATGACCAGGCTAGTCTTTTTGAGAGTTAGTTTTGCAACTACACTCATATAGTGTTTGTCTCACTATTTCCTATTCCAGAGAAAAGATCTGTGGGTTTCACGGGGGGAATATTAGAAGAATATTACAATTAATTTCTCTTACTCACCACCAGCAAGATATTTTCGTGATGAGGCGTGAACTAGCAGTCGGGAGAGACGCCCGTCACACTCCCGCGGTACTTTCCCTTTCTCTGTGGGTTTTCCCTTGCCTTGGGTCCGACCAATTTCGGAGAGCGTCCTCAGTGCGAACGGGAATCCTCTCCCTGCTGCTGTCCGTCGCTCATCCTGTTCGTGACGCCAAATTGTGGTGGAAGTTGAGAAACAACACAACCCTGTCTTGTGTTGCAGTGAGTAATAACTTTATTCGAGCAACAGAATATAGTCGCTCCCTAACAAGTAAGCATGGCTTTCTTATATACATGGAAATGAGGAAGTTGAAACGGTCACAGACAATTTCAGTTCCTGTCGACAGTGTCTGGTACACCAAAATATCAACTCCCACATTGTTGTGCAACAGACTTCATATTTAAATTCTGCACTTATGACCCCTGCAAGTGTACATACACATATTAGGAACACTCAGACTTATTCTACCATATAAGGGCATAAACTTGAGCAACCTACAAATCAGAGTGTAACTACTCCTAACTTAAGCTTAATGATGACTCACAGAGTACATGTGTTCTATACATGTGCCATGGTATTGCATACTGCATAGGAGAGAAACAGCGTAACTTGATTACAATACATTGAATTACACTTGCATACTACTAGATTAAGAATCACACACAAAATAATAAGGTTTCCCGTAACAATAGACAGATAAATAGTTAGATAGATACATTTCTCTGAGTTTTCAGCTCTCAGTATAAGAGGTAAGGGCTAATTAAATTTAAATAATTCTTAATATTTTTCTATTTACATGATAAACAGCATTATATGATTTCTATTTTTTCATTACAGGAACCTGTGTTTGAAATGAAACAAATACAAACACCCTGACTGTCCAAAAAATTCTCCAAATGGATAAAAAAAAAAATCACGGGTTAATAGACACATAGCTAGCTAGTTAGATAAATTGACAGATAAATAGTTAGATAGATGAATTTCTCAGAGTTTTGTGCTCTCAGTAGAAGAGGTAAGAGGTAATTCAATTTAAATAATTCTTAATATTTTTCTATTTACATGATAAACAGCATTAACTGATTTCTTTTTTTCATTACAGGAACCTGTGTTTGAAATGAAACAAAGACAAACAGCCTGACTGTCCAACAAATTCTCCAAATGGATAAAAATAAAAATCATGGGTTAATAGACACATAGCAAGCTAGTTAGATAAATTGACAGATAAATAGTTAGATAGATGAATTTCTCAGAGTTTTGTGCTCTCAGTAGAAGAGGTAAGAGGTAATTCAATTTAAATAATTCTAAATATTTTTCTATTTACATGATAAACAGCATTATCTGATTTCTATTTTTTCATTACAGGAACCTGTGTTTGAAATGAAACAAAGACAAACACCCTGACTGTCCAACAAATTCTCCAAATGGATAAAAATAAAAATCACGGGTTAATAGACACATAGCAAGCTAGTTAGATAAATTGACAGATAAATAGTTAGATAGATGAATTTCTCAGAGTTTTGTGCTCTCAGTAGAAGAGGTAAGAGGTAATTCAATTTAAATAATTCTTAATATTTTTCTATTTACATGATAAACAGCATTAACTGATTTCTTTTTTTCATTACAGGAACCTGTGTTTGAAATGAAACAAAGACAAACACCCTGACTGTCCTACAATTTCACCAACTGGATAAAAAAATTGACGGGTTAATTGACACAAAGCTAGCTACCTAGATAAATAGAAAGATAGAAAGAAAGATAGTTAGATAGATAGCTAGATAGCTAGATAGATGGAGTTTTCTGCTCTCAGTATAAGAGGTAAGAGGTATTCTTTTTTTCATTACAGGAACCTGTGTTTGAAATGGAATAAAGAGAAACACCCTGACTGTCCTACAATTTTACCAACATAAGTAGCAATATGGCCTAGAAGCGATAATTCGGTAATACATGTAGTCCCGCTGCTAGAGGGAAAAGCTAGAGCAGCGTTTGTTGCCATGGATAACTATCGTGAACTGCATAACAGATTGAAATCACTGTCTGAAAAGTAGATCACTCCTAGAGGAAAAAAAAGAAAGAGGACATCTGGAACACCATAATTTTTAAACAGTACCTTAGAATTGTGAGTCCAGACCTCAGACGTTGGATAACTGAATGCAGCCCGGCGTCCATAACACAAGCAGTGGAAGCAGCTGAAGCTTTTGTGGCAGCAAGGCAAGCTGAGAAGGAGTTCCTGCTCTGTGATTCCAGCATCAGAGTGTACCAATACGCGCAGACAAGTAAGTCTGGGGGCGGGGTCAGTTGTGGTCCTAAGCCGCTAGTGAATTTATCACCACACAGGGGCGCTGGAGTACTAGCAAAAGAAGCAAAGATAGTCAGGCAACAGATAATCGCCAAACTGTTAAAACAAAGCTAGCTAAAGGTTGGCCAAAAGATTTAAGATTGTCCTAAGCTTGTTACCAGCACAAATCATCTTTGATATATTCCAAGACCCGAAATAAGCTTTCAGGAACAGGACAGTAGTGAGATAACCATACCTGTAAAAATAGGACACAAAACATTTAAAGCCCTTATTGACACTGGAGCTAGTCACATCATGATAACACCACAGTGTCTTCCAGAATCCTAGTTTGAGAGTACAGGTAAACTTGGGGTCAGGTGTATACTTAGAGATGAACAGGTATACCCCACAACTAAACTCACGGTTAACATCAACAACCAAAGCTACATATTAAAGGTAGACATAATGCAAAAATCTGCTCATGCTGTTGTTTTAGGCAGAAATATCACGATTCTGGTATATCTTTTAAACCCTGAGCAGAGAACTGCAGAGGTTATGGCTGTAACAAGGTTGTAGGCTAGAAAGGTTTAAACTGCAAACAAAACAGTGGAGTTTTAAAAGAATTACCATATGCTGTCAAACCAAAATGCAAGAAAACAAAAGGACAGGAAAAAATTAGAGGCACAAAAATAGTGGAACAATTGGATACACCCATAAGTGAAACATTTGCCTTACCTGGTGACATAGCGACGTTGCAAAGGCAGGATGAAACACTCAAACCCTTGTTTTTAGACTGTGCTAAGGAAAGAGAAGAAGCTCAGGAAAGTCAACTCATTCTGAAAGACAACAAGCTCTAGGTCAAAAATGGTGTTAAGCTATTAGTGGTTCCCAAATGTCTGAGATGAAGTTTTAAAGCTGGGTCATTCGGACCCGTGGCCAGGTCAATTGGGTCAGGCTAAAACACACAGCAGATTTGCAAGTTGATTTTACTGGCCAAGTCAGCTGCTAGATATAGCTGAATTTTGTAATGTCTGTCCAGAGTGTCAGTTAACAGCATCTGAGAAAAAGTCAGACAGTGTGCCATTAATAAGTCTGAGTTATTGACATGCCATTTTCACGGATTGCCATGGATATAATACGCCCTTTACCAAGAGGCCGGGGAGGAAATTGCCATATTTTTGTAATCTGGGTCTATGCTACCCGGAAGCTTTTGAGAAAGACTGAAAAGCTAAACATCCTGTCCTACGTTCTCAAGATGAGGGACAAGCTGAGGGAGCTGAAGGAAAGGATACCAGCTGGGCTGTTTAAAGAACAACCAGGACAGACAAGCCTCATGCAGCACATTATCTGGTACTGTTATCTGGTATCTGTCACTGGTGGCTGACTCATCACCAGCCCATACACAGTAGAGACTTGTGACTATGTGACATGTTAACTACCTGGTGATTCTGGGGGAATGAGGGCGCTGCAATTTCACCAACTGGATAAAAACAATGACGGGTGGATAGACACATAGCTAGCTAGCTAGATAAATAGATAGATAGTTGGATAGATGAATTTCTCTGAATTTTCTGCTCTTAGTATAAGAGGCAAGGGGTCATTTAATTCAATAATTCATTCTTTACATTTTTCTATTTAAACAATAAACAGCATTTTCTGCTTTTCTCTTTTCTTATAGAAACCTGTTTCTGAAACAAAACATAGAGAAATGTCCTGACTGTCCTACAATATCTTCAATTGGATCAAATCTGTCTAGTTAGGTAGATGGACAGATACATAGCACACGTAAATGTAACACAGGAGCTACGTTAGCTAACTCAGTGTCTACACCAACCGTTACACCACAATAGGAATTTCTATTGAGGGACAAATCAACCATAGGTTGGGATTCTTCAGGGGTTTGGACCAGTGTTGATATCTCACTAGGTACTCTAAGGAGAGCTTGGACAGAGATGCGACGGACCAGTGAGTACAGGGTTAAAGATACAATCATATATTTATTCACAGAAATGATGTGACCTTCTTCTTATGTGTGTGAGTGAATAGTTGTGAGTGGCTAATAGGAAAGAAAAAACATCTAAAAATGGAGTAGGAGGTATAAATGAGTTATAAGAGGAAACTGTAGTTCAATGAGGTTCTATAAAAAAAAATAACGGTACTGGAAAAATGCATAAGTTCAGATTTAACAACAAAACCCCAATACACATAAGGCCCTCAACAAAAATTTAAATGTTAGTAAAATAATAAACTTCAGAGTCAAGAATTCGTGAGATATTTTACTCAACTTTCAACAATATAACAGTCATTTAAGTCTGAAATGTGAACCAACATTTTTTTCCTTTTCTTATAATCAATGTTCCTTTCTGGAGTAACATCGCCTCAAAGTGTCAGAAAAGTGTGTTTAAATCTTCACTACCCGGATAGACTAAGGTGTGTGTGTGTGTGTGTGTGTGTGTGTGTGTGTGTGTGTGTGTGTTCCCGCTACTGACGTCACTCGCGCAGTACTCTGGGAGGTGTAGTCTCGGGTTGGCTCGCCATCTTGGACAAATTCGCTCGCTTTTCCCGTCAACAAAACAACTTGTACGATACAGCACTAAATTCAGCAAGACTGTACGACAAGCATATTCATCTCAGCATGTCTCTGAGTCCGTAAACAGCAGGATTTACCACTTAACATCGTATATTTACACTTAAACAAGATGCTAATCCCGCTAGCCTCTGCCTGTTAGCCTACAGCTTAGCAGCTGAAACGAACTAGCCGAGGTCTGTCTCACACATTTATACTCCGGCTGTTTAATAATCTTTTAACTCCCTTATCAACACTTTAAACATCTTAGCACTTGGAAATCTACACTTACTAACTCATAATCCCTCCTTAAACAGCACTGTCTGAACTCACCGGTGTTTCTCTTCACAACTGAACAGAAATTGATGAGAGTTTATCAAACTCAGGACTAAAGAACACTGAAAAAACGAGGAATGGGGGATTTTATATCCCATTTGGACCCTTAATCAGCTTTTAACTTCAATAACTGCTCACAAAAAAATAGCAACACAGCATCAGCTCTGGACACAACACACACTCTCACTTGAAGAGAGCAAGAAGTGAAGAGGGGGAGAGAAGGTGGGCGGGGCAAATGAACAGCCTCTGTAGAAGAGCTCAGAAAGAGGGTCCTAATTTTAACAGGGTTACAGACAGAGAGACAGATAGATAGAGAGATAGACAGATAGATTCATTTTTATCAGAGGTTTCTGCTCTCAGTATAAGAAGTAAGAGGTCATTTACTTATTTATATTTTTGTATTTACATGATAAACAGTAGTGTTGTCACGATACCAAACTTATGACTTTAGATACCTGCCTAAATATCTCAATACCGATACTGAAACGATACCACAGCAAAAACTAAAACATTAGGAAAAGTAATGGAATAATAGATGATCGAAAATAGTTTTATTAATAAACAGAAAGTCTGTGTGTGTGTGTGTGTGTGTGTGTGTGTGTGTGTCTGGTAGTCCAAAATGATCGAGGTCATAATCATTGATCATACGATCAGTTTCTAACGTAATTACTGCGACAGGTCTGTTTATAACTGCTGCTGATCTACTTGTGAACGCCTGATATTTAGCAGCATGGAAGTTCAGGTAAACATAACGCTACCAGTTCTCCACATTGGTAGTTATCAATAAAGAAAAGCCAGCTAACTTCAACAGCTCTCACTACCCTAAACTCCTCCTGAAAAAACTCCCCCTCCTCTGACTGGAGCTTGGTGTGATTGTTAGAGCTGTATCACTCTTCACTGATCTGACCTTCTCTGACCTCTTTAAACTCTGCAGGTCTGTCAGAAAGAGGCTGTGCTCAGTTGGAGGTGTTGGCTCCTTTGGTCTGTACAGGTTTAAAGACAAATAATTTCACAACTTTTTCCACCTTTAATGTGACCTATAACCTGTACAATGCAAATAAAAAACAAACAGAAATCTTTCAGGGAGGTGAAGTAAAAATAAACAACTAAGATAATGTGGTTGCATAAGTGTGCACACCCTTTTATAACTGTGTTCAGATTTAACCAATTACATTGAAACTCATGTTCAATTGGAGTCAGCACACACCTGTCACCAATTAAAGTGCCTCTGATCAACCCCAAATAAAGTTCAGCTGTTCTAGTTGGCTTGTCCTGACATTTTTGTAGCCACATCTTCCAGCACAAGCCATAGTCCGCAAAGAGCTGCCAGCGCATCAGAGGGATCCCATTATTCAAAGATATCAGTCAGGTGAAGGCTATAAAAGAATTTCCCAGTCATTAAATATACCATGGAACACAGTGAAGACTGTCATCATCAAGTGGAGAAAACATGGCACAACAGTGACATTACCAAGAACAGGAAGTCCGTCCAAATTTCATGATAAGACAAGAAGAAAACTGGTCAGGGAGGCTGTTAAGAGGCTAACAGCAACACTGAAGGAGCTGCAAGAATTTCTGGCAAGTACTGGCTGTGCAGTACATGTGACAACAATCTCCTGTCTTCTTCATATGTCTGGGCTATGGGGTAGGGTGGCAGAACATCCAAGCCCGGCTTAATTTTGCAAAAAGACATCTGAAATCTTCCAAACACATGTGGGAAAATGTGTTATGGTCTGATGAAACCAAGGTTGAACTCTTTGGACATAATTTTAAAAGGTATATTTGGCGCATTTGGCAGTGAAGCATGGTGGTGGCAGCATAATTTTTTGGGGCTGTTTTTCTTCAGCTGGAACTGGGGCCTTAGTCAGGGTGGATGGACTTATGAACAGTTCCAAATACCAGTTAGTGTTGGCACAAAACCTCCGGCCTTCTGTTAGAAAGCTGAAGATGAAGAGGAACTTCATCTTTTAGCACGACAATGCCCCAAAGCACACATCTAAATCAACAAAAGAATGGCTTCACCGGAATAAGATTAAGGCTTTACAATGGCCCAGCCAGAGTCCAGACCTGAATCCCATCAAACATCTGTGGGGTGATCTGAAGAGGGCTGTGCACAGGAGATGCCCTCGCAATCTGTCAGATTTGGAGCAGTTTTGCAAAGAAGAGTGGGCAAATATTGCCACATCAAGATGTGCCACGCTGATAGGCTCTAAAAAGCCTAAAAAGACTGAGTGCTGTAATAAAAGCCAAAGGTGCTGCAACAAAGTATTAGTATAAGGGTGTGCATATTTATGCAACCAGGTTATTTTAAGTTTTTATTTTAGATTTTTCCGCTGTAAAGATTTCTGTTTGTTTTTTAATTGCATTGTACAGGTTATAGGTCACATTAAAGGTGGAAAAAGTTGTGTGTCTTGCTGTCATTTTTTTACATCACAAAAACCTGGCATTTGAACAGGGGTGTGTAGACTTTTTATATCCACTGTATCTCCTAAACATAGGCAGCTGGAGTGCTATGTTTAAGAGACACACACCTACGGGCAAGTAAGCACAGCCAATTCACCTACCATGTGGAGGTGGGAGGAAGCTTACTTGGACACAGGATGAACACACCAAACTTCTCACAATGACCAGAGCCAGGGTTTAAGCCACAACCTGGAGCCCCTGGAGCTGTGCCACCCACACCCTGCGCCACTGCCATGCTGCACTAATGCTAAAGCACATTAGATGCAGATGAGGTAAACCAGACATCCACCCCAACCCACTGACATGGACACCTCCTTGTAGGGCACTGGGTCCTAGCTCAAGTTATTAAAGCAGTCATTAAAAGGGAGAACACAACTTTAAAACCCCTCTTTGGAGGACAGAGGAGTGCTCATTCCAGAACACCTTAACTGATGTTCACTCTTACTACAGAGATCATCACCCTGTTAGGAAGGACATGTTTCTTGACCAATGCTAACCTTTTAACAGACCCAGGTAACATATTCTATGGGAATTTATATTTCTAATGAAAACTGCCTCTCACAAAGATGAGTCTATCCCAGAACTTTTCAGTCGTCAGACACACTGTTACTACTCAACATTCTCTGCTCTCCATAAAATCCTCTCAGAACTAACTCTGTCTTTTTACCTTCTCCGAGTAAATGGCCACGCAGCCCAACCTGCTGGAAGATTCCCACTGAGGTCCCCTCTATCTGTGTCAGACCAGCTGCCACAGCACCTCTACTTCCTTTGCAAGCTGAGAAGAGCCAGAGCCCCAACCCCCATAATGTGCACCTTCTAGGCACCTTTGAGAGCATCCTGACCAGCTGCATCACTATGTGGTACGGCGCCTGCACTGCGTCCTGCCACAAAATCCTCCAGCACATTGTGAGAGCAGCTGAGAAGATCGCCGGCACCTCTTCCCCCTCCCTACATGACCTACACAGCACACGCCTCACTCGGAAAGCCCTCTGCATAGCAGGGGGCCCTACCCACCCACTAAACAGCTTCTTCAGCCTGCTGCCATCAGGGAGTAGACTGCAGAGTTTCCAGGCTAGAAACAGCAGACTTGGGGACATCTCGGTCCTCCAGGCAGTCAGGATGCTCAACTCTCTTCCTGCCCTGCCTCTCCTTCCCTTTTCACCCCTTTAACATACAATAAACTATATATAAACTTTGGATCCTGCACACAAAACACACAAACTCAATACTGAACTCTGCATGATCTCTAACTAGTTATGCACACGTCACTTTAAGAGTCTATAAGCTCCAATTTGCACCACTGTTTATATTTGCACTGACCATCCCCAGATTTTTGAGTGCTGTAAGACTTCACTTTTTACGTTATTTCAGGGAGCTCTGTACATATACTTTATTCATACACTTTATAAGTACACAGCTGCATATTCCACTTTACCTCTGAGATCAATGTCAGGGAGCTCTATTTATCCATACAAACACTTAAACTCTTACATTCCTAAAACCAGCATAATACCATTTTTATGCCTTGTGTTATGTTTAAATGTTTGATGTTTATTTTGTTGCACCATGGGTCTGGGAGTAACGCAATTTCAGTCCTGTGTATGTCCTGTACATACCACCGTTTTTACAATAAAGCTGACTTTGACACTGAACTCATATCTATCTCCAATGCTGTGAACTTGAAATCCTCTCTCTCTTATTACAGGTTTATTCAATAAATGCTTTTTTCATTATAAACTGGCATCTCTTGTGTGAGTGTATACAAAGAGATTGGGTCCCTGGGTGATAGAACTGCCTTTAGAATTGAGACTGAATTTAATTCTGAACTGAAATATGAATGAAGGTAAGCTTTATTCATTTGGAGTCTAAACTGATACAATCATTAAAGGTAAATTCTACAGTCCTGGGTGAAAATCTCAGGTAAATCTCAATATAATTCAGGAATACATTAATAAAATCAATGATTCAGACATTTCGTAATTAATAAATAATTCTTGGTTTGCTATAGCACTCCTAATTTCTGCTACAGTACAATACACATTGTAATTTCTACAACATTTTAAGCCAATTACCTAATCACAATTAGTTGAGCTCAGTCATTTTATCTGACCACATTTACTTTCCTCAGTTGTTAGCTTTCACAGTAATAGGTTTATCATTACTAAATTAAATAAAATGTAAATAAAAGAAAAAAAATTAGAAATACATTTAAAGATACATTGTTTGTCATAATTATCAGCAGTAAGTATGTTAAATAAGTAATGTTTATTTGATATTAAACAATTAAGCAGTTAATCTTAGTTGTTTTATGGCAATTTATTCATAATTGTATAAAGTCTAGCAAAATTCCATTTAAACTTTTCCAGTTAAGACCATAGATTTTTACCATTAACACAACTAACTAATAAAATAAATATGTTAATTTTTTGAATATGAACATTATGTTATTAGGTAGGCCCAGCCGGTCCGCCCCACGGTGGTTAGTTCAGCAATGTCCTTGTGTTTCACAGGCTGCAGTTGGATGTGTGTAAGTGCAAGAGGTTCAGTCTGTGGAAAAGGTAAGAGCTTCCTCCTACCGCACTGGGGATGAGGACTTGCAACCTGCAAAAAAACAAAACTAAAACCTTCACAAATCAGCATCCACAGTGCTTGTGAACGGCTTTTCTGGATCCGAGTTCAGGGAGGCTCGCCATCCAACGTAGAAAGATCCCATTTGAACAGCAGTAAAAAAAAAACCTAACCTATAATAGATGATAAATCTCATAATTTCAAGTTTTAATGCTCTATGAACACAAATACCAACTCCAACCACAATTAACTGCACTTATACACAGTATGAACTATTAATTGAACTTATTTACAACATTTGAAGCTTCTGTGCACAGAAAATAAAGCAAAATGCTCCATTCAGCTCTCAAAGGTTTCAAACCGCTAAGGACAGCACCTGTCCTCCATTCCTGGCTGCGGCAGCAACCTCCTAAAACTACCGCCTTCTCAACAGTCGGATGAGCACAATGCTCATTTGCTCAATGCTGGACAGTTTTCTCTCTCCAGCTCTGTTCCTTTTTATCTGGATTTTTTTCTGGCTCCCTTCGCTATCGCTACCTCACAGCCGACCTCCACTGACCCCAGCTGCCCGGGCCAACCTGCGGCTGTCTCCCAGGTCCTATGGCCACACTGTCTAGCCCTTTTGCCGACTGAAAGTGTCCCGCTGGTTCCCCATTGTGCTAGCTTCAGTTCATTAGCTTGCTGTTATGAATAAATTCCTCTTCGGGGTGGATTAAGTTTACTCTTTTGTAAGCCTTTTTTCTGCCTGTCTTTTGGGCCCACCACGCGCCCCCTGTCAGCCACACCTCAATAACACATTCAGCTGTGATTGTGAATTAGTACATACAATCAACAACCAGCTAATTTCACAACCTTTAGTTGAAACATACAACATATGAATAATCTAATGAAAACTTAAAAATGCCTCAGATGTATTAACCATATAAAATATATTATTTAACATTTAAAAAACAATTCTGCTATGACTAAAACAAAGTACCAAATAATGCCTCAAAATGTCATTATTACAATTAACTATTGATATCAATTTTGAAATTCTGAATATACTAATAAAACAATCAGAAATAGAAAATCTAAAAATTCAATGTATTAATAATCCATTGTAAAATGAAAAATATTTTAGATGCATTACCATCCTCATTCTTATACTAGCACACCAACATTTGATTTTTTTTTGTTTTTCTTGTTACAATAATTTTCAGTCTGCTCTGAACATGAAAATCACTAACCAGTTGTAAGTTCTTCAGTGAGTTTTAATTTTAGGAAAAGCATAAAAATAGAAACTCCAAGATAGAATACATAACTGAGAATTTGCAGCTATTGTGTTGGAGGACACAAACCTATTCATGCTTTTCCAAACCCTGCACCATTGCATTCCGAAGTCCATGGCTAATGTAAAGTCGTTATGTAGGGTGGATATGTAGTTTTCTTTAAACTCTCAAGAGGGTCAAGGGGAGCAGCCCAGAGGAGGAATGGAGTCACAGCCAGTTGTGAAGATGAGGATTTCTTCCAAGATGACTGCCTCTAGTAAAAAAACAACAACAAATATATGTATATATGCGTATATATAATACTTTGCATCACAGAAAATAGTCAGATTTTAACATTAGGATATTTAAGGGAAATGTAGGATAAAATGAAGGTGAATTACATTATAAAAACACTATTTCATTTGGGGAGAAAAAGAGGGGAAAAAAACACAAACAAAACTCACACTTAACGAACACACAGTTAAGTTAATAAAAGAGACAAAAGATTAAACTTGTGGGCATTAATTAACATGTTTATACCATACCATGTCTAAGAAAGCTTGTAAGTAATGTCTGTATGCTTAACTGTCCTCTGAAGCACACACCATTCTTCCAGTTTTGGGGTCAGCGCTGTCTTACAGCTGCATCCTGCGAGACTTACCAGACATGGTTCTGCAGTCACAGCTTCTTGCAACTCATTGCCTGTCTTTCCATCCTTGATCTAAAACACAATAATAGTTATTGTTGTGATATACAGCCCTACAGTAATGCATCAAAATCAGAGAGCAGACTTATTTAATATTCAGTCAAAATTGTCATTAAGTACAAATGAGTCCTAAGACTAATGTGTTCAGTGTAGCTCATTATTAAATGATCGGTTTGCTCCAATTAAAGTTAATTTGACTGAAATGTTGCACATTGCTTGCAATCATCATCAAAATGCATCAAAGAAAAACTGAAAACCACAAGATTTTGTTTATTTTCAGATTAGAGATTTTACAACCAGAAACTTGCCTAGTAACAGAACACATACCTGTAATGTCCTGAGTGATCCACACTATGGTAGTCCCTCATATTAAGGCCATGGACCAGCAGCTCGTCTTTGGGACTGACTCAGGAGCAGTGGGTAGACTGACGACAGTCTAAATCAAGAGCAGAAAGCACAATAAGAAGATTCAGAACCTGATTTCTGAAAACCTCTTCAGTTGAGTCATGTATGAATGTTCCTGATCTGTTTCTTAAACTGGTTGTTTTAGGAAATAAATCTACATCTACAGAGGAGCTTTACTACCTCTGATCTGAAAGAGGAGTCTATTAAATGAGGGAGGATCATGGTTGAAGGGGTTCTAGGTTGTGCTGGTGTGTGAATTACCTGCTGAGGAGTACTGATAGACTTGGAGATGCAGCTGTAAGTGTGATCCAGCCTGGAGCTCAACACCTGTATTGAAATCTCTGGAGCTTCGGGCTTAGAAGCTCTACTTTTAGCTGCAGACGCTTCCTCCAAGTACTCTCTCAGCCGTCTAGTAGGTACTAGTTTCCTCCTGAGGCTGTACTGACCTGCAGAGGAACGATTCCTCGTATCCTGAAACTAAAATATGAATATATATAAATTATGTACAGTTACAATAATTAGTCTAATTTAATAAAAATACACATCAGAAGATAAAAGTACCATTTCTGTAGGAGATGGTTCTAAAAGAACGTAGCTGTTGTTGAAAAAGAGACAGTTCCAAGTTCTAAATTCCGTAGTTCTGAGTTCTAAATTCCGAGTTCTGAGTTCTAAATTCCGAGTTCCAAATTCCGAGTTCTGAATTCTAAGTTCTGAATTCCGAATTCTGAATTCCGAGTTCCAGGAATTTAGAACTCAGAATTCAGAACGCGGAACTCGGAATTCGGAATTTGAAACTTGGAATTCAGAACTCCGAATTCAGAACTCGGAACTTAGAATTCAGAACTCGGAACTTAGAATTCAGAACTCGGAACTTAGAATTTAAAACTCTGAACTCGGAATTCAGAATTCGGAACTCGCAATGTAGAACTCGGAACTCGCAATGTAGAACTCAGAATTTGGAACTCGGAATTTGGAACCCGGAATTCGGAATTTAGAACTCGGAATTTAGAACTCGGAACTCGGAATTTGGAACTCGGAATTAGGGATTTGGAACTCGGAATTTGGAACTCGGAATTAGGCACTCGAAATTCGGAACTTAGAACTCGGAACTTAGAACTCGAAATTCACAACTAGGAACTCTACACTAACTTTGGGAACTAGGAACTAACTTATTAATTAACTAAGAACTTTACACTACTCTGCCAACTAACTAGCAGACTATGCGCTATGCTGCACGAAAGTAGGGCAGCACCCTCCCGCGTGGGGTGGACGCCATCCCTACCTAAAAAACTAGGCTTGCCCTTTAACCAATTATCTATGAAGCCCACATGATTTTCCGAACACCCCTTCGACATCCAGTGATTTAGCGATATGAGTCGGCTGTGACTCATTGGGATGGGGCCAGAGCAAATTACGGCATCGGACATCATCTGGGCCAGTTTAACCACCTCTTTAATGTTAAGCTTACTTACTTCTGACTGCAGCAGACGAATATTGTTGGCCCCTACATGAATAATATTGAAATAGAAATATTAAACATTAAGCATTAAGAGAAAGCATTAAGCATTAAGATAGTGAGTACTAAGCAGTAAGAGTAAGCATTAAGCATTAAGAGCATGAAACTAACAAAGAGACATAAATTCATATGACAGGTACTGGGTTTGCAGAATATAGCTCGCAGTTTGGGGGTAAGCAAAAGAGGAAGCACTTTGGCCGCAGGCAGATACGCGCCACACATACGTAGACAGTCGCGAATACATGTAGAAAACATGTTAAAATAGCACAAGAGAGACAAATAACTCTGTATAAGGTCTGGAATTGAAGGCGCTAAATGCGGGGTCCTCTGGTATTTAATGTATGGTGTTATTTGCAGACTTTGGATCTCATCTCACACTGCGCGGTGACTTGACATCTCCAGAAAGCTGCCTGCATTAGAGTGGTTTTAATTGTTCTAATACATCATTTTTTCAGTGTTTTGTTATTTTGCAGTTTAATAGTACACTCATTCTAATGCATTCTAATAATATAGTGTTTTTAATGTTTTAATGTATTTAATGTATTTCTCTTTACAGTTATTCTAATAGAGTGGCATTGTATTTGTGTTTATTTTGCATTCATATATTTTACACTGTTTTTACTGTATTTGTGTTCTAATAACATCCAATGTTTTTACTTTATTTGCTGTTATTCTAAAAGTTTTGCATTCTAATATCATACACAGTTTCTTTTACTTTATTTGTGTTTGCAAAAAATAACTGTTCTTATATAGTGTTTTTCAATGTATTGCTGTTTATTTTGCATTCTAATAATATTCAAAGTTTTATCAGAACAAGTGAAGGACGGTTTTGTTTGCCCTGGTTTGAATTTGAACCGGAGATGTTTGGATTGTTTGGCTCAAGACAGAAGTAAGTATCGAAATGTCATAAATTATTTGATGTGAATATGACGTTGTGTTTTGTTAATTTAATATTAATTATTTTGACAGTAGTGGCCACAAAGGGCCAAGTAGCCAGCTAAATAACATAAGCTAGTAGTGGCCTGGCTTTGCTTTTATCACAGTTGCCATTTTATTCTGGGGTGTTATTTCAAATCGTATTGTTACTTGGTGTGAGTTGAGATGAGTGATACGAGAGTTGGTCATTCTTACTAACAGGATTTAATGTGTCTCTCTTTCTGGAATCCAAAAAGTCTTTTCAGGGCTTGGAACCAGTTTCTCAGCAAGGGTCCTGTCTTTCACAAACAAACTCTTAGTCTCCTGATCTGTTGAGCCAAGACTGAGTTAAAGGCCAAACCACACCACCACATTATTCAATGTCCACCTTTCAGTGTTTGATGCCTGAGCAAATATTGAAGGGGCAGATGTCAGTGTCCTGACTCTTAAACCGCTTCCACATGTCTGTAAATATGGGCCTGCTTTCTCACAAAAATATTGTTTATAGCTGTTGAGAATGTAAAATATGGCCCAATTAATAAATTAATAAAAAACATTGCTCTTGAAAATGAATAATAGTCTGCCAATCTACCAATATTAACATTTATGTTAAAAAGGTAAAGAAGTATATTAAACACTGATTAAAGATACAAGTAAAATAAACTTTACTTTAAGTGCAGTTGGATTGTTTTGAAGTTTTCTTTATGAAAAAAATACTTTGTGTGTTTAAGATGGTGGTAATTTTAAGTTTCTGCAGATTGAGTTTCATTAGGATGATTGGGCTATAAATATCTGGGGGTGTGCAACAGGATGATTGGCTAAAAAGAGTGATTGCATATGGGTGTACCGAAGGCCATAGTGTGAAGGATAAAGTAAAATTTGCAGGTGTATGAAAGCGGATGGCCGTACGAGTCTACCAGCAGTCGTTAAATCCCAGTCAACAGGAAATTCTCACCATTGTTGAGCACAAGTGAGCAAAGGTCCCTTCAGAGTGTTCTTCCAGAAGTGGGTTTTAAAGGGCCTGCGTTGACTTTAAGAAGCAATTCTTGTCTGGAAGCAAAGTGATTTTCAGTCATGAGCTGTGATAAATGCTGGCGGTCCCTGTCAGAGAATTTCCTGGGACTGGGATTTTTACCACTGCTGGTAGACCATTCGCAGATTATTATTTTAGTTATTCTACCTCATTTACTTGATGTGCAGGTAGTCATGCCCGCCTGTTCTAAATAAAATGCAGGAATGCAGTATCACAATGCAGGAAGCAGTATTACAATGTACTGTTCAGTGTGGCTTCATGTACTTTTTTCATTTTGTAAAGTCATATCCACATGATTGAGGATCTGCCACAATATACTTTAATCAATAGTGCAAAGGTTAATTCATTGGATTATAAGATAAGATAAGATAAGATAAGATAGTCCTTTATTAGTCCCGCAGTGGGGAAATTCCCAGTGTAACAGCAGAAAGGGATAGCAAGACACTACAAAAATTTAGATAAATAATTTACACTATATACACAATATAAATAAGAATTAAAAAAGCAATAACAATATTATTTACAGCAAAAGACTCTTAATTGCACATGGGGGGGGGGGGGGGATATTGCACATAGTATTCCCTGAACATGAACATGTGTGTGTAGTTAAGTGTGTGTGTATGTGGTCCGCTGGGAGCAGTGCTGGTTGTGCAGTCTGACGGCAGCAGGAAGGAAGGACCTGCGATACCGCTCCTTCACACACTTGGGGTGAAGCAGCCTGTCGCTAAAGGAGCTGCCCAGTGCTGCCAGAGTCTCATGCATGGGGTGGGAGCTGTTCTCCAGCATGGATGCCAGCTTGGCTGTCATCCTCCTGTCTCCCACCACCTGCACTGGGTCTAAGAAGCACCCCAGGACAGAGCCGGCCCTCTTTATGAGTTTGTCCAGTCTCTTCTTATCTGCCGTCAAGATGCTACTGCCCCAGCAGACCACTCCATAAAAGATGGCAGATGCCACCACTGTGAAGTCGAAGAACGTCCTCAGGAGAGCTCCCTGCACTCCAAAGGACCTCAATCTCCTCAGCAGGTAGAGTCTGCTCTGGCCTTTCTTGTAGAGTGATTTTATATAGCATTTGGTTGTGTATGTGTGTGTGTGTGTGTCGTCAGTTTTAAATATTTAGGATTAAAAACATGATTTGCTGCAACATAAGAATTACATTTTTTAACTGGCCTGAGTTTGTATTATTGAAATAATAAGTAAAGTCAACTTCAATCAACAGATATTATAGTACAGTAAAATGTTTTCTGCAACACAATTAAATGAGTTCAGTGAACTTGAATTCTGAAGTCTGTGTGAGATTACAGTAGCTAGAAAAGTATGTAAACTCTTTGGAATTTTATGGTTTTCTGCATTCATTTAATTTGTCATAAAATGTGATCTGATCCTAATCCAAGTCAAGCATATTAACAAATATAATGTGCCTAATATAATAACACAAATATTCTGATCATTTATGTCTTCATTCAGAACAAGTATAAAAACCTCAGTGCTAGTGGAGAAAGTTTGTGAACCCTTGAGTTAATGATCTCAAAAAAGGTGACTGAAGGAGTCCTCATAAGAAAATGAGTTTGGAGGTGTGGACTAGAGCTACTCTGACTGATAAAACCCACTCAAACATTTTGAGTATGCTCTGCACAAGAAGAATATGTATGTGAGACATGTCTCGCCAAAAAGAGCTTTCAGAGGATCTACGATCAGAAATTGTTGATTTACATAAAGCTGGAAAAGGTTACAAAGTGATTTCAAAGACTTTAGAAATCCACCAGTCTACAGTGAGGCACACAATCTACAAATGGAGACAATTTGGAACTGTGGCTACTCTGCCAAGAAGTGGGCACCCAGTCAAAATGACCCCAAAAGCACAATGGAGACTCATCAATGAGGTTAAGAAACAACCCTGAGTGAGAGCCCAAGATTTGAAGGCATTATTGGTACAGACTAACATCTGTGTTCATGAGTCCACAGTCCGTAAAACCTTGAACAAGCAGGGTGTCTATGGCAGGACACCACGAAGGAAGCCACTGCTTACTAAAAAGAACATTGCTGCATGGCTAAAGTTTGTGAAAGAGCTCTCTGACACTCCACAACAGCTATTTCAACTAGCTATTAATTCCAAGGGTTTACTTACTTTCCCACTACCATGGGAATGTTGAATGAGTGTGTTCAATCAAGACCTGCAAGATCATGTTTTTTTATGTTATTATTTTAGGCACATTATATTTGGCAATATGTTTGACTTGAAATTAATGCAGAACACCATCAAATTCTGTTCAGATAGTTTTTCTTGACACTGTAGATTACTGGAATTGATTATAAACTTGAAACTAAGTAAACTATTACTTGATTACTGAGAATTTAAAAATCGTATTTTCCTCAACACACTTAAATACGTTTGGTGTGCTTGATTTTTTAAGTTTATCATTTTTGACGTTACCTTACAGTGTGAACTGTTCCCACAGCTCGTTCAGAAAACACCAGGGTCGACCTGTCCGACCCTGGTGTTTTCTGAACGAGCTGTGGGAACAGTTCACACAGTCCATTTAATACACAGCATCTACAGCGTTACTCTACCAACACATGGGTTGTGTGTTAAGTAGCAAACAAGCCGGTCCAGATCTACATCTAACCATCATCACAGTTCAGAACAAGACCTAGAAACTGTAGCGCTGTCAACCTGGAAAGTGCTCCAGCTGTTGAAGAAAGCAGCACTGCTGGCATGTTGGACTCAACCTTGTCTTCAACCTGCCTGAACATCTCTCTAATGTTCCTCTGATGTTCCTCCAATGTTATTATATTTACAAAGCAAAGACAAGCTACCAGCATTGTAACTATTCCTGCAGGATTCCTCTCATTTCTCAAAGTGTAGAGCAGAGCTCAGGATTACAGCTACAGCAGGACTCTTGCTTAACACGGTTCCACCAGTCTGTTCTACTGAACTCAGTCTAATGCATTTCTCACCTGCTGAGCTCTTCACTCTTAACATTCCCTTCACATTACGTTCACACAGTTTAACAACCTCCTCTCATTTACTAATTACTTAATTAGGAATTAGGAATGCAGTTATAAATGATAACCTATATATTTCTAACTATGTAAATAAATGATAAATATGTTAATTAGTGTGATTGTCACCATGGAGCGTCCATGGAGCAACAGGAGCGTCCAAAGAAATGACTGTGGCCAAAACCCTCCCATCGTAGAACTGATCCGACTGACAGTTCTCCTAAAAGGATCCTACATTTTCTCCCCATAGAAATTAATGGCGGAATGTTCAGAGATGATGTCACAATGGGCAGCTCTCCCACACACAGCTGAGAGAACGGGAGCGGTGCCCTTTATCTCCACTGCTTGCCAGTCCTGTCTGTGCATGGAGGAGCTTCTGGACCAAGCATCAATTGGACAAAAGTTTGTGGACAGAGATCTATTAGCCAGACATTTTGAATGAGCTAATGTACCAACTATATGCCCTAGCAACCCCTTAGCAACAAACACATATTACAGCAACATTACTGAGTCACAATCACTCTCTTGTTAACGATCAATAAATGTATTGATGGTAAACACTGTATATTATAATTAGCTTAATGATGATCTTAATTACACATGTTGATCAGTAGTGTTGTGTTAATGAGCTCCACTCTCATCTTTCTCCTTCTTCTCCTCCATTTCCAGTCTAACTAACGAGGTGACGTCTGTCTCTCACGCTCTCCACACTGAAAAAAGTACTGGAACCTAGTGATGGCACAGTCGACCTGCCCCTCCCCTTAGTTACCGTTGTTAACCAGCTCCATCAGAATTCTTTATTCGCCAAGGACCAGTACAAGGACTTTCAAGTAATGAATAAAGAACATCATTATTATTACTGTTGTTGTTGTTCATTCTTAATTAACAATAATGGCAATATAAATATATTCAAATATGTAAAACTGTAAATATAACCGTTATTATTAATAGTAAAATAAATGATATAAATAAATTGTGTAAATACAGAGTAATAATTGTAACTGTCAGGCCCTTGGATTGCTGTACCCCCAGTTGTGCTTTGCTTTATTGTTTCTGTTTACTTTTGCCCAGTTTACATTAAAGTCTTACATCGGCCATCCCTGCAAGTGTTTCCTTGTGTTCACTGCCACGTCTGACCAGGCATGACAGGAACTTATCAATTATTATTTATTATTATTATTATTATTGTTATATTATTTTTGAAAACAACTGCATCATGAAAACATCACATCTGTAATAAATAGAGGAAATTATTATTGTGGTTGTCATAATTTATTAATAATAATAATAATAATAATAATAATAATAATAACAATGGTAATATTTACATATTTAATGTGATGAGACAGTTAGCCTCATTAATAAGTGAGGAAATGCTCCTTGGCTTCTTCTCAGTCTGTGACTGGAGTTGCTGCTGCAGGTATGATATTTGACCTGTAGGTGGCGCTGCTGTGTCGCTCTTCATCCTGAATCAGTGTAATCTCTGTGAAACTGGACTGAATTGTCTACTTGTGTCTCTTTACTCTGAACTGTCTGTTTTGTTGTGCTAATAACCATAGTATGAGGAGGCCTGGAAAAAATGACCTTAACGTGGCTTTAGACTGACCTAAAGTGACCTTCACCTTTACAAGTTCCATAATGAGTGCAAACAGTCCTCATTTCCCAAGTCCCAAAATTTAGCCATGTCACTCCACTGCTGCGTTCTCTCCACTGGCTTCCTGTAGCTGCCCTCATCAGATTTAAAACACTGACGCTGGCCTACAAAGCCAAGAACGGACCAGCCCCTCCGTATCTGATGGCAATGGTCAAAAGCCGATCCGCACCAAGAGCCCTTCGAGCTTCAAGTACGGCTCGGCTTGACCCGCCATCCCTCAAAATCCGCGCAAGACAAACCCCTGGGTGTCCGAACGGCCGAGTCACTCGCTGTCTTCAAACGCAGACTGAAGACCCACCTCTTCAGAGAGTACTTGGACGAATAGTTCTATGGTCGTCTTATTGTATTGTGTTTAGCAATGTCTAAGCTTAGAGGTATCTTTTGAATTATTAGCCTATTCTAACTAGCTAAGGTTTTCTTGGGTAAATAGCAAAGCACTTTGTAAGTCGCTCTGGATAAGAGCGTCTGCTAAATGCAGTAAATGTAAATGTAAATGTAAATTTCCCAACGAGAATCCAGAGCCAGATCAAAGGACAAGGAGTTAAAACACACTGACTTCCTAAAACATTATTAAAACTTCATTAACATGAAGGAAAATACCAGAAAAAGACAGATGTGGACAACATGTGGAAAAAAAGATATAGAATTTGATCTGAAATATGATAAATGACAAAAAAATCATATAAAAAAAAAGTTTCCAAAAAAAAAGCTGTTTTCCTGAATTTCATTTTAAAATCTATATTTTAGAAACTATGAACTGAAACTCCATCGCAGCATTTGAAGATCATTAATACTACAACATTATGGGCCGTTTAATTTAGACATCTTAAAGACTGTAATGTCTAAACGACCAACTTTAGGATTAAAAACATGATTTGCTGCAACATAAGAATTACATTTTTTAACTGGCCTGAGTTTGTATTATTGAAATAATAAGTAAAGTCAACTTCAATCAACAGATATTATAGTACAGTAAAATGTTTTCTGCAACACAATTAAATGAGTTCAGTGAACTTGAATTCTGAAGTCTGTGTGAGATTACAGTAGCTAGAAAAGTATGTAAACTCTTTGGAATTTTATGGTTTTCTGCATTCATTTAATTTGTCATAAAATGTGATCTGATCCTAATCCAAGTCAAGCATATTAACAAATATAATGTGCCTAATATAATAACACAAATATTCTGATAATTTATGTCTTCATTCAGAACAAGTATAAAAACCTCAGTGCTAGTGGAGAAAGTTTGTGAACCCTTGAGTTAATGATCTCAAAAAAGGTGACTGAAGGAGTCCTCATAAGAAAATGAGTTTGGAGGTGTGGACTAGAGCTACTCTGACTGATAAAACCCACTCAAACATTTTGAGTATGCTCTGCACAAGAAGAATATGTATGTGAGACATGTCTCGCCAAAAAGAGCTTTCAGAGGATTGTTGATTTACATAAAGCTGGAAAGGGTTACAAAGTGATTTCAAAGACTTTAGAAATCGTTAGATAGATCGTTCTCTCCACTGGCTTCCTGTAGCTGCCCGCATCAGATTTAAAACACTGACGCAGGCCTACAAAGCCAAGAACGGACCAGCCCCTCCGTATCTGATGGCAATGGTCAAAAGCCGATCCGCACCAAGAGCCCTTCGAGCTTCAAGTACGGCTCGGCTTGACCCGCCATCCCTCAAAATCCGCGGAAGACAAGCGTCCAGGCTTTTTTCTGTCCTGGCACCAAAGTGGTGGAACGAGCTGCCCCTGGGTGTCCGAACGGCCGAGTCGCTCGCTGTCTTCAAACGCAGACTGAAGACCCACCTCTTCAGAGAGTACTTGGACGAATAGTTCTATGGTCGCCTTATTGTATTGTGTTTAGCAATGTCTAAGCTTAGAGGTATCTTTTGAATTATTAGCCTATTCTAACTAGCTAAGGTTTTCTTGGGTAAATAGCAAAGCACTTTGTAAGTCGCTCTGGATAAGAGCGTCTGCTAAATGCAGTAAATGTAAATGTAAATGTAAATTTCCCAACGAGAATCCAGAGCCAGATCAAAGGACAAGGAGTTAAAACACACTGACTTCCTAAAACATTATTAAAACTTCATTAACATGAAGGAAAATACCAGAAAAAGACAGATGTGGACAACATGTGGAAAAAAAGATATAGAATTTGATCTGAAATATGATAAATGACAAAAAAATCATATAAAAAAAAAGTTTCCAAAAAAAAAGTTGTTTTCCTGAATTTCATTTTAAAATCTAGATTTTAGAAACTATGAACTGAAACTCCATCGCAGCATTTGAAGATCATTAATACTGCAACATTATGGGCCGTTTAATTTAGACATCTTAAAGACTGTAATGTCTAAACGACCAACTCCGGCATATATTAAATATAACGGCAGTTTTAAAATGCAGTTTATTAGTTCTTATCTCCTGGTGTCCGGAACCCTCACCTCACTTGACCTTGGAGAGGCAATCTGCCTGCACCCTCCCATGAGGCTTTGCAAGGTCTAGGCCACAGAGACGAGCTACAGTTTTTTTCTTTAGTTCCAGTGCATTTACACATACACTTTAAGTGAGGAGTCTACAGATTTATCAATTCTTCTGTTTACATACATTCTCCCTTTTCATGACTGTCATGAACTGAACTACATCCAGTCTTTTTCACATATTTTTTGTTTTGAGATCTGGTTCTTCTCATCCCACCTTCGACCTCGGAGTCGATTTCCAAGTATTTCATAGCTTACTTTGGTCAACTGAAGTAATTCATATTCAATATGCTGTGAAAAAAGCTCTGGCCCTTAGACAGAGTAAGATCTTCCTGTTGTGAGCATTCTGTCAGACACCTCTATAAGCATAAGTTAACAGTTAGGGTTTAATATTTTTTATGACTTCTACATAACCTGGCATACAAAGAGACTAAATCTATAACCACTAAACTACTATAATAACACACAAAGAATGATTTAAAGTAAAGTAACAGCAAACGTTAAATGTATTATTATTATAAGTGGAAACTAAGGGGTTAAAGACTGCACGCACTGCTTTCAGAATATAGAAGAGTATATATGATAAACAAGCTTTGACAGCCCCAGTTTCTCTAAAGCAGGAAAGTACAAGCAGTTGGCGTAATCACTTGGCTATATGTTCAAAGTGTCAACAAGTAATAAATAATAGGAAAAGAATTGAAACAGGCAAAAAAATAATTGATAAAAGGAAAAAAAGCCTTTAAAAATGATTTCAAGTTTATTTATAAAACACTTTTCACAACGAGTGTAGTCACAAAGCAGCTTTACAGAGATCTGGTTTAAATACCTAGAATAAAACCCAGGAATAAAAACAATAAATCAATACTGAATTAAGAGAATATGGAAATGCGCCTTCAAGCCATAAAAGATGAAAACGTGAGTGAAATGTTAGGTTCAGACAGGTATGCATGATCATGCAGTGAGGTGAAGATGAATCAACACGAGGCTCCAGATCAGGACAGTGGGCAGTAGGGTAGTAGAGAGCCAGGTCTGGTGGTACAAGGATGAAACAGCTGGAACTGGGCATCTCAATATATGGTAGAGAGAGAGAGAGAGAAAACAGAAAGGAGGGGGGGAAAAAAAACAAGGGGTTAGGAGATCCAATACGCAAGGTGGGAAACAGATCATGGAAAGCTGAAAAAAAGGAAAAAAAAACAAAAAAACAACAACATTTCAAGCCAATTTAAAACATCTTAGATAAAACAAGGTCTTAGTTCACAGGGAAAGTCCTAAATACATAAACATACTCAAATGATTGGATACAATAAAAATGTCCTTCCCTAAGCTCAGGCCTCTTGCCACAGGACTTTCTGTACAAATGACACGGGTAGAATTCATCAAGGTCATTACAGTAGAGACAGAATTGTGGCCAAAACACATTTTTAAAGAAACAGACATATCTACCACTCAGAAAATAAGGCCTCAAATGCACAGGATAATACAGCAGACACAAGCACTGCAATCCATATGATCAACACATGAGTCCATAAACATTTTCCATTTACCAAACATGGATTTCTATCATCCCGTAAGACTGGTGTCCTCACCCCTTATTTCAGTCCTGAAGCACTGTGGCTGTAAAAGCTACATAGGACAACCACATCTGTTCATTTCCTAAAGTAGTGTTGGTAAGAGTCTTGAACATGAGAACAGCTCAGCCAGTTGAAATGAAACACTTTGTTTTGAACACAGAAACTCACAAGAGACATCGGTATGATCGACTAACTAAACATTAGGTGATGCATTGTCCTTGTGTGTGAAAAGGATAGGAACCAGATTCCTGGGGGCCTGAAAGGAAGTCAAGGGTGCACAATGTTCTGGGCCATTTTACTCAGAAAGTGTTCTAAATAGTCCAGAGTTCAATCCTTTTCTGGGTGCATTCCCAACCTACAAATCCATTTCTGTTCCACCACAACTGAAACAAAGTGTCCTGGGTCAGATGTTGTAGGTGGCAGGAAGCGAGCAGTACAATCAGTCCAATCAGTCCAATGCGGTTGTTCACAGGGTGCTGAGTCAGGAATTCTCCTGTCACAGTCTTTGCCCTTCAGAGCTCAAAGTTTCAAAGTGTGGCGTGTCAGCGTCATCGCAGGCAGTCAAGGCGGCGCTAGGCTCACACCTTAGGCTGTGTTGTCAACGTAGGATGGAGTCAGGATGACCGTTTACCAGCCGTTGCCTTTGACTCTTCAGATGGTCATATCATCTGATCACATGCAGCTTAAAATCCTAACAATGACAGTGCCACTCAGGTCATTTAAAGTAAGAGAACTTACTTTACTTCTACACAACTCTACACAACGACAAAGTGAAAGCAGGGTTTTAGACATTTGTGGTCATCAAAAATATATATATAAATAATAATGTAAAAAGATTTGTACACAAGTTGAAGAGAAAAACCCTGAAAGGAACCAAGACTCAAAAGGGTAACCCATCCTCCTCTGGTCAACACCGGATAGCACAACATGACAGAACAAATATAAAAATTAACAAAAGAAACACTAGTACATTTTAAGAGCTGCTGCAAATGTGACATCAAGCCATAAATGATGAAAATTTGAGAGCAATGTGAGTGTGTGTGTAGGTAAACAGGCTAAACAGGAAAAGGCTGACCCAGAACGGACTCACGTCAGCACCAAACAGCTCAGCACATGGGGAGAGCGAAGAAAAAAGACAATTAAGAAAGGGATTTAGGAGTACGAGTAGACTGATGTACAACCTGTAAACGTAGATTAGAAAGACAATAATAATCAGAACCTGTAATCAGAGCAGTACAGAACAGTGTTAGTATGAAAACAGGCTACAGCAGCATGATTAGAATACTAAAAGTGTGTCCAGAACAGCAACAGGACGTTTATTCCAGAGTTGGAGGCTCCTCCCCCAGAGTTGCTTCTTCTGAAGTGGGAAACTGATACGGTACGTTACCGGTTGTAGGGTATAAGAACTTCACCAAGATGCTGTGGGGACAAACAATCGAGAGACTCAAGTCAGAAGGAGTATTTTATAATCAACATGGAATTTAACTGGAATCCAGTGCAGGGGTGAGAGAATAGACAGATGTGGTCACAATTTCAAGCTCTAGTGAGCAGTCAAGCCGCTGCATTCTGAACTTATTTAATGACCCTGAGCTTATTTAATGATTTGTATATAACTTCCTACCAGAGCAGCATTAGATTAATCCAATCTTGAGGTCATAAATCCTTATAAATGTAATACATATCCTTTAAATATTCTTTTAATTTTAAAAATACTTTGACATTAAAAATGCTGTAATTGCAGCAGATGGACAGCTTTGTATATACACTTTCCTTTGACTTGTTCGATAAATTCAATATCACTGGAACTTACCTGGAAGTATTCAGCTGTGTCCTTGTGGTGAAGCGTCCTTCGCATCTGTTTGAAGCCACATTACCACATCACAGCCAGCCAGAGCTCCAAGTGGACAGACAGCGAGCTACAGACTTGTAGGTGGGTAAAATAGAACGAGTTGCAGATAGACAGAAAAACAACCACAGAGCTGCAGATTTAAAGACTAAGTTGCAGACAGTCAGAGTTGCAGAAAAACAGACAGACAGTCAGACAGCATTGCAGCCAGAGTCTAAACAGAATGAATTGCAGATTCATAGTCAGAGAGGTATAGACTGACAAAGAGCAGAGCAGCCAGAGCAGCACACAGCCACAGAGATGCAGACGCATAGTCAGAAAAACATCAAACATGGTTGCAGATGCATAGTCAGAAAGACTGCCAGAGTTGCCATCGACAGACAGACAGCCACTGAATTGCACACACATGGCTAAGCAGACAGCCACACAGTTTTAAATGGAGATACAGCCAGAGATGCTATAGAGCAGGCAGCCAACCAGAGATACACATGAATAGACAGCCAGTGAGCATTGCACATGGACATGCAGACAGCCATGCACAGCTGCACATGGACTGACAGCCAGCCAACCAGAGTTGCAGACGGACAGTGTGATGCAGTCACTGGTAGCGGACCCCTCACCAGCCCATACATAGAGACAATTACTAAGCATGCTATTGACCTGCTGATCCTAAAGGAATGAGAGCGCTGGCAAGTAGGTCTTCTAGGAGCCGGCAGGATCCACAGTTAACCTATAAAGGGGAGAAAACACACCAATAACATTAGGATAAGGCAATTAATTACATCTAGCTTAACTTGCCAGTATACATCAGCATGGCCATGTAAACAAGACATGTAAATAATGTTGTATTGTCATTTTAGGATGTGACGACCACCCCTATAGTGGGCACTTGATTCACTCCAGGCTAAGCGCCTGGCTTAGAAGGACTGTAGAAAAAAAAATAGGGTGTCAGTTGGTGCAGATTAAGCTGAAATCATGGTAGATGTGAGGCTTTGCAGCTCTCAGAGGAAGGCCACTGAGGCCTTATCATGTAAAGAATGTGCGACTTGGCTCTTTCATGTTCCGTTTAGACTTTGTCTATACTTTTCCTTGACTTTTTTGCACAAATTCAATAAACATCACTGGAGCATATATGGACGTATTTGGCTGTGTCCTTCTGGTGAAGCCACACTACCACATCACAGAGACAGCCAGCCAGAGTTGCAGATGGACAGACAGCAAGCGACAGTCTTGTAGACAGGTCAAACAGAACAAGTTGTAGATGGATTAAAGAAAAAATACAGAGCAGCAGTTTTATAGACAAACAGTTGCAGACTGAGAATCAGACAGTTTCACATAGATAGACAGCCATGCCAGCCACAGCATTGCATATGGACTGACAGCCAGTCAGAGTTGCAGCCAGTCTAAACAGAATGAATTGCAGATGAACAGACAGCCAGAGAAAGGTGTACAAAGTTGCAGAGGAACATACACACAGCCAAACATAGTTGCAGATGCATAGTCGGATAAACAGCACATGGAAGATCAGCCAGCCAGAGTTGCACTTTGAAAGAAAGTTAGCCACTGAATTGCACACGCATATGGACTCATGTAGACAGCCACAAAGTTGCAGACAACAGATTGTCAGACACTGTTGCAGATTGATACAACCAGCCAAAGTTGCAGATGGATAGTCAGACAGTTTCACATGGATAGACAGCGTTGCACATGGAAAGGAAGCCAGAGTTGGTGCCAGAGCCTTAGCAGAATGAGTTATAGATGGAGACAGACAGTGATCCATAACAGTAAGCAGCCAGTGAGCCAGTCAAAGTCGCACACGGACAGCCAGTCCAGCCACAGAATTGCACACGAAAAAAAAGCCAGTCAGCCACAAAGTTACACATGGACATGCAGCCAGCGCAACACACAGTTGCAGACAGACACAGTTTAAAATGGACAGCCACACAGTCAACCAGTTGCAGATGGACAGACAGTCAGTCAGAGTTGAAGCCAGAGTCTAAACAAAACAATTTGCAGATTTATAAACAGACAGAGTGTTGTAGATGAAGACAGCCTGAGTTGTGGATCGACATACACACTGCCAAACAGTCAGAAACAGTCACACAGTCAGAAAGACAGCCAGACATTGCACATGGTTAGACAGCAAGCCACTGAACTGCACATGCATGGACAGTCACACGGTGGCAGATGGATCGTCAGACACAGTTGCAGATGGATACAGCCAGCCAGTGTTGCAGACAGATAGTAAGTTTCACACTGATAAACATCCAGCCATTAGAGTTTAAACAGAACAAATTGCAGATTTATATACAGCCAAAGAGTGTTGGACATACACACAGCCAAATATAGTCAGAAAGACAGCCAGCCACAGGCTCTATATAACATGACACTGAGGTCAGAAGACTCTGTGAAACGCTAAAAGCCTCCACAAACTTCCAGAGGGAGCGATTCTATGTCCCCCACCAATGTGAAAATCACTCCTAGGCCCTTGATTCAGAGCTCTGTATTCACTAGGTTTTGATCAAGTTTCACAGGAACATCGTGAACTAAGGAGCTGATCAGTCAAAACTTCACTGACCGTGACTTCTTTAGGGGCTAGAGATCGTATATTTGACAGCCCAAATTCAATACAGGAGCTGCTTGTACTCGGAAGGCAGAACGAATCTGTATCAATTCTAATAAAGTTGATAAAGACGATTTTCTGAGGTTACAATTATAAATCATGCGGGGACACAGACACAGTCTCCATACTGCAGGGTTTGTCTGAAACACTGAGTGACACTGATATATTACTTTTTAATACAAGCAGAGAAATTACAGAATTAATGGTTAAAAAATCAAGGAAATCCTCTTAAACTAACCTGACTGGTGGGACTGGGAAGGGCCAGTCAGTCCTGGAGTAGCAGCTTCTCGATGTTCCCGAGAGAACGACAGACCCCAGTCAGCTCGGGTGAACCTCTCTGCGGAAGAGGACCTGCCGCTCCCCAAAAATCTCCCAGAAAAATCAGCGCAGACGCCCCTGTCCGGCAGCCAGCAGTGGAGCGAAGAGCCGGTAAACATCTCTCTTACTCGTCGGTAGGTGAGCAGAGGGCCGAAGACGATGATCCTGGAGTCTGTCTTTTTCCAAACGGGGCCGAAGCTGCCACGCTGCCGCTGAGGGACGTCCAGGACACGGGCACCCGGAGGACACGGGCACCACGGGCACCAGTTTCCCGGCCCCACTGTAGACCCGAGCACAACGAGCTGAATATAACCTGAAATATGTACTTAAATAAAATATTAATAAATAAAATGAGTGAATCTGGTTGACTTTCATTTTAAGAGAAAATAAAACATGAAGATAGTTTTTGCTTTGATTTCTGCTAGAGTTTAGAAGTCGTCAGCCCTTAAACTCAGGTCTCTAAATGAGTTTAATGAAGTGGAGATTTGGAGTCAGATGAACTTCACACTGTGAGGTATGGCTGTGTCTAACAGTCCGACTGTGTGTCACTGTATTAATGCGCCACAGGAGCAGCGCGCTTTTTTAGAGACAACAAATGAGTAATATATTGATCCTTTCTGGTAAAATGCATCATCTTACAGATATTCCACAAACAACACGAATTAATAATATAGAGAACTCTAAGAGAAACACTGAGATCTGCAGAAGAACCAGTGACTGAAAGGAACTAGACCAGGCGGCGGATGACTACATTTTGAGGACACGCTGATGAAGTTCAGCTCAATCAGGCTGGAGGGAGAAGGTCCGCTATCAGAGAGAGGAGAGTGAGGCTTTATCACCGGTGGAGGAAACTAGTCTGAATCCCAGCACTTCAGTGTATGTAGGCTACAATAATCACTTCCATGATATTAAAATATGAAATAATAAGATAAAGCTCCCATTAGTTTATTGTTGTTGTAGATTGTTAGTTAATTAAGAAGGACGTTGGCAGATCTAGCTAGAAAGTTAGGTAGCTCGGCTAATTAGCTGTTAGCTTTCCTTCCTCCACAGTTGATTCAGGTCAGAGAGCTTCTAGCCAACAAATCCACGCCCTTCCTTCAGAGTTTTATACGAGTCTCTAAATGTAGATTTTGTCTCCTTCAGCAGCACTAACTCTTGATGAGTCTTTTTGTTCAGCAGTAAGAAGATAGTAAATGAATGAAATTAAAACACATTTCGTTCAGAATAAACTGCTTTAAAATCGGTGCAAAGGGAACAAAACTATTGAACTTTTTTGTGAATAGAGGATAGAGGTAAGCTTTAGTGTTTCAGGATTCTCCGATATGTCCAAAGACATTTAGTTATTTCCAGCATTTTTCTTTCTGATGGTGAAACAGTTGTTTCATTGGAGAAATGGTGCTGAGCTGCTAATGCAGGTGAGGGCTCTTCATCTCTGTGATAGCAGCTTAGCTTGAGGACTAGCTAGCTAGCTAACTACCATGTGTTCAGTGAAAGGTCAGCATTTTTATTAATGGAAACACAAAAAACTAAATGTGACTCATACTAAGAGTATTACGGTAGGAGAAGAGCTGGTACCCCTTTCTAAGGCTTACTTGGTAGGAGGGGGGGGCGCCTTTAAGACGCTCGGCTCGTTGTGGGCTTGTAGGAGCTCCGCCTACGAAGTCTCGTGATATTTGCCCAATTCTCGTTTGGTTCATTGTTTGGGGCGCGTGCAGGCAGCGTGAGGAGCTGTTTTGGGGCCGTTAAGACGCTTTGCGCATGTAGGCGCTGCTTTAAAAGTCTCGCGACATCTGATCCAATTCTCGTTTGGTTCATTGTCAGGGACATGTGCAGGTAGCAGGAGGAGAGCTCTCCTTAAAGTTCAGCACAGCTTGGAAAACTTCATTTGGACGGTTTGGAGGATGTGGAGGAGTGAACTGCTGTACAGGTCAGGGAGTCCGGTATGCAGCATTGAAGGCCAGGTGCAGGTATTTACTGTTTGCTGGTTTTAGTAGTTGATGCTGTAACGTAGTCACAGTATACGGCTGCTGTTCAGCTTGTGTGAGAGCAGGTGTCTGTTGGTTCTAGTGTGCAGCAGCTTGGACTGCAGTTTTAGTGAGGCTTTGAGGGCTTCATTTAAAATGGATGGTGTTTGTGGCATTGAACCCTGTCTGCAACAGTGAGGCCTAGATACAGGTCCCTACTGTTTGTGTCCAAGTTAGCATGTAGCAAATGTAGAGTCTGCTCGCTAATGCACTTGTCTTTAAAGCAAACTCTTACTGACTGCAGCGTGTAGCAGTGCCTGGGGTTTGGGACTGAGTCTGGGTTAGTGAGCAGAGAGCAGAGCTCTAAGGCAGATGTACTAAAGCTTTGGTTACAGGTCTGTAACTGTATGTAATTGACTGGGGGTTTTGGTGGAAGCTGCAGAGCATTAATGTAGTGTGTTTCCCCTTACAGGAGTCGTATCCCCTGCTAGTTTAAATGAATCACTGCTCTTTCCTTCACCTTTACATGCTTTTATAAATGAGTCTTAATCTCTGTTTTATTGAGTGCCAGTATCTTAGACCAGTGTTATATCTTTAGATTAGTTGTTTTAATGTACAACCGATTAGTAAATAAAGTAGTGACTCCTTTTTTTCTTTACTGTAACATCGTAAATTGAAGAGAGTAACAAGCTTTGGGTCATTGTGGAATGTAAGATTCACATGTATTTATAATTTGGTGGTTTTGTAGTGAAGTTTGTAGTGTTCACTTATTTATTTAATTAATTAATTTTATTTTTGGTGTGCCCTTTAAGTTCTTGTATCTCATTGTGTTTGTTTCATGGTTGTGCTCCTGACTTCCTATATATCCAGTTAAATGGATAATTGGTACTTGAGGTTGTAATACAACACTGTCTAATTTTTACTCATTTTAATGTGAAATAATTGAACATACTGAGTGTTCTAATAAAAGAATATTTTGTGCAAAGTTATCATCTTAATTCTCCTCTGGTAATTACATACCAAACCTGAGTGGGAACTGGTGGGATTGGTTAACCTTTGATGACCATTAGATGGTTTGGTAGCTCAATTTAACTATTTAGTTTATCCCAAGTAATAAAAGCAATGTGTTGTGTGGCCGGCCAGTAGCAGGGCCTACTTTTAAGTACATATTTCAGTTTATGTTCAGCTCTGTGCGCTCTGGTCTACAGCAGGACCTGGGAACCGACGCTCCTTGACACGTGATTGCGTTTCAGTGACGTAATGAAGCTTCTCGAAGACTGTAAAACACTTCAGAGTATCGGGCCCAAAGAGCAACGGCACGGTTTACTGTGCGCGTTTACTGTGGTGCGCGTGTCCTGGACGTCGGCAAACGGTTCCTCAGCGGCAGCGTGGCGGCTTCGGCCCCGTTTGGGGAAAAAGACAGACGCCTGGATCATCGTCTTCGGCCCCCTGCTCACCTACCGACGAGTAAGAGAGCGTTTACCGGCTCTTCGCTCCACTGCTGGCTGCCGGACAGGAGATCTTTCAGGAGCGGCAGGTCCTCTTCCGCAGAGAGGTTCACCCGAGCGGCCTGGGGTCCGTCGTTCTCTCCGGGAACATTGAGAAGCTGCTACGCCAGGACTGACTGGCCCTTCCCAGTCCCACCAGTCCGGTTAGTTTTAAGAGGATTTCCTCGATTTTATAACCATTAATTCTGTGATTTCTCTGCTTGCATTAAAAAGTAATATCAGTGTCACTCATAGTGTTTCAGACAAACCCTGCAGTATGGAGACTATGTCTGTGTCCCCGCATGATTTATAATCGTAACCTCAGAAAATCTTCTTTAACAACTTTATTAGAATTGATACAGATTCATTCTGCTTTCCGAGTACAAGCAGCTCCTGTATTGAATTTGGGCTGTCAAATATACGATCTCTAGCCCCTAAAGAAGTGACGGTCAGTGAAGTTCTGACTGAGCTCCTTAGTTTACGATGTCCCTGTGAAACTTTATCAAAACCTAGTGAATACATAGCTCTGAATCAAGGGCCTAGGAGTGATTTTCACATTGGTGGGGGACATAGAATCGCTCCCTCTGGAAGTTGAGGCTTTTAGCATTCATGATGGACTTCTGACCTCAATGTCATGTTATATAGAGCCTTTATGTACAGATACTGTAGCCAACACACTCGTAAAGGAGCCAGTCTGTTCCTGAGACAATAAATACACACCTTTGATTATGTTAACCAACAATCACAGCTAGCTTACTGTACTTCATGAAGGACCATCTAACCCTGTTTTCAGGGGGTTTGTTGTAGACCCAGTGGTCATCTAGGTTCTGTGTAAAGCCATTTTCATCTGGATAATCAGGCAACATGTTTCAGGTTCTTCCAGACTGTTTAAGAGCATACAGTGACTTGTACAGTTTACAGAAAACCTTTTCACTTGTCCTTGCATATAAGTAGACTCTTGTAACATCCACCTGGTGGAGCTCAAGGTCCTCTGCATCAACCCAATACTGTGATTTTGTTGGACGCCTCTTTGAAGCTCTGTGGTACATTACAGACTCTCTAACAGTAGTCAGTATTGGTCAGTATCTGGTCTTTAATATCTGACACACAGTCAGCTAAATACTGAGGTGCTTTCCTGTCTCTTTGAATAGTTTGTACCATGTCTTTAGCATCAGTTTTAGACTCTTGAACCTCTTCTGGAATCTGATCAACATGGTTAGCTGTTTGCAAGGGGGGGGTACACATCTCTCCATATGGAAATAATTAGCTGCTATTACCTGGTCAGTCTGGGTTTGGTGTTCTGTAACACACTCTGTAAGAAATTTCACCAGTCTGTGTTTAAGAACTTTCTCTGTGTCTGGGTAGTAGACTAGGTATGATGGACTGTTCTTGTCGCCCTACAAAGATTCCCTTTCACACTTTGACACTAGCTTCTTTCTGTCCTGTTTGTAAGTGTTGTGTACTGATCCAAATACTCTCGTCTTTAAAAGGTTTGGCTTTATCATAACCATATCTGCTGTGGGTCAGTATTCAGTTATTTTACACTCGGGGAGCGCTGATCGAATGAAGTGGCGTCTAATGTCGACATGCATCTTCCCATCTTTATCGACATACAGGGTTCTTTTGAAAGAGCAATTGCTTCTTGGTTGTTGTAACATCCAATTAGTACACACTATCATATGAACAACTTACTGTTTGGTTATGGGATGTAACCACTAGGAAGAGGCCTACTCCCTTGGATAGGCTGCAAGGGTGTTTGTACTATGAAAGGCATTATGTAGTGGTGCAGGTGCACGGCGGAGCCATGCTAATTTGGTTGTCCTATCCGAATATAAGGATATAATACGTCCGTGTTCACCTCATATTAAAGGTATGCTTGCTGGTCATAATGTATTGGCAATATGTTAATACAGGTCTATTATATTAAGTTACAGGTTATGTTATGCTGCAAACCCGCGTTTATATAATCAATTATATAACTTGTTTTTCATGAGGATGCGGTTGCGAAACCACTGGAATGTACAAGTGATTGTGGAAGACTGTGCCTGGTGGGAGCGGTTGGCCCCCGCTCTCGCTCATGCATAGTTCCTCATTTTGTTAAAGATATAACGGACGGGATCCCTTTTTCCTGGTGAGAGTCGGCTGAGTGGAACTGCAGGTCCAGCTCGGCGGTCTCTTACCAGGATCGAAAGGGCTCTCCCGATCCATTGAGTGGTAAGTAACGGCAAGTCTCCGTGTGAAACTAAAAGCGTTCTACCAAGTATGCTTTCGCTTTGTTTTTGTTGATTGTGAAATAAATTTCACAAAACAGTTGTCTTCCAATATTTTAACTGATGTTTTCCTGTCTGTCTTTGGATGGTGTGTGCTATGTCTGTCTCCTGTTTAAAAACCTTCTTGATCATCAGGTTGAAACTCTTGAACCTCTTCTGGAGTCTGATCAACGTTGTTAGCTGTTAGCATGGGGGTACACTCCCCTTCATAGAAGTCATCTGACATTGCCTGGTCAGTCTGGGTTTGGTGTTCTGTAACACACACTAAGAAATGTCACCAGTCTGTGTTTATGGACTTTCGCTGTGTCTGGATAGTAGACTAGGTATGATGGACTGTTCTTGTCGCCCTACAAAGATTACCTTTCACACTGTCATTTGGAGTTGCTTCTATCTGTCATGTTTGTAAGTGTTATATGCTGATCCAAATACTCATCTTTAAAAAATTTGGCTTTCAGAGTACAAGCAGCTCTCGCATTGAATTTAGGCTGTAAAAAAACATATATTCTCTAGACCTTTAAGAAGTCACTTTCAAGAGGGCATACAGTTTTGCAGACAACCTTTTTACATCTGTTTGATTTTCCTTCAAATCCCTCTGGTTGCTCCACATACAGTTAACAATTAATCGGTGTGAGTGGCTGTCGTAACGTCTATATTGTGGAGCTGAAGGTCATACTGTGCTGTCATCTGCATCTCTGTGGTACATGACGAACCTCCTAACGGAAGTCAGTATCTGTGATTATCTGGTCTTTATTATCTGATCGAATTAAGTGGTCTCATGTGGACGTGTTGCATCTTTAACATACAGGGTTCTTGGACAGAGCAATTGCTTCTTGGTTGTCTTCAGGTATTTTCACAGGTGCATATTGGTGATCACTAGCTGTGTGAGGTACAAGCTTTCCTGAATGGTTGCAGCCAGTGCCATATATTCTACTTCTCATGTAGACCAAGCAGAGAGTAAGAGGACAGTCTTCAGTTGGAGTAAAACCGGAGTCTGTTGTGCTTCGTCTGTCTTCTGCATTTGATGCTGAATCTGCATCACTGTGCCTCAATTTTTCAGTTTCTCTCCACTCTTGTGGTAACACAGTCCATGATCAGTTGAAGCCTTTTAGTACCTCATTACATGCTTGACTGCAGTCCAGTGTTGTACTTGATTACAACAACGATTACAGCTTTAAGTCATCTTGAAACTAAAAAGAAAGGAATGCAGAGAGAACCATCCACTAAGTGTTATTTTGTTTACTGCACCACAAACCCACTGAAAACACAACAAAACATACAAACATCCACCAGTCCTTTTAATGGTTCTTTCATGCTTTGTCTATTGGATGATCCAAAAACGGGAGCTCTCACCAGAGTGCATCTACAACCCTCTTTTGCACACTGGATCTGTAGGATCAGGTGGTATTTTGAGCGAGACTTCACATTGCTGTTTTGTTGCAGTCCTGCTTTGAAAGCTTGTGATGTAATTGGACCCAGAGAGTCGAGCAACTATCCCTACTTTATAGTCTTAATATTAGCTTTGTCTATTTATCTTGTAATCCCTGTGCTGTCTGCTGCCTGTGTCACTTTACAGTACTTCTCACTAACCAGCATTTGCATTTCTGTCTGTGTTTACATTCTCGAGGAACATGGCGACCGCGGAGGAACAAGATCTCCAGACGTTCTGCATGGAGCTCGTCCTGCTTGAACGGCAGATCTAGTTGCTGTTGTAGAGGCAGTTCAAACTATACGGATGGAAGACGAGGCTGGAGGCAGCCTGGGACGCCTCCAACATGGTCTTCGAAATACCAGAGAGATTGTCATTGTTTACATGCAGTTCATGTAAAACACTTCAATTTTGTGCCCAAAGAGTAATGCCACAGTCTCCTGTTTTCTAGGTGCCAGTGTCCGTGATGTCTCCTGGCTTCCACTGGTGCTTCGGTAGCATGACTCCTTCAGCATCATCGTTCTCCACTATTCTCCACCATATGCAGCGAGACCCTGAAGGAGCACTGCCGCACACTTCCGGACACCTTTTGGAAAAAGACCGCCTCAGGTCCATCGTTCATGCTTTGTGAATTGGGTAGTTGGCAGGTAAGTCATTTGGTGTGTGTGTGTGTGTGTGTGTGTGTGTTTAAGATTACTAGAATTATCCTCCTGATTTCAGTGTGTTTGTTTTGGATGCAATGGTCATCTAGGTTCTGTTAAGCCATTTTCATCTAGATAATAATGCACCCTCGTTCCAGGTTCTTCCAGACTGTTTGAGAGCATACAGTGACTTGTTCAGTTTAGACAGTCTTTTCACCAGTGTTTGATTTTTCCCTTAAATCTCTCTGATTGCTCTATGTACATCTCCCAATTAAAGCATTCAAGTAGGCGGTTGAAACCTCCATCTGCTGGCGCTGAAGATCGTACTTTGCTGTCATCTTCCTTCTCCATGACATCTATGTGGCAGTATATCAGTAGTAGGGTAGGTTACAGGCCAAAAGATGTTTAGGCCTCACTGTAATGAAGACCCTTATTGGAGGAACTATAGGTTCTAATGCTTGTACGTTTGTGATCATTTAATAGTTTATATATTCAGTCAAGCTTTTTGTGTGTTCATACGTTTTTTGCTGTTCTTTTTCAGAGGAGTTCTCGTTTGTTTGTTTGCTGTCGGACTGTTTTGGACTCTTCCTATGGACTTCAGGTATGTGCCATTTAAAAGAACTGGTGGAGGTTTGTTTGAATGTTAGGTTTTTGATTGGGTTTGGGGGGTTGTGGTGTAGAGAACCATCCACTAAGAGTTTACTGCTGGTTTACTTCTCCCTCTTTCTCTCTGTGGACGAGCTACAGAGCCATGATCGTTACGGTGTGATTGGGAATGGCTTTCTGGGTCTACAGGAAGACCGCTGCCAGGATCGTCGTCTCTAGCCAACTGCCCACCTACTGACGAGGGAGCAAGCCGTTCAGCCAGGACTGGCCCTACCCAGTCACACCAGTCAGGTAAGTGATTTACATGATTTACTTTATTCCAATCATTCATTCTGCCACTTCTCTGCTTGTATTAAGACATTTATGTCCCTAGCTCATAATATTTCTGACAAACCCTGCAGTATCTAACCTGTGTCTGTCCCTCACATTGTAACCAATCATGATCAATGAAGTTATTGGTGATGGCCACCTTAGTTCACCATGTCTAATGAATCCACTCCCCCAGGTTTTAACTATTACAGTTTCCTTCGCTGGTGTTATGGCGGCGGCGTATCTTTATTAACTTAACTTTTTTTTTTTTTTTTTTGCCTAGGCTCTTTGTCAATCCATCTGTAACTCTGTGGCTGGCTGTCTTTTTGACTGTGCGTCTGCAACTATATTTGGCTGTGTGTATGTCCAACATTCTTTGGCTGTCTATAAATCTGCAATTCGTTCTGTTTAAACTCTGATGGCTGGCTGTTTATCAATGTGAAACTGACTGTCTGCAACTCTGGCTGGTTCTATCCATCTGCAACTGTGTCTGACGATCCATGCATGTGCAGTTCAGTGGCTTGCTGTCTAACCATGTCCAATGTCTGGCTGTCTTTCTGACTGTGACTGTTTCTGACTGTTTGGCAGTGTGTATGTCTTAGTCTGCAACTGGCTGACTGGGTGGCTGTCCATTTTAAACTGTGTCTGTCTGCAACTGTGTGTGGCGTTGTCTACATGTGCAACTTTGTGGCTGGCTCGCTTTCTTTGCATGTGAAATTCTGTGGCTGGACTGGCTGTCCATGTGTGACTCTGACCGGCTCACTGGCTGCTTGTCGTTCTGCATCACTGTCTGTCTCCATCTAAAACTCTGCAATTCGTTCTGCTAAGGCTCTGGCACCAACTCTGGCTTCCTTTCCATGTGCAACACTGTCTAACCATGTGAAACTGGCTGACAATCTGTCTGCAACTTTGTGGCTGTCTGCATGTCCATATGCATGTGCAATTCAATGGCTAACTTTCAATGTGCAACTCTGGCTGGCTGTTTATCTGACTATGCATCTGCAACTATGTTTGGCTGTGTGCATGTTCCTCTGCAACTTTGTACACCTTTCTCTGGCTGCCTGTTCATCTGCAATTCATTCTGTTTAGACTGGCTGCCACTCTGACTGGCTGTCAGTCCATATGCAGCGCTGTCTGCCCATGTGAAACTGTCTAATTCTCCATCTGCAACTGTCTATCTATAAATGTTGCTCTGTATTTGTTCTTCAGTCCATCTGCAACTTGTTCTGTTTTACCTGTCTACAAGACTGTTGCTTGCACTCTGGCTGGCTGTCTCTCTCATGTGGTAGTGTGGCTTCACTAGATGGACACAGCCGAATACTTCCAGGCACGTTCCAGTGACATTTATTTGCACCAACCCCCGATTTCTTTTTACAGTCCTAAGCCAGGTGCTCGTCCTTTGCTCAGCTTGGAGTGAACCAAGTGCACACCATAGGGGTGGTCATCTTAAAATGACAATACCACATTATTTACATGTCTTGTTTAGATGGCCTTGCTGATGTATACTGGTGAGTTAAGCTAGATGTAATTATTTGTCTTCTCCTAATGTTATTGGTGTGTGTTTCCTCTTTATAGGTTAACTGTGGATCCTGCCAGTTCCTAGAAGACCCACTCACCAGCGCCCTCATTCCCCTAGGATCACCAGGTCAATAACCTGCTTAGTAATTGTCTCTAGGTACAGGCTGGTGAGGGGTCAGCTACCAGTGACTGCATCACACTGTCCATCTGCAACTCTGCCTGCCTGGCTCGCTGGCTGTCAGTCAATGTGCAACTCTGGTTGGCTGCCTGTTCTTTTTCATCTCTGGCTGCCTCTCTGTCTACAACCCTCAGGCAGACAGCCACACGGCAGATAGAAAGCCAATCAATGTGCAACTCTGGCAGTTTTTCCCTGACTATGCGTCTGCAACCATGTTTGACTGTGTATGTCCCTTTGCAACTCTGTCTGGCATCAACACTGCAAGTCATTCTGTTTTGAATCTGGCAGCAACTCTGACTGACTATCTGTTTGCAACTTTATGATAATCCATCTGCAACTGTGTGTTGGCTGGCTGTCAGGTGCAATGATGCTGTATTTCGGACTATGCGTCTGTATCTCTGTGGCTGTTAATCCATGTGCATCTCTGTGGTTGGCTGGCTTTCTGAATTTCTGCATCTCTGGCTGTCTGTGAATCTATACACCTCCCGGCTATAAATCTGTAATTCATTCTGTTTAGACTCCGTCTGCAACGCTGATGGTCTGTCTGTCTGCATGTCCATATGCGTGTGCAACTCTGTGACTGGCTGCATTTCCATGTGCAGTTCTGGTTGGCTGGCTGGCTGTTTTTCTGCCTATGCATCTGCAACTATGTTTGGCTGTGTGTATGTTCCTCTGCAACTCTGGCTGTCCATCTACACCTTTCTCTGGCTGCCTGTTCATCTGCAATTCATTCTGTTTAGACTGGCTGCAACTCTGACTGGCTGTCAGTCTATATGCAACACTCTCTGGCTGTTTGTCTGTGAAACTGTCTAATTCTCTGTCTGCATCTGTCTGTAAATCTGTTGCTCTGTATTTATTCTTCAGTCCATCTGCAACATGTTCTTTCACCTGTCTACAAGACTGTAGCTCGCCGTCTGTCCATCTGCAAGTCTGGCTAGCTGTCCCTGTGATGTGGTAGTGTGGCTTCACCAGAAGGACACAGCTGAATACTTTCCGGTACGTTCCAGTGATATTTATAGAATTTGTGCAAAAAACTCAAAGGAAAGTATAGATACCCCCCCCCCCCCAAAGGTTAACTGTAGATCCCGCTGGCTCCTAGAAGACCCACTCTAGGGATTGGGGGGGCAGCTACCACTGACACTACATCACACGGTCCATCTGCAACTCTGGCTGGCTGGCTGGTTGTCAGTCCATGTGCAACTCCAGCCACCCGGCCATCTTCAACTGTATGTGGCTGTCTGCATGTCCATGTGCAACGTTGCCTGGCTATCAATGTGTATCTCTGGTTGGCTGCCGGTTCTTTTGCATCTCTGGCTGTTTCTCCATTTAAAACTCTGGTTGTCTTCATCTGCAACTGGCTGCTCTGACTGGGTTTCTATCCGCCTTTATGATCTCTCTGCAACTGTGTTTGGCTGGCTGTTCTTGTTCTTTCATGTGTTGACCACTTTTGACTCTGTTTCTTTCAGGGTTTTTCTCTAACTTGTGTACATATGACATTTTATTTATATATATATATAATTACCACAAATGTCTAAAACCCTGCTTTCACTTTGTCGTTGTGTAAAACTCAGTCTATTGTAGAATAAGTCTGTACCAACCAGTAATCAGTGTATTCTGTACAGTTTTCTTATTTCAAATGACCTGAGTGACATTTTCATTGTTGGGATTTTAAGGAGCATGTGATCCGATGATCTGACCATCTGAAGAGTCAATGGCAACGGCTGGTAAACGGTCATCCTGACTCCATCCTACGTTGACAACACAGCCTAAGGTGTGAGCCTAGTGCCACCTTGGCTGCCTGCAATGACGCTGACACGCTACACTTAAACTTTTAGCTCTGAAGGACAAAGACTGTGACAGGAGAATTCCTGACTCGGCACCCTTTGAACAACCGCATTGGACTGATTGTATTGCTCACTTCCCACCACCTACAAGATCTGACCAGGACGCTTTGTTTCAGTTGTGGTGGAACAGAAGTGGATTTGTAGGTTGGGAATGCAACTCTGGACTATTTCTGAGTAAAATGGCCCAGAACATTGTGCACCCTTGACCTCCTTTCAGGCCCCCAGGAATCTGGTTCCTATCCCTTTCACACACAAGGACAATGCACCACCTAATGTTTTGTTAGAAACTCACAAGAGACATCGGTATGACTGTGTTCAAAACAGTGTTCCATCCAAACTGGCTGAGCTGTTCTCACGTTCAAGACTCTTACCAGCACTACTTTAGGAAATGACTGCATGTGGTTGTCCTATGTAGCTTTTACAGCCACAGTGCTTCAGGACTGAAATAACGGGTGAGGACACCAGTCTTACGGGGTGATAGAAATCCATGTTTGGTAAATGGAAAATGCTGCTGTATTATCCTGTGCATTCGAGGCCTCATTCTGATATGTCTGTTTCTTTGAAAATGTGTCCACAATTCTGTCTCTACTGTAATGACCTTGATTAATTCTACCCGTGTCATTTGTACAGGAAGTCCTGTGCCAAAAGAGGCCTGTGTTTAGGGAAGGACTTTATTTATTTATTTATTTATTGTATCCAAACCTTTGAGTATGTTTGTGTAGTCAGGACTTTCCTTGTTAACCAAGGCCTTGTTTTATCCAAGATGTGTTTTTGTGGGGTGTTTTTTGTTTTTTCTTCTTCAACTTGCCGTGACTTGACTCCCACCCTACCTATATTGGATCTCTTACCTCCACTCAGTCTCTCTTTTTTTATTTTCCATGTATTGAGATGCCCAGTTCCAGCTGTTCCATCCCAGTACCACCAGACCTGGCTCTCTACTACCCTACTGCCCGCTGTCCTGCTCTGGAGCCTCGTGTTGATTCATCCTCACCTGCCTGGACTTCAACATTTCACTCACGTTTTCATCTTTTATGGCTTGACGGCGCATTTCCATGTTCTCTTAATTCAGTATTGATTTATTCTTTTTATTTTGCTGTCTGGTGACCAGAGGAGGATGGGTTTCTTTTTTGGGCCTTGGTTCCTTTTTTTTTTTTTCCTCTAGAGTTTTTCTTGCCACTGGCTTGCTTAAAAGAGGCTCTGATCCAGATCATTCTTTGTGTTTATAGTAGTCTAGTGGTCGGAGTTAGTCTCTTTGTATGCCAGGCTATTTAGAATTACTATTTAGCATATTAATTATGAAGTACTTCAGTTGACTAAGTATACAATTAAGTATGAATTGTAAACAGAAGAATTGATAAATCTGTAGAATCCTCACTTGATTTCCACAGCTGTCTTTTTTTGTTTTACTTCATGTTAATTAAGTTTTTAAAATGTTTTAGGAAGCCAGTGTGTTTTAACTCCTCTTTTGATCTGGCTTTGGATTCTCATTGGGAAATGAGGATTGTTTACACTCATTATGGAGCTTGTAAAGGTGAAGGTCACTTTAGGTCAGTCTGAAACCACATTAAGGTCATTTTTCCAGGCCTCCTCATACTGTGGTTATTAGCACCACAAAATGGAAACAGTTCAGGGTAAAAAGAGACAAGTAGACAATTCAGTCCAGTTTCACAGTGATTACACTGATTCAGGATGAAAAATGACATAGCATGACATACTGGTCAGATATCATACCTGCAGCAGCAGCTCCAGTCATAGACTGAAGAAGAAGCCAACAATCATTTCCTCACTTATTAAAGAGTCTGTCTCATCACATTAAATATGTAAATATTACCATTGTTAATAAATAATGACAACCACAATAATTTCCTTTATGTATTACAGATGTGATGTTTTCATACATACAGTGGTTTTCAACAATAATAAAAAAAATAATTTAGTAGTTACTGTCATGTCTGGTCCAACGTTGCAGTGAACAAAAGGAAACACTTGCAGGGATGGACGATGCAAGACTTTAATGTAACCTGGGCAAAAGTAAACAGACACAACAAAGCAAAGCACAACCGGGGGAACAGCAATCTAATGGACAGAACCAGAAACAAAATCAAAACCTGACAACTTAAACTGGACACAGTAACACAGCCGGGACTGGGAGGAAGCTGAGCAGTATTCAGGAAAACGAGAACACTAGACGGAGCTTGGGCCAGGAGAAAGAACACAGACGAGGTATTGAAAAAACAATGAACAGAAACCTGGAAGCAGCAAAAACCAACAAACCAAAACAATAAAGGAAAAACAGCGAAGCAAAGCTTCAGATTAACAATATTAACAATCATTGAAGCATCTGAAATCAACACTGGAAGCACATGAATAAACATGAGCTGTTTATTAGCTGTTAGTGAACAGTAATGAGCCGGTGCAGTACTGTGTAAGTCAGAGATCACCTTTTACTGATTTACTTTCCAGTCAATACGACCATTAAGATATTTCCTTTTGCCAGTAACGGCTTCTTGACCGCTCAAGTCAAGTTTGATTATATATTAAGTTTGAGGCTTAACTTCTACAGAAATCCGTGTCTGAGCCTGTTTTGATGAAACCGAGGGCAACAGTGGCAAGAAAAAACTCCCTCAGAGCAAGAGGAAGAAACCTGGAGAGGAACCAAGACTTAAAAGGGAATCCATCCTCCTCTGGTCGACACCGGATCCAAAACAAGAACGCAGTAAATCCAATTAGGAGAAAGAATGGTCCACCCCCTCTGGCTATGCCCCTCCCACTCTACAGTGCTCTGTCACTGGCTCCATATCCACTTAGCACACCTGAGCCTTGCTAGCCAGACAGCAACTACAGCCTCACAGGAAGCTGAACCAGCACAACGTCTCAAGCCTCATCCTGAGTTTAGAGCTGAGCGCTCTGTTGAGGTGTGGTTTGCTACACAGAAGAGGTATGGGAGGCAACTCTCAGAGCCTGGATCAGAGGCAGAGGAGCTTTAAGTCACTGATCTGGAGACTGTGTCTAACTTCCTCTGACTTTCCTCTCATTTTGACTAGCTTCCCCTTACTTCCTCTCACTTCCTCTGAATTTTCTGACTTTCCTCTCACTTTCCTTTGGCCTTCCTCCGAATTCCTCTGATACACTCACTTCTTTCTGACTCCATTTGACTGGCTTCTGATTTTCTCTGAACGTCATTCAGACTTCCACTGAGTTTCTGTTGACTCTTATGGCTTCCTCTTACTTTCTCTGAATTCCCTTTAACTTTTCTTTGACTTCTTCTAGCTCTCTCTGAATTCCCCCTGACATTCTATTGACTTATCTGTGACTGGCCTCTGACTCTCTCTTACTTTTATTGAGTTTCCTTTGACTTTGACCTTTTCCTGACACACTCTGACTTCTTTCTGACTCCTTCTGACTGTCCTCTGAATTTCCTCAGGCTTTCTCCAAGTTTCTTTCAGACTTCCTTTAACTTTTCTCTGACTCACTCTGACTTTCCTCTAGTCTCCTCTACAGCTGTAGGTGGTTTGAGGGCCTCTAGTTTACTTCCGGTTTGGAAGCTTAAGGCCCAGCTGATCCAAATTCATCAGGCACCACTTACAGTGGAGGAAATAAGTATTTGACCCATTAGTAAAACATCATTTAATACTTGATGGCAAAACCCTTGTTGGCAAGCACAGCAGTCAGACGTTTCTTGTAGTTTTTTATAAGGTTTGCACACACACTTCAGGCGTAATTTTGGCCCACTCCTCTCTGCAGATCATCTCCAAATCCTTAAGGTTTTTAGGCGTGCATTTGGAAACGCGAAGCTTCAGCTCTCTCCACAGATTTTCTATGGGATTGAGGTCAGGAGACTGGCTAGGCCATTCCATGACCTTGATATGCTTCTTATGGAGCCACTCCTTTGTTTCCTTGGCTGTATGTTTTGGGTCGTTGTTGTGCTGGAAGACCCATCCACGGCCCATTTTGAGTGCCCTGGCAGAGGCAAGGAGGTTGTTACCCAGGATTTTGCGATACATGGCCCCGTTCATCTTCCCGTCGATGCAGTGAAGTTGGCCTGTGCCCCAAAAAAATACTACATAATACTTCCACCACCATGCTTGACGGTGGGGGATGGTGTTCTTAGGGTCATATTCTGTATTTTTCTTCCTCCGAACACGTCGAGTTGAGTTGAGGCCAAAGAGCTCAATTTTGGTCTCATCTGACCACAGCACCATCTCCCAGTCTCTCTATGAGTCATTAATATGTTCATTGGCGAACTTGAGGCGGACCTGGAAATGAGGCTTCTTGAGCAGAGGAACCTTGCGTGCACTGCAGGATTTTAAACCATTACGTCTCAGTGTAATACCAATGTTTTTTTTTTGGAGACTGTGGTCCCAGCTGCCTTGAGATCATTAACCAGCTTCTCCCGTGTAGTTCATGGCTGATTTTTAACCTTTCTCATGATCAATGAGACTCCACGAGGCGATATCTTGCATGAAGCTCCAGGCCTAGGTCAATTGACAGTAATGTTCTCATCCAGCTTCTTACTTATGGCTTTATAGCCCATTCCAGCCTTGTGTAGGTCAACAATTTTGTCCCTGACATCTTTAGACAGCTCTTTAGTCTTGCCCATGGTGGAGATGTTGTCACTGAGTCTCTTGGCCTTTTACACAGGTGACAATTTGGGACAGGTGTCTCTCATGCAGGTAACGACTTCACAGAGATTATGGTGTGTCAGTGGTCTGTGGGAGCCAACATTAGTCATGGTTTGTAGGGGATCAAATACTTAGTTCCCTAAGGACCTGGGCTGCCTGATTCAGTCTGTGAACCAGTCTCTGTTTGTGTGTGGTCTTTAGACTGGACTGGCTCTCCTTAGCAGGAGCAGCGTCTCTGCAGACAGATCACCCTGAGCTCTGTTCTCCTCCTTCTCTCCTCTTTTTCACCTTCCTCTCATTGTCTGTCTCTCTCCTTCTCTTCTTGCTCTTCTCACTGTCTGTCTCTCTCCTTCTCTTCTTTCTCTTCTCACTGTCTCTCTCTCTCTCCTTCTCTTCTTGTTCTTCTCACTGTCTGTCTCTCTCCTTCTCTTCTTGCTTTTCTCACTGTCTGTCTCTCTCCTTCTCTTCTTGCTCTTCTCACTGTCTGTCTCTCTCTTTCTCTTCTTGCTCTTCTCACTGTCTGTCTCCCTTTCTCTCTTCTCTTCTCATTGTTCTCACTGTCTGTCTCTCTCTCACTCGTCCTACTGTCGTTGGCCTGAGCCGCTATCATTGCCCTAAATCGAGCTTCGAAGTTGCCTGGATCTTTCACATCGAAGCTGTATCCTGGCTTTTGCTGGCCGGCTGTCTGCCAGGATGGGGGGGATGTAGTCAAAGCTCATGTTTAAAGGAGCAGCTGATCTCCAACAGCAGAAAGCTGTGAATGAGCCGAGTGAAGATGCACCTGCTATTTATACACTTCCAACCCTGTGATGTCATAATTGACTGTTCATGCCCTTTGTTCTGTCGTTAGTAACTGTTGCTATGGTGGACAAGCTTTAAAGAACACTGGTAAAACTGCCTGTTCCCCTCACAATATATTTATCTTACAGTATATTTATCTTACTACTGTTTCATGTGTTTATAGTCTACACTACATTTCCACTGTCCCCACAACACCAATGCACTGCAAAACATCAGTGTCAAAAGCTACGACGAATAAAAGCAAAATAAGAAAAGAAATGCTTGAATCAATATAGGCCAATATATATTAATATATTAATAGTATAGAGACATTAAAATAGGTAGAAATGCTGCTACATAGCACTTGATTGAAAGACGTGTATGCATTATGCATGGTGCTGGTAAATCAACCTGTTTTTGAAACTTCAACAAAAAGTAACATTTCACTTTTAGCTTAGTAACACAAAATAACTCCATGTTCCTGAATGTGTTACAGTGTTTTATTTTTGATCTTGGGTTAGGCCACAGGTGATGGGAACATCTCAGGCAGATCCTTCATCATGACTATAGAGCATATCACTGTTCCAGACATAAGTAGATTAATTATTTAATATATTTTTGTGTTGAATTTTTTGTGTGTGTGTTTAAATCAGCATGATATTTTGCATAAAAAGTTGGATCAAACTCAGTGGGATTGCAGGTAGTCTGTATTAATGAATTTATACCTTAATATTCACATATTTAAAAAGTGGGCCAGAGGACCTCCAATATATTCTGTAGTGTTCCAACACAGTTTTGGATCTGTTTCTATTTCCAGAACCCAACATAAAGCTCTGCAGCCCCTGATGACTAAGCCTAAGTGTATAAGCAGCTGTAAAAACCTAAAAGTATTTCCTGAAAAGTTTCTAAACTTTGTCCTGTGGTGTTGGTTCTCCGAGCGAATCTTCAGGTTAGAAATAAAATCAGGGTTAGATCTGTCAAGGATACGAAGTTCATCCATAACCTGGCACAAAAAAGAGAAACACAAACACAGACAAAGATTTAACACAACGTGTTCCAGTTCTAGTTAGGGGCATACATGACATCTATACTTCTGCTTACATGATCTACTTCTCTGAAACAGGGGTATGCTTGCAGTATGTTTGCTGGCCTGTCCTGGTCTCTCAAAGTGTCAGAGTTGATGAAGACCCTATGAGCATCAAACTCAAGGTCAAGCAGCTGAGCAACTGCCTCCTTGTTAGGTTTCAGTCTTTCATACAACTCTTGCAGGGGACGGTTTTGTCTTGCTTGACTTTGCTGACTATCAGTGCCAGAAAGGACTTTTAGATCTTCAGCAGCTTCTCCTCTCTGGTCAACAATCTCTGATTCTTGAAAGCAAAGGAGTCAGTCTTTTGTTCAAATATCTTCACATATCTTACTTTTAGCTCGCTCACAAAAGTAGCAGAGCTTATACGGACATTTGATACTAGTGAGCTAGTGTTAGGTTAAGTAACTAGTTAGCTAGCTAGCTCGCGTCACAGTTAACAGTAGCTACACATTCACTAAAACACATTAGCTAACCTAGCTAGCTAATCTAGCTAGCTGAGCGACGCTAGCACTTAAGCTACATGCATTTTGTTCGCTGCAAATGTAAAAATAATGCTACCTAACTCTAAAAGTAACTACTGTAATGGAAGTTAATGATGATTCATAATCAATACCTAAATTGTTGATGCATATTCTGTGATATGTAAAGTGACCTCGGTCACCTCTTGCAATGTGTTATTTATCTATGTTGTACCAGGGTCTGTCCACACTATTATTTTCTGTCTCCCCTTTGTCAGGGTGCGATTGCACTCTGCCACAGATAACTAGAAGCGGGCCAGAGACAAGTACGTGACTGGAGAGCAGAAAGTTCTCCGATACCTTAGAATGACCTCGATAAACAGGGATCAGACGGGGTCAGTGGGGTCAAATTCTTGGAAAGGTTCTCATGCAAGTAACTGCTGAATGTATAGCTTGTTTATACCATATAAGGCATTCTTGGCGAACGCTGCTGAGCGGGTTAGGGTGAAGCCCAGCGATGATAAAGGCTCCTGCAGAACCTGCCGAGCTCAGAGCAGACAGGCAGAAACTAAGGTTTTGCTTTGTGCTTCTCTCAATAAACCTTTTGTTACTCACTTTGATACAGACTCCGTGTTTCTTCTGTCACGAGTTTACCACCACAATCTGGCATCACGAACAGGATGAGCAACGAGTGCAGCGGAGGGGAGAGAAGTGAACACTCACCGAGGACGCTCTCTGGCAGAAGCTGGACCCAAAAGCAGGGAAAAAATCCCACAGAGCAAGGGAGAAGTACCGCGGGGGTGAGCGTGACTGATCATCCCTCCGCTCGCAATCCAAGCCTCATCTACGAACATTGGTGGTGAGTGACAGAATAATTACTTCCGAAAATTTTATTCCCCTCCACCTTCCCTTGAGCACTCCTTCCTGGATGAAGTTTAGTTACATGACGGCGTAACAAGTGAAGACCTGCTCATAGCGAGGCCTCTATTGATCTAAATTGAGCAATAGGTCCGGACCGTGGGAAGGAGTGCTAATAGGTTTAGGTACAGGGTACCAAATATAGAATAAGTAGGCAAAGGGAGGTGAGACGTGGTTGTTGGGGCTAAATTAAGTGAGAGAACAAGATGGGATCCCAGTTAGCTAAGCATTTAAATTTTAACCCAAAGGTTCACACTGTGGCTCTCTTTAGTCAGATGATCCAGGATTATAGCACTGATAGTGTAATGTATGTCCCATTGTGGATCAAATATTTCGGATTCCCGACTACTGGGAGCCTCAGTGTGAAATATCTGTTTAAGGATAGAGTGGGACAAGCACCTGTGGAGTGCCCACAAGCAGTAATTAAACATTGTGTGAAACATAAAGCAAGTATGTTTTGAGCAATTGGGGTTTGGATAGAAGAAGCAGAGCGCAGGCAGACAGAGAGAGAAAAGAGGGAGGGGGGTAAAACTAAACCAGTGTCTCAGTTGCTGCCAATCCTGACCTCGACGCCGCCCCGCCAAGAAGACCAGCGGAAAACCAGAACCAGCCTGAAACCACCTGAACCAGCGCCTCCCCCTCCTCCTCCATACGTCGCACCACCCTTAACACCGGGTCCCTACGCCGGCGCTCAGCGAGAGCATAGAGAGCTGATTGCTGGACAAGGGACACCTGGCCCACTCACATCACCAATAGCCTCCCATACCAGAAGCCTTGATCCAGAAAGAGAACCTAACTTCAGCACACCCTTTAAGGGTCCGTCTGACCAAGGGGTAGTTTGCCCTGCAGTTCAAGCCCTAAGTGGCTCTTTCCCTATGGTAGAGGTGGCTGGACCAGAGGGTCCCCTCTTAGTACATCGATACTGGACTGAAAAGGACATGATGGAAGCTGCCACTGGCCTGTCTGATCCCAGACAAGTAGGAGGATGCAAGTTTGGAGAAGAATCTGAGGACTTTGTTATGTCATGCCGTCCGACCTCGAATGAGATGCAACGCATTCTGTTCCGAAAATTGGCCTCCAGCTACTGCAGGGTTGATCGAGGCTTGCCGGATGGAGATGTACGCCTGGCTAATCCCACCTACAACCCCAAAGTTAACATTCATCCGGACCCCAATGCCCCTTATCAGAACACAGGAAAAATAGATGGAGAGAAGATGGAGAGACTGTTCAGGATTATCTGGTCTGCCTGACAAGACTTCACACAGACTTTAGCAGACTGGAAGCACCTGTGACGAGAGCAAATAATCCAGAAGATGTGACCCCATGGAAAGCGCACTTGCGCAACAGCTTCCTGATGGGACTGAGATCTGGGCTCTCCAATGCCATCAAGTATTGGGTGGGGTATACCAGACATGCCCCTCGCCATCATAGAGGACCATTCCAAGCATCATGAGAACCTTCTTAATGCTCAGTCAAAGAAGAAAGAGAAAAAGCAGACAGACGTTGGATCAAGCCATGTTGACGATGGTACAGCAAGTTGCAGCCCTCCCCACTAATGCTCCACGTGGGGGAGGCCGAGGAAGAGGACAAGGGAGAGGCAGAGGCAGAGGAAGAGGATTTGCAGGCAGTGGGCCAGCTTTCCAGCCAAACCAACCAAATGTGGGTCAGGGTGAATCATGGGTAAATCGATGCTACAATTGTGGCAAGCATGGACATTTTGTCAGGGATTGTTTCGAGCAGTCCAGGAGGAGGGAAAACCAGCAGTAGTGTATCAGGAACAGTGATGGGCGACAGAGGGGCAGGATGGTGGAATGGGACCCACTGACACATCAAAAAGGGAAGTACCTTCTTCCTCTCCATATCTTTCATTAGCGCAACAGCTTACAACATGCTCATCAAGTATGCCAAATTTGACTTTGACTGTAGAAGGAAGGAGTTTGGAATTTTTGATAGATAGCGGGGCGGGCCGCTCAGTGATTAGGACTAATGAGCTTCATTGTGACACACAAAAGGGAAAATCCCAAGCATTAATAGGGGTAGGGGGAGAAGTGGTCAGAGAAAAGGTGTCTGTGCCCCCCCAATGTTCCCCAGATGGGAAAGCTTTTTAGCATTGTTTCGTAATGTCTTCTGTTTGTCCTGTGAATTTATTGGCCAGAGATTTGATGTGTAAACTAGGGTGTACTCTAATCAGCTCCCCAGAGGGTTTAGCTGTAGATTTTTCAGAAAAAACATGCATGGTACAGGTCGCGTCTGGGATCCCGGGATATGCTTACATGTGGCGCAGTGTTGATGAGCAGGGGGAGATTATCAGACACTTTCTATCAGAGGCAGAGGGTGGTGTCTAATCCTTGGAAAAAGAGTGATTTACATTGAACATATTAGCCAAGGCCCTGATCATGATTATGAAAAACATTTTTTCACATCAGGAACAGAGCCTTTGTCAACCACAGCACTGATATGGAATGATGAGATAGCAGCTGCCCTAGTCTCACTAACAAAACAGCAGGATGCGTTGTTCACAGTAGAAAATTCCTACCCCCACATCTCAGATTTAAACACACCCTCCCGTGGCGAGATATCGGGCCATGGGCCTTGAGGGTGGCCAGGGCTAATGATTGAGCCAATACCGAGTGCCCCAATGTGCAGTATAGCACTTCCACAAAGACGTGAAAGTGTCCCTTTTAGTACAGGCTGAGAGCAGAGCTGCCACACTCACAGAAGATGAGGAACTGGAGCTTGCTTCGCTTCCCCCCTCAGCTGTGGGCTTCTAGTGAGCATGATGTGGGATTGATTAAAGACTGTGAACCATTCCATTACACCAAAATCCACATATATGCCCAGACAAGCTCAGTACCCCTTGAAACTTGAAGCAGTTGACTGTATTAGACCGTGTTTCAAGTTTTGCTTGAGGCAGGGGTCATAATTCCATGTCCAGCTTCACCAGTTAGGACACCAATTCGTCCAGTCAAGAAACTACGATGAGTGAAGGATTGTTCAGGACCTGCAGGCAGTAAATGCTGCGGTTCAGGCTCGAGCACCTGAAGTACCAAACCCCCACACTATTTTGTCTCAAATTCCTACAGACCACACCCATTACACAGTGATACATTTAGCGAATGCATTCTTCAGTGTACCAATCCATCCAGATAGCAGGTTCTGGTTCGCCTTCTCCTTTGAGGGAAAAGCCTTCGCAGACCATGTGGCCAAATGCACAGCACAACTTCCTGTAACAGACCAAGAGAAACCCACCCTGCAAGAAATTCAATCTACTGCCACTGCAGCAGAAAAAGCTCAGTGGACCAAATCAGGGTGTGTCAAACAAAACAAACAAAAACAAAATGTGGACACACATTACAACAAATAGACCATGTCTCCCAAAGGCCTACATGAAAGGGTTAATTGCTATTGCTCATGGGAGGAGTCACATGAGCAAAGGGGGGATAATGGATATGATAACAAGACACTGGTATGCACCCGGACTCTCTACACCCAAAATGTTGGTTCTAATTGTCTCACGTGCGCACAAAACACACACAGACACACACAACCTTTGTCACAACAGCCTGTGGGTCACCCCCCCAGCGACAGAGCTATTTCAGCACTGGCAGATCGACTTTGTGGAATTAACACCGGCAGAAGGGAAATGGTTTCTCCTGGTCTGTGTATGTATGTTCAGTAAATGGGTTGAAGCTTTCCCCACAGTTACTCAGGATGGCGAAGCAGTGGCAAAAACGTTCCTCAGAGAAATAATCCCCAGGTGGGGTCTGCCACAACGTGTCTCCAGTGACCATGGCACACCATTTGTACACACAGGCCTAACCAGTCTGATCAAGTACTTGGGGATAGACATGAGAAAACATTGCAGCCATCATCCCGCTAGCGCTGGGGTAGTCGAAAGGGTTAATGGAACCATTAAAAATGACACAACAAACAGGCCTTAATTGGGTTAAGTGCCTCCCCCTGGTTCTCTGGCAAAGCAGAACCAGGCCACAAAAAAGAACTGGTCTCCCAATACGGGATTAGGTCCAGCCTCACTCGATAACCAGTTACTTGACCACTCTCTCACAGCGTTTTGCGTCTCTTTGTACGAGGTGCTTCTGTCTGTGTCTAAACAGGTGAAAGCAGTGCTGCCACAACCAGCTGACCAGGTATAACTAAGTGAGCATCTATGTTTACCACAGTATTATCATTTATATTTGTATCTATATTAGGACCATGTAGAAGGACCTCTGTTTTATCAGAATTAAGTAAAAGAAAATTGAGTCATCCAGTTTTTAATTTCTTTAATACAGTCTGTTATTCGGCTGAGACACAGGTCCTCGTTAGGTTTAGCTGATATGTAAATTTGGGTATCATCAGCATAACAGTGAAAGTTAATACAGTGTTTACGGATTCTTTTACACAGCGGTAAAATATAGTATTGAACTCATTTAAAGCTATAAATTCATCAGGTTTAACCCATGTCTCCAAGAGACATAGTGCATTAAGCCGATTGTCAGTAATAATGTCATTTACAATAACTGATTTAGGTGCTAGCAATCTTATATTTAACAGTTCTAATTTAATGCGATAGTTGCTGTTGCTCTGATGGACGGACAAGTTTGTATTAATTCTAATGAGGTTGTTAAAACAGTTTTCTGGCTTTTTCGATTATAAGTTACACAGGGGACAGACACAGTCTCAATATTGAATTGTTTATTTAGCATTGTTATGAGGAAAAGACATGGAAATAGTACATGCTGAAATACAAGCAGAAAAATGGCAGGCTGAATTATTAAAATGGTATAGATCACTTACCTGGCCGGTGTGACTGGGTAGAGCCAGGTATACTGAGCATCTCAGTATACTACAATTCCCTGTGTCCGTTAACCCCTGGACCTACAACCTTTATCTAAGGTGAAATCATTGTTTTCTAGTTCTGGCTGTGGAAGTGGGTAGAATGCTTACAAAGCGGTAAATGACTAAACAGATATTGAACGCCAGCTTCACAGTACTATGAACTTAAAACAATGAACTTTTTAAAACTAGTAATAGTACAAAGTTCATTGTACATTCAATGTTAAAATAATGAAATCCTTGGCACATTAAAGTGTATGATGTTCCTGGGACCATATAATATACTAATAATGTGATTACACAGCTTATCTGCTAATGCTATTATTAAACACACTGTACTACTGTACTTTGTACAAAGCTCATTGTTCAATCACTTCTTCAAATAAATCATGTGTCAAAATTGGTGTATGATGTCCCTTTTTTAAGACTGAATGATGTTCCTGGGACTATATAATGTGCTAATACTGTGGTCAGTCTTTTCGAGGGAGCGAACGTTGGCTGCAACAGGCTAGGTAGCAGTGGACATGCAGCCCTAGCCTTTAGCCTAGCATGTAGTCCACCTCTCTTGACCCGTTTCCACCTTGGGCACTCTGTCCATCCGCTGTGTCATCTTCCTGAGGCCAGTGCTGCTGTACCTTGCTGGCTGGTTTCGGTGGTGTCCTAGTGCAAAAGAAAATGGAAATCAGAAAGTTCATGATGAACTTTACCAAACTCCAGGAGCGCCTCTCAACTGTAACTAAGTGTTCCGGAGGAGAACTGTACGTGTAAAATAAATATTAAAGTTAAAATCAATAATAAATAGCGTCAGTTGCCAGAGCAACACACAAAGACATCTGCCATGGTGGGAATCATCTTGGAGTTGAAGATGCAGTGCTTTGTGGGAACAGTGGTTTCTATGCAGGTGCTGATGTAGCTGGTTACTCCAGAGGCATAGTCTTCTAAGTCAACAGTACAGCAGCAGTTCTGAACACATCCCAGTTTGCACTGTCAAAGTAGTCCTGAAGCACCAGATCAGTTTCTTCATTCCACACCAGCTCACGTGATAATGATTTGGGGAGGACAGTCCTCAGGTTGCTGTGGTTAAAACTGCCGGCGACAATGAACACCACGTCCGGATGTGCGGTATCTTGTTTGCTGATTGCGTCATGCAGCAGCCCCAGCACCGTCGCTGAGTTCGCACGTGACTGAACGTAAACAGCCAGGATAAACACAGCGCTTCTTTGTGTCTGAATACTACCTGTTGTTTACAAAGACGCAGACGCTGCCGCCCCCTGTTCTTCCCGGGTGCTGCCATGTGGTCCCCGGGGTGGACGGAGTGCGTTTATGCCCTCCCACAGGCCACAGATTGGAGCTAAGACCTCCCACATCCTTGATTTGCAAAACTTCATGGCTTGTCCTTCTTGGCAATGTTGAGAGTATGTTTGTTTGTGTATGAGTGAATGTAAGTGTCAAAGAGAAACAAAGAAGAAGAGACAGAAAGATGTATATCTATGTATATATTTAGAGACATGTCTGTGAAGATTTTGCCGCTGTGATTTGGCATAGCCTGATGAGTATGGTCCTGCAGCAAGAAAAGAGTATATAGTCTTCCATTTTTTCTCCAAAGCTGTCAGGAAAAATAAAAGGAAAAATATATCAATTTAAGCACACATCAAAAATAGAGAAATCTATAAGCTGTGAAAAGACAAGAAAAATGACATTCACTGGCCTGATGGTGGTGCTGCAGCAAAGTATTAAATGTTTTTATTCAATAACGTCTGACCTGTATTATTGACCTAATTATTAAAAAATGTAAGCCTGGAACTTTTGAACGCTTGAGCCTATTTAAACAAAATCTGTTCAGCACGTGATTTTAAGGTAGCATGTCGAGTTTAGTTTCAGACTTTGTAAAATAAAATATAACAAATTATCACAGATATACATTTATTGAATTGCTATTTGTTTTATTACTAAAATAAGAAATGATTTTGACTTTGGAAAGAAATGAAAAGACTTTGGCACAGAATTTGCCTTACAATGATGAAGTATTAATAGGAGTCCAGATTTTGTTATTTTCAAAAGATACTAGGCTATTCTAATATGTCTTTATATGAGATATGACTATTAACAAAATAATCGAAAATTTGATGATTAATTATGCGTATAGATTTGTTATTCGTGTATTTAGCAGTACTTTAATTCTGTGTGAAGTCCAGTGAGACCAAAGGGAAGCAAGCATTGCTAATATCGGGACCAATATCCAATCCTAATATCTGATGGGTGCATCACTAGTCTCATCGGGCCTGTTGTGCTGGTTCTTTAGGTCTCATTGGGCCTGTTGTGCTGGTTCTTTAGGTTTCATTGGACCTGTTGTGGTTGTGGCAAATCCTACAACTTAGGCCTACTTAAAGCCATATCTGACACCCATATGACTCCAGTGTTGAGACAAATTGCATGTTTTTTTTCATGGTAATTCCTACTCCATCCACTATGTGGCAGTATATTGGAAATAGGCCAGGTTACAAGCCAAAAGAAGGGAATCATTCAGTAGCAAAGAGGTTTAGCTGAGGCCCACTTCAGGCCTCACTGTAATGAAAACTGAATGAAGGAACTTTGGTTCAAATACTCATTGTAAGTTTGCAGTCCTTTAATTCTTTGTATATTCTGTCAAGGTTTGTGTATATTTTATGCATGAGGTTGGGTGCTGTTGTGCTTTTGCAGAAAGCTTCTCTTTTTTCTTGTTTGTTTGTTTGTTTCTCTATTTGCACTCCTTACAACTAACTTGCTCTTCATATGGACATTGGGAAAAGCCTGTTGTGCTTCTTCTTAGGGTCTCATTGGGCCTATTTTCATGTTCCTAAGTTCTCATTTGTCATGTGCTTATGGTCTCATCGGGCCTGTTGTGCTGGTTCTTTAGGTCTCATTGGGCCTGTTGTGGTTGTGGCATAAAACAAATCCTACAACTTAGGCCTACTTGAAGCCATAGCTGACACCCATATGACTCCAGTGTTGAGACAAATGAAATGAGTACAGGCCCAATACTTATTGTAAGTTTGCAATCCTTTAATTCTTTATATATTCTATCAATGTTTGTGTATGTTTAATGCATGAGGTTGGGTGCTGTTGTGCTTTTGCAGAAAGCTTCTCTTTTTTTCTTGTTTGTTTGTTTGTTTGTTTGTTTCTCTATTTGCACTCCTTACAGCTAACTTGCTCTTCATATGGACATTGGGATAAGCTTTTCACACGAAGGTATCACTCCTAAATTAATTCTCAGCAACTCAAACCAAGGACTTCCATGGTTCAAACTTTGCTTTCACAAGGAAACACCCAGGATTATAAACTCTTTAAAGAGAAAGGATGTCCGAAGTACAAACAGCTTTGCGAGAGCTTTCCAACTCCTATGTTTTGGATAGTTTTTATGGAGTCCACGTATATACCATTAATAAGAGGGTGAATGCAGATATAATTTTACCCCCCTTTAGGCACTAGTGAGCAGTCCACAATGCTTGTCTTTCCATCACTCTGATATAGGTTAGTCTTAGTCTCATCTGTCCACAAGACCTTTCTCCAGAATTCTGCAGGCTCTCTTAAGTACTTTTTTGCAAATTGTAATCGGGCTATTCTAAGGGTAGTAGTATATTTCAGATGTGTGTCTGTACACTACAACTGACTTTGGATTTGTATGCTATCTGGATGTTTCACTTGAAGAATATTACATTACAAATTGTGAAAATCAGCATATTGTATGTATATATTTATTTTTGTTATATATTGTTTTTTGTGAGTGTTTTAGGTTTCCATCTACAGCACCAGCTGCAGGAATTCTGGCTATTTTGATTAAATATCCTTGTCAAATTGGAAAGACTGGAAATGTTGAGGAAATATAATGATTGTGTTTTCCTTTTTAAAAAAAATCTGAGATTTTAGGACATTGTTAGTGAGAGGAGGGAAGAAGTGAATATCTGCTGATCCAATATCAAACTAACTTGACTGAGCTCCCCAAACTCAAGTGAAAATGTGCTTGGACGTACAAAGGAACGTTTTTTGGCTCATTAGTAAGACAGCCCGATTCACTCCGGTGAAGTTTATATTGCTAGCATTTTCTGAGGAGACCCTGAAAGCTGTTTATCATGAAATTCATGTGTCATACTGTCATGTGTGTCTCTTGTATGATCTTTGTTCTTTGAAATGCAGCTTCTCCTAGTCTTAGAAATATGTGGAAATAGTACCACCAGTGAAAGTGGTGAGATTGGGTATGGGGGGGTGAGATTAGGCGCAGCCATGTTAACTGAGTTTAGTAAGTTTCTGTGGGTTGCTTTCCTGTCCAACCACAATGCTCTGTCTTTCGATAGGCTGATGGGTCTTCTTTACCTATCTGCTGTTTACTAGCTCTCATGTTGCTTGTTAATCCTAGTCATTTCTTTATATTATTTAATATTAGCTTTGGCTTGTTTCTTAACCAGTGTCAATCCCTGTGCTATCTACTATGTGTGTTACTTTACATTACTTTACAAACACTGTGTTTATTCTAAAGAAACATGATGGCCGTGGAGAGACACTGTTAGGAAGAAGACAGACGCCAGAATCGAGGGAGCAAGCCGCTCAGCTGACCGGTCCTCTACCACCTAAAAAGGCTTCACCTGTGCTGCCTGGAATCTGTCTTGCTTTATGGTAATATTGAGAAGGTGCTACTCTAGGGATTATTGTCCCTACCCAGTCACACAGGTAAGTCAGGTAGGTATTTATTTACTCTATTCAAATCATTTGTTCTGCCATTTCTCTACTTGTATTAAAGTAATATTAGTATCGCTTGCTCATATTTCAAACCCTGCAGTATCAAGACTATGTCTGTGTTTGTAATCATATATGTCAGAAAAATTAGTTATAACAATCTGAGGAACAAAAAGAAACATATGTATCAATTCTTATGAGAACCAGTGACTTGGACATTAAATTTAAATTTGGGTTGTACAATCTTTGGCAACTAAAGCAGTCATTGTCCATTAAGCTATTACTGATAACCACCTTAGTTCACTATGTAATGTGATGAGTACATAACCCTGAATAACATCTAAAACCTGGGAGAGTGGATTCACAGTTACCCACACAGGTCTGATTTTGGTGGTGGTGTAGATGCAATTTATGGTACATTTATGATGAAAAGCTAGATTTTGTCTATTCCATCTACAACACTGTGTAGCTGTCTTTCTGTCCCTCTTCAACTTTGTCTGTCCATGTGCAACGCTGAGGCTGGCTGGCTGTCCATCTGACTATGAAACAACAATTCTGGCTAGCTCTCTATCCAAGAGAAACTGTGTTGTGTTTTTTGTTTGTTTGTTTGTTTGTTTTTTGCATTATTGCATATTCAGTTTTTTTTATATATATTGACTGTCTTTTTCCTCATACAGGTTTTCAGGATCCCATGATCCCATCCCTCTATAAAGGTATATTTGGCCAATAAGAGTCTAGCCATCTGCAAATGTGTGTGGTTGCCTCCATCTGGAACTGTGGCTGGCTGGATTTCTGTCCATCTGCAAGTGTGATTCAGGTGTGATCATTCAGTTTCTATACATGTATTGACTGTATGGTCTATCCATCTGCGTCTCACTTCGCAACTATATATATATATATATATAAATACAGCTATATTCTGTCCATCTTACAGGAAAGTGATCATTCAGTTTCTATACATGAATTTACTCTTTTTTTTCTTTTTTGTCATACAGTTTCCCATGACCGACTCCCTCTCTGAAGGTGGAAACGACTAACAAGGGTTTATCCATCTGCATCTCAATTCACAACTATATATAGCTAAATAAAGCTATATTTTGTACATCTTCAACTGTGTGAGGCAGACTGTTCGTAAACAGCTATGATAAAGGTAAGTGATCATTCAGTTTCTATACATGTATTGACTTTTTATTTTTTGTCATACAGTTTCGCAGGATTCCATGTCTGACTCCCTTTCTGAAGGTGGAAATGACTAACAAGAGTCATTCCATTTGCCTCACACATTACAACTATGACTGGCTGGCTGGCTTTCCATCCATCTTCAACTGTGCAAGGCTTACTGTTCGTAAACAGCTGTGATACAGGTAAGTGATCATTCAGTTTCTATACAGGTATTGACTTTTTATTTTTTGTCATACAGTTTCGCAGGATTCCATGACTGACTCCCTCTCTGAAGGTGGAAACGACTAACAAAGGTCATTCCATCCGCATCTCCATTCTCAGCTATGACTGGCTGGCTGGCTTTCTGTTCATCTTCATCTGTGCAAGGCTGACTGTTCATAAACAGCTGTGATACAGGTAAGTGATCATTCTGTTTCTATACATGTATTGACTTTCTTTTTTGTCGACTATTAAGCTATATTTTGTCCATCTTCAACTGTGTGAGGCTGGCTGTTCGTAAACAGCTGTGATACAGGTAAGTGATCATTCAGTGTCTATACATGTATTGACTTTTTTTTCTTTTTTGTCATACAGTTTCCCAGGATCCCATGATCCTCCCTCTCTGAAGGTGGAAACGACTAACAACGTCTCTGCATCTCCTTTCTCTACTATGGCTGGCTGGCTGGCTGGCTTTCTGTTCATCTTCAACTCTGTGAGGCTGACTGGTCGTAAACAGCTGTGATACAGGTAAGTGATCATTCAGTTTCTATACATGTATTGACTGTCTTTTTTGTTATACAGTTTCGCAGGATTCCATGAACGACTCCCTCTCTGAAGGTGGAAACGACTAACAACGTCTCTGCATCTCCTTTCTCTACTATGGCTGGCTGGCTGGCTTTCCGTCCATCTTCAACTGTGCAAGGCTGGCTGTTCGTAAACAGCTTTGATACAGGTAAGTGATCATTCAGTTTCTATACATGTATTGACTGTCTTTTTTGTTATACAGTTTCCCAGGATCCCTTGACCGACTCCCTCTCTGAAGGTGAGAACGCCTAACAAGGGTAATTCCTTCTGCATCTCCATTGTCAACTATGACTGGCTTTCTGTCCATCTTCAACTGTGTTAGGCTGACTGTTCCTAAACAGCTATGATACAGGTAAGTGATCATTCAGTTTCTATTCATGTATTGACTTTCTTTTTTGTCAACTATTAAGCTGTATTTTGTCCATCTTAAACTGTGTGAGGCTGACTGGTCATAAACAGCTGTGATACAGGTAAGTGATCATTCAGTTTCTATACATGTATTTACTGTCTTTTTTGTAATACAGTTTCCCAGGATCCCTTGATCGACTCCCTCTCTGAAGGTGGAAATGCATATAGAGGGTAATTCCATCCGCACCTCCATTTTCAACTGTGCAAGGCTGGCTGTTCGTAAACAGCTGTGATACAGGTAAGTGATCATTCAGTTTCAATACATGTATTGACTTTTTATTTTTTGTCATACAGTTTCGCAGGATTCCATGTCTGACTCCCTTTCTGAAGGTGGAAACGACTGACAAGGGACATTCCATCTGCTTCACTCTTTACAACTATGACTGGCTGGCTGGCTTTCCATCCATCTTCAACTGTGTGAGGCTGACTGTTTGTGAACAGTTGTGATACAGTTAAGTGATCATTCAGTTTGTATACATGTATTGACTTTCTTTTTTGTCAACTATTAAGGTATATTTTGTCCATCTTCAACTGTGTGAGGCTGACTGGTCGTAAACAGCATTGATACAGGTAAGTGATCATTCAGTTTCTATACATGTATTGACTTTTTATTTTTTGTTATCCAGTTTCCCAGGATCCCTTGACCGACTCCCTCTCTGAAGGTGGAAATGCCGAACAAGGGTAATTCCATCTGCATCTCCATTTTCAAATGAGCAAGGCTGGCTGTTCGTAAACAGCTGTGATACAGGTAAGTGATCATTCAGTTTCTATACATGTATTGACTTTTTTTTCCTTTTTTGTCATACAGTTTGCCAGGATTCCATGACCGACTCCCTGTCTGAAGGTGGAAACGACTAACAACGTCTCTGCATCTCCTTTCTCTACTATGGCTGACTGGCTGGCTTTCCATCCATCTTCAACTGTGTGAGGCTGGCTGTTCGTAAACAGCTGTGATACAGGTAAGTGATCATTCAGTTTCTATACATGTATTCTCTTTTTTTCTTTTTTGTCATACAGTTTTCCAGGATCCCATGACTGACTCCCTCTCTGAAGGTGGAAACGACTGACAAGGGACATTCCATCTGCTTCACTCTTTACAACTATGACTGGCTGGCTGGATTTCTGTTCATCTTCATCTGTGCAAGGCTGACTGGTCGTAAACAGCTGTGATACAGGTAAGTGGTCATTCATTTTCTATACAGGTATTGACTTTTTATTTTTTGTCATACAGTTTCGCAGGATTCCATGACTGACTCCCTCTCTGAAGGTGGAAACGACTAACAAAGGTCATTCCATCCGCATCTCCATTCTCAGCTATGACTGGCTGGCTGGCTTTCTGTTCATCTTCATCTGTGCAAGGCTGACTGTTCGTAAACAGCTGTGATACAGGTAAGTGATCATTCAGTTTCTATACATGTATTGACTGTCTTTTTTGTTATACAGTTTCCCAGGACCCCTTGACCAACTCCCTCTCTGAAGGTTGAAAAGTCTAACAAGGGTAATTCCATCTGCATCTCCATTTTCAACTGTGCAAGGCTGGCTGTTCGTAAACAGCTGTGATACAGGTAAGTGATCATTCAGTTTCTATACATGTATTGATTGTCTTTTTTGTTATACAGTTTCGCAGGATCCCTTGACCGACTCCCTCTCTGAAGGTGGAAATGACTAACAAAGGTCATTCAATCTGCATCTCCATTCTCAACTATGGCTGGCTGGCTGGCTTTCTGTTCATCTTCAACTGTGTGAGGCTGACTGGTCGTAAACAGCTGTGATACATTTAAGTGATCATTCAGTTTCTATACATGTATTGACTTTTTTTTTATTTTGTTATACAGTTTCCCAGGATCCCTTGACCGACTCCCTCTCTGAAGGTGGAAATGCCGAACAAGGGTAATTCCATCTGCATCTCCATTTTCAAATGAGCAAGGCTGGCTGTTCGTAAACAGCTGTGATACAGGTAAGTGATCATTCAGTTTCTATACATGTATTGACTTTTTTTTCCTTTTTTGTCATACAGTTTGCCAGGATTCCATGACCGACTCCCTGTCTGAAGGTGGAAACGACTAACAACGTCTCTGCATCTCCTTTCTCTACTATGGCTGACTGGCTGGCTTTCCATCCATCTTCAACTGTGTGAGGCTGGCTGTTCGTAAACAGCTGTGATACAGGTAAGTGATCATTCAGTTTCTATACATGTATTCTCTTTTTTTCTTTTTTGTCATACAGTTTTCCAGGATCCCATGACTGACTCCCTCTCTGAAGGTGGAAACGACTGACAAGGGACATTCCATCTGCTTCACTCTTTACAACTATGACTGGCTGGCTGGCTTTCTGTTCATCTTCATCTGTGCAAGGCTGACTGGTCGTAAACAGCTGTGATACAGGTAAGTGGTCATTCATTTTCTACACAGGTATTGACTTTTTATTTTTTGTCATACAGTTTCGCAGGATTCCATGACTGACTCCCTCTCTGAAGGTGGAAACGACTAACAAAGGTCATTCCATCCGCATCTCCATTCTCAGCTATGACTGGCTGGCTGGCTGGCTTTCTGTTCATCTTCATCTGTGCAAGGCTGACTGTTCGTAAACAGCTGTGATACAGGTAAGTGATCATTCAGTTTCTATACATGTATTGACTGTTTTTTTTGTTATACAGTTTCCCAGGACCCCTTGACCAACTCCCTCTCTGAAGGTTGAAAAGTCTAACAAGGGTAATTCCATCTGCATCTCCATTTTCAACTGTGCAAGGCTGGCTGTTCGTAAACAGCTGTGATACAGGTAAGTGATCATTCAGTTTCAATACATGTATTGACTTTTTTTTCTTTTTTGTCATACAGTTTCCCAGGATCCCATGACCGACTCCCTCTCTGAAGGTGGAAACGACTGACAAGGGACATTCCATCTGCTTCACTCTTTACAACTATTACTGGCTGGCTGGCTTTCCATCCATCTTCAACTGTGTGAGGCTGATTGTTCGTAAACAGTTGTGATACAGGTAAGTGATCATTCAGTTTGTATACATGTATTGACTTTCTTTTTTGTAAACTATTAAGGTATATTTTGTCCATCTTCAACTGTGTGAGGCTGACTGGTCGTAAACAGCATTGATACAGGTAAGTGATCATTCAGTTTCTATACATGTATTGACTTTTTATTTTTTGTCATACAGTTTCGCAGGATTCCATGTCTGACTCCCTCTCTGAAGGTGGAAATGCCTAACGAGGGTTATTCCATCTGCATCTCCATTTTCAACTGTGCACGACTGGCTGTTCGTAAACAGCTGTGATACAGGTAAGTGATCATTCAGTTTCAATACATGTATTGACTTTTTTTTCTTTTTTGTCATACAGTTTCCCAGGATCCAATGACCGACTCCCTCTCTGAAGGTGGAAACGACTAACAAAGGTCATTCCATCTGCATCTTCATTCTAAACTATGGATTGCTGGCTGGCTTTCTGTTCATCTTCAACTGTGTGAGGCTGACTGTTCGTAAACAGCTGTGATACAGGTAAGTGATCATTCAGTTTCTATACATCTATTGACTTTTTTTCTTTTTTGTCATACAGTTTCCCAGGATCCCATGATCCTCCCTCTCTGAAGGTGGAAACGACTGACAAGGGACATTCCATCTGCTTTACTCTTTACAACTATGAGTGGCTCGCTGGCTTTCCATCCATCTTCAACTGTGTGAGGCTGGCTGTTCATAAGTAAGTGATCATTCAGTTTCTATACATGTATTGACTTTTTTTCTTTTTTGTCATACAGTTTCCCAGGATCCCATGATCTTCCCTCTCTGAAGGTGGAAACGACTGACAAGGGACATTCCATCTGCTTTACTCTTTACAACTATGAGTGGCTCGCTGGCTTTCCATCCATCTTCAACTGTGTGAGGCTGGCTGTTCCTAAACAGCTGTGATACAGGTAAGTGATCATTCAGTTTCTATACATTTATAGACTTTTTCTTTTTTGTCATACAGTTTCCCAGAATTCCATGACCGACTCCCTCTCTGAAGGTGGAAACGCATAACAAGGGTAATTCCCTCTGCATCTCCATTGTCAACTATGACTGGCTGACTGGCTTTCTGTCCATCTTCAACTGTGTTAGGCTGACTGTTTGTAAACAGCTATGATACAGGTAAGTGATCATTCAGTTTCTATACATGTATTGACTTTTTTCTTTTTTGTCATACAGTTTCCCAGGATCCCTTGACTGACTCACTCTGAAGGTGGAAATGCCTAACGGGGTAATTCCATCTGCATCTCAATTTTCAACTGTGCAAGGCTGGCTGTTGGTAAACAGCTGTGATACAGGTAAGTGATCATTCAGTATCAATACATGTATTGACTTTTTTTTCTTTTTTGTCATACAGTTTCCCTGGATCCAATGACCGACTCCCTCTCTGAAGGTGGATACGACTAACAAAGGTCATTCCATCTGCATCTCCATTCTCAACTATTGCTGTCTGGCTGGCTTTCTGTTCATCTTCAACTGTGCAAGGCTGACTGTTCGTAGACAGCTGTGATACAGGTAAGTGATCATTCAGTTTCTATACATGTATTGACTTCTTTTCTTTTTTGTCATACATTTTCCCATGATCCCATGACTGACTCTCTCTCTGAAGGTGGAAATGTCTAACGAGGGTAATTCCATCTGCATCTCCATTTTCAACTGTGCAAGGCTGGCTGTTCGTAAACAGCTATGATACAGGTAAGTGATCATTCAGTTTCTATACATGTATTGACTTTCTTTTTTGTCATACAGTTTCCTAGGATCCCATGACCGACTCCCTTTCTGAAGGTGGAAACGAATAACAAGGGACATTCCATTTGCTTCACTCTTTACAACTATGACTGGCTCACTGGCTTTCCATCCATCTTCAACTGTGTGAGGCTGGCTGTTCGTAAACAGCTGTGATACTGGTAAGTGATCATTCAGTTTCTATACATGTATTGACTTTTTATTTTTTGCCATACAGTTTCGCAGGATTCCATGACTGACGCCCTCTCTGAAGGTGGAAACGACTAACAAAAGTCATTCCATCTGCATCTCCATTCTCACCTATGGCTAGCTGGCTGGCTTTCTGTTCATTTTCAACTGTGCAAGGCTGACTGTTCGTAAACAGCTGTGATACAGGTAAGTGATCATTCAGTTTCTATACATGTATTGACTTTTTATTTTTTGTTATACAGTTTCCCAGGATCCCTTGACCGACTCCCTCTCTGAAGGTGGAAATGCCTAACAAGGGTAATTGCATCTGCATCTCCATTTTCAACTGTGCAAGGCTGACTGTTCGTAAACAGCTGTGATACAGGTAAGTGATAATTCCGTTTCTATACATGTATTGTCTTTTTTTCTTTTTTGTCATACAGTTTTCCTGGATACCATGACCGACTCCCTCTCTGAAGGTGGAAACGACTGACAAGGGACATTCCATCTGCTTTACTCTTTACAACTATGAGTGGCTCGCTGGCTTTCCATCCATCTTCAACTGTGTGAGGCTGGCTGTTCATAAACAGCTGTGATACAGGTAAGTGATCATTCAGTTTCTATACATGTATTGACTGTCTTTTTTGTTATACAGTTTCCCAGGATCCCTTGACCGACTCCCTCTCTGAAGGTGGAAACGTCTAACGAGGGTAATTCCATCTGCACCTCCATTTTCAACTGTGCAAGGCTGGCTGTTCGTAAACAGCTATGATACAGGTAAGTGATCATTCAGTTTCAATACATGTATTGACTTTTTTTTTTGTCATACAGTTTCCCAGGATCCCATGACCGACTCCCTCTCTGAAGGTGGAAACGACTGACAAGGGACATTCCATCTGCTTCACTCTTTACAACTATGACAGGCTGGCTGGCTTTCCATCCATCTTCAACTGTGTGAGGCTGGCTGTTCGTAAACAGCTGTGATAAAGGTAAGTGATCATTCAGTTTCTATACATGCATTGACTTATTTTTTTGTCAACTATTAATGTATATTTTGTCCATCTTCAACTGTGTGAGGCTGCCTGGTTGTAAACAGCTGTGATACAGGTAAGTGATCATTCAATTTCTATACATGTATTGTCTTTTTTTCTTTTTTGTCATACAGTTTCCCAGGATCCCATGACCGACTCCCTCTCTGAAGGTGGAAACGACTAACAACGTCTCTGCATCTCCTTTCTCTACTATGGCTGGCTGGCTGGCTTTCCGTCCATCTTCAACTGTGCAAGGCTGGCTGTTCGTAAACAGCTTTGATACAGGTAAGTGATTATTCAGTTTCTATACATGTATTGACTTTTTTTTTTTTTTTGTCATACAGTTTCCCAGGATCCAATGACCGACTCCCTCTCTGAAGGTGTAAATGACTAACGAGGTTAATTCCATCTGCATCTCCTTTTTCAACTGTGCACGGCTGGCTGTTCGTAAACAGCTGTGATACAGGTAAGTGATCATTCAGTTTCAATACATGTATTGACTTTTTTTTCTTTTTTGTCATACAGTTTCCCAGGATCCAATGACCGACTCCCTCTCTGAAGGTGTAAATGACTAACAAAGGTCATTCCATCTGCATCTCCATTCTCAACTATGGCTGGCTGGCTGGCTTTCTGTTCATCTTCAACTGTGTGAGGCTGACTGTTCGTAAACAGCTGTGATACAGGTAAGTGATCATTCAGTTTCTATACATGTATTGTCTGTCTTTTTTGACAAATATTAAGCTATCTTTTGTCCATCTTCAACTGTGTGAGGCTGAGTGGTCGTAAACAGCTGTGATACAGGTAAGTGATCATTCAGTTTCTATACATGTATTGACTTTTTATTTTTCTTCATACAGTTTCGCAGGATTCCATGTCTGACTCCCTTTCTGAAGGTGGAAACGACTGACAAGGGACATTCCATCTGCTTCACTCTTTACAACTATGACTGGCTGGCTGGCTTTCTGTTCATTTTCAACTGTGCAAGGCTTCTTGTTCGTAAACAGCTGTGATACAGGTACGTGATCATTCAGTTTCTATACATGTATTGACTGTCTTTTTTGTTATACAGTTTCCCAGGACCCCTTGACCAACTCCCTCTCTGAAGGTTGAAAAGTCTAACAAGGGTAATTCCATCTGCATCTCCATTTTCAACTGTGCAAGGCTGGCTGTTCGTAAACAGCTGTGATACAGGTAAGTGATCATTCAGTTTCTATACATGTATTGATTGTCTTTTTTGTTATACAGTTTCGCAGGATCCCTTGACCGACTCCCTCTCTGAAGGTGGAAACGACTAACAAAGGTCATTCCATCTGCATCTCCATTCTCAACTATGGCTGGCTGGCTGGCTTTCTGTTCATCTTCAACTGTGTGAGGCTGACTGGTCGTAAACAGCTGTGATACATTTAAGTGATCATTCAGTTTCTATACATGTATTGACTTTTTTTTTATTTTGTTATACAGTTTCCCAGGATCCCTTGACCGACTCCCTCTCTGAAGGTGGAAACGCCTAACGAGGGTAATTCCATTTGCATCTCCATTTTCAACTGTGCAAGGCTGGCTATTTGTAAACAGCTGTGATACAGGTAAGTGATCATTCAGTTTCAATACATGTATTGACTTTTTTTTCTTTTTTGTCATACAGTTTCCCAGGATCCCATGACCGACTCCCTCTCTGAAGGTGAAAACGACTAACAAAGGTCATTCCATCTGCATCTCCATTCTCAACTATGGCTGGCTGGCTGGCTGGCTGGCTTTCTGTTCATTTTCAACTGTGCAAGGCTGTCTATTCGTAAACAGCTGTGATACAGGTAAGTGATCATTCAGTTTCAATACATGTATTGACTTTTTTTTCTTTTTTGTCATACAGTTTCCCAGGATCCCATGACCGACTCCCTCTCTGAAGGTGGAAACGACTGACAAGGGACATTCCATCTGCTTCACTCTTTACAACTATTACTGGCTGGCTGGCTTTCCATCCATCTTCAACTGTGTGAGGCTGACTGTTCGTAAACAGTTGTGATACAGGTAAGTGATCATTCAGTTTGTATACATGTATTGACTTTCTTTTTTGTCAACTATTAAGGTATATTTTGTCCATCTTCAACTGTGTGAGGCTGACTGGTCGTAAACAGCATTGATACAGGTAAGTGATCATTCAGTTTCTATACATGTATTGACTTTTTTTTTATTTTGTTATACAGTTTCCCAGGATCCCTTGACCGACTCCCTCTCTGAAGGTGGAAACGCCTAACGAGGGTAATTCCATTTGCATCTCCATTTTCAACTGTGCAAGGCTGGCTATTTGTAAACAGCTGTGATACAGGTAAGTGATCATTCAGTTTCAATACATGTATTGACTTTTTTTTCTTTTTTGTCATACAGTTTCCCAGGATCCCATGACCGACTCCCTCTCTGAAGGTGAAAACGACTAACAAAGGTCATTCCATCTGCATCTCCATTCTCAACTATGGCTGGCTGGCTGGCTGGCTGGCTTTCTGTTCATTTTCAACTGTGCAAGGCTGGCTATTCGTAAACAGCTGTGATACAGGTAAGTGATCATTCAGTTTCAATACATGTATTGACTTTTTTTTCTTTTTTGTCATACAGTTTCCCAGGATCCCATGACCGACTCCCTCTCTGAAGGTGGAAACGACTGACAAGGGACATTCCATCTGCTTCACTCTTTACAACTATTACTGGCTGGCTGGCTTTCCATCCATCTTCAACTGTGTGAGGCTGACTGTTCGTAAACAGTTGTGATACAGGTAAGTGATCATTCAGTTTGTATACATGTATTGACTTTCTTTTTTGTCAACTATTAAGGTATATTTTGTCCATCTTCAACTGTGTGAGGCTGACTGGTCGTAAACAGCATTGATACAGGTAAGTGATCATTCAGTTTCTATACATGTATTGACTTTTTATTTTTTGTCATACAGTTTCACAGGATTCCATGTCTGACTCCCTCTCTGAAGGTGGAAATGCCTAACGAGGGTAATTCCATCTGCATCTCCTTTTTCAACTGTGCACGGCTGGCTGTTCGTAAACAGCTGTGATACAGGTAAGTGATCATTCAGTATAAATACATGTATTGACTTTTTTTTCTTTTTTGTCATACAGTTTCCCAGGATCCAATGACCGACTCCCTCTCTGAAGGTGGAAACGACTAACAAAGGTCATTCCATCTGCATCTCCATTCTCAACTATGGATTGCTGGCTGGCTTTCTGTTCATCTTCAACTGTGTGAGGCTTGTGATATCCGTGATATCAAAAGTACAAAAAAAAAGACAGACCAACCACACCTTTAGGTTGTCTTTAATTAACCAAGTGCTGGAACTCACAACAACACTGTTCTCTAGGCAGCTACCAGCTTCAACTGGTTTCTTCTTCTAGGACACTCACAGTAGCTCTACTCTAGTGCCCCCTACTGGTTCTCAAAAACATAACCATTTTACACATTCACATTACTACATATTTCCCTCCTCTTAAAGAGTTCACTTAATGAAAAAACGAACAAAAAAAACATTTATAATACTGTTTCACAAAATGAATCTTTCGTTTTCCGTTTGCATTCAGTACAAAGTAGGTAGTCTTTTTTTTTTTTTTTTTTTTTTTTTTTTTAAACAACTATCACCTAAATCAGTAAAGCAAACAAACAGCAATCTATTAACATTAACATAATTGCATTCTCTCTTGTTTTTTCATTTTCAGTTTTCTCTGTTTCTTTCTTTCTTTTTTTTTTTTTATTTTTTTTTTTTACTGTTCGTAGTCCTGTAAGTGAGTAGGCTTCCTTACAGTCCTTTGTGAGCGACGCAATGTTGTTCCACAACTCTGAGAATTGTCAGTACTGACACTGACACTCACGGATTGTCCCTGCGGATTTGGAATCTCAGAGTCCTTGACAAAGTCCTTTGTCTGTTCCTTTTCTGAGATTTTGATGGTTTCAGCTATGTCTGTTTCTAGCAACAGTGGATTTGAAAGTCTGTCTGACACATTCATCTCTGAGATCTGACTGTTCTCAGCTCCAGCCAAAATCTGATCCACATGTCTTCGTACAATCTTGCCATCACCCAGTCTGACCTTGTAGGATACTGGACCCGTCACTTCTTCAATGAGTCCCCGAATCCATTTAGGACCATGGCTGAAATTCCTTGTCATTACCACAACTCCTTGTTCAAATTCTCGACCCTGGCGTTGCTTGTCGTGACTCTTCTTCTGTTTGCCCTGTTTCTCAATCACCCTCCTCTTTAAGTCTGGATGCACCAGGTCTAAGGTTGACCTAAGTTTTCTACCTTGTAACATCTCTGCAGGTGACTTCCCTGTTGTAGACTGCGGTGTAATCCTGTAACTGAACAACACTCGAGCCACTTTTGTAGAGATGCTGCCTTCTCCAGCTTTTTTCATCATGGTCTTGAACGTCTGAACTGCTCTTTCCGCAAGACCATTTGAGGAGGCATGGAAGGGAGCAGAAGTCACGTGTGTAATTCCATTCTTTGTCATGAATTCTTTAAACTCTGCACTCATAAAGCAAGCACCATTATCTGAAACTATCATTTCCGGTAGTCCTTGGATGCTAAAACTTTTGCGCAGACACTCAATGGTAACAGAAGAGGTAGCTGCATGTACAGGATAGACATCTAACCATTTGGAATGAGCATCAATGACTATGAGAAACATTTGTCCCATAAATGGTCCTGCATAGTCGATGTGCAATCGTCTCCATGGTTTGTCCGGCCACTCCCATGGGTGAAGTGGGGCTACAGCTGGACATTTTTGCATTTCCTGACACTTTGAACATCTTTTCACTGTAGCTTCAATATCCTGGTCAAGCTTTGGCCACCAGAAATAACTTCTGGCTAGGGCCTTCATTCGGGTAACTCCAGGATGGCATTGGTGTAGTTGGTTCAGGAGATCTTGGCGTCCCCTATTTGGCACCACCACACGTGCACCCCACAAGATGCAACCATCTTGGACACTCAGTTCATCTTTTCTCACAGCAAATGGCATAAACTGAGGATCCATCACCTGCTCTGGCCAGCCTCTCATTATGTATTCTCTGACCCTGGACAAAACAGTATCTTTGGTTGTCCACTTGCGCACATCACCATCAGACACCAGTGCTATTTCCTCCATCATTAGCACTCTGTCTTCCTGTTCCTTTACCACTTCTGAACATGGAAGTGGCAATCTGCTCAGAGCGTCAGCATTGCCATGGTCTTTGCCTGGCTTGTAGATAATGACATACTCATAAGCTCGCAAGGCTACTGACCACCGTTGTACTCTTGGCGATACCATCTGAGGAACAGCTTTCATTTCATTGAAAAGGGACAGAAGGGGCTTGTGATCAGTGCAAATGGTAAACTTTCTACCATACAAGTACTTGTGAAAGCGTTGCACTCCAAACATCACAGCAAGTCCTTCCTTGTCCAATTGCGAATAATTGCGCTCCGCTGGTGTTAGTGTTCGCGACATGAAACTAATGGGCCTTTCTTCCCCATTGGACATTCGATGTGACAACACAGCCCCAACCCCGTAGGGTGATGCATCACATGAGAGAATGAGATCCTTCTGACTGTCATAATGCACTAACACGTCCGATGACTGCATGAGCTTTTTAGATTTCTCAAAAGCAGCTTCTTGCTCTTTTCCCCAGTGCCAGTTGGTATCTTTTCTCAGTAGCTGATGTAGAGGAGCTAACAAAGTTGACAGATTTGGTAGAAATCTGTTGTAATAGTTTAACAATCCCAGATACGCCTTGAGCTCTGTCACATTTGTTGGTGAAGGTGCTTCCTGAATGGCCCTGACCTTATTCTGCAGTGGGTGCAGTCCTGTAGAATCCACTTTATGTCCCAGGAACTCTGCTTCTTTGCCCATGAACGAGCATTTGCTCCGTTTTAGCCGCAAGCCTGCTTCTTCTAACCTTGTTAGAACTTCACTTAGGGCTTTGAGGTGTTCCTGGTCATTCTTGCCCGTCAGTAGAATGTCATCAAGATACACTGCTACATTGGGGATTCCCTGCAGTAATCCCTCCATGATTCGTTGGAAGATTGCAGGACTGGAGGACACTCCAAAAGGAAGTCGATTCACTGCAAACAGACCCTTGTGCGTACTAATAGTGACATAAGGTTTGGATTCCTCATCTAGAGTCACTTGTTGATAGGCATGACTTAAGTCTAACTTAGTGAACTTCTCACCACCTGCCAACTTCTCAAAGAGATCCTCAACTCTTGGAATCGGATACTGCTCTAACTTGGATACTCGGTTGACCGTTAATTTGTAATCACCACAAATTCTCACTGACTTGTCCGGTTTTAAAACTGGAACAATAGGCGCTGCCCATTCTGAGAATTTCACAGGTTCTAGAATGTTTTCCTCTACTAGCCTATCTATCTCTGCCTCTACTTTCTGCTTCATTGCATAGGGAACGGGTCTTGGTTTGAAAAACCTTGGAACAGCTTCTTTGTCAACATGGATTTTTGCGGGAGGACCCTTCCATGTCCCCAATCCTTCCTTGAACACCATGTCATGCTGTGCCAGTACGTCCTGCACTGTCTGCGTAGTCGCAGTAAGTTGGTTTAAAGAACACCAGTCTACAGCCAGTTCTCTGATCCACCCACGCCCTAATAAATTTGGACCCTTACCTGCCACTACTACTACAGGTAGCTGTTTGACAATGTCCTTGTACACTACACTGACCTTTGCTACACCTAAGGTTTCTACTCTTTCTCCTGTGTACGTTTTGAGATTCACAGAACACTTGCCTAGTTCCGAAATGTTTTCCTTGCTTTCTAGTTTTGCATACTCTGCCTGCGTCAAAATTGTAACGCTACACCCAGTGTCTACTTCAAAGTTGACATTCAAGTCATTAACTTTGAGCTGAAGCTTGATTGGCTCTACTTTAGGAATGTTTGTCTCTTTTAAATTGTGCATTGTGAATATCTCTTCTGCTTCATTTTCTGAGTTGGAATTTTCACTGATGTGATTGGCTGACTGCTTGTTTTCCCTTTTTTCATACCTTTTCTTTCCTCCCCCTGTAGGCCTGGAGTGATCGACAGGTAACTTTGCTCTGCACATTTTTTTAATGTGTCCCACTTTTTTTACATTTGTGGCATTTTTCTTTTGCAAACCGGCACTCTGGCGCCATGTGTTCACCTCCACATCGGTAGCAAACAGTACGTGAGCGATTTCCATCTCGTGCTTTTGGTCCTGCAAAGAACTTGCACACTATCTCCCGCTTGTCTGCCACGACACTGTGAAACTTACTCTGTCCTTGAAGATCCTGAATATCTTTAGAAGCAGTCTCTATTGCTTGAGCAAGCTTCAGGGCTTTGTCATATGTTAGCTCAGGCTCCGCTAACAATCTACGCTGCATGCGATCATCTTCAATACCGCAAACAAGCCTGTCCCTCAACATTTCTGTCAGCTTATCTCCATAATTGCAGTGTTGAGCCAGTTCACGAAGTACAGCCACATATTCAGAAACACTCTCCTTTGGTTTCCTATTCCTTGAATTAAACTTGAAACGCTGTACTATCTCACTTGGCTTGGGGTTGTAATGCTCTTTCAGCAGTTCCACCAGCTCATCATAGGTTTTCTCCCCTGGTTTGGTAGGACTTAACAAGTTTCTCATGAGACTGTAGGTTTGACTTCCCACCGAGCTAAGAAGAATTGCACGTTTCTTAGCAGCATCTGTAATCTCATTTGCCTCGAAGAAATGTGATAACACCTCACAATACTCCTCCCAGGACTGATTTCCATTATCAAAAGGAGTGAGAGTTCCTACCATAGCTGCCATGCTCTGGATGTCTTGCAAAAAAAACCTTGCACAGTCCTCTTTTAAAAAAAAAAAAAGGTCCAAAGAGCTGAAATATTGTCCACTGTTTCCTCGTCGCCAGATGTGATATCCGTGATATCAAAAGTACAAAAAAAAGACAGACCAACCACACCTTTAGGTTGTCTTTAATTAACCAAGTGCTGGAACTCACAACAACACTGTTCTCTAGGCAGCTACTAGCTTCAACTGGTTTCTTCTTCTAGGACACTCACAGTAGCTCTACTCTAGTGCCCCCTACTGGTTCTCAAAAACATAAACATTTTACACATTCACATTACTACAAGGCTGACTGTTCGTAAACAGCTGTGATACAGGTAAGTGATCATTCAGTTTCTATACATCTATTGACTTTTTTTCTTTTTTGTCATACAGTTTCCCAGGATCCCATGATCCTCCCTCTCTGAAGGTGGAAACGACTGACAAGGGACATTCCATCTGCTTTACTCTTTACAACTATGAGTGGCTCGCTGGCTTTCCATCCATCTTCAACTGTGTGAGGCTGGCTTTTCATAAACAGCTGTGATACAGGTAAGTGATCATTCAGTTTCTATACATGTATTGACTGTCTTTTTTGTTATACAGTTTCCCAGGATCCCTTGACCGACTCCCTCTCTGAAGGTGGAAACGTCTAACGAGGGTAATTCCATCTGCACCTCCATTTTCAACTGTGCAAGGCTGGCTGTTCGTAAACAGCTATGATACAGGTAAGTGATCATTCAGTTTCAATACATGTATTGACTTTTTTTCTTTTTTGTCATACAGTTTCCCAGGATCCCGTGACCGACTCCCTCTCTGAAGGTGGAAACGACTAACAAAGGTCATTCCATCTGCATCTCCATTCTCAACTAAGGCTGGCTGGCTGGCTGGCTTTCTGTTCATCTTCAACTGTGTGAGGCTGACTGGTCGTAAACAGCTGTGATACAGGTAAGTGATCATTCAGTTTCTATACATGTATAGTCTTTTTATTTTTTGTCATACAGTTTCGCAGGATTCCATGACCGATTCCCTCTCTGAAGGTGGAAGCGACTAACAACGTCTCTGCATCTCCTTTCTCTACTATGGCTGGCTGGCTGGCTTTCCGCCCATCTTCAACTCTGCAAGGCTGGCTGTTCGTAAACAGCTTTGATACAGGTAAGTGATCATTCAGTTTCTATACATGTATTGACTGTCTTTTTTGTTATAGAGTTTCCCAGGATCCCTTGACCGACTCCCTCTCTGAAGGTGAGAACGCCTAACAAGGGTAATTCCTTCTGCATCTCCATTGTCAACTATGACTGGCTTTCTGTCCATCTTCAACTGTGTTAGGCTGACTGTGCCTAAACAGCTATGATACAGGTAAGTGATCATTCAGTTTCTATAAATGTATTGACTTTTTATTTTTTGTCATACAGTTTCCCAGGATTCCATGACTGACTCACTCTCTGAAGGTGGAAACAACTAACAAAGGTCATTCCATCTGAATCTCCATTTTCAACTATGGCTGGCTGGCTGGCTTTACGTGCATCTTCAACTGTGCAAGGTTGACTGTTCGTAAACAGCTGTGATACAGGTAAGTGATCATTCAGTTTCTATACATGTATTGACTTTCTTTTTTGTCAACTATTAAGCTGTATTTTGTCCATCTTCAACTGTGTGAGGCTGACAGGTCGTAAACAGCTGTGATACAGGTAAGTGATCATTCAGTTTCTATACATGTATTGACTGTCTTTTTTGCCATACAGTTTCCCAGGATCCCCTGACCGACTCCCTCTCTGAAGGTGGAAATGCATATAGAGGGTAATTCCATCTGCATCTCCATTTTCAACTGTGCAAGGCTGGCTGTTCGTAAACAGCTGTGATACAGGTAAGTGATCATTCAGTTTCAATACATGTATTGACTTTTTATTTTTTGTCATACAGTTTCGCAGGATTCCATGTCTGACTCCCTTTCTGAAGGTGGAAATGACTAACAAGGGTCATTCCATTTGCTTCACTCTTTACAACTATGACTGGCTCGCTGGCTTTCCATCCATCTTCAACTGTGTGAGGCTGGCTGTTCGTAAACAGCTGTGATACAGGTAAGTGATCATTCAGTTTCTATACATATATTGACTTTTTATTTTTTGTCATACAGTTTCACACGATTCCATTTCTGACTCCCTTTCTGAAGGTGGAAACGACTGACAAGGGACATTCCATCTGCTTCACTCTTTACAACCATGACTGGCTGGCTGGCTTTCCATCCATCTTCAACTGTGCGAGGCTTACTGTTCGTAAACAGCTGTGACACAGGTAAGTGATCATTCAGTTTCTATACATGTATTGACTTTTTTTTCTTTTTTGTCATACAGTTTCCCAGGATCCCTTGACCGACTCCCTCTCTGAAGGTGGAAATGCCTAACGAGGGTAATTCCATTTGCATCTCCATTTTCAACTGTGCAAGGCTGGCTGTTCGTAAACAGCTGTGATACAGGTAAGTGATCATTCAGTTTCTATACATCTATTGACTTTTTTTCTTTTTTGTCATACAGTTTCCCAGGATCCCATGATCCTCCCTCTCTGAAGGTGGAAACGACTGACAAGGGACATTCCATCTGCTTTACTCTTTACAACTATGAGTGGCTCGCTGGCTTTCCATCCATCTTCAACTGTGTGAGGCTGGCTGTTCATAAACAGCTGTGATACAGGTAAGTGATCATTCAGTTTCTATACATGTATTGACTGTCTTTTTTGTTATACAGTTTCCCAGGATCCCTTGACCGACTCCCTCTCTGAAGGTGGAAACGTCTAACGAGGGTAATTCCATCTGCACCTCCATTTTCAACTGTGCAAGGCTGGCTGTTCGTAAACAGCTATGATACAGGTAAGTGATCATTCAGTTTCAATACATGTATTGACTTTTTTTCTTTTTTGTCATACAGTTTCCCAGGATCCAATGACCGACTCCCTCTCTGAAGGTGGAAACGACTAACAAAGGTCATTCCATCTGCATCTCCATTCTCAACTAAGGCTGGCTGGCTGGCTGGCTTTCTGTTCATCTTCAACTGTGTGAGGCTGACTGGTCGTAAACAGCTGTGATACAGGTATGTGATCATTCAGTTTCTATACATGTATCGTCTTTTTATGTTTTGTCATACAGTTTCGCAGGATTCCATGACCGACTCCCTCTCTGAAGGTGGAAACGACTAACAACGTCTCTGCATCTCCTTTCTCTACTATGGCTGGCTGGCTGGCTTTCCGCCCATCTTCAACTCTGCAAGGCTGGCTGTTCGTAAACAGCTTTGATACAGGTAAGTGATCATTCAGTTTCTATACATGTATTGACTGTCTTTTTTGTTATAGAGTTTCCCAGGATCCCTTGACCGACTCCCTCTCTAAAGGTGAGAACGCCTAACAAGGGTAATTCCTTCTGCATCTCCATTGTCAACTATGACTGGCTTTCTGTCCATCTTCAACTGTGTTAGGCTGACTGTGCCTAAACAGCTATGATACAGGTAAGTGATCATTCAGTTTCTATAAATGTATTGACTTTTTATTTTTTGTCATACAGTTTCCCAGGATTCCATGACTGACTCCCTCTCTGAAGGTGGAAACAACTAACAAAGGTCATTCCATCTGAATCTCCATTTTCAACTATGGCTGGCTGGCTGGCTTTACGTGCATCTTCAACTGTGCAAGGTTGACTGTTCGTAAACAGCTGTGATACAGGTAAGTGATCATTTAGTTTCTATACATGTATTGACTTTCTTTTTTGTCAACTATTAAGCTGTATTTTGTCCATCTTCAACTGTGTGAGGCTGACAGGTCGTAAACAGCTGTGATACAGGTAAGTGATCATTCAGTTTCTATACATGTATTGACTGTCTTTTTTGCCATACAGTTTCCCAGGATCCCCTGACCGACTCCCTCTCTGAAGGTGGAAATGCATATAGAGGGTAATTCCATCTGCATCTCCATTTTCAACTGTGCAAGGCTGGCTGTTCGTAAACAGCTGTGATACAGGTAAGTCATCATTCAGTTTCAATACATGTATTGACTTTTTATTTTTTGTCATACAGTTTCGCAGGATTCCATGTCTGACTCCCTTTCTGAAGGTGGAAATGACTAACAAGGGTCATTCCATTTGCTTCACTCTTTACAACTATGACTGGCTCGCTGGCTTTCCATCCATCTTCAACTGTGTGAGGCTGGCTGTTCGTAAACAGCTGTGATACAGGTAAGTGATCATTCAGTTTCTATACATATATTGACTTTTTATTTTTTGTCATACAGTTTCACACGATTCCATTTCTGACTCCCTTTCTGAAGGTGGAAACGACTGACAAGGGACATTCCATCTGCTTCACTCTTTACAACCATGACTGGCTGGCTGGCTTTCCATCCATCTTCAACTGTGCGAGGCTTACTGTTCGTAAACAGCTGTGACACAGGTAAGTGATAATTCAGTTTCTATACATGTATTGACTTTTTTTCTTTTTTGTCATACAGTTTCCCAGGATCCCTTGACCGACTCCCTCTCTGAAGGTGGAAACGACTAACAACGTCTCTGCATCTCCTTTCTCTACTATGGCTGGCTGGCTGGCTTTCCGCCCATCTTCAACTCTGCAAGGCTGGTTGTTCGTAAACAGCTTTGATACAGGTAAGTGATCATTCAGTTTCTATACATGTATTGACTGTCTTTTTTGTTATAGAGTTTCCCAGGATCCCTTGACCGACTCCCTCTCTGAAGGTGAGAACGCCTAACAAGGGTAATTCCTTCTGCATCTCCATTGTCAACTATGACTGGCTTTCTGTCCATCTTCAACTGTGTTAGGCTGACTGTGCCTAAACAGCTATGATACAGGTAAGTGATCATTCAGTTTCTATAAATGTATTGACTTTTTATTTTTTGTCATACAGTTTCCCAGGATTCCATGACTGACTCCCTCTCTGAAGGTGGAAACAACTAACAAAGGTCATTCCATCTGAATCTCCATTTTCAACTATGGCTGGCTGGCTGGCTTTACGTGCATGTTCAACTGTGCAAGGTTGACTGTTCGTAAACAGCTGTGATACAGGTAAGTGATCATTTAGTTTCTATACATGTATTGACTTTCTTTTTTGTCAACTATTAAGCTGTATTTTGTCCATCTTCAACTGTGTGAGGCTGACAGGTCGTAAACAGCTGTGATACAGGTAAGTGATCATTCAGTTTCTATACATGTATTGACTGTCTTTTTTGCCATACAGTTTCCCAGGATCCCCTGACCGACTCCCTCTCTGAAGGTGGAAATGCATATAGAGGGTAATTCCATCTGCATCTCCATTTTCAACTGTGCAAGGCTGGCTGTTCGTAAACAGCTGTGATACAGGTAAGTGATCATTCAGTTTCAATACATGTATTGACTTTTTATTTTTTGTCATACAGTTTCGCAGGATTCCATGTCTGACTCCCTTTCTGAAGGTGGAAATGACTAACAAGGGTCATTCCATTTGCTTCACTCTTTACAACTATGACTGGCTCGCTGGCTTTCCATCCATCTTCAACTGTGTGAGGCTGGCTGTTCGTAAACAGCTGTGATACAGGTAAGTGATCATTCAGTTTCTATACATATATTGACTTTTTATTTTTTGTCATACAGTTTCACACGATTCCATTTCTGACTCCCTTTCTGAAGGTGGAAACGACTGACAAGGGACATTCCATCTGCTTCACTCTTTACAACCATGACTGGCTGGCTGGCTTTCCATCCATCTTCAACTGTGCGAGGCTTACTGTTCGTAAACAGCTGTGACACAGGTAAGTGATCATTCAGTTTCTATACATGTATTGACTTTTTTTTCTTTTTTGTCATACAGTTTCCCAGGATCCCTTGACCGACTCCCTCTCTGAAGGTGGAAATGCCTAACGAGGGTAATTCCATTTGCATCTCCATTTTCAACTGTGCAAGGCTGGCTGTTCGTAAACAGCTGTGATACAGGTAAGTGATCATTCAGTTTCTATACATCTATTGACTTTTTTTCTTTTTTGTCATACAGTTTCCCAGGATCCCATGATCCTCCCTCTCTGAAGGTGGAAACGACTGACAAGGGACATTCCATCTGCTTTACTCTTTACAACTATGAGTGGCTCGCTGGCTTTCCATCCATCTTCAACTGTGTGAGGCTGGCTGTTCATAAACAGCTGTGATACAGGTAAGTGATCATTCAGTTTCTATACATGTATTGACTGTCTTTTTTGTTATACAGTTTCCCAGGATCCCTTGACCGACTCCCTCTCTGAAGGTGGAAACGTCTAACGAGGGTAATTCCATCTGCACCTCCATTTTCAACTGTGCAAGGCTGGCTGTTCGTAAACAGCTATGATACAGGTAAGTGATCATTCAGTTTCAATACATGTATTGACTTTTTTTCTTTTTTGTCATACAGTTTCCCAGGATCCAATGACCGACTCCCTCTCTGAAGGTGGAAACGACTAACAAAGGTCATTCCATCTGCATCTCCATTCTCAACTAAGGCTGGCTGGCTGGCTGGCTTTCTGTTCATCTTCAACTGTGTGAGGCTGACTGGTCGTAAACAGCTGTGATACAGGTATGTGATCATTCAGTTTCTATACATGTATCGTCTTTTTATGTTTTGTCATACAGTTTCGCAGGATTCCATGACCGACTCCCTCTCTGAAGGTGGAAACGACTAACAACGTCTCTGCATCTCCTTTCTCTACTATGGCTGGCTGGCTGGCTTTCCGCCCATCTTCAACTCTGCAAGGCTGGCTGTTCGTAAACAGCTTTGATACAGGTAAGTGATCATTCAGTTTCTATACATGTATTGACTGTCTTTTTTGTTATAGAGTTTCCCAGGATCCCTTGACCGACTCCCTCTCTAAAGGTGAGAACGCCTAACAAGGGTAATTCCTTCTGCATCTCCATTGTCAACTATGACTGGCTTTCTGTCCATCTTCAACTGTGTTAGGCTGACTGTGCCTAAACAGCTATGATACAGGTAAGTGATCATTCAGTTTCTATAAATGTATTGACTTTTTATTTTTTGTCATACAGTTTCCCAGGATTCCATGACTGACTCCCTCTCTGAAGGTGGAAACAACTAACAAAGGTCATTCCATCTGAATCTGCATTTTCAACTATGGCTGGCTGGCTGGCTTTACGTGCATCTTCAACTGTGCAAGGTTGACTGTTCGTAAACAGCTGTGATACAGGTAAGTGATCATTTAGTTTCTATACATGTATTGACTTTCTTTTTTGTCAACTATTAAGCTGTATTTTGTCCATCTTCAACTGTGTGAGGCTGACAGGTCGTAAACAGCTGTGATACAGGTAAGTGATCATTCAGTTTCTATACATGTATTGACTGTCTTTTTTGCCATACAGTTTCCCAGGATCCCCTGACCGACTCCCTCTCTGAAGGTGGAAATGCATATAGAGGGTAATTCCATCTGCATCTCCATTTTCAACTGTGCAAGGCTGGCTGTTCGTAAACAGCTGTGATACAGGTAAGTCATCATTCAGTTTCAATACATGTATTGACTTTTTATTTTTTGTCATACAGTTTCGCAGGATTCCATGTCTGACTCCCTTTCTGAAGGTGGAAATGACTAACAAGGGTCATTCCATTTGCTTCACTCTTTACAACTATGACTGGCTCGCTGGCTTTCCATCCATCTTCAACTGTGTGAGGCTGGCTGTTCGTAAACAGCTGTGATACAGGTAAGTGATCATTCAGTTTCTATACATATATTGACTTTTTATTTTTTGTCATACAGTTTCACACGATTCCATTTCTGACTCCCTTTCTGAAGGTGGAAACGACTGACAAGGGACATTCCATCTGCTTCACTCTTTACAACCATGACTGGCTGGCTGGCTTTCCATCCATCTTCAACTGTGCGAGGCTTACTGTTCGTAAACAGCTGTGACACAGGTAAGTGATAATTCAGTTTCTATACATGTATTGACTTTTTTTCTTTTTTGTCATACAGTTTCCCAGGATCCCTTGACCGACTCCCTCTCTGAAGGTGGAAACGACTAACAACGTCTCTGCATCTCCTTTCTCTACTATGGCTGGCTGGCTGGCTTTCCGCCCATCTTCAACTCTGCAAGGCTGGTTGTTCGTAAACAGCTTTGATACAGGTAAGTGATCATTCAGTTTCTATACATGTATTGACTGTCTTTTTTGTTATAGAGTTTCCCAGGATCCCTTGACCGACTCCCTCTCTGAAGGTGAGAACGCCTAACAAGGGTAATTCCTTCTGCATCTCCATTGTCAACTATGACTGGCTTTCTGTCCATCTTCAACTGTGTTAGGCTGACTGTGCCTAAACAGCTATGATACAGGTAAGTGATCATTCAGTTTCTATAAATGTATTGACTTTTTATTTTTTGTCATACAGTTTCCCAGGATTCCATGACTGACTCCCTCTCTGAAGGTGGAAACAACTAACAAAGGTCATTCCATCTGAATCTCCATTTTCAACTATGGCTGGCTGGCTGGCTTTACGTGCATGTTCAACTGTGCAAGGTTGACTGTTCGTAAACAGCTGTGATACAGGTAAGTGATCATTTAGTTTCTATACATGTATTGACTTTCTTTTTTGTCAACTATTAAGCTGTATTTTGTCCATCTTCAACTGTGTGAGGCTGACAGGTCGTAAACAGCTGTGATACAGGTAAGTGATCATTCAGTTTCTATACATGTATTGACTGTCTTTTTTGCCATACAGTTTCCCAGGATCCCCTGACCGACTCCCTCTCTGAAGGTGGAAATGCATATAGAGGGTAATTCCATCTGCATCTCCATTTTCAACTGTGCAAGGCTGGCTGTTCGTAAACAGCTGTGATACAGGTAAGTCATCATTCAGTTTCAATACATGTATTGACTTTTTCTTTTTTGTTATACAGTTTCCCAGGATCCCTTGACCGACTCCCTCTGTGAAGGTGGAAACGTCTAACGAGGGTAATTCCATCTGCATCTCCATTTTCAACTGTGGCTGGCTGGCTGGCTTCCTGTTCATTTTCAACTGTGCAAGGCTGACTGTTCGTAAACAGCTGTGACACAGGTAATTGATCATTCAGTTTCTATACATGTATTGTCTTTTTTTTCTTTTTTGTCATACAGTTTCCCAGGATCCCATGACCGACTCCCTCTCTGAAGGTGGAAACGACTGACAAGGGACATTCCATCTGCTTCACTATTTACAACTATGACTGGCTGGCTGGCTTTCTGTTCATCTTCAACTGTGCAAAGCTAACTGTTCGTAAACAGCTGTGAAACAGGTAAGTGATCATTCGATTTCTATACATGTATTGAGTTTTTATTTTTTGTCATACAGTTTCGCAGGATTCCATGTCTGACTACCTTTCTGAAGGTGGAAATGACTAACAAGGGTCATTCCATTTGCTTCACACATTACAACAATGACTGGCTCGCTGGATTTCCATCCATCTTCAACTGTGTGAGGCTGGCTGTTCGTAAACAGCTGTGATACTGGTAAGTGATCATTCTGTTTCTATACATGTATTGACTTTCTTTTTTGTCTACTATTAAGGTATATTTTGTCCATCTTCAACTGTGTGAGGCTGACTGGTCGTAAACAGCTGTGATACAGGTAAGTGATCATTCAGTTTCTATACATGTATTGACTGTCTCTTTTGTTATACAGTTTCCCAGGATCCCTTGACCGACTCCCTCTCTGAAGGTGGAAACGACTAACAAAGGTCATTCCATCTGCATCTCCATTCTCAACTATGGCTGGCTGGCTGGCTTTCTGTTCATCTTCAACTGTGTGTGGCTGACTGTTCGTAAACAGCTGTGATACAGGTAAGTGGTCATTCAGTTTCTATACATGTATTGACTTTTTTTCTTTTTTGTTATACAGTTTCCCAGGATCCCATGACCCTCCCTCTCTGAAGGTGGAAACGACTGACAAGGGATATTCCATCTGCTTTACTCTTTACAACTGAGTGGCTCGCTGGCTTTCCATCCATCTTCAACTGTGTGAGGCTGGCTGTTCATAAGTAAGTGATCATTCAGTTTCTATATATGTATTGACTTTTTTTTTTTTTATTTTGTTATACAGTTTCCAAGGATCCCTTGACCGACTCCCTCTCTGAAGGTGGAAACGCCTAACGAGGGTAATACCATTTGCATCTCCATTTTCAACTGTGCAAGGCTGGCTGTTCGTAAACAGCTATGATACAGGTAAGTGATCATTCAGTTTCTATATATGTATTGACTTTTTTTCTTTTTTGTCATACAATTTCCCAGGATCCCTTGACCGACTCCCTCTCTGAAGGTGGAAATGCCTAACGAGGGTAATTCCATCTGCACCTCCATTTTCAACTGTGCAAGGCTGGCTGTTCGTAAACAGCTATGATACAGGTAAGTGATCATTCAGTTTCAATACATGTATTGACTTTTTTTTCTTTTTTGTCATACAGTTTCCCAGGATCCAATGACCGACTCCCTCTCTGAAGGTGTAAATGACTAACAAAGGTCATTCCATCTGCATCTCCATTCTCAACTGTGGCTGGCTGGCTGGCTTTCTGTTCATCTTCAACTGTTTGAGGCTGACTGTTCGTAAACAGCTGTGATACAGGTAAGTGATCATTCAGTTTCTATACATGTATTGTCTGTCTTTTTTGTCAAATATTAAGCTATCTTTTGTATATCTTCAACTGTGTGAGGCTGACTGTTCGTAAACAGCTGTGATACCGGTAAGTGATCATTCAGTTTCTATACATGTATTGACTGTCTTTTTTGTCATACAGTTTCGCAGGATTCCATGTCTGACTCCCTTTCTGAAGGTGGAAATGACTAACAAGGGTCATTCCATTTGCTTCACACATTACAACTATGACTGGCTCGCTGGCTTTCCATCCATCTTCAACTGTGTGAGGCTGGCTGTTCATAAAGAGCTGTGATACAGGTAAGTGATCATTCAGTTTCTATACATGTATTGACTTTTTATTTTTTGTCATACAGTTTCACACGATTCCATTTCTGACTCCCTTTCTGAAGGTGGAAACGACTGACAAGGGACATTCCATCTGCTTCACTCTTTACAACCATGACTGGCTGGCTAGCTTTCCATCCATCTTCAACTGTGCGAGGCTTACTGTTCGTAAACAGCTGTGACACAGGTAAGTGATCATTCAGTTTCTATACATGTATTGACTTTTTTTTCTTTTTTGTCATACAGTTTCCCAGGATCCCTTGACCGACTCCCTCTCTGAAGGTGGAAACGCCTAACGAGGGTAATTCCATTTGCATCTCCATTTTCAACTGTGCAAGGCTGGCTGTTCGTAAACAGCTGTGATAGAGGTAAGTGATCATTCAGTTTCAATACATGTATTGACTTTTTTTTCTTTTTTGTCATACAGTTTCCCAGGATCCAATGACCGACTCCCTCTCTGAAGGTGGAAACGACTAAGAAAGGTCATTCCATCTGCATCTCCATTCTCAGCTATGGCTGGCTGGCTGGCTTTCTGTTCATTTTCAACTGTGCAAGGCTGACTGTTCGTAAACAGCTGTGATACAGGTAAGTGATCATTCAGTTTCTATACATGTATTGACTGTCTTTTTTGTTATACAGTTTCCCAGGATCCCTTGACCGACTCCCTCTCTGAAGATGGAAACGTCTATCGAGGGTAAATCCATCTGCACCTCCATATTCAACTGTGCAAGGCTGGCTGTTCGTAAACAGCTGTGATAGAGGTAAGTGATCATTCAGTTTCAATATAAGTATTGTCTTCTTTTTCTTTTTTGTCATACAGTTTTCCAGGATCCCATGACCGACTCCCTCTCTGAAGGTGGAAACGACTGACAAGGGAAATTCCATCTGCTTCACTATTTACAACTATGACTGGCTGGCTGGCTTTCTGTTCATCTTCAACTGTGCAAAGCTAACTGTTCATAAACAGCTATGAAACAGGTAAGTGATCATTCAGTTTCTATACATGTATTGAGTTTTTATTTTTTGTCATACAGTTTCGCAGGATTCCATGTCTGACTCCCTTTCTGAAGGTGGACATGACTAACAAGGGTCATTCCATTTGCTTCACACATTACAACAATGACTGGCTCGCTGGATTTCCATCCATCTTCAACTGTGTGAGGCTGGCTGTTCGTAAACAGCTGTGATACTGGTAAGTGATCATTCTGTTTCTATACATGTATGGACTTTCTTTTTTGTCTACTATTAAGGTATATTTTGTCCATCTTCAACTGTGTGAGGCTGACTGTTCGTAAACAGCTGTGATACAGGTAAGTGATCATTCAGTTTCTATACATGTATTGACTGTCTTTTTTGTTATACAGTTTCCCAGGATCCCTTGACCGACTCCCTCTCTGAAGATGGAAACGTCTATCGAGGGTAAATCCATCTGCACCTCCATTTTCAACTGTGCAAGGCTGGCTGTTCGTAAACAGCTGTGATAGAGGTAAGTGATCATTCAGTTTCAATATAAGTATTGTCTTCTTTTTCTTTTTTGTCATACAGTTTTCCAGGATCCCATGACCGACTCCCTCTCTGAAGGTGGAAACGACTGACAAGGGAAATTCCATCTGCTTCACTATTTACAACTATGACTGGCTGGCTGGCTTTCTGTTCATCTTCAACTGTGCAAAGCTAACTGTTCATAAACAGCTATGAAACAGGTAAGTGATCATTCAGTTTCTATACATGTATTGAGTTTTTATTTTTTGTCATACAGTTTCGCAGGATTCCATGTCTGACTCCCTTTCTGAAGGTGGACATGACTAACAAGGGTCATTCCATTTGCTTCACACATTACAACAATGACTGGCTCGCTGGATTTCCATCCATCTTCAACTGTGTGAGGCTGGCTGTTCGTAAACAGCTGTGATACTGGTAAGTGATCATTCTGTTTCTATACATGTATGGACTTTCTTTTTTGTCTACTATTAAGGTATATTTTGTCCATCTTCAACTGTGTGAGGCTAACTGGTCGTAAACAGCTGTGATACAGGTAAGTGATCATTCAGTTTCTATACATGTATTGACTGTCTCTTTTGTTATACAGTTTCCCAGGATCCCTTGACCGACTCCCTCTCTGAAGGTGGAAACGACTAACAAAGGTCATTCCATCTGCATCTCCATTCTCAACTATGGCTGGCTGGCTGGCTTTCTGTTCATCTTCAACTGTGAGTGGCTGACTGTTCGTAAACAGCTGTGATACAGGTAAGTGGTCATTCAGTTTCTATACATGTATTGACTTTTTTTCTTTTTTGTTATACAGTTTCCCAGGATCCCATGACACCTCCCTCTCTGAAGGTGGAAACGACTGACAAGGGATATTCCATCTGCTTTACTCTTTACAACTGAGTGGCTCGCTGGCTTTCCATCCATCTTCAACTGTGTGAGGCTGGCTGTTCATAAGTAAGTGATCATTCAGTTTCTATATATGTATTGACTTTTTTTTTTTTTATTTTGTTATACAGTTTCCAAGGATCCCTTGACTGACTCCCTCTCTGAAGGTGGAAACGCCTAACGAGGGTAATACCATTTGCATCTCCATTTTCAACTGTGCAAGGCTGGCTATTTGTAAACAGCTGTGATACAGGTAAGTGATCATTCAGTTTCAATACATGTATTGACTTTTTTTTCTTTTTTGTCATACAGTTTCGCAGGATTCCATGACTGACTCCCTCTCTGAAGGTGGAAACGACTAAGAAAGGTCATTCCATCTGTATCTCCATTCTCAGCTATGGCTGGCTGGCTTTCTGTTCATTTTCAACTGTGCAAGGCTGACTGTTCGTAAACAGCTGTGATACAGGTAAGTGATCATTCAGTTTCTATACATGTATTGACTGTCTTTTTTTTGTCATACAGTTTCCCAGGATCCCATGACCGACTCCTTCTCTGAAGGTGGAAACGACTGACAAGGGACATTCCATCTGCTTCACTCTTTACAACTATGACTGGCTGTCTGGCTTTCCATCCATCTTCAACTGTGTGAGGCTGACTGTTCGTAAACAACTGTGATACAGGTAAGTGATCATTCAGTTTCTATACGTGTATTGACTTTTTATTTTTTGTTATACAGTTTCCCAGAATCCCTCCACCGACTCCCTCTCTGAAGGTGGAAATGCCTAACAAGGGTAATTCCATCTGCATCTCCATTTTCAACTGTGCAAGGCTGGCTGTTAGTAAACAGCTGTGATACAGGTAAGTGTTCATTCAGTTTCTATACATGTATTGACTTTCTTTTTTGTCAACTATTAATGTATATTTTGTCCATCTTCAACTGTGTGAGGTTGCCTGGTTGTAAACAGCTGTGATACAGGTAAGTGATCATTCAGTTTCTATACATGAATTGACTGCTTTTCTTTTTTGTCATACACTTTCCCAGGATCCCATGAGCGACTCCCTCTCTGAAGGTGGAAACGACTGACAAGGGACATTCCATCTGCTTCACTCTTTACAACTATGAGTGGCTCGCTGGCTTTCCATCCATCTTCAACTGTGTGAGGCTGGCTGTTCATAAACAGCTGTGATACAGGTAAGCGATCATTCAGTTTCTATACATGTATTGTCTTTTTTTTCTTTTTTGTCATACAGTTTTCCGGGATCCCATGACCGACTCCCTCTCTGAAGGTGGAAACGACTGACAAGGGAAATTCCATCTGCTTCACTATTTACAACTATGACTGGCTGGCTGGCTTTCTGTTCATCTTCAACTGTGCAAAGCTAACTGTTCGTAAACAGCTGTGAAACAGGTAAGCGATCATTCAGTTTCTATACATGTATTGACTTTTTCTTTTTTGTTATACAGTTTCCCAGGATCCCTTGACCGACTCCCTCTGTGAAGGTGGAAACGTCTAACGAGGGTAATTCCATCTGCATCTCCATTTTCAACTGTGGCTGGCTGGCTGGCTTCCTGTTCATTTTCAACTGTGAAAGGCTGACTGTTCGTAAACAGCTGTGACACAGGTAAGTGATCATTCAGTTTCTATACATGTATTGTCTTTTTTTTCTTTTTTGTCATACAGTTTTCCAGGATCCCATGACCGACTCCCTCTCTGAAGGTGGAAACGACTGACAAGGGAAATTCCATCTGCTTCACTATTTACAACTATGACTGGCTGGCTGGCTTTCTGTTCATCTTCAACTGTGCAAAGCTAACTGTTCGTAAACAGCTGTGAAACAGGTAAGTGATCATTCGATTTCTATACATGTATTGAGTTTTTATTTTTTGTCATACAGTTTCGCAGGATTCCATGTCTGACTCCCTTTCTGAAGGTGGAAATGACTAACAAGGGTCATTCCATTTGCTTCACACATTACAACAATGACTGGCTCGCTGGATTTCCATCCATCTTCAACTGTGTGAGGCTGGCTGTTCGTAAACAGCTGTGATACTGGTAAGTGATCATTCTGTTTCTATACATGTATTGACTTTCTTTTTTGTCTACTATTAAGGTATATTTTGTCCATCTTCAACTGTGTGAGGCTGACTGGTCGTAAACAGCTGTGATACAGGTAAGTGATCATTCAGTTTCTATACATGTATTGACTGTCTCTTTTGTTATACAGTTTCCCAGGATCCCTTGACCGACTCCCTCTCTGAAGGTGGAAACGACTGACAAGGGATATTCCATCTGCTTTACTCTTTACAATTGAGTGGCTCGCTGGCTTTCCCTCCATCTTCAACTGTGTGAGGCTGGCTGTTCATAAGTAAGTGATCATTCAGTTTCTATATATGTATTGACTTTTTTTTTATTTTATTTTGTTATACAGTTTCCAAGGATCCCATGACCGACTCCCTCTCTGAAGGTGGAAACGACTGACAAAGGTCATTCCATCTGCATCTCCATTCTCAACTGTGGCTGGCTGGCTGGCTTTCTGTTCATCTTCAACTGTGTGAGGCTGACTGTTCGTAAACAGCTGTGATACAGGTAAGTGATCATTCAGTTTCTATACATGTATTGTCTGTCTTTTTTGTCAAATATTAAGCTATCTTTTGTATATCTTCAACTGTGTGAGGCTGACTGTTCGTAAACAGCTGTGATACAGTTAAGTGATCATTCAGTTTCTATACATGTATTGACTGTCTTTTTTGTCATACAGTTTCCCAGGATCCCATGATCCTCCCCCTCTGAAGGTGGAAACGACTAACAAGGGTCATTCCATCTGCTTCACTCTTTACAACAATGACTGGCTGGCTGGCTTTCCATCCATCTTCAACTGTTCAAGACTGACTGTTCGTAAACAGCTTTGAAACAGGTAAGTGATCATTCAATTTCAATACATGTATTGACTTTTTATTTTTTGTCAAACTGTTTTCCTGGATCCCATGACCTGCTCTCTCTGTGAAGGTGGAAACGACTTACAAAGGTCATTCCATCTGCTTTTACTTCACAACTATGGCTGTTTGGCTGGCTTTCCGTCCATCTTCAACTGTGCAAGACTGACTGTTCGTAAACAGCTGTGATACCGGTAAGTGATCATTCAGTTTCTATACATGTATTGACTGTCTTTTTTTTGTCATACAGTTTCCCAGGATCCCATGACCAAGTCCCTCTCTGAAGGTGGAAACGACTAACAACGGTCATTCCATCTGCGTTTCCGTTCTCTACTATGGCTGGCTGGCTGGATTTCCGTCCATCTTCAACTTTGCAAGGCTGGCTGTTCTTAAACAGCTTTGATACAGGTAAGTGATCATTCTGTTTCTATACATGTATTGACTTTTCTTCTTTTTTGTCATACAGTTTCCCAGGATCCCATACCTCTTTGAAAGACAATGTCAAAATACAAGAAGTCAGGCAAAGGCTGTGCTTACATCCACTCCATGGGTTAGCAGTAGACGTAGTGTTGTAAGTCAACCTACAGATATGCCAATATGAAGCATCATTTTCATGCACATGAATTCTCTAAAATTGAGTTCCCGCTTTTTGGAGGAAAAAGTGATGAGAAAGATCCCATTGGTTACCTGGAATGATGTGAAAAGTTCCTAGCTGTCCATCCGCTTACCAATGCTGAGAAACTTGCAACCCTGATGTCTGTGTTAGCTGGGACAGCTAAAGATTGGATGTTGGCAGAAAGAGGATGTCACGACATGGACGCAATTCAAAACAATGTTTTTGTATGCCTTTCTATGAAGCTAAAAGGAGGATCCGTGAGAGAAAAGAGGGTGTGCAGGAGAGTATCGGAGACTTTGCTTTTCAATATTGTGCCCGTTGTCTCAGGTGGAGAATGGATGAGAAAGGATGCCCGAGAAGGAAATAATGCAAGGCATACTGAGGAACCAGACTAGCTAGCCTTTTATGAGGAACTGTAAAAGCAGTGGAATTGGGACTCTTATTGATGAGGACCTGTCTCAAGCCAGAACATTTAGCTACAGGCTAACAGGCTAACCAAGAATGGGGTAAGAAAAAAAAAACACCTTCAAATAAAACACAAGACCAGTATGCTGCAGTGGAACCTAAGTCCCTGAAGTTATCTCTCACCATAGGCTCACACCACTGCCAGGCCATGATTGATACTGGGAGCGCACTCTCTCATCAAAGAGTCCTCTTGGCAAATCTTGAAACAGCCAACATAAATCTGGCAACCCAGCAGAGGCCGTACATTCATGATTGCTGATGGACGAGTCCACAAAGCACTTGGAAGAACCAACTGGCAGTGTTCTTTTTTGCAAGGAAAACCACTCCACCTGTCCTTGAATATCATGTCTGACGCAGACCTAGTCTTTCCATTGATAATTGGTCTGAATTTTCTGTCAGCGTGAAATCAGTATCAACTTTAACAAATCATTCATTCAGTTTCTATACATGAATTGACTTTTTTTTGTGTGTCCCCATGACTGCCTCCCTCCCCAAAGCTGGATGCTGACAACAAGGGTGAGGTGCCTCGGCTCCTTTTGCCTCCCTTTTGCTCCCTTACAATCCCTGCAGCAGGATTACAAGGTAAATACATGTAACCTGTTTACAATAATGCATTTAACATATCTTTCATACTAGATACTAAATTTTACTGATGATGTGCTACCTTTGCCACATCAGTCTGCCTATCCATCTGCAACTGTGTGAGGGTGACTATTCATATGCTTCTGTGTAAAAGGAAGGTGATCATTCAGTTTCTTTGCATGTATTGACTTTATTTTTTGTCATACAGCAGTACATGCTGAAAAATGGGCTCGAGTCCTCATCAGGCTGAGACGACGCACTCTCCAGCCCCCTCTCCCCAGCATACTATTGGCCAATGTACAGTCCCTGGACAACAAACTGAGTGAACTTTTACAGATATAATTTCAACCGGAGATAAGCGACTGCTGTATCTGCCTCATAGAGACCAGTATGTCAGCCGAAATTTCAGACCGAGCCGGCGGGGTTCTCCCTGCACCGGGCTGATGGAACAAAGGACCTCTTAGGGAAAAACAAAGATGATGGTGTATGTTTTTTGATCAATAATGGACCTGGAATATTTCATCATCTCGTGCAGGCCAGTGTGGTTGCTGGGACAGACCTCGGGGGTCATTGTTGCCACTGTGTACATACCCCCGCAGGCTGACATGGACCTGGCGCTCGGGAAACTGTACGAGGCGATCAACCAGCAGGAAATCGTGTGCCTGGACCTGGGGACTAATAAAGCAAACCTGAGGCAGAAGCTCAAACAGGAGCTGCCCACCATCAGGGTGGTTCATTGCTGGTCCGACCAATCAGACTTTGACGGGTAACTGCTTTTATGCTCATTTTGAGGCAAACCACCATTTTGAGGCGAAAGCACCATCCACTGCTGAGTCCCACCCACCCTCTATCTCCAAAGCTGATGTGCACAGATCCTTTAAGTGTGTCAAGTAAATCTTCTGGCCCAAATGGCGTACCCAGCAGATCTCTTAAAGCATGTGCCAGTAAGCTGGCTGGAGTCTTTGCTGACATTTTTAACACCTCTCTCTCAGATGTGCCAGCATGCTTCAAACTGACCACCATTGTCCCTGTTCCAAAGACAGGCAGCATTACCTGCTTAAATGACTGCCGCCCGGTTGCTCTAACCCCTATCATAAGCAAGTGCTTTGAGATGCTGGTTAGAGACTTCATCTGCTCCTCATTACCTGGTACCTTGGACCCACTGCAACTTTCATACGGGCGGAACAGATCCACTAATGATGCCCTGACTCTGCAAATTACCCCACTTGGACAAGATCACCACCTATGTGAAACTGCTGTTTGTGGACTACAGTTCAGCATTCATCACCATCATTCCACCAAGGTTTAACACAGAGCTTCAGGATCTGGGTCTGAACAGTTCTCTGTGCAGCTGGATCCTGAACTTCTTGACAGGATGACAGCAAATGGTAAGGGTGGGCAGCAACATTTCTTCCTCACTGACCCTCAACACTGGAATCCCCCCCCAGGGATGTGTGCTCAGCCCACTCCTGTACCCCCTCTACACCTATGACTGCACAGCTGGACACAGATCCAATGTCATGATTAAATTTGCTGATAACAGGACAATTGTGGGCCTGATTTACAATGATAATGAGAGCCTACAGAGAGGAGGTTAGCTTCCTATCACAATGGTGCCAGCAAAACAACCTTTCTCTTAACGTCAGCAAGACCAATGAGCTTATAGTAGACTTCAGGAAACAGGAGAGAGCGCACACCCCTATCTCCATTAATGGGACCACTGTCGAAGGGTCAGCAGCTTCGAGTTTCTTAGTATTCACATTACTGAGGAACTTACATGGGGAGAACACACCACACTGGTTGCAAAGAAAGCACATCAGCACCTCTTCTACCTCAGATGGCTGAGGAGGTTCGGTATGAACTCCTGCATACTGGGGACATTCCACCTGCACTGTGGAGAGCATTCTGATGTATCACCACCTGGTACGGGAACTACACGGCTCAAGAGCGGAAAGCTCTGCATTTGGGTTCAGCTGCCAAACCTTCTGGTGAAGAAGGATTATCAAGGACTCCACCCACCAAGCCATTACATGTTCTCATAGTCAGTTCAGAGACAGCTTCTATCCTCAAGCAATTAGGCTGCTTAATAAACAATAGCTTCTGGACTATGGACTTCATCTGTACCATTACACCTCCTCCCCATACAAACACACTCTGCCCTTACTATTGGACCCCTATGCAGTCCCACAGCACCTACACTACACCGGAATTCACACCCATTTAGTACCTTTTGTAAATAATGTAAACATTTAGATTATATCAGCCTGTACTATTAACTGTGTTTACCAGTGCAATATTGTTAATTGAGTATATGTGTGTGTATATGTATACTCTAAGTGAATGTGTAAATATTCAGTATTTCTATTTGTAAATGTGTTGTTTTTTTTGTTCTACTGTGAGGAACAAAGTTTTTCACTCACTTTTACATCTGTGTAATGTGACAATAAAAGTGATTTGATTTGAGTTGTCTGCATCTCCATCTGGCTTTCCATCCATCTGAAGCTCTGTCTGTCCATCAGCAACTGTAAGGCTGACTATTCGTATGCAACTGTGTAACAGGTAGGTTTCTATACATTATTGATTATCATTTTTGTCTGACAGATTCTCATGACTCAATTGCTCCCTGAAAATGGATTTGGTAAACAAGGGTCTATCCATCTGCAACTGTGTGTGGTTGCTTGCATCTTCTTCTGCAACTCTGTGAGGCTGACTTTGTGGGCATGCATGTACAAATTCTCTTCACATCATTTCCAGTGACAAAGTATTGATGGTTGTTTTTCAGAATCTGCATCATTCCCATTGTGCTCATTGTTAGTGCATTGAACAATGACTTGATAGCCTTGATATGTACCTGTAGTTTCCATTAAAGGTAATCTCTGCATGAATACAATATAAAATATCCATTGTCCCTTTGACATGCTAAATTTGTGTTTCTGAAGGCTGCCATTCTCTTGAGTGTAGCTTGTATAAATGTCCCATGATCATTATCTTTCTTATCCTCCTGAGACCCAGAGTTTTGCTTGGTTTGTTTGGGATTACCTAACAAGTATAAAAACTAAATTTGGTCTTTGTACCGAAAGTTGCAGGAAGAAACAATTTGCTATCAAAGTACAAAACTGTCTATTTCGAACTTTAAGCATGAGGATACAAAAACAAAAGTACAAACAATGTAAACTTTATTTTAAGCCCTAAACATGGCTATACTATAGTGCAAATGTAATTGCAATATTGAGTAAGTAGCTGACAGATAAATTGTTTCAGAGTGAAAAAGAATACAATACATGCCCCTGAAATGCAGCAAAGTAGAGGTATAAAGTACGATAAAGTCAAATGAAAGCACAAGTAAATATAAAAAATATATGTTCTGTAGTACAGTACATCACTAAATGTACCAAAACCAACACCATTCAAACTTCATCACATATGAAACTAAGAATGCACAAAAACACTTATCTACAATTACATTGAGTGATTGTTCTGCATTTAACATTGAAACTCTTCCTGTAATTATAAAATAAAAACACAACCTGTGACCTAATTTAGTCCTTCATTACAGATAGTACTTCATTACAGATGTTGTAGCATCTTATTATAGCTAAAACCTGTCATCAGTGCATGCCAAATGAAGCTAGAGATGTTATTGTACATAAATTTACTAGTTCACACATTAAATGCGATGAGAATCATGGTGCAGATAAGCAGACATGTAATGTCGCCATATGAGGATGCAGGGTCTCAAGAGGTTAAGGATAATTGTGATATTTATTATTGTTTCCTTTTTCTTTTTTTTCAATGATACAATGATGCACTTTGCATTGCATGGGACAACAAAGGACTCTTATGCGTAGACTTTTGCGTAAATAAAGACATGAACTGATGGTCAATACAAAGATTAGCATAACATGCATACATAACATACAGTTCTGTATTCTAGGGAAATTTACAGGCAGAATTATTCAAAATGGTGACAACATAATTCATGTCTATGAAACCTTATCTTACAATCCTTAACATTCCATACATACAATAAGTCAGTAGATTTGAGTAGGTTCTGTGATATGATGTATTAATACTGTGGTCACAAGTTATGTTCATCTTGTAGTAATGAGACCCCCAAGTTCTTATTAAAACAACTATAACGAAAGCTGTAAAGTTTCAAATAGAACTTTACAACAGGCCACTCTGAATGAATTGTTTAAAAAAAAAAAAAAGTGGAAATGTTCAACAAAGAATTTTATCTTGAGTAATTTACAAATTCAAATGAAGAAATGAGAGCGGTCAGTGACACTACATTACGGGTACGTTCTCTCTGCACAGCTATGGAATCTTCAATTTGATGAGAATGTTACCCATTGTCTAACTTACATTGTTGACATCAAAACCTATAGCCACAGTAAGAGCAGTCAGAATTGTTTGAAAACTGATTCTGCCTGGTTAAAGTGGAGTCAAGTGTGCTTTATTTTTTGGGAATAATAACCTTCTTTACAGATGAGACTAGGTATCTCTGATCTGACCATTGCTAACAATAAGAAGACTGACAACATTTTTTCATTACATTGTATAATCTGTTTTAAATAAAAATTAATTGCTGGATCTACAAAACATATGATTTTCCCACCTCAAGTATGTGTGCTTAAGTGGCTTACTTTAATCTTTACAATAAAGTGCATCAAATGTTTGTATTTGTCATTATCACAGAAAATGTTTGGCTAGCCACTTTTTCTATTACATGTTTGTGATAGAAATTATAGAATGTGAAGTACCTTCAGTATGGTTCAGGTAAAAAATTCTTCACTCACATCTCTATTACAAACATGGTTCTTCATAGAACTAAAAGTATCTATTTCAAAATATTCTGTGTCAATGCCAAAAAACATTTGCACAAATGTCAGAAAACATTCTGATTATGTTTATTCTCATATAGAAATGTAGAAAACAAGGAAGAAACATGGAATATGAGTGTCCTTATGGTTTACTATGGTCACAGCGCTAACGTCACTTTACTTATTCTGTTATTATTAAACACCCTTTTCTTGAGTCAACATTATAATGATGAAATATCTATCTAACAGTGATTTCCTGAAAAATATGCTAGCGAACTAGCTTACTGGTGTAGCTAAGAGATCAGACTTAGAAATGAACCACTGATCTAATTATACTATACTATTATATCTGGGTTAATGTAATTGGGGTGCATAATGTCCTTGTAAAAAAAGACATAATATTCCTGGAACAACATACGTTTAAATCTGCTAGGTGCTATCTCAGTTTCTATTTTATTATTAGTTGCAGTAGTAGTAGTATTAAATGTGTTTATAATTCAACATTAATTGTGTAGCTAAAACTAGTATGGAGTTGTACAGTTTTAAAATAATGCAAGTCTGGGTCAGCAAAAGTTTAGGATGTGCCCAAGCCCAGACCAGATAATGTTCCTGGGACTATATAATATGCTTACACACAGATAACAGCTCTGTTTTAAGACTTAACTGATATTAGTTCTTTGAATAACCCATATTAAAACAATAAAATCCCTGAGTCAACAATGGTGTATGGTGTTCATAGGTTAAGATTTGTTGATGTTCCTGGGACTATATAATATGGGTAGCTAAGCTAATAGAAATGTGCTACTGCTGTAACAGAGATGTGGGATGCAGTACAGTGTACAAAGCTTACTCAAAGACTTAAAAAAGTAATTAATAAAGTTTTGCATTTTATTGCTTTATATGTATTTGTAACTTAAAAACTACTATTCTTTAAATACCTTTAAAGAATGAAGAAAACCAATCAGGTTTACTGGCTGGGCAGGTTTCTTAATATGGTATAATCATTTGTCTATCAATAAAAAAACACTGGCTTCAGGCACTCTTATACTTCACACACTGGAAACTGCACAAACCACAATCACACATCCACATAGATTCCAAGACCAGAAAGGTGGTGATTTCAAACACAGCAAACCAAGTGCAAAGAGACTGAACAGGAGAAACCTCTCAGGAGGGTAATCAGTCAGCCCGAGGAACACCACATGGACCAAATTGCCCAAAGAGGACAGAATAAAGACAAATGATTAATGAACAGTAATTATATGCCAACCCAAAACTTGCATGTAATTAACTAACTATGCCACAGTCACAGTCAGTACCCATAATCATAAAAAGACAATTCTTAAAAAAAAATCTAAAAACTTAGCAGCCTTCCTTAAAAGACAAAATAAAACACCAGACAAATCAATTTTACAGACAGTAAGAATATTCACAATAACCAAATGACAAATAACCAAACAAAGAAAACAAAAATAAAAAAATAAAGACAACTTGAACACAAAATATCAGTATAGGCAAACCAGCAGTGACTTTATGGAAGTCCAAATCTAAAAAAGCACCTTTAAGCTTTAATCACCAGTAATGGAAAGGACCAACTTGCTCAGGTTATGACGTTCTCCTAGCCTGAGTTAGTAGGCACCCAAGTTTCATGCCCAGAGTCACTGAAAGAGTCTAATAATGTCATTGATCATCAGAACAGAGAGCAGAGATTAACATTGTCCTTTCTTTGTTTTTGTCTTCTTTTATCTTTACTTCACCTCATCCAGTTGATGGCTCAGAGAAGGCAAAGATAAAAATGCAAAAAAAAAGAAGACAAAGTGAACGAAGACAAAGAAGAAAAAGAAAAACAAACTAGTCAAGAATAAAAAACAAAAGACAAAGAAGAAAAAGAAAAGAAGCCAAGAAAAAGAAGAAAGACAACGATAAACTAACAAATATATAAATAAAGATGACAAAAAAGAAGAAAGACAAAGATAAAAAAAAAAAAGAAAATGGGGGAAAAGGTGGGAGTGTAGTTTTTTAGTAGCTGACTACTTTGAGCTAGGATGGTGAATGATTGAACTACAGACTAGTAAAGAACTCGCTAGACATTCGTTCTTCCTGGTTCTTTTTTTTAACTTCTTTATTTTCCTTTTGGACAGTTTTTCTTGTTTTTCTTGGGGAATGTTTTAATAAAATCACCACTCTGTTGGAACTTACCTGGAGGTGTCGTGTCTTTCTTCATGTACATTACCTTCAGCCACACTAACCAGAAAAAAAAAAAAACAGATCTCACTATGTGTTCATACATGTGGTCCATAAGGTCTCCAGTACTGATTTTAGGGACTGAAAAGCTTGAAGGAAAGAGCTTTTTTGTTGTAAATAACAGAATGGCTGAAAAACCCATTGAAGGAGCTAAGGGTGCTGATCTATATCTATTAACTAAGAGAACAGGGAGTCAGACAGCTTTGTTTGGTGGGACGTAGTTTTGAACTACATGCTGAATTTAAATGATATTGTCTGTTAATGTATTTAAAGCATCATATGTTCATTATTTGAGTTGTTTTACTGGAAGACGGATGGAAAAACACACTAAGATTGATGCTGTACTGAAATCAGCTTCTCTTCCAAATTGATCTGTTCCACCTTAAGTGATGCATTTATTTCATGCTGGTGCTATTGGGAAGATATTCACCCCCAATGCAGTTTAGCATTACTGAATTAGGAGAAAGCACTTATGTTGGTTAATAAAGCTAATTAGCAATGGGGTGGGGGTGAATACTTTTGACTGTAACTGCTGCACCATTTAAGGTGGAACAAACAAATTAGACTGAGAAGTCAGATTAAGCCTTGTCTTTCACAAATAAACCCTCAATGACTGTCAGAATGGTGAAGAAGCAGTTCAGGGAGACATATGGGGCTAAAAAGATGACAGTTTTTTAGATTCTAATTCAGAACCGTAACCCCAATCTGGACTATGCATGCGCAGTAAAGGAATGTCATTTCTGACTTTCAGAACATGCTAATTCATGATGCCGTAAACAAACACTGTTGCACCAATGAGGCTGAAGTTATTCTCCAGCTTCTTACTGGAATCTTCTAATCCACCTTAAATGTTGCAGAACCTACAGGAGGCAGAGTGGAACTGCAGTGCTATTTTAAGTGACACTTTAGCGAGTCCACAGGCTTGCAGCAATCTTCCTTGAATAGAACTAATGTTATCCAGCACATTGGTTTCAACAAGAATAGGACGCCCTCATTCCATCCTTTTTTTTTTTACTGATTTAAGAGTTCGGTGAAAACATTTTAGAGCACCCTGAGATTCGGGGTGGTATGCACTGGACATGTGATGGTTAATCCCCAAGAATTTCAGAACTTCAGTAAAATTTGATCCCAGATCTGTTTGGGTGTATTTTGGTAACCCAAAAGTAGAAGGATTTGATCAGTGGCCAGGGCAGCAGCCCTACACAATCAACTATAAGACGTTCAAATGGCATTCCTAATGCTGGGAGTGGATAAAGTGGTGCAGATGGAATAACCTGATTGGGTTTTCACATAAAAAATTGGGAGTCCATGTTCTCATTAGTACACCATCTTGGCAAAAAAAATATTGGCATGCTGGGGCATTAGTTAGTCTACAGTTATCAAGAGATAGATCCCTACTTTGTTCCTCCATCAAAGCCTCTTTATTAAATTTCAGTTATGATGTGGAATCATTTTCTGCATCTTCTGACTAACTTTAAACCAAATAGTGTTTACCTATTATTGAGTAACTGTTACAACCCCACTTATCAAACCATTTCTCAAAATACTAGTCTAGGTCTTGGAGAGATAAGAAACAAACCAGCACAACAGATTTAATGCTCAAATGAAAATGTTGTATTATAGGTAAACATAAGCTAGCACAGTCAACATCATATAGCGTCAGTACAACAAGTACATAATAACACAGAAAAGAGTAGACTAAAATAGCTCCACATACATCATACTAAGTCAAAGCTAGTGCTCGCCAGCCATTACATCCGGGAACATACAGATTTACGAGAAGTACAATACTGAATCTTGTCTAAATAGCAAGAAAAAAAATCCAAAGTATCCGGAACAGCATAAATCACAACCGCATGTAACTACATGATAAGAAAACACAGCGGCTGACTGAATAAAAGTCAATGCCCCCATTTTAATGACAAAGCCCAGACAACGCAACCAACCAGCATACACCTTTAGATCAGCTGCTTCCAATCAGTCGATTCACCTGGAGAGAGAGAGGGAAACAAAGAAACAACAAGACAAACAGGCCACCAGATGGCAGCACTAACAGTATCAAATATGCAATACTGGATCACAGGATCACATAAGTCTTGAACGTAACAGTATTACGGTTTAATAGTGGACAGACGAGAATCTGGGCAGTCGATTGTAATGGGCACTGTAAATGCTATAAAATGGAGTGTGGTGAAGTGGACTCACCATGAACAGCGGATGAGGTTGGTGAAAGCCTTATTAATAGTCTTTGTAGCCACTCCTGAATCATCGAGGGCTGTGGACAGAAGAGAATCTGGGCAGGCGACTGTAATGGGCACTGTATGTGCTATTAAATGGAGTGTGCTAACGTAGACTCACCAAGATCTGTAGATGAGGTTACTGATCACCACATTAATGAAGTTTGTATCCACTTCTGAATCACTGAGGGCTGTAGACAGTAGAGAATCTGGACAGGCGATTGTATTGGGCACAATGAGCGGTATAAGAGATCATAAAGCGGCTCAAAAGAGAATTTGGGCAGCCAATTGTAAAGGGCACTTTATAAGGTACATCAAGGAGTATGATTAAGTGGACTCACCAAGAACAAGTGGATGAGGATTGTGAAAGCCTCATTTATGAAGTTCGTAGCCACTGCCTATCATAGAGGACTGTGGACAGAAGAGAATCTGGGCAGGCGATTGTAATGGGGGACTGTAAGTGCTATAAAATGGATAATAGTTAAAATAGATAAAATGGATTATAGTGTAAATTATTTATTTATAGTGTAAATTATTTATTTATCCAAATTTTTGTAACTGAGTGTCCTGCTATCCCTTTCTGCTGCTACACTGTGAATTTCCCCACTGCGGGACTAATAAAGGACTATCTTATCTTATCTTATCTTATAATAAGATAATTAATAAAGTTCGTAGCAACTCCCGAATTATCTAAGGCTGTAGACACAAGATGATCTGGGCAGGTAATTGTTTTGGGAACTGTAAGCTGTATAACAGGGAGTGTTATGAAGTGGACTCACCAAGAACTGTGGATGAGGTTGGTGAAATCATAGAGGGCTGTGGGCAGAAGAGAATCTGGGCAGGCGATTGTATTGGGCACAATGAGCGGTATAACAGGGAGTGTGCTAGCATAGAGGACAGAGGAAAATCCAGGCAGGCGATTGTAATAGGCACTGTAAATGCTATAAAAGGGAGTGTGATGAAGTGAACTCACCAAGAACTGTGGATGAAGCGGTTTAGCATTCCCAAATTTTCTAAGCGTGTGGACATAAGAGAATCTTGGCACCTTAAGAGGTACAACAAAGAGTGTGATGAAGTGGACTCACCAAGAACTGTAGATGAGGTTGGTGAAAGCCTCATTAATAAATTTTGTAGCCACTCAAAGTCAAAGTCAGCAAAGTCAAAAATGCAATATGTACAGGACATACACAGGATTGAAACTGCATTACTCTCAGACCCATGGTGCAACAATAAACATTTAAATAAACATCGAATATTAAATAACACAAAGCATGGACATTTTAGTTCACAAATTTGTAGGAATGTATGAGCATAGGTGTTTGTATAAATAAGTAGAGGTCCCTGACATTGACGTCAGAGGTAAAGTGGCATATGCAGCCATGCACTTAAAGTGTATGAAAAGTATATTTAAAGACCAGCAGATTAAAAGAAATCTGGGTATGGTTAGTGCAAATATAAACAGTATTTATCCACAGTTTTCATCCACAGTTTATATCCGGAATCATCAAGGGCTGTGGACAGAAGAAAATCTGAGCAGGCGATTGTAATGGGCACTGTCAGCAGTATAAAAGGGAGTGTAATAAACTGGACTCCCCAAGAACTGTGGATAAAGCAGTTTAGCAACTCCCAGATGATTTGAGGCAGTGGACAGAGGAGAATCTGGGCAGTCGATTATAATGGGCTATAAAATGGAGTGTGGTGAAGTGGACTCACCATTAACAGTGGATGAGGTTGGTGAAAGCCACATTATTGAAGTTTGTAGCCACTCCCGAATCATAAAGGGCTGTGGACAAAAGAGAATTTGGACAGCCAGTTGTAAAGGGCACTTTAAGAGGTACAACAAGGAGTGTGATGAAGAGGACTCACCAAGAACTGTGTAGGAGGTTGGTGAAAGCCTTATTAAAGAACTTTGTAGCCACTCCTGAATCATCGAGGGCTGTGGACAGAAGAACATCTGGGCAGGCGATTGTAATGGGGGATTGTAAGTGCTATAAAGTCAAGTCAAATTTATTTGTATAGCGCTTTTTACAACTGTTGTCGTCACAAAGCAGCTTTACATAATTAGTACTTAATAAAGGACAGAGACAGAAAAGAAAGAAGAAATAACATGAAGGGTCAAAGACCCCCGTGAGCAAGCCAACGGCGACAGTGGCAAGGAAAAACTCCCTCAGAGCTGGAGGAAGAAACCTTGGGAGGAACCAAGACTCACAAGGGGGACCCATAATCCTCTGGCCAGACTATTTAAACATGAATGGTAAAAATTACCAAAGCAGATACAACAGAAAGTTTATAGTGGTGATATTAATAGTGTCAGACAGACACAAGTCCATCTAGGTTTCAGCACGGCCACCAAACAGGCAGCAGCGGCAGGCGGGTGAGCCATGGGTGGTGGCGGGTTGGGGGGACCCGCTGGCCGGACTGGTAGGTGGCAGCTGGTTAGACGCAGGTAGAGGGGACCTCAGCGGGCAATCTTCCAGCAGGTCGGGCTGGGTGGCCATTTACTCGAAGAAGGTAAAAAGAGAAAAGTTAGTTCTAAGAGGAATTTTATGGAGGGCAGAGAATGTTGAGAATCAGCATCTGGGTATGTCTGACGATTCCGGCAGGTCTGGTTATCACAGCATAATTAAAAGGAGAGAGCCAGAAGGTAACACGGACACGGGCGCACCCTGAGAACACCAGCATCTATCTGCTCCACCTTCAACAAACCTGAGTGATCGCGTGTAAGCAGCGAGACGACAGCTCCAGCATCTCAGTGTACTACAATTCCCAGGGTCCGCGAACCCCTGGACCTGCAGCCCTTATCTAAGAAACATTAATTACCAAAAGCTAAACTAAACATATACGTTTTCAGCTTAGATTTAAAGATTGAGACTGTGCCTGAGTCCCGAACATTATCTGGAACGTTATTCCAGAGCTGGGGGGCTTTATAAGAAAAGGCTCTTTTTGGGAACGAGTAAGAGGCCAGCACCCTGAGATCTAAGTAGTCTTGATGGTTCGTAATATACAATAAGATCCTGCAGGTACTCAGGAGCGAGGCTATGTAGGGCCTTATATGTTAATAGAAGAATGTTGTATTCGATACGGAATTTAACTGGGAGCCAATGAAGTGCTGATAGAACTGGACTGACAAGGTCAAATTTTCTAGTTTTAGTAAGGACCCTGGCTGCAGCATTTTGCACCAGCTGAAGTTTATTGAGGTTCCTGCTGGAACAACCTGACAGTAGTGCGTTACAATAATCTAGCCTTGAGGTAACAAAAGCATGTACTAGCTTTTCTGCGTCTTGTAGTGATAAGGAGTTTCTTAGTTTGGAGATGTTCCTAAGCTGCATAAAGGCTGTTCTACTAATATTAGCTATATGTTGCTCAAATGATAAATCTGAGTCGAATGTGATGCCAAGATTTTTTGCTGATAAACCAGGAATGATGGAAGAATCAGCCAAGTCTAACATTAAGTCTGATAGTTTATTTCTAGAGTCTTTTGGACCTAAAAGGAGAACTTCGGTTTTGTCACTGTTGAGGAGAAGGAAGTTATGTGACATCCAGAGTTTTATATCCTTTACACAGTCCTCCATTTTCTGTAATCTAAATTTATCATCAGGTTTGACTGATATATAGAGCTGTGTGTCATCTGCATAGAAATGGAAATTAACGCCATGTCTGCTTATAACTGAGCCCAGTGGTAACATGTATAATGTAAATAATAGTGGTCCTAAAATTGAGCCTTGCGGAACTCCATATCTTACTTCTGCGTAGTTTGAAGATAAATCTTTTATCTTTACGAATTGATAGCGTCCCGTTAGATATGATTGGAACCATGATAGGGCTGTCCCTGTGATTCCAACCATTTTCTCTAATCTTTCTAGTAATATAGTATGATCTATTGTATCAAAGGCTGCACTAAGGTCTAGTAGGACTGATAAAGATACGTAGCCTTGATCAGAGGCAAGAAGGAGATCATTCGTAATCTTCACTAGGGCTGTCTCTGTGCTGTGATTGGGTCTAAATCCAGACTGGAATTTCTCATACATGTAATTTTTACTCAGGTATAAGCAGAGTTGTTGGGCCACAGCTGTTTCTTAGATACGAATGTTAAGTTTGAGATGGGTCTATAATTAGATAATACGCTAGGATCAAGATTTGGTTTCTTGATTAAAGGTTTTATAACTGCTATTTTAAGGGTTTGGGTTACATGTCCAAGGCTAAGGGATGAATTTACAATTGTTAAAAGAGGTCTGATTATAATTGGGAGAATTTCTTTTAGCAATTTAGAGGGAATCGGGTCGAGTGTACATGTTGTACAATTAGCTGAGGATATAATTTTTTTCTAGTTGTGGAAGTGGGTAGAAGGCTTCCAGCCTTTGTTCTACAACTAAGTTATGTTCTAAAGCAACTACATCAGGTGACGGCCATGTTTGATTTAATAAGCAGGGTTGGATTTGTTGTCTAATATTTTCTATTTTATTATTAAAATAGTCCATAAAAATGTGACTGGTTAAAGATGTTGGGATCTGGGGTTGAGTATCTGCCTGGCTTTTAGTAAGTTTAGAGATCTCATTAAAAAGAATTCTGGGATTGTTTTTGTTTTTCTCAATCAGCGAGGCCAAATACACTGAGCGAGCTTTAATGAGAGTCTTTCTATATTGACTAAGGCTGTCCTTCCACGCAGAGTGGAACACCTCTAGTTTGGTCGCCCGCCATTTACGCTCTAGTTTCCGCACTGTTTGTTTTAAGGTACGAGTTTGATCACTGTACCACGGTGTGAGCCTTTTTTGCCTCATCATTTTATTTTTAAACGGCGCTACTTTGTCTAATGTTGATCTTAGGGTATTTTCTAGATCATTTGTTAATTTAACGAGCTCTGTTTGGTCTGACGGAGTGTAAGCTAAGGAGATTTTTAGTAAACTGTACAGCTGTCATTGGTGTTATTGTGCGCTTTAGACAGTGTTGGGGAGAAGAATTAACATTTTGCCTTAGCTGTAGCTCAAAGGAGATTAGATAATGATCCGATATTACTGAGCTTTGAGGTAGAATATTTAGCTGATCAATGCTAACACCCAGGGTCAGGACTAAATCTAGGGTATGATTACAGTAATGTGTGGGTCCAGTTACGTTTTGTATGATGCCAACAGAATCTAAAATTGATACAAACGCCTTTGTTAATGGATCGTCTGCTTTTTCAAAGTGAATATTAAAATCTCCTACTATTATAACTTTGTTGCTGCACACTGCCGAGTCTGCAGCAAAATTACTAAATTCTTTTAAAAATTCAGAGTAGGGCCCTGAAGGCCTATAAATATTAATCAGTGAGAAAACATTTTTATTTGTGGCCGGATTTGATATGTTAATGTAGATAAGCTCAAAAGAAGTGAAGGTGTTACAGTGTTTTTGAATAATCTCTAGTGTATTCTGATAGATTATACATACTCCACCTCCTCTGCCTGATAATCTAGGGCTATGTACATATTTATAGCCTGTGGGGGTGGCTTCATTTAGAGCTATATATTGATCAGGTCTAACCCAGGTTTCAGTTAGGCAGAAAACATCTAGTTTCTGATCACATATCATTTCATTTACGATCACTGCTTTTGAGGATAGTGATCTAATGTTAAGTAGACCAAGCTTTAGGTCTGAGGTGCTGCTGTTATCGTTGAAATGAGAGATTTTAACACTGATTAAATTATTAAAACGAGCTGATCTAGATGTTCTATGTTTGTGTTTAATTCGGGGCACAGACACAGTCTCAATACAGTGAAACCTGGGTGACGCCTCAAAGCAGCTCGCAGACGGTCAGTTTAGCCTGTCTGTCTGCGGCCTGGTCCCGGCTCTGGATTGTCAGCAGCCTTTTACACTCCTCTGCCGACTAACTAGCAGACTATGAGCAATGCTGCACGAAAGTAAGGCAGCACCCTCCCGCGTGGGGTGGACACCATCCCTACCTAAAAAACCAGGCTTGCCCTCAAACTTTAACCAATTATCTATGAAGCCCACATGATTTTCGGAACACCACTTGGACATCCAGCGGTTCAGCGCTGTGAGTTGGCGGTTTAGCGCCGCGCCTCATTGGGATGGGACCAGAGCAAATTACGGCATCGGACATCGTCTGGGCCAGTTTAACCACCTGCCGCAGACGAATATCATTGGCCCCTACATGAATCACTATCCTCGAATATCTCCTGTTTGCTAGCCGCTTAAGGTTGCCGCTAATGTCCGGCGCTCTGGCTCCCGGTAAACAGCTAACAGTCACTGCTGGAGCCCCTAAAGGACTAGCTATCTTCACGTGTCGAACAATAGAGTCTCCTATTACCAGAGTACTTTGAACAGACTCCTCAGCGGGTGTTTCGCTGAGCGGGGCAAACCTGTTTGACACGCGAATGGGGGGGGGGGGGGGCGTGGTGTTCCGGTGGGCTAAATTTGGCCTTTGCGCTAGCATTAGCCTTAGCTTTCCGGCTATGCTGCCGAGACGTCACCCATTCGCCCCGCTGTGAGGGCTCTAACCCTGAGGCAACGGGGGCTGCTACCAGTGACTCTTGCTCTCTATCCTTCAGTAACCCCATGATGCACACCTCTAACTGGTCCACCTTTTCCACCAGAGAGCTAACTAACTCACATTTAGTGCAAACACTATCATTATCACTAGCGGTGGGAAAAGGGTCTAGACTAAACATACCACACTTCTCACACTCAAAAAGTCCAGCAACAGCCATAATAAAATACAAACTTACCGCTTTCAGCTGACTTAGGCACCGAAATAAAGGTTGTTGTGGGGTACTCTGCTTTTTGTTTTGTCTTTTTGATAGACCTGTGGACTGTAAACATAATCTAAAAGCAGTTACGACGAAAAGCGGTAGAAAGTGATAGAAAGCAGAAAGAACAAGCTAAACACGGAGACAGTGATTCCTCCAAGGACCGGGTCTGGAGTAAGGATTTCCCACAAGCGTTAGCCTTCCCAAACGGAAGCCATTCCCATAAAATGGAGTGTGGTGAAGTGGACTCACCATGAACAGCGGATGAGGGTGGTGAAAGCCTCATTAATGAAGTTCGTAGCCACTTCCATATCATAGAGGACTGTGGACAGAAGAGAATCTGGGCAGGCAATTGTAATAGGCACTGTAAGCGGTTTAACAGGGAGTGTGATAAACTGGACTCCCCATGAACTGTAGATGAACTGTGGCATAAAGCAACATTATGTGAAGTTTATAACTTAAAAAGAATAACACTTAAATGGTGCTAAAATGGAGATAAAGGTCAGTCTGGCGCAGTATGTGAATGCATACAAGATGTTTAGAGCTAATGGACAGTTCAATGACTTTGAAAGGAATTAGGTTATTATTTTTTAACTTTACATAAAATAATACTAATAATACTTCTTACATTAAAGAGTTCTGGTTATTAAGGTAAGTTCTAGAAACTGACTATTTCACTTGTCTTATTCTTTAGTCTTTATATAGGTCATATAAGCAGAGAACCTGTAGAGAGGAGAATTATCACTTGAAGTGTCTGACAAACCTGGAAGACATTCTCAAGTCTGATTTTCACACCAAAAAATGCACTGATTTCCTCAACACAGAACAGTACCAGATGTTTCAGCACGGCAGACATATTTTAAAAAGCTCCTTTTATAAGACGCCTCCAGCATCAGAGCACCAACCAGTCAGCACTCACTCACAGTAATGCTAGCCTCTATTGCCCAAAACCTGCTTTCTGTAGAAAATGTTATCTTTGCTTTTTTTAGTGAAATACATCATTCTACTTTCCAGAATTAAAGGAAGATCCTGGTGGTTAGACACCCCCGGACATTGAGGATCTGCTTGCAGGCTCACTCTGGCACTTTGCAGTCATTTTTTGAGACAACAGGGTAAATAGGAAGTGGCTAGACTCTCCATAAACCAGCTCTGATATAAGCCTCTTTTATACAACACATCTTGACACTTGGCAAAGTATTATCTGCTAAATCTGTCTTCTCTATAAAGAGCTATTAATATATCCATGATTACAAAGGGGGTTAATACTGGACAGTGTAAAAAACATACAATAGATACAATAGTTTATTAGAGCAACACAACAGAAATGGTTCAGAAGATAAGTGTAAGAAGTCAATTCAGTCTTATGTTCCAGACAACACAGATGAATGATGAAAATCAACTCATCAGCGCCACCTACAGGCGGAACAGCAGCGCTTAAGGTGGACTGGATCATTCAAATAAGAAGCTGAGGAAAGCTGAGGGAAGGCTAATTTGAACAGTGCTAATAAATAAGGTCATTTTTCTTCCTCTAATGGATTATTGTTGTTGTTTATTATTATTCACAGACAACAATCTGTTTTCCGGTGTGCTTAATCAGCCTGCCATCCATATCCCACCTTTACAGAGTTTCCGATTCGGCTCATCTCAGCGTAAATCGTGAAAAGGAAAACAGAGAACTTCCAGAAACATGTTAGTCTATGTTGGGATGAAGGTTTGGTAATGTAGGAGCACCTCACCTTAAATGTAGTCTGAAGAGAAATGGCTGAAACAGCAGCAGTGTTTGTAGAGGTGTTGGAGGAGCTTTAGTGAGTCGTGGCTGTTTAGTAAAGCTGGTCGCGTGCTGTGCTGCTGGAAAGCAGGTGACATCACAATCTGAGCAGAATGATGAAGTTCTAGAGCTTGAACTCTCACAGCCTCTCTTTATGATCACGTGGAAGTTCATGAGGACAGTAAACCACCACCAAACACCTATCAATAATAGACTAATGAAGTAGATTAGAATTATTATCACCAATAATCTTTCTATCATATTTAAACACATATTTAAAAACATCATTTCACTTTATGAAAACATTTATTTATTTAACGGTGTTTCAGCTGCTTGTTTAACTGCTTCTGGTCTTCACTATAAATACAGAACAACATAGAAGAAGCAATCTTTTCCCAGGATCAAAGCGGAGGGACAAAATATAAATGATAAACTGTGTAATATGTTTATATAAACTTTTTTCTTTTTAAATACATTTTTATTTTTCTGAACTTAAACAATATTTAATTGTAAATATTATATAAACATTCTACATACTACATTATATTTAGTAAGCACTACATAATTAAATTATGTTCCACCAAATGAATCACAACACAAAATATGATGGTACACAACTTAAAATCCTAAAATTACTAAAACGATTAGTGTGTCAAACTCCTAGTTAGGATCATTTTAGCCAATAAATGAAAAATGTAACCCTAAATTTAAACAAGTAATTCACAAAACATGAAAAACACCAAATTTCTTTATTAAAATTATTAAACACAACAGGCTGCCATTTCAAAGGCATTAACAATTGTTTTCAGAGCTAGAAATATATTTTATAATTAAATATTTCAGAGCACAACAGACATGAAAACATGAAAACCATTATCTGCAGAGAAACACAAAAGAGCACTTGCCTTCCCCAGAAAATCATTTATACCTACACAGCTGCCTTGAAACAAAATCAATATATAATATAACACAACCTCCTCGTTTCTACTCTCACTGTCCACTAGATCAGCTCCACTGACCATATAGGAGCACTTTGTAGTTCTATAATTCCAGACTGTATCCAGCTGCTTCACTGCATACATAATGAGACAGCTATCCACCTGGGGGAGCCAGAGGGAAGACTAGATAGCAACTAGGGTGGAGTCAAAAGCAGATATGGGGTTTTGCAGGGAGCTGGGTTCGAACCTACGTTGCTGGTGTGAAAGGGCAGAGAGAAATCCCCTGGACCAAAATTAAAACAAATGAAAGGACTTAGAATTATAAGGGTTGTTGTGAAATGAGAGAAATAACTAAACCAAAAAACAGCAGTAAGATGTCCTTAAAATAAAATAAAAGGACTGTAAAAATACGATGTTTACAAAGGGAGAGAGAAAGAGGGGAATGCCTCATGGCAACCAGCGAGAGAAATCTGAGAGCCACTAGCGGCTCTAAAAGACATAAAGCGATAGAGCCTCTTGTGTGCAAAGAGGAACTGCAGAGTGACTTAGACAACTCTCGGAGAACACCAATACCGGCGTGGTCTAGCTTTCACATGGTAAAACTCAAGGATTTGATCAAGGATTGCCACCAGCTGCCGTCAATCAGGCTGATCATTAGGAGGCACGGAGCACGATCTCCCTCTGGGGTGAAGCAAAACTTGTTCTTGCACTGTTCCCATTTTCTATAAAGTCAAACTGAAAAGTCTGCACACCCCTTTCACCTTCTCCATGTTTCTTTATGTTACAGACTTATTCTACAATAGATTGAGTTCATTTTTGGCCTCATTTTTATTTTCTTGGACCCCATGGCCCCATGGGACCTTATGTAGGGAGGTGTTGGCAATCCTCAATCATGCTCAATCAACTGAAAATTTAAACAAAATGCACCTCGTCTCACTTTTGGGTGTCAAATCAAATGGTGTGCACACTTGTGTACATATAAACTGTTTACAACTGCCGTTGTCACAAAGCAGCTTTACAGGAACCAGTAATAAAACCAACTGCATTTTAAATGGTTGCAAACTGTTTCTATTAGGACACTGTTATCAAGGTGTGCTAATGTGTCTAATAGAGAGAACAGTGGGTGAACACCTCTGCAGCCCTTCTGTGTCTAAACCAATTGTACCAGCAGAACACACACTAACACACCACCACTGTGCCGGGGACACTCTGTGCCTTGTGGTGGTGTTAGTGTGTGTTCTGTTAGTACAATTGGATCAGACACAATGGTGAAAAAAAAATGGCTGGTCAGTGTACATGTATAGAACATTTATGCACATGTGCATTCAAGCTGGTTGCTTGGTTCAGTATTTCAACTCATAATTTTTCAGTCTCAGCAGGCATAGTTTCACTCACAACAATATCCCCCTCAACTTTAAGATGCTGCTGGGGCTGAAGGAGACTCCACCAGTGATGAGAAGAGTAACAGGAGTGTCGGTGATGCTGGCTCCTCTTCCTGCTGCAAAATACACACACTGTAATTATGAGGAGAGTTGCAAAAGAAATGTTACAAGTCACAACTTTTCATATGTTCATCACACTTATAGATGGTTCAGACTTTCCAACCAATTACAAGAAGTTGAGACATATCACCCATTTAACAATAGAAGAATAAAAAGAACCAGTGCATATTACAGTTTGAGTAGCTTATTTATTACATAATAACCCAAATCAAAAGGCATTTCACTTCTTTTAAAGTCATGAGATAAATGTGAAGCCACCAAAGCTCAGACTATTCTTGCATTCTTTCTTAACCTATGATAACTTTTGTGATTAATATTTTCTTCATTACTTACTGTTCTTTCTGTTGGGTTTCTACATTATCTCTTCTGTGTTAAAGCATACAGAAGTTACATAGTTGTACATCTATTTCATTTCCAGAACAAAGTCACTGTTGAACTGACTTAGCACTGCTGATGGTGAAGCGCAGAACCTTTTATCTGCCGAGAGAGTTCAGCGCTGCATTTATCCTGGCTGTTTAAATTCTGCCACGCACGAACTTGGAGATGCCACTGGGGCTGCTGCATGACACAATCAGCAAACAAGAGACCGCACACCCAGACGGCATGTTCACTGCCGATTTTAACCACAGCAACCTGAGGACTCTCCTCCCCAAACACGAAGGAGAACAACATTCTCGACCAAGTCCACAGCAACGTGAGCGGTGGCAACAAGGATGTGACTCAGCCACGGACAGTCCGACCAAATCTCTGTGTTCCTCTCTGTGTGACAACAATCTTTATTTGAATACAGAAAGGATGGAGAAAGGAAATGATGTTGATCTCAAGAGGAGGCAGGAGCTACATGCACACCTCTACATATGTGAGACAGAGGTGGAGAGGGTAAAAACCTTCAAATTCCTCTGCGTTCACATCAGTAACGATCTCACTTGGTCACACAAAACGCACCATATCGTTCAGAAGTCCCAGCAGCAGTTGTATTTTGATAAATGTCAGCCAAAATTCTCAGCAATGTCTACAGGAGCACGATCTTACCAACTCTGTCACGGTCTGGTACAGAAACTGCACCGCTCAGAACAGGAAGGCTCTCCAGAGTGTGATCAAGACTGCACAGTCCATTTCCGGAGCAGCCGCCCCCTCACTGCAGGACATCTACAGGACCAGGGTCATCAGGAGGGCCCACAGCATTATCAGGGACAATACACACCCTTTACACAGCCTCTTCATGCTCCTGCCATCGGGCCCACACTACAGGAGCGTGAAGTCCAGGACAGCCAGACTGACAAACAGTTTTTATCCACAAGCCATCAGGCTTGTAAACACCTCCTGACATGCACCCATTAATACAAGCCCACTACATATAATCACTGCTGCTGTTCTACAAATACTGTTTACTTTTGTACTTGCACAATGCACTTCCCACATGCACAACTTTCTTTACTTAGTGTTTTTCTTTTACTTAGCATTACTTTTTTTTGCTTATTTACTGTATATATTTTTGTTGTACTTTTTCTCTCTTTATTTTGATATTTATGAGATTATGTCAGTAAAGACTTGGTAAGAATTCCATGGTACAGTTTAATTGCTTGTTTCTGCTGTGCACATGATAATAAACTCTTGAATCTTGAATTGTGATTGTGTTTGCACAGGTACTTGCCAAAGGAAAGCGTGAGCTCCACTCAAATATTAGCTGTGGCTTTATTGTTGTGGGGGTAACTTCCTTTAGTAGGTTCCAAACTTCAGCACATCCTGAAGAGAAGGGCCTGCACCTGTTTCTAAAAAACAAACAAACAAACAAACAAAAAATATATCAGTAGTAGAACACAACCGGGTGGAGCCTGTCACCCTCCCCAACAACAAATCGGGGTGGCACAACAACGGGGCAGACGTGAAAGCGCGCTTAAGCGCCTGGAAGGACTCCTCAGCTTGCGGAGTCCACGTGATGCGCCTGGGAGCTCCCTTGAGCAGTGATGTGATGGGTGCTGCCAGGCTACTGAAATTCCTAATTAACCTTTGATAGAAGTTGGCAAAACCTAAAAAACGCTGGACCTCCTTAACGGAGCCAGGAGACGGCCAATCCAAGACTGCTTGGACCTTGGCCCAATCCATCTGAACCCCCCGCTCGCTGATGATGTACCCTAGAAAAGGGATTTCTTTAACATTAAACACGCACCTTTCTAGTTTGGCGTAGAGCTGGTGGGCCCTAAGCCTCGCCAGGACCAAGCAAACCTGGTGTACGTGTGTGGGCAGGTTGGGCACTAAATCAATTGCACAATCGTAGGGACGATGGGGAGGAAGCTTAGCGGCTTGGGCTTGACTGAACACGTCCTGCATATCCTTGTACTCTGGGGGGGACAAGAACACTCACCACATTGGTGCCTGGAGACCTCTCCCCGCACTCACCAGTGACCTGGCGTGATGCTCCTCTGGGTCACCGACCACAGTCCTTCCGCTGGTGCCCCGCTTGCCCGCAGTAGAAGCACAGACCCTCTCGGCTCCTCCTGCTGAGTTCCTCCGGGTGAGGCGACTGATTCCTACCACTCGACGTGGCTGATGGTGTGGTAGCTTGGGACCCTCCAGGGATTGAGGGCTGAGCGATCCGCTGTGTGACTAGGCTGGTCGACTGGGACTAGTGACGGATCCCCCAGCACACCAGGACCTGGGGGTTGGTAGGGCGACCTAAGAGCTGGATGGCAAGGGCGATGAGTTCGTCCAGCTCTAACAACTCGCCTCGGGATGCCAGCTCTCGCTGCAGATGGGGGCTAAGCCCATTACGGAACAAGACCACCAACACCAGCTGCTTCCATCCACTACCCGCTGCCATGGTGCGGAATTCCAGCGCTTACTGAGCCGTGGTTCGGCTCGATCGGCTTGCCCAATCCAGAGCTTTACTGGCGAGATATAAGGAATATATAAGGAATATATCTGGGATATAAGGAAGATGATCTTCGGCTGGTCAGTGCCGGTCGGTTAGTTGCTAAAAAAGACTGAGCACTGTAACAAGAACCCCTCTGGATCGCTATTATATGTATCCGGTTTACATTGGGCCGGGAGGACTAGCGGGCTCCAACAAAGCCTGAACAAGCTTTGCCAACCCCTGAACGCCACCCACTAGGGTGACTTGGTGCTGCTGGTCCGCCTGTTGCTGCACCAGGCTACCAACTGTCTCAAACATACTCTGAAGAGTGAGCTGCTGCTGCCCCAAGAACTGTCCTTGGGCGCGAACAGCCTGATTTAAGGCTTCCATCCCCTTCCATTCCATGTAGGCTTGGAACCTACAATTCTCGGCAAGGAGCTTAAGCCTTAAGTACCCCCCATCTCAGGTCACATTAACCAAACAAGACATGGCATAACTAACAAAACCGGGAACATGTGAGACGACAAACGAACTGAACCAAAGACATGAACATGAAGAGAACACTGAACTCAACAAAAGTCCTTAAGGGAGCCTGCGGCCCTGACTCGAGTCCGCCCCAGGGACTTTTTTTTTGCCAATAACTGGTGTTTAATTCAAATGTTCACTTAAATAAGAACACTTGTTTCCTTCCAAAATATTATTATGGGCATGTATCTCCCATCCAAAAGCAATCCTTACTTTCAACATTTGAAATGTCCGTTTCCAGTAAAGTCTGTGAGTTTGAGCGCTAGACTGCCCGACTGTTTCGTTTTTTATTTTGATGACATGATTTTTTCTGTTTCCATTTCTGTTTTCCACCCGTTTTCGGTCATGTAGATAACTTTAATTGACATAAACTGTGACACTGTATTATGGCACTGTAATCGTCCCATGGTGCATTGGGGTACATTTTAAGTGTGTATTTGATTAATCAGAATGGACTTTTGTAGTGAATTTGTTAAGCATAGCTCAGTTGTGGTTGTTTGTGTTATATTAGTCATTTTGGTGTGGTTGGTTTGTTAATTGTGAATTGATTTTGGGTATTTGCCATCATGACATTACCTAAGCAGGGATAATACCTCCAGACTGGATTGGGAATTAGGGGGTGTTTATATTTTGTGGGTTTTCTTTTGTGTTGTTAATGTAAATAGTTTGAGACTTATTTTTCAGCATTTCCGTTTCCCACCCGTTTTCAGGCATTTTTGTTTTCGCACCTGTTTACAGGCATTTTGTTTACCCACCCGTTTTCGGGCAATTTCCGTTTTCCCACCTGTTTACAGGCATTTTGTTTTCCCACCCGTTTTCGGTCATTTTTGTTTTCCCACCTGTTCCGTTTTCCCACCTGTTCCGTTTTCCCACCCATTTACAGCCATTTTAGTTTTCCCACCTATTTACAGGCCTTTTTGTTTTCCCACCCGTTTTCAGGCATTTTTGTCTGGCAATCAAATCTAGTCCTCTTCTGCATGAATGACAGCTCAGCACTGCTGAAACTTCAGCTGTTTGTTCAAATAGAGAGGTTTAGAGGTGGGAAATATCTGATGGTCAAAGTTTATATGTAGACGACTTTAATTGACAAACGGCTACACTGTATTATGGCACAGTTGTGTCCCATGGTGCATTGGGGTACCTTTTAAGTTTGTATTTGGTTAATCAGAATGGACAGAATGTGCAGGCTGGTATGAACAAGGGATGAAAGATTGTCTATAACATGAACATTTTTGTGAAATATATGATCTAACCTCTAATATGAATTTATATGAATTATGAAATGAGCTTTGAACAACTTTAAATGAAAGCATTCCCACCTAAAAATGAAGCGAGAGAGAGAGAGAGCAGGTGTTCAGTCTGCTTGGAAATAATCATTCTTTGGCTCAGGTTCTCTACACGTATGATGACACTCAGTTTAACTTTCTGGCATCATCGAGTGACACTGGTAGGGCAGAATCACAGGATAGTACTCATCATCATCATCATTTTTGCTGGTTGATTTTGTTGGTGACTAATCCTCAACCTCCAAAGGCAGTAGATCAGAAGGTAAGAGCAGGTTGTGATGCAGCACTCGTAACTTTCCCCTTCCTCTTTCAGCTCTCAGCTCATTAATGGGGATATCTTTATTCATTTCTCATACCACAACATGGAAGATGTCCTCCCAGTGATTTCCCAATTTCCCAGGTCACCTACGGGGTGTCAGGTTGCGTACTAGGACACGATAACCTGGACACAACATTGAACTCTTACTTTCTTGTGAAAGCTTCTTTTATTCAGTGAAGCAGCTTTGTGGATATTCTCTCTCTCAATTGCATTTGCCTCTTTCATCTCATTCTTCCATCTCTAGATCCACAATTCAGCAACCCACCTACTAGTGGTGGCATTCAGCTTTGCGGAGGATAAAACATAAGCCTGTGATTTACAATCACTGCAGACAGTGAAGAAGGACGCATAGTACAGATAATTGTGAAATTTCTCAGTTATGTCCCACTTCAGGGTGAGAAACTCTAACTTTCCTGAATGCAAGTGATGATTCTTTTCAGATGCTGATAAAGTGCGCGACACAGGCGATTACACAAAGCTTCCCATCTGTGAAAAGTCTGGAAACACAAGCGCAGGGGGCTGTACAAGGTAGCCAAGTAGTTCATGTAATATTTGCTGGTGTGTTTCTGTCCACTCAGTTGGTGTGTTAGAGGGACGTGTTGGACGTCCCCTTTCTTGACCGCCTCTTTCTTTAATGGTCGAAGCTTTGTCTTCTCCAGGCCGCTTGATGAGGTCATAGAGTGGACCAGCATTGTGGGAGGGAAATCCTTTATGTACTGTTTATAATAACTCAAAGCCCCAGCATTCCTCTAAGCTCACCTACAGTGCTGTGTCGCTCTGCAAGAGCTCTCACCACAGATGTGTCAGCAGGGTCCATCCTGCTTCCTTCTGTGGACACAATTCGACCAAGATAACGGACTTCTGTCTTAACCCTTTCCTGCCTGAGTAGAACATTTCATTTTCAGACACTATGTAACATAGTCATAGAAAAAACCTTATGGTGTAACTACAGTACATAGTACAGACAATAAATACACCATTATAACCAGAAAAATCAGTTCTTTAAAATGATATAAAATTCAGCATGATTATAGAAGTGTAAAATAAACAAATATATACGTATATAAGTATTCTCCAAAATCAACCTACAACACCTCTCAATTTTTTTTCATTCATAAATTCTTACATTTTTGACACATTTCTGTGCACAATAGAGAAACATATAGAGTATATGATTTTTTCTGAGACCATCAAGAAAATAATTTAGAATCTATCATTTTTTTTATTCAAAAGTTATAATCTATTTAGCAGAAGGTGTCATTAAGCAATTTAAAATGTTCCTTTTTTACCTCATGTTTTACCAAGGTCAGCACACACTATAAACCAATGAAAGTGTACTTTTATAAAGTACTAAATCGTCAACATCCATATTTTTAAAATAATAAAGATGTATTTGACAAAATAAACACTCCAACAGTGTTTAGTTTAAAAACATTCAATATTTCTATTAGAATTATATACACTTCTCATCTATACATAATATCAAAACAACACAAACATGGACATACTATTATTACATAAAATCGGTCAAGCTGTTTATTTGATTTTCTTGCAAATAACTACAATATAGTTTGACACTATTAAAATAATAATAAACAATGCAATGCAAAAACTCTCAAATAATCTGTCAGGCCCTCGTCATTGTGCCCAAATATGTACTTCTGCCTAATTTCCGGGTTGTTTGTGTTCATGTGTATTTGGTTCTGTTCAAATGGTTTGATTCATGTTCATTTGCGTTTACTCATTGGTCATTGTTTTGTCCATGTGTTGCACCTGGGACTGGGAGTACTTAAGGAGCTTTACCCCCTTTGTTCACTGCCGTGAATTGACTCAGTTTGCGGTTTACATTCAGGAGAAGTTCTCCAGCCTACTCTAGAGGCAAGCGAGGTATGTTCGCTCAAGTTCCAAGGCGACCCACGTTCAAGGCAGCAAAGTCAGGTTAGGTCGGCCTTGCCTTCTGGTCTGGCGGCTGGTTCCCCAGCTACTCCTCTTTTGTTTAAAGAGAGCAGCTGTACCCTTTGTTTGCTTACTCCCCCGATGCCCATGCCCGGCTTGTGGCTTTCTGTTCTAGCTCCCTCCTTGCTTCTCCCCTCCTTACATCCCTTTCTCTCACGCTCAGCTCCCGGTTCCTCCCAGTCCCAGGTTTGTTTTGTTCGCCATCTTGGCTGTTTACTGTTTTGCCTGTTTGCACTGTTTTACTAGTTGCTGCACTTCCCATTTAGTATCCCTTTGTGTTGTACCCTGTTTACGTTAATAAAATAGCTTGCTTTGATTCCATCTCTGCGAGTCATCCCTCTTGGTCTGGCCGTACACGCCATGACATAATCCAATTCAACAATGCAAGAAAAAGCTATTATTTGTTCAGGATAATCATTGAACAATTCAGTAAACAGTTATGAGGCAACAGTATATCAAATCTCATCTAAGCCATTTTGCTACACTACATCATATTTAACAGACAATGCTCAAATGACCTCCTTCCAATGAACAAACACACACTGAACTTTGACCTGTGAAGAAAAAGAGAAACAGAGTACATATACACAAACACAGGGGTTGAGGGTGGATGAGAGGAGCGGACAGTAGAAGACAGACAACTGTGAAACTCATCTCCTTCATCAAGACTGAAAACAGTTTCGATTACCAACTAAACTAAATCTTCTACCTTAACACTCAGGAGTCCTGCAATCTTTGTTTATTTTCTTTTATGATTTTTTTGTGGCAATGGCCGCAAGCTGGAGCGACAGATTTTCCTAACCCCAGTTTATCTGGCTGTAGCTAAACTAAACCCTGATGCTCCATTGGAACGATGCCAGTCCTGAAACAACACCTCCCATGTGCTTATTGTAGAGCTTTACTACAGCTGGTTGACGGACTACTTTTCTGTACCGTGTGGCACCATACTTTACCATCCCTGAAACCTCTGATGAATCATTATCACTGAGGAAATTAGAGAGGCATGTAACTGCTTGCGTGTTCTTCCCCTGAACAACTAAGACACTTCCATCAATTCTACACCACCTCATATCACCACGGTTAGCTCGCCGCTCCCCTTTTTCGACATCTTTGAAATCCACTGGGAATTTCTTATGATTAATCCTACATTGGTTCCCCACTCCTTGAGTCAGACCATAACAGTTGGTGATGTATAAAAGTTATCAAACCAAACTGTGTGACCTTGATTTTTAAATGGCTGCACAAAGTCTTCAATCACTTTTGTAGCCAAATCAGTTTTGCTCCCATCAAGACTGTCTGTGTATACATCAGAGTCTAAGGTATATCCCAAATCTGAAGCTGCAATCACCCACAACAACCCCAGCGAGTAGGTTTACCTTTTATATACTGCTGTAATCCTGATCAACCTTTTGATTCTACCATCCTCTCGTCTATGCTCAGATTTCCATCAGCCTGGAAAAGCTGCTGACACTGGGTTTTGAGGTGGTCCATCAGGTAACGCAACTTCCTAAGACAATCACAATTATTTTCTGTGACAGGATGTAGAAAATGGGGGGCTGCCATCAATTCCTTGAAACGGTCATGGGACATGAACAACTTGACCCATGAACCCTAAATAGATCTGGTATATGTACACATACACTGTACACATTTACAAATACAAACACTTGGAATACATTTATTTACACACTAGAGGTTGTTGGTTGATCCCTCTGCTCATCTTCACCATCCTCTTCTTCTCCTTCATCCAGGAGCTCCGTGTCCATGAAGTCCTCTTCTTCAATGGTCATGCCTTCATGATCTTCATCACTGTCATGTTCAGCGATAAGCCTAAGCTCGTCAGGGCCTAGCCACCAACTCCTCTTCAGAGACTCCATAGGGCATGCATATTGAGCCTGGTCTCCATCCATCTCAGAATAATCATTAAAAAGAGATTACAATGAATAAAGGTGGTGACAGTGATGTTATTTTAAAAATTATAACATTTATGTAAATTTAAATACTCTATATGGTTTTCTCAGAGAAGCTAAAGTCCACATACTCATGTTTTGTACACTGAATCAATACCTATGACAATAGTTTCTCAAATCTAAGAGGAGCAATAATTACAAAACAAAACCTGATGCTATGGTTATATTTTCAAAAATGTTGTAAATAGTTACAGACTGAATGTTATTCACCTGTTTACTTTCTGACAACATTTGATACCATATTTTAGTCCCTTTCAAATACATTAGTGTTTGTGCTAAGTTAATTTAGCCAGTCTCTTCATTGTAGTGCTCAAAAAAGGAGCTATTATGAGCAACGCTAAGGTGATTTCTAAGCAGATTTTAGACTTTAGTATTGAAGTAAAACAAGTAAACTATAACTGATTTCAAGATTGATATATAATCTTACTTTCATAAATATACCCCAGTGCTGCAGCGCGCAACAGCTCTGGTAGAGCTAGCTAGCTTAGCTTAGCTTAGTTCACTACTATTCACTTATTTGTGTAAAACTGCTGCAAACTTTACAAACTACTAAACAAACAAGACTAAAAAGGAATCTGATAAACTCTCCACACGTGTTTATTTCCATCTAGATGAAGATAAAATCATTAGAATGGATTCAAAAAGGAGAGTTGAGCACCTGACTGACTAAACTTACAACACGTCTCTCAAAATCACCTCAGCTTTGCCAAAGCGGCAGCACTAATAATATTACAATTCTACAATTAAAGCCATGTTTTCTGAGTAAAAAGCAGCTCATCTGAGGTGCCAGTCTGCATTAGGTAAGGCTGTAGGCCACCATAATGTTATCACTTGGACCGTGAGCATAAAGAGGCTCTGCAGCAGAGTAGGATTACCTTCTGCAGCAGTGTAGGATCGCCTTCTGCAGCAGCATAAATGCAACCTGCATTTAATGAACTAAGATGAGGAGTCTGTTGTTCCCCCTTTGGTGCTCTACTCCCCCTACTGGCAATTCCAGGTATTGTTTCCCCCAAAACTAACTAATGATGAGATAGGAGAGGCACAGCATTTCACAGCTTTAACATTTCTTCCATTTTAGACCCCTTACATCAGCACAGTGTCCAGAGCATGAAGCAGATACCAGGAGACAGGGCAACATGAGACGTGGAGGGGGGTGTTGGAGGGCAACAACCCAGAAGCAATACTGCTACCTCCTCCTTTGTGCAAAGTGGAGACAGGAGGAGCAGTGCCAGAGCCCTGCAAAATGACCTCCAGCAGGCCACTAATATCCATGTTTCTGCTCAAACTGTCAGAAACAGACTCCATGAGGGTGGTATGAGGGCCCAACGTCCACAAGTGGGGTTGGGGTGGAAAGTGGTGCTTACAGCCCAACACTGTTCAGTTGTTTTTATCTGAAAATAAACTAGAATAAAATCTTCACCAGATACAACTGTCTTATCTTACATACTTAAAACACAGATAAATCTGCAGACATTTCATATAGAAATCTATTGTACTGCTTTAGCATTGTTGCTGTGGAGACAGTGGAAATGTAATGTAGACTACAGACATATGAAACAGTAGTAAGATTGTAAGACTGTAAGAGAAATATATTGTGAGGGGAACAGGCAGTTTTACCAGTGTTCTTTAAAGCATGTCCACCATAGCAACAGTTACTAATGACAGAACAAAGGGCATGGACAGTCAATTATGACATCACAGGGATGGAAGTGTATAAATAGCAGGAGCATCTTCACTCTGCTCATTCACAGCTTTCTGATGTTGGAGATCAGCTGCTCCTTTAAACATGAGCCTTGAGTACATCCCCCCCAGCCTGGCAGACAGCCAGCCAGCCAGCAAAAGCTTTGATGTGAAAAATCCAGGAAACTTCGAAGCTCGACTGAGGGCAACAATAGCGGCTCAGGCCAACAACAGTAAGAGAGTGAGAGAGAGACAGACAGTGAGAACAATGAGAAGAGAGAAAGGGAGACAGACAGTGAGAAGAGCAAGAAGAGAAGGAGAGAGACAGACAGTGAGAAGAGCAAGAAGAGAAAGAGAGAGACAGACAGGGAAAGGAATACTAAGAGAAGGAGAGAGACAGACAGTGAGAGGAAGGTGATGAAGAGGAGAGAAGAAGGAGAACAGAGTTTAGGGCGATCTGTCTGCAGAGATGCTACTCCTGCTGAGGACAGCCAGTCCAGTCTAAAGACCACACACAGAGACTGTTTCACAGACTGAATCAGGAAGTCCAGGTCCTCCACAAACTTGGCCCCAGAACTGCTGAAGGCTGTTCAGCAGATAATGAAGCTGAGGATCTGCTGAAGTTAGAACTACAGCCAAGTCAGTAGCACCAATAAAGCAGACAGTCCAGTTCAGAGTCCGGCTGCATTCACTCCTGCACAGATAAGTGGTGCCTGATGAATTTCGTGAGTCAGCTTCCAAACCGGAAGTGAACTAGAGGCCTTCAAACCACCTACAGCTGTAGAGGAGACTAGATTGATGCTGTACTGAAATCAGCTTCGCTTCCAAATTGATCTGTTCCACCTTAAGTGATGCATTTATTTCATGCTGGTGCTATTGGGAAGATATTCACCCCCCAATGCAGTTTAGCATTACTGAATTAGGAGAAAGCACTTATGTTGGCTAATAAAGCTAATTAGCAATGGGGTGGGGGGTGAATACTTTTGACTGTAACTGCTGCACCATTTAAGGTGGAACGAACAAATTAGACTGAGAAGTCAGATTAAGCATTGTCTTTCACAAATAAACACCTCAATGACTGTCATCTTTTTAGCCGCATCTGACTCCCTGAACTGCTTCTTCACCATTCTGACAGTTTTTTAGATTCTAATTCAGAACCGTAACCCCAAATCTGGACTACGCATGCACAGTAAAGGAATGTCATTTCTGACTTTCAGAACATGCTAATTCATGATGCCGTAGACAAACACTGCTGCACCAACGAGGCTGGAGTTATTCTCCAGCTTCTTACTGGAATCTTCTAATCCACCTTAAATGTTGCAGAACCTACAGGAGACAGAGTGGAACTGCAGTGCTATTTTAAGTGACACTTTAGCGAGTCCACAGGCTTGCAGCAATCTTCCTTGAATAGAACTAATGTTATCCAGCACATTGGTGTTCAACAAGAATAACTAAGAAGCACTAATTTAGAAGTTTGGTGAAAACGTTTTAGAACACCCTGAGATTCGGGGTATGCACTGGACATGTGATGGTTAATCCCCAACAATTTCAGAACTTCAGTAAAATTTGTTCCCAGATCTGTTTGGGTGTATTTTGGTAACCCAAAAGTAGAAGGATTTGATCAGTGGCCAGGGCAGCAGCCCTACACAATCAACTATAAGACATTCAAATGGCGTTCCTAATGCTGGGATTGGATAAAGTGGTGCGGATGGAATAACCTGATTGGGTTTTCCCATAAAAAATTGGGAGTCCATGTTCTCATTAATACACCATCTACAGTTATCAAGAGATGGATCCCTACTTTGTTCCTCCATCAAAGCCTCTTTATTAAATTTCAGTTATGATGTGGAATCATTTTCTGCATCTTCTGACTAACTTTAAACCAAATAGTGTTTACCTTAGACGCAGGCTTAAAAGAAATGTCTCAGATAGATCTACTTTAGCAAATGAGTCACAGAGGATACAGGGAACAGAGGAACCTCTTCACTCGTATAAGAACATTCAGGCACATTGTTTGTCCTGGAAGTGGAAGATCTTCAGATCTAAGCAGAAGGGGTCCACTTTGAGATCATGTTTTCCTGATTTAACGAGTTATGTATGAAGAGCAGAACCTCTGTTCTATAACATGACTCAAATACATGAAGGTGCATTGGAACTCATCTTTTACTGAGTTGTTCACATAAACTACAACTGCACTAGTGCCACCCACAGGTATACTGAGTAACAGCAGTTATACATTTAATCACTACATAACATTTCCAGAAAATGCTCACTCCTATAACTAATTACAGTCATAGATGTTTATTCAGTTTTTATTTTTGCAGCACATGCTTGCATTACAGTTCTACAGCATCAGACGGTCCAGAGGTTTATTAACTCTAATAAACAGAATAGAGTCTGATGTTCTTTTACAGAAGAGACATCTTGTGAGTTGTGACTAGTAGGTGGAGTCTTACTCCGCATTTCTCCAGGCATACATTGTATGTTTTCAGCTTCCGTTGATGAACATGTCTGTGCAGACATATAGACAGCCGAATGCATGGTGGATATGCTAGATAATATTGCTGTTTCTGATTCTGCACACTTTCCTGGAATAGTCTCTTTCTGGTGAGGCAGAAGTTGATCAACATGGCGTTGTCAGGATTCAGTCACACCACTGTCCACCGTGTAAGAAACTGGTCCTCTTTGGGTGATAATGACTCCTACTCTTTAATCATGAGCCGACACCACATCACCAACTACACCAGCTTGTGGCCCTGCAGAAGACTTGCAACTCCTGCATGTGTCTCACAGCTGCCAGCACCACAGCAGACACTGAACGTCACTTTGATGTCAGAAAAATGGACAGATGTTAGATTTTAGTTCGAAATGAAAATCGTGTTGACGTCAAGATCCAACGTCAGGCGGACATTGAATTATGGTTGGTTATCAGTCAGGTACCACTCAAATTTATGTCAGGTTGATGTCAAGCTCCAACGTTATATATTTTAGATGGAAATTAAAATAGCGTCGACATCAAATCCTGACATTAGACAGACATTGAATTTAGGTTGAAAATCAAAGTCAGATATCTGTCAAGAAATATCTGATAAAAATTATTTTTTTAAAAGACAGACCTGGGCGAACAGGGTACCTCACCTCAGACTGAGAAAAGTGAACACAGAAAGTGAGGATCCATGTGACATAAAGGATCATTCAGAAAATGACAAGAGAACACAAGAGCTGCTGACAGCAACGTAGAAAAGGACAGAAACTGTAACTGAAGTGCCTCAGCGTGTGATTCAAACTAAGCAGACAAGCACAAAACTGGTGTACAGAATGAAGAGACACAATGCTCAGATGACAATGTAGCGAGTCAGAGTGGTACGGAGCAGGAGACTGTGGTCCAGCTAAAGACAGGACAGGTTCTCAAACACAGAGATAGAGTCAGTGGGATTTTACATACAGCGGAAGTTCTAGGACGTGCAGGCAAAGCTAGAAAAATACAAAACTGGTACAATCTGCAGTTCATTGAACCCACTAATGATGCAGGCTGTACAAATCAAATTTAGAGAGCCTTCAGATGGAACCCACTGTAACTGATGTTAATACCACTGACATCAGTGAGGATGTATGGGCAACAAGAGATCCATCATTTGACCTTGCCAAACAAGAAGAGATAAAGAACTGGATAGATAACGATGTGGTATGATGGTCTAGCAGATGCTTCACTGGTACAACAGAGTGAAGGAAATAGTGCTGACAGCATGAGGGAAATATGTCCAGAGGGGTTCGCTTCCACTGTAATACCCCATCTCAGATCTGCTTTCCAAGTCGGATGTGAGGAACATGATCATTTTTGTTATGTGGGAATAGACTTCAGGACTAATAACAAGCACAAATACACCAGGACAATTACATCCAACACATGCAGCCCATACATATGGACCCTTTACTAGCCTTAGAACAAGACTTCCCCCTTTGTGAGGAAGAGAAAGACCAACTCAGGTCAAAGATAGACCAAATTCTCTTGCTGGTGAAACACTGGCGATGTCTGAAGCAAGTGATGATGCCATTTTCTTGGCCACACTGTTCTCTGAACTAACTACTGGGAATGCTGAACATGCTCCACCCGCTGATGCGCTGGAGAAACGACTTTGTAGTTCTTTGATGGTGCTTCTCTCCAGGCAAACACAGGAGGTTGAACATGTGCTGCAGCACAGTACAAAAGAACAGCTTGTGGACTGTCTAACCAAAAAGGGGGCATCAGCTTATGAGTTACTTCATTCCTGAGTGTAGGACAATGGAAACTTGATTAACAATACATTTGGAAGGACATAATATGCTGTTCTGTGCTCTTGTGTTGTTGCTGTGTACTGTGTTGTTTAAATGGGTAAAAGTCTTTTCTCTCTGATTTTCCATTTTTTTATTTTTAAGAAGTGAGGGAGTTTGTTAAGACTTTGATATAGAAAGGCATTGTTTTATTAATATTCCCTTTTGTTAGTTGTGCTATATTGAGCTGTAAAAGTTAGTACTGTAATTCAAAAAACAATTATTATCAAGTCATCAAGTGGGAGGGGAATGGGAGCCATGGTGGGAGTGTTTGTGTAGTTGGCTGTAATGGGAGAAATAAAGGAGTTGCACTATACATGGTAAAGTTCATCTATTATTAAGTAACTGTTACAACCTCACTTATCAAACCATTTCTCAAAATACTAGTCTAGGTCTTGGAGAGATAAGAAACAAACCATCACAACAGATTTAATGCTCAAATGAAAATGTTGTATTAGAGGTAAACATAAGCTAGCACAGTCAATATCATATAGCGTCAGTACAACAAGTACATAATAACACAGAAAAGAGTAGACTAAAATAGCTCCACATACATCACACTAAGTCAAAACTAGTGCTCGCCAGCCATTACATCCGGGAACATACAGATTTACGAGAAGTACAATACTGAATTTAAGAGTGTCTGAATAGAAAGAAAAAAAATCCAAAATATCATGAACAGCATAAGTCACAACCGCATTTAATTGCATGGTGAGAACACAGCGGCTGACTGAATAATAGTCAATGCCCCCATTTTAATGACAAAGCCCAGACAATGCAACCAACCAGCATACGCCTTTAGATCAGCTGCTTCCAATCAGTCGTTTCACCTGGACAGAGAGGGAAAAAAAGAAACAACAAGACAAACAGGCCACCAGATGGCAGCAATAACAGTATCAAATATGCAATACTGGATCACAGGATCACATAAGTCTTGAACGTAACAGTATTACAGTTTAATAGTGGACAGAGTAGAATCTGGGCAGGCAATTGTAATGGGCACTGTAAGTGCCCTAAAATGTAGTGTGATGAAGTGGACTCACCATGAACAGTGGACAAGGGTGGTGAAAGCCAAATTATTGAAGTTTGTAACCACACACAGTTGCAGATGCACAGACCGATGAAGGACAGATCCACCATCAGGGAGGGAGGTTTTTTTTTTTTCGGTCCGGAAAAACCTGCAAGACAAAAAAAAAGAAAGTCAATACATGTATAGAAACTGAATGATCATCTACCTGTTACAGAGTCGCAGAATGATGGACAGCGAACCGGACACTATTGCAGATTAAAATATATTTTTTAGAAGGATACACCTTCAGGGAGAAGAAGAGGTTGATGGACTTCTTGAGAACCTGTAAAACAAAAAAAGAAAGTCAATACATGTATAGAAACTGAATGATCACCTACCTGTTGCACACTTGCAAACAGATTGATAGCAAGCCACACACACAGTTGCAATGGACAGACCCTTGTTGGCTGTATGCACCATCAGGAAGGGGGAAGCCATTCAGGAAGGGAGGGAGGCGGTCATGCTTTCAGAAAAACCTGTAAGACAAAAAAAGAAAGTCAATACATGTATAGAAACTGAATGATCACCTACCTGTTACACACTTGCAGACAGATAGATAGCGAGCCACACACACAGTTGCAATGGACAGAGCCTTGTTGGCTATATGCATCATCAGGAAGGGGGAGCCATTGGTCCTGAAAGCCTGTAAGACAAGAATAAGGCAATACATGTATAGAAACTGAATGATCACCTACCTGTTACAGAGTTGCAGAATGATGGACAGGGAACCACACACAGTTGCAGATGAAAAAATATTTGTTAGAAGGATACACCTAACGGGAGAATAAGAGGTTGATGGACTTCTTGAGAACCTGTAACACAAAAAAAGAAAGTCAATACATGTACAGAAACTGAATTATCACCAACCTGTTACAAACTTGCAGACAGATAGTAGCGAGTCACACACAGTTGCAGATGCACAGACCCTTGAAGGACAGATCCACCATCAGGGAGGGAGGGGGGTCATACTGTCTGAAAAGCCTGTAAGACAACAAAAAGGCAATACATGTATAGAAACTGAATGGTCACTTACCTGTTACAGAGTTGCAGAATGATGGACAGCGAACCACACACAGTTGCAGATGGAAATATATTTGTTAGAAGGATACACCTTCAGGGAGAAGAAGAGGTTGATGGACTTCTTGAGAACCTATAAGACAAAAAAAAGAAAGTCAATACATGTATAGAAACTGAATGATCACCAACCTGTTACACACTTGCAGACAGATTGATAGCGAGCCACACACAGTTGCAGATGCACAGACCCTTGAAGGACAGATCCATCATCAGGAAGGGAGGGAGGCGGTCATGCTTTCAGAAAAACCTGTAAGACAAAAAGAAAATCAATACATGTATAGAAACTGAATGATTACCTACCTGTTACACACTTGCAGACAGATAGTAGCGAGTCACACAGAGTTGCAGATGCACAGACCCTTGAAGGACAGATTCACCATCAGGGAGGGAGGGGTTCATGCGGTCCGGAAAAACCTGCAAGACAAAAAAAGAAAGTCTATACATGTATATAAATTGAAAGATTACCTACCTGTTACACACTTGCAGACAGATAGTAGCGAGTCACACACAGTTGCAGATGCACAGACCCTTGAAGGACAGATCCACCATCAGGGAGGGAGGGGGTCATACTGTCTGAAAAGCCTGTAAGACAACAAAAAGGCAATACATGTATAAAAACTGAATGATCACTTACCTGTTACACACTTGAAGATTGATAGCGAGCCACACACATAGTTGCAATGGACAGACCCTTGTTGGCTGTATGCACCATCAGGAAGGGGGGAGCCATTGGTCCTAAAAACCTGTAAGACAACAAAAAGGCAATACATGTATAGAAACTTAATTGTCACTTACCGGTTACAGAGTTGCAGAATGTTGGACAGTGAACCACAAACAGTTGCAGATGAAAATATATTTGTTAGAAGGATACACCTTCAGGGAGAAGAAAAGGTTGATGGACTTCTTGAGAACCTGTAACACAAAAAAGAAAGTCAATACATGTATAGAAACTGAATGATCACCTACCTGTTACACACTTAAAGATTGATAGCGAGCCACACACACAGTTGCAATGGACAGACCCTTGTTGGCTGTATGCACCATCAGGAAGGGGGGAGCCATTGGAAATGAAAGCCTGTAAGACAACAAAAATGCAATACGTGTATAGAAACTGAATGATCACCTACCTGTTACACACTTGCAGACAGATAGTAGCGATCCACACACACAGTTGCAATGGACAGACCCTTCTTGGCTGTATGCACCATCAGGAAGGGGGGAGCCATTGGTCCTGAAATCCTTTAAAACAAAAAGACAATTCATGTATAGAAACTGAATGATCACTTACCTGTTACAGAGTTGCAGAATGATGGACAACGAAACACACACAGTTGCAGATGGAAATATATTTGTTAGAAGGATACACCTTCAGGGAGAAGAAGAGGTTGATGGACTTCTTGAGAACCTATAAGACAAAAAAAAGAAAGTCAATACATGTATAGAAACTGAATGATCACCAAACTGTTACACACATGTAGACAGATAGTAGCGAGTCACACACAGTTGCAGATGCACAGACCCTTGAAGGACAGATCCACCATCAGGGAGGGAGGGGGTCATACTGTCCGAAAAACCTGTAAGACAAAAAAAGAAAGTCAATACATGTATAGAAACTGAATGATCACCTACCTGTTACACACTTGCAGACAGATTGATAGCGAGCCACACACACAGTTGCAGATGCACAGACCCTTATTGGCTGTATACACCATCAGGAAGGGGGGAGCCATTGGTCCTGAAAGCCTGTAAGACAACAAAAAGGCAATTCATGTACAGAAACTGAATGATCACTTACAGAGTTGCAGAATGATGGACAGTGAACCGGACACAGTTGCAGATGAAAATATATTTGTTAGAAGGATACACATTCAGGGAAAAGAAGAGGTTGATGGACTTCTTGAGAACCTGTAACACAAAAAAGAAAGGCAATACATGTATAGAAACTGAATGATCACCTACCTGTTACACACTTGCAGACAGATAGTAGCGATCCACACACACACAGTTGCAATGGACAGACCCTTGTTGGCTGTATGCACCATCAGGAAGGGAGGGAGGTGGTCGTGCTATCCGAAAAACCTGTAAGACAAGAAAAGAAAGTCAATACATGTATAGAAACTAAATGATTACCTACCTGTTACACACTTGCAGATAGATGGATAGCGAGCAACACAAAGTTGCAATGGACAGACCCTTGTTTGCTGTATGCACCTTCAGGAAGGGGGGAGCCATTGGTCCTGAATGCCTCTAAGACAACAAAAAGGCAATACATGTATAAAAACAAAAAGATCACCTACCTGTTACACACTTGCAGACAGAAAGTAGCGAGTCACACACAGTTTCAGATGCACAGACCCTTGAAGGACAGATCCACCATCAGGGAGGGAGGGGGTCATACTATCTGAAAAGCCTGTAAGACAACAAAAAGGTAATACATGTATAGAAACTGAATGATCACTTACCTGTTACAGAGTTGCAGAATGATGGACAGCGAACCAGACACAGTTGCAGATGGAAATATATTTGTTAGAAGGATACACCTTCAGGGAGAAGAAGAGGTGGATGGACTTCTTGAGATCCTGTATCACAAACAAAAAAGTCAATACATGTATAGAAACTGAATGATCACCTACCTGTTACACACTCGCAGGCAAACTGATAGCTAGCCACACACAGTTGCAATGGACAGACCCTTGTTGGCTGTATGCACCATCAGGAAGGGGGAGGGATTGGTCTTGAAAGCCTGTAAGACAAAAAAAAGGCAATTCATGTAAAGAAACTGAATGATCACTTACAGAGTTGCAGAATGATGGACAGTGAACCACACACAGTTGCAGATGAAAATATATTTGTTAGAAGGATACACATTCAGGGAAAAGAAGAGGTTGATGGACTTCTTGAGAACCTGTAACACAAAAAAGAAAGACAATACATGTATAGAAACTGAATGATCACCTACCTGTTACACACTTGCAGACAGATAGTAGCGATCCACACACACAGTTGCAATGGACAGAAACTTGTTGGCTGTATGCACCATCAGGAAGGGAGGGAGGTGGTCGTGCAATCCGAAAAACCTGTAAGACAAAAAAAGAAAGTCAATACATGTATAGAAACTAAATGATTACCTAACTGTTACACACTTGCAGATAGATGGATAGCGAGCAACACAAAGTTGCAATGGACAGACCCTTGTTCGCTGTATGCACCATCAGGAAGGGGGGAGCCATTGGTCCTGAATGCCTCTAAGACAACAAAAAGGCAATACATGTATAGAAACTCAATGATCACTAACCTGTTACAGAGTTGCAGAATGATGGACAGCGAACCACACACAGTTGCAGATGAAAATATATTTGTTAGAAGAATACACCTTCAGGGAGAAGAAGAGGTTGATGGACTTCTTGAGTACCTGTAACACAAAAAAGAGAGTCAATACATGTATTCAAACTGAATGATCACCAACATGTTACACATGTGCAGACAGAAAGTAGCAAGTCACACACAGTTGCAGATGCACAGACCCTTGAAGGACAGATTCACCAACAGGGAGGGAGGGGTTCATGCGGTCCGGAAAAACCAGCAAGACAAAAAAAAGAAAGTCAATACATGTATAAAAACTAAATGATTACCCACCTGTTACACACTTGCAAACAGATTGATAGTGAGCCACACACACAGTTGCAATGGAAAGACCCTTGTTGGCTGTATGCACCATCAGGAAGGGGGGGAGCCATTGGTCCTGAAAGCCTGTAAGACAACAAAAAGGCAATACATGTATGGAAACTGAATGATCACCTACCTGTTACACACTTGCAGACAGATAGATAGCGAGCCACACAAACAGTTCCAATAGACAGACCCTTGTTGGCTGTATGCACCATCAGGAAGGGGGGAGCCATTGGTCCTGAAAGCCTCTAAGACAACAAAAAGACAATACATGTATAGAAACTGAATGATCACTTACCTGTTACAGAGTTGCAGAATGTTGGACAGCGAACCAGACACAGTTGCAGATGAAACTATATTTGTTAGAAGGATACACCTTCAGGGAGAAGAAGAGGTTGATGGACTTCTTGAGTACCTGTAACACAAAAAAGAAAGTCAATACATGTATACAAACTGAATGATTACCTACCTGTTACACACTTGCAGACAGATAGTATCGAGTCACACACAGATGAAGATGCACAGACCCTTGAAGGACAGATTCACCATCAGGGAGGGAGGGGTTCATGCGGTCCGGAAAAACCTGCAAGACAAGAAAAGAAAGTCAATACATGTATAGAAACTGAATGATTACCTACCTGTTACACACTTGCAGACAGATAATTAGCGAGCCACACACACAGTTGCAATAGACAGACCCTTGTTGGCTGTATACATAATCAAGAAGGGGGGAGCCACTGGTCTTGAAAGCCTGTAAGACAACAAAAAGGCACTACATGTATAGAAACTGAATGATCACTTACCTGTTACAGAGTTGCAGAATGATGGACAGCGAATCACACACAGTTGCAGATGAAAATATATTTGTTAGAAGAATACACCTTCAGGGAGAAGAAGAGGTTGATGGACTTCTTGAGAACCTGTAACACAAAAAAAGAAAGTCAATACATGTATAAAAACTAAATGATTACCCACCTGTTACACACTTGCAAACAGATTGATAGTGAGCCACACACACAGTTGCAATGGAAAGACCCTTGTTGGCTGTATGCACCATCAGGAAGGGGGGGAGCCATTGGACCTGAAAGCCTGTAAGACAACAGAAAGGCAATACATGTATGGAAACTGAATGATCACCTACCTGTTACACACTTGCAGACAGATAGATAGCGAGCCACACAAACAGTTCCAATTGACAGACCCTTGTTGGCTGTATGCACCAACAGGAAGGGAGGGGGCCATTGGTCCTGAAAGCCTGTAATACGACAAAAAGGCAATATATGTATAGAAAATGAATGATTACTTACCTGTTACAGAGTTGCAGAATGATGGACAGCGAACCACACACAGTTGCAGATGAAAATATATTTGTTAGAAGGATACACCTTCAGAAAGAACAAGAGGTTGTTGGACTTCTTGAGAACCTGTAACACAAAAAAGAAAGTCAATACATGTATACAAACTGAATGATTACCTACCTGTTACACACTTGCAGAAAGATAGTATTGAGTCACACACAGTTGCAGATGCACAGACCCTTGAAGGACAGATCCATCATCAGGAAGCGGGGAGCCATTGGTCCTGAAAGCCTGTAAGACAAAAAAAGGCAATACATGTATAGAAACTGAATGATGACTTACCTGTTACAGAGTTGCAGAATGATGGACAGCGAACCACACACAGTTGCAGATGAAAATATATTTGTTAGAAGGATACACCTTCAGGGAGAAGAAGAGGTTGATGGACTTCTTGAGAACCTGTAGGAAAAAAAAAGAAAGTCAATACATGTATACAAACTGAATGATCACCAACCTGTTACACATGTGCAGACAGAAAGTAGCAAGTCACACACGGTTGCAGAAGCACAGACCCTTGAAGGACCGATTCACCATCAGAGAGGGAGGGGGTCATGCGGTCCGGAAAAACCTGTAAGACAAAAAAAGAAAGTCAATACATGTATAGAAACTGAATGATCACCTACTTGTTACACACTTTCAGACAGATAGATAGCAAGCCACACATACAGTTGCAATGGACAGACTCTTGTTGGCGGTATGCACCTTCAGGAAGGGGGGAGCCATTGGTCCTGAAAGCCTGTAAGACAAAAAAAGAAAAGTCAATACATGTATAGAAACTGAATGATCGCCTACCTGTTACACACTTGCAGACAGATAGATAGCAAGCCACACACAAAGTTGCAATGGACAGACCCTTGTTCGCTGTATGCACCATCAGGAAGGGGGGAGCCATTGGTCCTGAATGCCTCTAAGACAACAAAAAGGCAATACATGTATAGAAACTCAATGATCACTAACCTGTTACAGAGTTGCAGAATGATGGACAGCGAACCACACACAGTTGCAGATGAAAATATATTTGTTAGAAGAATACACCTTCAGGGAGAAGAAGAGGTTGATGGACTTCTTGAGTACCTGTAACACAAAAAAGAGAGTCAATACATGTATTCAAACTGAATGATCACCAACATGTTACACATGTGCAGACAGAAAGTAGCAAGTCACACACAGTTGCAGATGCACAGACCCTTGAAGGACAGATTCACCAACAGGGAGGGAGGGGTTCATGCGGTCCGGAAAAACCAGCAAGACAAAAAAAAGAAAGTCAATACATGTATAAAAACTAAATGATTACCCACCTGTTACACACTTGCAAACAGATTGATAGTGAGCCACACACACAGTTGCAATGGAAAGACCCTTGTTGGCTGTATGCACCATCAGGAAGGGGGGGAGCCATTGGTCCTGAAAGCCTGTAAGACAACAAAAAGGCAATACATGTATGGAAACTGAATGATCACCTACCTGTTACACACTTGCAGACAGATAGATAGCGAGCCACACAAACAGTTCCAATAGACAGACCCTTGTTGGCTGTATGCACCATCAGGAAGGGGGGAGCCATTGGTCCTGAAAGCCTCTAAGACAACAAAAAGACAATACATGTATAGAAACTGAATGATCACTTACCTGTTACAGAGTTGCAGAATGTTGGACAGCGAACCAGACACAGTTGCAGATGAAACTATATTTGTTAGAAGGATACACCTTCAGGGAGAAGAAGAGGTTGATGGACTTCTTGAGTACCTGTAACACAAAAAAAGAAAGTCAATACATGTATAAAAACTAAATGATTACCCACCTGTTACACACTTGCAAACAGATTGATAGTGAGCCACACACACAGTTGCAATGGAAAGACCCTTGTTGGCTGTATGCACCATCAGGAAGGGGGGGAGCCATTGGACCTGAAAGCCTGTAAGACAACAGAAAGGCAATACATGTATGGAAACTGAATGATCACCTACCTGTTACACACTTGCAGACAGATAGATAGCGAGCCACACAAACAGTTCCAATTGACAGACCCTTGTTGGCTGTATGCACCAACAGGAAGGGAGGGGGCCATTGGTCCTGAAAGCCTGTAATACGACAAAAAGGCAATATATGTATAGAAAATGAATGATCACTTACCTGTTACAGAGTTGCAGAATGATGGACAGCGAACCACACACAGTTGCAGATGAAAATATATTTGTTAGAAGGATACACCTTCAGAAAGAACAAGAGGTTGTTGGACTTCTTGAGAACCTGTAACACAAAAAAGAAAGTCAATACATGTATACAAACTGAATGATTACCTACCTGTTACACACTTGCAGAAAGATAGTATTGAGTCACACACAGTTGCAGATGCACAGACCCTTGAAGGACAGATCCATCATCAGGAAGCGGGGAGCCATTGGTCCTGAAAGCCTGTAAGACAAAAAAAGGCAATACATGTATAGAAACTGAATGATGACTTACCTGTTACAGAGTTGCAGAATGATGGACAGCGAACCACACACAGTTGCAGATGAAAATATATTTGTTAGAAGGATACACCTTCAGGGAGAAGAAGAGGTTGATGGACTTCTTGAGAACCTGTAGGAAAAAAAAAGAAAGTCAATACATGTATACAAACTGAATGATCACCAACCTGTTACACATGTGCAGACAGAAAGTAGCAAGTCACACACGGTTGCAGAAGCACAGACCCTTGAAGGACCGATTCACCATCAGAGAGGGAGGGGGTCATGCGGTCCGGAAAAACCTGTAAGACAAAAAAAGAAAGTCAATACATGTATAGAAACTGAATGATCACCTACTTGTTACACACTTTCAGACAGATAGATAGCAAGCCACACATACAGTTGCAATGGACAGACTCTTGTTGGCGGTATGCACCTTCAGGAAGGGGGGAGCCATTGGTCCTGAAAGCCTGTAAGACAAAAAAAGAAAAGTCAATACATGTATAGAAACTGAATGATCGCCTACCTGTTACACACTTGCAGACAGATAGATAGCAAGCCACACACAAAGTTGCAATGGACAGACCCTTGTTCGCTGTATGCACCATCAGGAAGGGGGGAGCCATTGGTCCTGAATGCCTCTAAGACAACAAAAAGGCAATACATGTATAGAAACTCAATGATCACTAACCTGTTACAGAGTTGCAGAATGATGGACAGCGAACCACACACAGTTGCAGATGAAAATATATTTGTTAGAAGAATACACCTTCAGGGAGAAGAAGAGGTTGATGGACTTCTTGAGTACCTGTAACACAAAAAAGAGAGTCAATACATGTATTCAAACTGAATGATCACCAACATGTTACACATGTGCAGACAGAAAGTAGCAAGTCACACACAGTTGCAGATGCACAGACCCTTGAAGGACAGATTCACCAACAGGGAGGGAGGGGTTCATGCGGTCCGGAAAAACCAGCAAGACAAAAAAAAGAAAGTCAATACATGTATAAAAACTAAATGATTACCCACCTGTTACACACTTGCAAACAGATTGATAGTGAGCCACACACACAGTTGCAATGGAAAGACCCTTGTTGGCTGTATGCACCATCAGGAAGGGGGGGAGCCATTGGTCCTGAAAGCCTGTAAGACAACAAAAAGGCAATACATGTATGGAAACTGAATGATCACCTACCTGTTACACACTTGCAGACAGATAGATAGCGAGCCACACAAACAGTTCCAATAGACAGACCCTTGTTGGCTGTATGCACCATCAGGAAGGGGGGAGCCATTGGTCCTGAAAGCCTCTAAGACAACAAAAAGACAATACATGTATAGAAACTGAATGATCACTTACCTGTTACAGAGTTGCAGAATGTTGGACAGCGAACCAGACACAGTTGCAGATGAAACTATATTTGTTAGAAGGATACACCTTCAGGGAGAAGAAGAGGTTGATGGACTTCTTGAGTACCTGTAACACAAAAAAGAAAGTCAATACATGTATACAAACTGAATGATTACCTACCTGTTACACACTTGCAGACAGATAGTATCGAGTCACACACAGTTGCAGATGCACAGACCCTTGAAGGACAGATTCACCATCAGGGAGGGAGGGGTTCATGCGGTCCGGAAAAACCTGCAAGACAAGAAAAGAAAGTCAATACATGTATAGAAACTGAATGATTACCTACCTGTTACACACTTGCAGACAGATAATTAGCGAGCCACACACACAGTTGCAATAGACAGACCCTTGTTGGCTGTATACATAATCAAGAAGGGGGGAGCCACTGGTCTTGAAAGCCTGTAAGACAACAAAAAGGCACTACATGTATAGAAACTGAATGATCACTTACCTGTTACAGAGTTGCAGAATGATGGACAGCGAACCACACACAGTTGCAGATGAAAATATATTTGTTAGAAGAATACACCTTCAGGGAGAAGAAGAGGTTGATGGACTTCTTGAGAACCTGTAACACAAAAAAAGAAAGTCAATACATGTATAAAAACTAAATGATTACCCACCTGTTACACACTTGCAAACAGATTGATAGTGAGCCACACACACAGTTGCAATGGAAAGACCCTTGTTGGCTGTATGCACCATCAGGAAGGGGGGGAGCCATTGGACCTGAAAGCCTGTAAGACAACAGAAAGGCAATACATGTATGGAAACTGAATGATCACGTACCTGTTACACACTTGCAGACAGATAGATAGCGAGCCACACAAACAGTTCCAATTGACAGACCCTTGTTGGCTGTATGCACCAACAGGAAGGGAGGGGGCCATTGGTCCTGAAAGCCTGTAATACGACAAAAAGGCAATATATGTATAGAAAATGAATGATCACTTACCTGTTACAGAGTTGCAGAATGATGGACAGCGAACCACACACAGTTGCAGATGAAAATATATTTGTTAGAAGGATACACCTTCAGAAAGAACAAGAGGTTGTTGGACTTCTTGAGAACCTGTAACACAAAAAAGAAAGTCAATACATGTATACAAACTGAATGATTACCTACCTGTTACACACTTGCAGAAAGATAGTATTGAGTCACACACAGTTGCAGATGCACAGACCCTTGAAGGACAGATCCATCATCAGGAAGCGGGGAGCCATTGGTCCTGAAAGCCTGTAATACGACAAAAAGGCAATACATGTATAGAAACTGAATGATGACTTACCTGTTACAGAGTTGCAGAATGATGGACAGCGAACCACACACAGTTGCAGATGAAAATATATTTGTTAGAAGGATACACCTTCAGGGAGAAGAAGAGGTTGATGGACTTCTTGAGAACCTGTAGGAAAAAAAAAGAAAGTCAATACATGTATACAAACTGAATGATCACCAACCTGTTACACATGTGCAGACAGAAAGTAGCAAGTCACACACGGTTGCAGAAGCACAGACCCTTGAAGGACCGATTCACCATCAGAGAGGGAGGGGGTCATGCGGTCCGGAAAAACCTGTAAGACAAAAAAAGAAAGTCAATACATGTATAGAAACTGAATGATCACCTACTTGTTACACACTTCCAGACAGATAGATAGCAAGCCACACATACAGTTGCAATGGACAGACTCTTGTTGGCGGTATGCACCTTCAGGAAGGGGGGAGCCATTGGTCCTGAAAGCCTGTAAGACAAAAAAAGAAAAGTCAATACATGTATAGAAACTGAATGATCGCCTACCTGTTACACACTTGCAGACAGATAAATAGCGAGCAACACACACAGTTGCAATGGACAGACCATTGTTGGCTGTATGCACCATCAAGAAGGGGGGAGCCACTGGTCTTGAAAGCCTGTAAGACAAAAAAAGGCAATACATGTATAGAAACTGAAAGATCATTTACCTGTTACAGAGTTGCAGAATGATGGACAGCGAACCACACACAGTTGCAGATGAAAATATATTTGTTAGAAAGATACACCTTCAGGGAGAAGAAGAGGTTGATGGACTTCTTGAGAACCTGTAAGACAAAAAAAGAAAGTCAATACATGTATAGAAACTACACTATCACCAAACTGTTACACACGTGCAGACAGATAGTATCGAGTCACACACAGTTGCAGATGCACAAACACTTTAAGGACAGATCCACCATCAGGGAGGGAGGGGGTCATACTGTCCAAAAAAACCTGTAAGACAAAAAAAGAAAGTCAATACATGTACAGAAACTGAATGATCACCTACCTGTTACACACTTGCAAACAGATTGATATTGAGCCACACACACAGTTGCAACGGACAGACCCTTGTTGGCTGTATGCATCATCAGAAAGGGGGGAGCCATTGGTCCTGAAAGCCTGTAAGACAACAAAGAGGCAATGCATGTATAAAAACTAAATGATCACCTACCTGTTACACACTTGCAGACAGAAAGTAGCGAGTCACACACAGTTGCAGATGGACAGACCCTTCAAGGACAGATCCACAATCAGGGAGGGAGTGGGTCATACTGTCTGAAAAGCCTGTAAGACAACAAAAAGGCAATACATGTATAGAAACTGAATGATCACTTACCTGTTACAGAGTTGCAGAATGATGGACAGCGAACCACACACAGTTGCAGATGAAAATATATTTGTTAGAAGGATACACCTACAGGGAGAAGAAGAGGTTGATTGACTTCTTGAGAACCTGTAACACAAAAAAGAAAGTCAATGCATGTATAAAAACTAAATGATTACCTACCTGTTACACACTTGCAAACAGATTGATAGTGAGCCACACACACAGTTGCAATGGAAAGACCCTTGTTGGCTGTATGCACCATCAGGAAGGGGGGGAGCCATTGGTCCTGAAAGCCTGTAAGACAACAAAAAGGCAATACATGTATGGAAACTGAATGATCACCTACCTGTTACACAATTGCAGACAGATAGATAGCGAGCCACACAAACAGTTGCAATAGACAGAACCTTCTTGGCTGTGTGCACCATCAGGAAGGGGGGAGCCATTGGTCCTGAAAGCCTGTAAGACAACAAAAAGACAATACATGTATAGAAACTGAATGATCACTTACCTGTTACAGAGTTGCAGAATGATGGACAGCGAACCGCACACAGTTGCAGATGAAACTATATTTGTTAGAAGGATACACCTTCAGGGAGAAGAAGAGGTTGATGGACTTCTTGAGAAACTGTAGGAAAAAAAAAGAAAATCAATACATGTATACAAACTGAATGATCACCAACCTGTTACACATGTGCAGACAGAAAGTAGTAAGTCAAACACAGTTGCAGAAGCACAGACCCTTGAAGGACAGATTCACCATCAGGGAGGGAGGGGGTCATGCGGTACGGAAAAACCTGTAAGACAAAAAAAGAAAGTCAATACATGTATAGAAACTGAATGATCACCTACTTGTTACACACTTGCAGACAGATAGATAGCAAGCCACACACACAGTTGCAATGGACAGACTCTTGTTGGCGGTATGCACCTTCAGGAAGGGGGGAGCCATTGGTCCTGAAAGCCTGTAAGACAACAAAAAGGCAATATATGTATAGAAACTGAATGATCACTTACAGAGTTGCAGAATAATGGACAGCGAACCACACACAGTTGCAGATGGAAATATATTTGTTAGAAGGATACACCTTCAGGGAGAAGAAGAGGTTGATGGACTTCTTGAGAATCTGTAAGACAAAAAAAGAAAGTCAAAACATGTATAGAAACTGAATGATTACCTACCTGTTACACACTTGCAGACAGATAGTATCGAGTCATACATAGTTTCAGATGCACAAACACTTTAAGGACAGATCCACCATCAGGGAGGGAGGGGGTCATACTGTCCGAAAAACCTGTAAGACAAAAAAAGAAAGTCAATACATGTATAGAAACTGAATGATCACCTACCTGTTACACACTTGCAGACAGATTGTTAGCGAGCCACACACACAGTTGCAATGGACAGACCCTTGTTGGCTGTATGCACCATCACGAAGGGGGGAGCCATTGGTCCTGAAAGCCTGTAAGACAACCAAAAGGCAATACATGTATAAAAATTGAATGATCACCTACCTGTTACACACTCGCAGGCAGGCTGATAGCGAGCCACACACAGTTGCAATGGACAGACCATTGTTGGCTGTATGCACCATCAGGAAGGGGGGAGCCATTGGTTCTGAAAGCCTGTAAGACAAGAAAAAGGCAATACATGTGTAGAAACTGAATGATCACTTACCTGTTACAGAGTTGCAGAATAATGGACAGTGAACCACACACAGTTGCAGATGAAAATATATTTGTTAGAAAGATACACCTTCAGGGAGAAGAAGAGGTTGATGGACTTCTTGAGAACCTGTAAGACAAAAAAAAGAAAGTCAATACATGTATAGAAACTGCATTATCACCAAACTGTTACACACGTGCAGACAGATAGTATCGAGTCACACACAGTTGCAGATGCACAAACACTTTAAGGACAGATCCACCATCAGGGAGGGAGGGGGTCATACTGTCCAAAAAACCTGTAAGACAAAAAAAGAAAGTCAATACATGTACAGAAACTGAATGATCACCTACCTGTTACTCACTTGCAAACAGATTGATATTGAGCCACACACACAGTTGCAACGGACAGACCCTTGATGGCTGTATGCACCATCAGAAAGGGGGGATCCATTGGTCCTGAAAGCCTGTAAGACAACAAAGAGGCAATGCATGTATAAAAACTAAATGATCACCTACCTGTTACACACTTGCAGACAGAAAGTAGCGAGTCACACACAGTTGCAGATGGACAGACCCTTGAAGGACAGATCCACCATCAGGGAGGGAGTGGGTCATACTGTCTGAAAAGCCTGTAAGACAAGAAAAAGGCAATACATGTATAGAAACTGAATGATCACTTACCTGTTACAGAGTTGCAGAATGATGGACAGCGAACCACACACAGTTGCAGATGAAAATATATTTGTTAGAAGGATACACCTACAGGGAGAAGAAGAGGTTGATTGACTTCTTGAGAACCTGTAACACAAAAAAGAAAGTCAATACATGTATAGAAACTGAATGATTACCTACCTGTTACACACTTGCAGACAGATAGCAGCGAGTCACACACAGTTGCAGATGCACAGACCCTTGAAGGACAGATTCACCAACAGGGAGGGAGGGGTTCATGCGGTCCGGAAAAACCTGCAAGACAAAAAAAAGAAAGTCAATACATGTATAAAAACTAAATAATTACCTACCTGTTACACACTTGCAAACAGATTGATAGTGAGCCACACACACAGTTGCAATGGAAAGACCCTTGTTGGCTGTATGCACCATCAGGAAGGGGGGGAGCCATTGGTCCTGAAAGCCTGTAAGACAACAAAAAGGCAATACATGTATAGAAACTGAATGATCACTTACATGTTACAGAGTTGCAGAATGATGGACAGCGAACCACACACAGTTGCAGATGAAAATATATTTGTTAGAAGGATACACCTTCAGGGAGAAGAAGAGGTTGATGGACTTCTTGAGAACCTGTAACACAAAAAAGAAAGTCAATACATGTATAGAAACTGAATGATCACCTATCTGTTACACACTTGAAGATTGATAGCGAGCCACACACACAGTTGCAATGGACAGACCCTTGTTGGCTGTATGCACCATCAGGAAGAGGGGAGCCATTGGTCCTAAAAACCTGTAAGACAACAAAAAGGCAATACATGTATAGAAACTGAATGATCAGTTACCTGTTACAGAGTTGCAGAATGTTGGACAGCGAACCACACAGAGTCTCAGATGAAAATATATTTGTTAGAAGGATACACCTTCAGGGAGAAGAAGAGGTTGATGGACTTCTTGAGAACCTGTAACACAAAAAAGAAAGTCAATACATGTATAGAAACTGAATGATCACCAACCTGTTACACACTTGAAGATTGATAACGAGTCAGACACACAGTTGCAATGGATAGACCCTTGTTGGCTGTATGCACCATCAGGAAGGGGGAAGCCACTGGTGCTGAAAGCCTGTAAAACAAGAAAAAGGCAATACATGTATAGAAAATGAATGATCACCAACCTGTTACAGAGTTGCAGAATGTTGGACAGCGAACCGGACACAGTTGCAGATGGAAATATATTTGTTAGAAGGATACACCTTCAGGGAGAAAAAGAGGTTGATGGACTTCTTGATTACCTGTAACACAAAAAAGAAAGTCAAAACATGCATAGAAACTGAATGATTACCTACCTGTTACACACTTGCAGACAGATAGTAGCGAACCACATACACACAGTTGCAATGGACAGACCCTTCTTGGCTGTATGCACCATCAGGAAGGGGGGAGCCATTGGTCCTGAAAGCCTGTGAGACAACAAAAAGACAATTCATGTATAGAAACTGAATGATCACTTACCTGTTACAGAGTTGCAGAATGATGGACAGCGAACCACACACAGTTTCAGATGAAAATATATTTGTTAGAAGGATACACCTTCAGGGAGAAGAAGAGGTTGATGGACTTCTTGAGGACCTGTAACACAAAAAAGAAATTCAATACATGTATGGAAACTGAATGATCACCAACCTGTTACACACTTGAAGAGTGATAGCGAGCCACACACACAGTTGCAATGGACAGACCCTTGTTAGCTGTATGCACTGTCAGGAAGGGGGGAGCCATTGGTCCTGAAAGCCTGTAAGACAACAAAAAGGCAATACATGTATAGAAACTGAAAGATCATTTACCTGTTACAGAGTTGCAGAATGATGGACAGCGAACCACACACAGTTGCAGATGAAAATATATTTGTTAGAAAGATACACCTTCAGGGAGAAGAAGAGGTTGATGGACTTCTTGAGAACCTGTAACACAAAAAAGAAAGTCAATGCATGTATAGAAACTGAATGATTACCTACCTGTTACACACTTGCAGACAGATAGTAGCGAGTCACACACAGTTGCAGATGCACAGACCCTTGAAGGACAGATTCACCAACAGGGAGGGAGGGGTTCATGCGGTCCGGAAAAACCTGCAAGACAAAAAAAAGAAAGTCAATACATGTATAAAAACTAAATGATTACCTACCTGTTACACACTTGCAAACAGATTGATAGTGAGCCACACACACAGTTGCAATGGAAAGACCCTTGTTGGCTGTATGCACCATCAGGAAGGGGGGGAGCCATTGGTCCTGAAAGCCTGTAAGACAACAAAAAGGCAATACATGTATGGAAATTGAATGATCACCTACCTGTTACACAATTGCAGACAGATAGATAACGAGCCACACAAACAGTTGCAATAGACAGAACCTTCTTGGCTGTGTGCACCATCAGGAAGGGGGGAGCCATTGGTCCTGAAAGCCTGTAAGACAACAAAAAGACAATACATGTATAGAAACTGAATAATCACTTGCCTGTTACAGAGTTGCAGAATGATGGACAGCGAACCACACACAGTTGCAGATGAAAATATATTTGTTAGAAGGATACACCTTCAGGGAGAAGAAGAGGTTGATGGACTTCTTGAGAACCTGTAGGAAAAAAAAAGAAAATCAATACATGTATACAAACTGAATGATCACCAACCTGTTACACATGTGCAGACAGAAAGTAGCAAGTCACACACAGTTGCAGAAGCACAGACCCTTGAAGGACAGATTCACCATCAGGGAGGGAGGGGGTCATGCGGTACGGAAAAACCTGTAAGACAAAAAAAGAAAGTCAATACATGTATAGAAACTGAATGATCACCTACTTGTTACACACTTGCAGACAGATAGATAGCAAGCCACACACACAGTTGCAATGGACAGACTCTTGTTGGCGGTATGCACCTTCAGGAAGGGGGGAGCCATTGGTCCTGAAAGCCTGTAAGACAACAAAAAGGCAATATATGTATAGAAACTGAATGATCACTTACAGAGTTGCAGAATAATGGACAGCGAACCACACACAGTTGCAGATGGAAATATATTTGTTAGAAGGATACACCTTCAGGGAGAAGAAGAGGTTGATGGACTTCTTGAGAATCTGTAAGACAAAAAAAGAAAGTCAAAACATGTATAGAAACTGAATGATTACCTACCTGTTACACACTTGCAGACAGATAGTATCGAGTCATACATAGTTTCAGATGCACAAACACTTTAAGGACAGATCCACCATCAGGGAGGGAGGGGGTCATGCTGTCCGAAAAACCTGTAAGACAAAAAAAGAAAGTCAATACATGTATAGAAACTGAATGATCACCTACCTGTTACACACTTGCAGACAGATTGTTAGCGAGCCACACACACAGTTGCAATGGACAGACCCTTGTTGGCTGTATGCACCATCACGAAGGGGGGAGCCATTGGTCCTGAAAGCCTGTAAGACAACCAAAAGGCAATACATGTATAAAAATTGAATGATCACCTACCTGTTACACACTCGCAGGCAGGCTGATAGCGAGCCACACACAGTTGCAATGGACAGACCATTGTTGGCTGTATGCACCATCAGGAAG